>NC_084800.1:10557500-11825000 GCF_963169125.1 Humulus lupulus
TGCCCCCAAGCCTAACTTATTTCCTTAACAACCACCAATGGCAAGAGTGTCATTTCTCATCTAATTCCGATAATCATAATTAACATCCCTCAATTCCCGTTATTTCCAATATTCTCCAATAATTAATAAATCAAATCTCATTACCCTTTAATTCCCGGTAATGTACTAGTCATCAAATTATACCGAGACTCACCCCGAGCCTGGAAATTAATCCCTTTATGACCAAATCGTTAATTTACATTTTAAGACTGTCTCATGCCGAATAGCTTGAACAAATCCATACTATAATGTGATCTCATCCATAAGTCATAAACATGCATGAAAATATACATATATGCCTTCAACGGGCCAAATTCCAAAATACCCTTATAATGAAAAATGGACCCACATGCATGCATTTATCATCATATAATAATATAACTCACATAATCATGCATATAATCATTTAATTACATAATAAATCAATTATGGCCCTCCCGGCCCCCTAATCCAGGCATTAAACCATATTAGGAATTTTAGGACATTACAATCATCATCCATAATACAAATCTAGATCACTCACATCCCGTATGCTTAGTAAACCACACTAGTAACCATTTATTAAAGATTCCTTACTTTAATATGTTACTGACTATTTTATTCATTATATATGATCATAATTCTATCGTACTAATACAAGATCATATTCTCATGAATGAATAAGAAATTTTCTTGATATTATTATATAATTAATTCAAACATTAATTATAACATTCAACTATAATAAAATTGTACTTTCATTTAAATCAATAATGTATTTACATGCTTTTAGGGCATTAATCCTAACATGTAACACTTCAAGTAACTCTCAAATCTTCCCTTTAATTTCATAAACACCCAGTTTAACATTGGTAACAACCAAGGAGATTGGTGGATTTTGAAATTGAAAATGTGTCTCAAAACTCTATAAATAGAGACCATTTAATCACTTGTGAATGATAGTTTTTCATGCATTTTATCACTTGACTGGAAAACAAAAATTGCTTGATAATTTCAAAGAGTTATTTCATAAACTTTCAGAGTCCATTAGTGTTAAGTGAATAGGGGAAATACACTTTTTGACAAGGGTTTCAAACCTTGTTCAAGTCTAATGATCCTCACTACTCTTCACCTTGGTAGTATGGGTGAGAGTTTGTTTTCTTCCTTCATATTTATCTCTATTGTGTTTATTTGCATAATATTGTCTTGCATTTTTTCTTCTTCTTCTATATATCTTGTCATCTATTGTTATTGTTGTCCATGTTTTCACCAGTTGACACGTGGTCATCATTAGAGAGTAATTAGGCTTCTCGGACCTTGAGAGTGTGTGTGGGACACATGCTCTACCCCCGGAGAAGGGTACCCTGAGGCGGACCATGCCTTAGGGATCGTTCCTGATTTCCTCCATCTCTTTTCATGTTCTCCAAGTCTGTAAGGATTGTTCTCCACTGCTGGAGCATTGTGTCATGTGTCACGAAGAGCGACCCTAGACCATAAGTAGTCGTCTGACAAAGTTGTTGTTCCTATTAGTAGTGGTGTCGAATCCGTATAGGCGACAATTAGCATGCCCCAATGCGCCGACTGACATGGGGAAACGTGCAGTTACCCCCTAACACTGTCATGGGCGTGTCACCCCAAAAGGTGGTGGGCTGAAACCTTGAAAATGGGCCCCATGTGATACTCACGGGCCCACCACAACCTTAACTACAATAGGTTGTATTTATTAGAGTTTATACCCCAATTAACGGGGATGTTTTGTAATAAACCCCCATTGTGGGAATTAATCACCCTGAGTCGTCTATAAGTAGGGCTATGGCTCATATTGTAAAGGACCGTGAACTTTCTGTATTCAAAGCATTGCAAAAACGCCGCCTAAACCTCTATAGAAGCTTGACTCCTCAAGCTCCTCAAACCCTAATATAATCGCCTTGTGGACTATGGTTAATTAATAACCTGAACCTAGGGTTGTGCAAAAAATCCAAACAACCAAATAAACCGCTCAAACCGACGGAACCAAAAACCCCTGAAACCGACTTGGTGAAAACCGACATTAAATTGGTCAGATTTTAAGTTGGTCGCAAACCGACCGTACAAACCGAAACTGACCGAATAGACTTAGGTTCCAAATTTGTGGATATAACAATGTAACCATGTGTTTAGGTTTTCAAATAATAAAGTTAAAATCTTTAAGTTAACAAATTAAATGAATCAATTTCATATTAAAAAAAAAAGCTAAAAAAATGGATTCCAATAATCTACATTTTTTTAACTTAAATTTCCTTAAAAATATTTAAAAAATAAAAAAAATCAAGTTCGGTTTGGGCGGTTTTAACCGACCGAACCGCAGTCTAAATCAGTCAGTTTTTTTTGTGTTGTAAGTAGGTCGGTCGGTTTTTGGATCGCACCAATCCAAATTGAAAACCGAAATCTGGATTTTAGAATAGGAAAAAACTGCCCAAACCGACCGATGCTCAACCTTACCTGAAGCATGTAAATCCTTGTGTTCTCTATTTCATTTTTTTAAGCTTTGATTTAATTAGTTGATAGCGAAAAAGACAGTCAACAATTATATTTATGTGTATTGATTTTGCTTAGAGTTGTAATCTTGAAGTTTCCTCTGTTGTTATAATTTCTATAACAATCAAAAACTTATTCCCATTTTCAATAGAAGGAGAAACCATCAAGATCTTGTAAGGATCCAACTTTAAAATGTGATAAGACAAGGTAAGGGTAAATGTAGGTTCTTCAAGCCACTCATGTGTAAGAATGGTGATTTATCTTTATATACATTTTTTTGTATAATAGTGATGAGATTTTATTTTTTTATATTAGCATGTTTCCATATGTTGATATATGAACAATTGTGTGTAGAGATTTTAACATGTTATATAATTTTCATATAGCATGGTAATGAGAAATTATTTGCATAATAATTTTATGAGCTATATATGACATGGCTATATATTAGTTTTGTAAAATAATATAGTCCTTAGACATGTGAACATGTGAATTATCATGATATTTATGATTTATTGTAGCGCACCAAATTTTTTTTGATTAATTGTTGGTAGAAATTGTTTGAATTTAATTGTTAATTGTTTATTTATTAATTTAATTTGTGAATAAATGAGTTTTGGTTGAATGCACCAAGGTGCATGGTAGGTAGTGATGCACCCTAGTAATTAAGTATGTGCATGCGCATGGTTGCATGGTACACTTGCATAGAATTTTCTACACACTTTATGTAACACCCTAAACTCCAGGGACCGTTACGGTGTGCATTTTAAACAGTGCTAAACTCGTTAATCGAGTCATTTGGCCATAATCGTGTAACTAAGTATGATTAGCGGTTTAGGGTTAAAATTTTTGGTTAAGATATAACGTTTCACTAAAACGTTTACTGTATACATTGGGATCCCAAAAATATAATTTAAAGGTTAATTACAACAAAATATTTACAACCAGCCGACCTAAGCGGAAAAATAGGGTTTAACCCTAGTTCCTCTTTCAACCCTCGGCCGTGGCGGTCGAGCAGCCGCATATGTACACATCGTCACCTAAGCTCTCCGACTCAAGGATGGTTCAACTTTCTTTTGCCTTTACCTGCACCACATAGTACCCGTGAGCTGAAGCCCAACAAGAAAACTCAATATGCTCATGAACAGTAATAACATGTCATCAAATCATAATGTGCATGCCTAGCAATAATAGCCTTAATCACGCATGCAAGTAGGTACAAATAATTGTTTGTGGAGTCTTGCGCTCTGAGTAGATGACTAGTAAGTCTCTCACTCTGAGGTAGATGACCAGTAAGTCAATCTCTGTCAGATGACTAGTAAGTCAATCTCTGTCAGATGACTAGTAAGTCAATCTCGGTCAGATGACTAGTAAGTTAATCTCGGAGGTCCCATACCCTCCTAGCCATGTGACGTGTAGGTCACCTTAATCTTTCCGACTTTGGCTCTAAGTAACTAGCATTTAGACTAGACAAGCGCTTTTAGTTTTCATCGAACTTGAGGTCGGTCCGGCTTTAATGCTCATGATAAGTCATCCAATGCAGATGTCGATTAGATCTAATCTTTTAACGGCTCTGCATTCATGATGCTTATGCCGCTCCTGACTCATAGGTTAGTAACACACGACCAATGCTCAGTACCGCTGTCGAACTTGACTAGTAAGTGATAGCTTCACATACGCATCTGACACCATTGTCGATTCTGACTAGTAAGTCAGTGCCATTCACAAGTAAGCAAGATTTTCCAAGCATTTGATATGCAATCCATGTCCACATTTAAACACTCAACATGCCTCAATAATAACCATGCATGTCACATATGGGGTGCAACTTTCTTACCTTTGGTTTGAGCGAGAAATAACAAATGAACGACCCTTGAGAACGATCGATTGATCCTTTAATCCCTTAGCGGTCACCTAGTCATAACCAAATACAATCTCCGATTAATGAAATCCATAATAATAGGGTCTTGATCTAAACCTCACTCCCGAGACCCCGAATTGTAGCCAAACGGTGAGTAGATTCGATCCCGAGCCTTAGGAATTGAAACCCCGAGCCAAAAACCCTTAAAAACACCCAAAACATGCATCTGAGAAAATAGGGTAGTGCTACCCCCTTAGCGTCCCAGCGCTACAACCAGGGGCATTTTTCCCTGGCTAGCGCTGTAGCGCTACCTTTTGGGCGCTATGGCAATAGGACCAGGTAGAAATGGCCCTGGTTCTTCCTCCTTCGAATCCTCCATTTCCAACCTGAAAAACAAGCTTCCAAACTCCATTTAAACCCCCAAATGAACCCAAATATCATCTACACATATCCTAGGCATCACAACCCAAGTAACCCTAGCCAAAACTTCCATCAAACTCTCAACTTTCCAACTCAAAAACCAAACTGAAATTGCAAATGAAAACAGAGCAAAAACAAGAGATTCTATGGTTAAAAACTCACCTCAATCTCAGCAACACACCCTCTTCAATGGTAGAACCCAACCCTAACTTATCACAGCTTGGTTCCCTAGCTTGATTCCTCAAAATAAGCTTCAAAATCCAAAGAGAAATGGGAGATAAATGATGTATGGGAGAAGGAAGAAGATTGCTCTGTTTTTTTTTTCTACAGCCTTCTAAGCTTTAATGGCTGAAACATATCCCTTAGGGTGAAAATACCTAAATGCCCCCATGCCTAATTAAAATCCTTAACAGCCACTAAGGGCAAAACCGTCCTTTTGCAACTATCTTGTTAATCATAATTAACACCCTCCAATTCCCGCTATTCTCAATATTCTCAAATGATAATAAATCATATCCCATTACCTTTTAATTCCCAGTAATTTTCTAATCCTCAAATCACCTTGAGACTCACCCCGACCCCGAAATTAACCCCGTTATGACCAGAACAAAAACTTGCATTCAAAGATCGTCTCATGCCGAATGACTCTAACAAATCCACATATAATGTGGTATTATTCATAATTCACCCACATGCATGAAAATACACAATTACACCCTCAACGGGCCAAATTACCAAAATGCCCTAATAATAAAATGTGGACCCATATGCATGCCTTTATCATCATATAATAATATAATGCACATAAACATGCCTATAATCATTTAATAATATAATAAATTAATTATGGCCCTCCCGACCTCCTAATCAAGGTCCTAAACCTTATTAGGAAATTTGGGACATTACACTTTTATTTCCTTTTATTAGAATTATTTTAGTTAATTAAAATGATGAAAAAAATAAAAATATGGAAAGGGAAAAGAGTGGGCATGTGAATCATAGTGGGAAATAGGCTACTTCTTTTCCTATTTTATTTGGCAATTAAAATAAATCAAATTGAAGAGAATAGCTAAGATGGGGAAGGGAGGTTGTCATCTTTTATCCTATTGATTATTTTTCCTTTATTGAAGACAATCAAATAAAATAATTAGGGAAAACGGGATTTGAATGGGAAACTTACCCATTCCCATTGGGATTAGTGTGGCTAGATTAGATTAAAAGGAAGGAAAGAAAATAAAAGAGCCTTTATGCTCATAAGTTGTCGTCAGCTAGGAGGAGAAGGAGAGAGAGAGTGTGCGTGAGAGTTAGAGAGAGAAAGAGAGAAAGGAAGAAAGAAAGGAAGAAGGAGATGAAAGAAGAATAAGGTTTTGGAAAAATCTAGGTTGGTGTTCTTGATCCTTAAGTAAATTAAATCCTCTAATCTATATAATCATCTTTAATCTCTAGTATACATGTTAATGTTTTTGTTCTTTTTTTACGGGTTTCGAAATCCCTAAGGGTTTGATTGAAGGTGGTGACCATTTTAGGTTTTTGGTTTCTATCAAGGAGGTAATGGAATTTATGATCATATTCTTGATTTGTTGTTGTTCTAAGATTCTTCAGTTATGACTAAGGCATCTTGTGTTTTGAGCATGAATATTAGGCTAGGGGCCACCTTAGATTTCAAAGCTATGAAGTATGTTCTCAATGTATTATTGGTGTTATTGTTTTCTTAGATGCATGTTTGGATTTGGTTTTTGACCTTGTCTACTATATGTGTTGATGATTGATTTTATATCTTAGGAATATGCAATGATATTGTTGTTGTTGAATCATTATTTCATCTTACTTATAGAAAGCATGTTGGAATTATGTGATCTTATATTTTGTTAGGGATTCATATATTCATGTAAAATTTTAGAAAACATGCTTATGAGTTTGGGTAAGTTGTTAATATGTGGGAATTGTGATTCATGGGGTTTCGGCCTAAGGGTGTAATGCATGATGAGTTATTTTTTTATGTCACCCATGCATATTAAGAACATGCTAGGTTAATTGGTTAAATGAAATGATATGTCTTAAATCTTTATTAAATTGATGTATTGGTGGTACATGAATATTCATATTTGAGTTTTGAAAAGCATGAGTTTGAAATGAATTTTATGATGAATATTTCTTACTGATTTTGTGAATAATTGGTGTGAAATTTGGTGAAATAATGATTTGCATGCATAAGTGATGTTCTAAGTGCTATGATGATTTTATGAAATTAAAATGGTATTTTAATTCACATTAAAATGATATTTTTACTCAAATAAATACTTGCAGTTTTTTTTATATTTTATAAAGAAAATATGAGTTTTAATTCTAAGATGGTGATTTTTGAAGATTTAATTTGTTGCTGGAACTTTTGGTAAAAAGTATGAAATGTCTTTTAAATGAAAGGAAGTTTGTGTGTTTGTTGAAATAAATTAATACCATAAAACTATGTAAATATTAAAAGGGATATTTGCGGCTAAAATACCCAAACTTACAACTTACTAACACTTAAATACCCAAACTGATTTTTTGGTGGCAAAAGTACAAAAACGTGAAATTTACTTGCAATTAGAGATACACAATGTTAAATGTTAAAGTTGACCGGTCAAAGGACACGTGGCACCACATGATTGGTCCACATTGTTATTATTCTTAAAATAATTTTCAATTTAACAAAAAATAAAATTTACATTTAAAAAAAAAAAATCAAACTTTTTTTCAATTTAAGATTAAGTATCAAAAATACATTTTTTAAAATTTATTTTTTCATTGTTAATATCCTCAAATTTTTTTAATTATTATTATTATTAAAATCTTCCTGTTATCATTTTTTTTTCTACTTTTTTTTCAATTAAAGATTAAGTAATTTTGTTTAAAATCCAAACAATAATTTAAGATTAAATATTTTTTTTACTTAATCTTAAATTGATTAAAAGCAACAAATTTGAATTTTTTTTTTTTTAAAATGAGAAAAAATTATTTTTTGTTACTTTTAAATTGAAAAACAATAAATTTGATTTTTTTTAAAAAAATGAAAAATATAAAATGATATTTTTTTAACAAAATTATTTAAAATAATAATGTGGACCAATTATGTAGTGCCACGTGTCCTTTGATCGGTCAACTTTAACATTTAACACTGTGTATCTCTAATTGCAAGTAAATTTTACGTTTGGGTACTTTTGCCACCAAAAAATCAGTTTGGGTATTTAAGTGTTAGTAAATTGTAAGTTTGGGTATTTTAGCCGTAAATATCCCATATTAAAAATGATATTTTAAATGTAACATTGAATGCTCACATTTTAATAAGTATGGTTTTCTTTATTTTAATTAAGAAAAATGTTGAGTTTAGATTTGTTAACGGACTACCCGATGACGTGGCAGAATTCGCCTACACGTGGGATGCACGTGGCAGTTTTAAGTGAGTATAATCTGCTCGACCCTCAACCAGAAGATCATTGGCTTATCAGGCATCATAATTATGGGCGACCATCCTAGTCGCATATATTCATTTATTTCCTTCAGATATGCAATCTTGTAATTACGTATTAATTACAATTTTTATTATTATTTAGATACGCCCGTATTAAATGTAATTAAGGCCCATTGGCCCATGTAGAACTCCTTGAACCTATAAATAAGAATCAAATGGTTCAAGAGAGGGGACTTTTGACTTTTGGCGTAGAACGCTTGAGCTTAGAGAATCTAAGTGATAAAAAGAGTGTTGTTATCCATTACAATTATATTAATCTGAGAGCTAGTGAAACTCGTGAACCCTAGTTTGTTGATCACTATTATTGGAATTCTACATCAATAAGAATATTAAGTGGACGTAGGTTATTACCATTTGATTGGGGCCGAACCATTATAAATTGTTTGTGTCATTTATCTTTTCGTCTAGATTTCATCTCATTTTCATCTTATTTTATATCGTTTATCAGACTCCGTGTCGTTGACCAATTCGAGGGTCAACAAGATTCACTTGTGATTTTTAAACAAAATAAATAGTGGCTGAAAGTTTAGTTTAATAAATAAAAAATAATTATTTTTGTTATCACATATGAGTTTACACTACATAAATTAAGCCTTAAATAATACAAGCAAAAATATATTTTTTTCACACTTAAAATTATATTTTATACATATTTTTTTCTCACATCAAATCTTGTAATTTTATTAATTTAAATAAAGTGTTATTTTTTTAAAGGAAACATGATATTTATAAGTACTTTTAGATAATTTCAAGTTTTTGTTATTTTCTATGCAATTTAAAAATAATAAATGAAATTATTATTTTTTAAATGGTTAAATTAATTAATTTTATGAAATAAAAATAATGTCTTAAGAGGTTTAATAAACTCAGGAGTTTAAAGGAAATAAATAATGGTGAAGAAATTATGTTGCTAAATCTTTATTTTGAAAATATTAGAAATAAGCGTGTAGAAATTATCATTTTTAACGTCATTTTTTAACAACGCTCCCACATATGCATGTCGCATGCAAATGCACTTTTACATTAAAAAATATGTCTATTATTCAACCATATACTTTTTACTTGAAAACCATGCATGGATAATAGGTAGAATTTGCATTATTCTTTTGTGACTCTATGTAAAAAAATGTGTATATGTTTGGAAATTATATGTAAATTGCACCATGTGTGCAAAGCCCATGCACACATAGGATATGCGAGTTGGGCACAAGAAAATATTATGTGATGCTAAATAATACTATTTGATTATGGTTATAGGCTCGTTGTGAAGTTTGTTCAATGTTTGCTTTGCTCAGACCTGAGTTATTAAGGAAGTTAGATAGAATTCTATTTATTTATGTTGTGAAACAATAAGATGGGTTTGTTTGAGGATAAATGCTATGTATGCACGTCGAGAAAGCTGCACATTGGATCGCCATTGAAGTCTCCATTCCAACGTGGTGCATCAACATTTATGATTCCAATCATAGCGTGTTTAGTCCGACCCTATTGGAGGAAGTGATCAAGCCTTGGTGCTTATTGTTGCCTTTGTTGTTGTGGTGTTCTGGCATGTTTGAAGACCATGATAACCTCCAGACACATCCTGAGCAGAATGCAAAGCTTTTTTTGTATTGTCGTATTTCTCTTGAGGAGTGTCCTCAGACTAAGACAAGGTATTCCCCTATTTAATTAGTGTATTTTGAAATCTAAATATTAAAGTTATTTTTATCTTGTATTGACACAAAATCAATTATATGCAGTGGGATTGTGGTATGTTTGCCATCAAACATATCGATCATTTGGTTTTCAGGCTACCACTCGATAACGTTATCGATGAGAACATCCAACATTTCAGGACCAAGTGGTGTGTGGACCTATTCTATCAGAATTTGTCCCTATGATGCTCTTTACATTTTCTTGATACACCTCTTGTATAATAGAGCATATAGTTAGTTTTGTATATTGTTTTTTAGCAAACATTATTTTTTGAAAAAGTTATTAAATAAAAAACTACTAAATTCACATAATGTGTTTGCCTCAACAAAACTTGATGGGTCAAACGAACTACCTCGATAGCTGAAAAATAATACTAACGAAATCTGCCTCATTAGGACTCGATTGACCTCGTGTAACTCTCATTTCTTTTTACAAATTATAACAATTATGAAAGATAAGAGAAGATGTTTTTATTCATACTTTTAAGTGCATTACAATGCTAACCGAAGGCTAGAGCTATTAAGTAAAGTGGAAGAATAACTAATGAATATGCAACTATAACATTCATGGGCATTTCATTAGTATAATACCCATAGAATGATGCTAAATACAAGCAAACAATCACTAAAGTTATGAAAAATAAAGAGAAATTCATGATTTGATGATGAATTTTTATAGAAGGTTAAGAGGTAAAGAAGTTGTGCAAATAAATGGTTGAAGGAACAAGTATTTATAGGACAAAAACTAGCCGTTTATGACCGTTGGGGGTATAGTTGTTTTCTATTATGGGATTTTAACAATTCTAAGTTGTTGAAGTAACCAACAGGTGTGAATAATTAATTTATGGGTGTTAGATAAACTTTTTCATAAAAGTTTGTGAGTCAAAAATGCTGGACTAAGTAATATAAGAAGATTGGGAAATTTTCATTTTTTTTACTATTCACCGGGTACTATTCATAGTGGGTCCCACAGTGGGGTCCGCAAGGGTCCCACAGTAGGGTCCACATGGGTCCCACAGCGGGGTCCACCCCATGGGTCCCACATGTTGATGCAATAGTGACACAGTGATGACTTAAGCAAATTACTATGCTTGATATTTTGAATATGTTATTATTCCACTATGCTTATTATTTTTAATATTTTATTAGAATAGTATCCCAAGTTTTTCCTATAAATAGCCCTTCCAAAACTCATATTGAAATCACAAAATCCTCATTTTTCTTTCTCTTACTATACCTAAAAATCTTCTTAACATCCTTCTAAAGTTCTAAATCTCGGAGATCTAGGCGAAGTTTTGTCCGTAACGCTAGCCTACGAAAACCTTTTAGGTAAGCTCTTCCCGAGCCTTTCTTTTCAGTTATTTAGTTATTATATATGTATAGATTATTTTACTATGCCGTTATAATGCCAAAAGTTATATATAGATTATTTTACTATGCCGTTATAATGCAAAAATTTATATATAGATTAATTTACTATGCCGTTATAATGCCAAAATTTATATATAGATTATTTTACTATGACGTTATAATACAAAAAAAAAAAATTTATATATAGATTATTTTACTATAATGCCAAATTTATATATGGATTATGTTACCATGCCATTATAATGCCAAAATTTATATAGATTACTTTACTATGCCATTAAAATGCTAAAATTTATATATGGATTATTTTACCATGTCGTCATATTTTACAAATGCCAAAATTGAAATATAAACTATTTTTTTTATGTATCTTTATAATACTAAACTTATATAGGCTATGGTCACACTTTAGACTATTTGGACTTTTATTATATGACCTTATTCCCTATTATTATGGACTGATACTATGACCTGGACATTTCCGTATGACCATGACCATGACCACGACTTTTAGACCAGGATCTTGCCATGGACAATTATAGTATGACCATATGCCTGGACATAAAATAAACAATAAAATAAGAAGAAAAGAAAAATAGAATAACAACAATTATAAACTAAAATTACATCATGTAGATTTTATGTAAGTTAATGTAACGCCCTGGATAGCCAAGACCGTTACACTGTGTACTTGTAAAGGTGCAGGACTCTCTAATCAAGTCATTAATTTGAAAACGTGTCTCTAAACATGCAAGATCTATGGTTAAAAAGGTTTTGGTCTCAAAAGACTCATTTCATATAATTAAACTGTAGTAAACAAGGGATCCCATAATCACAAAGTTAGAATAGATTTACAGACTTCCAAAAATACATAAGTATCCACTAGCCGTACTAAGGCAAAACAGACAGTCTTTAGGTTCCATGTCCTTGCCTAGACCTCAACCGTGGCGGCCGAGCACCTGGCTATGTACATTCCGCTCGCTGAGCTCTCCAGTCAAGGCTGATCTAACTTGCCCTTGCCTTTACCTGCACCACGTAGCACCCGTGAGCCAAGGCCCAGCAAGAAAACATCACAGATAACTCAAACAATAATAACAGACAAATAGCTTAATAAACACGTATACTCATTAGATAGTCCACAATAGATAATCAGCATATACAATCCAATACAAGTTACATTCTATCACATATACTGCTCATATCACATAATAATCAGAGCCGACGACTTAGGCCGCACCCTCTGTTTAGCCCACTGACTCTGGCCTGCTTAAACCAAGCTCAGTGCATAATAAGCTGTCCTCGGCTACCAGTGGCCGAGCCGCGCCCTGTGCGCTAGTGAGACCCTTGGCACCCTTAGGCCGCTGGTTCACTAAATAGCTTGCATGGCATAATACCATCTTTTCAAGCTTTCACAATAGGGAGCCCTTAGTCCCGTCACATATAATCAACCGGGTGCAGTTTTCTTACCTTTAGCTTTCAAATGAGTTAGTTACGGGCGATACTCCTTGAGCGCGATCTGATCCTCGAGCCCTAGCTTAACACCTAGTCACAACCATGAAGAAAGACACCATTAACAACCTTAAATGAGCTCCCAAGCCAAGTTCTAGTACTCGGAACATTGAACTTCACCAAATATAGTAAAAGACTCAACCCCGAGCACCCTAGGTTAAATTCCCAAGCCTAAAATCTCAAAATCCCAAAATCCCTTAAGCGCCGCGGCATAGGCCACCCATGCCGTGGCATGGCCCCCAAACAGAGCCATCCAAGACACAAAAACAGGTAAGGGCCGCGGCATTGCTTGGACCATGCCGCGGCCCGCCCTTCTTCCTCAGCATGCAACACCCCTTGAAGGGCCGCGGCTCTCCAAGAACCATGCTGCGGCCCGACCCTTCGAACCCAGAAAAAACCACCATTTTTAACCTCCAAGCCTCACCTAAAGCTATCCCAAAGTCCCCAAACCAAAACCAATTAACTCCCAACCTTTTTAACATGATCTAAGCAACATAATTCCCCAGAAAACACAGCCCAACACACTTCAATCTCTCCCTTCCAACTTCTGAAATCCAAACTCAAAGAACTTAAAACCAGCTTTGATAACCCCCAAATTCAACCATCAAACTATAATTTAAACCTTACCTCAGCTGTAGAATCGATTCTTCAAGAGTCCCCTGACCTATCTTCAAAGTCCCTAGCCTCAATTTCCACCTTGAATGTCAAAACCATAACCATTTAAACTCAGTCATTTCTTTAAGTTCCTAACCCCAAAAACGAAAATTCAAAACTTACCTTAGCTCTATCTCAGACCTTGATCAGTTCCTGAGCCAATCCTCCAGATTACTCCCTTCAACTCCCAAAGACACAGCTCAAATCCCAGCAGTTCCCTCTCAAACTCAGTAGTTTTCCCCTTTGATTTTCTGTGTTTTTCTCAACTTGGTTTCCTTTGAGCGTGTAAGTGAGCTGAGAGAAATATACTTAGTCGGTTTGTGTTTTCTTCTAAAGGCTTCCTTAAGTCTAACTTATCCTTTAAGTTAATCCCAAGGCTCGGGGTGCCGGAAACGTCCCCGAGGCCAAAACGGTAAAATCCCCCAATATTCCCGCCTAGACATCCTAACCTCAAATATATCTCCAATTATTTATTTCCATCACCCGATAGTCTAAAGCACTACCTGATACCTAAAATACCTCTGACTTGCCCAAAATCAATTATAATACCCCGTTGTGACTTTTCCTGCTATCTAGCCCTAGGATCGCCTCGAGTCGCCGGCTGCAGATTTATCCACATCATAATGTGGTTCTCGCATATATCTCAAACATTTATATCACATCATCATATAATATAATCAATTATCATGTAAGCATCATTAAACATATAATTACTCATTAAATCACAATTATTCCAGTAATGCCCTCCTGGCACACTAATCAAGGCCCTTAAGCCTTATTAGTGAATTTGGGTCGTTACAGTTAATAGTTTGTGTCTTTACCAGGAAGCTAACAATTTCGGTTGTTTTATCAAGACGCAAGGTAAGTAGAATCCTCATCTACAATACAAGTATTTTATGTGTCTTATGTGCATTTATATGCTTTATATGTTAATCTGTCATATTGTTCTTATGCATAAGTTATTTTCGAGAATGTTATATTATGCATAAGCACGCTTAATGTTCACAGACAAGTTATTGAAAACGTTAAAGTAGAGGTGCTGCTTGGGAGACCTAAGTCCCAAAAATGTAAGGAGGGAGATGTACGTCCCTATATGATGAATGTTTATGCGGGAAATTCCCTATTATCATGTTTATGTTCAGGTGGGAATGTGATTCCCTATGTAATGCCGGCAGCAGCATCCTCTAGGGCCCAAAAGAAAGGAAAGTGAAAGAAAGAAAGAGAATACATAGCATGTTGCACGTTTATTTTAATGCATATGAGGTAGTTATTCTGCTTACTGAGCCTTAGCTCATCAGTTAATGTTTTGTATTGTAGGTAAGAGGCCCCAAATATAAATCGTTGATGAGTATACGTGGAGCCAACATGACTGTACATATGGGGCTGACTTGAAGGGAGTGGAGTTCTGCTATGCTATTTTATAAATAAACAAGAAACTTGGTTTTATTATATTTCATTAAAAGTATTTTGTGAACTTTATCATTTACTTAAAGCTTTAAAAGTATTTCATGAACTTTGTAATTTACATAAAACTTTTCAATTTATTAGTTGGATACATTTTCATTTCTACGTTAAGGTGTAGTAACGCCACGAAAATGATTTATAAAAGTATTAAGATTTGTATGTAAGATAAAGTTTTTATTTAGTTGTGAGTATTGTGTGGTTTGAGGTTATAAACATTATTTATGTATTGTTTAATAAAGTTTTTGTAAATTCAGAATTTCAGTATTGTCGTATTTAGGTTAAAATTTGTTTTTACACTATATATGTATGTTAAGAAATGAGGTCGTTACACCTCGATAGAGTCATAATAATACATAATCATGTCTGTCTCGATAGGTCTTGATAGATCTCGATAGGGTCATAATAATACATATATCTGCCTCGATAGGACTCGATAGACCTCGATGGGTCCAGATGAAGGCCTATTGAGGCAGATAGGAATTTTTTTGTGAAGAGCTATTTATTTAGATCAAAACCAACAAAGTATTAGAAGAAGTACTGAATATAATAAATGCAGCAAAATCAATTGAATAATTACAGAACACAAAATTTTAAAGCCTAGCCTTACATGAATTCCTATTGTGCCCACTACCACCACATCTGCTACACTTGCGTGGCTTTACGATCTTTTCCCCGCGTGAAGCATAGCGGTTTGTCTTTCGCCTATCCATTTTCTGCTTCCTAGGCATTCCTACAGGGGTTTTCTCAATGGGGACGCCGGCAACCATATCTCTGATGTGATCAGGAATTACCCATTCATCCTCGTTCCCAACAGGGTAAATAGTTTCTTTATAAGCGTCCCTCAATGCCTCTATTCTATAGTAAGGGGAACACAATGAGTAAATGTTTATGCTTTTTTTTTTCTGGCTGCAGCAAAAGTATGTACACAGGGTATCTCAATGGTTTGGAACATGCAACAAGAGCATGATTTTGTGGCCAAGTTCACCTCACCATCACCATTACCATCGACCACAAGAAATTCATGATGACTAAGGACTTGGACATCTAGGAAAATTGCTTTATCACCTATGTGCTTCAAATCCTTTTCCATCTCAGATGATAACACAGTTGTTGCTTTTGCAACTCTTTCACGTCTATCTGCAAACAAAGACTGAAGAGCGAATCTTATGAATTCAAGAAAAGTGACGACTGGAAAGATCCTTGCCTCATTGGTTTTATTGTTAAAGCTTTCTACATAGTTACTCGTCATGATATTGTACGGTTACCAGGAAAATAAGCACTACTCCACCTTTCAAAACCAATTCCCTCAAAATATTGAGCAATGGGCAGATCAATTACCTTAATCTTGTCAAAGAACTTGTGAAATTATGTTATTCAAAACGCATACGCTGCACACCCCATGATGTCTTGATAGTGGTTAGTTTTGAATTTAGCCACCACATTCATATAGATGTGATGGTAACATGCACCGTGATAGGCGTATGAGAACACAAGATCCAAAGCATGATTAATGCTTTTATGCCTGTCCGATACAAAAGCTAGGTTCTAAACGTCCCTGTTGTGAAAATTTTAACGATTAAAATATGCGCAAGTGTACACAGTCACAAACAAGTAATACAGTGATTAAGTATCAAAGTTCGTCTCCACAGGGACTTTTAAACTAAATAAACGCAATATCAACTAAAAACACTTTAAAATAAAGTAACCCATTCAAGAGAATAATTGAGTGATTAATTATGGAATTAAATGTAAATATTCAAATTTAATTAAACTAAAAATTAGAGACCAAATGAAGTAATTCTGCGTAAATTTCAGATGTGAGAAAATGGATCTGGGTGGTTAATTCCCCTCTGTTTTGTTCCAGTTGTTACAGCAATGGTTCAGCAATTATGTCAGAGTTAACAGATTTCATAAATGCCCGGCAAGTTTTTCCTAAAACTTACATTATATTATCTATAACCCCCTCAACACATTCCTGCATTAAACCAGGTTATAAACAATCCAACAAGCACCAAATCTCCAGTTATACAAGGCAGCAAAATATTCCTATTCCACTACTCAAAATTACCTAAAACTAGGCAAGTTCTTGCATCAATTAAATGGGTTTAGCTGGGTTTTACTTTTCCAAGTTAGATCCAGCTTAATAAATGTTAAATATGGCCAGTACATAACATTCAATCAACATTCCAGCACATTTAATTGAACAATGATATAATTACTCTAACCATGCATTCAAAATATTACTTCATACAAAGGGTTCATAACCACCCAAATCTCTTAAAAACTTAGTTCATAACTGAAATTACAAACACATAACCAGAAAGTAGAAGTTCCATAGAGTTTGAGCAGAAAAACTAGATAGAAAATTAATACAAAATGAGAGGGAAAGATTAGAGAGAGAGATGAGTTGGTGAGCTCAAGTCCCCCTTAGTGCGTCTGCCTTCTTCTCCTCTTTTTGGTACACCTTTCTTCTATTTTCGTCCTCCCTTTTCTCTCTGTGTACTTCTCTACAGAATGGTTAGATTTTTTCTTCAATAATGGGTCCCCTCTTCTTTTCGGCTGCCCCCTCCTTTTAGGGTACTTGCTTTACCCTAATTAGAAAGTCAAAGTCTATCTTGCCCCTCTATTCTGCCACGCCATCCAGCTGACTTAGTTGTACAAAATTCTGGCCACCTCAGCGCCTATTATGTCTCATTAAATCCAGCTGGAAGTTAGTCACGTTTCCTTCCTGGGCTCTGCCAATTGCTACGTGGTAGTCGTTACAGCAATGATAGAACAACAACATGCATTTTTCAAACTTGTTGTTCCCTTTTTGATTCCAAAGTTCCCGATCACCTATTTCAGCTTCCTTTCCTGCTTAGCACATAATAAATTACATAAATCACTCAAACATATGACAATACGAACACAAGGTCCCTTACTACACAGATACACTAAATTGAACGCAATTACAAGAAATAAAAACTCATTACTCTTTTGATTGGTTCAAAAATAAAGTTTAAAGATATAAAAATAACTCTAAATCGTAGAGTTATCAGTCCCCTATGGCTTCCTTCAATTTTCTCATGAAATAAGTCCAAGTGTTATGGTTCTCACTGTCCACCAATGCAAACGCAATTGGAAACAACTGGTTGTTTGCATCCAACGCAACAACACAGAGCATGTGGCCACCATACTTATTCTTCAAGAATGTGCCATCCACACAAATTACAGGACGATAGTACTAGAAACCACGCCTAGAAACACTGAGGGAAAAAAAGCAATATAAGAAACGACCATCTTTTGCTACAAAATCAGTAATTGTACCTGGGTTCTTATGCTCCAACTAACACAGGTATCCAGGTAACTTGGAGTATGATTCCTCAGGTGTCCCTCTGACATAAATAAGAGCCTTTTCTCTGCATCTCCACGCCTTCTCATAGCTCATTTCGACCCTAAAATGGTGCTTCTTGTCCTCTCTTATGTTGTTTGCCATGTACCGAGTACCATCAATAGCAAATTTCCTCTTGATTAGGTGCCAACAACCCACAGTGATGCTTGACGGTGGTCCTTATCTCGAATTTCTTGTGAGCAAGTGTGTACTTCATTGTATACAGTAACCTCAAACATTTCAGATCGCATTTTTTTCTTACCCCTCAATCTTCAACCACAATCAGGATCCTTGCAGGTATTGTACCACACATCAGTCCCATATTTCTTCACCATAAACTCAAAATTATTCTTCGTCACAAATATGGATGCTTTGGTTTTCAATTCAAGCTTGTTTTGAAAGAACTTGCCAAGGTGCAATTCTCCTGAAGCTTTGCTGGTTGAGGAATGATGTTGATGTAAGGCCTCTATATTCTCTTTGGTGAACATGGGAGCACTCCATGTCCTACGATATTCACCTAAGTCCAATGGAGAACTCCATCTAAAACTATCATCGGTTCTACTTGGACCTGGATGACTACTGCTAGTCCTAGATGTTTGCCGATCTTCTATTCTGCGCTCCTCAGCTACCATAACATCTGAACTCTGTGTTGGCAAATCTGCCATAATATCTGGCCCACCAAGATTTGTTGCATCAACAATAGGATAGTTGTTGACATAAGGATCGTAGCCATAAGGATCGTACTCCGCTGTGTCATGCAAATATGGCAGATCTCTAACAGGGATATCATCATGGACTATAACGCCTGGATTTGTCTCGGGAACAAATGTTCCAACCTCACTTTGAGTTCCTTTGAAACCATGACATGGGGGAGAAATGTTATCTTCAAATTGAACTTCTTTATTAACGCTGGGAGAGGCCGATGCATTTCTTATACCTCCCTTCTTAACCAATGTCACACATAGAGGGATGAGCTTCTCTACAGATTTCGATGCTAACCCAATGAATGCACGCACATACTTATAATTTTTTATAACGGTAGGTTTTACGGATTGTGATAGGCATGTGTACGGGACCTCAATTTTCAAGTCATGCACACATTTATCTACTTCAAGCTCATCGTACAGTATGTCAAGCAGTTGCTCATACGTCACACCCTTCTCCAAAGGCAGAACTTGATTTTCAGCATCCCTGAAAACCCAATCCCTATTTTCAAGTTCCCAAACACCATTGAATGCAACAAACATGGAAACAATAAAATCAACATAAAAAAACAAAAAAAGGTCAAAAAGTTAAACTACAACATAAAATAACAAAATATCGATTTCTATCGATATATATCGAGGCTTATCGAGGTCACATTATCAAGGTATATTGAGGGCAATCGAGGCCTCTCGAGGCAAACAATCCAATCAAATTCTTATACACCTATCGAGTTTTATCGAGGACAGTCGAGGCATACTACCCAAAAATATTCTTATGAACCCATCGAGGCACATACTATATTTTAAGTTCTATGCCTCTATCGAGGTTAATCGAGGCATATTGAGGTATCCATTGGACATCACCGAATGGGGGTTTATCGAGGTCCATCAAGGACCATCGAGCCTCATCGAGGTATTAACATCCTAACACTATCGAGGCACGTCGAGGTCCATCGAGGACCATCAAGCCTCTATGCATGCAACCCATCAAGGCCTATCGAGTTTCATCGAAACTCATAGAGGCAGACAAAAAACCAAGAAAAAATCGTAAGAAGTATCCAAAATTCATTGCAACAGTGAAAAATTGTAATAAAACATGAAGACATACACAAATCTGTTCGAAATAGAATAAGTAATGTAGACAAACAAATTTCCTCACTAAATATAATAAATATATACTTACCCATACGATTTTTGCCCTTAGATCCGAAATCCAAAATGAAGTTTCTTGGCTTGAAAAGATTCACAATTTGCCCCTATATCCAAAATTCAAAATGAACTCGAAAATTAGTATAGATTAAGATAATAGTGGCTGACTTGTTTTTTTTTGTATGAAAGCTTGAGAGATAGAGAGGAAACATGCAAAAGATAGAGAGTGAATACTATGAGAAAAAGAGGAAAACTTCTGTCAGGGCATTTTGGAAATTCAAAGGAATACTAGGATAAAAATGTGATGTTATTTAAGCTTGGTATTATTTTGTCACGAGACACCGTTTGATGCATCAAAAGTCAAATTTCCCAAATATCTTTATATTATGATATATAGTGACACATCTAATCAATTAATCACACACATATCCAATTGTGTAATCTCACAAGCTAATCAAGGTACCAAATCCTATTAACATTTTTGGCTTATTATATTATTCTATTTATATGTATTTTTTAGGATATGAACCAGAAGAAATTTTAAAAAAAATGAGCATATATTAATAAAAAATAAATATTTTGTATTATTTTTCAAATAAAATTGGTGTCTTAATCAATTCTGGTGTTAATATAATATATATATTTTTTTGATAAAAGTTATATCTCTTTAGTCATTTATTTTCTTTTACTTTCCTTTCTCTAAAAATTAAACCAAAAAAACGTTCTGATTTTTGTCAAAAAAGAAAAACGTTTGATTTTCTCGGCAAGCGGCCAAGCCCAACCCATGGACTCGATCATATCCACGGCGCTCGAAGAAATCTGCTCCCATGGTGAAGCTGGAGTCACTCTTACTACGCTCTGGTCCAGTCTCAATCCTTCCCTCTCCGCTTCTAATCTCGACCTCTCCTCCGGCCTAAAGCAAGCCCTATGGACCGGTCTTCTCAGCGTTCCATCTCTTCAGTTTCATGCTCACAGCGCCACCTACAGCTCTTCCGACCCCTCCATTCAGACCTTCGAAGCCGCCGAAACCATAAATTTGAAGCTCGTCGCTCAAGAGAATCTTAGGGACAACTTTCTGGGTCTCTACAATGTCCACTCTTCCAATGCTTCCATTTCTCTGCCTCAACGCCGCACCCTCCAGCGTCTCGCCGTTGCTCGGTTCGATTTGATACCATACCAACTCCAAGATTGTATCATTCTTATGCTTCGAAACTTAAATTTCGCCGCATTTAATTGGTTGCTGGACTTCAAATTTGTGTTTACATGCTCCAAGTTTAATAGAACTTTCATGCGCTTACCTTAGGTTTTTTAAACAAAGTCTTCTGTATTTAGGATACTGTGACGGAGATTTCTGATGAAGTTAGCAAGTGTTTTAAGTAGTGAAGCATTTGATCATCTTTGTTAACTAATGTTTTGGATGATGATCTCTTAACTTCCAGAATGCGTAGGCCAGGAATTTGATGAGTTTGTGGTTTTTTTTTTCCATGTAGACTAGAATGCTGATCAATTACACTAGTTTCTATTGTTGAACTATTTGTTTTAATGTGAAACCATACTTTTTATGTTGAGAAAAGATATATAGGTTGGTTGGATTTAGATGGAGTATATGAAGTAGATAACTACAAACTGCGGGAGTCGTTGAGTTATAATGTTTTCTTTGTTATGGTCCTTCATATTCTATTGCACGTGTGCTTGTATAAAGATGCAAAGTGATGGCAAATGAATTTTGAGAATCATGTTTCTTGCAGGAAAAATGGAATTACACAAAATCAACTTGCCAAAGAATTTGGTATTAAAGGAAAAAACTTATTTTATGTATTGAGGAGCCTTGAATGTCAAGGATTAATCGTGAGGCAATCTGCTGTTGTGAAGACAAAAGAAGCTTGTGATGAAGGGGAGGCAAGAAGCATTCCAAGCGTGACTACCAACTTAGTGTACTTATCTCGCTACGCAAAGCATTTAGGCTCACAGCAAAAATTTGAGATAATTAAGGAGGAACCAAGTACCGAGAGCTTTGATAATGTAAAGGGAAGGGCTGTAAGGAGAGATGATGTGGAAGGCAGAGAGGATGTGGTGGTTAAGGATTATCTTCCAGCAATGAAGGCAGTCTGTAATAAACTTGAAAAAGCAACTGGCAAGGTCAATCTTGTTGGAATTTTTAAGGAATCTCTCTATTTTTCCTTTTCCTGACCATGGTGCTGATTTTTATTCATGATATTTTCTGTTGAAAGGTTCTTGTTGTTTCGGATATAAAGAAAGAGTTTGGGTATATTGGAGCTACAACTGGTCATAGGGAGTGGAGGAAGGTAAAGGATTATAATATTATCCGTGCTAGATTTAGTTTCCTATGGCCTTTTCTGATTGTCTTGTTGCAATTTATGCTACCAGATATGTTCCAGGTTGATAGATGGCCATATTGTGGAGGAGTTTGATGCTAAAGTAAATGGGAAGGTATTTTTATTTTTATTATAGTTTTTGCTGTAGCATATACATACTAAAGAAATTCTTGAAAGATTCTCTCAAATAATCGACATTGCCGATTTTTTTTGAAAAAGAGACAGAGGTCATATGTCTTAGACAACATTGCCGATTTAAATTGTAATGCATCTGCATCACCCGTCCTAATTTGAATTAAGAATCCTTGTGTTACGGTCTTATAGCCAGTCTATATTTTCCTCCCCTTTCCTTTTACTTATAAGCTTCCTGATAAGAGTTGCTGTTGTCATTTTTTTCCCAGTCGATATTCTTGCTACTTATATGCTAGTTTGTCTTTGTCATATATATATTCCTGGATGATTATATAAGCCATACGGCTGCTGCTCAAGATGTTGTGTTTATGAAGAAATGATAAATGTTGCTACTGTTACATTGGATATTGATTGCTATTATAACTTTTGATTTGTGAACATGTGATTAATTACTTTTATGCTCTTGGATGTTCACTCCATCCGTTATAGTGTTTGCCTTTATAAACGTGCACACTTTGTTTGGTAAGAAGGATGGATTGTATATGAGGAAGTTGTCTGGTAAAATTGGAGGGAAGGGGAGGAGAGGAGTAATCCTTTTTTATTGTTTGGTATTAAAAAAAAAGGAAGGGAATGCTGAATATTTATTAGCATATTTACCATATTATCTATGCTATTTTTTCCCCTTTTACTCTTAAGGGCAAATACATATAAAATTAATTATTCCCACCATTTGTTACATTTTCGATCCCTCTTAGTAAGAAAGGACTAATTTTTGTGGGTTGAGGTGGATTTGCAATCCACACCACTCTCTCTCCCTTGCCTCTATACTTCGTACCAAACAAATGTGAGTTACGAATTGATTAGTCCAATCCACAATCTTCAGTCCACCTTTCCTCTAACCATTCTTACCAAACGGATTATAAGAGATAATCGAGTTTTAAAAGCTCACTTGATACCTTAATAGACAATCCAACTTTTGTTTCTTCAATAACAAAGGGGGCATCTAGTTATTTTGTAGGTCATGGCATGATTTTTCTTTCCTACTCTGGGCAGGTTGAACGTTGCCTGCGTTTACTGAAGAATTTTTCTCCAGAGAGTTTAGACCTCAAAACTCTAGGATGTGTAGATGATGATTTTGAGGAAGAACAGGTGAAGTTCGGGAAGAAATGTCAAGTCAGTGACCAGCTTGTAGAACTCCCCATTGAGCATCAAATATATGATATGATTGATGCTGCAGGTTCTCAGGGTTTGACCGTGATGGAGGTTGGTGCATTAATTTATTGTGGTAGTTTTAACCTATTTTGATGGTACATAAAGGATTTCTGGTACTTTTTTTTTTATTCCTAAATTTTTTCCTTTCCTAATAGTTTGTATCTTCATTCCTAGAAAAAGGAAATGTGCATATTAATCTTTAGCTATAGAAACTTAAATGTATAATGTAATCTATACCCAGAAAAAGAAAAGGTAATATTAATCTTACCTGTGATTTTTAGAGAAGAATTGGAAAAATCTTCTATTTCTGAATGATATGTACAGCCTAATATTTATATCATAAACTATACAATATTGGGAAATATAAATCCCTGAATCTGAAGAGTAACCGCATACAAAATAAATAACAAAATAAATGAGGAAAAAATCCTCCACTAAACTAGGGAAGCAAACAGAGAGTTTGTGTAATGATCTCTGTATTAAATGAAATTATTTATTAATATTCTATACTAATTTTAGTATATTTTCACACTCCCCTCAAGCTGGGTGGTGAATATCATACATTCCCAGCTTGCAACTTAGATCTTCGAAGTTAGTTCTTGGAAGAGCTTTAGTAAGTATATCTGCAACCTGAGCCATTGAAGGAATATACCCTTGGTTCCACAGTAGCATTTTCATTCTTCTCACAAATGAAGTACCTATCTATCACAATGTGTTTGGTCTTGTCACGATGAACATGATTCTTTGCAATACTTGTAGCAGCTTGGTTGTCACAATGCATCTTGATAGGCTTTTCCATTATCACCCCTAGCTCATTAAGCAGTCTTCTTAACCGCATCCCTTCACAAATGCCAAGAGCAAATGCTCTGAATTCAGCTTCAGCTGTGCTTCTTGAAACAACTGACTGTTTCTTGCTCCTCCATGTCACAAGATTTCCCCACACTCATGAACAATATCCTGAAGTTGACCTCTTGTCTGATGTCACCCGCTTAATCTGCATTTGTGTAGATTTTAACTTCTCTGCTAGCATGCTTCTTGCACAATAAACCTTTTCCCGGGGTCATCTTAAGATACCTTAAGATTCTATTAACAACTTCCATGTGTTCTTTGGTTGGGCTATTCATATACTGGCTGACGAAACTTACTGTGAAGCCAATATCAGATCAAGTGTGTGACAAATAGATAAGACGACCAACTAATCTTTGGTATCTTCCCTGGCCACTGAAACACTATCTTTTTCTAATCCAATTTTCTTGATCGAGTCCATTGGTGTTGTTGCAGGTTTGCATCCAAGAATACCCACCTCTTTAAGTAAATCTAGAGTGAATTTACGTTGAGAGACAAATATACCATTCTCTAAGTAAATCTAGAGTGAAATTACGTTGAGAGACAAATATACCATTCCCTGAACGTGCTATCTCCATACCAAGACAATACTTGAGATGCCCAAGATCTTTTATTTCATATTCCCTGGCTAGTGTCTTCAATCAGACAAGCTCCTCTTCATAATTCCAGTAAGAGTGATATCATCCATGTACACGATTAGAATAGCTACCTTCACTTCTGGGGAAAATTTCACAAAGTGTGGTCTGTCTGACATTGAGTGTACCCACTTCTAATCTCAATCTTAGCAAATTTATCAAACCATGCCCATGGAGATTGCTTAAGCCCATATGATGACTTTCTTAACTTGCATACTTTGTTGTGATTGAGAGAATCCTCCATCCCTGGCGGAATTTCCATGTAAACTTCTTTAAGAATGCATTTTTAACATCTAGTTGATACAACAGCTAGTCTTGATTTGCAGCAAGAGAAAATAGAGCTCTAACAGTATTAAGCTTTGCCAATGGGGCAAAAGATTTTTGATAGTCAATTCCATATGATTGAGTATAACCCTTAGCCACCAGTCGGGCCTTTAGTCACTATGCTGCCATCCGCCTACTATTGTGATGACAGTTGAGAAATGATACACTAAAACAATTGAAAAATCTAAATAGAATAGTGAAAAAATGCTCTCCTCTCTCCTTTGAGAGAACGTGAGCTATGCAGTTCACTAGATTCCATGGTCCCCCTGGCCATGGAGTTTAACCAAGAGAGTGCACCTTGACCTTACTGGTCTTGGGAAGAAAAATGTTCATAGCCCCACTGGTCATGAACAAACAAGTAGTTCTATTTCTGTCAACCTCAGGGGCCATGATCGGTACTAGAGTTTCAAAATTGAGCACAAGGTTTTCATGTTTACGTTAACTAATGATGGGGGTCCGGTTAGAATCTGTGAGAGAACAAGATTGACAGGGTATGAGATTATAGTCACTATTGATGCAACAATATGGTTAACAGACGCAGGCGAAGAGCTACAGAAGAGAAGCGATTTACAGAGGCAAAATTTCAAACGATCATTAAGGAAAAACTCAATGAGTTTGATGGTATAGTGCTTCATGAACAGCAGAGGGGAGTTCGTTAAAGTCTCTATGCTGAATAAAAAGATGTTAAGGACAGTGATCATTCCAGGGGAGCGACATTCAACAGGATGGAAGGAACTAAAGGAGTGTTCGAACAGATTAGTTGGCAAAAGGAAAAACAAAATAAGGGAGGTACCTCAAGTGCCAAGCGAATCAGCGACAAGAAAAATAGAAGGGAAGAAGGCCAATTCCAAACAGGCCTGGGCAAGTGTAGTAAAGTCAGTAGCGGATGGGGTACAGCCGGGTGAAAAGAGGGCGTTTAATAGGCAAAACTGGGCTAGTGGGATGAAGAAAACAACTAGAAACAAACACAACAAGGGAGAGTGGGAACATTATCCAACATTCAACTTTGGACCTCCCAAGGTCAATAAAAAATTTTACACATCAGGATCAAAAGGGCAGCCGTTTTCAAATTACTTGAAAGTAAACAACAATAACAAATAGTGGAACCAAGCCATAATAGTGCATAGGCTGGATAATTTGAAAACATAGATAACAAAGCAGAGGACATTTTTTCAAAGGACAGATAATTGTGTTGAATTAGAAAACAGTGTCCCACTTAAGAAAAGTGGACCAAACCAGAAAGTAGAGTCTACTCAACAAGCATAGGATTGGAGTGCTCTTGCTCAATCTTTGAGCAACATGGGAATGTCGATGGTACTATAGAAACCAGGGAGTAGAGAATTGAAAAATCTGACCTTCAATGTGAACTACGATAGCAATTGGAAGAAGGGGGTTCAAGTAATCCTAAATGAAGCTTTTGACTTGGAATGTGAGGGGCAGTGGGACAACAGAGAAAAGGAGGGCTATTAAAGCAACCATTTGAACGATTAGCCCCGATTTAATTGTGCTCCAAGAGGTTAAAAGGGAGAGCGTGGATAGGAGGTTTATATGAAGCACATGGAGGTCTAGATACAAGGCATGGACTCTACTTCCTGCACTAGGGAGATTAGGTGGGATTCTTATAGTTTGGGACACGAGAAATATAAAAGTGATTGACTCCTTAGTAGGGGAGTTTTTAATATCAGTCTTGATTGAAGCAGAAGGAAAGGATCCTTGGTGGTTTTTGGGGGTGTATTGACCAAGTAAATACGGTGAGAGATCTTCGTTCTGGGATGAGATAGTAGGAATAAGCGCTATTTGCGGAGATAGAAGGTGTTTGGGGGAAGATTTTAATGTGGTTCGAAGGGTGCAGGTAAAACTGAATAGTAGTTCTGTTACGAAAAGTATGAAACTTTTTGATGAGCTTATAAGGGAGTTGAGACTTATCCATCCCAAATTGTGTAATGGGCGGTATACGTGGTCAGATTTCAGGCAACAACCCATATGCTGCAGATTGGATAGATTCCTTTTCACTAACAAATAGAATGAGTTATTTTCATTTGTTAGGCAGGACGTCCATGTATGAATTGTATTAGATCATAGTCCGACTGTTCTTGACTCCAACCCACCCTCGTGGGTAGGTCCTTTCCTCTTCGAGAATTTGTGGTTAGAACATAGTTTCTTTAAAAAGGATTTTGAAAATTGTTGGAAGAATGCACGAGCAGTAGGTTGGCTAGGGTACAAATTTATGGAGAGGTTGAAACAAGTTAAGGAAAGGTCAAAGAAAGGAGTCATAAGGAAATTGGAAGTAAACGATTCCTAAAACAAGAGGTGAATCACAGAGCTTAATAAGTTGGAGGAAAGGGGCATCTGGAATTCAGTCAATGGAAGAAAGTAGAATAAAAGAAGTGCCAAAGAAAGGGATGCAAATTCAAAGCTCTTTCACAGTCTGCTAAGCGCGAGGAAATCTAAGAATTTCATATCTAGAATTGAGAAAGTTGATGGGTCAATACTGGACAGTGAGGATAATATAGTGAGTGAAATCACTACCTTTTGTTCCATTCTATATAAATCCTTTGAAAGATCAGCCTTAGACATTGAAGGAATTGATTGGAAGAAAATACTTGATTATCTAGTAGCATATCTCCAGAGGCCCTTCGAGGAGGAGGAAATTAAACAGGCAGTGTTAGTGTTTGAATGTAATGGGGACAAAGTGCCAGGCCCAGATGGCTTAACAATGGCAGCGTACCAAGCCAATTGGGAAGTAGTGGAGGAAGATTTGATGAAGGTGTTCAGAAGGTTCTCAGAAGATGGAATCATTCAAGGAAGTATGAATGAAACACCTTGCAAGGTGAAAGACTATAGGCCCATCTGTACATGATTATTTCCAAGGTATTGTCACTCAGATTGCTGGGGGTTCTTGTCGATACAATCTTAGAAACCCAAGCTGCTTTTGTGGAAGATTGGCAAATATTAGACTCAGTCTTGGCGACTAATGAGGCCGTGGAGGAATACAGAAGGGAAGAAGTGGATTGGTATTCAAAATTGATTTGAGTAAACTTATGACTATGTTGAGTGGGATTTCCTAGAGATGGTATTAGCGAAAAAGGGATTTGGACATAAATGGAAGAGTTGGATGAGAGGTTGTTTGTCCTCTGTTTCCTATTGTATCTTTATAAATGGAAGACCTAGAGGGAAGTTTTTTGGAACAGGGGCCTAAGGCAAGGAGATCCCTTATCCCTTTCTTATTTACTATTGTGGTGGATGTATTAGGAAGAATGATAGATAGAGCCGTTGAGTCATCTCTTTTCAATGGGTTCCTCATTGGTGAGGTCATAGTTAGTCATCTCCAATTTGCAGGTGATACAGTTTTTTTTGTGAGAGACTAGAATTCAATTCAAAATCTGTTGGATATTTTAAAGGTCTTTTGCGCTTTATTTGGGATGAAAATAAACTTGCACAAAAGTCAGTTACTTGGATTGAACATGGATGTGGAGTCGGATGAATCTTTGGCTCGCACTATTGGTTGTGAAGAGGGTCAATGGCCCTTGAAATATCTAGGCTTACCATTTGGTGGAAATCCAAAGAAGCAAGCATTTTGGGAGCCAGTTGTGGCCAAATGTGCCAACATGCTTGATGGGTGGAAGACTGCTTATCTGTCTAGAGGGGGTAGATTGATTCTTATTCAAACTGTCCTTTCGTCTTTGCCAAAATGCTATCTATCGTTGTTTAGAGCACCGAAAAATGTTATAAACGCTTTAGAATAAATGATGAGGGGTTTCTTTCGGGAAGGAGGTGACTTGCTGGGTTCAGAACACCTGGTGGCCTGGGAAATGGTGTAAGCCTAGATTCCCAGGCGGTTTGAGTATAGGTCGTTTGGAATTGAGAAATAGAGCTTTCCTCAAAGTGGTTGTGGAGATTCCCACTGGAAGATAAGGCTTTGTGGCATAAAGTGATGAAAAGTAGATATGGGGCTTCTGATAATTCATGGGATTCCAAAAAAGGGGAAAGAATGTCATATAAAGGTCTGGGGAAGAGTATTGCGACACTATATGATGATTCTTTAAGATTGGTTTGTTTCAAGGTTGGTAATGGTGCGAGGATAAGATTTTGGGAGGATATATGAGTGGGAGATGAAGCCTTCAAGAATTTATTTCCTGACTTGGCACTAATCTCTAAAACTCAACATAAAAGTATAAAGGAGGTGGTGGTCGAGGCTGAAGGATTGTCAACTTCTAATTGTGGGTGGAACCTCCACTTTAGGAGAAATTTGAGAGACAAGGAGATGTCAAATTTGTTAGTATTGCTCCAGATTCTTGAGCAAAAACCAATATTTCGAATGCTGAAGGACTCAAGATTATGGACTCTAGGATCCAGTGGGAAATTTTCTTGTAAGTCCGCCTTGCAAGAACTTGTATCATTTTAGCCAATGGTAGAGGGAGGCTGGGCAAAAATGGTGTGGAAAAGTTGTGTTCCCTCCAAAGTCAAGGTATTTGGTTGGTTGGTAGCATTGTTCATGAGATTTTGCAAAAGAGAAGGCCTTACCAGTCTTTGTCACCAGGATCGTGTGTATGTTGCAAGAACAACGGGGAAACCCTTTCCCATCTATTCATGAAATGCTCGTTTAGTTCGTTACTATGAAGTAGATTGCTGAGAGAATTTGACATCCAGTGGTGTATGCCCCAAAATTGCAAACAATTGCCGACTTGTAAGCTACGAGGACTGCTAGGCTGTGGTCGACATCAGTTTTAGCTATTATTTGGGCTGTGTGGTTAGAAAGGAATGGTAGGATATTTGAAAACATAGATAACAAAGCAGAGGCCCTGTGGGAGAAGATCAAATTCTGGGTTGCATCGTGGGTTTATAAAACTAAAGGTTTTGTTGATCTTTCCCTCCAAGATCTCAGTGGAGAGGGGTTGTATTTTGCTTCAAGATACTAAACATTTGGCTTAGGAAATTTGATGTTTAATTGTACTACTTTATGTAATGAAAGTCTTAAGTCTTAGTTATAGGATCTTTTTATTGTATAATCTTTTGTTACCACGGTTTTCCTTCGCCATATGTGAGGAGGTCACTCTAAGATATTTGACCTTTGTCTTTTTTTTTTTTAAAAAGACCCATTTACAACCCATTGACCACTTGCCACTAGGGAGATCTGTGGTATACCATGTGTCATTTTTGATCAAAGTTGAACCTCATCATTCACAACTTTCTTCCATCCTAGGTTAGCAAGTGCTTCTTGAATTGCCCTCGGTATCTGTATACTATCATGAGATGAAACAAAGGCATGATAGGATGGTGATAGCTTGTCATAGGTCACAAAATTGGAAATGGGATGGTTTATGCATGCCCGAATCCCCCCAAGAGCAATAGGTTTGTCTAAATCATCAAGAACTACATGCTATGATTGCAATCTTCCATACCTGAGTGAATTATATCATTTTCTGAGTCCGATTCAGGTTCATGGCCATGATTGAGATGTGTTTAGCTCTCTATATCCTTGTTTGTGGAAAATAGGACTATGATAATCTTATTCATGAAGAATAATACCTATAAATAGGCATTGTACAACCCTAGCAAATCAAGTATCTATTACTGAAATATACAGAAAATAATTACAAAAATTCTACAGCTGTATTAGTGTAATCTAAATATAGAAACGATTATACAACTAGCTTTCCCATCAGAATAAGAGATGAGGGCTCGGAGAGGTTTCCATAACCCCACTGGTTATGGGAATAAGAAACCCTTTTTCCCGTCTGGAATTGGGCGTAATGGTGGTTTTGTTCTTTGGAAATCCAATAACCGATATTGGAGTTTCAGGACAGAACATAAAGTTTTCATGATTACACTCACAACTGATGGAGAGGCTGTTCATTTGTGTGAAAGAACTAGAGTGTCAGGTTGAGGATAGGATGGGTTTCAAGAGTTCTTTTAGAAACAATTCTTTGAATGTTTTTGTCGAGTGCTTCAGGAATATCAGAGGTGTTTTTCTCGAAGTCTCCACGTTAAGAAATAAGGTGGTTAGTAGCGTTATTATACCTGATGAAGGATGGGAGTCAAGCTGGAAGGAGATGAACAAGTGCCTCGTGGGGATTGTTGGAAGACAGGAAAAGGATTCAAGGAGAATAATCTATTCAGATCCAAGGGTTTCCAAGAAATCTTGGGCGGAAGTGGTGTCAGCGAAGGGAGAGGGTGTTTGCGTCGACAACCAAAAGAATTCTGCTAGTCATGGATTTTCAAGTATGAAAGGATACGCTGTGATGTTAATTCAATCTGGAAGTCTGATTGCCTGGGATTATATACTAGGAAATATCCAAAAGCTTTTTGGGAAGCAAGTTGAACTGCTTTTGGGAAGCAAGTTGAACTGTCTTTTATGTCTGATGATAGAGTTATTCTTTGGTGTCCCTCTGCTTCCTTGCAATAGAATCTAATTTCTAGAGGGGAGATAAACTTTTCGAACAACATTAAGGTCTCTGTTCTTTCTTGGAGTTGGAGATCTCAATTGTTTGAGATGAAATTTAGATGTTTTCAAAACTGGATTGGAATGGATGGAATACCATTGAACATTTGGAATTTGCATGTTTTTAAGGTGATAGGAGACTTGTGCGGTGGTTTGATGGCTGTGGATAAACGAACTTTAGAGTTGGAAGATGTGTCTGTCGCTCGATTGAGGGTGTTTGGACATCGTAAAGGTTTCATTCCTGCAGTTATCACTTTGCCCTATGAGGGTAATTTGATCTCGTTAAGATTGTTCAAGTTAGGAATGCTGAGAGGGTCGTCTGAACATTCAAGTAGAAGTGGAGTGTTTGGGTCAGAAAGAGCACCTAGGGACTCAGGGGTTGTGGAGCCACTAAGGGAGGGTCAGAAGGAGAAGCTGTCAGGCGAAGTTGATTCGGTCACTGGTTTTGCAGCGGCCAAGCTGTTGTCGGAGGTCAACAAAGGAAACTTCCAGTCGTACGTTTGCAATAATATGAGGCTGGATTTTTAGGGAACCCATCACAGATCTAAAGGGATTGATTCACGTGATTTTTGCTCCTCTTTAAAGGATATTTTTAATAGGCTGTTTTTAGACTTATCGATTGGAGAAAGGAAGGAGAGCACGTGGCTAGGTCTTCTTGATTTTAAAAAGTCCACGTGCCCAAAGTTGAAATACCAGATTGCTTTTTCTAGAGGGAGTTTGGGTTGGGCCTTGAATTTGGAAAATAGGGCCTTTTCTTTAAATGTGGACTTATTCTCTATTAGGGCTCTCTTCAATCCAATTTTCAAGGATTTAGAAGTGGGTTTTCGGGGGTTGAAGTTTTTTCAAGCTTCTATAGATTTGACTTAGCCTATTCGAAGGGTTGGTTGTCCCAAGGACCGTGAGGCCTTTTGCAAAGGCAGCGTCCTTCTTTGGACTGAGCCTACAGATAATATTCCTAGACGGCGTGTAGTTTCTCTTCACAATTCAGAAAAGGAGGAGCCGAGTCTTGAGCTTTCGGCTAAAAGTCTGAAAGTGTATCACTACAAGCCTAAAGCTTCAGGTCCAGAGAGCACTTTTCTTTTAGAAGAACAGGAAGAGAGATGCTTACAGGGCAAGAATTGGAAGAGTTCATCTTTCCTGTGGTAGATGGTCATTCGAAAACGTGCAACTCTGAGGAGGAGGATATAGACTTGGATTCTGAAGTCGACAGAGAGGATATTGAAGATATCATGGTCCAAGCTAGAAGGTTGTGGAATGAAGGAGATGATGCGGAAGGAATAAGGTTGGACTTGGGAAAGAGGATGTAGGCTTAGAGGAAAATATTGTGGAAGAGGTGGATAGGCCAGATGACTCTTCTAGGCTATTTTCGGCCATGGAATCGATGTGAATTTCATTACTGATTAGTAATCAAGGGGAGGAACAGAATGGAAGCTCTTCTTCTCTGTCTAAAAAGAGTCTCAGTGAACTAAAGAAACTAAAGCTTGATGTTAATTACGAGAATAGGAGAGAGATTGGGTGTCGTAAATTCTCATAATAGGAGGGTATGGGAGCCTGATCCCATCGAGTTGTTTTCTTGCAAGTCTGCTTTTCAGAAGCTCAATTCCATTAATGGTCGGATTGATGTGTTTTGGGCTAAGATTTTGTGGAAAAGTCAAGTTCCTTCTAAAGTAAAGGTGTTTAGCTGGTTATTGTGTATGGAGAAACTAAGTGTTAATGATGCTCTTCAAAGTCGTCGTCCTTATCAGTGCCTTTCTCCTAGTTGATGTGTTTGTTGTAAAAGGGCGGCTGAATCTCTATCTCACCTATTTTTGTTTTGTGAGTTGGCTCAGTCAATGTGGTCAAAAGTGTGGGGTGAGTTTGGGTTGAGTTGGTGCCTTCTTCTTGCACTCAGTTGTTATGTTGTGGTTTAATGGGGGATAAGTGTTTGAATAAGTTGTGGAGGGCTACGATATTGGCTTGTTTTTGGGCAATTTGGTTAGAACGGAATAGCAGAATTTTTGATGAAAAGTCTAGTCTTTGCGATTTCATTTGGGAGAGAATTAAGTTTTGGGTTGCCACTTGGGTGTATCGCACAAAGGGTTTTGAGGGCTTATCCTTTTTGGATCTCTCTAGAGAGTGGAGGAGTTTTTTGGTTGTGTAGTTGGTGTTGCTTTGTCTTTGTTCTTAGATTTTTGTTTGTACCAAGGTTTTCCTCCGCCACAAGTGAGAGTTATTTATTTATTTGATAGGGGGCCTGACCTAGTGTTCGGTCTCTATCTCCTTTTAAAAAAAAAAGATGTGTCATCGGAAGGGAAATGAGATGAATGAATTTCAGGATGTTCCGAAATTGCAATCGGTGGTGCAGTTGGTGGGTGTGAAGTAGTTGGTGGCTGTGGAGACAAGTCAGAAGGCAGAATCGAAATGTTATCACAAAATTGAAATTCTCTCCTATTCTCCCCCTGAATTTCAGATTTGTAATAAGGTTGATTTTCAAAAAATGTTACATCCATGGTGGTGTAAAATTTTTTAGTAACAGGAAATAACATTTGTAACCCTTTTGATGAGAAGAATACCCATTGAAAAGACTTTTGATAGATAGTGGATCTAACTTGCTGTGATTATGTTGATATACATGCACAAAGACCGTGCAGCCAAAAATCTTTGGATCCAAGAATGAGAGGAATTCTGTAGTTGGGTAGGAGTGGAGAAGTACTTCACAAGGAGTTCTAAACTTAAGGACTTGATGGCATCCTATTTATAAGATAGGCAGCAGTGAGTACGGCTTTTCCCCAAAAATATTTTGGAACATGAGTAGCAGACATGAGTGATCTTGCTACTTCTAGTAAATGCCTATTTTGTCTTTCAGCCACCCCATTTTATTGAAGGGTATTAACACAAGAGCTTAGATAGATGATTCTTTGACTTGAGAGATAATTAACAAGAATAGAATTAAAGTATTCTTTGGCATTATTAGTTTTTAAAGCTTGAATTTTTGTCGGAAATTGTGTTGGATCATTGGGCTGAAATTTTGAAAGTTTAGATTAACTTCAGATTTTTCTTTCATAAAGAATATCCAAGTTATCCGAGTGTGATCATCAATGAATGATACAAACCATCGCTTCGCGGTTATATTTTTTTATTTGTGAGGGTCCCCAAATATCACTGTGAATCATGGAAAAAGGATGAGAGGGTTGATATGTAATACTAGGGTAAACATTGCGAGGATGTTTTGAGAGTTGACAAATTTCACAACTAAAACTTGTAGGACTTTTATTGACAACAGAGCAGGAAATAGTTTTGACAAATACATGAAATTTGGATAACCAAGACGATAGTGCTATAACATAACTTCACTATTTTTATTGATGCTAGAGTTTAAAACTGACTGACTTTTCAAAGACACACCATTAGCCCTTACAACTTGTCTTACTAGAGGAACCCATGAGGATATAGAGACTAGAGCACATCTCAACGCTACCAATCTTCCTCCCCGAAGCCAAATCTTGAAATTCACAGAGATTTGAAAAGTATTTAGTCATGCAATTCAGATCATGTTTACTAATTGAGAGTATATTGCAGTCAAGATTAAGAACATATAAAATCGAGTTTAATGTCAGATCTTGTGTGATCTTGACTGATCTTGTACCCTCCGCTTTAGATTGAGAGCCATCTGCTATTCGAACTGTGTGATTTTTGTCACATGGAGAAAATTCATGAAATATGGTTGCATCTCCTGTCATGTGATCTGAAGCCTCAGAGTCTAAAATCCATGGTTTCAAGGCTTTTCTGTTTACTGTGTGGGTTGTTGAAATATTACCTTTCATGGCTGACATGCCATTGCTGATAGTTGGATTTGGCTGCAAAGATTTGGGCTGATTTAGGAGCTGTTGAAGGGCTTCCAGCTGCTCCTTTGAGAAAGGCCTTGATACAGAAGCTGGAGGATGGTTTTCAGCAACATTTGCCTGGCTTTCTTTATCATTTGTGAAGCTGGATGGCTTCCAATCAGCAGGTTTTCCATTAATCTTCCAACATTTTTCTTTGTAATGACTTGGTTTATGGCAATGGCCTCACCAAGGACGACCCTTTCTTTGTTTGTTGAATTGAACCCACGGGCAGCAAGGGCAGATCCTTCAAGAGTTGAAGCAGGGTTTTGAGTTCCCATCATCACTTTTTTTCGACTCTCTTCTCTGCGCACTTCTGAGAAAGCTTCACTTAGGCTCGGAGCAGGCTTGGTACTCATCACTCTCCCTCTAACTTCATCCAGGTTTTTGTTGAGCCCTATAAGAAATTTAAATGTTCTTTTCTGCTCCATGATTCTGTTGTATAACTCTGTCTCCTCTGAGCACTTCCAAGGATGAGCTTCAAACATGTCCAATTGTTGCCAATGACGAGTGAGGATGTTGAAGTAATCGGTGACTGAGAGATCTCCTTGGCGCAAATCATGTAGTATGGTTTCTATTTCAGAAAGTTCAAATGTGTTGTTAGAGCTTGAGTACCTGTTTCTTGCTGTATCCCAAATTTCTTTGGCAGTTTTGTATAGTAGAAATTTTCTCCTTTGTCATTATTCATAGAATTAATCAGCCAAGACATCACCATGTGATTCTCGGCTTTCCAAACCTTGAATCTAGGATCATTTTTCTCAGGAGCAGAGATTTCACCTATAAGGTATTCATCTTTCTCTTTCACACTGATGAACATCATCACAGACTGAGACCATTGGAGAAAGTTATGGCCATTGAATCTGTGTCCAGTAATGAGAATAGAGGTACCTTCGGATCCTCCAAGGCTGACTGCAATAGAAGGTGTTTCTGGGCTGGAGGTGACTTCGGATGTGGCACTTTGTCTATCAGTAGCCATTCCGTATTTTACCATGAGAATATTAGTTGATTTTTAACAACCAGCTCTGATACCATGTGATTTTTAGAGAAGAATGTTAAACTACAACAATCTTTAGAAAAAAATTACTCAACTTTATTCCACAAATCAAAAGATACATCCACACCCAAGGCATTCGAGAGGCCTGGAACTCTCCCCAAGAGCTAAGCTCTATCAAATTACAATCTGAATCTCTCTCTATCTCCTTCCTACTGACATAAGTAGTATATATATAACCTTCCCCTAGTACTTGCTAGACATTTTTTTATTCTTATTGGCTATACATTAAACCACTAATATACATTATTTAGGGCCTGTTTGATATAGCTTTTAATTTTACTTTTATACAAAAGAAGAAGAGAAGTAAAAGTTTGAGTTTTCTAATTCCTGTTTGAATTTATATTCTGAAAGAACTTTTTTCTTTGTTGAAGAGATTTTCAGAGTGGTATATATTGCATAAAAATTCTTATTAAATAAATATCAATTTAACCATAAATATATGTTAATAATAATAATATATGTTATGTTTGAAATTATTTGAAAATTAATCGTTCTTTTGAAAAAAAATTTAATTGCATATATATATGAATTAATAAATAAAAAAGGGATAATTGTGGTATAAGTACCCCATGTTTGGGTTTTGTACGCGGCATAGACCCAATGTTTATTTTTAGTGGCAAAAGTACCCAAAGTTAGTAAAACTGTAATTCCGTCAGTCTCCTCCGTTAGGCAGACACATGTCACGTTTTTATTGGTCCAAATCATAATTATTTTTAAACATTGGGTACTTATGCCGCGTACAAAACCCAAACATTGGGTACTTATGCCGCAAATATCCCTAATATATTATTGAGTTGGACTAATCACGAAGTGACGTGTTGGTCCAGTCATCACGAAACGGAACCTAATGGAGGAGGCTGACAAAATTACAGTTTTACTGACTTTGGGTACTTTTGCCACTAAAAATAAACATTGGGTCTATGCCGCGTACAAAACCCAAACATTGGGTACTTATGCCGCAAATATCCCAATAAAAAATCCTAAAAATATAAACGTAATTAACAAAAAATCTAAAATTTTAAATTGAATATTCAATTATAAAAATCTAAATGTAGTTAGAGAAGGAGAATCTATATATAAAACAATAACAAGAAAAATAGAAACTAAAAGAAATCGTATAGTTTTTTTCAGAAAAAATAGATAGAATACTTTTTAAGAAAAAAAAATAGTATTCTATAACTGTTATATGCACAATTTAGGATAAAGATGTAATTTATTTTTTTCTTTTATAAAAAATAGGGGTAAAATGGGTATTATGAAAGATTCATTAAAACAAGAAAATAACTTCTCGTGTTTTTTTTAGAAGTTCTCCCTGAAAAAGCTGGTGAGTTACTGTTTCTCTTAAAAGCTCTTTTAAATTCAAAAAGCTCTTTCTATATTTCATCCAAACACACCTAAAAGTAACTTTAAGATTTCAAAAACTCTTTCAAAGTCATGCCAAACAGAGCTTTAGTAATTAATTTCTTTTATTTCTCCCAGAATAAGTAAACCTAGTTGGTGGGCCCTTATTCCTATCAAAGAATTGGAGGAATCTTCTATTTCTGAACGATATGTACAACCTAATATTTATATCATAAACTATACAATATTAGGAAATATAAATCCCTGAATCTAAGGAGTAACCGCAAAAAAAATAAATAGCAAAATAAATGAGGAAAAAATCCTCCACTAAACTAGGGAAGCTAACAGAGAGTTTGTGTAACTGATCTCTATAAAATACAATTATTAATAATATTTTATACTAATTTTAGCATATTTCCACATTAACTGAGTGATGATCACTGTAAATTAGCTTTTAAATGCTATGTTCCTTTACCATCCATCATGAGGATTTCGATGACATTTTACTGGAGTTGTTTCCTTGATAGAATAATCTTGAGTAGAAATTATATATCACAGAATAGAACACAAGTACTGAAATCCCTCTTATTGAAAAAATGAACACAACAGATACACCTAGCTTTCGAGAGGCTAGACTCTCCAAAAACAACCTTTCGAGAGGGCTATTCTCTCCCTAAGTACAATCACTTCTATTTCCAAGCTACTTCTAAAATGAATCCCTCCCCTATTTAAAGGTACTGGACAGATTGAAACTTAGTTGCCAGCTAGGATTAATACAAATCAGCCCTCTTAAAACATAACAGCCAACTAGATAAAACAATAAACTAATTACAGCTACTGTTAAATATAAAACAGCCCTATTTATAGTTGTTTCGTGGCCTCCTAGAATATACTAAATTAATTGGAGGCTTATCATTCCTCCATAGCAAACCAATATTTATATTGCCCGTGGGATTATTATGTATTAAAATATTAATTTGCTGATGATATGTATTCATTGAAGAAAGATTGTCAGAGTTGGAATCATATCTAATTATTTTAGGTTATTTTACTCCCAAATTTTAAAGTTGCATATAAATGAGTGATGTACTTCAACTGTTAATTCCATCAATGCATTTGCTACAAACAGGTTTGCAGGAGACTTGGGATTGACAACAAAAAGAACCATGATCGACTTGTTAGTATGTTCTCCAGATTTGGAATGGACTTGCAAGCAGAAAATCATAAAAAATGTATAGTATATCGAGTTTGGTCACCTGGGAGACGCAATCTTCAATCTTCTAATGCATTTCCTAGTGAACCAAATTTATCAAATATGGTCAATGACAATAGATTGTCTAATGTAGATATTGTCAATTTAGATACCCCTGATAGGTCTACTGAGAAATATTCAGAATATGGGCCTTTAGTTTTGACAGGGTGTATTTCTAGCCCTGAAAAAGTGAGAAGTACTGATGTTTCTAGGGGCTCCCCTCAGGATGCCACTGAATCTAATCTTCTTTGTAATAATTCTCAAGAGATACTCACTGAGTCGAAAGATACTTTTTCTAACACTGGACTTGATTTGGTGAGCACGGAAATGGAAACAAGTTTAGCTTCATCTGAAACTTCCATTGCATTGAAGCCGCTCGATTCAGAATCAAATCGGAGATATCCATGTCTATTGACTGTGGAGAATGCGCGGAGGGAGAAAATCATACTTGAACGGTTACAGGTTTCTACATCGAACTGAAATTTTTCACTTGAAAATAACTATTTTTCTTTATCCAATATTCTTTGTTTATAAAATTAATATATATATATATAAATATATAAATATGTATACATTTGTTTTCTTATCCAGAATGAGAAGTTCATCATAATAGGTGAGCTTCGTAAGTGGATAAGGAGCCTTGAAAAAGATAAATGCACCACAACAGATCCCAAAACTATTGATCGTCTTTTAAACAAACTCCAACAAGAAGGGCACTGCAAGTGCATAAAAATCAATGTTCCTGTTATCACAAATTGTGGCAGTAGCCGCATTACTCAGGTGGTCTTGCACCCGGATGTTCAAAGCTTGTCTCCTGAACTAGTGTCTAAAATTCATGATCAATTGAGATCCTTTGAGATTCAAAGTCGTGGCCAGTGCTCTTCTCGATTGAAGAACAGTGGATCTGTTCCTGTATTGAATGATGTCCAAAGGACTCAAAACCTTGCCAGTTCAGGTACCAGAGCCACTAGATCAGAAGCCATGCGTGCTAATGGTTTCATTTTGGCAAAAATGATTCGTGCAAAGTTGCTTCATTGTTTTTTGTGGGATCACCTTTATGGATCTCAAGGTTCCAATGATGTTTTATTATCTGAAAAAAATGCGTACCAGCTCCACAATCCTTACAGCTGCAGCAAATTGTTTTCTCTTGAAGCAACAACTAAGGCCATTCCCATTGAGCTTTTTTTACAAGTTGTAGGATCGACTCAAAACTTCGAAAATATGATTGAGAAGTGCAGGAGAGGGTTGTGTCTCTCAGATCTTTCTACTCAGGAGTACAAGTCTTTGATGGATTCTCGTTCAACTGAAAGGCTTTCATCGGTCATTGATATCTTGCGAAGGTTAAAGGTATGGTTGGTTGGTTACAACATAGGTTTTTCGTCCAAGTATAATCCATCATTCATAATGTTCTTGAATGTTTTCTTAGTTTATCCATATTGTATATAAATTATAATATCTGTACACTTTATGAGGTCCTTTTTTTCTGTGATTTTATTAGGACCAAGGCTATTGGGGGAGATTCTTCTTGTCCCACTTATTTATGCATCCTTGAAATTATATTGTTTAGGTTTTATGTTTTATATTCCACTATCTTGCTTAATACTAACTGTTAATGTAGTTGATTCGATTACTAAGTGAGGAACATCCAGAAGATGGATCCCAAGTTTTGCAAGCAACATTAATTCATGCGTTGGAGCTTAAGCCTTACATTGAAGAGCCAATCTCAAAAGACATGATTACTTTGAGTTTTAGACCTTTTGATCTCCGCCCACGAATCAGACATGACTTTGTCCTCTCAAATAGAAAAGCTGTTGACGAGTATTGGAAAACTTTAGAATACTGTTATGCTGCTGCAGATCCAAGAGCTGCTTTACATGCATTCCCTGGATCTGCTGTTAATGAGGTATGCTTGGAAGTGAATTTTTTTATTCTTCCTTGAAAGTTTCTGTGGTGAAATGTTTTTCTTTTGATAGTCTGACTAATCTAATTACAATGCATAAATAGAAAAACTATACAACTAATTTATGAACTTATCCGCTCAGCCTACTATTTATTTCAGGGCCAACTCTTTACAATTAGGGAAACAATTAAAAAGTTTTAGGGAAGAAGGAAAGGACTACAATTGGAAAGAAGAACAAGATAGGAAATAAATGTGTCTTTACTCTATTCCAAATTAAGTACTTATCAAAGAGACTTGCCTTGCGCTTTGCATAGTTTTGAGTTTTTACTTCAAGAATTTTTTTTCTACCTTTGCAGGTATTCCATTTCCGATCGTGGGCTTCTGTTCGAGTTATGTCAGCGGATCAGCGTGCCGAGCTCTTGAAGCGTGTGATGAAGGATGATCAAAGTGGAAAGCTTTCATTTAAAGATTGTGGCAGGATTGCAAAGGATTTGAATTTATCCTTAGAACAGGTCAATTTCAGTTTCGTTAATTTACTTGATTCTGTTTTTCTTCGTTTCTGGTATCAAATTGACAGCTTGCTTTGCAACCAATGTAAACGATAAATGAAGTTAATGGAGGACTTTAAAAAATAAAGGTTAAAATAAGTTCCTGATTAAATACTTATTTATCATATTAAAAGAAACTGTGCCTGTATGTGAGAATAAAATCTCATATCTTGAAGAAAATAATACATTTATAACATATGATTTGTATTTTCATGCTTTCCATGTTATTTTATGAAAAATTGGGAAGTCAAAACCTCTCTACACCTAATTGTTGGCTTCTGGTTAGCTAGAAATTGAGTACTATTTGATTGCACATTTGTTAGTGTCAAAATGGAAGTTTTTTGGATGGTTTTATAACAGTCATCCTAATACACAGAACAGTTCTTTTTTCTTACTAGGAGTGATCTGTTAGAGGTATTTGCCTTAGGTACTTTGTGGTTTAGTAGTCTAAAGCCATGTTAACTCTCCTTTCTATTTTGTACATTTTTGGTTTTTGTTCAATAGCTTTTTGATTTTCTTCATTTTCTATTGGCATGCTTTTGTAAAATATTTCTTTTATTGTTCATTTACTTTGACTGATTGAGCCTTTGCAGTTGTCATAATGTTCCTGTTTATATTTTAATCATTGTAGCGTGTGTGTGTGTATAGATTTTAAATTATGTTCAACTTATTTGTTTGAGTCTGTTCACAAATTCGGGCTTCTATTTGACTTTTCATTATCACATCGGTCATTGTTTAGAGCTGATTTAATCTTATTTTGTTTGTCACTAGTCTTTTATCTGCGATGTTTTTGGACCTTTATATTATTGTTTAATACTCTCCCCTTTCGAGGTTCAGCATTCTTATCTCCGTACGAGGATTTGCAGGTGCTTCGAGTGTATTATGATAGGCGCCAATTACGTCTTAACCAAATTCCTGTTGAAAGATCTAATGGAAGGTCAGTGAAGGTGAGAAAAGTTGACAAGGTGGCTGGAGAGTTTGATGATGAGAGGCTTCTTACATGTCCTGATACTGGAAATCAATTCATGGAAGGAGAAAATTCAGTATCTTCTACAGGAGCTCATGAAATGTTTCTGGATGATGAAAATCACATTAACACTGGGGATCCAGAACTTAATGAAGATGATGAGGGTTCTTATTCTGTTATTACTAGGTCTACTATTTCGAAGATGAAGGCATCACGACAAAAGAGGTTTTCATGGACAGAGGAAGCTGATAGGTAAATCATATTATGAGATATTACTATAGACTTGAGAACCATTTAGCAGAGTTATTAGAGCAGTAAATATTCTATAACATGGGGAAATTATGAGAACTTCCAACTCTGAACTGTTATTTGTAATACCCTGCAAGAATGATAATAAACTGGTGGAGAGAACTAAAAAAAATGGGAAAACTTGTGGATATTTAAAAAAAAAATTGTATTTCCTCTCTTTTGTACATTTACAGTGCTTGTGATACACCGTTAATTTCTTTAAGAAGAAACTAAATGTGGTTGTTACCATTGTAATTTAATTTACTTCCACTCATCTTTTCTTTCAGGCAATTGGTGATCCAATATGCTAGACACCGTGCTGCACTTGGGACAAAATATTACCGCACAGATTGGGGGTCAGTTGTTGATCTTCCAGCGCCACCAAGTACCTGCAGGAAAAGAATGGCATCACTCAATAGTAATGTCAAAATCAGAAAAGCTGTAATGAGGCTTTGTAACATGCTTAGTGAACGATATGTGAAGCTCTTGGAGAAAACTCAAAACAAGTTACTTGAAAAAGATGAATGCAGATCTCAAGGTTCGTCGGGTAAAGGTCTCAATAAAAAATTGTCTGACGCCAATGAACATGCTAAGGAGGAAGAGGGCTGGGATGATTTCAATAACAACAGTATTAAAACTGCCCTTGACGAGGTTCTTCGTTGCAAATGGATGGCTAAACTGGAGGCTTCAAAGAGAGTTGGATCCACATATGAGGAGTGGTCAGATATAAAGATGAATGCCAAGAAAAATGTTAACACAGTCTCTTACACTTTTTATTTTATATTGTTGTTTTGATTAAAATGGTATTTGAGTAGACAGCCTAACATATAGTATTGCTTGCAGGATTTTCTGGAGTCAGAAAAAACTGATGCTACTACTCCCGAGGATGTCCAAAACTTTGGTGGAGGACTACAAAAAAGTTCCATGCGAAGATCACGGGCTCAGCGCCTTCATAAAAAGTTTATTGAGCTTCTGAATGAGGAGGTTAAAGTCAGTAGACATGTATACAAATCATTGGCTATATCAAATGCTGTAGAGCTGTTTAAGCTTATTTTCTTGAGTACATCTAGTGCACCAATGGTGCCCAATATGTTAGCAGAAATTCTTCGGCGTTACTCTGAGCGTGACCTTTTTGCAGCTTTTAACTACCTTAGAGAGAAGAGAGTTATGGTAAGGATTGCTACGCCGCTTCTCCTTGCTTCCCATTTTGAGTACTTTTTCTTTTAAATAAAGGCTGATGAATCATGTAAATATATATATGTTATATTTTTGGATATTTATTATAATTCTGGTATATCATAGCAATGAGAAAACCCTTTTATCTGGAGTAGTTGTCTGTAATATTATAGTAGAAACTGCTCATTCTGAAAGCTTGAGCTATCTTTCCTTGAACAATTTTAACGGTACTTACTAGTGAGTTCATTTTCTTATTTAATGCAGAACATACTATGCAGGAAGTTGGAAAATGATATTTTTAAATGATTCCAAATTGGATTAAAAGACATAATGAGATCAGCATTTCGCTTTGATGTTTAGCTATATGCTGTCTTCTTTACATCAAGAATATGTGCATTTTCGTTTTTGCAGAATGTGTTAGTCATCTCTTCACATGGTTTAGCATGTTACAATATTAATATCATGATTTTAGAGAAGTCTATCTTATTATTCTAGTCTAAAAGCAAATGTCAGTGACAAAGAGCATGATGATGCTTGGTATTTTTTCTTTTTTTTGGCTTGCCTTTTATTCATCCTGCGCTTTTAAATTCACTTTAAGTGTTTATCTTATTGATTTTTTGTCATCTGATTTATAATCTTTACTTTATATATATGCATCTTAGGTAATCTACATCTTTTTCCCTGAATGAATTTTCTGTCCTATTCGGCAGGTTGGTGGTAGTGGTAATCAACCTTTTTCATTGTCGCAACAGTTCATGCATAATGTTTTTAAGTCATCATTTCCAACTAATTCAGGGACAAGAGCTTCTAAATTCGCCAATTGGCTTCATGAAAGAGAGAAAGATCTTACAGAAGGAGGAATTGATCTCACTTCGGATTTGCAGTGCGGGGACATTTTTCATTTGTTTGCTTTAATTTCTTCGGGTCAATTGTTGCTTTCTCCATGCTTGCCAGATGAAGGAGTTGGCGAGGCTGAGGATACAAGAAGCTTGAAGCGAAAAATTGATAATAATGACTTTTCTGATGGTGACAAGGCCAAGAAACTAAAATTCTTGGTGGCAGCAGAAGGTGAAATTATTTCTCGTCGAGAAAAAGGTTTCCCTGGTATAATGGTATCAATTAGCCGGGCAGAATTTTCTACAGCTGATGTTGTAGATTTGTTCAGAGCTCAGGATACCTGTTCTGTTGAACCACATATTGATGAAAATAATATATGTGTCACTACTTCAGCTCCGACAAGTTTATTTTATTCTGACCATGTAAAGGAAATCCTTAATTCAGAAAGCAATACCTCTGTAATAGAGAACATGAATGAGTCACCTTGGATAGCTATGGCTGGCTATGCTGCAAGTTTGTTTCCAGTACATGCTGATCTAGGAAGCTCTAGTTCTATTAATCCTGATCTCTTTAAGGCTGTTTATGCTGCAATTCGGAAGGCTGGTGACCAAGGTTTGAGCATGGATGAAATTTCTGAATTCATAACTATGCCAGGTATAAATGCATACTAGGATATTCAGTTAATGTGATGATTTGTATGTGAATGCATGTGCCTGACAGGAAGATGCTGTTACATGATTCCCTTTTGTATAGATGACTTCAAGTTGTTTTCTTTCAGGTGAAAAGATGCCCGAAGTTATAATTTCTGTGCTCGAAACATTTGGTCGTGTTATGAAGGTTAGTTTTAGAGAATAAATGAACCTAAATTACAGCTATGTACTGTTCTTATGCATATGTCAAAGGACCGTTTTACTTAAAATGCAATCACAATATTACCATAAAAATAGGCTTTCTATCTTTCATGTGCAAGTTGCAACACATTGATGCTGTAGTTTGCACTGCCCAACAGTAATGTGACACTTACAATGTGAGAAATGATTTTGAAACAATTCAAACAATGCTGCAAATGATTTCATATACTCTTGTTGGTTAAATTTGAGGGACCTTTTTAATTTTTTTTTTATGAATAGTTTAAATTTTTTAAAGTTAGGTGAGCAATGAGGGTTCAAGTCTCCACAAAAGTATATTATTGAAAAAAAAGGTGATTTACTTAATATTCTATCCGTGCTCTCTACTCAGGTTAGTGCTTTTGACTCCGTCCATGTTGTCGATGCTTTGTATCGTTCCAAGTATTTTCTGACATCAACTGCTGTTAAGTGTCAAGATATCAAAGCTCGTTCTGCGGTTAAGAGTGTGAAAGGTGATAACAACCATGTTGTCCTTAATGCTGATAGTCATGATTCGCTGGAATCCATCATGAATACTGATGATATACACAAAGTCTCTATTCTTAACTTTCCTGTAGAAATGACTGACTCAATTAATGAAAATCAAGTGAGCGATCTACATGAAGTCTGTATACAGGGCAAACTTGTTTCATCTGAAGGGGATAAAGAAGTTAAATCTTCTATAATTTCTTCTGGTGAATTATGCGTGCCAATATTACCATGGATAAATGGAGATGGAACAATCAATGAGGCTGTCTACAAAGGACTAAGAAGACGTGTCATTGGAATAGCCATGCAAAATCCAGGGATTTTGGAGGTACTCACGAATCCTATATTAGATATGTTGATGGAAACAAAAAGATTCAGCTTTAGACTTACAATGCCATGCCATGCCATTTGGAGATGCATGATAACAATTAAAATCAAGTATGATATATCTTGCAATATGCTTTGTAAGCTAAATTTAGCCTAGACACTTAGTCATAAGAAACCCAAAGCAAGTGTGCCAAATTAGATTTTAAATTAAACACTCCCATTTAACTTTTGGTTTGGAGAATAGGCAACAGTCCAGCATGAGTATGTTAGTGTTAATCCCAAAATTTGTTAGAGGCCACCTCGTGTCATGCATTGGAAGTAAGTGTGTGTGTATTGGTTCAAACTCCAGACCCCCTCTGCTCTAATATTGTGTTACTGTTATTTCTCTGGAAAGCTTAAGTTGTAAGGATAGAAGGTGAGCTAACATGGGATTTATTTGTCAAAAATTTCCTTTTATACAACCTGTTTCCATTGATTTTTTTTTTTTCATTGTTAGTGACTAGAATTGGTTGCTTTTAAAAGAGTTTATGGTCTGAGTTTTCCCATCTAAGTCAAACAGTTTACTTTCTACTCACTTGTTCTTAATTTCTTGTTTTTGTGTTAGGACGAAATTATCAATCGGATGGATGTTTTGAATCCCCAGGTATGCCATTCAAATTTTGTCTATTAAGATTATCTTGAATATTTATTCATGATATTTTCTATCTATTTTGCCCTAACACTATAATCAAGTAATCTAGTTCTAGACAAAATTGTTTTCTTCGGCTGTGCCATAAAATCTGTTAGTTTTTGATATTTTCTCGATAATTTGGTTATTTGTACGTGTCAAAGAAGGGTGATTAATCAGATGCTCAACTTTTTTATTAAAAGGGAAACTACAGAAGATGATAAGTTATATTATCTTCAAGCTAGAAGATAAAATAGAATCATCTAATTATTCAGACAATTTCATCGTTATTAGTCATCAGATGTGCCATTACTGGTTACTGTGTTGTGAACTTACTGAGAACCTTACAAGTAAAGAACAACTTATTTTCCATCATCAATAATGAATTAGAACTTCTTTGTGGAAAAAAAAAAAGGTAGATAGTTTTGCTGGAGTTCTGAGAGAAAAGAGTTGCAAGCATGAGCAGTTTCCAAATACGACCCAACAAAGACAAGCTTTACTTAGAAAATTATGTTTTTATGTTAAGGTCGGATGACTTGCTAAGTAAATTGAAGGAACTTGAAAAGATAATAGTAGCTTTCTGTGCTATGTCACTTAATTCAGTTACCTGCTATGGATATTAGATCTGTAAGGCCTAATTGAAGTTAAGAGGAAGAAAATTGTCCGGCAATCATAAAGCTATTCTTGATTTTGATCTTTTATAAGAGTATCCGTACCGGCCCTCCCTTGGGTGATCATAAGCCTCTGTTGAAATGTGACATATTTATGTGTATGTATATTGTTGCAAAACCATTTATTTGCTCCAAATTGATGACTTCAAAGAAGGATTTTGGCACCAATTTTAATTCCAAAAGTCCAATTAGAATTGCCAAGTACATATTCATGATCTTAGGTCCAAATTGAGGATTTTTTGTGACGTAGAAAACTAGACATCTGCATTCTTTTTTCTGAATCCATGCTAATGCGAGTTCTGAATCTCTTGCAGAGCTGTAGAAAATTATTGGAGTTGATGATTTTGGATAAACATCTTAATGTGAGGAAGATGCATCAAACTACATCCAGTGCACCTCCAACAATCCTGGGGACCCTTTTCAGAAGTAGCTTTAGCAAGCCGAAGTTGGTTTGTCGTAACCATTATTTCGCAAATCCCATGAGTACTTTCTTACTGTAGGGAAGCTTAGCTTAGCTTAGCTTGATTTTTTTTTTTTCTGTATCTACTTGCAAGCCCCCTATGCAGTCTTATTTTTGTTATGCTTCTAAAATCACCCTAGTCGTAAGATAATTCTTATCATTGGTTTGTTGTACAGAATGAGATATTATAGGACTTCTGGGCTAAGTATATGATTAACATATAAAATAGTTTAGGAATTTTTTGTATAGATCTAAGCTTCCCATTTGTGTATCTTGAACTAACAAGTAAACTATCTAATTAAAAGTAGACATCATTCTGGTGCATCCGTTGTGCTGACAAATGAAGTAAAAAAAAAAAAGTGGAAATTGAGTCAAACAGAACCTTTGTATTTTCGTTGGTAGGTGACAGTATTACCTTTTTGTCTGTATGAAAGATGTGGGATATTTATTTATGTATATAATAACATTATATGTGCCGTTCATTGTTAGAAAAAAAACCATAAAATGTGCCATATATTAAGAAACTGCATGTACTTCGAATTTCTTTGGTCTAACAAGGTGATTCAGTGTATATAAGACAATAAATATAAGTGGTTCGGTATAATTGTTTTGCTTTCGTGTGTTGTACCATGCAAGCAGTTTAAGGATGCAACGACAAGAATTTCTAGCTGCCTCTGAAGCAGCAAACGGCTTCTGTATTCATTCTTTTGATGAGATGATAACACTTGTCACTTCTGTAAATGTCCTTAGAAATAATCATTGATTTCCTCCTAATATTATTACTTTAATACATTGTCCATAACGACGATCAATTGCATGAACAAATCATAGCAAATAAGTTTAGTGAAAAGTGTTTCCTCGTCGAATTTTACAGTCAATACATATATTAACAAAAAATATATATACTATAACTTACACGTATACATTTTGCTACTTAAGTGAAGGTTACTATTTGTGGTCATTTAATATTATTGCTCTTTATTTTTCTTCTTATTTTATTTGAAAATAATGAGTTTGATTAGTTTAGATTTACGATTTTTAGAAGATAAAAATATAAAACATTTGTAATCAACTCATAAACTTGATTGATTATTCATTCTAAAAAATAATATAAGTTTCTTTAAAAAAAAACAACATGAAATTCTATTAAAAAACCACTCAATTATTGATAATTAGATTAGTTGTTTTTTTAAAAGAAAAAAGCACTTTATTAACCAGCCAAATCAGCTAACAAAATACAAAGCAAATCAGGTGGAACAGATTAGTTGTTTCATAAACTGTAGAGAAACCAAAACAATATTATTATATTTTTATGAAAGAATTTAGGGTTCCTTTTTTAAATAGTTTTTTCAATATTTCTAAATCAAACAAGTATTTCAACAAATTTTCCGAACAACAATCAAGGACTGAAGCTTTTTCAAAGTTCTAGACAGCTTTTAAGTGGGTTTATTATTTGTATACACCAGGAATTTTAAAAATATATGCATGTATAAACTATTTTTAATTTTTTAGAGCAACTCTAATAAGAGTTGCTTAAAGAGTGGCTTGTTAGGTGGTAAGGTATGTGGATGAGGTGAATGAGATTTTATTAGAATAATATAGGCAACGTTGCCCAACAAATATAACATTGCTTAGCAGAAGCAACGTTGCTTTCATATATATATTTTTTTAAATTTTTTTTTTTTTTAATGGTTAGATTTATTAAAAAAAAATTATAGTGGGGTCACTTAAGCCACTATTAGAGTTGCTCCCATTATGGATGCTCTAGTGTATCTTGCAATGTCCTTTGATGAAGAAAAAAACTTCAATCACTTGATAAAAAACAAACTATTACACAAATTTATAAGATAAAAAATTAATATGTATGCCTTTATTATTTTTTAAATAAATATGATTTAACTATTTAAATTATCATAAAATATCTTTAAAATATTCTATTTTAATCAATTTATTAATTTATTTTTGTTATAGTTTTTTAAATTGGCACTGAGAACAAAAGATTATATATATGGTTAATATAATATTAAGTTTAATTAAATTTTATTTAAGTTATAAAATATATGATTTTATTATTTTTAAATAATTATCATAGTAAAATATCTCAAAAATATTAGATTTTAATTTTTTTAATTATTTATTTTATTATATTTTATTTTAAGTCATGTTTGCAATCATCAGTTAAATATAAGAATATTCTTAACGGAAAAAAATAAAAAATCCTTGAAATTAATAATTTTCGTTACCGACACACTCTACACACTTTTTTATATAGAAGAGATATTTGTATATATATTGTATATTGAAAAAGGAAATAAGAGAGTTAAAAGCCCTTCCGTGATTCTTTCTTCGTCCTATTCTCCGTCGACTAAAGATCGTAGAGGCTCCTTGCACTCCTTATTCGCAAGAAGGTTCTCATTCATATATGCAAAAAAAATCTTCTCTTCAAAAGATGATTATTTCAAAAGCGAGAGCCATAATAATCCAGTTATTGGAAATTCGGAAGATCTTTGGAGGATCATTGCATTTCACAGATAAGTTTTTTTTTTTCTTTATTTTGCTTGATATATTGAGATTTTACTGTTTTAATTTTTTAATTGACAATTTGAGTTTCATAGAAAGATTAGTTAGAAAATTTATATTGAGATTTTACTTTTTCAATTTTTAGTTTCATAGAAAGTTTAGTTAGAAAATTTGATCATTATTAATTGTTGTGCTTGAAGATGATATGTTCTCCTAGTAAAATTTAATTGTTAGAGTTTTCCGATAGTAGTTTTAAGTGGGCAGTTTTGTTGGGATACTGTTTTAAGCCGATAGAGCATCTCCAATAAGGTGCTACAAAAGTGGTGTATAGCCATTTTTTAGTCCATCTTTATAAAATGGAACTTCAATTGTGATATAAAAGTTGTGTCAAATTTGACCTACAATAAATATCATATTTTTTAATTATTCATTTATCACTCATTAATACGATTTATTAACTAAAAAAGATGTTAATTTTTAATTTATCTTTTAACTTTTTTTTTGTATATTTTCAATAAGCATTAGCCATTAATAGTTGCATTGACTTTTTTATAGCTAGTTTTCATCTTTGCATTGGAGTACAAATGCAAAAAGTGGGCCAAATATAGTATTGACACATATTTTGGGCCAAATTTGACACAAAATATATATAAAAAATTTCTGTTATAACCAAAAACTAATAAAAAAAAATAACAATTTTACTATCACATGGAGAAAACAACTTTTATACGGTACCAAAATTTTATTTACTTAATTACAGTTTGCTCTTGAAGTTCCTCGCCACTCTCTCCTAGGCGGAATGTGCTTCTCCTTCTCTTGCATCCCACAGCGTCGATCACACAGCAACATCAAAACACCATAGCTGCTGGCAATCTGGATCTGATAGAACAACAGCAAAATCTACATGCAAAAAACTGAAAACCACCATTCAATCTCTAAAAAATTGGTCGAAAAAAATGGGTAAGAAACCGAAACCCAAAAATAAAATAACAAAAATGGGTTAGTGGTGAATAGAGAGTTTCTCCTTCGCTGATCACCCATGGTAAAGAACCTCAAAGCAACGGAAAATCTCTATGGATGTCGGCAATCAAGCTATGCAAAGCATTAGTACCTAAAACCACAACAAGATCTCAAGGCAACAACCGAAAAATAGCATTCAATTCGCAAAATTGAAACCAAAAAATTGGTAAAAAACGAAACCCGAAAATTGAATCACCAAAATTTTCTAAACAACTTCTAATCGACTAGTTTAACTTTGTAGAACCATTCAAATCGAGTGAAAATTTGTTGATGGTCTAATTTATTCATCAAATTTTTTTGTTGTCTAGTTGCTTTCTAGTTATTTTTTAAAATCTGGAAGGGAAAACACTGAATTGAAATTCTGGGTAGTATAATGAGAACAAGGAGAGTATCTTTTAATTTCAATTTAAAACATTGTTGTTGTTAGGTTGTTGGCATGTTGTGTTGACGTTGTTGTCAATGATCGTAGCATACAACCTGTACAACCAACACAAGATCAACACAAAATCAACAACAATGCAACATTGTCTTAAAAATTTGAAGAAGAAGAAGAAGGAATGAAAGAAAGAAAGAGAGGGAGAGAGAGGTGTTGGGCACAAGAAATGAAAAAAGAGAGAGAATGGGTAGTGTATCATCAACAACATGTTTACTCATCCCATTTAAAAAGAATAAAAAAAGTATTGCTTGAACTGTATGAATAACCTTTTTATTATTTGTAATCTTCAAAAAGAAATAAAACAAACTTAAAAGTTGAAAGCAACTAAACAATAACTACAAAACATCTAAAAGTAAATATATCTTTATAATATAAAAATGATATTGATATGCTGAAATAAAAACAACATCAAAAAGTAAAAAAAATAGTAAACAACACAAATGTCATCTGCATAACAACAACATTAAGACAACTAAAAAACAACACAACATAAACTTAAAAGCAACAACACGAGAGTGAGAACTTTATTTGCAAATGGAGAGGTAGAACCATAGTTTGTCTTTGTAGTAACTATTATGAAAAATATGAGATCAAAAAATTATATTGATCTCTAAAAAAAAAAAGGGAAAATGGAGAAGATGAATAGAAACTGAAATGGGTATGAGGTATTGAGCAACGTGAAAGAAAAGAAAAGGAAAAAAAATGATTAAAAAGTGTAGGAAGAAGAAGTAGGTAGGCCGTCATTTTCACTTGCTAAATATCACATTATTTTATTAAATTGCATTCTACACTTCGACGACGACAACAACAACAACAACAACAACAACAACAATAACAATAACTAATAAAGCAGAAGTTTGAGAATAAGAATAGTCAACAACAAGAGATAGAGAAATGTGTAGAAGCAGGTAGAGTATAGATGACATGATAAAAAAGTAGAGTAATAAGTGGAAAGAGTGTAAACAATAAAAAAATAATAAAAAAAAATGTGAAATAAACATTGATATTGGTGTAGTGTCCCTGAATTTTTACTTAGCTATATAGTAGTAGTAGTTAGTAGTTGTAATGCCCCGAATTCTCCGATGTGGTTTAATGGCGGGATTAGTAGACCGGGAGGGCCATAATTGTTTAATTATGCCATTAAATAAGTATATGCATGTTTATGTGAATTATATTATAATATGATGTTAAATGCATGCATGTGTGTCCACATTTTAATTACAGGGGTGTGATGATAATTTGGCCCGTTGAGGGTATAATTGTATGCATGTCGGTGATATATTTTTGAGACCACATTATAATGTGGGTTTGTTCGAGCCATTCAGCATGAGACGACCATGGTATATTAATTAGCGGTATAGTCATAACGGGTTTAAGTTCGGGGCTCGGGATGAGTCTTGGGGTGATTTTAATGATTAGAGTGTTACCGGGAATTAAAGGGTAACATGATATAAATTATTGATGTTTGGGATTATTGAGAATAGCGAGAATTGGAGAGCGTTAACTATGATTAACGAGATAGGTTGGAAAGGACAAATTTGCCCTTGGGAGCCTTTAGAAACCCTTAATTGACCTAGTGGTATAATGGTCTTTTTACCCTTAGGATAGATATAAACTGATTTAGGCTGTGGAATTGAAGGGAAAGCAAAGCAAGTCTTGAAGCTTACACGTACCTTCCTCCTTCTTCATCTTCTTTGTGATTTTTGTGATCTTGTTGAGGATTTAAGCTTGGGAAGTAGGCCTTGGGAGTTTGGGAGAGTGGTCTACCATTGAAGAGCATCACAACCTGAGTTTGAGGTAACCACTAAGGAACAAAAAGACAGGTCGTTCTCAAGGGTCGTTCTTACATTAATTCTCGCTCGAACCAGAGGTAAGAAAACTGCACCCCATATGTGACATGCATGATTATTCTTGAGGCGTGTTGATTGTGTAAATGTGGACATGGATTGATTACTGAATGCTTAGAAAATCTTGCTCATTTTTGCATGGTACTGACTAATTAGTCAAATTTGGAAAAGGTGTCAATATCAACTATGAAGCTGTGACTCATTAGTCAGGTTCGGCAGTGGTACTGGGCACTAGTCACACAGTGCTGACTCATAAGTCAGGATGGCCTTAGCGTGTTCAACGCAAGCCAATAAAGATTAGATCTAATCGATATCTGCATTGGATGACTCAAAGAACATTAATGTCGGACCGACCTCAAGTTCGATGAATATTATAAGCGCTTGTGTGACTTACCCATCAGTCACTCATCTGTTAAGTTAGATACTTACCCATCAGTCTCTCATCTGTTCAAGGCTAGTGGCTTACCCAGCAGCCACTCTTCTAGTTAAGTTAGTGACTTGTTTGTCAGTCACTCAGTATGGTTTTCTAGAACCTCAAGTGATATTCACTCATCTGATTAAGAGCTATAAGCTCTGTGTGATTATAATGATAATCATTTGATAATGTTTATATGCAATATTGTGTTTTCTTGCTGGGCTTTGGCTCATGGGTGCTATGTGGTGCAGGTAAAGGGAAAGAAAAGCTCACCCAACCTTGAGTGGAGAGCTTAGGTGGTGATGTGTACATATCCGGCCGCTTGACCACCACAGCCAAGGAGTTCTCAGAGGAACTAGGGGGTTTACCCTATTTTTGTCGCTTAGGTCGGCGGGTTTATAAATTTGAAACAATAGTGACCATTTTGTGTTACAAACAACTTGTAAATGTTTTGATGAGCTCATGAACAGTTTTTATGCTTAATAAAATATATTCTTTCATTTTTATTGATTTTCTACCTTAGTCTGTTAATAACACTTAGAACACGTTTTTAACCAAAGGATTGGGGTAGCGGGTCAAATTTCCGGTTCACTGTTCATTGTATTTGTTCTGGGGTAACCAGGGCGTTGGTATCAGAGCATGCCAAGGTTAAGGTTCCTGTAGACTGGCTGGACATGTACACACATCACTGAAGTCAAGCTCAACTCATGGTTTGGTAACTATTTATGTATTTATATGTATAACTTCTTAAATATAGTATATATGCTTTACCTGTATGCATGAGGCACCATGTTGAACCTGTGCCTTGAAATACTATATTTTCAGCAAATGTGTGCTAATTAGTACTGGGATTGCTGGGACATACTCATTAGTATGGTTGATTATGAGTTATTATGTGATACATGCTAAGTGTTGAATGCTATAAACATGTATCTGCTTGTATAATTGAATGACTGTGGAATATGATAATTGTCTGTTTGTTCTTGGATCGTAAGGCGGCAAGAGGTTTAGTTATTACTACCTGACTGGTCGTATTGATCATTATTTCAGCAAGGTGTCAGATAAGAATGAATCCAGGGCAGACAGATACTTCAGCTGGCCAGAGTGATCATGGCCAGAATAATAATAACAGTCAGGGTCAGGAAAATGACCAGTCTCAAATTCCACAGACAGCTCCTGTAAACTGGCAGCAGTTGTTTAATGACTTGCATGCAACAGTGTTGAAACAGGGAGAAGAGCTTCGTCTCCTGAGACAGCAACAAGTGCCTGCAGTGGCCAGTGTATCAGAGGCACCTCCTGTGTCGGTGCCAGCAGCAGAGCAGCTGCCTGAGGTAGGAAATAAATGGGAACCTCTCTATGAAAGGTTCAGGAAGCAAAAATCTCCAATATTTGAGGGCAGTGCAGATCCTGCCAAGGCTGAACAATTGATGAGTATGATTACTATTATCCTTGACTTTATGAGGGTAACTGGTAATGAGAGGGTGGCCTGTGCCACCTATATGTTTCGGGAGGATGCTCGGATTTGGTGGGAGGTGATTACCCAGACCAAGAATGTTAATGCTCTGAGTTGGGAAGAGTTTCAAACTCTGTTTAATGAGAAATACTACAATGATGTTATCAGGGCAGCTAAAGCTGAGGAGTTCATCAGGCTACTTCAGGGAAGTTTGTCAATCTGAGTATGCCTTGAAATTTGATCGTTTGGCGAAATTTTCCATGGAGCTAGTGCCCACTGATGGGACCAGGAGAGAGAGGTTTTTGCAGGTGCTACAACCCAGATTAGCCCGTGATGTACGTATCACCACTGTGGCTGGGGTTACTACCTATGCACAGGTGGTTAAGAAGGCACTCACAGCTGAGAGTGCAGAAAACAAGATCTGGCGTGATAGTGCAGCTAGAAAGGATTTCAGGAGGACAGGTCCTCCATTTGTGGGTTCTGGTAGGGGTGTTAGCCCCAGTGATCAGAAGAGGAAGGTTCCTGACACCTTCCCAGTTCCAGGTCCTGATAGGCGGTCTTGTGGTATATCAATGGGTCATCCAGGGGGTAGTGAATCCTGGAAGACTCGTCCTGAATGCCCTAGATGCAAGAGGCGTCATTTGGGAGAGTGTAGGGCAAAGGCCTGCTACTTGTGTAGAGCAGTAGGTCATTTTAAGAAAGATTGCCCTCAGGTAAGAAAAGAATAACCCAGAAAAGCGGACAGCTTGGCCCCAACTCGAGTGTTCGCATTGACATAAGCAGAAGCTGAGGCGTCTCCCTCAGTTGTTACAGGTCAGCTTCTTAGTGCTGGAACCCCTTATAATGTGTTGATTGATTCTGGTCTACACACTCTTTTATTGCTAGTAGTGTTATTGATAGACTGTGTAGACCCTGTGATTTTTGTGCTGTGGGGTTTGGTACTTTGTTACCCACTGGAGAGTTAGTGGTATCCAAGCGATGGGTCAGATCTTTGCCAGTGACAGTGGAGGGCAGAGAATTGTCCGTGGACTTGATAGAGTTGGTTATGACTGACTTTGATATGATATTGGATATGGATTGGTTGGCGAAGTATGAGGCAACCATTGATTGTAGAAGGAAGATGGTCACCTTTGAGCCTAAAGGTGAAGATCCTTTTGTGTTTGTTGGTGCTGTGCATGGACCTCCCATTCCTATGATTTCTGTATTGAAAGCTAAGGATCTGTTGCAAAGAGGTTGCATTGGATTCTTAGCCAGTGTGGTTGATACCACTCAGGTCATGCCAGTGAGACCAGAGGATACCAGACTTGTATGTGAGTTCCTGGATGTGTTTCCAGAAGATCTGCCAGGGTTGCCACCATACAGAGAAATTGAGTTCGTGATAGAACTGGCACTAGGGACGGAGCCAGTGTCTAGAGCGCCTTACAAAATGGCCCCAGCTGAGTTGAAAGAATTAAAAGTGCAGTTGCAAGAGCTGTTAGATTTGGGTTTTATCAGGCCTAGTTTCTCACCTTGGGGTGCGCCAGTTCTGTTTGTAAAGAAGAAGGATGGTTCTCTGAGAATGTGTATTGATTACAGATAACTGAATAAGCTAACAATTAAGAACAAGTATCCTTTTCCAATGATAGATGATATGTTTGATCAGTTGCAAGGTAAGAAGGTATTCTCTAAGATCGACCTTCGTTCTGGTTATCATCAGTTGAGGGTCAATGAGGGAGACATGCCAAAGACTGCTTTTCGTACCAGGTATGGGCATTATGAGTTTTTAGTCATGTCATTTGGATTGACTAATGCCCTTGCTGCTTTTATGGATCTGATGAACAGAGTGTTCAAGGATTATCTAGACCAGTTTGTGATCGTCTTCATTGATGACATTCTGGTATATTCTCAAACTGAGTCAGAGCATGAGCAACATCTGAGGTTGGTTCTACAGAGATTGAGGGAACACAAATTGTTTGCTAAATTCAAAAAGTGTGAGTTCTGGTTGTCTCAGGTATCCTTTCTTGGGCATATTGTCAGTAAGGAGGGGATTAAGGTAGATCCAGGGAAGATTGAAGCGGTCAGGGATTGGCCAAGGCCAAAGAATGCTTATGAGGTTAGAAGTTTCCTTGGATTGGCATGTTATTATAGGCGTTTCGTGGAAGGGTTCTCAAAGATAGCTAGTGCTTTGACTGAGTTGACACGCAAGAGTCAGAGATTTGTGTGGTCAGATAAATGTGAGAACAGCTTCCAGGAATTGAAGCAGTGATTGATTACAGCTCCGATTCTGAGTCTTTCGACAGATCAGGAGAAGTTTGTGAATTACTGTGATGCTTCTCATCAGGGTTTGGGCTATGTTCTGATGCAATCAGAGAAGGTAATCGCTTATGCTTCTCATCAGTTGAAGGAGTATGAGAAAAGATATCCTACTCATGATTTAGAGTTGGCGGCTGTGATTTTTGCTTTAAAGATATGGAGGCATTATCTCTATGGAGAGAAGTGTGAGATCTATACAGACCACAAGAGTCTGAAGTACTTCTTCACCCAGAAAGATCTTAATATGAGGCAAAGGTGTTGGCTGGAGTTAGTAAATGATTATGACTGTGAGATTCTGTATCATCTAGGAAAAGCCAATGTGGTAGCTGATGCCTTAAGACGGAAGGGTCCGGGACAGATTCATGGTATGAGGTTGATAGCCAGGGAGTTAGCAGATGATATGACCAGAGCTGGTATAGAGTTACTGGTGGGCCAGTTGGCTAACATTACGCTATAGTCTACACTATTGGAGAGGATCAAGGAGGGTCAGCTGATCAAGATTAGAGAGGATGTTTTGGCTGGAGCATCCAGAGATTATACAGTGTCTGAGATAGGCTTGTTGAGATACAAAGGCCGGATATGCGTTCCGCTGAACACTGTTTTAAGGCGAGAGATTCTGGATGAATCTCATACTACACCTTACTCTTTGCATCCAAGCACCACGAAGATGTATCAGGATGTGAGATAATTGTATTGGTGACCGGAGATGAAGAGAGATGTAGTGGAATATGTGGCTAAGTGCTTGACATGTAAATAGGTCAAGGCTGAGCATTAGAGGCCGGAAAGGTTATTGCAGCCTCTGGATATTCCATAGTGGAAATGGGAAGACATCACAATGGATTTTGTGGTGGGCTTACCCAGGACTCTTGGTCAACATGATTCTATTTGGGTGATAGTAGATCGCTACACCAAGTCAGCTCACTTCTTGCCAGTGAGGACTACTTATACAGTTGACCAGTATGCAGATCTCTATGTGAGAGAGATCGTGCGCCTCCATGGAGCACCTAAGTCGATCGTGTCAGATCGGGACCCCATTTTTACTTCCAAGTTCTGGGGGAGTTTGCAGAAGGCCATGGGGACATAGCTGAAGTTCTATACAACTTATCATCCTCAGACAGATGGGTAATCTGAGAGGACGATCCAGATTTTGGAAGACATGCTGAGAGCATGTGTGCTGGACTTTGGTGGATCTTGGAGTAAGTATCTGCCTTTGATAGAGTTCTCCTACAATAACAGTTATCAGTCTGCCATTGGAGTTGCACCTTATGAGATGTTGTATGGCAGGAAGTGCAGATATCTCATTCATTGGGATGAGACAGGTGAAAGGAGATACTTAGGTCCTGAGGCAATTCAGAAGACCAGTGAGGCCATTGAGAAGATTAGAGCTCGGATGCTCACTTCTCAAAGTAGACAGAAGAGCTATGCAGATCCCAAGCACAGGAACGTGGAGTTCCAGGTAGGAGACTATGTTTTCCTTAGAGTCTCGCCATGGAAAGGGGTGAGAAGGTGTTGACCCAGATTTTGGCCAACTGACATGGAGTCAAAATACGCTTGGCGTGGAAGATTACGTTGAAAAGAATGGGATGACGAAAAGAATAAGGACACAAAATTTTATAGTGGTTCGGCCCTAGGATCTGGTAATAACCTACGTCCACTTAGATTGTTATTGATATAAGATCCAAAGGAGTGATCAAAGAACTAGGGTTCAATGAGTTTCACCAACCTCTGAAGAACAAGACAATCTCTCAAATAGAATCACTCTAGTCTCAAATAATTCGAAAGCCCAAAGTCCCTTCCTTGAGTTATCTTTCTCTATTTATAGGCTCAAGGGGGATTACATGAATTTGTTACAAATATTCTTTCCTAAATAATCGGATACTCAGGAAATTGTGGGAGTTAATTTTGGGATTTACAATGATCTTTATAAAAATATCATGAAGCATGCGGAACTTGCGACCATACTGGTCGCAGGTAAGTTTCGGCTGCCTACTGCTTGTAATTTGTCTTCTGGTCGATACCCTAGCAGAGTTCCGCCAAGTGTCAGCCACGTGTCCGAGAGTCATTTGCCACGTCATTCGTACCAGTTTTTTGGATAACAGAAGGTTTGGGAAGAAAGGCAACCTGAGTCCTAGATTTGTAGGTCCATTTGAGATCCTGGAGAGGATTGGTCAGGTGGCTTACAGATTGGCTTTGCCTCCGGCATTGTTAGCTGTGCATAATGTATTTCATGTTTCAGCTCTTCGGAGGTATGTATCTGATGTGAGCCATATTTTGAGTTATGAAGATCTGGAGCTTGAGCCAGATCTCTCCTTTGAGGAGCAGCCAGTTCAGATACTCGACAGAAAGGATAAGGTCCTCAAGAATAAGACGATACCTTTGGTTAAGGTATTGTGGAGGAACAACAAGGTCGAAGAAGCGACCTGAGAGCTGGAGTCAGATATGCATAATCAGTATCCCGAGCTGTTCAGGTAAATTTTTAGGACGAAATTTCTGTAAGGAGGGGATAGTTGTAATGCCCCGAATTCTCCGATGCGGTTTAATGGCGGGATTAGTAGGCCGAGAGGGCCATAATTGTTTAATTATGCCATTAAATGAGTATATGCATGTTTATGTGAATTATATTATAATATGATGTTAAATGCATGCATGTGGGCCCACATTTTAATTACAAGGGTGTGATGATAATTTGGCTCGTTGAGGGTATAATTGTATGCATGTCGGTGATATATTGTTGAGACCGCATTATAATGTGGGTTTGTTCGAGCCATTCCGCATGAGACGACCATGGTATATTAATTAGCGGTCTAGTCATAACGGGTTTAAGTTCGGGGCTCGGGATGAGTCTTGGAGTGATTTTAATGATTAGAGTGTTACCGGGAATTAAAGGGTAACATGATATAAATTATTGATGTTTGAGATTATTGAGAATAGCGGGAATTGGAGAGCGTTAACTATGATTAACGAGATAGGTTGGAAAGGACAAATTTGCCCTTGGGAGCCTTTAGAAACCCTTAATTGACCTAGGGGTATAATGGTATATTTACCCTTAGGATAGATATAAACTGATTTAGGCTGTGGAATTGAAGGGAAAACAGAGCAAGTCTTGAAGCTTACCCGTACCTTCCTCCTTCTTCATCTTCTTTGTGATTTTTGTGATCTTGTTGAGGATTTAAGCTTGCGAAGTAGGCCTTGGGAGTTTGGGAGAGTGGTCTACCATTGAAGAGCATCACAACCTGAGTTTGAGGTAACCACTAAGGGACAAAAAGACAGGTCGTTCTTATATTAATTCTTGCTCGAACCAGAAGTAAGAAAATTGCACCCCATATGTGACATGCATGATTATTCTTGAGGCATGTTGATTGTGTAAATGTGGACATGGATTGATTGCTGAATGCTTAGCAAATCTTGCTCATTTGTGCATGGTATTGACTAATTAGTCAGATTTGGCAAAGGTGTCAGTATCAACTGTGAAGCTGTGACTCATTAGTCAGGTTTGGCAGTGGTACTAGGCACTGGTCACACAGTGCTGACTCATAAGTCAAGACGGCCTTAGCGTATTCAACGAAAGCCAATAAAGATTAGATCTAATCGATATCTGCATTGGATGACTCAAAGAGCATTAATGTCGGACCGACCTCAAGTTTGATGAATATTATAAGCGCTTGTGTGACTTACCTGTCAGTCACTCATCTGTTAAGTTAGATACTTACCCATCAGTCTCTCATCTGTTCAAGGCTAGTAGCTTACCCAGCAGCCACTCTTCTAGTTAAGTTAGTGACTTGTTTGTCAGTCACTCAGTATGATTTTCTAGAACCTCAAGTGATATTCACTCATCTGATTAAGAGCTATAAGCTCTGTGTGATTATAATGATAATCATTTGATAATGTTTATATGCAATATTGTGTTTTCTTGCTGGGCTTTGGCTCATGGGTGCTATGTGGTGCAGGTAAAGGGAAAGAAAAGCTCACCCAGCCTTGAGTGGAGAGCTTAGGTGGTGATGTGTACATATGCGGCCGCTTGACCACCACGGCCAAGGAGTTCTTAGAGGAACTAGGGGGTTTACCCTATTTTTGCCGCTTAGGTCGGCGGGTTTGTAAATTTGAAACAGTAGTGACCATTTTGTGTTACAAATAACTTGTAAATGTTTTGATGAGCCCATAAACAGTTTTTATGCTTAATAAAATATATCATTTCCTTTTTATTGATTTTCCACCTTAGCCTGTTAATAACACTTAGAACACGTTTTTAACCAAAGGATTTGGGTAGCGGGTCAAATTTTCGGTTCACCATTCACCGTAACTGTTCTGGGGTAACCAGGGCGTTACAGTAGTAGTTTGTAGTATGCTAGTTTCCGTGGATTTTGGTTCAAGCCGGGACTTAGTTGGAAAGTCATAGCAACAGTTATGGATTTTATAAGTTTAACCTATAGTTTATAAATATTAATTATAACATAATGTTTGATTAATATTGCTGGTTCTAGAAATAGTAATTATTATAACCTAAGGTTTAGATAGAATTATTAAGAATGTGACACTTGTCATAATCATGTTTATTAAGGATTTAAGTATTATTGATGAATAGTTTGATTAAAAGAAAGATCTAGAACCTTCCAACAGCTGTTAGGATCACGTTTTGACTCAGTCAAAGCTGTTTAATCAATTCAAAATATGCTGAAAAATTGCAAATACGTGTTTGATATATCAACATATGCCAATATATCGCAACTATAGGGGCTGAAATATCGCCTACGGGAGATACGGAAAATACGTCGACTTCGCACGAACGAATGAATGGGGCTCGGGATATAGGTCTAGGCGATATATCGCCCCTGGGAGTGAATTTTTTTGGAATCTTGAGGATTTAAATTTAAAAACAGCCTTAACCACTTGGACCTGCCTTTGAACGATTTTGACCGAGTTCTGGGCATCTGCTGAATGAAAAATCAAATCTTTTTCATTTTAAATTAATTTATTTATTCAAATTAAAAGGGGTTAGTTTCACTCATTGAACTCTATAAATAGGACATAATACTCAGCCATTTAATTCATCATTCAAGCATTGTTCAGGGCCTTCAAGCTGCTAAGATTACTATAGAGAGAAACACTTGGGTTTTGGGATAAAAACATTTCCAATCTAAGCTTTTCTAAACACTTGAGAAGTGAGATATAGTATTCTTTTGAGGTGTAGATCAAAGTCATAGTTATCCAATGTATTCTTATCCTTAAGTTCAGTTCTTCATGGTTCTTTAGTTTTCTTTTATTTTCATTCAGATCCTAACTCTTGTTTATGATTCTTGGTTAGGTGTTTAAGTTTCTTGAAACTTAAGGTTCTTTTCGGTAAGTTTCTTCTTTGATGGTTTAGTTCTCTTTTTCATCTCCTTTTTCTTTAGAAACTCATGGTTTACTGTTGATTTTAGGAGTATTCCAAATCTCATTCTTGTCTCCATATCCCGATTTTTTGTAAGGAAAATATGTTAGATTATATGTGTTTATATGCTTATGTTATGATATGTTTTATGCTATGATATGTATATGTATAAATATGTTTTGTAGTTGCTTGATGATATCGCCCAATAACTCCTAAGCGGTAGTAGTAGTAATCTGTAGAGTCCCATAATTTACTTAGCTAGTTAGATAGTAGTAGTAGTAGTAGTAGTAATAGCTAGTATTAGTTATAGTATGTTCATTACTGTGGATTTTGGTTCAAGCTGGGACTTAGTTGGAAACTCCTAGCAATAGTTATGGATTTTATAAGTTTAACCTATAGTTTAAGAATATTAATTATAACATAAGGTTTGATTAATATTGTTGGTTATTAATATGATAATTATTATAACCTAAGGTTTAGATAGGGCTAATAAGAATATGACATTTGTCATGAGTATGGATTATTCCTAAGGTTTAGATAGAGCTAATAGGAATATGACAATTGTCATATGTATGATTATTAAGGAATTATTATTTTAATGATAAAATAAGGGAAATATAAGACTTAGTCTTCACCAGAATTTGTTAGGAGCATGACATTTGTCACAATTTTTATTTATTTGTGATTTAGATAATTAAATAGATTTTTCGTAACTTTAGGGTACTGTAACTTCCGACCTTTCGAAAAATATTATTTCTAAAAAGTTGTAAATAATTTAATTAGCTTTCTAACGGTATAAAGATATTCTAAATCGGAGTCCTACAGCTTCAGATATGTTAATTTTACTGTAGGTTAGTTTAGAGTTACGGGATTTAGAAAGTTAGAAGTTAGGATTCTATTTTAAATTTAAATTTAAATTTGGATTATAATTAGAAGATTTTTATTCCTAGAATTCTATAAATAGGACCTAGCACCAAGCTTTTTCATTCATTCTTCAAGCATTGATCAGAGCCGTGGCATGGCCAAGGAGGGTCGCGGCCCTTAAGGCATTTTTGGCCAAAGTAGAGTTTTTAGCATGGGGATTCAAGCCTAAGGCCTCGGGGTTGAACCTACTACCCGGTTGAGTAGTGTTTGATGTCTCGGAGGATAGGTTTTGGTTTGGGAACCTTTTATTGTTCATTTTATGAACGGAATCCCATATTTGGTTATGACCAGGTAACCGCTAAAGGACCAAAAGGTTGATCGTTCTCAGGGTCATTCTTTTATTCATTCTAGCTCGAGCCAGAGGTAAGAAAACTGCACCCCAAGCGTGACATGCATGGATATTCGTGATGCATGTTGGTTGTGTAATATGGACATGGATTGAATATAGAATGTTGGGCATGCGTTGCTCACTTGTGCGTGGTACTGACTTATTAGTCAGGTTTGGCAAAGGTGCTAGTATCAACTGTGAAGCTGTGACTCACTAGTCAGGTTTGGCAGTGGTACTGGGCACTGGTCACGTTGCACTGACTCATTAGTCAAAATTGGCAAAGGTGTTAGTATCAGCTGTGAAGCTGTAATGCCCCGGATTCCCTATTGTGGTTAATGGCTGGTTTAGTAGGCCGGGAGGGCCATAACTGTTTAATTACGCCATTAAATGTGTTTATGCATGTTTATGAGAATTATATTATTATATGATGTTAAATGCATGCATGTGAGTCCACATTTGTTTATAAGGGTATTATGGTAATTTGGCCCGTTGAGGGTATAATTGTATATTTATATGTGTGACAATGATATATCGTGAGACCACATTATAATGTGGATTGGTTCAAGTATTTCGACATGAGACGATCGTTAAACGTAATTATCGGTTTGGTCATAACAGGTTTGAGCTCGGGGCTCGGGGTGAGTCTCGGGGTGATATTAAAGGCTATCGCGTTACTGGGGATTTTAGGGTAACGAGTTATGAAATATTGGTGTTTGAGGATATTGGGATTAGCGGGAATTGGGAAGCGTTAATTATAATTAACGGGTTAAGCTAGAAGTACCAATTTTACCCCTAGAGTAGTTTGAAAGGCTTTAGATGTCACAAGGGCATTTTGGTCTTTTTAGGGGAGGATATATATTATGTTAAGTGGCTTGGAAGGCTGTAGAGAAAGCAGGGCAAAAACAGAGGCATTATCTTCTCCATTCCCGTACAACCCCTTTCATTGTCTTCTTTGGTGTTTGAGCTCTAGTTGTGGATTCAACCAAGAGGAACTTCAGGGCTGAGTTAGTAGACTAAGTTCTGCTTGTGTGGGAGGTTCAAAACAGGTTCCAAGGTAAGCTTTGATCTCTGAACTCAAGCTATGCTCTGTTTTCGTTTGGTTTTTAAGTTCATGGTTTTTGATGTGGGAAGTGAGGATTAAAGGGAGTTCTTGGTGTTAGATGATTGGGTTTTGGTGAGGAGGTGTTATAGGTAAGGTTTGGGGGTTCAATTAGGGGTTAGGAAGAGGTTTTATGAGGGTTTAAATGACTGGTTTGAAGGGGAAAACGCAGGGTTAAATTCTGGTTCGTGTGTGGCCGACTTGCTGATCTGGGCTGGGCGCCGCGGCGCAGCAGGGGTGCGCCGCGGCCCTTGGCGTTTGGCAGGCAGGGAGCCTCTCTGTCTAGAGGCGCGCCGCGGCGCAAAAGCAGGGAGGGCCGCGGCCCTTAGAGCCAATTTTGCTAAAATAAGGTTTTTGGCTTGGGGATTCAAACCATAGGCCTCGGGGTTGGACCTAGTACCCGGTTGGGTAGTATTTGATGTCTCGGGGGTTGGGATTTGGTTTGGGAACCCTTGGTTATCATTTTTATTGATGAATCCTATATTTTGGTTATGACCAGGTGACCGTCGAGGAATTTAAAGGTTGATCGTTCTCAGGGGTCGTTCATATTATAATACTCACTCGAACCAGAGGTAAGAAAACAGTGTATGAATACAGTTGCACCCTGTATAGGTATATGACATGCGTGGTTTGATACTTGAGGCATGTTCGTTGATATATGTGGACATGGATTGCATATTAAATGCTATTGAACGCTGATTATCTGCTTAAGACACTGACTAGTCAGGGACCGACTCTAAAGTCGAGAATTATGCATTGAATGGCTCTATAGCATTAATGCCAGACCAACCCTAAGGTCGAGAAACTTATAAGCGCTTGCCTGGTCTACGACCAGATGATTATAGCCAAGGTATATGACCCCGGTGACTGTCTGTCACAAGGCTAAAGGACGTTGTCCATAGTTTCGACTCTAGAGTCGTGAGGAAGGTTATGTTGGTGACCAATCACCATGCACCTGTCCTGATCAAGCTTATGAAAGAAATCACCTATTAGTTAAGTCCTGGTGACCCTATCGTCACATGGCTAGAGGGAGCGATGCTCATTATTGTGACTTTTGGCTATTGTCACCTACTTGTTGGACTGATAGTCCTGAGGGAATAACTATGATTACTGTTGATATTATATCATGCTATATTGTGTTTTCTTGCTGGGCCTCGGCTCATGGGTGCTTTGTGGTGCAGGTAAAGGAAAGGAAAAGCTTAGCCAGCCTTGAGAGGAGAGTTTGGGCGATGTAATGTACATGCAGGGCCGCTTGACCGCCACGGTCAAGGAGTTCTCAGAGGGACTAGGGGTTTACCCTATTTTTGCCGCTTAGGCCGGCGGAGTTTGTATATCTGGAACTGTAGCAACTCTTTTGTAACATGAACTACTTGTAAACATTTTAAAAGGCTCATGAGCAGTTTATTTACTTAATGAAAAGTACCCTTTCCTTTTTACTGGTTTTACACCTTAACCTGATAATAACACTTAGATCACGTTTTTAACCAAAGGACTCGGGTAGCGGGTCAAATTTCCGGTTCACCGTTCTCTGTAACTGTTCTGGGGTAGCTAGGGCGTTACAGAAGCTGTGACTTATTAGTCAGGTTCGGCAGTGATACTGGACACTGGTCACGTAGCGCTGACTCATTAGTCAGGACGGCCTTAGCATGGATCACGCAAGCCAACAGAGATTAGATCTAATTGACTATTAGCATTGAATGGCTCAAGGAGCATTAATGCCAGACCGACCCCGAGGGTTGATGAATGAAATAAGCACTTGGAGGTTAGTGGCTTACCTAGCAGCCACTCTCCCCCGCTAAGATTATGTGACGTTCACTCACTTGTTGGAAAGCTTTATGCTCGGTGTGATTATAATGATAATCATTTGATAATGTTATGAAAAGTATTATGTTTTCTTGCTGGCCTTTGGCTCATGGATGCTATGTGGTGCAGGTAAAGGGAAAGAAAAGCTCACCTAGCCTTGAGTGGAGAGCTGATGTGGTGATGTGTACATATGCGGCCGCTTGACCACCACGGCCAAGGCGCTCTCAGAGGAACTAGGGGGTTTGCCCTATTTTTGCCGCTTAGGTCGGCGGGATTGTAAATTTAAAACAGTAATGACCATTTTGTACTGAGAACCACTTGTAAATGTTTTGTTTAGCTCTGTAGAGCAGTTTGTAATAAAAATCTCCATTTCCTTTTTATTGGATTTATACCTTAACCTGTTAATTACACTTAGAGCACGTTTTGACCAAAGGACTCAGGTAGTGAGTCAAATTTCCGGTCCACCGTTCACCGTAACTGTTCTGGGGTAGCCAGGGTGTTACGGCCTCCTAACCAAGCTCAAATCCTCAACAAGATCACAAAAACTCGCAAGGAAAATGAAGGAAGGAGGAGGTACGGGAAGGAGAAGAAGAAAACTCTGTTTTTGGTTCTGTTTATTCTACAGCCTCCAAGCATCATATATATCCAAACCAAAAGACTAAAATACCCCTAGGTCTTTTATAGCTTCTAAAGCCACTTCAAGGGTCATTTTGGCATTTTCCACCTACACCGTTAATGATAATTAACGCTTCCCAATTCCCGCTAATCTCAATATCCTCAAACACCAATAATTCACACCCCATTACCCTTTAATACCCGGTAACACTCTAATCATTAAAACACCCCGAGACCCGAGCTTAAGCTTGTTATGACCAAACCGATAATTAACATTCCTTGATCGTCTCATGTCAAATGGCTCGAACAAACCCACATCATAATGTGGTCTCAGGATATACCACCAATATGAGTACAAATAATCAATTTACCCTCAACGGGCCAAATTACCATCACACCCCTGTAATTAGAAATATGGACTCACATGCATGCATTTCACATCATATCATAATATAATCAACATATACATGCATTTATCAATTAATAACATAATTAAGCAAGTATGGCCCTCCCGGCCTACTGTTCACGCCGTTAAACACAACGGAGAATTCGGGGCATTACAGTTATGCTATGTTTATGTTATGATAAGTTTATGTTATGATAAGTTTATGTTATGATATGTTTATGCTATAATAAGTATATGTATGCTATGTTTTGTAGTCCTTGGGCATATGACTTGTTTAGATAACAAGCCCCAAGATTATGTTTTTAGTCGCTTGGGCATATGACTTGCTTAGATAGCAAGCCCCAAGATTATTTTATCATTTTCATGGTTTAGAGTTATGGTTTACCCTACCTCAGATATTAGACAGGGGACCTAGATGGGTTATCATATACTACCATGTGATCTAACCTACCTCAGATATTAGACAGGGGACCTAGATGGTTTATCACATGCCATGTTAATGAGTTAATGGCCATTAATAATGTAGTCTTATATGATATACGTTTTTATAGTCATATGTTTTTAGTGTATGCTTATGATTTATTATGTATGTTTTAGATAGTATTATGTTTTATAGTATATGATGTAGTTTTATGCTTATGATATATGATGTATGCTTTTAGTAGATTTTCCTTGCTGGGCATTAGGCTCATTCCTTTATTTTTAGTGTGATACACGAAAATGAATATGGAAGGCGGAATGATTCTTGGTAGCTTAGCTTGTGTGTTGAGGATGAATGGAATGTGTGGACTGCGTGTCGATCGAGGGTAAAGTTATTTTTTTTTTTTTTACTCTTTTAAATCATGTTTTTTCCGCATTTAGTTTTGTAAACAATTTTCTTTAGTTTAAAATTATGTTTTATGTTTTAAACAATGGGTACCCATGTCATATTTTCTATTATTATGTATTTGATACAATATTTCAAGATTTAATAAAGTTAGTTATATTATTTCTTATGTATCTTTTCCAAAATAGTAGTTATGTATATTAGATCTAATGGTTAAGGTCTTAGAAATAGTTGGATCATTACATAATTGGGCTATGTCATATCCACAGAGAGGTAAATTACAAGTAAAAATAAAGATTAGTAAATCAGAAATAATAAACTTTGGAATAATGTAACTTTGAAAAATATAAACATTAAATAAACAAAATTGAGGAATTAGAAAGAAAATATGGAAGGCATAAGTTTCATTCATGCAAACATATATATATTTTAATAAAATTGATTCATTCTACTCAACTATAATTCTACACCATTAATTATAGTTGGAAAATATATATAATAAAGCTCACTTTAAAATATGTTCTTTAATTAAATTATACTAACTTCTAATTTTAAAAACCTATCATATTATATACCTTAGAGCGACAAAATACTAATGGCAGAATGCAATAAAAAGCATATAATATAACAAATATCCTAAATTAAATTAAGAGCCTAAATTACATAAGAAGAGCATGACTAAACTTATGTAAAAGACACTAATAAATTTAGAATAAAAATTACAAGAAAATAAATTTAATTGTAACAAAGATATAGAAATGAAGAACAAAATAAAGAATCAATATATTAAAAATATAATGTGAAACATGAACTTCACTCTAGCCTTTCCACAAGAGAATTTAGCCTAAAATATGCATTGTTTTCACTCAAAGTAATGTAAAAGAAATGAAAGAAAAATAAGAACAAAAATGCTTTTCTCTCTCACTATACTCTCCACACTTAATTCCCCAATCTGATACTTTTTTACTCCAATTGGTCCTCTATTTATAGTGTAAATAGGACTAAAAAATGTGTAAAATCGTGTACAAAATAATGGGGAAATGGCTGCAAAATTGGAGCAAAATGGGACAAGTGGGACACGTGTCGGCCTCAGATTGGCAAAGGAAAAAGCTGTAGGTGGAGTGATGGACACGGTCAGAACATGGCAAGCGGACTGGTCGGGCGCGTGGGAGACAGAGGCTGACAAGTGGGATAGGTGGCGGGCTCTGGTTCGCTCGGCAGCTGGCAGCGTGTCAGGCGTGGCAGCGTGGCTTTTCAGCGCGGCTCGGCTTCGGCGGCGCGGCTGGCTTGGCTGGGCGAATGGCAAGCTACCATGTGGCAGCATGGGGGAGCAGCTATTGGCTTGGGCCTAGGCTGTTTGGGCTTGATTTTGGGCCTAGTTTTTTTGTCAAAAATGCCATTTTCTTGAGGATTTCTTCATTTTTAATTCTTCCTTTCTTCTTTCTTTTTCTTTGTGTCAAAAGTACATTTTATTTCCTGAAAATTAAACACAAATTAAATCAATAATTAATATTTTCAAATATGAAATATATGACAATAAATCCATGAAAATGTTATTTAAAACTTAATTAATTTTACACTTTAAGATTAATAAAATGATACTTTTGAACACTAATCACTTGGGCATATGACTTGCTTAGATAGCAAGCCCCAAGAATTTATGTTGTAGTCGCTTGGGCATATGATTTGATTAGATAGCAAGCCCCAAGAATTTTTATTATTTTCATGGTTTAGAGTTATGATTTACCCTACCTCAATTAGTAGACAGAGGACCTAGATGGGTTATCATATACTATAGTTGTGATCTAACCTACCTCAATTAGTAGACAGCGGACCTAGATGGTTTTATCATATACCATGTTAATGAGTTAATGTCCATTAATATTGTAGTCCTATATGATATACGTTTTTATAGTCATATGTTTTATAGTATATGCTTATGATATAGTCTTATGTTTATGATTTGTTATATATGTTGTTAGTAGATTTTCCTTGCTGGGCATTAGGCTCATTCATTTCTTTTTAAAATGATACAGGAAAATGAACGTGGAAGGCGGGAAGAATTCGTGGTAGCTTGACATGTGTGTTGATGATGAATGAATTGAATGACCTGCTGGAAGATCGAGGATGACATTGTTTAAAGTCTTTAAATTTATGTTTTAATGTATTTCCGCACTTAGTATTTTAAACAATTGATTTAAAGTTTATGTTTTATAACAATGGGATCTTATATTATATTTTGTATTTCGTACAATATTTTGGGTTTTAAATAAAGTTATGTTATTTTATATGAATGTATTTCAAAATAGTAGTTATGTCATAATAGTTTTTAATGGTCCAATGTTTTAGAAATAGTCAGGGCATTACAATTGGTGAGTAGGAATAGAGAATCGTGTATATTTGAAGGGAGAGTTAGAAAAAGTGATAGATATGTGGAAAAAGTGTGTGTTAGTAAGCAAATAGTATTTTTGTAAATTTAAAATTATAAAAATAGTACAAAAGATAAAAGCAAAATAGTAAAAAAAAGTAAAAATAAACGCCTGACAGTAAAAATGAAACAAATGTCCAAATTTTGGCAATTTGTGTAAATTTTCCAAGTATATACCATCCGTCGGAGATGATTTTAAATTTGAATACTAAACTCTTTCTTAGAAATTACTGTTTAATTGTTATGTAATTTTTTAAAATTTATATATTATTTTAATAATAATTACTTTGACCGTTTCTTATTTTTCTTAAAAATATATCTTCTAATTTTCCTGCTGTAATCATATTTTATGATATACCTGTTATTATATGTTTGATATATTTATTTATTTATCCTATTATTTTTTTTAGGTGGTATGTTTGTTTCATTTAGTTTGAACAATTTTTCAATTAGTTAAATATTCATTTTTATGAACTTTATTATTATCTTGTTGTTTAAGTTTGTAATTTATTTATTTATTTAGTATTATTATTTTTAATCAAATAATTAAAATTAATTATGAATTTTTCAAATGCTAAAGATTATTATTATTATTAGTAGTAGTAGTAGTAGTTATCTCCATCCCAAGTTTTTTGAGTGAAGAAAACAATTTTTTTAGCAATTATGGTTTACAAAGAAATTAGTGAATATTTGTTCCATAATTATTTTTAAATTAATATATATTACAAATAAATTTATATATTATTTTTAATGTAATCTACTTATTCAATCCAAGTGTGGAAGAGGATAAAGTTTGATGGTGTGAAAGTATATTAAGTATCATTAACATTATTAGAGAGATTGATCAATTCTTAGTTATTTGATATTTGTTTGTTATTGGTTATTTGATGTTATTGTATTATAATTAAGTTATTGGTTATTCTGATGGATCATCCACAGACCAAAAGTTGTAATTACAGATAAGTTCTTCACTTATTAATTTTTTTAATTTATTCCATTTAGTTATTATTTAACATGTTTATATTATTGTTTTCTCTCTATTTCATTCTTAAAAAGTTTAATACTTATATCAATTTTATTTTTTGGTATTTTTTATAGGTTGTTTTGTTATCCAGGGAGAAGGTTGTTTCTTAGTTATACAAGAAAAATGTGTGAAGTAAATGGTGGTGCTAGATTGGATTCTTTGGCTAGATTTTCCAGGTGGATTTTGTGAGCACATATTGTTTAGCAGTTGTGTCTATTTTTTCTAAGAGAGCTATATTTTACAATGACATTGAGTCTTTGTTAGAAGTTATAACGAGTTTGTTATCCAAATTTATAGGAGCATCCCTAATCCATGATTCGTCATTTCATGGTTAGTTGCGCATGCTCTTAGAATGGAAATACAACTTGTTTAGTTAAAAAATATCCCTCATTTTCTATGGAATTTTTGGACTTTCTAAGTTGTATGATATTATGATATTTATGAATGAAGTTATCATTGATAAAAAAAAGTATTTCAACTAATTTAATATTTTTAAATTTAAACCCTAAACTAATCCACCTTTTTTTTTTAAAATGAAGCTAATAATGCAAAATAGAAACTATCATCCTAAATTATTTAAATTAAGACGGAGAATATGAATTTTCCATTAAGAAAAGGGTTTATACATTTTTGGACCCTGTGTTTTTTCCCATAACCTGTTTGGACCCTGTGTTTTTTCCCATTACCCGTTTGGACCCTGTGTTTTGACAAATTACTTTTTAGACCCTATATTTTGTAAAATGGTTAAAATAGAACCTTAAACCCGATTTTTGTCAATGTTTTTTCAACTAAAATCACAAATAATTTACCAAACTAACAATTCATAACAAAAATAAAACTATTCTGCTTAAAATCTGTGTTGTTATATTCAATTTTTTCTTTATCAAAATTGAGTTTAGAGTTCTATTTTAACTATTTTACAAAACATAGGGTCCAAAAAATAATTTGTCAAAACACAGGGTCCAAACAGGTAATGAGAAAAAATACAGGGTCCAAAAATGTATAAACCCTTAAGAAAATGATTCTAAATAAGAAATTTGAGAGGATTCCATCTCTATAATCATTAATTAATAAGAAGATGAGTAGTGTTAATGAGACTCTTTAGTCCACTCTTTTTTGCACTCTCTTTTTAATTTGACAACATGTGTCATTTTTTAAACAATACATATTTTAACAAAATAATAGGTCATAAACTTTTAAACTTATTACATTTATACCACTATCAAAGGCTTATTTCTTTTCCATATTAAAAAAATGAACTCTAAAAAAAAAAAAGCAATAAGCTACATATAAAAAATTTAGATTAAAATATAATAATAAAAGACTTATTTTGTTTTCAATGTTAACCACGGGTAATTTGTATCTAAGAGTAAGGAAATATATATGGAGTAGTATATATAATATTAATATATAACCAAAAGCCTATATCGTGCATCTAATATTAACGTGGAAGGCTAACTTTTCTCTCTCTAGTACAAGTGGTGCGTCGTCCCTAGAATCCTTGGTTCTCTGCATTTTCTTCCCCTTCTCTCGGCTAGGGTGGACGCCGACCTTAGTCGTGCGTCTCAGTGTGCCTTACCCGAGAAGGGCAGTCTGATGGGTTGGGGTAGTCCCAGTTGTGCTCAGCAGTGGTGAGGTAGGTGACACGTATCACTTCTTTCTCTTCTCCGGGCGCTAGGAGGAGCTGAGCTTGGTGGAATTAGTCCAGACGTAGGCGTAAGGGAAGCTCTTCGTCCATATCTGGGTTTCGGGTCTCAGGTCTACAAGGCCTTCTTTGTCTGGTGGCGTGCGATCATGAGGCGGGGGGGGGGGCTTCGTTCGAGAGGTGGGTTTCGGGTCTCGGAACTGCATGGACTCCTTTGTTCAAATCTGTTGGTTGGGCTCAGATCCCATTTGTGGGTGTTTTGGTGGGTGGGCTCGGAAAGAGGGAGTTATGCTGTAGTGGTGTCACTCTCCCGGATTGGATGTTGTTAAGGGGTTGCCATATTGTTTTCCTTTAGTTTTTGTTTGTTTTGTTTTGGTTTTATTTTCAGTTAATAATGTCCTTTGTGTGGGCGGGTGTAAACCACTTTTGGTGGTGTTTTGTCCCATTCTCTTTTGATGGTATGGGTTTCATCATTTTTTGCAAAATAGATCGTTAAAAGTCCTTGTGATCCTTGTCATTTGATCCCAGTCTCGGGATCTTCTGACCAATTTCTGTTATATTATTTTATAATATAATGTAATGTTATATTATTTCATAATATAATATTTTAGATTAATTAAATGTGACAAAGAGTGTCACATATTGTAACAAATAATATATAGTTACAATATTTAGATACATGTGAACTTCTAAATATGTAACATATTTGTTGTTACAAATTCAGTTACAAATTTGTAACTTCCAAATATTGTCAATTATTGTGTATATTTGTTGTTACACAATTTTGAGTTGAATTTCTTAAAGTCATATGTGAAATGGTTGTTAGAGATACGATTTTAACCTCAATAATGTGTTTTGGGGGTTACAAAATCAATTAGGAGTAGATTGGAACCGTTTCGAAAAACAACACAATTTCATGTGCTGAAATTGGCCAGTGGTGTGACCAAGGATGTTGGTGGCCGCGGCCTGGGGAACAAAGACTAGTGGCCGCAGCCACTGATACTCCTGGTCGCGGTCACAGAGGCTGAATGACCAATTTTTTAGTTTTTTCCAAACTTTTTGAACAACTCCAAAAATACAAATAACTCTCAAATCTCATTTTTAATTCCATAAACATCAAATTAATTATTGGTAACAACCATGGGGGTTAGTGAAATTTGAAATTCAAAGGGTGTCTCTAAACTCTATAAATAGGAGCTTATTGCTCACTTGTAAGACAACTTTTCTATCAATTAGAGCATTTGGCTAGAAAACACCTAGAGACTTGATTATTCCAGAAAACAATTTCCAAATCCGTGAAAGATCCCCTAGTGCTTGAGTTAGGGGGAAATAACCTTTTGGACAAATGTTTCAAACGTTGTTCAAGTTGGTGATCCCCAACACTCTTCACTTCGATAGTGTGAGTGAGAGTTCTTTGTTCTTTAATTCTTATTATTTTCTTTTATTTTATTGCTTTTCATCTTCATATTATTCTTATCTATTTACTTGTATTTCTTGTTTAAAGTTGTAATCTTTTCATTTCTTTTGTTACAAACATTTTTGTTTTATTTGTATCATTTTGTTTAGAGTTGTATTTCTCCATTCTCTTATTCTAATTCTTCTCTTGTTTATTTATATTTTTCAGTCATAGAGTTGTAACACTATTTAATCAATCTGGTTTATTTGTATTATTTTGTCTAGAGTTGTAACTATTCTAATCATTTCCATTGATATAACATATATTTTTCTAACATTCAAAAGCTTATCCCTTTGTTTGTTTCAATGGAAGGTGAGACTATCAAGATCATAAATCAAGACCTAGTGAGGTTGGATAGGTTTGATGTATCCAATTTCACTAGATGGCAAGGCAATGTGAGATTTCTCTTGATGACTCTCAAGATTGCCTACATCCTAGAGTCCACCCTAGAACCTCTCCCAACGCCATCCGGCAATGACACTCCCGAGGTGGTGGAGAAAAGAAGGAAGAGGGAGGAGGACAATCTCCTTTGTAGGGGTCATATCCTCAATGCTCTTTCCGATAGGCTCTATGACCTCTACATTGAGACCAAATCGGCAAAGGAAATATGGGATGCACTTGAGACAAAATTCAAGGTAAAGAGGAAGGTACCAAAAAGTTTTTAATATCTCAATATATTGATTTCAAGTTTTTTTGTGATAAACCTATTATTCTTCAAATACATGAATTGCAAATAATTGTTAAAGAATTACAAAATTTTAAGGTTGAGCTTCCTAAGGCCTTTCAAGTAGGTGCTATAGTAGCAAAATTACCATTAACTTGGAGGAGCTATAGGAAAAGAATCCTTCATAAAAATGAAGATTATTCTTTTGAGGAAATCCAAAAGCATATTCGAATCGACGAGGAATCGATATGTAGATATAAACTTGTGGAGGGGTATAATAGAGAAACTTCCAAAGCAAATGCAGTGTCACAACCAAAACATCCCCAAAACAAAGGGAAATGCAAGAAGGGTAATGAGACATCATTGGGTCCAAGAACCAACCCAAACAAGTTTAAGGGCGAGAAATGTCCTTGCTTTGTGTGTAGGAAAAAATGTCACTATGCTAGAGAGTGTATGCATAGAAAAGACCAACAAGGACCTAAGGTAAATGCAACTCAAGAGGAGAATATAGTTGCTACCCTTAGTGAGGTGAATGCGGTCCAAGGCAAGGTCAATGGGTAGTGGTATGATATATGTGCCACCGTCCATGTCACCTATGAAAAATCATTGTTCAAGACCTTTGAAGAGTCAAATGGAAACCATGAGATTCAAATGGGCAATGAGTGAATATCCAAGGTACTTGGCAAAGGTACCATTGAAGTCTTTTTCACTTCTAGCAAGAAAGTAACATTAGTGAAATTACTTTATGTTCCCGATATGAGTAGAAACTTGATAAGTGGTGATTTTCTTGGCAAGCCTGGCATTAAAGCCGTTTTTTAGTCATAAAACTTATTCTTACCAAATCCAATGTATTTTTGGGAAAGGGGTACTCTTGTGAGGGTGTGGTTAAGTTGTGCACCAATGCTGTAACTTTCAATGTTATCAATAAAAATGCTAATTCCACATATATAGTTGAGTATGATTCTTTATTTTTATGGCATCTTAGACTATCTCAAATAGGTTTTTTACCCATGAAAAGAGTAGTAAAATGTGGTATGATTGCATGCAATATTAAAAACTATAGTAAATGTGAAACATGTGTTAAGGTAAAAATTATTAAGAAACTATTTCCTAGTGTAGAAAGATCATCTAATTTACTAAATTTAATCTATAGTGATCTTTGTGAATTAAATGGTGTTTTAACTAGAGTGGTAAAATGTATTTTCTTACTTTTTAAGATGATTTTAGCAGATATACCTATGTGTTTCTTTTAAAGCATAAAGATGAAAATTTGATGCTTTTAAAGTATATAAATTAGAAGTTGAAAATCAACTTAATAAAAAGATTAAGGTGCTAAGAAGTGATAGAGGAGGAGAGTACTTCTATAATAAATTTGTACGCCCTGGTTTTCCCACGGGCTGATTAGCAGGTCGAGCCTCGGACTAATCAAGGTTAGTCCGTAAGCCTCCCCAGGTCAGAGATCCGGTTTCCAGGTCGTACCCACTTAGCTCGGGGTATCCTCAAGAACTCACCAATGCTGCCTAAGACTGGGGGAAGGAGTCCTTCAGGCCGAAGGTTGGGTCAGTGAAGCAGCTCGCTGTGCGAGCTGATGCTCTTGGATTCCTGACCCTTTGTGAAGTCAACGCATGCAAGATAAACGTGCCTATATCTGACATCACGTGTCCGATATCTCCCTGACTTTCTGGGCACGCATCAGGAACGTGCGCATTCAGACACCCACGGCTGGGTTGGGCCATGCGGCCCATTATCTCCTTACATACTGATTAGACCACACTTATGTGTTAGGTTTAGGAATTAATCATAAATATTACAGAGTTGATATGACCAATGGGAAGATCACATGATGACCTCCCTACCAACTTCCAGGTGCCTTCTCCTATAAATATGGGGACCCTGGGAGTTGATAGAGGTGGGAAAAAATAGTCTCTGAAGTGCCATATACTTTGTAAACCAAATACCCAGAATACATCAATAATATTGACTAGTGGAGTAGAAGGATTTTAACCTTTGAACCACTTAAAAAACGTGTCTTGAGTCACATAGTTCATTCTCTAAGATTTCATATCTGTGACGGTTCTACTTTCAGCACTAATCTCTTCCTCTTCTTCTCTTAATTACCTGTTGGCGAAGAACCGCGTCAACAGTTTGGTGCTTTCATTGAGAGCAAGTTCGATTAGTGCTACCGCAAACACCCAACTATGGTGACCACTCGATCCAGACATGGCAATGAAACAGAACCTCATGATGGGCAGGAGGCCCACCAGGTTGCCATCCCTGATGAACAAATTCCTGAAGTCCAGCAGAGGCCAGGAAAGCAGCCGGCGGGCCAGGACGACACTGGTAGCTCAGCACCCCGGCCACCTAATCCGAACCCGTGTTATTATACTGCGGTGGAGATGGAGAATGCTCAACTGAGGAGCCAGTTAGCAACAGCCGGTCGGCAAATCCAGGATATTCTGGCCCGACTACCCCCTCTCACAGCCAACGTTAACGTTGGAGAGAGGCAAGGTGAGGCTCCTAAGTCTCGCCGAAGTAATCGGTCCAGACATAGCCGTTCAGATAGGCCTCATGTAGCCAACTCTGCCCCTTCATCACACCATCAGGAGGCAAACTTCAGGGAAATGCCTGGGGTCAGACAACAGGAATACAGCCGTTCAGTGAGGACGTCAACCCCCAGCTCTCAACCTTCCTCGAGGGCGCCCAGGAGAGCTCAAGGAAACTCCCGAAGGAGATCCAGGACGGGCCAGCAGCGCCAGCCCGTCCCAGAAGACCGTCCTGCACCTCGTCCAGCTCGCCCTGCGCAGGACCAGCAAGCTGGCAGGGCTGAAAGGCCCCCGCCAAATTTGATCCGTACGGACGAAACTAGGATCGCCTCCCCAGTCAGGCATCCTCCTTCTCCAATCAGATACCCATCTCCTCAACCCATTCGGGACGTCCCAGCCTACGGGAGTAGTAGGAGAGACCCGCCGTCGCCTGGGCCTTCCTGGCGCAGCAGGGTGCCAGGGGAAGGGTCAGGTCGTAACCGCCAAAGACGCACTCCAAGCCTATCCAGCAGGAGCCACTGGACTGATAGTCGCTGGAGTGATCTCTCGGGAGGAGACCTGCGTCAGCGACTGAGTTCGGCACAAAGTATCCAGACTACACAAGGAGGCGACCTCCGAGATCACCTCAACTCTCACAGAGACGATCGAACCGAAGATGGTAGACAGGCCCGCTCGGCGGGGGTCCGATCCGAAGTACGTAACGGAGGGAATGTCCCAAATAACCTATCTCAAGATAGGAGGGGCAACAACCCACCTAATGTGTACAATGGGTCCGGAGCTGTGGAACAGCCCCGGAATAACCCAGGATCTCAGGACAAAACCCTTGAGCGCCTGACTCAGATGGAGGAGCTGATGAGAAAGCTCCTGACAGAAAAAGAAAAAGACGAGTATGATTCTGGCGACGAAATGGAACTCTTCGCCCCTAATATAGTAGTGACGGCCTACCCGTCCGGTTTCCGTATGCCCCATTTGTCAAAGTTCAACTGGGACGGAGACCTGTCAGATCATTTGGGAATGTTCAACACCCTAATGATGGCTCATAACATCGGCCCGGAGCTGCGTTGCTTGATCTTTCCTTCCACACTGATCGGACCTGCCAGGCAGTGGTTCAAGCAAAGTAAAAGGCAGTCAATCAGTTCCTAGAAGACCTTTTCAGCTGATTTCAAAAAGGCATTCCGCGCCTCCCAGGCCGCCCGAGTCCAGGCAGACTCCCTAGCTAACATAAGACAGCAGCCCGGTGAGACGCTAAAAGCCTACTTGAGTAGATTCGCGAATGTCGCTGCTCAAGCTCGGGACGCTGACGATAGCTCTAAGCTCATGGCCATGAGAACCGGAATCCTGGTCGGAGGGGACCTGTGGAAAGATATTCAAAGGAAAGGAGTCGGCTCGGTTAATGAATTCCTTAACAGAGCCCAAGAATGGATAAACTTAGAGGAAGCTGAAGCTTCAGCCGTGGGGACCAGCCAGGTTCCCGAGAAGCCTGCAGGGGCAGGGACGGAGATCGCGGTGACAATTCTCGGCGACGCGCAGAACAACCAGCCCGGCGGGGGCAAAAGAAAGGGAAACGGTGAAAACATCCAGCACGGTCAAAAGAAGAATAAGTCTGTGGATAAATTCAAGCCCGTATTCACAACATATACCGAGCTCACCCAGTCCAGGGAAAATATTTTCCTGGCCAACGCTGCTCGGGTCCCCTGGAAGAGTCCGGAGCCATTGAAGCACCACAAGGGAAAGAGAGATACTTCGAAGTTCTGCCGTTTCCATAACGACATCGGCCACAATACCGACGATTGCAGACATCTAAAAGATGAAATCGAGACTCTCATCCGAGCAGGCCCCTTGGCGCAATATTCACGAAACAGGGTCCCAGCGGGTCGACCAACTCCAGAAGTCCCAGCCAATCAGCCCGGGCCTCGGGTAGATCAGGACGTCCCTCATCCCGTGATCGAGGGAGAGATATCCACCATCTCTGGAGGGCCGCATATGGCTGGCACGAGCAGAGGCGCACAGAAGAGGTATGTGAATGAGTTAAAGGCTCATAACGGAGCGGAGTTCGCCCCGGAGCAACGTCAGTCAAAACAGCAACGGTTAGAGAAATAACTGATAACTTTCACGGAGGAAGACGCATGCCATGTCCAATTCCCTCATAACGATCCCTTGGTCGTAGCAGTCCAGCTCGCCAACCGGAAAGTAAGGAGAGTGTTGGTGGACAATGGGAGCTCGGTGAACCTCCTATTCCGATCCACCTTAGAAAAGATGGGTCTGACTGTCGCCGAGCTAAAGGCCACCTCGATGATGCTGTATGGCTTTTCGGGAGAAGGATCGGCAGCGATAGGGACGATCGAGCTGGTGATCACCCTAGGAGAAGAGTCTCGGAAAGTCTCCAAGCTACTTGAGTTCGTGGTCATTGACTGCTCTGTTGCCTACAACGCCATTTTGGGCCGACCTGCGCTCATAGCTTTCGAAGCCATCACTTCCGTTCGACACCTCGCCATGAAGTTCCCTACTTCAACAGGAGTCAGTACCATCAAGGGCGATCAGCTCGCTGCCAGGGAATGCTACAGCATTTCCATGAAGGGAAAGTCTAAACCCGAGCAGCTGGCAATGGCCATTCAGGGCGAAGAGGAATCTCAGGGACCCAAGGCGGCTCCCGAGATTGAAAAACCTCGGATTTCCAAAGAGGAAAAGATCGCCCTAAATGAGGACATTGACCCCCGAGTAAGGCGAGGATAGATCCGAGCTCCAGGCTATTGAGGAGCTCGAGGAGGTGATCATTGACGAACAAAATCCATCACGGACGGTTAATCTTGGGAAGAACCTCTGCAACAAGAGAAAGGCGGAGCTGATTGCATTTCTGAAGAATAGCTTGGACGTATTCGCCTGGTCCCACGAGGACATGGTGGGGATTAGTCCGAGTGTCATCATGCATACACTTCACCTGGATAAAAGTGTTCATGCCAAATCCCAAAAGCAGAGGCGTTTAGGAACGACCCGAGCCAAAGCGCTTGAAGAAGAAGTGGCCCGGCTCAAAAAATGTGGTTTTATCCGCGAAGCCAAATTTCCAATTTGGGTCGCTAATCCCGTGCTGGTTCTAAAGCCCAACGGGAAGTGGCGGACCTGTATTGACTTCTCCGACCTGAATAAAGCCTGCCCCAAGGATTGCTTTCCATTGCCAAGGATCGATCAGCTGGTAGATGCCACGGCGGGGCACGAGCTCATGTCCTTCATGGACGCGTACTCAGGCTACAATCAGATCGCGATGAACCCGGCGGACCAGGAGCATACCAGCTTCATGATCCCAACGAATGTCTATTTCTATAAAGTCATGCCATTCGGTCTGAAGAATGCCGGAGCTACCTATCAGAGGCTGGTAAACAGAATGTTCGCGGACCAGATCGGAAAGAACATGGAGGTGTATGTTGATGACATGCTTGTCAAATCAAAGACTGCCGACAACCATGTTCCCGACCTGGAAGAATGTTTTAAAATACTACGAGAATACGGCATGAGGCTCAATCCTCAGAAATGCACGTTCGGTGTCGCATCAGGGAAATTCCTGGGGTTCATAGTCAATACCCGAGGAATCGAGGCAAACCCCGACAAAATCAGGTCACTGCTCGAGCTTCCTTCCCCCAGGTCGCGGAAAGACGTCCAAGGCCTCATAGGAAGAGTGGCAGCACTGAACCGGTTCATTTCCAAATCAACCGACAAGTGTTTGCCCTTCTACAACCTGCTCCGGGGAAACAAGAGGTTTGAGTGGACAGTAGAATGCGAAAGCGCATTCCTCGACTTGAAGGCGCACCTGGCTGAGCCGCCTGTGCTGTCCAAGCCCAGGGCAAGAGAACCTCTTTATCTGTACATGGCCGTCACTAAGAATGCAGCAAGCGCCGTGCTAGTGCGAGAAGAGGACCAAGTTCAAAAGCCAGTCTACTACATCAGCAAGAGACTCCTCGGAGCAGAGTCGCGATACCCACTGATGGAAAAACTGGCGTTCTGCCTAATCACGGCCTCGCGAAAGCTCAGGCCGTACTTCCAGTCCCACTCTGTACACGTCATGACCGATCAGCCTCTAAGGCAGGTGTTGCAAAAGCCTGAAGCATCGGGACGTTTGCTAAAGTGGGCGATCGAACTCAGTCAGTTCGAGATTTTCTATACTCCACGAACTGCCATAAAAAGTCAAGCCTTGGCCGACTTCGTGGCGGAGTGCACGGGATTCCAAGAGAATCCATCAGGAGGCTTGCCTTAGGTCGCCTCCCCACATTCTTCGTGGAAGATCTTCGTCGATGGTTCATCTAACGAGAACGGCTCCGGGGCCGGAATCATCCTGATATCCCCCCGAGGGACATAGATTCCACTCGGCGCTAAAGTTTGGGTTCAAGGCGTCTAACAACGAGGCAGAGTACGAGGCTTTGTTGGCTGGGCTGAGGGTAGCTAGCGAGCTAAAGGCGAACTTCGTCCAGTGCTTCAGTGACTCCCAGCTCGTGGTGAACCAGGTTCTGGGAGAATATGAGGCGCGGGGACCAAAGATGGCTGCCTACTTGGCAAAAGTAAAAGCCGAGCTGTCCGCGTTTGGGCGAGGTTCGATCGAACAAATACCTCGGGAGCAGAATGCCAACGCAGATGCTCTCGCCAAACTCGCCACCTCGGGAGAGGCAGAAACCCTGGGGTTGGTGCCAATAGAATTCTTGGAAAAGCCAAGTATAGAGGGAGATCGGGTAGAGATCGAGATGATCGATATTAGGCCGACCTGGATGACTCCCATTCTTGAGTATCTCGTCGAAGGCAGGTTACCCGAAGAGCGTAACGACGCACGATGAGTCCTTTATCAAGCTCCTAGATATACGCTAGTCGAAGGAGTATTGTACCGACGTGGGCACTCCCTACCTCTCCTTCGGTGCGTTCTTCCAAGCGAAGCGAAGGCCATTCTGCAGGAAGTTCACGAAGGATTCTGCGGAGACCACACTGGGGGGCAAAGCCTGGCCTTAAAGGTTCTCAGGCAAGGTTATTATTGGCCGAATCTGTCCAAAGACTCAATCTCGTATGTGAAAATGTGCGACAAGTGTCAGCGATTCGCTGTGGTTGCCTGAGCTCCTCCGGTCAAGCTGAAAATGATCTCGGCTCCTTGGCCATTTGCCATTTGGGGAATAGATCTAGTGGGCGCCTTGCCCACCGGGAAGGGCGGGGTCCGTTACGCCGTGGTAGCCATTGAGTACTTCACCAAGTGGGCCGAAGCAGAGCCATTGGCGACAATAACATCAAAGAAAGTACTCGACTTTGTGGTGAAAAGCATCATTTGTCGATTTGGCCTTCCTAAGAAGATCGTCTCCGACAACGGCACCCAATTTGACAGCGATCTGTTCACCGAATTTTGTGAAAGGCACGGAATTGTGAAGAGTTTCTCGTCCGTGGCCTATCCCCAGGCGAACGGCCAGGTCGAGGCTGTGAACAAAACTCTAAAGACAAGCCTCAAGAAAAGGCTAGACGAGGCAAAAGGGGTCTGTCCAGACCAGCTCCCCCAGGTCCTGTGGGCATATCGGACCTCGCATCGAACTCCCACGGGTCACACTCCTTTCTCCCTAGCCTTCGGGAGTGAAGCAGTCCTCCCCGTGGAGGTTAAAGTTCTGTCGCATAGAGTCCAATCCTACGACCAAGACCAGAACCACGAACTCCTGTGCCATTCCCTAGACCTGATTGATGAAAAGCGGGAGGATTCGCAACTCCAACTCGCCCATTATCAACAAAAGATCACTCGCTACTTCAACACCAAGGTCAAAAAACGCGTATTTAGCGTTGGCGATTTGGTCCTAAGGAGAGTTTTCCTGGCCGGAAAAGATCCCAAAGATGGGGTTTTGGGACCAAACTGGGAAGGACCATACCAGGTCGTCAAAGTCATCAAGGAGGGAAGTTATAAGTTAGCTCGACTTGATGGAGGGGCGATCCCGCGGACTTGGAATGCCATCCACTTAAAGAAATACTATCAATGATCCACTTGTAAGGCCTGGAGGGCCACTTTCTATGTATAAATAAGAATCGAATGTTTCTTTTTATTTGCAAGTGTGATTTCAAAAGTAACCACGAAAGACCCTTTCCCAGTTACTTGGGGGGCATATGGTACCTGGACATAACCAGGTCTCCTTAACGACTTAGGTGTTGACTCTTATCTATGGGTAAGGGTTAGCGCGAACTAAGTCCTATCCTGGTTTTAACCAGGTCATAAAACTTGGAAGTTAACTTAAATTTATTGATCGTGGCTCTTCTTAAAGAGCTCGGGATATGGATAAAAGTTAACACGAACTAAGTTTTCAAAATAAGTTCCTGGTTTTAACCGGGTCATAAAACTTAGAAGTTAACTTAAATTTATTGATCGTGGTTCTTCTTAAAGAGCTCGGGATATGGATAAAAGTTAACACGAACTAAGTTTTCAAAATAAGTTCCTGGTTTTAACCGGGTCATAAAACTTGGAAGTTAACTTAAATTTATTGATCGTGGTTCTTCTTAAAGAGCTCGGGATATGGATAAAAGTTAACACGAACTAAGTTTTCAAAATAAGTTCCTGGTTTTAACCAGGTCATAAAACTTGGAAGTTAACTTAAATTTATTGATCGTGGTTCTTCTTAAAGAGCTCGGGATATGGATAAAAGTTAACACGAACTAAGTTTTCAAAATAAGTTCCTGGTTTTAACCAGGTCATAAAACTTGGAAGTTAACTTAAATTTATTGATCGTGGTTCTTCTTAAAGAGCTTGGGATATGGATAAAAGTTAACACGAACTAAGTTTTCAAAATAAGTTCCTGGTTTTAACCGGGTCATAAAACTTAGAAGTTAACTTAAATTTATTGATCGTGGTTTTTCTTAAAGAGCTCGGGATATGGATAAAAGTTAACACGAACTAAGTTTTCAAAATAAGGTCCTGGTTTTAACCAGGTCATAAAACTTGGAAGTTAACTTAAGTTTATTGGTCGTGGCTCTTTCTTAAAGAGCTCAGGATATCAATAACGGTTAGCATGAGCTAAGCTTATATAAAAAATATATATAAGTTAAGATTTCCAAGTAAATCGTCTCGAGATGAAAACACCTCATGAAAAGGTTACACAGAAAATAAAAATAATTAAAAATGCTCAGAGAAGCGCCCTAGGCCCCGTCAGCTGGTCCTTTTGAGGTCGCAGTCTCGTCCTGCTCCACCGTGCCAGAGGCCTCCCCAGTCTCCGAGGGCGGTGCCTCTTTGTTTAGGCGGGCTTGGAGCTTCGGCAGCAAAAAAGCCCAGAGGTCCGGCGGCATAAAGGAGAAGTCAGCATTCGGGTTATGAGCCCAGCAGTGATAGAACAGGTCTTGCAGGGACTGCTCCGAGATGGCCCGCTCGGCTTCCAAGGCGGTCTTCAGGGCAGTCTGGGCCTCGGTCTTCGCTGCCTCGAGATCTGCTCGCGAAGTGGCAAGGGAGGTTTTAAGTTCTCGGTTCTCGGAGCGACTCCTCTCTAGCTCGGCCTTCGAAGTCGCCAGCACGTCTTTCGCCGCCTGGGCTTCCTGAAGGGCGGCCTGGCGTTTAGCCTCCATCTCCTCGAGCTGAGCCTTGGTCCTGGCGATTCCTCGATGAGCAGCATCAATGCCCTGCAAGAAAGGAAGGATAGGTTGACTAAGTGGAAAGACAAGGCATTGTATAAGTGTTACATCTTTAAAAGAGTGGGGCAGATTACCGTTAAAGTCATGTCCAGCGAAGACTCTATGACTCGGACCGGGCTCGTTGCTTCGATAGCTCAGAGATCCTTCTCTTTGAGCTTGTAGAAGCGGCCGACGGCATAGCTCGCCGACTCATACACCGTCCCCCGGAATGCTTCGGGGATTTTTCCCAAATCATGGGAGTTGACTGGTATGCGTACGTCCGGGAGCACGGGAGCCCCGACCTCCAGTACCACGTCTTGGGTGGATGGTGGAGACCGCTGGGGCGGCGGGGGCATGGCTCCTGCTCGGGCAACGGGGAGGATCGCCCCCTCGACCTGGGATGGCGGGGTCTTTTCCTTCTCCTTAGCCAGGGATTTGGTGGAGGCCCTGGTCGCGCTCTTGGACTCTCGGAGCCTTTTCAGCCTTGGCCCCGCTGGGGGATTCCCGCCGAAGACTACACCCCGCAAATTACCCCCGGGCTGAGACATCTCTTCTGCCAAAGACAAAAACATGGTTATTACAAGTTAGCAAACATGCAGAGAGTAAAAGCAAAAAAGTATACGAATATTAAGGGAGCCCTACCCCCCGAGCTAGAAGAGCCTAGGACAATTATCTCACGAACTGGCGCGGATTCTAGGTCCGGTTCTGACTCGGGGCTTGACTCTTCTACATATTGTCTTAGCCCTGGGGCATAGGTACCCCTCTGAAGTGATGGCCATGTGCGTAAGTTGGTCCCATACTCCTAAAAAATGATTGACCTAAAAGCTAGGGTGTTATCTACTACTATGGTACCCCTAGGCCGGCTCTCTTGGTGATCCAGCACGAGCCGGTCAACACAATGGAGCAGGAGTGTATTCAGGTCCGGATCCCTCCCGTGACAATGGACGATCTGCCTAGGGTTGTACCTAACCAGCCGGGGGTCTGCAGTGGCCCTATCTACATTCTTAAACAAATAAGGGTTACCTTGACCGGAAGGACCCGCGGCGGCTCCGGTTTGGATCCTCTCCTCGTCCATCCCCTGAGCGACCTCCAAGGTCCTCTTTCTATTCCTCACGAGCGGAACTTCAGCCATTTCGTCCTCCTCTTTCGCGACCTCCTCCACGGGGATAGGTCTGTTTGCGCGAGCTGGGGGCGGCCCCCGGGGTCTCTTTAGGTTCAGAGTCTGATTTGGAAAAATCAGTTTGCAGAACACCATCGTCTCGTCCGTCACGAGCGCGCGGTAGTCCTTTTCACTGGGGGGCAAGCCCGCCAATGTTTCATATTGACCCCCGAGGGTCGCAGACTTCTCGATCCTCGCGTAGATGGCTGCAAGGTTGGGCTGGAGTCAGAATGGAGTACGGGGGAGCTAAAATTAAACAAAACTCAAAAGGCGAGCTAGGGTCAGGGTTCACTTACGAGGACGATTGAAGTAGTGGTGCTCACAGTTCCGGAACCCAGTTGACATGAAAAACTGGTCCTTGAAGTCATTTGGATGACTTGGCAGCTCGATGACCGCCACCGTATTAGGAAAACGGGTTAAATAGTAAAACCCGTCACCTCGCCCCCGTTGATCCGGGCTGGCTTTGAGGCAAAAGAAATATAAAATATCAGCAGGAGTAGGGACCTCCCACTCCTGCTTCTTGAACAAGTACCTCAACCCCGCCAGCAGACGGTAGGAGTTGGGGGGGAGCTGAAATGGGGCCAGCCCCACGTAATTCAGAAAGTCGGCGAAGTACTGGTCCAGGGGGAGGAAGGCCCCTGCCTTGAAGTGCTCACCGCTCCAGGCCGCAAACGATTCGTCTAGCGGCGTACAGCTCCGCTCGCCCTCCGCGGCAGGTCGGGCTATGACTGAGGCCTTCCCCAGTGGGATATTGTGGGTGAGGAAAAGTTTATTGATCTTCGCCTGGTCGGTCACCTTTGAGACGATCCTCTCCGCCTCAAAGAATGCGTCGAGGGCCACCTCAACTTGTCTCTCCACGGCGGGGCCAAAGTGGGGGATCGGCGAGCTGGGCATCACCGCCTTTCCTTTCTCTTGCTGGGAGATCGAGCTTCCCACGTTCCTCTGGGGCAAGTCCCTTTTTGGAGCCATCTGGTCGCCTATCGAACAAAAGAAAACACTTTAGAAAAGGCGACCCAAGCAGAAGGGCGAAGCAATTATTATTTACACGAGCTGAGGTAAGCCCAGCCCGTGGAGAGTGGAACCACGCGGTTCAATGAACATGCGCATATGCTCCCAACAGATCCCAGGTTACTCGGAATTCGTGTGTCAGGGGGCTCAGAGTAAAAATTTGCCTTGGGGGGAAGTTCCAACAGGCAGAACGATGCAAAACCGCTTTTGAAGCGTATCCCCTAAGCTACCTGGTTTTACACCCAAAGTTCCTAAAAATCCTAATCAGAAATTGTTCCTGAAGAAGCATCTTGAAACCCATACTCTAAGGCAATTTCCTACAACAAGTGTGCCCTAGCCTAAAAAGGGCTGTCACCCTCCTACCCTCGCAATCCAGAAAACCCTTGCATGCGGCTACAGTAAAAATTCTCACCTAGGCTACATTGGCATATTTTCAAAATGAACAGGGTCAGAAAACTTACAGTATATAGCTGGATGGAAAATGTGGGTGTTGCGTTGGTAGGAGCCTCGTCAATGCAGTAGCTTCCAAAGCTTTGGAGAAACTCGTGCGCTTGAGCTTCGAGAACAAGGAAAATGGTGGCAGTAGAGTCGAGGGTTTCGTTCTTCTGAAAGTCAGAGAAGGAAGAAGGAAAGAGATTTTGGGAAATTTCTGAATGAATGGGTGGTCCGTGCGTAGGATGGCCACCCCCTTTTTATATAAGGGAAGGATCACGTGAAGAAGGCTCTTGGATGACCCCAGTGAGGGATCCGAGGCCTTCCACTCGAAATATGAAACGACGGCTGGGCAATAGGCTAGGCCATTAAATGCGGTTCTCGTAAAACGTACCGTCACCACCCACGGCGTTCCACGTATTAGACGCCTGCACCAAAAGTGGAGTGTGAAGGGTTGTAGAGAAGTCTAAAAGCCCCTACTGTGGTCTTCTATATATGATGTCATATACCACGAGCAGGAGCTTGGGGGGCAGATGTACGCCCTGGTTTTCCCACGGGCTGATTAGCAGGTCGAGCCTCGGACTAATCAAGGTTAGTCCGTAAGCCTCCCCAGGTCAGAGATCCGGTTTCCAGGTCGTACCCACTTAGCTCGGGGTATCCTCAAGAACTCGCCAATGCTGCCTAAGACTGGGGGAAGGAGTCCTTCAGGCCGAAGGTTGGGTCAGTGAAGCAGCTCGCTGTGCGAGCTGATGCTCTTGGATTCCTGACCCTTTGTGAAGTCAACGCATGCAAGATAAACGTGCCTATATCTGACATCACGTGTCCGATATCTCCCTGACTTTCTGGGCACGCATCAGGAACGTGCGCATTCAGACACCCACGGCTGGGTTGGGCCATGCGGCCCATTATCTCCTTACATACTGATTAGACCACACTTATGTGTCAGGTTTAGGAATTAATCATAGATATTACAGAGTTGATATGACCAATGGGAAGATCACGTGATGACCTCCCTACCAACTTCCAGGTGCCTTTTCCTATAAATATGGGGACCCTGGGAGTTGATAGAGGTGGGAAAAAATAGTCTCTGAAGTGCCATATACTTTGTAAACCAAATACCCAGAATACATCAATAATATTGACTAGTGGAGTAGAAGGATTTTAACCTTTGAACCACTTAAAAAACGTGTCTTGAGTCACATAGTTCATTCTCTAAGATTTCATATCTGTGACGGTTCTACTTTCAACACTAATCTCTTCCTCTTCTTCTCTTAATTACCTGTTGGCGAAGAACCGCATCAACAGAATTCAATACATTTTGTGAAGAAAATGGTATAATTCATACCTTATACACCACAAAATAGTGGTGTTGCCGAAATAAAAAATACGACTTATCCAGAGATGATAAATTCTATGTTGGTGTTTTCTAAATTGACCTTCAACTTTTGGGGTGAAGCGTTGTTAACCGCTTGTCACATTCTTAATCAAATACCGATAAAGAAAAATTAGATATTTTCATATGAGTTATGGAAAGGAAGAATACCCAACATATGGTATTTCAAAGTGTGGGGGTGTCTTGCATATTGCAAGAAAAATGAACCAAATAGAACAAAGTTAGGTTCAAGAGCCATAAAGTGTGCTTTTGTTGGTATACCAACAATAGTAAAGCTTATATGATATTAGACTTAGAGTCTAATGTTGTGATTAAGTCTAGAGAAGTTGAATTCTTTGAGAACATGTTATGTGACAACAATACTCAAGTTTCAACATCTCGAAAGGAGATTTTGTTATATGAGTACAATTCTTAAGTATCTACATCCAAAAATGATTCTCAAGAGGAGAATTCTCAAAGGAATGTAAAGCAACCCATTGAACTTAGAAGAAGCCAAAGGGTTAGAAAAGCGAAAAGTCTAGGATTGGATGAGATAGATTCGCAACGAATTTCTTTCTACATGGTAGAAGGAAATAGAGAGGAATTCATTAGGAAAATTCTTATTGTACTTCTTGTTGAGGACGATCCTAAGACTTATAGAGAAGCCATGCAATCAAGAGATAGTGAATTTTGGAATGAAGCCATCAATGATGAGATGGATTCCATTATTTCCAACAAAACTTGGGAATTGGTAGACCTCCCACCGGGATCTAAGCCAATTGAGTGTATGTGGGTATTTAGGAGAAAATACCACACTGACGACACTACCCAAATATTTGAAGCTAAATTAGTAGCTAAAGGGTTTAGGCAAAAAAAAAGAGTATCGATTATTTCGATACCTATGCGCCTGTTGCAAGAACAACTTCTATAAGAATTTTGTTCGCTTTGGCTTCTATACGCAACTTGTATGTTCATATAATGGATGTCAAAACGACATTCCTTAATGGTGGCCTCAATGAGGAGGTCTATGGAACAACCCGAATGATTTGTCCTACCAAGATCTGAACATAAAGTATGTAGACTTGTAAAATCCTTATATGGATTGAAACACGCTTCTAAGCAATGACATGAGAAATTTGATCAAACCATCATGTCTAATGGGTTTAGGCATAACAATGGAGACAAGTGTTTGTATTCCAAAACTTGTAAGGGATATGTGATCATTGTTTGCTTATATGTGGATGACATGCTTATTCTAAGTGATAACATGAAAGAGATAGAAGAAACGAAGAGGTTTCTATCATCAACCTTCAAGATGAAAGATCTTGGAGAAGTTGACACCATACTTGGTATCAAAGTGAAGAAACATAGTGGGGGGTTTTGCGTTAGGGAAAGTCCATTATGTTGAGAAAGTATTGAACAAATTTAACCATCCCAAGGTTAAAGATGTCAATACTCCATTCGATCATATTGTACAACTAAAGAAGAATGAAGGAAGAGCGGTGGCTCAATTGGAGTACGCTAGTGCCATAGGGAGTCTTATGTACGCTGCCCAATGTACTAGACCTGATATAGCATTTGTGGTAAGTAAACTTAGTAGGTTTACAAGTAATCCAAGTGTGGATCACTGGAAGGCTATTGTGAGAGTCCTAGGGTATTTCAATAAAACCAAAGGACTAAGCCTTCACTACTCCAAATTTCCTTCAATCTTAGAAGGATATACAGATGCAAGCTGGATATCCAATCTTCGAGACAACTTGTCCACAACTGGTTGGGTATTTACACTTGGTGGGGGTGCAATTTCTTAGGGTTCCAAGAAATAAACCTATATATCTCATTCCACTATGGAAGTAGAGTTTATAGCTATCGGCAAAGAGGCCGAATGGTTAAGGGATCTATTGATAGAGACACCCCTAATAAAAGAGAATGTCTTCACTATATCAATACATTATGATAGCCAAGCAACATTGGCTAGAGCATACATCGGAGTGTATAATGGGAAGTCTAGACACAATAGTCTAAGACATGGATATGTAAGATAATTGATTCAAAGAGGAGTCATCTCAATATCCTCTGTGAGAACAAGTGAAAACTTGGCGGATCCTTTCACTAAGCCACTAATGAGAGATTTAGTGGCTACATCATCTCGAGGGATGGGACTGAAACTCCCTAAAGAGATTCACGATTGATGGTAACCTATCTTAACACTAGTTAATAACTAGTGTTAGCTTCAATAGGTAATAACAAGCTAGTCAAGTGAATATTAGTTGAACTAAAAACAAGTCCCATCTTAGATGTTGAGTACTTGTGAGTTACCAAATTGAAGGTTAAAACTGATAATTTTTTTAATAGAATTCAGTCTTGTGAAGGCAAATATTTTTGGTAACAAAATACTGCAAGAGTTCTACCTATATGGACCTAGGGGTGGTGCCGCCTCTCATGAGAATTGGGAGTATTCTCAAGGACGTCCATGAATGGAAAGTGCACATGGCCATTAATGGTGCAAAGTGAGACATAGATGTCTCAAGTGAACATGGCAAATGTGTGTGTTATCACCGATTTATCATCACGAAAAGATGGTTTAATGCCTAGTGCAACCAAATTTTCAACAAATTTTGTGAGAATTACACTATAGTAAAGTTCAAGTGGAAAAATACTTTATTTTACGCACCAATGCAATGACTTCTATAAGAGAGAGTTATCATTTAATCAAGTAGGGGATATGTTATATTTTAAAATATAATGTTGATTGATTAAATAAATGTTACAATAGATAACTATATGATCTAGTGTGGGAATGTTATATTATTTTATAATATAATGTAATGTCATATTATTTTATAATATAATGTTTTATATTAAATAAATATGACAAAGAGTGTCACATATTGTAACATATAATAGAGTTACAATATTTAGATATATGTGAATATCCAAATATGTAACATATTTGGTGTTACAAATTTGTAAATTCCAAATATTGTCCATTATTGTGTAGATTTGTTGTTACACAATTTTGAGTTGAATTTCTTAAAGTCATATGTGAAATTGTTGTTAGAGATATGATTTTAACCCCAATAATGTGTTTTGGGAGTTACAAAATCAATTGGAAGTAGAATGAAACCGTTTGGAAAAACAACACAATTTCATGTGTTGAAATTGGCCAGTGGCCGCGGCCAGGGATGTTGGTGGCCGCGGCTTGGGGAACAGAGACCAGTGGCCGCGGCCACAAAGGCTGACTGACCAATTTTTCAGTTTTTTCCAAACTTTTTGAACGGACTAAAAAACACAAATAACTCTCAAATCTCATTTTTAATTCCATAATCATCCAATTAATCATTGGTATCAACCATAAGGGTGGGTGGAATTTGAAATTCAAAGGGTGTCTCTAAACTCTATAAATAGGAGCCTATTCCTCACTTGTAAGACACAACTTTTCTATCCATTAGAGCACTTGACTAGAAAACACCTAGAGACTTGATTATTCTATAAAGCAATTTTCAAATTTGTGAGAGATCCCTTAGTGCTTGAGTTAGGGGGAAATAAACTTTTGGACAAATGTTTCAAACCTTGTTCAAGTTGGTGATCTCCAACACTTTTCACTTCGGTAATGTGAGTAAGAGTACTTTGTTCTTTAAATCTTATTCTTTTATTTTATTTTATTGTTTTTCATCTTCATATTCTTTTTCTCTATTTACTTGTATGTTTTGTTTAGAGTTGTAATATTTTCATTTCTTTTGTTACAAACACTTTTGCTTTATTTGTATCATTTTGTTTAGGGTTGTATTTCTTCATTCTCTTCTTCTAATTCTTTTCTTATTTATTTGTATTTTTCAATCATAGAGTTGTAACACTATTTAATCAATCTTGTTTATTTGTATTATTATCACTTCCATTGATACAACATATATTTTCCTAACAATTTTTTTGACAAAGCATTGACTTTGAGATGCTTATACTCGAGATGAGTCTCCATCAATGTTGCTGGATGTAAATTTTGTTTGTAATATTCGTTGGGTAATTAATGATTTGCCTGTTAATCTATGAAATCTTTCATTATAAAAATTATATATATAATCACAAAAAAAAAAAAGAGAACAAAAAAAAAGAAAAAAGAAAAATTAGTGTAAATGTGTATGCACGTGCACATTTAAGAAAAGTTTATTAAAATTATATGATTTTTAACATTTATTTTTATTCTTTGAAATTTTAAGTTTGTTTTGTATAGAAAGAAAAAGCTATTGAAGGGCAATCATTTTTATATTTTTTCTCATGTAAGGTTAAATAAAAAGGAAAAAATACACATCATTTTAAAAAAAAACCTACAAATTTATCATTATATCTTAACATAAGTTATTGATAGGTACTTATATAGCCAAATGCTTTTATTTAAATGATTTTTTTGAAAGGATTCAACATCTTGAATATAGAAAAAAAAAATTATTTGATGTTGGTATAATTGTAATAAAGTTAAAACTCTATATTAAATTAAAAAAAGTACAAAATAGAGTAGATTAGAGAATCTACTTAGCACTTCTCTATGAATATTTATCATCTTTCACTGTCTCTCTCCCACCAATCCTCTCTATCCACCACTCCTTCCTCCTACAATCATAGCCTTAAACCTTATAGCCGGCCGCCGATGCTTGTAGCTGTTCAATACTTAAAGAGGCAATTTTTTTTTTTTTTTTGTGGCACTACATTGTCAATTTTTATTGACTTATTTTGGATAAATAGAGCTTAAGCTTATGTTGGAGAGTGAGGGAGCAACGCAACAACGCACTTCTCCCCTAAAACCTTATTATAGTTTTTTATTATTTTTATTAAAAGAAGAGAGAAAAGAAAGAAAGCCACTCAGATGAACGGTCCAGATTTTCTACTAATGATTTGTTGACTAAGTGGTCTTCCTATACGTGTGACCCAACCTTAGGTGGGCCGTATCTGACGTGGACGGCCCAGATTTGGCCTCCTATTTCTTCTTCTTCTTCTTCTTCTCTCTGAAAGTGGAAAACTTTCTCAATTCAGAAAAAAAGAAAAAAAAAAACCCAATTTCGATTCCGCTATGAGTTGAGATCACCATCATCATCGTTCACAAAAAGAAAGAAATTCCAATTGTCTTGAGGTGAAAACCATGGCGGAGAACGTAGCTTCATCCCCCAAACCCCTACAACCCGCAAACCCCAACATGGACCCGACGTCGACGACAACCTCAACAGTATCAGCAGCGGCAGCCATAGCCATAGGTAGCCCCGCTAATGTCACCAACACTATGATTCCTCAAAACCCATCAAATTTATCAAATTCTTCGATGAACCCACAAATCCAGTCTCCTTCAACTCTTTCCCAATCCCCTCAAATTTCGTCTCCTCCACTCCCTCCTCTTTCCAACGTCTCTCTCGCCCAATCACAACAACAACAAATCTCGCCCGCCGTTGGATTAGATTTCCAGTCAAAAACCCATCTTCAGCCGCAGCAAGCTCAGAATGTGAACTCCATGTCGAATTTTCAACTCCAACAAAGCCTACAGCGGTCTCCGTCGATGAACCGAATGAATCAAATTCAGCAGCAGCAAAATCAGCAACAGCAGCTTGGCTTGATGAGGCAACAAGCAGGCTTATATGGGCAGATGAATTTCGGTGGTTCGGCTTCAATTCAGCAGCAGACTCAGCAACAACAGCAGCAGCAAATGGGTTCCGGGAATTTGTCACGATCGTCTTTGATTGGTCAAAGTGGGCAGTTACCGGTGTTGCCTGGCGCAGCTGCTGCACAATTTAATTTGCAGAATCCGATGCTAACCTCGGTATGCCATAATTTCTCATCAATGATCATTCTACTTAGCAAGTGTTCCAAGTGATATATATATTTATAATGTTGTGTTTTGTCTTGTATTTAGTAATATTTTGGTAGTTTGGAAAGCCGACCATAAAAAAAAATTACTTTTAAAATTTAGCTGTTTTGTAACTAAAAGAAGTTTCTGATGCAGCCTAGGCAAAAAGCTGCATTAGTACAAGGATCACAGCTCCATGCAAGTAATTCTGCGGGGCAGGCTTTACAAGGAATGCAAGCTATGGGGATGATAGGGTACTCACAGTTGAGAGCTAATGGGGCTCTGGCTTATGCTCAGCAGCGAATGAATCCGGGTCAGTTGAGGCAACAATTATCACAACAAAGCTCGCTTACCTCTCCTCAGGTATAAAATAATACAACTTCCTTGATTTTACTTTGTTTTGTTGCTTTGATGATTCCAAAATCTTTCTGCTTTTCTTCCGATGATTCTACTAGTGCTCTGCCTCGTCTTCCTCTTCTTCCTCTTCTGTAGGTAGCCTTTTGTCTTCTTTTGTTAGAATTGTTTTACTTATCCTGATATAAATCTGATTATATGATATGGCAATCTTAGCACCATTATGATTCTCTGGTTTTTCCGGGCATGTAAAATTTATTATTTGTGATTGCACATTGAATCTAATTTCACAAAGAACAGGTTCAAAACTTACCGAGGACATCGTCGCTGGCATTTATGAGCACTCAGCTATCTGGATTGACTCAGAATGGACAAGCAGGTTTGCAGAACTCGTTGTCGCAGCAGTGGTTAAAACAAATTCCTGCAATATCTGGACCCGGCTCACCCTCATTCCGCCTTCAACAGCATCAGCGGCAGCAGCAGCAGCAGGCTATCTTGCAGCAGCATCTGGCTTCATCTCCTCAGTTGCATCAAAGTTCAATGGCCCTGAACCCACAACAGTTATCCCAGATTGTGACGCAGCAATCATCGATGGGGCATCCGCAGTTGCAACAGCAGCAACAACAGCAGCAGCAGCAGCAACTTCAGCTGCCACAGCAACAACCTTCCTTGAATCTTCAGCAGCAACACTCCCCAAGAGTTCATGGGCCCTCAGGTCAAAAGTCTCTCAGCTTAACAGGATCTCAACCAGATGCTACTGCATCAGGAACAACTACACCTGGGGGAAGTTCAAGCCAAGGAACAGAGGCAACTAATCAGCTTCTTGGGAAAAGGAAGATACAGGATTTAGTCTCACAGGTATTTGCTGCATTTCACCCTATTATCATTTTTCGTGTCGAAATTGATTTAGTTTTGTAGCTCTTGTTTGTTATTGTGATAAAATTAGTTACTCTCATCTTCCTTTTGATATCTAGGTGGATTCACAGGCAAAAATAGACCCCGAAGTTGAAGATATTCTATTGGAGATAGGTGATGACTTTATTGACAATGTAAGACTTGTTATCATAATTTTCTTCCGTAGATATTTGTATGTATGTGTTTGAGATGAAAACTACTAGTTTGACACCTGTATCCATTTCTCTGATGTTTTGTCAAAGATATATATCTCTAGACTCTAGTAGCCTATTTTTAGAGAGAGTATGGAATTTGTCAAATCACGTGTCATTGAGATTGTGTTGCGAGTTCAGTCCAGAGTGTTTCAAATCATGTGTCATAACATTTTTAAGTTAGCATTCCAGATGTATGTTACTTTTGATTTTCTTGAAAACCTGATAGCATTTTTTAAATTCTGATTGTGTTCACTTTTACCCATTTTGAGTTGGAATCATTTGACCATCATCCTTAATTTTGTTTGTAACAAACATACATAGCACACAAGGCCAAAACAAGTTGAAAGTTGCAGTTTGTAATTTTATAAACCATTCTTTAAAAGTTCCTTGGCTACTTATCTGCGGGGGTGTTTTGATTGCAAGTTGCACAGGTCCAAAATACCATATACACAAGTACGTGTCAGAAAGAGCTGTATTTGTCTGTTGGATATTTATATTTCAAAATTATGAAAAATATACATACACACCATTGGATAGCTGACCCATAAATTTACTTGATATTATCCTATGGTTTGTAGTGATTGATAGTTAAATACACCATTTATTACTTTTAGATTTTTACCTAAAACCTACGCACATATGTGATATCACTGCTGTACTGGCAATTATGATTTCATGTGGTTGGAATTTATTATTCAACAGTTTCTGTTAATTGTTTATGTAATTATTAACTTTTCCTGTGTTACATTATTGCCTAACAATTTCAAGATTTTTTTAGTATTAAACTGTTCTTTATTGTTGCAGGTGACAACATTTATATGCAATTTGGCAAAGCATCGTAAATCTTCAACAGTAGAGTCCAAGGATTTATTGCTACACTTAGGTCTGAACTTTTGTCTTGTTGGAACAGTTTTGTGCTTGTTTAGAAATGCATATTGGGTGACAGCTTGAATGCTTGTTCCTCCATGGACTTCAATTGATCCACAGTTATTATTTGGTGTTTTGCTTGTCAGCCCAGCACAGTTATTATTTCAATTGATCCACAATAAGATATTTTCGGGTAGAGCTTAAGTAGTCTTTCTAATATTTAAAACTACTGCAGTAGTTTACTAGGATTACTTGTTATCAACATGCGAACCTCGTTTAGAATTAGAGATGAGGGTATGGTTAATATTGATGAGCTAGGACCTTATAGGTTTTGTTTTGGAAAGGGTGGTTGTAAATTTTCATGAGGTTATGAGTTGAGAGTATGTGTTGCATTTCATAAGGAAACTAAAAATAATGATTTTGAAAAAAAAAATTATTTAAAAAGAATAGTGCAATTGTAAAGGTTTTTTGTGGTGATTTGTGGTATTTTGAGGTTACTTCAAATGCACAATACCATAGGAAGGGTGTCCATGAACTCTTTTTTTTTTCTTTCATTTTGTTGGTGCAATTAGAGACTTAATTATCTAATGTGTGCAGAAAAAAATTGGCAATTGACCGTTCCAGGATTTGAAGAGCAGAAGTTCCAAAACAGACCAGTAAGTACTGTAACTATGGTGTGTTATTTTGACATTTTGGGTTATCTTTGCTGAAGCACTTCTTTTTGACAATAATTTAGGTGATGGCTAAAGTTAATTTATTTATCTTGTTTAAATTATAATTTAATAGCTAGCTTGAGAAAAATAATTATGTAATGTAGAGAATATATTTTGTACGTAGTTGTTATTTAATTCTTGACTATTCTCAATTACAAACGACCCCTTAGAATTCTTATATGGATATCTTGATTGTGTACATGCAGTCAGTAAGTGATCTTCACAAGAAACGTATGGATATGGTAAGTGAGCATAGTCTGTTATGTTTGCTCAATAAATATTTCTATGGAATTTAAAGTTTGTTGACGCAAGTTACTAATTCTGTTTTCAGATACGAACATATATGGAATCCTCACAGTCCGAAACAAATACAATCAATCGGAAAGATATCAGACAAGGGATTGGTAACCCAGTTGGCGCTAACCACCTTCAGAGACCTTCCCTTAGTTCAGAGCAGTTGATTTCACAACCAACTGGTTCGCAAATGTTGCAGCAAATGACACGATACTAATCAATATACCTCGTTATATCATACTTTTTTTCGGTCTTCTTGCTGATTGAACACAAGGCCTGTACCTCGTGGTAAGTTTCATCTTTCTGTGGTAGTCCAGTAGTTAACAAATGCATGCCATCTTTAAATATGAACAAGGCTGCAGTAACGTTGTACCCAAAATGAAATAATTTTCATTTTGTACCAGTCTCTAGTAGCACTCGGCTGTTATGTGGTCTTGGCTCAGGTTACTTTTATGGGCTCTGGAAGTTCCTTGTGATTGTTTAGCAAACTTCATTTTTTAACAATTGGAAATTTGGTTGACAAAAAAGGACCTTATTCTAACCTCTTTACCTGGGCACTGGTTTGAAACTAGTTTCATCGAGCAATGAAAAAACGTATGAAATTGTCTCTGAAACATTGTTCATTTCTTGTTCATATTAAGGTGGTTAGATACACAATGGTGGCGGGTATAGATTGAATAATCTAAATCTTTTTACTATCATCTGTATGGCAGGTTGTTTTGGCCAAAAGCAAAGACATGGTTTGGGAATGATGAAAGCACAACACAAGATGTAATTACTTTTCTTTAGTGTGTAAAGACATGAGAGAACTATATTTGGTTAGGCAAATCCACCTCTAAATAACTCTTCCTATGTATTCCTTTTATCATTTGATTCGGCCCCAAGTGCAATTTGAATGGGCCTATGAGGCCAACTACAATAGAGCTCTTCTTGGTTGGTCTCAGTAATCTAATTTATTTATAGACAGAGGGTGTTTTTCTTTTTTTTCTCTTTTTTTTTCTACTTGGGATATTTTTTTAGTCCATCTTTACCTGAAAATGGAACATGTATTAGAAATTTAGAATATCTTTGTACACACCTTAATTTCTTAGATTTTCTCGTTTATGAAAGGTTAGCCAGGTTAGTTTATCTTCTTGAATTACTGGGACATAATATACATATATATTTTTTTGGGCTAAAAAAATCCCAATGAGACTTGGTTCTCTTTCAGAAAAAATCCAACCCACCTTGATCTGGATTTTGTCAATTTGGGAAACAATTGTCACTGTCATTTTTTTTAAGTTAACTATGTGTCATTGTTACGAGAAATTTATAATTATTACTAAAATATTAATTACGGAATTATATTTTTGTCAAAAAAAATAGGAAAATATAATTATTTTGAAACTTAATAAATTTATGAAAATATCAAGTAACCGTATGTATTTGTATTTTTTTTATTAATTTATTTGATGAAAAAGTAAATTTATAAAATTTAAACTAAAACATACAAATGATTTAATAATTATCTGCAGAGGAGTTATACATAAATGTATAATATAATAATTAATTATAAGAAATTAAAATGTTTTGCATGATACAAATAAAACTTCGTTGTCGTTCGTGATTAATAAAAAATAGATGAAATTACATGAAGATTTGTTATTTTTCATCAAATTTGATAAACATGGTATTTTCTACCTTGTGCATTTTTAATGGTTTTTTTTTTTTTTTACATTTTTATGGGGTTTCCCCCCATATTTTGGTAATATTATTTTTTATTACCATATTTTATTTTGAATAGGTTTTTTTAAAAATTTATGTGGTAGTAACCGATTACCATTATCAATTTTTTACATAATTTTTTAGTGATATGGTGGTAATCGGTTATCACAATCAAAATAATATTTATTTGTTAGTGATGTGATGGTAACTGGTTACTTTAACTAGGTATGAAAAAGAAAAATAGATATGAAAAAAATAAAATAAACTGATCATGATAGTAACTGGTTACTTAGACACGTCTAAAAAAAGAAAAATAAATCTCAAATAAGAAAAAAAAACCTAAATTGATGTGTGATGCTACCTAGTGACTTAGGCATGTGTGAAAAAAAATATTACATCTAAACATAAAAAAAACTAATCGTGATTGTAATTGGTTACATCTAAGTTTGAAAAAATAAAGAACCAGTCACAATGGTAATGTGTTACTTAGCTAGGTGTGAAAAGAAAAATTAGATTTGAACAAAAAAATTATAAATTGATCATTATGATAACTGGTTACTTAGCCACGTGTGAAAAAAAAAATATGAACAAACAAAAAAAACTGATCATGGCAGTAAGTGGTTATAGCTAGCACTGAAGAGCAAAAAATCTCAAATTTGAAATGCAAAATCAGATGTGAAAAAACAAAGAACCAATCGCGATAGTAACTGGTTATTTAGCCAAATCTAGAAAAAGAAAAATCGAAAAAACAAAATTAAATCTGAAAGAGAAGAAGAAACAAAAAGAAAAAGACGATGATGAAGAAGAAGAACAAAAAGAAAAAGACGACAAAGAAGAAGAAGCGTCGAAGCTTTGTTGAGAGATGGTGCGTCGAAGGTGGTCGGAGTTTTGCTGTTGCCGAGAGAGAAAAGGGGGAGAGATGTCGTGAGGGAGAGAGGAGAGACTTAGAGTGAGAGAGAGTTATTTATATTATGTTTATGGTAATCTATCTTTTATATTTTATGGAATTGTCTTCTTTTTTTTTGTTGCATACCATATGTTGTGGTAAATCTTTTTAGTCCATAAATATAGAAACTAACTTAATTTTTACCATATTTTCGTAAACTTTTCTAAATACTATAAAATGTGAAATATAAGTTTCCACTATTTTGCACTTGTGATTATTGAATAAGACCAAAGGTATATGAATCTAAACTAGAGCTAAAATACGGGTCAGGCTATTTAGCACGACATGAAATTGGCACGAGGCCGGGAGACACGAGCACGACACGACATAAGCCTGAGCACATCACAATACGAAAGCACGAACAAACTAGCTCGAAAGCATGACACGATAAAAATCATGACATTTTGACATTAATAATGATAATAAATTTTTATTTGTCAATTTTATGTAAATTAAAATGATAATAAAAGTCTATTATTTTTCTCATTATTGTTTATAATTTTATAATTATATTAATTTATTTTAAGATTTGTGAGTTAAATTTTTTAGCATTTATTAGTAGATATTCAAATTCAAATAATTATCTTTGATATAATTTTGTGTAAAGTATTGTTGAAAAGAATATAAAAATATCTCAAATTATAATTTAAATAAATAAATGTATTTGGATTTGTGGTAAGTCAATTGATTGTTAAAGAGGAGGTGTGAGATTCAATTTCTATTTTCACATTTTTTTGCAATAATAAAATGGGCTTAAAAGTTGGCTTAAATAAGAAAAGTGGGTTGGTCCGATTTGAGTCTGACACGGCACAAAGCACGGCACGACATGGGTCGTGCTGAGCTTACTCTTTCAAAATTGGGACGGCCTGGCTCGACATGAATTTGAATATGAGTCCGACCCGAATTATTCAGAGGCACGAAAACGTGGGCCGTGCTGGGTCGACCCATATTTATAGCTCTAATATGAACTAGTACCAATGAGGGAAATATTTATTTTACCTAGATTTTTTGTCTTATACACTGTCTTAGACTTAACAGCCTCTATGTGGTTGTCTAAACTAATACTGATGATTTCCCATAATCTCTTTTCAATAAAAAGTAATTAAGAAGTGATAACTATTAAATTAAATTAATGTATCACATTTTATTCTCTTTATTATAATTATTTTTTTTCTACCATTATTATTTTTAGTTATTATCAGATTCTAAATAATAATTTTATTCAAGAATTAGATTCTAATCAAGGGTAATCTATGCCTGTGTTTTCTTAGGCTAATCTATGTTCTAGTTTTGTGCATTCTCAGGCTTCTCTTATGTCTTTTTAGATTAGTTTTGTGCCTTCTCAAACTTCACTTGTGCCTGTTGAAGGTTATATTAGGCTTTCTCTTGCTAGTTTTGTGCTTTTATTGTTTTGTCTTGTCCCTTTTCAGGTATAACGCGCCTTCTCAAGCTTCTAAGGCAAACAATGGCACCTTATTTAAGGACTTCAAAGATAAGTTTTTGTTTATTAAAATAATATTTAGTTCCATTTGAATATGATTTCTCTTATATAAATATTTTGGTTGTTTTATTTGTAAATATTATTAATGTCAATATCTCTAGACAAAATCAATGAGTCTCCTTTGGTTAGATACCCTAAACTCTAAAAGTATTTCTATTTTAATTCTATTTCTATAATGTTACTTATCTATGCTGGTTTGTGGTACATGTGTCTAATCCGTCTTTCAAACAATAACAATTGTTCATTTTGGTGAAATGAAAGCTGACTCAAGTTATTGGTGTTCTAGCTTAAGTTATTTTGTTTAAACTTCTAATAACATCTCTTTCTCATGTTAGTCGCAATTTTATATTGCAACTTATAAATTGACTTAGTATGTCTTTTGGTTAGACAATGAACTTAGAATGCACCTAATCTAAATTTTCTTTAATTTAAATAGTGATAAAGTCTATTCTCGACAAAAATAAAATATATATCAATATAATAATTTATTTAATAATTAATTATAGGCTTTTAATAATTCTTAATAAATTCCAATCGTATAGTTTGATCGCTATAACATGCTATTTGTGCAATAAGTTCCATAAATTATTAAATTGCTACATGTCCAAAAAGGAAAAATTAGACAAAGTAGACCGGTTTCACTATTTTGAAATTAATTGATTTTACATTATTTTCAGCCAACTTTTTGGTGGGGGCCTAATTTATATCACTATCTTTACTGATCAATTTAGCCAGACATGTAAATTGATCGCTTCCAGCACTTTGCATGTCCAAATCTGGGAAAATTTATATGACTCACATGCTTTTTTTTTTTTTTTTCTTTTTTGAGGATATATGGTGTAAATACATATTAGGTCTCGAAAGTTCTTAAATGTAGGGTTTAAGTTTCTAAATTAAAATTTTGTAGTATTTAAATCCTCAAATATGTAACTTGATAACAGATGTAGTTTTTTTTAAAAATAATATTATAAGAAATAAATTTAAAATATGTGAAATAAGGGAAATAGTGACCATAGTTGATTAGACTTGATTTTTCTTTTCATTTAAATTTTTTATTATACTTCTTTTTTAACTAATGGCTTTTCAATTATTTAAAATAAAATTTGAACCCTCCATTTTACTCCAATACTAATAACTGGAGCAAATACTAAAACAAGGACATTATATATTTGTCTCTTTTGTATTGGAGCAAAGTGGAGTAAATTTAGTTGGACTTTATTTTAAATAACTAAAATAACCTTGAATTAATAAGAAATTATAATTTAAAGATAAAAAATGAAAAAAAATAAAATAAAGTATGAATATTTGTGTTCCCATTCTTTGACGGTTGTCTGAGTTTCTGAGTTTTTTACGCCTTGTTCTTCGGTCTTTTTAAGGAGAAAGTGAAATGTAAAAAGTGAAAAATGGTTCTAAGGGGTTATTTATATTAATCGATGAACAATTACCAAGGTAATCATGAGGGGTAACTTTTCAAGGCATGGGTAAGTGTAATAGCCGTCAGACCACTTTTGGGAAACTGCAAAGACATGATTAATTGCCTTTTTCGAGAAGGCATGGGCGGCTCTGACAGATTTGATCGGGCATACGAAAAGGCGGTCGCTTAAGTTCACTTTATGCTAGTCGCAGTAAAATAAACTTGGGGGGCAAATGTTTACCCAAAAACGGCTCCTGATGATGTGGCAAGATTTTCTTACATGTGGCTGACACGTAGCAGTTTCGAGTGGATGGATCATGTTCGACCATCAACTAGACAATTATTGATTCGTCAAATCTCGCAATTAGGTGCGACCAATCTGGTCGCATACTTTCATTTACTTCCTTTGGGACACGCAATCTTGTAATAATTATATTTATTATATTTCTTTTTAGGGTAGGTAACCATTTGGTACCCTGTGTTTTTGCAAAGTATCATTTTTGTACCCTCTGTTTTCAATAATGCTCATATGGTACCTTGTATTTTAAAATCGTACATATTTGGTACCCTAAACTCAAATTTAATTAATAAAATTTTACCAATTTAATTAAACTGCTGTCAATTATGTAAGTTCCAAATTTAAATTTAATTACTTAATTACATATAACTGATGACAGTTTAATCATATTGACAAAATTTTATCTATCAAAGCTGAGTCTAAGGTATCAAATATGAATAATTTTAAAATGCAGGGTACCATATGAGCATTATTGAAAACAGAGGGTACCAAAATGATACTTTGTAAAAACATAGGGTACCAAATGAGTAAATTCCCTTCCTTTTATTACCTTGATACACTAATCTTAATTGTCATTAAGGCTCATCGACCCATGTAACCCACCTTGAGCCTATAAATAATATGGAGAGGGCTCAAGGAAGGGACTTTTTGACTTTTGTTCTTAGTATTCAGAGAGAAGAGCATAGTGTGATTATCCACCGAAATTGTAATTCTCCCAAGGCTTGTGAAACTTGTGAACCCTAGTTCACTGATCACAATATTGGGATTCAAGATCAATAAAAACACTAAGTGGACGTAAGTCATTACCATATAGTTGGGGTCGAACCACTATAAATCGTTTGTGTCATTTGCTTTCAATTGGATTCTCTTCTTGATTTCCTTTTGTCATTTGTTTGACTCTGTGTCGTTGACCAATCTGAGGGTCAACAGTTTTAAATAAAATATATTCATTCCTTTTGATCGAGATTTCTCACCTTAGCATACTAATAACACCTAGATGCACGTTTATAACCTAATGACTTATTTAGTGAGTTAAGCACTATTTAAAGTTCACTGTAACGGTCTTGGAGTATCCAGGGTGTTACACAAAAGCTTGGTCCTCCAAGCAACCACTTTGTCCATCCTAGGATCAAGCTGAAGATCTAGTGGTTTCCCGACATTCCACCTTCGAATTTCAAGTGGTATGTTATTAGCCAGGTTTTAATTGGATTCTCTTCTTGTTTTCCTTTTGTTCTTTGTCATTTGTTTGACTCTGTGTCGTTGACTAATCTGAGGGTCAATAGTTTTAAATAAAATATATTCATTCCTTTTGATCGAGATTTCTCACCTTAGCATACTAATAACACCAAGATGCACGTTTATAACCTAATGACTCATTTAGCAAGTTAAGCACTATTTAAAGTTCACTGTAACGGTCTTGGAGTATCCAGGGCGTTACACAAAAGCTTGGTCCTCCAAGCAACCACTTTCTCTATCCTAGGATCAAGTTGAAGATCTAATGGTTTCCCGGCATTTCGTCTTCGAATTTCATGTGGTATGTTATTAGCCAGGCCACGACCCTTTCTTTTCGGCGGTTCAGTTATCCACATTTTCAACAACCACCAAAATTTGTAATATTAATATAAATTAAACATTCGTTGAGCTTGAGTTTCAAGCTATGACCAAAATTTAAAAATTATTATTAACCTGACTCGCATGAGGAGGGTACCCTACTAGGTTCTGGCGTGGCTAGACCCCCACCATCTCCACCGTGAGAGGTGACTATATGAGCTGACATTGTACTTAAGAACAAAAGTTATTAGTTAGTATTAAATTATTAGTTAGTATCAAATATCACCAATGGAAATGAACAAAATGATTACAAGTCTTATCTATTATATTTTAAATTATTGTCTTTATTACAAAAATATAAAAACTATGTAGAATAATCACTATCACTTTCATCATTAATTAAATTGACATCAATTGGAGACACGTGATTAACATCATCTTCACAAGGATCAACTAACGATTCATCTTTCTCCATCGACTTATTCTTCGCCTAAGTCGTCATTTATGAAATTATCATCCAATTGATCAGCAAGAAAATTTTGTATAGTACCAATATATGTTGCAGGTTGATGAGATTCCATAACCAACTGACCGAGATCCACGGTCAACACAAAATTTGATGATCTTGTGTCATGTACAACATCAACATTAGCTTCATCATCCTCGATGTCCGAAATTTGACGATGGTTGACATCTTCAACAATTTTCTAGTGTTGAACTCTAAGTAGATCATCGAGATAGAATACTTGCATAGCTTGGCTAGCAAATATATACGGCTCATCTTTGTACCATTCTCCACTGACATTTATACTAGTGTTATTATTTTCAGTGATTGTTTTCTTCCTTCTTGGATCAGTGTTAAACCATTTGCACCAAAACAATGCCATTGAATATGCACCAGTGAAAGATAACATCTGTACTTCTTGAAGTGTGTCATAATAGTTAAAACCTTCTGTTCCAGCAATAGACACTCCACTATTCTGTGTGGTGCACTTTTGTTCTCGGTCGTATGCGATAAATCGAACACCGTTCATTATACAACCTTCGTAGTAGGTTGCCAAGTCATCTAACCCAGATGCTAAACCTAGCAACTCATCACCATTTTCTAAAGATCGAAGCTTGTGCAAGTCATATATCTAAATAAATTAATAAACATATATTAGAATGACAAAAATATCATTACAAAAATGAAATTTTAAAAATACTCTTATTTTTACCTTCTTATGAAACCATGGGCGAAAATTTTTCTTGTGTAAAAAATTATGATCACCATCTGGGTATTTCAGTCCGATCTCTTCTAGGTGTTCCCTGTGAATTTGAATGGTGTTACTATATTAGATAAAACAACTTGGAATGAACATAAATTTCACTTTAAAGGGAACAAACTTACTCTAAGTAATCCTGAATATTAGGAGAATTGTCAAATATGAACCATTCATCCATTTCACGAGTCGCATGGTCGAGAGGCTTGAGAGTTCCCTTTGTCAGGGGACGACATTGAGACTGAAACACAGAAATGGGTCATGGGACATACACCTCATCTTCATTGCGAACAAGACAGTTAAATTTTGTTTCAACCCCTTTGAAATACATCGAACAAAATGTCAAAGTCTCATCTGCAACATAGCCTTCTGCTATCGACCCTTCAGGACGAGTTTTATTTCCCACGTAGCTCTTCAATTTTTGGCCCAGTGATTTTGGAAATACATCCACCAATGGTCTTAGAAATACATTTATGTCCTTACCCGTTGATTTTGGACCAGGAATAAGGAGGGCCAGCATGAAATTATTGTCTTTCATACATAACCAAGGTGAAAGATTATAGTTCGCCAACACCACATGCCACATGTTGTATGCTAGGTTCATGTTGCCAAATGGATTAAATCCATTGGCATCGGGAAATTTGAGTTTTTATGCTTAATGAGATGTACTAAATCAAAAAAATGCTAGGCTTTCTAATCATTTCAAAAAAATGCCAAATCTTTTGACAATACCCAAAATACCCCTCCCGTAAGTTTTCCATTAACTTCCTCTTCTCTCTTCCCTCTCTCTCCCTCAATCCATTCCTCTCAACTCTCTCTCTAGAAAAAAATTCATGGGTAAGGTAAAATATAAGAGAACTCAATGTAATAGCAAGTATTCCTTACTTAGGACACTAAAATACTGCATTTCGAACAGATATGGGTATGATTTTTGAGTTTTTTTTGCGATTTTTTTCAAATCTGAAACTTTGAAATCTGCAGAAAATCGACGTGGTTCGATGGTGCTCAATGCCTGCTCGATGGTGGTTCGATGGTATTCGATGCGATTCTTGCCAGATACATAATTTTTCACTTGGGTGTCCATTTGGGGTGATTTTTTTTATTTTTGGTATTTTTTCAAGATCTACACGTTTAAGATGTATACACATTTGGGAAATATAAATCTTGAATAAAATGACAAATGAAAAACATACCTCATGTTCAAGATATGTTTTCAAGTTCTAAACTTTGAAAATGTGTATGTGAATATCTAAAACGTGTAGATCTTAAAAAAATACCCAAAATAAAAAAAAAATCATCTCAAACCGACACCCGAGTGAAAAATTATGTCTTTTACAAGAATTACATCGAACCACCATTGAGCAACGTCAATTTTTTCATGAAAATATTGATTTTGAAGGCCCCATCGAGGTAGCATCGAACACCATCGAGCAACCATTGAGTTGGACATGATTTTTGAGTTATTTTTCAGATTTGAAACTTTGAAATATGTAGAAAATTGACTTTGCTCAATTGTTGCTCGATGGTGCTCGATACCAGCTCGATGGGGCATTCAAACTCAATATTTTCATGAAAAAAATCAAGATTTCTCGATGGTAGTTTGATGGTTGCTCGATGGTGGTTCGATGCAATTCTTGTAAGAGACATAATTTTTCACTCGGGTGTCCGTTTGGGATGTTTTTTTTTATTTTGGGTATTTTTTTAGATCTACACGTTTTAGATGTTTACATACACATTTTCAAAGTTTAGAACTTGAAAACATACCAAAACATATCTTGAACATAAGGTATGTTTTGCATTAGTCATTTTTTTTTCTTCAAGATTTACATTTCCCAAATGTGTATATACACATCTCAAACGTGTAGATCTTGAAAAAATACCCAAAATAAAAAAAAATCACCCCAAATAGATACCCGAGTGAAAAATTACGTATCTTGCAAGAATTGCATCGAACACCATCGAACCACCATCGAACCTCCATTGAACCACCATCGAGCAACATCAATTTTTTCATGAAAATCTTGATTTTGAAGGCCCCATCGAGCACCATCGAACCACGACGATTTTCTGCAGATTACAAAGTTTCAGATCTGAAAAAAATTGCAATAAAAACCCAAAAATCATGCCCAGATCTGTTCGAAAATTGACTAAACGACCTTTCACTTCGAAGGGAACTAGAGCCAAATAACCACAAGAGCTAATACATAGTGATGTATGTGGTCCAATTAACATTCAAGCTCGAGGTGGTTATGGATATTTTGTCACATTTGCTACGATCATGTGTACTGTTGACACGGTTCTTCGCCAACAGGTAATTAAGAAAAGAAAGAGAAAGGGATTAGTGCTTATGTTGAACCAAAATAGATGAATGATTCTTGGAAATGGAATGGTGACACAAAATACGTTTTTAGGTGGTTCAAAGGTTAAAATCCTTCTACTCCACCAGTCAGTATTATTGCTATATACTGGGTATTCTTTTACAGGGTATTTCTTACAATATATAATCCAACCCTTTGGAACTCCCAGGGTCTCCATATTTATAGGAGAAGGCACCTGGGAGTTGGTAAGAAGGTCATCCCGTGACCTTCTTACCTATCATGTCAACCCTGTGACATTCATGATTAATTCCTAAACCTGACACATAAGTGTGGTCAAATCAATAGGTAAGGAGATAATGGGCCGCACGGCCCAACCCAGTCGTGGGTGTCTGAATACGCATGTTCACGCTGCGTGTCCGAGAATTCAGGGATATATCAGACACGTGATGCTGATATATGCACGTTTACCTTGCGTGGTTGACTTTACAGAAGGTCACAGCTCCAACTCTAGCTCGTACCATGAGCCGGATGCTTACCTCGACCTGCGGCCTTCAGAGCCCAGACTCAGTCCTTAAGCAATCTTGGCGAACCCTTGGGTTACCTCGAGCTAAGGAGGTAGGATCGTATGATGGCAGCTCCGGTCTTGAGGATGTCCACGAGGTAGTCATGATTAGGTCGTATCTCAGCTCGTTAGTCAACCTGTGGGAAAATCGGGGCGTACATGTACCTAATGCTTAAGAAGTCAGAAACTTTTGATAGGTTTAAAGACTTCAAAGCTTTAGCTGAGAAGCAATTAGGTAAATCTTTAAAAATACTCCGATTTGATCGTGATGATGAATATTTGGATTCTGAATTCAAAGATTTCTTGCTGGAGCATGGAATTCTATCCCAACTCACAACACCTGGAACGCCACAACAAAACAGAGTTTCAGAGAGAAAAAACCGGACTCTGTTGGACATGGTCAGGTCCATGTTAAGCTACTCTACACTTCCCTTATCGTTTTGGAGATATGCACTTCAAACGGCTAACTACATTTTGAATGTAGTTCCATCTAAAGCTGTGACAAAGACACCTCTGGAATTATGGAATGGAAGTAAACCTAGTTTACTACATTTCCGTATTTGGGGTTGTCCTGCTCATGTGCTAAGACCTAAATCTGAAAAACTGGATTCTAGGTCTGAAGTGTGTATATTTGTGGGCTATGCTCCAAAAACAAGAGGTGGATATTTCTATAGCCCAAGTGATCAAAAGGTATTTGTTTCGACAAATGCAACCTTTCTAAAACACGACTATATGAATGGTTTTAAACATCGGAGCAAAGTAGTTTTAGAGGAACTAATAACATATAATATTTCATCTCCATCCTCTTCATCAGTTAATGATAAAACAACAAAAGAAACCACAATTCTTGAAAAGGAAAAACCAGTGCAACGTCGTAGTGGGAGGATTGTGAAATAACCTATTCGCTATGAACATGGGGCACACATTCTTGTATCAGATTTTGAAAAGGATGATCCATTGAATTTTAAAGAAGCAATGGAAGACCCTGATGTTGATAAATGGCAAGATGCCATGAATCAAGAAATGGAATCAATGTATTCCAATTCAGTCTGGAACTTGTAGATCTGCCTGACAATGTTAATGCCATTGGATGAAAATGGATCTACAAGAAGAAAAGGGGTGCAGATGGAAAGGTAGAGACCTATAAAGCAAGGCTTGTGGCCAAAGGCTTCATACAAAGAAAGAGGGTGTGGGCTATGAAAAAACATTTTCTCCTGTGGCCATGCTTAAGTCCATTCGCATACTCTTATCCATAGCTGCCATCTATAATTATGAGATATGGCAAATGGACGTCAAAACATGTAGAGTCCCAGAATTTACTTAGCTAGATAGATAGTAGTAATAGTAGTAATAGCTAGTATTAGTTATAGTAATAACTAGTATTAGTTATAGTATGTTCATTGCTGTGGATTTTGGTTCAAGCCGGGGCTTAGTTGGAAACTCCTAGCAATAGTTATGGATTTTATAAGTTTAACCTATAGTTTAAGAATATTAATTATAACCTAAGGTTTGATTAATAGGATTATGACACTTTTCATATGCATGATTATTAAGGAGTCATTATTTTAATAAGGGAAATATAAGACTTAGTCTTCACCATAATCTGTTAGGAGCATGATATTTATTTAGATATTTTATTTATTTGTGATTTAGATAATTAAATAGATTTTTCGTAACTTTAGGGTACTGTAACTTCTGACCTATTTTTGACTCAGTTATGTTATGAATTTTGAAAAATAGTATTTCTAAAAAGTTGTAGATAATTTAATTATCTTTCTAACGGTATAAAGATATTCTAAATCGGAGTCCTATAGCTTCAGATATGTTGATTTTACTGTAGATTAGTTTAGAGTTACGGGATTTAGAAAGTTAGAAGATTTTTATTCCTTAGGATTCTATTTTAAATTTGAATTTAAATTTGGATTATAATTAGAAGATTTTTATTCCTTAGGATTCTATTTTAAATTTGGATTATAATTAGAATATTTTTATTCCTAGAACTCTATAAATAGGACCTAGCACCAAGCATTTTTCATTCATTCATCAAGCTAAGTTCAGAGGCTGCAATTTGCTAGGTTATTGTGAGAGTGTAAACACTTGGGTTGGGGATTATAAGCTTAATCATTTTTAAGCTTACCAAACACTTGGGAAGTAAGGTTTATAATACCTTTCGGTTCAAGGTTTAGATTGGTCATAAAGCATTCAAGGTATTCCAAAACTCTAGTTCATTTGGTATTATTTTCTTCAAGTTCTTATAGTATTCTACTCAGCCCCTAACTTTATTCTTTATTCTTGGATAGGAAATCTAAGTTCTTGAACATAAGGTTTTTGGTAAGTATATTCTTAATGGTATAGTTCTTCCATTCTTTTCATCTCATTCTCTTTAGTATACTCACCCTTCCATTTATGGATTTTAGGAGTGTTCCAAAGTCCCAAAACTGTTCTCATATCCCGGTATTTTTGGTAAGGAAAATAGGCTAGATCTTGTATGTTTGTATGATATGTTATGTTATGTTATGATAAGTTTATGTTTTTATATGTTATGTTATGATTTACCCTACCTCAAATATTAGACAGGGGACGTAGATGGTTTATCACATGTCATAATGGCCATTATTAGTATAGTTTTATATAGTATATGTTATGATATGTTTTTAGCATATGTTATGATATGATTTTATGTGTATGTTTATGTGGTTAGTAGTTTTTCCTTGCTGGGCATTATGCTCGTTCCTTTATGTTTATATGTGCAGGAAATAGTTGTGGCGGCGGAAAGATTCTTGGCAGTTTGAGGATGTGTATTGAGGCAGGATGGAATCGGTGGATTGCGCGTTCGATTCGAGGATGAAGTTTTTAAGTTTTTTTAGTTATGATTTCTATGTATTATTTTTCCGCACTTAATTTTGTAACCAATTTATTTAAGTTATGTTTTGTTTTCAAAACAATGGGATCCCATATCCTAAATGAATTTTTATGTATTTAACCTTTACTTTACAGTTTTTAAATAAAGTTATGGTTATTTCATATGTACGTTTTCTTAAGATTAGTATAGTAGTCATTAATGGTCCAAAGTCTAGAATAGTTGGGTCGTTACAAGACAACTTTTCTGAATGGCCACCTTGATGAAACCATTTATATGGAACAACCAGAAGAGATTATAAAGAAGGATCAAGATCAAAAGGTATGCAAATTGTTGAAATCCATATATGGATTGAAACAAGCATTAAGATCTTGGAACTTAACATTTGATGAAACTATTAAAACATATGGTTTCGAACAAAATGTTGACGAAGCATGTGTTTATAAATACATCAAAGGAAAAATTGTGGTTTTCTTAGTTCTTTATGTTGATGATATCCTACTCATTGGGAATGATGTAGAGACATTATCAAATGTAAAGAAATGGTTGGCTGAAAAATTCCAAATGAAAGATTTGGGAGAAGCGAGCTATGTTCTAGGCATTAAAATTCTAAGAGATAGAAAGAACAAGCTCCTATCACTTTCACAAGCAAATTATATTGATAAAGTGCTTGAAAGATTCTCTATGGAGAATTCCGAAAAGGGTCAATTGCCGACCAAACATGGAATTACTCTTTGCAAAGACCAGTGTCCAAAGACACCATAAGAGCAAGAGGACATGAGAAAATATCCCTATGCATCAGCTGTAGAGAGCCTAATGTATGCAATGTTATGTACTAGACCTGACATATGTTACGCAGTAGGGATTGTCAGTCGTTATCAATCAAATCCAGGTTTGGAACACTGGATTGTGGTGAAACATATTCTCAAGTATCTTAGGAGAACGAGAGACTATATGCTAGTATATTCGGGTAGTGACCTCGAACCTACTGGATACACTGACTCAAATTTTCAACCTAACAAGGATAGTAGAAAGTCTACTTCTGGGTCAGTATTCACTCTTGGTGGTGGAGCAGTTGTCTAGAGAAGCATTAAGCAATCCAGTATAGCTGATTCAACCATGGAAGCTGAATACATAGCAGCTTGTGAAGCAGCTAAGGAAGCAGTTTGGCTGAAAAATTTCTACACAGATTTGGAAGTAGTTCCAGAAGTGGAGAAACCACTTGTTCTTTACTGTGACAACAGTGGAGCAGTGGCCGATTCTAAAGAACCAAGAAGCCACAAGAGGGGAAAGCATATAGAGCGCAAATACCACTTAGTTAGATAAATCGTACATAGAGGAGATGTGACCATTCTGAAAATCGCATCAAAACACAACCTGACGGACCCATTCACGAAGACGCTTTCAGCAAAGCAATTCGAGGGTCCAAGTACGTAATATGGGATTGAGAGAAATGCCTCACTTGCTTTAAGTACAAGTGGGAGATTGTTAGGAATGTGTCCTAAAAGCATGCAAAGACTTTTGTTTTTCTGTGAATAAATAAATACAATTGTTCATTATTATTGTTGTATTTAGATTGTTAAATTATTGTTTGAATAATTTTGTAAATATCAGAAAATTTCTATATTCATTATTGAGGATGTGATCTTGTATTAGTACGAGAGAATTAAGATAACATGAATGAATAAAAATAGTCAACAACAACAAATTAAAGTTATGGAATTCTTTAATTGGAGTTGTAAGTACGGTTTACTGAGTATCATAATGATACAAATAATCTAGATTCGGATTATTGATGTGGAAAGACATCTCGGTAAAGGTGCTTTATATAATATGATTATATATGACATGGACCGATATGAATTAAAGTCTTTATCCAAAAACCATTTAACAATAAAGACTTGTAATTCATATCATAACTGATGATCATTGTTATACCCAGATTTCGAGCCATGAAAATTGTGACCTCGAAATCTGGATTCATTATGAGTGAACTCGTAAAGTCTAGAATATGTTCGAAATATAAACAACGAGCCTACGAAGCAGAGACGACTTCGAAGATGGTAGCCTCGAAATCCTCATGAGCTCGAAGGATAGGCCCCGAGGTGTATCTGTTCTCTGGGATGACCTCGGATCAAGGGATCCGAGCCTGATGCGCGTACGAGCTCGAAGCCATGTGGCCTCGGGATATGTCATAGCTCGAAAGTCAGTAAGAAACCTGGGAGAATATGGCCTTGGTGATATAGGATAATAACTTTGAATATCCTAATGAGTCATCAATAATAAGATGCGGTCTACATTTATTACTGAAAATCCCCTACAATCAGGGGATATTATTTGATTAGTTATACGCCCCCTGGTCTTCAGGGGACGTTTCCTTTTACATCGGATTGCAAGCAATTAATGCCATTTAATCTATTTGCAAATATAGATTAACTACCCGAAATATGTGGGATAATATTATGCAATCTTCTCTATAAATAGAGAGGTCATGCACCATTATAAAGGACCGAACTTTTGTGAGCTTAAGGAAAACTCTGAAGAATTCATCCTTGAAGGTTTTTCAGAGATATTCGTAAGTCTTAATAAGAAAGACTCGTGGACTAAGTAGATTTTACTGCTGAACCACGTAACAAATCGTGTTTGTATTATCATATTTTTATTGGCCATTACTAATTATTGTTTATGTGCTCTTCTTTCACTGTTGACGAAAAACGGCGTCAACAGTTTGGTGCTTTCATTGAGAGCCTTAAGCATTCATTCCTGAAAAATTCATGGCCACTAATAATCAGAATACACCTGAAGAGAATTATCCAAGACGTCCTGGGAAATAGCCGATGGAAAACCCAGATGTCGAAGAAAGGAGTGGATCCTCCGATTCTAGGGGATCACCTCCTCCACCAAGAGATGAGGATATGTACTACAATCCTGAGCGATATGTTCCTATTGTGGAACTTGAGAACCGGCAACTGAAACAGCAGTTGGCAGAGGCCAACAAACGGAATGAGGAGTTGGCAAGGATAGCCGCAGAGGCGCAGGTGGCTCAGCCCCCGCCTCCGCGTGAAAACCAAGCCCCTCCTCCAAGGGACGTACACGTTCCTCCCCGTAGACCCCGTGGGCGTCCACGGAAAGATTCTGCCACGAGGAGGCCGGCTCAACCTCCGACACCCGCAGAGCCATCCGCTCCACCTAGGCCCCAGAGGAGTACTTAGGCTAGGGCCCCGGTTAATCCACCTGTGGAAGCACCTGGGGGAACTGAGAACAACCGACTGCAGAGGCTCGAACTCAAGCCCCTGGGAATGCCCCACACGCAACCAACCCATCTCGGGAAAACTCCGGACCATCTAGGCCACGAAATGGGTGGCAGCCACCGTCTCCCATACGGTTCCCTCCATCACCAATAAGATATCCTTCGCCCCCTCGCAGGAATGCTCAATCAGTTCAAGATCAGGGAGAAAGGCGTACGGAAGAGAGACAAGGAAACGTGGAGGCTATCTAGGAACGGAGATGCGCCCCATCAGAAAGAAATCAAACATCCCGGTCTCGCACGACGGAGATGAGGCGACATGGAAGAAATCCATCTCGAAAAAACTATGCGATGAGTTTTACCAGCGACGATTCTGGAGACACCAGGTCGGTCAACAAGCATGACCGAGGTCGTAAGAATACTGGAAGCCGCAGAAATTTCCCCGACCTGCAAGAACGCCTGAATTAGAGTCGGGGTAATGTTGACCCGATAAATCCGAACCTGAGGGATCGCTTGAATAGGCGTAAAGATCCTTTACGAAGACGCGAGCCTTGAATTGTGATCAACGACAACTGATTCCAAACTTTGCCTCTCGCGGACCCAGTCCAAGAGAGAATCGATCAGCTGGAAAAGGCATTCAGGCTTTTGAAAAACGAGCAAGAGCATGATCGATATGAAGATTCTGATGAGGAGCTTGAACCGTTTGCTCCCCATATTTCCAACACCCCATTTCCACAAGGGTTTCGGATCCCTCACATCCCGACATTCGAGGGAAAAACTGACCCATATAGTCATCTGAGTACGTTCAACACCATAATGAGAGCCAGTAACGTGGGTTACGAGCTCAGATGCATGTTATTTCCAACATCATTGACAAGACCAGCTAAAAGCTGGTTCAAAAAATATAAGAGACATTCAATAACCTCTTGGGAGAACCTGTCTAAGGACTTCAAAAAGCAGTTCAAAGCCATGATGGGGGTTCGACCTGAGGTGTCAACCCTAACTAATGTTTGGCAACAACCAGGCAAAACATTAAAAAGTTACCTTACAAGGTTTAACTTGGAAGTCACCCGAGCTTGGAACGTGGATGACAGTGGACACTTAATGGCTGTCCAGGTCGGAGAAATGCCAGGAAGCGCCCTCTGGGATGATATGCAAAGAAAACAGGTGAGGTCCCTAACCGATTTTAATAGACAAGCGCAGAGGTTTGTCAATGTAGAGGAAGCGAGGTCGACACTTAATGTGACTTCCCAGCCCAAAACTACAATGATAAACGTAAACTCTGCCTCAACCTCGGCGGACCCAGTAGCTTCGAAGCCCGCCGTGGAAAACCCTTCCAAGAGAAAAAAGAACGAAGGAAGTAACCCCGAGGCCGAAGGAGGAAAGAAAAAGAAGGGGGAGAGATATTTCTCCGTGTATAGAGTGTACACCGAGCTCAACGAGTCCTGGGAGAACATATACCTGGCTAATGAAAACCAGGTCCCCTTTAGGCGTCTAAACCCGATGAGAAATCAAAAGTCCAAGAGGGATTTAAGCAAGTATTGCCGATTTCACAGGGACACCGGGCATACTACCAATGAATGTCGACAGCTGAAAGACGATATCGAAGGATTGATCTCAAGAGGTTACTTTAGACAATATGTCAAGAACCAGAGTACTAATCAGGCGTCCGCAAACCAGAGAGTTGCCGCATCGCAGCCCGCACCAAACAATAATTCCCGAACTCGGGAAGAGGATAGGCCCCGCCCGATTGATGGAGAGGATGTGATAACCATCTCGGGAGGGCCTCACCTCGCAGCAACGGGTAGAAATGCCCAAAAGAGATATATTAACGAGCTAAAGACCGGGGACGGGTCTCCCTATGAACCTAAACCTAGAGCTCCAAAAATTCAGAGGATTGAATCCCAACCAATCACTTTTACTGAGGAAGACGCGTCCTATGTTCAGTTTCCTCACCATGATCCGCTGGTCATCACTCTCCAGCTGACAAATAAGAGGGTCCACCGAGTTCTTATAGACAATGGAAGCTCAGTTAACATCCTCTATAAAGAAACCCTCGAGAAGATGGGACTCTCCCTTCATGACCTGAAAGCATGTGCAACTATTTTATACGGCTTTTCAGGAGAAGGAACCGCCTGCATGGGCTCCATCAAGCTCCCCGTAACCTTAGGAGACTATCCAGTCTCGACAACTAAGATGATGGAATTCGTGGTAGTGGATCTACCTTCAGCCTACAATGTTCTGCTCGGGAGACCCACCCTGGTTGGGCTGGGGGCAGTCTCATCGGTAACGCATCTGGCCCTTAAGTTCCCGACCCCAAGCGGCGTTGGAACATTGAAAGGAGATCAATTGGCTGGGAGGGAATGCTACAGCATTTCCTTGAGAGGAAAGAAACAGACGAGCGCACAAGCGCTCGCCATCATTCAAAACAAAGACGGAACGGTCTTAGAGATTGATGAAGAGATCGATCCAAGGGTTGAGGAAAAAGTTGACCTCGAACCCTTGGAAGAGCTCGAAGAAATTCAGCTCAAAGAGACCAATCCCTCAAAAAAGGTGAAGGTTGGAATATACCTCCAAGATGAGACAAAATAGCAACTAATTTGCTTTTTGAAGAAGACCCAGGATGTCTTCGTGTGGTCACACTCGAACATGGTGGGAAGAAGTCCGAATATAGCTAGCCACGCGCTGAATATAGACAAAAGCTTCCCTTCGAAGCAACAAAAGCAAAGACAACTGGACAAAGACAGAAAGAAGGCACTGAAAGAGGAGGTCGATAGGTTGAAAGCAAACTGATTCATTAGGGATACCTTTTACCCTGACTGGGTAGCCAATCTGGTGTTGGTCCCAAAACCCAATGGGACATGGCAGACCTGTATTGACTATTCAGACCTCAACAAAGCTTGCCCGAAAGACTGTTTTCCGTTACCAAGGATTGACCAGCTCGTGGATGCCACGGCGGGGCATGGCCTGATGTCCTTCATGGATGCCTATTCTAGATATAACCAGATTCCCATGCATGCCCCCAACCAAGAACATACGAGCTTCATAACGGATAAGGGGCTATACTGTTACAATGTCATGCCATTCGGGCTCAAAAATGCTGGGGCCACATACCAACGGCTCGTGAACATGATGTTTTCAGATCAGATAGGCAACAACATGGAGGTTTATGTTGACGACATGCTTGTCAAATCTCAACTTAACGATAACCATGTTGATGACCTCGAAGAGTGCTTTGGTGTGCTCCGAAAGTATAACATGAAACTGAATCCTCAGAAGTGCACTTTCGGGGTATCATCAGGAAAATTCTTGGGCTTTATCGTAAACGCTCATGGAATAGAAGCTAACCCCGACAAGATCAAGGCCCTGATTGACATGCTCTCACCTCGAAGACACAAGGATGTCCAAAGTTTGAACGGCAGGATGGCGGCCCTGAGTAGGTTTATTTCGAAGTCTACAGACCATTGTCTCCCGTTTTTTAACCTTTTGAGAGGTGGAAAGAAGTTTGAATGGGCAGAGGAGTGCGAGCTGGCATTCCAGGAACTTAAAAAGCACCTCGCCGAACCCCCTATCTTATCAAAACCTGAAATGGGAGAAGTACTGTACCTATACCTTTCCACCACCGAACACGCAATAAGCGCAGTACTCGCTCGAGAAGAAGATAAGGTACAAAGACCCGTTTACTACATCAGTAAAAGGTTACTGGGGGCAGAATCGAGATTCCCCTTGATGGAAAAGCTGACACTCAGCTTAATACATTCATCTCGTAAAATTTGCCCTTACTTTCAGGCGCATCCCATCCATGTGTTGACTGATCAACCACTTCGACAAGTCTTGTCCAAACCGGAGGTTTCAGGTCGACTTCTTAAATGGGTGGTTGAACTCAGCCAGTTCGAGATCACCTACCACCCGAGGACGACAATTAGGGCTCAGGCTTTGGCTGACTTTATATTGGAATGTACTGGCATAGCTAACGACGAGGTGATAACCCCGGCCCACGAGCTGTGGAAACTTTACGTCGATGGCTCATCAAATGAAAATGGAGCAGGGCAGGGGTCATTTTGGTTACCCCCGCAGGGAGCAGATTTCATTCTGCCTTAAGATTTGGCTTCAAAGCGTCGAATAATGAGGCCAAATACGAGGCTTTGCTCGCGGGACTTCGTATAGCAAAAGAGCTCAAAGCCAGAGCTATACATTGCTACAGTGACTCCCAGCTCGTGGTTAATCAAATCTTGGGAGAATACCAGGCTCGTGGCACGAGGATGGCAGCTTACTTAGAGAAGGCAAAATCCGCATTAGAGTGTTTCGAATTTTATGCGATCAAACAGGTTCCCCGAGAGCGGAACTCAAATGCAGATGCTTTAGCTCGGCTTGCTACCTCCGCTGAGAATGATGAACTAAACGTTTTCCCCATAGAACACCTCTCGGCACCTAGCATTAACGAGCCAGAGGAGGAAGACGTATGTATGATTGTGTCCGAGCCAACATGGATGACCCCGATAGTGGAATATCTCGAGACCGGTGTCCTTCCAAAAGACCGGAACCAAGCTCGAAAGTTAATGTATCAGCTTCCCCGATACACCATGATGGACGGAAAGCTATATAGAAGGGGGTATTCCATGCCATTACTACGGTGCGTAACTCCACCCGAAGCCAAGAGGATCATCGAAGAAATTCACGAAGGGTTCTGTGGAGACCATAATGGGGGGCATAGCCTGTCCAAGAAAATCATACGCCAAGGATATTTTTGGCCCACCATTAAGTCAGATTCTTTCGAATATGTAAAGAAATGTGACAAATGCCAGAGATTCGCCACGATTCCTCGAGCTCCACCATCCAAGCTGACCATGTTGACATCCCTATGGCCATTCGCGGTATGGGGAATCGACCTCATTGGCTCTCTCCCAACTGCCAAAGGTGGTGTAAAATATGTTGTGGTCGCGGTGGATTACTTCACAAAGTGGACGGAAGCTGAACCGTTGGCAACAATAACTTCCAAAAAAGTCCTTGACTTCGTGGTAAAGAACATTGTATGCTGATATGGGGTGCCGAGGAAGATTGTGTCCAACAACGGAACCCAGTTCGATAGCGACTTGTTTACCAACTTTTGTGAAAATAATGGAATAATAAAGAGTTTTTCGTCAGTGGCTCATCCTCAGGAAAATGGCTAGGTCGAGGCTGTGAACAAAACTCTCAAGAGTTCGTTAAAGAAAAAGTTGGAGGAAGCGAAGGGATGTTGGCCCGAAGAATTGCCCCAAGTCCTATGGGGTTATAGGACCACTGCTCGAACTTCAACGGGACATACCATGTTCTCTCTAGCATACGGATGTGAGGCTATGTTGCCTATTGAGGTCGAAATTCAAACAGTCCGAACTCGAATTTACGACCAAGACTCAAACCACACTCATCTCGAAGAAACCTTAGACTTGATTGAAGAAAAAAGAAACGAGGCTCAGCTAAGGAACACTGCCTACCAGCAACGAGCTACCAGGTATTTCAACAAGAGGGTTCGAGATCGAAAATTCGGTGTGGGCGATCGGTGTTAAGACGCGTATTCTTGGCAACACGAGATCCAGTAGCTGGTGTACTCGGGCCAAATTTGGAAGGACCATACCAGATAGAGTCAGTCATCCGGTCCGGTGTGTACAAACTTACGAGATTGAATGGGAGCCTGGTAACGCGAGCATGGAATGGTGAACACCTTAGACTTTGCTATCAGTAGTATAGGAAGTATGTTGCTTGTAACCATGATTGATTATCTGTACTAATTTGTCTATTTTCGAATTCCGTTAAATAAGGATCTATTTCGTTCATTATGTTATCTCTTTTTATTTTTGCAATCTCTCTTAATTTAATAATCTATGGTCACACTCATAGGATATTAAGGGGGCATCATTGGTACATATACCATCAGCTTAAAAAATAAAATAACATACACAAAAAACATAAAAGTATTTGGATATAACCAGATACGCAAGCTTAGATAGTTTGGACATAACCGAATTATCAAAAACAAAAGTATTTGGATATAACCAGATACGCAAGCTTAGATAGTTTGGACATAACCGAATTATCAAAAACAAAAGTATTTGGATATAACCAGATACGCGAGCTTAGATAGTTTGGACATAACCGAACTATCAAAAACATAAAAGTATTTGGATGTAACCAGATACGTGAGCTTAAATAGTTTGGACAACCAAATTACCAAAAGATAATAACGTTTGGATTTAACCAGATGTGCAAACTTAATAGGTTTGGAACAAACCAGCTAAAACTAATCGACGAGTTGGAATTTAAACCTACTTCGAGATAAGTCGAGATCGAGGCTGGAATATCTTATGGGAAAGTAGTTTCGAACTCATAACTTTGGAGAAATAATCAAGGACAAGGAAAAGTAACTAAGCAATAGGATATAACTAGACCATTCACATTACATACCATATGAGTACTTTCGGGTTTGCGGTTAAAGTAATATCCGACCTTGATGAATAACGAGATCGGAAGCGGATAATTCGAACAAACTATGCGCGAATGCATCGAGTTTCGAGCCTAAATCCAAACTATGTTTGTATGAAGAAATAAAAATAAACAACTCATTAATATAAAATACGCAAAATATTTCGAGCCAGGAAATGTAAAGCATATATGAGTTAATATAAAAAGAAATTGTATCAGCCCAACGGGCATAAATTAAAATAGTTACAAAGAATAAAGGGACACAGCCCCGAGGTGAGGATCAGGAAGGAGCAGTTCCCTTGGCTTTTCCAGCGTCAATGGCAATAGACCCCTCAGGACGAATAGCATGACTATCCTTCTGAGCAGCCTCTCGGGCGGCTTCACTCGCCTCAAGACGGGCACTCCACTGCTCTACATACTTGGCCTCGAGAGGACCCAGGAAGCTGGTATCGAGGTCGGCATTGTCAACCCAAATTTTGTACATGGCCTGGTCAACCGCCTTCTCTTTCTGCTCTTTGAACTCGTTCAGGAGGCAGGCCTTCTCGCTTTCCATGATGTCGAAAGTAGCAGCTTTCTCCTCTTCGAGCTTAGCATAAGCCTTTTCCAGCTCAGCAAGACGAGTCTTCGCCTGTTCAAGCTCGGCTTTCGTCTTCTCCAGCTCCGCGAGACAGGTCTTCACATTCTCGAGTTCGGTATTCGAGTCATTGAGTTCATCAGCCATCTTAAGTTGGAGATCCCTCGACTCTTGGGCCAAGGACATACTCGTGTGCACCTCATTGGTCAACTTATAATTAAGCTGTGCTGAAACGACAAGGGCCTGAAATACAAAGAATGAATTAGATCACGAGCTGGGACACAAACAATTAAAGGAGAGTTGCGAAGGTTACCGCGACAGTAAGTTCAATACTCTTATCATAAAGAGTATTACAGTCTGAGGCCTTGTGCACAAGGTCCCAATGGTCGGCGCCGAAGCCTGAAAAACTCTGACCCACTCGAGAGAGGATGTCTGAGCTAAGTACAGCCCCTTGGGTCCCAGCAGCACCGTCAAGCACGAACTCCTCAACATGAGGTCGGGCCGTCGGCAGTAGGACCTTGGATACGGAAGGCTTCTTCGGAGGCCGACCGACTGTTATTTGAGTATCGGTTGGAGGAAGCAAGATGGGTGCGGTTGAACCAGATGCATCAACTTGGACGATCGGCTCCTCGGTTGTGCTCGCAGTAGCCTGAGCCGTTGGGGTCTTACTCCGCTGGATGGTCGGTCGGACCTCCGCGAGGCTTTCGGGCGCTTACTCTTCTGAGCTCCAGCTCCCTCATCACTAAAGAGCACTGCGTCAAGGTCGGGATCCATGGCACCTGCACGGTTCCAATCGAGGTTAGACATCATGCTAATAAACTTGAAAAAAAAAAAGAGGGAAAAAACTAAGTAAAGAAAGACCTAACTGGAACTCTCCCCCGAACTAGAGCTCGGGGACCATGAAATTCCCCCATCTTCAGAAGAGGCGGGGGGAGTACCTTCCCTATAGGTGGGCGTCAACCTCGAAAGGTCCCTATAATCATTGGTCCCATATTGGACGACTATCCTGTTCCACACCTCGTTTAGACTGTACATGGTGTCATACTTCCCGAGCCAACTATCAAACCTATGAACTCGATCGTCTACCCGAGTCCATATGTAGAAGTGGTATCTATCATACGGGCATGAAACTAACCTATCGGGTTTATGCTTTAATAAGGTGGGAGACCACATTCTCGAGGTAAGGATGACTTTACCTTCTTCATCCGAGTCTGAGCTCGAGGCTTCATCATTAGCTTCATTCCCCGACGGTGGACTCCTTCGGCGAGCTGGAGGTGGAGGCCTCACCTCTCTCCTCGGGGGGAGGGTGCCTGTGGGCAAAGGCACCTGCTCCCAATGATCATACTTCTTGTTGGATCAGTCTGAGGTGAACTAGCCATCTCCCAAAAGCCCGCAAGCTCGGAGCTTGCTCTCATGTAAGAGGTACGAGAGAGACCTCCGGCCGTAAGGGAGTTGGAGCAGAGTCTCTCTATGCTCCTTCATGGCGTCGTCAGGTATAGGGCGAAGAAAGTTGGCTGGAAAATAAGGCACATTGCAACTAAGTACGAACCTACAAATAAGAACCCGAGCACAAAGATAAAGAAGTTTGGAATACTTATGAATCCGCCTGAATGAGTAGCATCGAGACGGGGACAGGCCATCTGTCTAGAAGAAAGCTTTTTTGAAATCAGGTGGATGATTAGGGAGATCCTCAAACACCTTTTTCTCTTTGGGATAGCTCGAAAGGTAGTAAAATCCATCTCCTCCCCGAGCTCGGAGGGATTACATTTCAGACAGAAGAGATATAAAATCTCTTGCAGCGAAGGTCCTTCCCACTTCAGCTCGTGGTATAATGACCTCAGGGCAGACAGGACCCTGTAAGAATTGGTGTTGAGTTGGAACGGAGCCAACCCAACAAAATCCGTGAAGTCCTTGAAAAAATACTTCAAAGGCAATAGCGCTCCTGCCTTCATGTGTTCCTGACTCCATGCTGCGTACCTCAGCCTGTTGTCAGGGTTTCCAGCCCCTGAGGCATAGCAGCTACGTTCGTTAGCAGTTGGAGCTCGACATCTCAAGGATCTTGACAACCTGAGGCCATGGAAAGCCAGAATATCAGTTACCTGATTTATCGAGGTAACCGAGCTCCAATAGTGCTCGGCCTCGAAGATTTCTCTCCGCGGTTGCGAAGTAGAAGGCTCCCCCATGAGTGAAAATTGGAGCTCTCCCGGGCTGAACGCAACGGTCACTGTCAATTTAGGGTCAAGTGGGATCGACCTGGGCCCTAAGTTGGATTCTGGATAGATAGCCTCTCGAAGGATCCTCCTTTTCTTCTCTATGAATTCGTCTATTTGGCGGTGATAATGAGCTCGAATATCTTCTTGTTCGCGCGTGAGATCGTACTCACGAATTCGACGTTGATTCCGAGCAAACAGCGACTCCGGGCTCAGGGTTTTTGGCGAGTAAGGGATTGCCAGCAACGACCCCCACCGTCTTTCCAGATTCTGCGACATCTAGCGAGAAAGAAAAAATGGTGAGGGCCATGCATGCAAGAGTTCAAAGGTTACGAGCTTGACAAGACAAGCTCGGAGCTTAAGAACGAACCGAGTTCGAAACTAAGACCCTTATTAAAGGGTCAGAACGTGTATTCCACGAGAGAAAGGAGGAGAGTGGACAATTTTTTTTTAAAATCCCAAAAATCAGGGGAAAAAGAGTGACAGATATCCAGAAAACGTAATCTTGGGTATCGTGCGTTCTTCAAGGCCAAGGTTTTATACCCGATATCTTGGTGTACAAGAAATGTCTTTTAAAATTTTAAAACCCAGAAAAAAGAGATCTTGCTCAAACACCAAAACTAGGTATGGAAACAGTGATGTAAACCCAGTATGGAGACTTAAAACGTGAAAGCCTATCGGTCAAAAATTCCCTAACGTACCGTACTAAGAAAATAAACTAGTACATTCGCAGGAATAACAAGAATAATATTAACAGAAACGGGTATAAGGGAAAATAAAAATTGGACACTTACAAATAATGGCGATTGCAGAGAAATCGTTGACTGAAGGAGAGGCTGCAGATATGAGCTCACGGTCTCGAACAAACTGGAGGTCCTTTGTTTTTTCGGCTGAGAGAACATGCACAAACAAGAAGTTCTCTGGGATGGCCTCTGGTTTTGTCCCTTCTCTTTTGTTTCTGATGCGTGTAGAATAAGAGGAAGAAGAAGACCTTATATATATAGAGGGAAAAAAGTGATAAAAAGGATTAATCTGAGCCATTGGCCAGAATCCTCATAAAATCCAACGGTCAGGGATTGGTGACATGATGGTGCCGAAAGGGTGGCGAACGAATGATCGTGGGCAGATTTCCAAGGTACTCGAGTACCCTGAATGGGAAATACCCAACTGACACGTGTCCATTCTTAAGTATGTGACGGTACGGTTCCCGAAGAAAGTAGTTCAAAAGTTTCCTTCTCATAGGATTCGAACGAATACTTTTTAGGGGGCAAGATGTTATACCCAGATTTCGAGCCATGAAAATTGTGACCTCGAAATCTGGATTCATAATGAGTGAACTCGTAAAGTTTGGAATATGTTCGAAATCTAAACAACGAGCCTACGAAACAGAGACGACTTCGAAGATGGTAGCCTCGAAATCCTCACGAGCTCGAAGGATAGGCCCCGAGGGGCATCTGTTCTCTGGGATGACCTCGGATCAAGGGATCCGAGCCTGATGCGCGTACAGCTCGAAGCCATGTGGCCTCGGGATATGTCATAGCTCGAAAGTCAGTAAGAAACCTGGGAGAATATGGCCTTGGTGATATAGGATAATAACTTTGAATATCCTAATGAGTCATCAATAATAAGACGCGATCTACATTTATTACTAAAAATCCCCTACAGTCAGGGGATATTATTTGATTAGTTATACGCCCCCTGGTCTTCAGGGGACGTTTCCTTTTACATCGGATTGCAGGCATTTAATGCCATTTAATCTATTTGCAAATATAGAGTAACTACCCGAAATATGTGGGATAGTATTCTGCAATCTTCTCTATAAATAGAGAGGTCATGCACCATTGTAAAGGACCGAACTTTTGTGAGCTTAAGGAAAACTCTGGAGAATTCATCCTTGAAGGATTTTCAGAGATATTCTTAAGTCTTAATAAGAAAGACTCGTGGACTAGGCAGATTTAACTGCTGAACCACGTAAAAAATCGTGTTTGTATTATCATATTTTTATTGGCCATTACTAATTATTGTTTAAGTGCTCTTCTTTCACTGTTGATGAAAAACGGCGTTAACAATCATTTATAGATCAACCTAAATCCTGAGTGTTCATGAACTCTTATTCATGTTTATTAAATCTTTTGATTCATTCGTTAAGGTCTCTTCAAAGAATGAGGCTAATGACTTTTGTTTTTGAGATTTAATATCATGGATGGCTGGGAACATGTATCAACAATACGGAATCTAATCTTTCCTAACGGATCGTATATTAGTTCCCTTAAGGGTTAATTCTGGAACTAAATGATTTTGAGCTCAAATCTATAATTAGATTATAGATTAATTATTCACTAGTGAATTAATGGTACTTAAGGAATAAGAAGTAAATTAGAAAGGTAAAATGGTAATTCTTCCATTCTAATTTATGAACTAATTAATTAGAGGGTTGAACTATTGTAAGATGGTTATATCAATGGACGACTTAAGAAAAGATTTCTGTAAAAGTATATCTATAACATAAAGTGTGCAATTCTGAATTTATAGTGGAGTAATATCATAATTAATAAATGAACTATTATAATTAAAGAGTTTAATTATTTAGTTTATTTATTGGAGCTTAATGTTATAGTTCCATGGTCCCCGAAATGGCTCAAACAATCACTGACAAAGGTAAATACAAAAATGAGCAAAAAAGACTTACGTGATAAGTAAAATATTTTTCTATGTATGAAACATAATTATTGTTTAATTATGTGTAATTAATTAATTAAGAATTAATTAATTATTTGATTTAACAAAAATATAATTAATTTTGAATTAATTTATTTTTTGGGATTTTTGGTGTTTAAATAATAATACAAATTGGGAAAAATCGCATGCCATCACTGGCATGTGGTACACGTGTAGCACAGTGCACAGTCACTGTGCTACACGCATAAGAGACTGTGATCAGTTTCTTGGTTCCACAATTTTAGTTATTTAAATGTTAAATAAATAATGAGATATTTTAATATGATTAAAATATTATTATTTAAACAAAAATCTGATAACTGATCAGTTATTTTAAATTGTTTCAAATAACAAATATTTTAATATATTTGATATATTAAAAATAGGATATCAGTTTTACAAAACGTAACTTTTCAGGGATAGAAAAATATATAGAAATCTCTCTCAGAGAAAGAGAACAGTGACACAAACAAAAGTCACTATTCTTCACAAAACCTAGGTCCAAACTTTATCAGATCTCATGTGTTGAGAACATCTGATAAATAGTTTTTTGCCTATTGTTTGTATAGCGAGCCCACACTCGTTCTTTGTGTGCTGAGAACATTTTGGAAGATCTTGGTGTGAGATCTCAAGGATTTAGCCATACAAAAAGATAGCAGCAAGGAAGGACCTGAGGTAATTTTTCTATTCTTATCTTTGATTTAATATATATATATATATATATATATGCATGTGAAGAAGTAGATCTAGAAATCTTTTGGGATTAAATGATAACTCTACAAAATAGAGTTATTTTATCACTTTTTTTGTGCTAATTGTTGCTTAATTATTGAGTTTTTTAAGTAATTTATTAAGTTTTTAAGTAATTTTGAATTTATTAGTCTTATCATGATTTTATATACTTTTGTGTGTTTTTACAGTTATTTTGTTGTAAAATGTTGTAGTTAATTATTTGAATTATTATTGTTAAGTTAGTGGTAAAAAAATGTTGTATTATTGAACTTAAATGTAAAATACAAATTACGTTATAATTAATATTTTCAAAGAATTAAATTGATTTATTTTATAGTTGAAAATATTGTATTATGATTTATTTTATATTTATTTTGTAGGGAATTTATGCTATTAAAAAGAAAGGAAAAAAATGGCAAATCTGAAAGGAAAAGAGCTAAAAATGCCATTTTCACATCACCACCCGAAAGCCTTTACTGCCTTCTCCTGAAGCTCTCCCAGCCGAGCATCACAAGATGCATCTCCAAGCTAGCAGCCTGCTCCCAGCAAGCCCACCACGGGCCCGTGTCCACCTTCCAAGCCCACCACAGCCCCACGGGCCTTTGCATTCACTCACTCCAGCCGAATCCACCACATTCAGTAACTTGCCTCCTTTCCAGCAGCTTCAATCCCCATTCGGCCAGCTCTCCACCAAAGCCCAACACAGGCCCACTCCATTCAGCTGCCACCCGGCCCAATCAGGCCCACCACGCCACAACAGCCTTCAGCTGCCAACACAGCCACCAAAAGGCCAAAAAACCATATTTTTCTTCTTTTCACTCAAATATCAATTCACTCGTCCCTATTTTTTTTACTTAAATAAACATTCCTAATTCATTTTTTTTACCCTAGTTTTTCACTAATCTTCCATCCAACCAAACATTTCATCTTTCCAATACCCTTACACTTACCATATTTATCCTACCACTTCCCAACACAATTAAATTAATCAATTTATTTATTTTAATTTGATTAATTTAATCTCCATATTTTGCCTATAAATAGAGTATTGTAAGACCATTTGGGGGACTCTTCTTCATCTTTTCAACCTCTTCTACACTTCATATTTTTCTCTCTTCTTTTCACTATTTTCTTTCTACCATTTTCATCTTTTGAAGAGCATGTCAAGTATATTATTTTGTAATTTTTATTTCAATCTAGTTATGAGCTTCTAATCTTTTTCAAGATTATTAAGATGATGATGAAGCAAAATGTAACTAGATAGTATTTTTTATTGTATGTTGATTTCTCATTTGTGCAACATTGTTTATGGATTTTTCTATCAAAGATATGCATTTTTCATCTATTATTGATTGTTAAAGCATATTACACTTAGTTTTTCATTATGCAAAAATATGATATTCTTTGATTAAATGTTTTTCATTAAATTGTTCACATCTAATTCTTAGAGCATAAGTATCATATTTTGCCTAAACATAATCTCTTTGATTTTTTGTAGTTTCATTAGGTTGTAACACAACTAATGCTTAGAAATTATATCTTATATAAGTGAAGAAAAATCCTACCTTTTTTAAAGTAACTTGTGCTTGAATAGAAAATGTATTTTGAAAAAAATATAGTGTGATTTATTTCAACTATATCTACACTTGGGAATCAATATACTTATAAATATTATTGAACTTGCATTTTGTGGATTCTAATATCTTAATAATCTTATTTTACATATCTCATTTGAAAACCACTTTTCTATTTAATCTTAAATCTTTTTATTACTTGTCTTTTATTTTTCTAAAACAAAATATCATCAAATATTTGGAACTAGGTTAGAATCTTCTTGCTTTGTTTGAAATAGTTTCTTTTGATGTTAGTCAACTCCCATGGGTTCGACCTCGTACTTACATGAACATTATATTCCGAAACGATTCGTGCACTTGCGAGTATAAATATTAAAACACCATCTTTTGGGCTCAACATTAAACTGACAATTTGATTGTTGTTCTGCTGCGTATAATCTCTGATTTGATCAATAAAAACCAACAAATGGTACCAGAGTCATCTTCACATATTTATATATATTGAATCTGTGTGGGTTTAATTTTATGCATTTATTTATTTTGATGAATGGATGGATGACTTAATGTGATTGAATGCATGCGAATGTTGAATTGTTAATTATATAGTGTTTTTGGGTTAGGATTTGTTTATGATTAGATCATTGTGTAAGCCATTAAAGGGCATATGATTTATGTAATTTTATTTGGTTTTTGACACCATAAAATTGTAATTCCGATCACACATAAGTCAGAACGGAGCCTGGGATTCAGAATTCAGCCACCGATCCTCCGAGGCCGACCTCCGAGCCACTACTGGGACGTCGTACATCCGTACGGTTCTGTACGTCCAGCCCCGGCAGCCCTGTTTGATGCCACATGTCCCCGCTTGACTGGTCCAGAATTTTTTTTTAATTTTTTCTGAAATTAAACTGTTATTTTTTTAAATTTCAAAATGTTTAAATATCCTAATTTTAAAAGTTGATATTTAAATAATGAGATATTTTTGTTATCTTAACAAACTTTTTTGAATATCTTATTTAAATTTTATTTCTTTTTCAAAATAACAGATTTTAATTTAAATTCATTTCAGTTTTAATTAAAAGTTATTTTAATTAAAAAGAAAAATAAAAATAATGATTATTTGAAAGTTTGTTTTAATTAATCATAAATAATTAGAAAATTATTTTCTTATTATTATTCTGGACCAACAATGACACATATCCTACCGACAGTAAAGTAAAGAAGCCTGATGGAGATCAAGGCGGTTTTATTTTATTTTTTAATTTTATAAAGTGGTTGTAAAATTAGAAATACCCAAAAGCACTCGGTTCAACATTTATTGTTTATTTAGTTATTTAAATAATGTGGTTAATGTGATTGATAACATGTTCATGCATTGTATGCCATACAAAAAAACCCACACAATCGTAATCATGCATCTCATTAGTAGAAACATGATTATTAGGATTATCCTATATGTTTATATGAATTGTTTTGTGAAATCAATTGCATGTAAATTACTTAGTTTTATTTTGAAAACTTGGTAAAATATCACACCAAATTTTAAGTCTTTATGACTTAATTTCTTTAAACCAACTTTATTTTAAAAGTGTTTTTTTAGTAAAGTTTAGATGAACATGATTGGTAAATTAAAATTGGATATGGACCTAGAAACTCGCTTTCTTTCCAATTTTAATTATGTTCATAAGGTTTTAAAGATGTTATAATTAATTTGGAATTAATTAGGTTAAAAACACTTATTTCAAAAATAGTGAGTGAGAGAGGGTTGATATCTCAAACATAACCCATGATCTCCATTATTAATATAACACCATGAGATATGAATAGCGCCTCGCGACGGCTTTGTTTTCATCCCCCTAAGGAAGGTGTCTAGACATATCAATAGCAATGTTGTATTTATTACATAGATAGGAACAATTGATGTATTTCAGGCTTGACCGACCCTAAGGCGGCATGTCCTAAGTTAAGTCATGAACTCCGAAATAATGGGTTACACTCACAAAGTTATGATTAAGCTTATACAGTGGATAATCATAACTTTACCAAACTAAGCGGTACTTTGATGTTTAAAAGAGAAAATAAAGAGTTATTTTAAGTATTAAACAATAAAGATAAGAATGTCTTATAAATTCTCTAAAATTAATTTGACCGACTCTAAGGCGGCACTTTAATTGTTAGAAAATTTTATCGTGGAAATTATTCTTTATTTTATGTGTTTTAATTGTGCTCATGCATCACATTTAATTTCCGAAAACTTTGATATTTATTTTTCTAAATATAATAATAATATTTGTATTTTTTATTTTATTCAGAATATGTCTATCTCTGGAAATCCCATCACTGCTTTGATTGCACAAGAAAAATTAACTGGTGATAACTGCTGACCTACCCACATAATAATTTGGTTCTCACAATTATCATATATACATATCACATTAATACCAATATAATCATACAAGCATTATTAATCATATAATTATGCATTTAAATCTATAAAATCATTCAAATTACATTAAACCCAATAATGCCCTCCTGGCACACTAATCAAGGCCCTTAAGCCTCATTAGCGAGTTTGGGGTCATTACATATCGCCTACCATGTTGCGATATATCGCATGCCGAGAATTCGCGATATAAATGTGTAATATCTGTTGTCGTTTCGGTCTAGGCCAAAATCCATATTCCTCAAGTGGCGATATAGCGCATGTACCAGATTTCCGAATATTAGCCAATTTCGACTAATTAGGCAGATATTTAATTTAAAAGCTCTAAATTCTCATACTAATCAGAATTATAGTGACACATTGCACAAGTTCACCAAACAGATCAAATACGTAATTTCACTTGAGAAAAACAACCAAATCAAACCGAAAAAGACACGAATAAACGTATATTTTACACGCTTATCACTAAGCCTAAACGAACATTCTTGGGATCACTTGCAAAATCAGGATGATAGGCATCAAAGTTCTTCCACGCCGTCCCATCCACCAGGTGTCGCATCACCCTATCATCTTTCGATTCCCCACTGTGGTGCCATAGCATCTCCTTCGCTGTAAGCCTTGAACTGTATAGTCTTTTCAACTGGGGTGTCAACGGAAAGTAAGGCATCACCTTATGCGACACCTTTTTTCCAAAGCAATCCATCGACTACTTCTGCAAACCAGACATTCCTATTTAGTTGCATGCTCTTTGTAAAATGAGAAGCAATCATATCGGCACACATGAATTGACTCGTATTTCAACCTTAATTTCTTCAATCTCTTTTTATCTTCGTAGTACGTTGATGGAATTTTATTTTCCTTTGGAAATTCAAGCTTTAACAACTGCAATAATTCATCAAATATGTTGTTAGAAATCTTCCCTCTAACTTTCAAATGCAATAGCTTAGCTAAAAAGTTAAGAGAAGAAATCCAATCACATCCAGGATACAACTCAGCTTCAATCTCCTCAAACAACTCGTCGTGATACTGACTCTCGCCAGAATTATTGTCTACTTCCTCAGTTGTCCGTAAGAGGAAGTTCTCCACTATGGGAATCATCTCGTCAACTTCATCCTCATCAACCACCTCATCAGCAACATCTAGTTCCACTTCCCCATGATAAATCCACATCTCATAACCTTGATAAAAACCCCTATCGAATACGTGTGCTTCAACATGTAAAGTTTCAAGCCTATTATTTATTCATTTGACACACAGAAACCTAATTCTTCCATCAAAATATCCTTATGTTCTGAGGCCATCGTAAAAAAGGATTGTAGACCATTGTAATATTCATGACAAGTACGATTTCTTAATGTTGTCCAAGTCTTGACAATTGCAATCTAAAGTAATATAAAAGTGTGTGAGTTTTAGTAATGTGAATACGAATGGATAACAAAAAGATTTTGTTATCATTTTTTAAATCTTATGCAATATTATAATATCTTATGTTATTTTATGATGTTTTATTAAATATAATTATCAATTTCTATATTCAAATAATTTATAACAATTTAATATTAGATAATGTTATTTAATAAACAAATTAATAATTTTTCTTAAACTAATTTATTATTTATTTAATTTATTATTATTAATTTTTTTAAAACTTTTATTAAATAAAATTATCAATTTCTATATTCAAATAATTTATAACTATTTAATATTAGATAATGTTATTTAATAAACAAATTAATAATATTTCTTAAAATAATTTATTATTTAATTAATTAAATTATTAAAAAATAAATTATTATTTATTTATTTATTCATAATATTTTTAATTTGTAATAATAATAATAATTTTACAAATGAATTATTATTTAACTTTTAGACTAATTTTTTTTAATAATTACATCAATTTTATTAATCTTTTTCATTCATTATTTAATTAATTATATTTTAAACTTATCATTTCTATGTCGATATCCCTATCATTGATAGATATGGTCAACAACTATCAATCATAAGGGTATCAGACCAGAGAAAATAAAACTACTAATTTTTTTGTTTAATAATTTTTAATTAATTATAAAAATACTAATTAATACCCAGATTTCAAGCATGAGATTTATGATCTCGAAATCTAGGCTCATTAGGTGTAAACTCAAAATTAACTCAGCCAATTATTTGATCTACTATTTAAAGATGGTTTCGCTGTGAACGACGAACTTGCAAGCTCGAGGGGTATGTAGCCTCGAAAGTGCTCCGGGTTTATAAGTTGGATTCACAATTCACGATCGCAGGGGTTCAATACTCGTATGAGTTTCCTGATGCATCTCTTGCCCTCAGGCAAGATGGTTCGAGCTCGAGAAGTGTAAGCTTGAAGGTGATGGCTTCGTCAATGGTTACTTGTTGGGAGCATAGGCGAAGCAAGATGATGAGCTCATGATAGACAAATAGTCTCAAAGGCATAATGAACCCAATATCTAAGCTAGTCGGTTACGTGTGAAGGTGTTTATTATTGTAAAATCCCTATGTTTAAGGGATATGATGTAATTAGTTATCTAATCTCACATTCTATGGGATATTATCATGCACGTAGCAAATAATGCATTAATTGACATTATATCATTTGATTCACAGAATATCTTCCCGAAATATGTAGGAACGAATTCTGAAAATTCTCTATAAATAGAGAAGAAAACTCCATTTGTAAATGACCGAAATATTGTGATTTGGATAGAAAACTCTGGGCAACTATTCTCTAAAAGTTTCTAGGAAACTCCAAATAACTAATAATATAGACTCGTGGACTAAGCAGATTTTTAACTGCTGAACCACGTAAAAACACTTTGTTTTCATCTCTTTATTTCACTTTTTTTGGTATATTCTTGTTTAATTGCTCTTCTTTTTAAGTTGACGAAAAACGGCGTCAACATATATAACAAAAAAAAATTTGGCAACATAATGGTTTAATATGACCATTTTTAAAATTTTAAAATCTTGCACTTACAAAATCTCAGAATATTTATAATAACACATAAAATATTTATAACTAACAAATTTCTATTATTTTAATTTTTTTTCTATTTTAAATTTTAAAAACTCAATAGTAATGGATGTTGTATTTATTTGTATCCTCTTGTGTTGTTTTGTTATTGTACCTCGCCTAAAGTTGTGTAGAGGGTCTTTCTTGTTATGTTCTTTCGTGTATTTGATTTTTTTTTTATAGCTTTTATCTTAGTATTAATAATTGTATTTTATTCACCCTTAATTTTTTGATGAATTTTTTTACTTATGTCAAAGTTCTCATATAAAGGAAAATGAAAATTCTTCTGTATTAAAAAAAATTGCTTTATTCCTAGAACATAAATACAATTTTAGTTGGAGAGTATACTTATAAAAAAAAAAATTTAACCTCACTAAGAGGTTGGTATGCCTGCTACAATCATATATTTCGAGTGATATGTATTTGCTCTTTCATAGCATTTGACCAATAAAAAAGCTGTGTCTGATTTCCCATTAATGGGATTTTTATTGATCATTCACAAAAACAATATTAAAAGAATATCAATATTCATAGGTTACTCACAAATACTCATTTAACCAAAACCAACAACCAGTCATTCATATTGCCCACTATGCCGGCAATATTGTGATGTCCTATATATATTACGATTAATGTACACAGTAACGGTAGTACTATATTAATTTAGCCAGGTCCACATTATAAATAGATCACTCAAGACTAATAATTATCAGTGTTGGTGGGCTCTAGACCAGTTCTTCTCTCTTAAAAGTAAGATGCATGTAAAGATTCACCGATCACGTGCGACGCGTGTCCAATATTGCATCTCTAAACAGAATCTTATTTTATTATAATTCAAAATATTAAAATAAAAATATCCCAGGTACAACTTACAAGGAAGGAGGAGCCTTGTAACAATACAATAGTAGAGGCAGTACGGTACAAGCATTGTACATTTACACACAAACATTTTAAAGCACGTGCCGACACCACAACGTGAGGTGGGTCGCGTATTATGGTACGATTGGGACAGTGTTTAGTGTTTTGACTTAAATACGTGGTCCTTTCCTTTATACCTAGCTTATACGAGGCCTACGTGCGTACGTACGTACGAGTTTGTGGGACTAAGGAATACTAGCTAGTAGCAGAACCATTCCTCTTGATTCCTGTGCCCACATATATAAGTTTCTATGTATTATAACATGTGTGCCAGTTGTAATAATTATTTGGGTCTAATCCAAGTAAGCATAACCATTAATTATGACGTAAGCAGTATGTCGTATGTTCAATTTTGTTCTGGTCGTTGGATTATTAATACTATAACCCATATTAATTTAATTTATATATCGCATATGAATATTCTTCATCGATCCTAAGAGAAAATCTAAAAAAAATCTGCCTTATTAAAGACATATATTGATTCCGTGTCTTTCTTTGACAAGACGTGCTTGAATTTGTTTGTCTTGGAAAATGCAATTTAAGAAACTTATTTTCAATATGTGTCCACTTTTGCATATATATATATATATACTTTTTATACAAGGTAGTCGCATCAAAATTTGTATTCTATATGCAATTAGATATATCAAAAATTATAATCTAAATTTGTGTCTCGTGAAGAGTTTGATTAAGGGTCGAAGTCGACATATATATATATATATATATATATATATGAGTAGGAACTCATTTGGCATTCTCTCTTTTAGAAAAGTTCAATTTTGATACCCTCTATTATTAATATTACTCACTTGGAATTCTCAATTTTGCAAATTAATTAAAATTAGTACATTTATGTTAATTTCGGTGAATAATTTTTGTTCAATGACAAGTTTGCCTTCCCTCCATTAATTTAAAAATTAAGTAATAGTAATAATATTATTAAAAAAATAATAATAATAAATAAAAACTTAATGATATTAAAATAAGAAATTAATATAAACAAGACAAACGTGGTGTATATCATATATGTTCAGATTGTTTGGCTTCTCTTACAAGCTAAGATGAACGTTACCTTATAGCATACCCACAGAGACTAGGTGAACGGCACAGGCAAACAGCGTAGGCGAACAGAGAGGAAGGGTGGAGGTCACCTGCAAATAGCCACCTGTAAACTGAGACCCACCCACGATTCGCAGCCAGACGCCAGATGCAAAAACGGAGACGACGGAGACCACACGCAGGTGAATCGCAAACGGAGACGACGACTTTAGGTCACTGTTTCTCCTTCCCTCGCAAGTCACTATTTCTCCTTCAAACGCAGAGCCACCTACAAACTGAGAGCCAAGAGTCGCAGCCAGACGGAGAAGAAGACGAACGAAACGCAGAGCCACCTGCAAATTGTTTCTCCTTCAAACGCAGAGTTAGTTTTTTTTTTCTTTACTTTTTTTTTTTTTTTTCGTGGGTTTCATTGGTGTTGTTATTGAAGGTTTTCTCTGTTTGGGTTTTCAAGCTTGTGTTTTTCTGGCTTCGAATGATGGTGATGAAGGTTTTTTTACAGTTTTATGGTATTATTTAGAGAGAGTATATTAGTTCTGTCATATGTATATATATGTGTGTGTGTGTGTGAATCATATATATATATATAAATGGTTCAATATACGTGTGCATTTTTTTTTTTGTCTATCATATTTAACCTAAGGCATATATATATATATGTGTGTCTGTGTTAATTTGTGTTTTTTTTTTTGAGCATTTGGAAAAATGTGGCCTAAGTTCCCTGTTTTTGCCATAGTTGTTGATCCAAACTTGCATATTCTTGCAGGATTAATAGACTCCTTCAAACGCAGAGTTAGTTTTTTTTTTTTTTTTTTTGTGGGTTTCATTGGTGTTGTTATTGAATGTTTTCTCTGTTTGGGTTTTCAAGCTTGTTTTTTCTGGTTTTGAATGATGGTGATGCAGGTTATTTTACAGTTTTATGTTTTGTTATCCAAAAAACTGGCGTAGATGACGTGGCGAGTGATTCCCGGACACGTGGCTGATACTTGAAGGAACTCGGCTAGGGTATTGACCAGAAGACAAATTATAAGCAGTAAGCAGCCGAAGTTTACCTGCGACCAGCTTAGTCGCAGGTTTTGCATGCTTCATGACGTTTCTATAAAGATCTTTGTAAATCCCGAAATTGACTCCCACAATCTCCTGAGTATCCGATTATTTAGGAGAGAATATCTGTAATACATTCATGTAATCCCCCTTGAGCCTATAAATAGAGAAAGATAGCTCAAGGAAGGGACTTTTCGCTTTCGAATTATTTAAGACTAGAGAGATTTTATTTGAGATATTGTCTTCAGAGGTTAGTGAAACTCATTGAACCCTAGTTCTTTGATCACTCCTTTTGATCGTATATCAATAACAATCTAAGTGGACATAGGTTATTACCAGATCCTGGGGTCGAACCACTATAAAATATCGTGTTCTTAATATTTTCGTCATCACGTTCTTTTCAACACATTCATCCACGTCAAGCGTATTTTGACTCCGTGTCAGTTGACCAAAATCAGGGTCAACATTCTGGTGCTTTCATTGAGAGCTTGGTATATCACTGTTGAGAAAACCAATGGCGAAAACTGCAAGGAAAACTGGACATGCGGCCGCCGCTGCACCATCAAACCCGCCTCCTCCTCCTCCTCCTGCAAGCGTGGCTGAGGATGAGCCACATTTGGACTTTGAGGAGGAAGAAATGGATGACGCGACGCTGAAGAGTACTCTGGGGGCGTTGCATGAAGAGCTGGCCAATCTGAGGGCCAGTCAGGAAAGTGCTGCTGAAATCATGACGCGGCAGCAGCAAGAGATTGAACAGCAGCGCGCGGAGTTAAGTGAGAGGCAGGCGGAGATGGACCGTCGCCAGAGCGAAGCCATGGCAGCCCTCGAGGCAGCCCTGCAATTGGCTAGGAATCAGGCTGCACCTGCCTCGCAGCCTGATCAACCTACGAATGGGCCACCCCACAGGGGTCCCAATCCTAGTCCGCCTATCCAACCCTCGAGCCCACAAAGGACCGAGCAGCCACCAGCGCCTCAGGACGCTGTCCCTCTAGGAGACCCTGAGGCACAGCCTTCTCCCCAAGATGGCTGTGGCAATCCCCCGTAGCAGAGGTAGAATAGGACCGGGCAGCAGCCTCGTAGTCCTAGACGCCATAGGGACGACGAGCCGAACCTTCCGAACAGAGGACAGCATCCTCCTGGTAACTGGAGGAACTCAGAGTTAGGCTCTGCGGTCCGAGGTCCCCCAAGGCATGATAATGCACGGGGACCTAACGACCAACACAGGCCACCCTCTAACGCTCGGGACGTTTCAGCTCGGGAAGGAAATCGAGGGAACAGTCGATCCTGTCATAGCCAATCACGGTTCAGAGATGGCAATGGTTATGATGAAGCCGATTCCGGCAGAGGAAATGTCGATCGGAGGAATGACGAAAGAGGTGGAAACAGGAGCTAGCCACATCAAGATGACCAACCCAGCAGACGGGACGCTGGAGAGCAACCCAGGCAAAATAATGTCTTCAACCAGCTCAGAGCTAGCGAGCAGTGGAGAAGAAACGAGGACTTGAGAGATGTACTCAACGATCGCCGCGAGCGGCATGGCGAGAACATCCCCCCAGCAACAGAAGCCACATCGATTCCCGTCGCTGTGCAGGTCCAGATAGATGCCCTTAACCAGGCGGTGCAACAACTGGTCGGGGGAAGAACATCACACATCGATCACGACAGGAGGAAAGGCACTCCTTTCGTCCAGAGGATAGCTATGGAAGAGACTCCTAGCAAGTTTAAAATGCCTACGCTTCTGAACTTTGATGGATACGGTGACCCGGTATCTCACGTCAATAACTTTGAGATACAAATGGACATTCAGAAAGTGTCTGAAGATGCTCGGTGCAGGATCTTCCCTGCAACACTTTCTGATTCCGTGCAGGAATGGTTTTTTAAGTTCCCTCCTGCAAGCATAGTTTCATGGGAGATGTTCGTAAAGGAGTTTTACGGACAGTTTTATGCAGGTCGTGTGCATCCGACCGAGGCAAACCAGCTGGTTGAAATACACCAGCAGGATGGAGAATCGCTTAAGGACTACATCCAGCGCTTTATGCGAGCTGCCGCTGGAGCGAAAACGGTGGGGGACGAAGGCAAAATGATGGCCATAACCGCAGGGGTTAGGCGTCGCACCCCTCTTTGGAAGAGACTTCGAAAAGATGGAGTTAGAACTACCCAGGAATTCTTGGACCGGACTGATCATTACATCAAGCTCGAAGATGCCATTGCCGACGATGGAAAGCCTTCAGGCAAAGATAAAAAGACAGCTGAGCCTGCCAAAGCCTCCAATGGGTCTAAGCCTAACGACAACGGAAAGGGCAACGGGAACGGCAACGGCAATGGAAAGAATGGTGGAAAACGGCCACACAATGAGCCTTCCACCTCCGACAACAAACGAGCCAAGGGTAATCGTTACGAAACTCAGTTCACTAACTACACTGCCCTAGTTGAGTCTCGGGGAGAGGTTTATCAGGCCACGAGTTCTAGTGTGCCTTATAAGAAGCCTGCCCCCATTCGAAAGGATATTTCGAAAAGAGACATTTCCAAGTTATGTCGTTATATTAACGACTACGGACATGATACAAATGTATGCAACCAGTTGAAAGACGAGATCGAGTTCCTTATCAGACAAGGACACTTGAGAAGATATATGTACGGGCCTCGGGAAATTCCCAACGAGAAGCTCCAGGTGGCAACGAGCAAGCGCCCACACACCAACGCTCGCCACCTTTGCAGCCTGCCCCCGTGACTGGCACACTGTTAACCATTTGTGGAGGCCCGCACCTCGCTGGAAATAGCGGAAAGGCTAGGGAACGATACGCTCGGAATCTGCGCCACGACCAGGACATCGAGATGATGACTGTGGAGGACCGCGCACCAAAGAAGGCTCGGTTAGAGGAAGGCAAGATAACCTTCTCTGATAGCGATGCCCAACACGTCCGGTTCCCACATTCTGATCCACTGGTCGTGGATATCCAAATGGCCAACATGATGGTGAAAAGAGTGCTGGTCGATACAGGAAGTTCGGTGATCCTGTATAAGTCTTCGCTGGAACGCATGAAATTGTCCGTTAAGGACCTGGAGCCCTGCAACCAAACAATATACGACTTCTATGGTGAGGGACTCGCCCCCGTCTTATCAATCAGACTGCCAGTGACGACAGGTACAGCACCTGCTACCAGGACATTAATCACTACTTTTATAGTAGTCGATTGTCCTTCGGCGTACAATGCCGTCATTGGGAGGCCTATACTGGTTGATCAACGGGCCGTCACCTCTATGTGCCACCTGGCCATGAAATTCCCGACAGACGCAGGGGTAGGACGCGTGTTGGGAAACCAGAGGGAGGCCAGAGAGTGCTATAATGCCTCAGTCCCGAAGGCGAAAAAGGGAACATCAAAGAGCACTACCTCAGATAGGTTGCAGATGGCAATTGATACATAAGCCCAATCCGGTGATGAAGTCACAATATAGGGAGTTTCCCAAAGTGAGGATAGAGATCTAGATCCTCGCTTTGGGGATTTTGAAGAGAATGTTGGACCCGTCGAGGACCTGGAGGAGGTCCAACTCGATGAAAAAGACCCGACCAGAGCCGTGAAGGTCGGGAAAAACCAAGAACCAACCGCGAAGCATGCACTGGTGGAATTTTTGCAAAAGAACCAGGAGGTCTTTGCCTGGTCGCACAAAGACATGGCTGGGATAGACCCTGCAGTTATCAGCCATGTCCTGAATATAGACAAGACTTTTCCACCCGTGCAACAAAAAAGAAGGCTGCTTGACAAAGATCGATCAAGAGCCTTAAAAGAAGAAGTTGAAAGGTTAAAGGAGAATGGGTTCGTCAAGGTAGTGTTTTATCCATCGTGGATCTCCAATCCAGTGCTGGTTCCCAAGCCTAACGGCAAATGGCGAACCTGCGTAGATTTTACAGACCTCAATAAAGCCTGCCCAAAAGATTGCTTCCCACTCCCAAGAATCGACCAGTTGGTCGATGCCACTACAGGACACGAGATCCTCTCCTTCATGGATGCATATTCGGGCTACAACCAGATTAGCATGCATCCCCCTGATGAGGATCACACCAGCTTTCGGACCGATACGGGCTTATACTGCTATAAAGTAATGCCCTTTGGACTGAAAAACGCAAGTGCGACTTACCAGCAGTTAGTTAACCACATGTTTAAAGAATTGATCGGGATAAACATGCAGGTGTACGTGGACGACATGCTGGTAAAGTCTAAGAAGGCAGAAGAACATGTGAAGGATTTACAAGAATGTTTTGATGTATTGAACAAGTACGAGATGAAATTAAATCCTCTCAAATGTTCCTTCGGAGTTGGATCAGGGAAGTTTTTGGGGTTCATTGTAAATTCAAGAGGAATCAAGGCCAACCCCGACAAGATAAAAGCCCTGATCGACATGAAATCGCTAGAAAAGATCAAAGATGCACAAAGTTTAACTGGGAGAATCGCAGCCCTAAGTAGATTTATTTCGAAGTCAACAGACAAATGCGTCCCTTTTTTCAATCTACTTAGGGGCAATAAGAAGTTTGAATGGACAGGAGACTGCGAGCAAGCTTTCCATGCCCTGAAAGCCCACATGGCACAGCCTCCCATTTTATCAAAGCCAATCAAAGGAGAAACTTTGTTCATTTACCTGGCAATCACGGAAGTTGCTGCAAGTGCGGTACTAGTGCGAGAAGAGGAAGGCGTACAGAAAGCGGTTTACTATGTAAGCAAGAGGCTGATCGGAGCAAAACTGAGATATCCACCCATCGAAAGGTTAGCATACTGTTTAATCCTGGCCTCAAGGAAGCTACGTCCTTACTTTGAAGCCCACCCTATCACAGTTTTAACTGACCAGCCCCTTCGGCAAGTCCTCCAAAAACCAGAGGCGGCTGGGCGATTATTAAAATGGGCAGTCAAACTAGGGCAGTTCGATATCACATATTCACTGCGAGCAGCAGTAAAAGGACAAGTCTTGGCTGATCTTATTGCAGAGTTCACCGAACTCCCAGACAACGAGCAGTGCGAACAGCCTAGTGCGCCTGAGCCTCAAGAGAAAGCTCCTTCGTGGAATTTATTCACGGATGGGTCGTCCAACGAATCCCACGCAGGAGCAGGAGTGATATTGATAACGCCGGAAGGGCATTGATTTCACTGCGCCATTAGGTTTGACTTCACCGCGTCAAATAATGAAGCCGAATACGAAGCACTCCTCGCTGGATTGAGAATGGCGAAAGACATGAGCATAAAGACGCTTGATATTTATAGTGATTCACAGCTGGTAGTGAATCAAGTTCTAGGGGAATATCAAGCACGAGGCCTAAAAATGGTGGCCTACTTAAATAAAACCAAAGACCTGCTAGCCCAGTTCACGAAGTATACCCTCCAGCAAATACCACGGGATCAGAATTCGAATGCAGATGCCTTAGCCAAACTCGCGAGCGCGAAAGATGCTGACACTTTGAACATTGTGCCTATAGAAAGATTGAGTGAGCCAAGCATACAAGTAATTGAAGCCAATATGGAAGTCTGAATGGAGGATACATGGATGGTGCCTTACTTGGAGTATCTGACAAATGGTGTGCTGCCAATAGATAGAAACAAAGCCAGAACTCTACAAAGACAGGCTGCTAGGTACATACTAGTCGATGGTGTTATGTACAGGGGAGGGTATTCAATGCCACTACTCAGATGCGTTACAACAGAAAAAGCTAAGGAACTAATGAAAGAGGTGCATGAAGGCTTCTGTGGGGATCACGCTGGGGGGCAGAGTTTGGAAAAAAAGATTCTAAGGCAAGGCTACTTCTAGCTGACTATGAATGAAGATTCAATGGAGTTTGTACGAAGATGTGATAAATGTCAAAGGTTCTCCAAAATTCCATGAGCAGCTCCAAACGAGTTGAAACAGATGCAGAGTCTGTGGCCTTTTGCAGTATGGGGGATAGATTTGATTGGATCCCTGCCAACGGGAAAAGGCGGAGTAAAGTACGCAGTTGTGGCAGTTAACTACTTCACCAAATGGGTCGAAGCTGAACCACTCGCTGCCATAACGACCAAGAAAGTTCTTGACTTCGTCATCAAGAACATTGTTTGCCGGTATGGTTTGCCCCGAAAGATTGTTTCAGACAATGAAACCCAATTTGACAGCGACTTATTCACCGACTTCTGCGAAAGGCACGGGGTTATTAAAAGCTTTTCTTCAGTTGCGCATCCACAAACAAACGGGAAAGTAGAGGCCGTGAATAAAACCCTTAAGAACACCCTGAAGAAGAGGCTTGAAGACGCTAAAGGAGCATGGCTAGAGCAGCTGCCTGAAGTCCTCTGGTCGTATAGAACGTCTCACCGAACAGCGACAGGTCATTCCCCATTTTCCTTAGCCTACGGATATGAGGTTATGTTACCTGTCGAATTAGATCCCCCCTCACATCAATGCATAACATACGACCAGGACCAGAACAACCAACTGATGATCCCTAGACTCAATTGACGAGATACGGGAGAAAGCCCAACTCCGAGTTGCTGCATACCAGCAAAAGGTCGCTCGATACTTTAACTCAAAAGTAAAAGAAAGAAAATTCAACGTCGGTGACTTGGTGCTATGACGAGTTTTCTTGAATACCCGCGACCCCACTGCTGGAGTACTCGGACCTAATCGGGAAGGACCTTACCAGATTGAAGAAGTCCTTCACCCGGGCACCTACAAACTTGCACGCCTAAACGGAGATCTCATTCCACGTTATTGGAATGGAGAACACCTGCGCAAGTATTATCAGTGAACAGTCCTTTTTAAAGGACTGGCTTGTATTAAATTTTACTTTTTACAAGTTTTGCAAAAAGGGTTAGCCACGTTGTATGGCTAATCGCTTATATATGTAAGATCCTTTTTTAGGATCACTCGTAAAGACATGTTTAGTCCATTTTTAATACGAGATTATAAGGGACTGTGCGCAGCCAGTCATTCTTGCCAACCTTTGTAAGTTTATGTTTACAAGTATTTGTTCATTACGTGTGTTGTTTTGCTGTAGTATAAGTATTACATTTCCTACCGAGCAAATATGTTCGAACAGGTCGTGGTCAAGGCAAGTGACCCAGGACCTAAAGCTCCTCGATCACTTGGGGGGCATATAAGGCACATCGATAGCAAAGCATAACAAAAGGTATGTAAACACATGAACAAAATAAGTGAAAGCATGCTAAGGTACTTAGAGTATTTTTCAAAATTTATATTTTGTTAAATCAAACCAAAGTACTATGCTAAGTTCGATCATACATACAGATGTTATGGTAAATGAAAATATTATAACATTATAATGCAGTCTTTTACACCGCAAGCATCACTGCTTGGATGTAACTGTTCAAATAAAAGGAAAGTTTGCTGCCCATGCAGCAAATTCAAAAAAGATATATAGTCTTTACATCACGACCCGTAGGTCGTGTAATTAAAGAAAGAAAAAAAATAAAAATTTCAAGAAGCATTAGGAGCAGAAGGGTCTTCATCAACATTCTGATTGGTCGTATCCTCAATGACTCCTCCTTCCTCTGTGCCAGCGATGCTTGGGGAGGCAGGGATCCTTGCTCTTTCCTCTTCTTCAGCCAATCGAGCAATGCAGCGGGCCAGCTCAGCATTCCTGACATCTTCTGAAAGGTAGTCATAGTTGGCACCCTGGTTGTGTTTCCAGAAGTCATAAAAACACCGAAGAGTCGCATTCTTGTACCTTTCCAGATCTTTGGCATTGGTAAGCTTCAGCTGCTCTATTTGGCTCTCAAGAGCAGCCATGGCCTTGTCCTTGGCAAGAAGCTCCTCTTTGAGTCTCTTGCATTCGCGATATTGGATTCGGCTGGACTCTTGGTACTCCTCCCTCTGCTTCCTCAAAGCTACCTTCGAAGCTTCGACCTCCGCCAACTTTGCCACCGCAGCATCCTTCTGCTGAGTAACCGCCTCCAACTCCCCCACATGCCTGGCTTCAGCAGCCTGAAGCTCCTCAGCAGCTTTCGCCTGGTACCTCTCGATGGCCTTTGCCCGAGCCTGGTCGATGGTAGCTTGGGCACGGGTACGAGCAGCAGTTGCAGTCAGCAAAGCCTGTGGACAAAGGATAAAGTTAGAGTCTGTTGCAAAGAATAAAAGACGGAAGCCAAAGAGATAAGAAATGCTTACGTTGTCCATTTCGTTTAGGGCCCTGTTCAGAATTTGGTCGACCCCCATATTCTTTGCCTCAGCCATCGCATCCTTGCAACGATCGTACCTCACGATGTGTGGAAGGCGGTCCTTGGCTGCTCGCAAGGCACGGTTCGAAAGCTTGGCCCCAAGAGCTTCGTCCCGCTGGGTTTGTTCTTTGGCGGTTGCAGGTGGAGGGTTCGTCATAGCAGGCGGGGTTTCCTTCTCAATAGGAACCGAAGGCTGGGCAGAAGTTTGCCCAGTTGGCACGTCCTTGGAAGGATCTTCTGTTCGACCCTTCTTGGCAGGAGGTCCTTGGCTCGATTTGCCGTTATGCTTCCTGGACGTCTTTCGCCGAACCAGAGGGACTTCTACTTCCTCCTCAGTCTGATATAAATCGAAGACGTTAGGAGTGGCCATATCTGCATACAAGTAAACATATGCAAATGATAAGATAAAGGCAGATAAAAACTCTTGATAAAACAGGAAAGAGGTCACAAAGTTTAATACCCGAGCTACAACTACTGGTCGCTATACTATTGACTCTATTAGTCACACACTCACTATCTGGCACGAAGAAGTCTGGCCCTAGATTTGGAGTATACGTAATGTTGCCCTCCCTGTTAAACAAGTGACAAGGAATTGGCAAGCTATTTAAAAGCGAAATAACTGTACCGTTTTCATCGGAGGATTCACCCAAGTCCACAACAGAATCTGTTGCCTTTTGTTTCCCCTTGCCTTGGGGTGCAGAAGGCCTTTCTGCGGAAGGATTGCCCATGGGTTCCCTGATAGTAACCCCCGTCGGCCTCCTTCGAGGAGGGTACGCGGGGGGTTGCTGCTCGGGATCCCCCTTGGCCGTGGCATTTGCTACCACAGGTCCTCTTGTTTCATGGCGAGGAGCCAGGAGGCCAGATAGCCTCAGATTTTCATCAGTGAATAGGGACTTGACGCTTTTTTATGCGTCTGTCATCCTGGCCAATGCCCATGTCTGGTGTTGGGGTCGGACGTAACCATGGGCCTGAAAGACAAATTGTACTTTAAGAAAAATGAAGGGAAATTCGTTGATGAAAAGTATCAACCAGAAAAAACAGCACTTACCTCCTCGAGCGAAGGCCAGGTTGTTGCTGGTCATGTCCGGAGTGAGGAAGTACTATTTGCTGTACTGCCCCACGTTGAATATGTGTGTAGTGTCACTCAGGAACGTCCGGTTTGTCTCCTGGTGGCAAAGATGGAAGAAGCCCGTCCCATACTGTTGAGGGTTGGACTTGAGGTCGAAGAGATAGTTGACCTCATGGGGGGTAGGTTCTGGCCATTTTTTAAGTTTGTACAGAATATAGAGTGCGGCCAGCATTCTATATCCATTCGGAGTAATTTGGAATGGGGCGACACCAAAATAGTTGGCCACCCCCTGATAAAAAGGATGTAGAGGGAGGGTAGCCCCCGCCTCTATATGATACCTAGACCAAGCACTGTATACACCTCCGGGAAGGTTAGCCCTTTGGTCTGCAGCAGGAATTTTGAGATTAACCCCTGTGAGAGGATACTTCCTAAGGTAGTTGGCAAGCATCTGAGGAGTCACTTGGCTGGACGGGGAGAGATACCACTCGACATCAGGAAGATTCTGATGACGAGGGCGGGCTCTGATTAAGATATTAGGGTCAGGAGCGGGATTTTCTCGACCACTGGTTGAAGGAACCCTAGCTTGTGAATCAGGCTGGGCAGGAGAGTTTGGGCTATCTTCGAAGTCAGGTCTTTTCATGCCTAAAGACTTAGAACGGGCCATTTGAGGAGGTGATGGACGAGGTCTAGAAGAAGATCGTGAAAATGGGATTTCGGAAACTCGGTCGGACGGTTGTTCCTCGCCTTCGAGCAGCTGTGCAAGAAGATCGTCGTCGATGGGCGGTTCACCTCCCCACAAATCTGGCATTAAAGTCTACAAACAGAAGAATGGGGAGGTGAGGATAAAGAATTTTTTAAAGTTTTTAGAATAACGCTGGTCGAGTATAAAAGTTAAGGTTTTATACAGCAGCGTTCTAAAAAAAGCTAAAATTTTCCACACGAACAGTTTGAGAAACGGATCAAAGGGTGAAAGCAAAAAGTTTTTCATAAAAGCTTTTTCAACTCCCTTTAGAGCGGGAAAAACCTATTTTTTCGGCTGGCCTAAAAATCGAACTCTTACTTCGGTTTTACGTCCTAAAAAGTATGATCTCAACTATCAAACTAACTCGTAACTTTTTTCACTCACAAGACATTCTACTGACAAGCATCTCAACCCAGAAATAGATGAACTCAACAGTCAACATACAGAAACATGCATTACAAAAATATAAAGCATAAAGGTTCCAAGACTTACCAGGAATAAGGTCTTGGAGGTTAGTAAGGGTTTTCGGAGATCAGGGAACTCTCGGGCTGAGTCTTGAGAACGCAGAAGGATAGTCTCCAGAAGAAAATGGAAGCTCTGGTTTTAGGGTTTCTTGAAAGAGTAATGGCGTGCGTAAAAAGAATAAGAGAACTTCGGAGATGTTATATATAAGTTTTGTCTGTGGCATTAAAAGGGATTAATCAACAACTTCCCCTTTTTCGAAGTATGGGGAAACGAGATAGCTGTCGAATTATTACTGGGGAAGCGAAAAGTCATGATTAGACAAGAGTAGGTTGTTTTTTCCAAGAACACACGAAGGGTTCTGACACGTATGGCGGGGTCACCGAAGAGTCGTTTCCTCAAAAGTTTATTTATTGGTCGTAATAAATCAACTTGGGGGGCAAATGTTATCCAAAAAACTGGCGTAGATGACGTGGCGAGTGATTCCCGGACACGTGGCTGACACTTGGAGGAACTCTGCTAGGGTATCGACCAGAAGACAAATTATAAGCAGTAAGCAGCCGAAGTTTACCTGCGACCAGCTTGGTCGCAGGTTCCGCATGCTTCATGACGTTTCTATGAAGATCTTTGTAAATCCCGAAATTGACTCCCACAATCTCTTGAGTATCCGATTATTTAGGAGAGAATATCTATAACACATTCATGTAATCCCCCTTGAGCCTATAAATAGAGAAAGATAGCTCAAGGAAGGGACTTTTGGCTTTCGAATAATTTAAGACTAGAGAGATTCTATTTGAGATATTGTCTTCAGAGGTTAGTGAAACTCATTGAACCCTAGTTCTTTGATCACTCCTTTTGATCGTATATCAATAACAATCTAAGTGGACATAGGTTATTACCAGATCCTGGGGCCGAACCACTATAAAATATCGTGTTCTTATTATTTTCGTCATCACGTTCTTTTCAACGCATTCATCCACGTCAAGCGTATTTTGACTCCGTGTTAGTTGACCAAAATCAGGGTCAACATGTTCTTATTTAGAGAGAGAATATTGGTTCTGTCATATATATATATATGTGTGTGTGTGCATCATATATATACATGGTTCTATCATATATGCGTGCATCTTTTTTTTTGTCTGTCATATTTAACCTAAGGCATATATATAAATATATATGTGTGTGTGTCTGTGTTAATTTGTGTTTTTTTTTGTGAGCATTTGGGAAAATGTGGCTTAAGTTCCCTGTTTTTGCTATAGTTGTTGATCCAAACTTGCATATTCTTGCAGGATTAATAGACAGCATGGATACTGTGCAAGCTTTTGATATAGCAGTCTTTGAAGTTGAACCACATATTGGAGCTATTGAATATGCAACTACTGCCTCAAATGAAGAACATTTGAACTTGCTCTGCTTTTTTGAACCTGGTAAATTCCTGACACTATGATTAATAAGTTCCACAGTCATTTCAATATGATTATATATACAACTGCTCTGCCTTTTTTGTAAACCAATTTTTATGTTGTTACTTCTAAATTCTATTAGGTTCATCATCAAGTGGACACTGCTGGAAGCACAAATATGCTACCCGAAGGGCTTATAAAAAGCCAAATGAGATCATTGAAGCCAATGTTGACCAACTGTCAAGTCCAACTGATGATAGTGACTTGGAATGCGGAAAAGGGAGGCTTGAGAGTTCAACAGATGATAACAACTCTGATTTTACAAAAGAATGTAATGAATATGAGACAGAGTCTTATTATGGGGGCTTCTATGATAGTGATGAGGATGGTAACATTGGTTGCAAGAGAGTACGCATATCGAAAATGGTTGTTGATCCAAACTCAAAAATTCCTATATCAGAAGTTAGAGACATTTACCATAATGGAAAGATAGTGCTTCAGTTGTGGCAAACATTTAGAGACCACAAGCACTTTTGGGAAGTGTTGAAAGATTGTGCTATTCAGGAAGGTTTTGAGTTGCGTAAAGTGAAGAATGCTAGAAACAGAGTCACAACACTTTGTCGAGCAGAAGGATGCACTTGGAGGATACATGCTTCTTTATCTCCTGATGGAAGACATTTTATCGTCAAATCATTGAATCAGGAGCACAAATGCCAATGTGTAGTGAAGAATAGGACAGTAACCGCTAGCTGGATTGCACATAAGCTTCATAATAGTTTTGCTAGAACACCTGATCTAAGTTTGCAAAAAATGAGGGATGAGTTGAAAGACAACTTTGGCATCGAGGCAACTAATAGACAGTTATGGAAAGCGAGACGGAAGGCAAGAGGAGATGTTGGTGGTGGTTATGTACACTCCTATGCAATTTTAAGGAGATATGCTGTTATGATTCATCGCACTAACCCTGGGAGTGCTGCTATTGTACAAAGTCAACTTGTGCCTGTCAATATAGATGATGGTAAGATTGTAAAAGCCCCAAGAATGCAGCCACAATTCAAGAGAATTTTCGTCTGCTATGAAGGGGTCAAAAATGGCTTCTTAGCCGGATGTAGATCATTTTTTGGATTAGATGGATGTCATCTAAAAGGGCCATACAAAGGCATTTTTTTGGCTGCTGTGGGGGTTGATCCAAACCTCCACTTCTACCCCCTTGCTTATGCAATTGTTGAAACTGAAAACACAGATAGTTGGAGTTACTGAGGGGAGAAATAGGGGACACTGCCAGTGGCCAGCCATGGTGCATCATGAGTGATAGACAAAAGGTTAGTGTTGTATCTTCCCATTTAGATTCATTTTTATTTACACGCTTGCGTAAATCTAAGACCAAGTTTCATTTATGTAGGGACTAATTGATGCTGTGACTGCTATACCAGAGGCAGAACACCGATATTGTTGTTTTCACATTGAGAACAACATGATAAAAAAGTTTGGAATATCACAACTAAGGGGCCTGTTTTGGGCAGCAACTGAGACAGCGAATTTCAACACTTTCAAGCGCATTATGGACATGATAAAAGAATTCCACTCAGAGACACATGAGTGGTTATCAAATATTGAGTTCAATCATTGGACTTTGATCAAGTTTGACACTAGAGCGAAGGTAGAACACATTACCAACAATTTCGTTGAGTCATTCAATGATTGGATAGAGGAGCATCGTTACAAGCCTCCAGTGGATCTGTTGGAAGGGCTAAGAATGCAACAATCAGCCATGATGTATGCTAGGAAAAAGACTGCAGAAAGATGGGAGCACAAGCTCACTCCAAAGGTCCATCAAAAGGTACACGAACTACTCAAGAAAGGTCGACGAGCACACGTAACAAGGGTTGGTGAAGAAGAATTTCAGGTTGATTATGACAAGAAAAGTTGTATTGTAAGATTAAATGAATGGTACTGCATTTGTGGGCAATGGCAGGTCAGAGGAATACCGTGCATACACGCAGCTGCTTGTATAAGAAAAATTAGGGCCAACATAGAAGATTATTGCTCACCATACTTCACCACTGAAATTTGGAGGAAGACTTTCCAGGGTGTAATTCATCCCATAGCTGATGAATCTATGTGGCCTGAGTTTGATGATGAAGAACTATTGCCTCCTGTCATAAAGGTGCAACCAGGAAGACCCAAAAAACATCGCAGAAGAAGAGTTCCTGGAGAGGAGAGACCATTGCCATCAATGATAGAAAACCAACCACAGAGACTTGTTTCTAGCACCAAAAAGTGTAAGAATTGTCATGAGTTTGGGCATAACAAGAGGACTTGCAAGAATCCGAGCATCATATCACAAAATCAACCACCTGAAGGCTCTGCTCAAGCACAAGTACCACTTGAAGGCTCATCTCAAGCACAAGTACCACCACCAACAGGCAAGGGCCGTGGAAAGACAAGTGCTCGAGGCAAAAAAGATGCACCAACAACAAAAAGCAAAGGCAGAGATCGAGGTCGAGGGATAGTAATGGGCACACACTCGGAGGTACACAATTTAAACTTGTTTTTTTGCTGATATATTAATATGTACCAATGAATTCAATGATTCCAATATTATGATGATATATGTTTGTGGAAGTGCATTTTTGCATACTGTAACACTTACTTATGGAAGTGCAATTTAAACATAAAATAATGTCCTGCATGCTGCAATATTTTAGGTTCAACAATAACTTTTGATGAACATTATATATTTTGTCTTAGGTCATATATGTCTTCTTTTGTTCATTTTGTATGGCATAAACCATAGATAATGGGTGGTTGTTTTGATGAGCTGTGCTAGCTAACTTTGTTTTGATGTATTTTACTAGAAGTTATGGTTTTATGATAGAATTTTGTCATGACATATAAATTTCAATGTTTCAGCTTCAAGTTGGGAGCTTAGATGCATCTCTTGAGGAGATGCACTTGTCTGGAGCACCATTAGATATTTTCTCAACTCAGGATACTTAGTGGAATCACAACCACAACAAAAACTTTTGAAGAACATTATATATTTTGTCTTAGGTTATATATGCCTTCTTTTGTTCATTTTGTATGGCATAAACCATAGATAATTGTGTTGGCTTTACTTTGTGCTGGCTTTATTTTGTACATGTTTTGATGTACTTTAGTTGGCTTTATTTTGTAAAGCAAAGACAAGCAAAGATAGATAGCTGACTTTATTTTGTGCTGGCTTTATTTTGCAAAGCAAAGATAGCTAGTGATTGTTGTGGTTTTATGATGGAATATGCAATGAGTTTCATTTTGCAATCTTATTGATGTTTTCTCAAAATGTAGAATGTAGATTTCTATTTTCAAAGTTAATTTGCAAGTTTTTGACCAAATCAATTTCATACACTACAACCAAATTATGCTTACAGTGCAGCAGGTTTCATAAGCTCGTTTAGTATATGTGTTTTGACAAAGTTTCATTTTGGTACCCTCTATTACGAATATTACTCACTTGGTACCCTCTATTATGAGGTCTTATTTTTCAAAATTAATTAACCTTGTTAAAATAAAAATAATAATAATAAACCAATTAATGGAGGGCAAACTGGTCATTAAAAAAAATTGATGACAAAAATTAGCTTGAAGGTACCAATTTTAATTGATCATCAAAATAGAGGGTACTAAATGAATAATACTTATAATAGAGTGCACCAAAATTGAACTTTCTTATAACACAGGAAATTAAACAACCAAAATCCCTGTGTGTGTGTATATATATATATATATGTGGGAGAGATTTTTGTCATATCCCTCGACGATTTCTCACTTTGTTATATAATAATAAACAAACAAAACCGTGGTTCCTTACAAAACGATCGAATTCTGTTCAAAATCAAGTAGTCTTGTCTGGACAAGTCGTTTTAATAATGATCGAATCGAGCACATATATATATATATATATATATATACGTACATATACTGACTGTGGACACACCAACATAATAATTTTGTTTTATTTTATTTTTATTTTTTTAATATTAATTTTAACGAAATATTTTTATATTTAACAGTAATTTATAAATACTTAAATTTTAATAAAATAAAAAAATAATTAAAAAATTAAAATAAGATATTTTAAAGATATTTTACAATAATAATTATTTAAAAATAATAAATAATTAAACAAATTAAAATAAGATATTTTTTCAGATATTTTACAATAATAATTATTTTAAAATAATAAATAATTAAAAAAAAATTAAAATATGATATTTTTGAGATGTTTTACAATAATTATTTAAAAATAATAAAATTTTACGTTTTATAACTTAAATAAAAATTAATTATAATAATATCATACTCAAACTCAATTATTATAATAATATCATATTAAACATATAATATAATCTACTGTGAATTAATAACAAATTACTTTTAAAAAAAACTAGCAAGAAACTTAAATTTAAAATCCATGTATAATATTTAATATTATATTAAACATATAATATATAATTTCTTGTTGTTACTCCCAAATTCAAAAAATAAATTATTTAATTAAAATAAGATATTTGTTTCAAAATTTATATGACATTAATATAAATTTAATAAAAATAATTAATAAATTCTATTAATAAAACTAAGCAAACGTGCATATTGTACGTTACTTGTAACTATTATATATATATATATATTTATCATACATAAAGCATACATATTGATTATTGACAATCATTTTTTTTTTAAAATAGTGAATAAATTAAATCACATAATAATTGAAAAAAATACAAATGTTAGTGGTATAATCTTTTTCATCCAAACAAAAAAACTACAATAAAAGTTTAGACAATAAAGCTCATAAAACAACAAAGACACTAAAAAAAAGTTTGAAAACTCGAGTTCAGTAAAGTCCCACCAAAAAAGAGCTTTCAATTGATTATCCTATAAATCATTTAAAAATTAAATAAGAATTGATAAGTTTAAAAAAAAAATTAAAAACTGACTCTTGTAATAAAAGTGGATCCCTTCGGTTAGTATAAAAAAAAATTAAATAAAAAGAACAATAAGAGTGAGTATTGAAAAATATTTGCTATTCCCAAATAATTATTTACTTTTTATTTTGTGGTAAAATCATTATGCAAAAGAAAAAGAAGTGTGATATGAGAGGAATAGGAGTGTTCATCAAATTGCCCACACTCAAACCGTCCGCAGTGCAACAATATATGCAGATTAAAATCTTTCACGGTGCAGTTGCATATAATATTTCTTTCCAAAATGCACCGTCTATGGGGTGTGCGGCTTGAAATTTTATAAATACGGTTTAAACCACATTGCTCTTTATTGTTAGGAAAATACTATTTTTTTTTTATGTATTTGTTACTTTTATCATATAATCTCAAAAGCCCATCATATTACGTGTACACCCTTTAGTTTTGAACTTTATTATAAATTTTGTTATGAATCTTTGTTATAAGTTATTGAATTTTATTATGATGTTTAATTATTAACTTAATTTGTTGTTAAATTATTAGATGATAGTTGTAGCCTGCTTACATTGTATTTTTGTAATTTAGTATGGTACGATTTGAGATCATTGTGGTGCGGCTGTGATTAAAAAAATTTCTCCACCAATATATAAATTGACAAAAAACGTATGTGAGCACCCCCTCAAAGGATTACCTAAAGATATATATATATATATATATATAAAAGTGAATTCTTCAGGCCCTCACAGGACTCGGTCTTTCAGTGTGGGGTCCAGTTTTTTGCCAATTGTCCAAATTTTATAGGAGTAAATCTTTTTTTCACATTTGCTTTTGACTTGCAATGACTGGTTGTGTGAATCGGTTGGAAAGTTGCTGGTGATGTGGGTATAAAAAGTAAGGGCAAAAAAGTAATTCCCTGTCAAAAAATATGTATAGTTGAGGACTTTATCGTAAACTTAATATGAATTTGAGAGATATTTACGATTTTGGTAACGTAAGCATTGTGCTTCAGCTAAGTGATTTATATGTTATGTTTGAGTGAGACGCAACAATAACCATCTAAGTAAAACTGATATATATTTTGTAGTTGTTTTATAAGATTTTTTAAAGTTTTTACCCTGGAGAAGTTTGATTTATTCAATATTGGGATGAATGAATTACTAACTCAATTAGGTATAGAAAAATGTTATTTAGATGGTTGATTAATTATGAGAGTCAGTACTTGCTTGATTGATAAAAGAGCTCGTTGAATTTTTCCTTGAAAACTGGGTGAGGTGCATGGCTGGTTAAGTTGGCCTTAAGGTGCCATGCACACAAACGGTGGACCGACTGCGGCATGACTACCTTTATTGCGTTTGCCATAGCATGGTCGCCGTCGGTGACAATAACATGCAGTGCCTTGTTTTTCATGCACTCTAAGAATTCTTGTAAAACCCATATGTATGTCTCCTCCGTCTCGTATAACAATGCCACTGCAAAAACAATTGTTATGAAATGATGGTTCACCCCGACGAAGATTAGTAATGGTGTTGTATGCATTTTTCCTATATGTCGTGTCAAAAGCCATGATTTCGCCGAACAAATTGTAATCTCGACGACAATTTCCATCAGCCCAAAACAGGTCAACCAATCTATACTCCTTGTCAATTGTGTGTGTTTCATAGAAATCAAGGTCACGCAAACCGAGACATTCTAGGTAACTGAGTGCACCTTCAGCGTCTGTTTCCCCTTCTTCTGCTTCCTGTCCTCTTTGGCGACCAATCCAATTGTAAAGATCCTTTTTCATGATTGGAAGATCTCACGTCCTCCCCTTTCTCATGCTAGATGATTTAATAAATGGCAAGTGTGTATGCCCGATCGTCTCATCGATATGACCTGTGTTCCTATACAATTTGGTATAGCTCGTTGGATCGCAGGAAATGTAGCTCTGTCTTTGTAGCTAGGTCATGATTATGAACTGGGTTAAATTCTTTCGCCACCCACGTGTTATCTAACCTATCCAAGTATACCTGGAGTAGTGCGAGACAACCTGTCCTGGTAATGGCTCTGGCTGTTTTCTTTCGATTAATTAGGTTTTTCCACTTCTCTGTTCTGAAGCCTTATTTCGAGTAAACTCATTTTCTTTGCCACTCTGAGTTATCGGCCTTCTCGCGGCGAACATCTACTTTTCGAACACTAAACCCCATCCATTGGGAGTACATGTAATAAAAATCTTCCCATTCTTGAAGGGTATGAAGGTGTTGGTGTACGATGTCTTCTTTTGATAGTTCTTGTGGATCTTTATTGAAAAATTTAACTTGCCCCGGTACTGTACAGATGTTACTTTCCATATTTTGCGTGTTTTCTTGATCTTAAATCCCTGAATACACTACAACTTGGTAAGTGACGAGGAAAGTAGGAAAATTATTTCAGTAATATGAAAGTCTTGATATATTAGATTTCGTGGCGTTCAATATTGAAATTTAGGATATCTCCCCTCTATTGTTTTTTAAAAATTGTGAGATTTTGTTGTTAAAAACGTAATTTTTTTTAGTAAAAGGACTTTTATTAAATTAATCTTCAACTTTCCAAAACGTGATATAATATTTTTCAATTTCTACATTCAAATTCTTAATTAGGGTTCATTTAAATTAGGCAAAATTGAAAATTTTATAGCTGTGATCTTAAAATGTACATCGGGCCGGTAACTTATATTGGAAATTGTTACTTCTTGGGTTAAATGTTTGCTGGTGTACCTTAATAAGGAGTGTTAGTTGAACATTACGAGTGGTGCAGAAAATAATGAAGGCATGAGTGAAAATTGTCACCTAAAAACAAATGAACACTACACAACATATAGACTAAGTATATCTTCTCGTAAATTTGTTTAGAAGAGCATGACATGAAAAATACCTCTTTCAGTAGCTCATAAACTATATACTAACAAGTATACGTTGGTTGACTTAGTGACTTTCTATTGATACTAGATGAAGATCTTGCCACCCAAGGGTGAAGAGAGGCACAACATCAGTTTGGTTCACAAAAAACATGTGAATGACTCATATATATACTGCATTTGAATGAGCCATTTAATGTGGTGGTTCTAGTTTGTTGTCGCAACTGTGCCTTACATTAATTATCGTTCTCCTTACACCTTGTGGTAAATGGTGTGTCATTTCATCCATACATTAAATGAACAAACATTCATGTTATTCCATAATTATAATTTGTTAATTAATAAACCCTCAAAATAGCAATAGAAGGTGACATCACCGTAAATGCATTAATTGATCGGGTGATAGATGTAATAGGAAATTTACTCATTTGGTACTTTTTTTTTGCAAAATATCGTTCTGGTATCTTCTGTTTTCAATAATGCTCATATGGTACCCCGTAGTTTGAAAACATAGATATTTGGTATCCTAATTGATAAAATTTTGTCATTATGACCAAATTGTCAGCAGTTATATATAATTTGTAGCTCGTATGATTGAGAGTCATTTGATTAAATTGGTAAAATTTTATTAATTAAATTTGAGTTTAGGGTACCAAATATGTCAGATTTCAAAATGCAATGTACCAAATGAACATTATTTGTACCAAGATGATACTTTGCAAAAACACATGTTAGCAAATGGTTACTTACCTGATGTAAAACGAATTAATATATTACAAAGGTTAAGTGTAGTGATTGACTTACATGAATCGTCTTTGTTGGGTTGAAAATGGAAATGGTGACAACTGTTGGGACTCTTACATAAAGTGGTGGATGATATATAGACACCAAATATATACATATACCTACAAATATAGATTTTTATTCTTTAATGTGTAAATGGTAGTACATACTTTTTTTTAATGGTAGATGACATCTAGTAATCAACCTTCATTTAGAAGCCATAGGAGTTGAGAAACACTAGGAGTAATCGGCCATACAGGGTATTAGTCGGTGTTACACAATACATACGAAGTCAGATGGAGAAGATTTGTTAAAACTAAAACCATAACATTTAATATATACATAGAGGATAGTTTGCATTACACATGCAAGAGCCCCTTACACATTGATCAAAGCCTTAATCATAGTAAGGGGTACACAAAAGAGAAGAGTTTCCAAAAGTACGATCCAAAAGACCGTATTACAGCAAAGTGACTTGTAAAGCCATTAAAACTTGAAAAGATACATATTCAGTGTTTCCATTGATAGTAAGTGTAGACCAAACTGAGTACATATAACAAAATAGATATCTATTGATTAGGTGACTTCTGAGTTTGGACGTATAGTGGGTAGATGTTGATATAGCCACTCCAGAGGTCATCGATCGCGGTTGCCACAACTTCCATTTCCTTTCTCCAGGCCATCTCTGTTGCAACCGAATTCTCTTTCAGCTCTAATACCACCATCTTGATGGACTGTAGGTCAGACTTAAGGAGAGTGTTCTGGATGTTGGACGCATTGTATCTCCTCTCCCATTCGTTCTGCTCGGTGGCCAGCCTGACGTTGTCATGCACAATTTGGTTAATGTATTGCATTTGCTCAAGATGATTGTCATCAAACGACGGGAAGTTAATGATGTTATTCATTGGCAAAGGTGTGGAGTCCATTTTAGAGAGAAAAAGAGGATAGCCAAATATACAGGTAGGGTGGGGGAGATTGAATTGAGGTCAACACGATCCCTACACATATATATACATATAGAAAACACAAGCATGGAAGAGTGGATCAAGTAAAGTGTAAGGTGAGGTCTTCCTGTAAATGGTGGAGTTGTTAATGCACTGTCACTTATAAAAAATAGGGTTGCACATCCCAAAATTACATAAAGTATGCTATTATTATAAACATAAGGAAGCAGTCACGTATTACATGGGAAGAATTTGTTTCAGCACGTCATGGTCATGTGAGTTCCGAATGCTGTTACGTGGGAAGTTATTTGGAGCACAGTACCTGAGAAAAATAAGAATGGAGACAGAATTGACTTCCATTTTCACATTTTTTTTCATGTATATCAGAATCCTTTTATTAGTGGGTCATACTTAATATCAACTTATAATTCATAGATTATTTTCAATTTAAAATAAAATCTCTGTATATATGAGAGCCATACTCTCATGTTTTAGTATCGTGTTAATAGAATGTACAGGAGTAATATTGGATCCACACACAAGTACAAATATTAGTGTCAATTATAAATTCATTATATTTTTTTATATAAAAAAAGTAAATGGAGATATTACCAACAAAAATGTCATTTCAGTTTCAAAAGTTGCACTTATGTTCCGAATCTAACTTCTATTGTCTGATTCTCACAATTTGTTACAGTATAGTAAGGCAGCTTCCAAGGTATTTTTCATAAATTGCTTGTGTGCCATCCAGCAACCACTGATGGGGCATAATGAATTTGTTGATTGATCTTATAATGATTGGGAGGCACAAGTCTTTTCATGATGATGATAAAGGAATTGATTAAGAGTTTGACATGTTGTTGAGGGAAGTTCTGTGTTTAGGGTCGATTTTGAGATATCCGAATCTGTCTTTTTTGAGACTCACCTTACAGGATGTGCTAAAAGTTGTTGTGAATGGTGTTGAGGAGTACAAGAAGGAAATGGATAAGATTGGAACACTTTTGCAATCTGAAGATGTAGAAGAGGAACACTTGATGTTGAGATTCTGTAATGTCAAATATCATGTGTAGACATTTGTTGTAATGAACTCTTTTGAGTTCTGATATTTCTGAGTGTTATGCTTTGGTTTAGTTTTGGAAGTTGCTTGTCAATACCCAGATGGCACAGTAGTATTAGAAAATAACAGAGTTCAAGATATAAGAAGAGAGATACTTATGTACATTGTTCTCAAGAGATACCAAGTGGGCTGAGGCAAAACCCTTGGCAACAATCACTTCCAAGAGAGTCCTCGACTTCGTGGTCAAAAGCATTATCTGCCGGTTCGGGCTGCTAAAGAAAATCGTATCCGACAATGGGACTTAGTTCGACAGCGACCTCTTCACCGAATTCTGTGAAAGGTACGACATTGTGAAAAGTTTCTCCTCCGTGGCATATCCCTAGGCAAATGGGTAGGTTGAGGCCATCAATAAAACGCTAAAGGCGAGCCTTAAGAAGAGACTGGACGAAGCCAAGGGGGTCTAGCCAGACCAGCTACCCCAGGTACTATGGGCATACCGGACCTCGCATCGAACTCCTACTGGTCATACTCCTTTCTCCCTAGCTTTTGGGAGTGAGGCAGTCCTTCCTGTCGAGATAAAGATATCTTCGCATAAAGTCCAGGCGTATGACAAGGACCACAATCACGAACTGCTTTGCGTGTCCCTCGACCTGATTGATGAAAGACAAGAAGATTCACAGCTCCACTTCGCGTATTACCAGCAAAAAGCCACTCGTTATTTCAACTCAAAGGTCAGAAAATGTACCTTTAGCATTGGTGACCTGGTCCTCAGGAGAGTCTTCTTAGCCAGTAAGGACCCCAAAGACGGAGTATTGGGACCGAACTAGGAAGGGCCATATCAAATAACCGTGGTCATAAAAGAAGGAACCTACAAGTTAGCTCTGCTTAACGGAGAAGCAGTCCCATGAACTTGGAACGCCATCCATTTAAAGAAATATTATCAGTAATACCCTTGTGAGGCTTACTCAGAAAGGCCATTTTTTGTTTATTAAGCAATGAGAATTAAATCTTTTTTCATTATTGTGTATATTTGCGAATGTAATCTCAAGTAACCACGAAAGACCTTTTTCCTAATTACTTGGGGGGCCTTAAAGACTTAGAAGTCGATTCAAATCGATTGATCGATGTTTTTCTTAAAAAGCACGAGATATTGATAAAGGATTAACACGAACTAAGTCGTATCCTGGATATAACCAGGTCGTCCTAAAACTTAGAAGTTAATTCAAATTGATTGATCGTTGTTTTTCTTAAAAAGCACGAGATATTTATAAAAATTAACGCCAACTAAGTTTTCAAATTAACGTCTTGGATGCAACCAAGTCCTAAAACTTAGAAGTTAATTCAAGTTGATTGATCGTTGTTTTTTTTAAAAAGCATGAGATATTGATAAAAATTAACGCCAACTAAGTTTTCAAATTAACGTCCTGGATGTAACCAGGTCCTAAAACTTATAAGTTAATTCAAATTGATTGATTGGTGTTTTCTTAAAAAGCACAAGATATTAATCAAGAATTAACGTGAACTAAGTTTTCAAATTAACGTCCTGGATTTAACCAGGTCCTAAAACTTAGAAGTTAATTCAAATTGATTGATCGTTGTTTTTCTTAAAAAGCACGAGAGATTAATAAAAAATTAACGCGAACTAAGTATTTAAAGTAATGTCCAGGATGCAACCAGGACTTATCTTAGAAGTTGGCTCAAAATTGATTATGTTTTTTTCTAGAAAAACATAAAATGTCAATCGCAGCACCAACAACACTAAGACTAATACCAAAGTGCATAAAGGAAAAATGATGCAAATTAATTAAAAGCAAAAAGTTGGCAAAGCCAATTGTCTCGAGGTTAGAAAACCTCATACAAAGTTAAAATATATATATATGTTGTTCGAAGGGTAGAAAGAAAAGAAGTCCTAGGCCCCGCCAGGCTGCTCCGATGAGGTCACCACCTTGCCCTCCTGCTCGGCAGCTACGGAGGTCTCCCTGGTCTCGGAGGGCGCCTCTTGCTAGAGGCGAGCTTTGAACTTCTCCAGGAAGCTGTCACATGCATCTCACCCATAAAGGAGAAGTCACCATCTGGGTTATAGACCCAACAATGGTACAACAACCTCCATGGAGGAGCTAGCGGCTGCCCTCTTCGTTGCTAGGGCGGCCTAAGCCTCCTCGGCCTCAGCCTTCGCGGCGTCTAGTGCGGCCCGAGTGGCCCTAGCCTCCTCGAGCTTAGTCCTCGCCGCAGCTAGAGCAGCCTTGGTAGCCTTGGCCTACTGCAACTTAGGTCGAGATGCGTCCAGCTCGGCCTGCGCAGTCGCCAGGGCATCCTTGGCATCTTGTTCTTGCTTTTGAGCAGTCTTAATGGCAGCCAAAGTATTCTGGTGCTCGCCCCTCATATCCTCGAGCCGAGCCCTAGATCGAGATATGCTCCGATGGAGAGCCAAGGCACCTTGCAAGACAAAAAGATGATAAGGCAACTGCCTTAGAGAAAAAAAAACAAACATGTGATGCATAATGAGCATGGGATACAAATGGCAAGGCCAACTTACCGTGAGAGCCATCCCCAGTGAGGACTCCATCACATTCTCCGGGCTCCTTGTTTCGATCGCCCGCAGGTCCCTCTCGGCGGCATTGTAGTAATGGTCCATGGTGTAGCTCGCCGTCTCATAGAAAGTTCCCCGAAAAACGTCGGGGATCTTCTCCAGAGCCCGGGGTTTCACCGAGACGCGTACCTCGGGGGTTGTGGTTGACAAGGTCCCGGTGGGCACCTCCGTTTCCCGAGTAGGGTCGGGAACTCGCGGGGGAGGAAGAGGCATCTTCGTTGCAGGAAGGGGCGGAGGCACTTTCTCCTGAGCTGCCGGAGCCTGGTTTTACCCCTTTGCAGGGGACTTAGAGGTACTCCCGATGGCCTTCTTCGCCAGCCGGAGCTTTTTCACCATGGGCCCAGAGGCCCCAGAGGAAGGGTTCCCTCGGAGGAACATAGCTCGCAGGTCGTTGCTCCCGGGCTGAGACATCTCCTCTGAGAAAGCAAAGGCAAAGTATTAATATACAAGTAGAAATATTTAGGCAAGACAACAAAGGTTAAACGGAAAATAGATCTCAAGTATTTTGAAAAGGATCCTACCCTTCGAGCTAGAGGAGGAATCTATGGTCACAACCACCAGCCCTGGAGCTGCAGCGGGGGAATCTAGGATAATGACTTCGCGGGCTGGAAGAGGCTCTGGGTCCGAACCTGGCTCAGAACTAGACTCTTCTACATATTTCCTAAGACCCGTAGGTACTATACCCTCCCGAAGGGAGGGCCACGACCGAAGATTAGTCCCATACTCCTCAAAAAAGACCGACCTAAAAGATATGGTGTTATCTATGACTACAGTGCCCCTAGGGCGGCTACTTTTGTAATCCAGCACGAGCTGGTTGACGCATTGGAGTAAGGTTACGTCGCGGTCTGGGTCACTTCGATGACGTTGAACGAGCTGGTTAGGATTGAACCTAGCTAACCGAAGGTCTTCAGTGGCCCTATCTAAGTCCCTAAACATATAAGGATTACCTTGCCCAGAGGAACCGGCTGCTGCTTCGGACTGGGCCCTTTCCTCGTCTGTTTCTTGGGTGACCTCCAGCGCCGGCTTCCGCCTCACGAAAGGCTCCTTGTCCTCCTCGTCCTCTTCTTCTCTCATGGCCTCCTCCTTGGGGATGGGCGCTATCTCGCGAGCTGGAGGGAGGCCCCGCGGTCTCCTCAAGGCCAAAGTCTGGCCTGGGGAGATTAGCTTGCACGCCAGCATCGTCTCGTCCGGCACGAGCTGGTGATAATTCTTTTTGCTGGGGGGCATCCCCGCCAATGTCTCGTATTGACCCCCAAGGGTCACGGACTTGGTCGTCCTCGCGAAAATGGCTGCATGGTTGTCTCTAAGTAAGGAACTAATAAAGGAAGATAATCAATAATCAACTAACGAGCTAAGAGCAAAGGGTACTTATGAGGGCGGTTCAAGTAGTAATGTTCGCAATTGCGAAACCCCTTCGACATGAAGAACTAGTCTTTAAAGTTGTTGGAGTGGCTGGGCAGCTTGATTACCGCAGCCGTGTTTGGAAAATGGGTCAGATAGTAGAACCCGTCGCCTTGCCCCCTCTCCTCCAGGCTGGCCTTGAGGTAGAAAAAGTAAAGGATGTCCGTAGGCGTGGGGACCTCCCATTCCTGCTCCAGGAATAAATATCTCAGCCCTGCTAACAAACGGTAGGAGTTAGGGGGGAGCTGGAAAGGAGCCAGCTTCACGTAGTTGAGAAAATCCGCGAAGTACTGGTCCAGTGGAAGGAAGGCCCCAGCCTTGAAGTGCTCGTCACTCCAGGTCGCGTATTCCTCATCGAGCGGCGCGCAACTCCGCTCGCCTTCTAGTGGAGGTCGGGCGTTTAGGGCGCCCCTCCCAATCTCAATATTGTGGGAAAGGAATATCTTATTCACTTTCCCTTGGTTGGTGATCTTCGAGACGATCCGCTCGGCCTCGAAGAAGGCGTCGGGCCCCACCTCGAGCTCCTTCTCCATGGCTGGACCGAAAACGGGGATTGGAGAGTCCGCGACCTCCTCTTTTCCCTTGGCTTGTTGAGAAGATGAGCTGCCAGCAGTCTTCTTAGGGGCATTCTTCTTTGGTCCCATCTGGTCGCCTAACGAACAAAAGAAGAAATTTTAGAAAAGGCGACCTAAGCATAGGAAAGAATCTGGTGCGAAGTGTTTCCTTTACACGGGCTGAGGTAATCTCAGCCCATGGAGAGTGAGACCACGCGGTTCTATGAACACGCACCTGTACTCCCAACGGATCCCCGATAACTCGGAATCCGTGTTTCAGGAGGGTCAGGATAAAAGTTTGCCTTGGAAGGAAAGTTTCAGTAGGAAAACAGTGCAAAACCGCATGTGAAGTGTGTCCTCTAAGCTACCCGATTTTGCACCCAAAAGGCTGGTTATTTAAAACGGGCATACCAAAAATCCTACCAAGAAAATTTCCCCAGAAAGCGTACCCTATGAGTCATGCTCCTAAATGGTTTTTTTCTACGATCGATGCCCTTGAGTAAAAACCTACGCCTATCAAACCCACAAAAACCAACAGAATGTTGCATGCGGCTACAGAAACAATTTGCCTAAGCAACAGTGAAGAGGAAATTTAAAGCACGCATAAGCGGATAACTTACATAATGTTTTGCTGTGAGGAGGCTAAAAGGGTCTTCTAGGTTGGAGCCTTGTCGAAATAGCTGGTGCCAAAGCCTCAAAGGAGCTCTCGCGCCTGGACTTCTGGAACTCTGGGAACAATAACCGGAAGAAAGAGAGGGTTTTTTGAGACTGAGAAAGAAGAAGAAGATGAGAAAATAAGAAAATTTTCAAATGAACGGGTGGCCCATGCGTAAGGTGGCCACCCCTTTTATATACGTAAGAGGCCAAGTGAGGAGGGCCATTGGATTTCCTTGATGTAGAATACGAGGCTCTCTACTCGAAAGGCGAAACGACGGCCGAGTCTAGGCTAGGCCATTTCATGCAGATCTCGGAAGACATACCGTCACCAACCACGATGCTCCACGTATTCGACGCCTGCGTAATGGGTGGAATGTGAAGAGTCCACAAGGAAGCCTAAAAGCCCCCACTGGGCCCCAGGTGGCGTCGTGTGCCACGAGCAGGGGCTTGGGGGGAAAATGTATGCCCTAATTCTACACGGGCTATTAGCGAGCTGAGGTATGGCATAATTATATCAGCCACGTGGATGCCACGTACCCGGAGCTACTGTTACCAGGTCCCACCTCTTTAGCTCGATATAGCCAAAGGCTTAATAAGGTTACTAAGGAGTCGGGTCAGAAGTATAGACACCACAGGCGCAGAAGACATCCAGCTCGAGGCACGTGCTTGAGTTGGAAGTTGTGACCCTTTATAAAGTCAACCACACAATGTAAACGTGCATATATCAGACATCATGTGTTTGATATATCCCTAAATTCTCGGACACACAGCATAAACGTGCATGTTCAGGCACCCACGACTAGGTTGGGCCTTGCGGCCCATTATCCCCCTTACCTATTGATTATACCACACTTCATTTGTCAAGTTTTAGGAATTAATCATGAATGTCACAGAAGTGACATGATAGGTAAGAAGGTCACGGGATGACCCCCCTTGCCAACCCCCAGGTGCCCTCTCCTATAAATATGGAGACCCTAGGAGTTGCAAAGGGTTGGATTCTATTATGTAAAGAAATACCTTGTAAAGAATACCAGAAAACTAGTAATAATATTGGCTGGTAGAGTAGAATGATTTTAACCTTTGAACCACCTAAAAAAGTATTCGTGTCACCATTTTATTTCAAGATCATTCATCTGTTACAGTTCATTACTTAGCACTAATCACATTCTCTTATTCTATTAATTACCTGTTGGCAAAGAACCGCGTCAACATATATATATATATATGGGTGCACTTTTAATAGTTATTATCCATGGATGGTAACTTTAATATTAACCATTTGATTAAAATCAATTATCCATATTTATAGTTGTTAATTAATATTTCTAAGAATAAATTTTGATTTTTTTAAATTTTTGGAAGGGTTACTTGATGAAAAACATGTATTTATTATGAACATATAATATTGTAAATTTTTCATTTTTTAAATGTATGTCAATTTTCAAATATAGCTAGTATATATATATATATATGAGAATAATAATCTTTTATAATTTCAATTTTTTACTGGACAAAGTTATAACTATAATCGATTATATATATATGGGAATTCTCCTATAGAGGCTTCATTTTAAGTCTTACCAGTGGGGCTCTCAGTATTCCCGACCCGTGAACAATTTTCGGCGCGATTTTTTTTTTATGACTGTGTATATTGTAGCTATTTAGGGCATCCTGCAAATTTTTAGAAGATTTCGAATAGTTTACAGTAGGGGTGCACATGGGTCGGATTTTCAGGTTTCGGGTTTGGGTTTTGCAGGTTTCGGGTTTAGAAACATGGTACCGAAACCGATCAAATTTTTTTGGGTTTTTTCGGGTTCGGGTTCTCTTGGGTTCGGGTTTGGGTTTCATTTTGGGTTGGCTAGGCCATTTTTGATTTTGGGCCGAAAAGCCCAAATTTGCAAAAATGCCATTTTTTTTTCAAAAATACCATATTTTCCCAAAAATATGGTTATTTATTTGCTAAAAGAAAACATTGTGAGTTATAATAGTGCATACTTTTATACACGATTAAAATTATTTAAGTTTATATATTTTTTTATTTAACATTTAAAAGTTGTGATTATTTTTTTAATGTAAGAGTTATATTAAATGTTTTAGACAATGAATTGTAGAAATGAATTTCTTTATGAAATATATTTTTTATTAATGGATAAGTGTGATTTTAAAAAAAAAAAAAAGTAATAAAGAATTTAATTTATATTAAAAAATAAGAAGAGAAAAAAAAAGTATAAAAAAGACATTTATTTATTATTAAGGCAAAGTCTTGATTATAGTATATGTTGATGCGGTTCTTCGCCAACAGGAAATTAAGAAAAGAAGAGAAAGGGATTAGTGCTTAGGTTGAACCGAAACAGATATATGATCTTAGGAAATGAAATGGTGACTCAAGACACGTTTTTTAAGTGGTTCAAAGGTTAAAATCCTTCTACTCCACTAGTCAATATTATTGATGTGTTCTGGGTATACGATTACAGGGTATTTCTTACAAGAGAGAATCCAACCCCTATTTACTCCCAGGGTCTCCATATTAATAGGAGAAGGCACCTGGGAGTTGGTAAGAAGGTCATCCCGTGACCTTCTTACCTATCGTATCAACTCTGTGACATTCATGATTAATTCCTAAACCAGACACATAAGTGTGGTCAAATCAATAGATAAGGAGGGCCTTGGATCCCACATCAGGGCCATCCAACGGCCCTTTTTACGCGACCCTTCACGTATATAAAAGGGGTGGTCATCCTACGCACGAGCCACCTCTCATTTGAAATTTCTCAGAACTCCTCTCCTTCTTCTCTCTTCATCTCAGAAGAAAAACCCTCTCCTTGCCGACTGCTATTTTTAGCGTTCAAGAAGCTCAGGCATGAGGACTCCTTCAAAGCTTTGGAAATAAATATTCCGGCGAAGCTCCCACCTAGGCGACACCTTCATCCTCCTCCCAACCAAACACTCTGTAAGTCTCCTAACCATGCGTGTTTTGAAAATATTTTTCACTGTAGCTTAGGTAAATATTTACTGTAGCCACATGCAAGGGTTTACTGGTTTTTGTGGGTATGACGGGTGAAAGCCTTTTAGGTTAGGGTATTTTTGCTGTAGGAAATCGTTTAGGAGTACGGTTTACAGGATGCATTTTCTGGGGAAAATTTCTGGGTAGGAGTTTTGGAATTTTGGGTGCAAAACCGGGTAGTTTAGGGGACACGCTTCACAAGCGGTTTTGCCCTCTTTGCCTACTGAAACTTTCCCTCCAAGGACAATTCTATCCTGACCCTTCTGACACACAAATTCCGAGTAATCAGGGATTTTTTGGGAGCACAGGCGCGTGTTCATAAAACCGCGTGGTCTCACTCTCCACGAGCTGGGCTTACCAGCCCAGCTCGTGCAAAGAACATTTGATTTTTCCTCACGCTTGAGTCGCCTTTTCTGAAATATTTTCTTTTGTTCACTGGGCGACCAGATGGCACCGAAGAGGAACGCTCCAAAGAAGACCGTCGGCAGCTCGGCCTCCCAGCAAGACAAAGGAAAGGCGGTGATGCCGGAATCCCCGATCCCCAACTTTGGGCCGGCAGTGGAGAAGGAGCTCGAGGTGGCTCCTGATGCATTTTTCGAGGCGGAGAGGATCGTCTCAAAGATTACCGACCAGACGAAGATCAACAAGTTATTCCTCTCCCACAACATCGGGCTGGGGAGAGCGTCAGTGATTGCCCGACCTCCCGCGAAAGGCGAGCGGAGCTGCGTGCCGCTTGATGAGGAATTCGCGGCCTGGAGCGGCGAGCATTTCAAGGCGGGGGCATTCCATCCGCTGGACCAGTATTTTGCTGACTTCCTAAATTATGTGAAGTTAGCCCCATTTCAGCTCCCCCCCCCCCCCCCCCCCCCCCAACTCTTATTGGTTGTTGGCGGGGTTGAGATATTTATTTTTGAAGCATGAGTGGGAGGTCCCCACTCCAGCGGGCATTTTGTACTTCTTCTGCCTCAAGGACAGCCCGGATCAGCGGGGGCGAGGCGACGGGTTTTACTACCTAACCTGATTTCCTATTACGGCTGCAGGCATCGAGTTTCCCAGCCACCCCAACGACTTCAAGGATCAATTCTTCATGTCGACGGGGTTCAGAAACTGCGAGCTCCACTACTTCTATCGTCCTCGTAAGTTTTTTTTATATATATACTTAGCTCGTAAGTTAAGTGTCATTTAGCTCCTCCCGTATTCCTCTCTGACTTAGATTAATCCTGCAGCCATCTTCGCGAGGACAGAGAAATCTGTGACCCTCGGGGCCCAATACGAGACACTGGCGGGCTTGCCCCTCAGTGAGAAGGATTACCGCGTGCTCGTAACAGACGAGACGATGGTAGCCTGCAAGCTGATTTTCCCAAATCAGAATTTGAACCTAAGGAGGCCCCGGGGGCTTCCCCTAGCTCGCGACACCGGACCCATCATCGTGGAGGAGGTCGTGGGGAATGAAGATGAGGAGGATGAGGAAGACGAAGTTCCCCTCGTGAGGAATAGGAAGCGGGCGTTGGAGGTCGCCCAGAGGACGGGCGAGGAGAGGATCCAGTCCGGAGCAGCCGCGGGTCCTTCTGGCCAAGGTAACCCTTACTTGTTTAGGAGTTTAGATAGGGCCACAGCAGACCCCCGGCAAGCTAGGTTCAACCCTAGGCAGCTCATCCATCGTCACCGAAGTGATCCAAACCTGAACACAACCCTGCTCCACTGTGTCGATCGGCTTGTGCTGGACTACCAAGATAGCCGGCCTAGGGGTATCGTATTAGTAGATAACACCCTAGCCTTTAGGTCGTTCCTATTTGAGGAGTATGGACCAACCTTCGGTCATGGCCATCACTCCGGAGGGGTGCCGTAGCTCCGGGGCTTAGGCAATATGTAGAAGAATCTAGTCCGGAACCGGAGTCAGATCCAGAACTTCCACCAGCTCGGGAGATGATCGACCTAGATTCTCCTGCGGGAGTTCCGGAGCCGATGGTCGTAACCATAGGTTCTTCTAGCCCGGGGGGTAGGATCCCTTCTAGTATGCATATACTTTAATTTATCTTTTTCCCCCTTTGTTTTTGTTTCTGTGTGATTGCTAACTCTTGTACTAATCATGCCTTTGTTTTGACAGAAGAGATGTCTCAGCCCGAAGAGAGCCGCGAGGTGCGTTCGCCGGGGGGAACCCCGCAGCTGGGGCCGCTGGGCCAAGAATGAAAAGGCTCCGGAAGTCCAAGCACGCCGCCGGGACCCTCACCAAGTCTCTTGCAAAGGAGAAGGAGAAAGCCCCAGCTGCCCAGGTCGTGGGAGCGGTCCCTTCTGTTGCAGGGGTAAGCAACATGCCCCCACCCCCTCCGCGAGCTTCGGCCGCCGCCCGGGACGCAGAACGGAGCTTGAGGTTTCGGTGATTGTGCCCTCCAAGGTACGCATCCCAGTCAATCCCCAGGACCTGGAGAAGATCCCAGAGGCCTTTCGGGGAACGGTGTATGAGTCGGCGAACTACGCCGTCAGCCACATATTCAAGTTCACTGAGAAGGAGCTTCGGGCCATCGAGACAATGAGCCCGGTGGGCATGATGGAGTCTTCAATGGGCATGAACCTAACGGTAAGCTGACTTACCCTTTTATGGCTTTTTATTATTACACTTTGCCCTATTTTTTCTTTCTCTTTTTTCTAAGGCAATTATCCCTCATCTCTCACAGGGTGTCGTTGTTCTTTACCGAAGCATCGCCAGGGCCAAAACTCAGCTCGAGGATATGAGGAGCGAACACCAGACCTCTCAGCAGGCGGCTAAGGACGCCTTGGTGGCCTCGCGGGCCGAGTTGTAAAAGACCCGCTCGAAGGTCCAAGAGCTCGAGACCGCCCTCGCCACCTCGCGGACAGATCTAGATGCCGCGAAGGCTGAGGCCAAGGCCGCCCTGGAGGCCGAGCAGACAGCTTCGGAAAAAGCCTTGGAAGACCGGTTCTACCATTGCTGGGTCTACAACCCGGATGCTGACTTCTCCTTCCTGTCAGCGAGCCTTTGGGAGCGCTTGCTGGTGAAGTTCCAAGCTCGCCTTGATAAAGAAGCGCCCTCTGAGACCGGGGATGGCTCTAGTGCAGCTGAGCAAGGCGAGACAGCGACCTCCAAGGGGCCACCTGGTGGAGCTTAGGGCTTTCTTCTCTTGTGCCCTTTCCTTCACTATTTTTAACTCTTTTTTTTTTGTGTAACCTATGCATGATGTGTTTCCACCTCGAGACAATTTAACATAATTTTATTTTTAATTGATTCTCTTTCTTGCCCCTACGCAATTTGGTTACAATCTTTGAAAAACTTAGTTTGCGTTAATCTTTATCCATATCTCGAGCTCTTTAGGAAGAACAACGATCAACATATTTAAATCAACTTCTAAGTTTTATGACCCGGTTATATCAAAGAACTTAATTTGAAAACTTAGTTCACGTTAACTTTTATCCATATCTCGAGCTCTTTAGGAAGAACAACGATCAATAGATTTAAATCAACTTCTAAGTTTTATGACCCGGTTATATCCAGGAACTTAATTTGAAAACTTAGTTCACGTTAACTTTTATCCATATCTCGAGCTCTTTAGGAAGAACAACGATCAATAGATTTAAATCAACTTCTAAGTTTTATGACCCGGTTATATCCAAGAACTTAATTTGAAAACTTAGTTCGCGTTAACTTTTATCCATATCTCAAGCTCTTTAGGAAGAACAACGATCAATAGATTTAAATCAACTTCTAAGTTTTATGACCCGGTTATATCCAGGAACTTAATTTGAAAACTTAGTTCGCGTTAACTTTTATCCATATCTCGAGCTCTTTAAGAAGAACAACGATCAATAGATTTAAATCAACTTCTAAGTTTTATGACCCGGTTATATCCAGGAACTTAATTTGAAAACTTAGTTCGCGTTAACTTTTATCCATATCTCGAGCTCTTTAGGAAGAACAACGATCAATAGACTTAAATCAACTTCTAAGTTTTATGACCCGGTTATATCCAGGATAGGACTTAGTTAGCGTTAATCCTTATCAATATCTCGCGTTTTTTAAGAAAAACAACGGTTAATCGATATGAATCAACTTTTAAGTCATTAAGGAGACCTGGTTATATCCAGGCACCATATGCCCCCCAAGTAACTGGGAAAGGGTCTTTCGTGGTTACTTTAGATTACACTTGAAAACATGTACAAATATAAACAAAAAGCTGATTCTCATTACTTAATACATAAAAAATGGCCTTCTAGGCCTTACAAGTGAATCATTGATAGTATTTCTTTAAATGGCTGGCGTTCCAAGTCCGCGGGACTGCCCCTCCATCAAGCCGAGCTAACTTATAAGTTCCCTCCTTAATGACCTCAATGACTTGATATGGTCCTTCCCAATTTGGTCCCAAGACTCCATCTTTGGGGTCCTTACCGGCTAAGAAGACTCTCCTTAGGACCAGGTCGCCGACGCTGAAATCATGCTTTTTGACTTTGGAGTTGAAATAGCGAGTGACCTTCTGTTGATAATGGGCGAGCTGGAGTTGCGAATCTTCCCGCCTTTCATCAACTAAGTCGAGGGAATTGCATAATAGCTCGTGGTTATGGTCCTAGTCGTAAGATTGGACCCTATGTGAAAGCACCTTAACCTCCACGGGGAGGACTGCCTCACTACCAAAGGTTAGGGAAAAAGGAGTATGACCCGTAGGAGTCCGATGCGAGGTCCGTTATGCCCATAGGACCTGGGGGAGTCGTTCCGGCCAGACCCCCTTCGCTTCATCTAATCTCTTCTTGAGGTTCGCCTTTAGAGTCTTGTTGACAACTTCGACCTGGCCATTCGCCTGAGGAAAGGCCACGGAGGAGAAACATTTCACAATTCTGTACCTTTCACAAAACTCGGTGAATAGGTCGCTGTCGAACTGAGTGCCGTTATCGGAAACGATCTTCTTGGGCAGGCCGAATCGGCAAACAATGCTTTTAACCACGAAGTCAAGCACTTTTTTGGACGTTATCGTCGCCAGAGGTTCTGCTTCAGCCCACTTCGTAAAGTACTCGATGGCCACCACGGCGTAACGGACCCCGCCCTTTCCAGTAGGGAGGGCGCCTACCAAGTCGATCCCCCAAACTGCGAACGGCCATGGGGAGGAGATCATCTTCAGCTCGACTGGAGGAGCTCGGGAAACTACAGCGAATCGCTGGCACTTGTCGCATTTCTTCACGTATGAGATCGAGTCTTTGGACAGAGTGGGCCAGTAATATTCTTGCCTTAGGACCTTTAGGGCCAAGCTCTGCCCCCCAGTGTGATCTCCGCAAAATCCCTCATGCACTTTTTGCAGGATGGCCTTTGCTTCACCTGGAAGAACACATCGTAGGAGAGGCAGGGAGTGCCCACGTCGGTATAACACCCCATCTACTATCGTATACCTTGGGGCTTGATACAGGACTCGCTGTGCATCATTACGCCCTTCAGGCAGCTTTCCATCGACGAGATACTCAAGGATGGGAGTCATCCAGGTCGGCCTGGCATCGATCATCTTGGCCTCTGTCCTGACATCTTCTATGCTTGGTTTTTCAAGGAATTCTATTGGTACTAACCCAAAGGTCTCCGTTACCCCAGAGGTGGCGAGCTTGGCAAGAGCATCTGCGTTAGCGTTCTGCTCCCGAGGTATCTGTTCGATCAAACCTCGCTCAAACGCGGACAGCTCAACTTTTACCTTTGCCCGATAGGCGGCCATCTTTAGTCCCCGTGCTTGATATTCGCCCAGAACCTGATTTACCACGAGCTGGGAGTCACTGAAGCACTGGACGGAGCTCGCCTTCAACTCCTGGGCTATCCTCAGTAGGGCTGAGCATAAAATCCGAAAAACCGAAAAAATCGTGTACACCGACCTACCGAACACCGAAAAAACCAAAACCGTTTAAACCGAAAACTGAAAAAACCGCCGACGGTGCAAACCGCCACTGTTCGGTCGGTTTGGAAATTTTGGGTGAACCGACCAAAAAAACCGAAACCAACCGAACACAATAAAATAATAATATAATATTATATAATTATTAATTATTAAAATTTTTAATAATAAAAAAAAAAACTTAAGGCACTTGTAAATGTAATTATGTTCTATATATTTATGTTTTAAAAACATACAAAAATGGATTCTAACAATCCAAAATTTTTAATTTTTTAACTAAAACTTTCAAAAAAAAATATATATATATATAATCAATTCGGTTTGGTCGGTTTAACCAACCAAACCGCGGTCCAAAACGGTCGGTTTTTTTTTAAACTGGTTTGGTTCGGTCGGTTTTTGGATTGCACCAATCCGAACCGAAAATCGAATTATGGATTATTTTTTGTGAAAAAACCGCCCAAACCGACCAATGCTCACCCCTAATCCTCAGCCCGGCCAGCAAAGCTTCGTATTCGGCCTCGTTGTTGGAGGCCTTGAATCCAAATCTCAGTGCCGTGTGGAATCTATGTCCCTCGGGGGATATCAAAATGATTCCAGCTCCGGAGCCATTCTCGTTGGATGAGCCATCCACAAAGATCCTCCACGATGCCTGGGGCGAGGTGACCTGGGGTGAGTCTTCTGCGGGATCCTCCTGGAATCCCGTGCACTCTACCATAAAATCGGCCAGGGCCTGAATTTTTATAGCAGTTCGCGGAGTGTACAGAATCTCGAACTGACTGAGTTCGATTGCCCACTTTAACAAATGTCCCGATGCTTCAGGTTTTTGCAAAACCTACCTTAAAGGCTGATCGGTCATAATGTGTATCGGACTGGAAGTACGGTTTTAGCTTTCGAGAGGCCGTGATGAGGCAGAATGCCAATTTCTCCATCAACGGGTACCGGGATTCAGCTCCGATAAGTCTCTTGCTGATGTAGTAGACTGGTCTCTGAACTCGGTTTTCTTCTCGTACTAATACGGCACTAGCTGCATCCTCCGTGACAGCTAGGTAGAGAAAAAGAGGCTCTCCTGCCTTTGGTTTGGATAGTACGGGCGGCTCGGCCAGGTGTGCCTTCAGGTCAAGGAATGCGCTTTCGCACTCTTCTGTCCATTCGAACTTCTTGTTTCCTCGAAGCAGGTTGTAGAATGGCAAACACTTATCGGTGGACTTGGAAATAAACCGATTGAGGGCTGCCACTCTTCCTGTCAGGCCTTGGACATCTTTTCGCAACCTGGGCGAGGGAAGCTCGAGCACTGATCTGATCTTGTCGGGGTTTCTTTGATTCCTCGGGTATTGACGATGAACCCCAAGAATTTCCCTAACGCGACACCAAAAGTGCACTTCTGTGGATTAAGCCTCATGCCATATTCCCGTAGTATCTTAAAACATTCTTCCAGGTCGAAAACATGGTCATCGGCAGTCTTTGACTTGACTAGCATGTCATCAACGTACACTTCCATGTTTTTTCCGATCGGGTCCGCGAACATTCTATTGACTAACCTTTGGCAGGTAGCTCCGGCGTTCTTCAGCTCGAACGGCATGACCTTGTAACAATAAACGTTAGTCGGGGTCATGAAACTGGTATGCTCCTGATCCGTCGGATTCACGGCGATCTGATTGTTGCCTGAGTACTCGTCCATAAAGGACATGAGCTCGTGCCCTGTCGTGGCGTCTACCAACTGGTCAATCCTTGGCAGTGGAAAACAATCCTTGGGGCAGGCTTTATTCAGGTCGGAGAAGTCTATGCAGGTCCGCCATTTTCCGTTGGGCTTCGGGGCCAGCACGGGGTTGGCGACCCATATTGGAAACTTGGCTTCACGGATAAAGCCACATTTTTTGAGTCGGGCCACCTCTTCCTCCAAGGCTTCAGCCCGGGTTGTTCCTAGGTGTCTTTGCTTCTGGGACTTGGCGGGAATGCTATTATCCAGATGAAGTGTATGCATGATGACACTCGGGCTGAGTCCCACCATGTCCTTATGGGACGACGCAAATACGTCCAGGTTATTTCCCAGAAACTCAGTCAGCTCCGCCTTCCTCTTACTGCAGAGGTTTTTCCCGAGCTTGACCATCCGTGATGGATTCTGCGGATCAATTTTCACTTCCTCGAGCTCCTCAATAGCCTGGAGCTCGGATCTGTCCTCGCCTATTCGGGGGTCAATATCCTCACTTAAGACGACATTTTCCCCTTTGTTTCTTTGAGGTTTTTAAATCTCAGGATCAGCTAAGGGTTCCCGAGATTCCTCTTCACCACTTTGGATGGCCATTGCCAGCTGCCCGGGTTTAGATTTTCCCTTCATGGAAATGCTGTAGCATTCCCTGGCAGCGAGCTAATCGCCATGGACAGTGCATATTCCCGTGGAAGTAGGGAATTTCATCGCGAGGTGGCGAATGGAAGTGACGGCCTCAAACGCCATGAGCGTAGGTCGTCCCAAGATTGCGTTGTACGCAGCGGTGCAGTCAATGACCACGAACTCGAGGAGTTTCGAGACTGTTCGAGGTCCTTCTCCCAGGGTGATCACCAGCTCGATCGTCCCTATGGCCGCCGATCCTTCTCCCGAAAATCCATATAACATCATGGAGGTCGCCTTCAGCTCGGCGACGGTCAAACCCATCTTCTCTAACGTGGATCGAAATAGGAGGTTCACCAAGCTCCCGTTGTCGATCAGCACCCTCCTCACCTTCCGATTGGCGAGCTGAACTACCACGACCAAAGGGTCATTATGAGGGAACTGGACATGGCCCGCATCTTCTTCCGTAGAAATGATCGATTGCTTTTCCAATCGCTGCTGTTTTGGTAGGCGTCGCTCCGGGACGAACTCTACTCCGTTATGAGCCTTCAATTCGTTCACGTATCTCTTCTGGGCGCCCCTGCTCGTGCCAACCAAATGCGGTCCTCCAGAGATGGTGGATATCTCCCCTTTAACTAAGGGAAGAGGAACGTCCTGATCTACCCGAAGCCCGGGCTGACTGGTCGAGACTTCTGGAGTAAGTCAACTTGCTGGAACCCTGTTCTGTGCGTATTGAGCCAAGGGGCCGGCTCGGATGAGGGTCTCGATCTCATCTTTTAAATGCCTACAATCGTCGGTATTGTGGCCAACATCGTTATGAAAACGGCAAAACTTAGAGGTGTCTCTCTTCCCCTTGTGGTGCTTTAATGGCTCTGGCCTCTTCCAGGGGACTCGAGCAGAGTTGGCTAGGAAGATATTCTCCCTAGATTGGGTGAGCTCTGTATAAGTCGCGTAGACGGGCTTGAATTTGTCTACGGACTTATTCTTCTTTTGGCCGTGCTGGCCGCCTTCACCATTCCCCTTTTTTTTGCCTCCACCGAGCTGGTTGTTCTGTGTGACGTTTTGGGTCGCTGCCACGACCTCCGTCCCTACTCCAGCGGGTTGATCAGGGACCTGGCTGGTTCCTGCAGCTGAGGCTTCGGCTTCCTCCAAGTTTATCCATTTCTGGGCCCTGTTAAGGAATTTGTTGACCAATCTGACTCTCTTCCTTTGTATATCCTTCCAGAGATCTCCTCCGACGAGAATTCCATTTCTCATGGCCATGAGCTTGGAGCTATCATCTGCGTCTCTGGCCCGAGCAGCGACGTTCGCAAATCTGCTCAGGTAGGCTTTCAGAGTCTCACCGGGCTGCTGCCTCACGTTAGCCAGGGAGTCGGCCTGAACGCGGGCGGCCTGGGAGGCTCGGAATGCCCTTTTGAAATCTGCCGAGAAAGTCTTCCAGGAGCTGATTGACTGTCTTTTACCTTGCTTGAACCATTGCTTGGCAGGTCCAGTCAGGGTGGAAGGGAAGATTAAACATCTCATCTCGGGGCCAATGTTGTGGGCCATCATTAGGGTGTTAAACATCCCTAGGTGATCCGACGGGTCTCCGTCTCCATTGAATTTAGACAGGTGCGGCATACGGAAACCAGGTGGGTACGTCGTTGCTGCTATGCTGGGGGCGAATAGCTCCATCTCGTCCCCTGAATCATATTCATCTTTTTATTTTTCTGACAGAAGCTTCCTCATCAGCTCCTCCATCTGAGCCAGGCACTCGAGGGTTTGGTCCTGATGCCCTTGGTTGTTCCGGGGCTGTTCAACAGCTCCGGGCCCATTGTACATATTTGGTGGGTTATTGCCCCTCCTATCTTGAGATAGGTTGTTTGGGGCATTCCCTCCATTACGTACTTCGGACAGGGCCCCCCCAGAGCGAGCATGGCTGTCTCCTCCTACCTGCTCCCCTCTATGAGAGTTAAGGCGATCTCGCAGGTCGCCTCCCTGGGTGGTTTGATGACTTTGTGCCGAACTCAAACGCTGACGCAGGTCTCCCCCAGAGAGATTGCTCTGGCGACTGCCGGTCCAGTGGCTCCTGCTAGATAGGCTTGGAGTCCACCCCTGGTGGTGAGGATCTGGGCTTTCCCTTGGCGCCCTGCTACGCCGGGAAGGTCCAGCTGACGGCCAGTTTCTCCTACTACTTCCGTAGGCTGGAATATCTCGGACGGGCCGAGGAGGAGATGGATATCTGATTGGAGATGGAGGATGCCTAACTAGAGAGGCGATCCTGGTTATGTCTGGACGGATCAAGTTCGGTGAGGGCCTTTCGGCTCTGCCAACCTGTTGGTCCCGAGCCTGGCGATCTGGACGAGGCGCAGGACGGTTGTTGGGGACGGGCTGATGCTGCGAGCCCTCCCCGGATCTCCTTCGGGAATTTCCTCGAGTTCCCCTGGGCGCTCTCGAGGATGGTTGGGAGCTAGGAGTCGACGTCCTTACCGAACGGCTATATTGTTGTTGCTTGGCTCCAAGCACTTCTTTGAGGCTTGCCTCTCGATGGTGTGATGAAGGAGTGGAGTTAGCTGTCAGAAATCTGTCCAAGCAGCTATGCCTGGACCAATTTGTAATGCCCCGAATTCTCCGTTCCGTTTAACGGCGTGAATAGTAGGCTGGGAGGGCCATACTTGCTTAATTATGTTATTAATTGCTTAAATGCATGTATATGTTGATTATATTATGATATGATGTGAAATGCATGCATGTGAGTCCATATTTCTTATTACAGGGGTGTGATGGTAATTTGGCCCGTTGAGGGTAAATTGATTATTTGTTCGCATGTTGGTGATATAATTTGTGACCACATTATGATGTGGGTTTGCTCGAGCTATTTGGCATGAGACGATCAAGGAATGTTAAATATCGGTTTGGTCATAACGGGCTTAAGCTCGGGGCTCGAGGTGAGTCTCGGGGTGCTTTTAATGGTTAGAGTGTTACCAGGGATTAAAGGGTAACATGATGTGAAATGTTGGTGTTTGAGAGTATTGAGATTAGCGGGAATTGGGAAGCGTTAATTATCATTAACGGTGTAGGTGGAAAATGCCAAAATTGCCCTTGAAGTGGTTTTAGAAGCTTTTAAAGTCCTAGGGGTATAATGGTCTTTTGGCTTGGATATATATGAGCTTGGAAGGCTGTAGAGAAAACAGAACCAAAACAGAGTTTACTTCTCCTCCTTCCCGTACCTTCACTTTCCTTGTTTCTTCTTTGGAGATTTTGAGCTCAAGGGGTGGAACTAAGCTAGGAAATCAAGGGGCTTAAGTTATAGACTTAATTCAGCCATTGAAGAGGGTTCAATTCCAGGTTTGAGGTAAGTTTTGTCCATTAACTTGCTGGTTTATCTCTGTTTCAGTATTAGATTTCAGCTTGTGTTTTTATGGTGAAAAGTTGGAATTAAGGGGAGTTCTTGAGGTGTTTTACTTGGGTTATGTTGGGGAAGAGTTATGGGTGATGTTTGGAGGTTTAAATGGGTATTTGAAAGAGGTTTGGGTGGTGTTTAAATTGGGTTTGAAGGGTTGGTTCCAAGAGAAAACGCAAGGGAAGAAAAACAGGGGTTTTGGCTGAAGTGGAGCTTGCGCTGCGGCATGGCAGTGGTGAGCCGCGGCCCTTGGGGGCTGCTGGGTTTAGGCGTCTCTGTTGGAGGGGCGGGCCGCAGCATGGCCAAGGAGGGTCGCGGCCCTTAAGGCATTTTTGGCCAGAATTAGCTTTTTGGCTCGGGGATGCAAGCCTAAAGCCTCGGGATTGAACCTACTACCTAGTTGAGTAGTGTTTGAGGTCCCGGAGGTTAGGTTTTGGTTTGGGAATCTTTTATTATTCATTTTTATTGATGGAATCCCATAATTTGGTTATGACCAGGTAACTGCTAAGGGACCAAAAGGTCGATCGTTCTCAGGGTCACTCTTTTATTTGTTCTTGCTCGAACCGGAGGTAAGAAAACTGCACCCCAAGTGTGACATGCATGGATATTTGTAAGGCATGTTGATTGTGTAATATGGACATGGATTGAACATGGAATGCTTAGCATATGTTGTTCACTTGAGCATAGCACTGACTAATTAGTCAGGTTTGGCAAAGGTGCTAGTGTCAGCTGTGAAGCTGTGACTGATTAGTCAGGTTCGGCAGTGGTACTGGGCACTGGTCACGTTGCACTAACTTGTCAGTCAGAATTGGCAAAGGTGTTAGTGTCAGCTGTGAAGCTGTGACTTATTAGTCAAGTTCGGCGGTGATACTGGACACTGGTCACTTAGCGCTGACTTATTAGTCAAGGACGGACTTAGCGTGGTTCACGCAAGCCAACAGAGATTAGATCTAATCGACTATTAGCATTGAATGACTCAAAGAGCATTAATGCCTGACCGACCCTGAGGGTCGATGAACAAAGAGAGCCTGGAGGCTAGTGGCTTACCTAGCAGCCACTCTCCCGCTAAAATCATGTGATGTTCATTTGCTTGTTGAAAGCTTTATGTTCAGTATGATTATAATGATAATCATTTGATAATGTTTATGAGAAGTGTTATGTTTTCTTGCTGGGCTTTGGCTCATGGGTGCTATGTGGTGCAGGTAAAGTGAAAGAAAAGCTCACCTAGCCTTGAGTGGAGAGCTGATGTGGTGGTGTGTACATATGCGGCCGCTTGACCACCACGGTCAAGGTGTTCTTAGAGGAGCTAGGGGGTTTACCCTACTTTTGCCGCTTAGGTCGGCGGGATTGTAAATTTAAAACTGTAATGACCATTTTGTACTGAGAACCACTTGTAAATGTTTTGTTTAGCTCCGTAGAGCAGTTTGTAATAAAAATCTTCATTTCCTTTTTATTGGTTTTATGCCTTAACCCGTTAATTACACCTAGAGCACGTTTTTGACCAAAGGACTCAGGTAACGAGTCAAATTTCCGGTCCACCGTTCACCGTAATTGTTCTGGGGTAGCCAGGGCGTTACACAGTTACCCCGGCGAGGCTCCTAAGTGGTTAGCTATTGCTAGCTGGCCTTGCCTCTCTCCGACGTTGGCGTCGGTTGTGAGAGGGGGTAGTCGGGCCAGCACATCCTTAATCTGTTGGTTAGCTATTGCTAGCTGGCTCCTTAGCTGAGCGTTCTCCATCTCCACCGCCGTGTAATAACACGGGTTTGGATTAGGTGGCCAGGGTGCCGAAATTCCGGTGTAATCTTGGCCCGCCGGCTGCTTTCCTGGCTGCTGCTGGGCTTCAGGAACTTGTTCACCAGGGATGGCAGTATGACGAGCCTCCTGCCCATCATGCTGTTCTGCCTCGTTACCGTGCCTGGATCGAGTAGTCACCATAGTTGAATGTTTGCGACAGCACTTAATCGAACTTGCTCTTAATGAAAGCACCAAACTGTTGACGCGGTTCTTCGCCAACAGGTAATTAAGAAAAGAAGAGAAAGGGATTAGTGCTAATGTTGAACCGAAACATATATATGATCTTAGGAAATGAAATGGTGACTCAAGACACGTTTTTTAAGTGGTTGAAAGGTTAAAATCCTTCTACTCCACTAGTCAGTATTATTGCTATATACTGGACATTTGATTACAGGGTCTTTCTTACAAGAGAGAATCCAACCCTTATTTAATCCCAGGGTCTCCATATTTATAGGAGAAGGCACCTGGGAGTTGGTAAGAAGGTCATCCCGTGACCTTCTTACCTATCGTATCAACTCTGTGACATTCATGATTAATTCCTAAACCTGACACATAAGTGTGGTCAAATCAATAGGTAAGGAGATAATGGGCCACACGGCCCAACCCAATCGTGGGTGTCTGAATACGCACGTTCTTGCTGCGTGTCCGAGAAGTCAGGGGCATATCAGACACGTAATGTCTGATATGTGCACGTTTACCTTACGTGTATTGACTTTACAAAGGGTCATAGCCTCCAACTCTAGCTCGTACCACGAGCTGGATACTTAACTCGACCTTCGGCCTTCAGAGTCCGGACTCAGTTCTTAGGCGATCTTGGTGAACTCTGGGGTTACCTCGAGTTAAGGAGGTACGATCTTGTGATGGCAGCTCCGGTTTTGGGGATGTCCACGAGATAACCATGATTAGGCCGCAGCCCAGCTCGCTTAATTAGCCCGTGGGAAAATCAGGGCGTACACACCTAAACCCGACGGGGCATGATTTAGAAACCCGAACTCGACCCGATTTTTTCGGGTTCGGATCGGGTTAGACTCGATTTTGTCGGATTTTTCAAAAAAACGGGTTCTCTGAGTTTGGGTCGGGCAGGTTTTCGGGTTTTGCGGGTTCCGTGTGCAGCCCTACAGTACCGAAAATTAGGTTCTAACATGTTGTTGCTCGCGTGACTAATTTTTTTTAAGCGCGTGGAAAACAACATGTTTGAACCTAGTTTTCGGTACTGTAAACTATTCAGAATTTTCTGAAAATTTGTAGGATGTTCTAAATAGCTACAATATACACGGTCATAAAAAAAAAAGTCGCGCTGAAAACTGTTCACGGGTCGAGAAAACACTGAGAGTCCTACCGATATAGCTTAAAGTGAAGTCCCTGTAGAAAAAATGTTATATATATATTAGAGGGATGAATTATTAGTAAGACTTGTTTTATCACAAGCGACTAGACGTTAACTTCTTCCATCCCTGGATATTGACAAGGCTATACGTATCCAGAATTTCTAATAATCGATGGATTTTACGAAGTAACAGATAGTTCGGTAATCATGGTAAATATACATAAAATATAATATATGTAAAACCCAACTTTATTGTACGTACGTACGTAGTAGTTAGGGATTTATCTATAAATTTGGCTAGCTGGGAGTTCGCATTGGCCAATATGTCTTTGTTGTTAGAATATTATTTAATTAATTATAATGACCAAAACTAGTAATTTTAATTAATTTTGAATATAGTCAATATTGAGAATTTCTTTCTTTCTTGATGGTGATGGTGCCATATATTCTGTTCACATATTATACAACAAAAGTCTTTTAAAGCTAAAATAATTAAAACTATCCACTTGGTGTTGTTTCTTGGCTGTTCTCAAACCACATGTTTGGTACTGTTGTGTCATATAAAAATATATGTCTACATTCAACTATTTATAATTTTAAATTTTAAAAATAATTTTACTTTCTTATTATTTCTCAAAATAATTTTAAAAAATAAGTATAAAAATATTTTAAAAATATTTTAAAAATATTTACTGTCAAAAAAACAAATTGGGCATAAAAGTACAGTATTTTAAAAACATTGAGCATTTTAGCCGTCATTTACTCTATATAATAATTAATTGAATTAACAATTAATATTACATATTAAAAAATTAACAATCATTTTAATAATTTATTGTTGCAAATTATTAATTCAGAATTTTTTATGAATATATTTATATAATATATTAAATTATAATAAAAAATACAAATTTATCTGTTACTTGATTAAAAAAAATATTGTATTGAATGAGACTATAATTTTCGTAAAAATGTCATATCGTGTTAAAAGTAGACATGTTACAATAATCTTCTTAAAATTGTTGTTTCGTGTAAATTTTAATTTGCATGACACGACCGTTCAAAAGCTATATTATTGTGCCATGTTTATTTTTGACATGAGAAACTACTGTTTCTCATATGTTGCTCAAGTACAATTTTATAGTAGTAGTCATACTAGTAGACATGTAGAGACATTCTTTAGTTGAGTAGACACTAAGTTAACACACTAAATTAGACAACAAATTTGAATCCAATTAGTAATCGTGTTATACATGCGCTAGTCACATTTAAAAATTATAACCAATCATGTTGTACTATCTCTAATAATCTATAATTAATGTCTTGTGTGCATTATTGTACTTGCATATTTTAAGTGATAATATATATAATCTAATATTTTAAAACAAATTTAAAATAATATACTTTTAAAAAAATTAATAATTTTCTTATAGAATATATGTGATAGTATTATAAATCATAACTTTTATAATTATGTAAATGTGAGGTAAGGAAAAAAAATTATAAAAGAAATATATTGTTTACTTATTTATTAATTTTTGTATAACAGTCTCAATCAAAAAGCACTGCGGCAGCTTTTTTTTATTTTTTTTTTGTTGAAAGAAATGATTTCTCATTTACAAGCAACTGCCAAGAAGTAAAAGCACCAGCATTATCTAAAGTTAGAGCAAGTTTTGCCAGACTATGAGCTAAAGAATTGGCAGTCCTGTTACAATAGGAAAAACTAATAACATCGATGCTATTACAAAGAGGAAGACAATCCAAGATAACAGTATTGATGAGGGAGTTTTTTTTTATTATTATTATTTTAATTTTCACAAAAAATTAATAATAGTTTTATAAATAACTTTTTAAAATATATATAAATATATAATAGTTTAACCACAGTTAAAATTTAACAACAAAAATAACCCCCTCATTACCTCCGTCTCTGATCGATCTCAATCTTCATCATGGTGGTACTACTCTTTATCCCACCTTCTCCAGCTCCAACGTGTCAGGTACAGAGTTGAGTTTTGGCAACTTGAAAAAAAAAGACAAATATATTATGGATACTACAGTTAGGTGTCTCACTCACTCTTTCCTCCAGCTTTTTGGAATTTTCTTGTGTTATTCGTTTTTTTTTTTTTGTCTTTTTTATGTATTATTGTCCTTCCCTTTCTATTTGTTTTAAATGATTTTATTATAATTTGTGCACTATATCATTTTGTTCACGTTCGTATTTGTTTTTTTATGCTGAGAAGGGGTATTCAAACTAAACTTAGGCTATTTTTTTTTTGGTGAGATAAGCTATATATGTTTATGTTTAGATATATATTTTATATATATTATACCTAAAAAAATTGAAAAAAAATATTTATATAAAATACGACACCTATTGCCTAATGGTAATGTATAAATGACGTTCTTGTATCAATGGCTGAACTAATTGAAAAATGTTTTTAAAGAGGGCTAATAATAACATTTTTAATTCGTTGAAAGAGGTTAATTGATTTTTTTTTTAAGAAAAATTAAATCTTATTTTTCTTGACTTAAGTTATAAGAACATATAAAGAGAAAAAAATAATAATAAGAAGCTCCAAAATTTATTTACGGCTCCATTAAACTATCTCTTCCAAATATTGCATTTTCAATTTGGAATTAAATCGTTTACAGCCGTAAATTGAGTTCATTAACTTGAAACCAAAAATAGAAATATAATTTTATTTTTGTTACTTTATTTTAAAAAAATAAAAATATGTTTGGTAACTATTTTTTTTTTAAAAAAACAAAAAATAATAAACGTGTTTGAGAACTTTTATTTTTATTTTTTATTTAACAATATAAGGTGTTGGTTTGAAGAAAAAAAAATTTGAAAATTGAAAATTGTTTAAAAAAATTTTTTTAAGTAAAATAATTATATTTTCAAAATTTAATAAATTTTAATTAAAATTTAAAAAAATAATAAATAAAAATAGAGTTACCAAATATATTTTATATTTAATTTTTAAATTTTTAATTAATTAAATAAAAAATAATTTTATTTTAAGTGTTACCAAACCACTCATAAACTTTTCAAAGAAGAAATTAGTTAAAAGGAGAAGTAATAATTGAGACTTTAATAAGTGTAACATATAAAAAGATATATTAAGAATAAATTAGTGTATTGGGTCTACGATAATAAATATATATATCCACCTTAGACTTTTAGATATATGACTGATAATCATTATGTTTTAAAAAGAGAGCGGTATCTTTCTTTATATAAATATATATTCATTATATGAGTGACTATATATTGGACCATATATAATTAAAAAGAAAAAAAAGAAAGAAAGATAGAGATCACATATAATAAATATTTAAGCTTATAGAATATACTCTAATTTAATAAGAATTGTGTCGGTGGTTAGAGAATATATAGGATCACATTATGCGTCATATTCTTTTTTTATTAAATTACTTTTTTTTATAGAGAAATTTATATAATACACTTAATTTTTTTTTAAATTTAAGATTTAAAAAAAAATTAACCTTGTTTGATATTGTTTTCAGTATTTTGTTTTCAAAGTTGTGTTCTCAGAAATGAGAATAGAAAACAGTCTTTGTAGTTATTAAAAAATAAAAGGTGTTTGGTTAATGTTTTCTAAAAACTATTTTTTAGTTTTATTTTTTTTAAATCTTAAAAAAAAATTAACAAATATATTTTCAAAAAGAATTTTTTTTTAAAAGTTTGTAATAAATAATGAGATAAAAGAATTTAAAAGAAAAAATGATGAAAAATAAAGAGGGAGAAAGTAAGGAGAGAAAATTTGAAGAAATAGAAATTGAAAAGAGATAAATTAATCCAAGAAAAAATGAGAGAGAATGTGATAAGAAAGAAAGTGAATAGAGAGAAGTGAGTAGAAAAAAATGATGAGAAAAGAAATGACGAGAGAGAAAAAATGATGAGAGAGAAAATGAGGATATATTAAGTGGTGAGAAAGAAAGTAATAATATAGTAAGTGATGAAAGAGAAAATTATGATATAATAAGTGATGCAAGAGAAAATAAAGAGATAGAAAATGATGAAAGAGAAAGTGAGAAGAGAGAAAATAGCGAGAAAGCGAAGAGAGAAAGTGATGAGAGAGAAAGTGAAGAGAGAGAAACTAATGAGAGGGAAAATGATGTGACAATAAATGATGTTAGATAATCATAATTAAAAAAGTGATGTGAGAAAAAAAAATCGACAAAAAAAATTTAAGAACAATAGAAAACAATTTTTTGTTGTTCTCAATTTTTTTTGTTTTTTGTAACTTTGTTTTTAAAAACTGTTTTATGAAAACAATGTCAAACACCCTAACTTGTTTTCAAAAAATAATTTTTAGCTTTTAAAAATAAAAAACAGTTTCTTAGTTAAGGTGTCAAACACCATCTTTGGTTGTCTGTTTTTCGTCTTTTGTAATTGTTTTTTAGTTATTTTTGTGTTAATTTTTAGTTGTTTAAATTTATGTATTTGTGTAAGTTTATATGTAGTTGTTTTCTTGTCGTGTTGATGTCTAATTAATATTTAATTGTTTTTCAGATATATTTTAATTTTAAAAAAAACGCTTTAGCAATGGGTTGATTTATATTTATTATCTAATTATTATTTTTATTTATTTTTTTATGGGTTAGAATGCAGTGAGATGATGTCTTATTATTTAATTGTTGTTTTTTTAATTATTTTTTTAATATTGTATTTTTATAAATAAAAAACTTTAAAAAATATTTTAGAAAAAAATTGAGGCACGGTAAAAAAGTAAAAAAATAACAAAAAAAAAATATTTATGAGAAAACTCCTTCTCTTTAACTAATTATGCAATTTGATTTAGTAGATTTCTGTCTGCAGTTTTTCTCTTTGCACAAGTGGAGTAAGAATTTTCCTGATTAATTTTTTTAGAACGGAACCGGTGATAATTGTTCAAATATTTTTTAGAAAAATATACATTTAGTCCAGTTTTTTTTTTAAAAAAAAAAAAATTGGTAAAGAATATATTTCTTTACAATTCTTATTAATTTTGTTTTGGTTACGTGAATTATATATGTTTCATATATACTTGACATACATGAGGTGGGAGATAGGATTTTTTAGAAAAAACATTTAAGAATTTTTTTTTTTTTTTGCAAAAAAACAATAACATTAAAAGTTGTAGAAACATAAAAATATAAAATATAATATTTTTGAAAAAATCTCAAAAACTAAAACGGAACGGTTATAGCTAGCATTATTTGTATGAAATTGACGGTGTTAAATAAAACGAGACAGGAAATGTATCATAAATGTCTAAAAATGTTTTGTAAAAGAAATCACTGTTTTGGTATAGAGACGAGACGAAGAAAATAAGACAAGGAGAGAGATGTGAAAATTAATTCATCGCCATCATCCGTTGCCATCTTCAACAGAAACTAATAAAATTGTTTCCCCTCCTTGGGAGAATTGGTCAAAACTTGCTAACTTTATTATTAACAAAGAAAAAAAAAAGCATGCATGCATGCATAATGTCATACATGCTCTCTCTTCAATTATTGGATGGTCTCATAATTATAGCACATTTTGGTAGTATTACTATTACCTATCGTAACAGGCTCAGTTTCCCGCCATATGGGTGAGATGGGCAGCCTTTCTTGACAAAGTCGCGTTTAGATAAAATTTAAGTACTTATTTTAATTTAAAATAAAATATACAAAATTCGATATTAAATTGTCACTACAACAAAATATGGGTTTGATTACTGCATGGGGATAACATATATAGACATTCAATGTCTTTTTTTTTTTGTAGGAGTCATCATAAGTGACCCTATAATGACTTGTTGGGAGAGACTTTGAAAACATTTAACGTCTCCCTCTCGAAGATATCGTAGGGTGTAAAAAAGTATCTTACGACGTCTCCTAGGAGAAGACGTTGAATGTCTTCAAAGTCTCCCTATGCGAGTCATCATAAATTTTTCTACTTTAAAAAAAAATATTAATTGTATAATATTTTTAATATATTAATTAATAAAATTATATGGAATCATTATATATGCAAATTTAACATATTTTATTATGCATGTGGTTTGGAAAATCTAAATTATATGTAAATTTGAATTGTGGATTTTCATTAATAAAAATTGAAATGTATATATAACATGTTTTAGTTAGCAAAATATACAAAAATATAATATTATTGTTACACATACAAAATTAATAAATATTAAACTAGCTATCTAACATAATATGAAAGACAAAGTTAACAAATCATTGAGACGATGTCTTTGGATTATCGGTAGCATATCATTCATTCAATGTTGTCGCATTTCATCAATCTGTGCTGATATATATGTCGTAGTGTTTAGCTAAAAAATACACAGTAAAATATATTAGTTAATTATTTTTTGATTATATATATACTTTAATAATAAATAAATTGTAAACTTTTATAAATTTATATACATACATCTTTCTTCAAATAACATCCATGATGTGTCACAACCCGAGCCCTAGGCTGTGGCAGATTTGTAATATCCATAAATTGGGTGGTCAAAGGTCAAACTTTGATCCTTATTAGAAAATAGCCTTTATAAATTATCATTTAGTTTATACTAGATAATACTATAATTATAAGTCAAAACAATGGAATAATTCATATAATTATATATAAAAATATTAGTGAAGCATGATCATTTATCATTATACATAGAATAATAATATCCTCACAGTTATGTAGTCACCAAATAGTTAAATTTAATAAGTCATAAATACCCAAAATAATACTTAGCATCCACCATTCCTCATTCCTAACTATTACATAGCTAATTTAGATACACAGACCATTAGGTTCCAAATTAAATACATATATAAAGTTCAAAAGATAGAACTACGGCACCAAATACATTGGCTTCATCAATAATTCACCTTATCCACATTTGCGTCACTAGGCCCTTGGAATGGGAGAGATATAGGGGGTGAGCTTATAAAGCTCAGTAGGAAAGCAACTAATATCATAGAATCCAAAAAGTTAAATAAAACATATACATGGTTAGCTTTGAAAACAAAACATATATCATCGTGTATAAACCAAAATATAAAGAAACCACAAATAATCATAAGAGCATAGCTACAAGTGCACATCACACCGTCCACTAGATCCCTAGTTCCCGTTACCCACCATAGAAAAACCGACATCCTAAACCGGGTAGCCGGACCTGATACCACCACAAGGGGAGGCTCAGAACACTTTCTGTATACAGATGCTAGGTCTTTACACCTACAGGTGAGTGGACACCTGATCTACCTATGATGACATAGAGACTAGGTCGTGAAACAACAACATGCACAAATCATGATCACTATGGCTCTCATCAGTATAACCAAATGCAGGTAAACATGAAAAGAAAGAAATATATTCCCATTATATTTTAGAAAATTGGGCAGCATAACAACTGCATTAAAATAAAACCCAAAAATCATAACCTGCATAAATAAGTGAACAAAAATATATTTGGCATTCAGTGCCCTCAGAACAGATTATAAAACATGCAGATTAAGTTTTCAATTTTTCAAATGTTTTATAAATATCAAAATTGGAATATGCTTAATGCAATACAATACGAGTAAAATAAGTCCAATAGTCAAGTTAAGTCCCTACCTCCTTAGAATTTTCAATCCGAGTCCAAAGCGACGCTCCTAAGCTTAACGATGATCCTATAGTGATTTAGTCCGATTTTTATATCACGTTTTTCCTACGTGCATCAAATGAGAAAACGATTATCATCATTACATTCCTTGTTCAAAATCATGTCCAACGACATATAATATAACCATATTTAAAATTTCAACTTCCGGAACCTCACCCAAGTGGTGCACAGCAGCAATTGGTGGCGGCAGTGAGCAGTGTACCAGAAACGTCAATGAATATATGCATGGCATATATCAAAACGATCCTCTCGATGAGTACATCACGGAAGTACAACTCCTTTGCCCAAATGACCTCCAATGTCGCCGTAAAATGCTTCCAAAGGGGCAGAGATACCCAAAATCTCGCCGGAGAAAAACAGTGAGTTGTCCAGAATGGTTTAGTGGGTTTTGTTCCTCTCTCCACGCCGGTACCAACCACTCATCGAGAGGTGGTCGGAGTTGGCCGGAAAACACAGTCAAAGTTGACGGACCAAAACTTTGACTGGCAATTCCGAATGATTGACGGCGAGTTGGGCAGTGCCGCTTGGTAGTTGAGGTCACCGGAGCAAGGTGAAATAGATGAGCTGTCATGTGTCAAAAATGGTGGCTGGTGGTGGTTGGGTCTGGTGCCTTGCCATGGCTTGCTGAGAGAAGAAGAAGAAGCAAAGGAAAAAGAAAGAAAAGAAGAAGAAGAGAAGAGTGTCGGGGAGAGAAAGAAAAAGGAAGGAAATAAAAATATGAATATTAAATAAAAAAATTAAGTGGGTCCCACCACTTATATATAATTTAATAATTTTTCTTTTTGTCTTTTCAACCTGAAAAAAGTCATCAGGCTTTACATTCCTCCCTCCTTAAAGAAATTTCGTCCCGAAAATTTCAAAGTACATCCTCAAGTTGAAAATCAAACCAATGAGGATACTTCTCATACATCCCCGACTCTAACTCCCAAGTAGCCTCGTCTTCCCTATGGTTCCGCCATAAGTCCTTGTGTAATGCCCCAAATTTCCTAATGAGGTTTAGGACCTTGATTAGGAGGCCGGGAGGGCCATAATTGATTTATTATAGTATTTAATGATTATATGCATGTCTACGTGAATTATATTATTATATGGTGGTGGATGCATGCATATGGGAGAATTTATTATTGTGAGGGTATTTTGGTAATTTGGCCACTGTGGGCGTGATTGTATATTTTGGGTGCATGATTGTGATTAATTAATATAGCCACATTATAAGGTGGATTGGTTCGAGCTATCGACATGAGACGATCATGAGATGTAAGTGTTCGGTCTAGTCATAACGAGTTTAAGTTCGAGGCTCGGGGTGAGTCTCGGGGTGAATTTTATGATTATAGCGTTACCGGGGATTTCAGGGTAACGGGATGTGATTTATTGGCATTTGAGAATGTTGAGAATAGCGGGAATTGGAGAGCGTTAATTATGATTAACGGTATAGGTTGAAAAGGACGATTTTACCCTTGGGAGTGCTTAGAAGCCTTTAAATGACCTAGGGGCATTTAGGTCATTTGGCTTGGATATACATGAGGTTTAGTAGGCTGTAGAAAACAGAGTTAAAACAGAGTCATCCTCATCCTCTCCTTCTCTCTCTCCCTTACAAAACTCTCCTCCATCTCTCTTCCAAATTTTGAGAGCCACTTTGGGGTTTTGAGCTAGGAAATCAAAGGTGGCAGCTAGGGGACTTGTTTCAACCATTAAAGGGGATTCAAAATAGGTTTCAAGGTGAGTTTTAGACTTTGGTTTCAGGTATTGCTCTGTTTTCAAGTTTTGGTTTTCAACTTTTGATTCTTGTGAGAAGTTTGGATTCAAAGGGGTTTTGATGGATGATAAGATTGGGTTTTGATGAGGGGAGGTTATGGGTGTTGTCAAGGGGTTTAATTGTATGTTAGAAAGAGGTTTTATGAAGGTTTGAAGGACTGGTTTGAGAGGAAAAACACAGGGGAAGAATTGAGGTCGCGTGTCGGTTTTTGCCTAGTCTGGGCTGAGCGCCGCGGCGCAGCTGTGGTGCGCCGCGGCCCTTGGCGTCTAGTAGGGGGGAGCCTTTCTGTTTGAAGGCGCGCCGCGGCGCAGCAGGGGAGGGCCTCGGGGTTGTACCTAGTACCCAGTTAAGTGGGGATTGATCTCCCGGAGGCTAGATATTGATTTGGGAACTTATGTTGATCATTTTTTATTGATGGTACCTTATATTTGGTTATGACTAGGTGACCGCTAAAGGACTAAAAGTTGATCGTTCTCAAGGGTCGCTCTTTTAAACGTTCTAGCTCGACTTTGAGGTAAGAAAACTGCACCCTGTGTATATGAGACATGCATGGCTATTATGATGCATGTTTGTTGATTAATGGGTATGACACGCGTGGTTATTATTGATGCATGACGGCTAATTATTATGCATGACATGCATGGCTACTCTTGGTTCATGTTGGTTGACTATTAAATGTGACATGCATGGCAGTTATTAGTGCATGTTGGATTGCTGGATATGTTGCATATGATGCATGAGAAACATGTGTTTGGGACATGCTTTATATACTGAGTATGATACTGTTCAGAGCTTGAGCCTCTGTGTTTATGCATGGCCCTAATAGCACTACTACCTATTTGGTAAGCATGCTAAATACCTTGTTTATGGATAAGGAACATGTGATATATGATTGGTGGCATGTCTTACTTTTGAAAGACACTGACTAGTCAGGGACCGACTCTAGAGTCGAGAATTATGCATTGAATGGCTCTATGGCATTAATGCCAGACCGACCCTAAGGTCGAAGAATTTATAAGCGCTTGCCTGGTCTACGACCAGATGTTTATGGCCAAGGTATATGACCCCGGTGACTGTTTGTCACACGGCCAAGGGACGTTGTCCATGGCACGACTCTAGGGTCGGGAGGAAGGTTATGTTGGTGACCATTCACCATGCACCTATCCTAATCAACTTATGAAAGGATCACGTATCAGTTAAGCCCTGGTGACCCTATCGTCACATGGCTAAAGGGAGCGATGCTCATTATTGTGACTTTTGGTTATTGTCACCTATTTGCCTGGACTGATAGTCCTGAATGGTTATAATGATCGTTGTTGATATTATATCATGTTTTATTGTGTTTTCTTACTGGGCTTCGGCTCACGGGTGCTACGTTGTGCAGGTAAAGGCAAGAGGAAACTGGACCATCCTTGAGTTGGAGAGCTTAGGTGATGACGTGTACATATGCAGCTGCTCGTCCGCCACAGCCGAGGTTTAAAGTGGAACTAGGGTTGAACCCTGTTTTGCCGCTTAGAACGACCTGTTGTAAATATTTTCTGTAATAAACTCTTAAACTTTATTTTCGGGATCCCAATGTATAAATTAAACGTTCTAGTGAAACGTTACATCTTAACCATAGTTTTTAATCCCTAAACCGATAATCATACTTAGTTCACGATTTTGGCCAAATGACTCGATTAGCGAGTTTAGCACTGTTTACAAGGCACACCGTAACGGTCCCTGGAGCTGGGGCGTTACAACTTGGTATTAGAGCGAGCCAAGGTTTATGGTTTCTGAAGACAAGCTGGGCATGTACACTCATCACTGAAGATAGCTTCACTCAAGGAATGGTAAGTATTTCTGTAGCTATGTGCATAGCTGTTCGAATAAGATGTGAATGCTTTACCTGTACATTGTATTAGGGAGCATGAGATTCTGATAGAGCCTGGCTCTTGACTATATGATTATATGCTCCGTGAATATATATGTATATATGATTGTGAACACATGGTTACCTGCTCTGTGAATATATATATATATATAATTGTGTTATTTGCATGCTGGGATTGGAAGCATGGTTTGAGTATTGGAAGAGCAGGGATTATGAATAATGTATGAATGCCATGGGCATGTTTGTAACGCTGCAAGTGGTTCTTGATTGTGGTGTGGTAAGGTTTATCCCGTGGGGGAAAGCCCTTGATATGCTAATTGTGATTAATGGATCAAGTTATTGACTGCAGATTGAATCAGCAGGTTTATATTCAAGGCAGATTATGGGGCCTGGTGATAGTTATGCAGGGGCTGGGAGTTACAGCCAGGGTATCAGTTCTTCGTCTGCATCTTTGAATGTTCAGCAGACACTTACAGATTTGCAATTAAGATTGCAGAGGCAGGAAGAAGAGATCAGGTATTTGAAGCAACAGTGGAGTCTGTTGGGGAGTACCTCTTCCTTTGCTAAGCCAAGGGTGGCATCAGTTTCAGCTCAGCCTAGGGTTGAGAATAGATGGGAATTTCTCTGTGGAAGATTCCTGAAGTTTTATCCTCCAATCTTTGAGGGAGGCCTAGATCCATTCAGAGCTGAGCAATGGATGGGCATGATCAGCTCCATTCTTGATAGTATGAGACTGGTGGGTCACGATAGAGTGATCTGTGCTACATGTGTATTGCGGGATGATGCCCGGACATGGTGGGAGGTAGTATCCCAGACATGAGACACAGTTGTGATGGACTGGAAAGAATTTAGGAAGCTGTTTAATGAGAAGTATTACTGCGATGTCGCTAAGACTGCCAAGATGAATGAGTTTTTGAATCTCGTTCAGGGTAATGTGTCAGTGACCGAGTATGTTACTAAATTTGATGAGTTGGCCACGTTTGCCTTGGACATGGTACCCACGGATGTGGTTCGGAAGGAAAGATTTATCCAGGGGTTGAATCCTGGAATAGCTCAGGGCATTAGAGTTGCCCAGTGTATGAAGTCTCTACCTATGCTCAGGTGGTGGAGAAGGCTCTTGCTGTTGAGAGTATACTGGTTGGGCAGCAGAGTGCTGGAGAGCATGGAGCCCAGATAGTGGTATCTCCACTTATTGGAGCAAGTAAGGATGAAAGCTGGAAGACTCGTCCAAAGTGCGCTCGGTGCAAGAGGCATCATCTGGGAGAATGCCGAGCAAAGGCATGTTTCTTATGTAGAATGGTTGGGCATCTTAAGAAGGATTGTCCAAGTCTAAGAGAGCATAAGCAAAAGAGGATAGACAGCTCGACTCCAGCTCGAGTGTTTGTTCCAGGGCAGTCAGAGTCAGAGACAGAGACTAGTTCCTCGGGGATGACAGGTCAGTCTTCTAGTTCTGAGATGTGAATTATGCTGTTTGGCTTTGGTGCCATGTTATTCTTTTGTTGGTATATAGATAGAGAAGGGTATATTGATGGTTTATGTAGATCACATGGTTATGTTGTGATGGGAAAAGTAACACGCTATTGGCAACCTAAGAGATAAGTTGAGTTATGGCAAGGACTCATCAGGGATTATGATAAAGCTGGTTATGATAGGCTTGGGTTTGATCCAGGGTTTGGATTGGTTAAGTAATTAAAGAGCAGTCTTGAATGACAAGGAAAGTATAGTAATTAAGTAATTAAAGAGCAGTCTGAAATGGAATTACCAAAATTATAGTAATTTTGGTATCACATGGATTCAATATGTTTATAATACCGGATGTGAGGGCTGGAGTTTGTGCAGGGAGGTGCATGGAACTCTTAGCCAGTGTGGTGGATACCACTTAGGTTGCGTTATTTAGATCAGGACAGACTGGATTAGTCTGTGGGTTTTTAAATGTGTTTCCAGGTGGTCTGTCAGGCCTTCTTTTTATTAAAAGAAGATTGGAATGGTGATTGGTTTAGTACCAGAGATGGAATATGATGTAAACACTGTTTCGAATGGTTCAGTGGGGTTATAAGAATTAAAGAATTAGTTGCTGAGTAAGATGGAATCCTTTGAGGTGGATCTTGGATCTGGTTAAGACCAGTTAGAGATCAGAGTGAGAAAATTATGTAAAGGATTGAGCTAGTATCATATTAGAGCACTATGAGTGCTGAGTATATCTTGAGAATTGGGTTGATGCTAAGTGATTGTGAACCAGATGAAAAGTGTATTCAAAGGTAGACTTGAATGGGACTTATGATCGTCATGGACGATGGAATAGTGGTGTTTTCTTGGTGGAGAATTGCTAAAAGTGAAAAGTGCCTTGGGGACAGGAGTGTCCATGGATAGTAAAGATATTTCAGGTGCCTTGGGGAGAAAGTGCTGGGTCTTTATGGACCAGGGTCAGTTTGAGGATTGTTATGACATCCTAGTGATAGAGAAAAGTGGTTGCTTATGCAACATGTTGATTAAAGAATCTGTCCAAAGCTGGAGTAGAGTTTCTGGCGGGCCAAGTGGCCAGTTTATTGTTTGAGATTATTGTCTTAAGAAAGATAAAAGGAAAGGTGGTTAAGTGGGCCACAGACGGCCAAGGTTGAATGGGAAGCTTTAGCTGGATTAGCTAAAGGTTGTATAGTGACGAACATGAATTTATGATGATATAGCGATCGGACTTGGGATCCGAAGGACGTCGAGAGTAACTGAGAGATTCTGGATGAATCTCATGTTGTTCTTTTATTTGTTTCGTTCAGACATCGTGAAAAGGTAACATGATATGGAAATTTTATGGTGATGGCCTGGGATGAAGAGGCATATATCGAGGCATGTGTAAAGCTCTTACCTGGTAGCAGGTCATAACAGTGTATCAGGAAACAGCAAGGCCATTACAGCCTTTGGGTGTTTCATAGTGGGAATAAGTGAGCATCGCGATGAGTTTCGCGGTGGGATTCCCAGGTTGATGGTTCGGCATGAAATGGGTATTAAGTCATTGTGAACTGGTGGTCCAAGTGAGTTTGTTCTATCAGTAAGGTTAGGTGAATAGTACAGCTGGTCAATATTTGAGTTTCCTTGTGAGAAGGATAGAGAGCCTTCGTAAACTCAAGGTCTATCTTATCAGATGAAGACTTTATTGTGACTTCCAGGTTTTGGAAGGGTTAGGAAGGCGATGGGTGTATATGAATGGAACTCAGTGCAGATTGTTACTCTCAGACTGATGGCAAATCAGAGAGAGAGGGTTATCCAATTATTATTGGAGGAACATCTTATAAGATGAGTGAGAAAATATATATACTTATGTCTGGATCCTGAGGTGGTTCAGGGGATTTGTGAGATTGCTGGAGCTTAAATGTCGGTTGATCATGTCTCAGAATAGACAGAACAGTACTATTGAATTGGAAAGTAGGAATGTGGAATTCCAGGGAGGAGAATGTATCTTCTCTAAGGTATCACCATGGGAAAAAGGGTGAGGAATTAAGACAAGTTAAGTCCTAGTTTGTTTCAGCAGTTGGAGCCTGATTAGGTCGGAACAGAGTGACTCTGAATCAGTTTTACTTTTAGCACTGGCAGTAGTATGTAGTGAGTTACGTGCTTCCGTGCAGTGGCCATGGGCTGAAGGAACTTATAAACTGAATTATGAGAATCTGAAGGTTAGGTTAAGTATTCCGGTAAGGAATAGCCAGTTCAGATTGTGACATAAGTAATGAGGTTCTGTTGAGCATAATGTACCTCAGGTTAAGGTAAGGCTATCGAAATACTGAAGTCAAAGAAATGACTTAAGGAATTTGTGACAAGTGAGTGGAATTCTGGTTCCGAACTGTTGAGTAAATTTCGAGGACGAAATTTCTGTAAGGAGGGGATAGTTGTAATGCCCCAAATTTCCTAATGAGGTTTAGGACCTTGATTAGGAGGCCGGGAGGGCCATAATTGATTTATTATAGTATTTAATGATTATATGCATGTCTACGTGAATTATATTATTATATGGTGGTGGATGCATGCATATGGGAGAATTTATTATTGTGAGGGTATTTTGGTAATTTGGCCACTGTGGGCGTGATTGTATATTTTGGGTGCATGATTGTGATTAATTAATATAGCCACATTATAAGGTGGATTGGTTCGAGCTATCGACATGAGACGATCATGAGATGTAAGTGTTCGGTCTAGTCATAACAAGTTTAAGTTCGGGGCTCGGGGTGAGTCTCGGGGTGAATTTTATGATTATAGCGTTACTGGAGATTTCAGGGTAACGGGATGTGATTTATTGGCATTTGAGAATGTTGAGAATAGCGGGAATTGGAGAGCGTTAATTATGATTAACGGTATAGGTTGAGAAGGACGATTTTACCCTTGGGAGTGCTTAGAAGCCTTTAAATGACCTAGGGGCATTTAGGTCATTTGGCTTGGATATACATGAGGTTTAGTAGGATGTAGAAAACAGAGTTAAAACAGAGTCATCCTCATCCTCTCCTTCTCTCTCTCCCGTACAAAACTCTCCTCCATCTCTCTTCCAAATTTTGAGAGCCACTTTGGGGTTTTCAGCTAGGAAATCAAAGGTGGCAGCTAGGGGACTTGTTTCAACCATTAAAGGGGATTCAAAACAGGTTACAAGGTGAGTTTTAGACTTTGGTTTCAGGTATTGCTCTGTTTTCAAGTTTTGGTTTTCAACTTTTGATTCTTGTGAGAAGTTTGGATTCAAAGGGGTTTTGATGGATGATAAGATTGGGTTTTGATGAGGGGAGGTTATGGGTGTTGTCAAGGGGTTTAATTGTATGTTAGAAAGAGGTTTTATGAAGGTTTGAAGGACTGGTTTGCGAGGAAAAACACAGGGGAAGAATTGAGGTCGCGTGTCGGTTTTTGCCTAGTCTGGGCTGAGCGCCGCGACCCTTGGCGTCTGGTAAGGGGGAGCCTTTCTGTTTGAAGGCGCGCCGCGGCGCAGCAGGGGAGGGCCGCGGCCCTTAAGGCCATTTTGACCAAAAACATGTTTTTAAGCTTGGGGATTCAAGCCATAGGCCTCGGGGTTGTACCTAGTACCCGGTTAAGTGGGGATTGATCTCCCGGAGGCTAGATATTGATTTGGGAACTTATGTTGATCATTTTTTATTGATGGTACCTTATATTTGGTTATGACTAGGTGACCGCTAAAGGACTAAAAGTTGATCGTTCTCAAGGGTCGCTCTTTTAAACGTTCTAGCTCGAATTTGAGGTAAGAAAACTGCACCCTGTGTATATGAGACATGCATGGCTATTATGATGCATGTTTGTTGATTAATGGGTATGACACGCGTGGTTATTATTGATGCATGACGGCTAATTATTATGCATGACATGCATGGCTACTCTTGGTTCATGTTGGTTGACTATTAAATGTGACATGCACGGCGGTTATTAGTGCATGTTGGATTGCTGGATATGTTGCATATGATGCATGAGAAACATGTGTTTGGGACATGCTTTATATACTGAGTATGATACTGTTCAGAGCTTGAGCCTCTGTGTTTATGCATGGCCCTAATAGCACTACTACCTATTTGGTAAGCATGCTAAATGCCTCGTTTATGGATAAGGAACATGTGATATATGATTGGTGGCATGTCTTACTTGTGAAAGACACTGACTAGTCAGGGATCGACTCTAGAGTCGAGAATTATGCATTGAATGGCTCTATGGCATTAATGCCAGACCGACCCTAAGGTCGAAGAATTTATAAACACTTGCCTGGTCTACGACCAGATGTTTATGCCCAAGGTATATGACCCCGGTGACTGTTTGTCACACGGCCAAGGGACGTTGTCCATGGCACGACTCTAGGGTCGGGAGGAAGGTTATGTTGGTGACCATTCACCATGCACCTGTCCTAATCAACTTATGAAAGGATCACGTATCAGTTAAGCCTTGGTGACCCTATCGTCACATGGCTAAAGGGAGCGATGCTCATTATTGTGACTTTTGGTTATTGTCACCTATTTGCCTGGACTGATAGTCCTGAATGGTTATAATGATCGTTGTTGATATTATATCATGTTTTATTGTGTTTTCTTACTGGGCTTCGGCTCACGGGTGCTACGTTGTGCAGGTAAAGGCAAGAGGAAACTGGACCATCCTTGAGTTGGAGAGCTTAGGTGATGACGTGTACATATGCAGCTGCTCGTCCGCCACAGCCGAGGTTTAAAGTGGAACTAGGGTTGAACCCTGTTTTGCCGCTTAGAACGACCTGTTGTAAATATTTTCTGTAATAAACTCTTAAACTTTATTTTCGGGATCCCAATGTATAAATTAAACGTTCTAGTGAAACGTTACATCTTAACCATAGTTTTTAATCCCTAAACCGATAATCATACTTAGTTCACGATTTTGGCCAAATGACTCGATTAGCGAGTTTAGCACTGTTTACAAGGCACACCGTAACGGTCCCTGGAGCTGGGGCGTTACACCTTGACTACGGGAATCTCTCTATTCCTTAGCACCTTTAACTCTCTTGCTAGGATTCTGATAGGTGGTTCTTAATATGTCACGTCCTCTTGAAGAGAGATAGCCTGATACACAATGATGTGCGACGAGTCTGGAGTATACTTACTCAGCATCGACATATGGAACACATTGTGAACATGCCCCTACCTCGATGGTAAGGCTCAATCGATATGCAACCTCCCCAACTCTCTCGATAACCTCGAAAGGTCCAATATACCTCGGGGCTAGCTTACCTGTACGCCCTAAATATCCACGAGTTATTAGCGAGCTGGAAAATGGCATAATTCAATCTGCCACGTGTAAACCGTCCACCCGAAGCTGCTGTTACGAGTCTCCACCTCTTTAGCCCGAGCTGATCAAAGAGTTAGCAGTATACTCGAAGGCAACGGGTCAGCAATATGGATATCATGAGCTAGCTCTACATCAAGCTCGAGGTGCGGCATAGATCTGGCATCCCCAACTATTTGTGAAGTCAACCACGCAATGTAAACGTGCGCATATCAGAGATCACGTGTCTATTCCATTCCTGAATTCTCGGACACGCAGTATAAATGTGCGTGTTCAGGCACCTCACGACTGGTTTTGGTCATGCGGCCCATTATCTCCCATTACCTATTGATTAGACAACACCTCATTGTCAGGTTTTAGGAATTAATCATCAGTGTCACAGAGATGACATGATGGGTAAGAAGGTCACGGGGTGACCCCCTTTACCAACGCCCAGATATCCTCTCCCTATAAATACCGAAACCCTGGGCGTTGCAAGGGGTTGGCGTTTTTATTGTAAAGAAACACTCTGTAAGGAATACTTGAGAGATATCAATAATATTGACTGGTGGACTAGAAAGATTTTAACCTTCGAACCAGCCAAAAGGAAAGGAGTGATAACCTATCCATTTGCCAGTTTAGAATTAAATTATCTTCATATTACGGTTCACTTTTTAGCACTAATCCATCCTGTTTATTCGTATAATTATCTGTTGGCGAAGAACCGCGTCAACATTACCATTCACTCCAAATCTTATCACACCATGCATAGGAGTAATTTTTGAAGAAGATAAGTCGCCAACCTCAACTCAAATTCTCGTCGGTGGAGATCAACATAACTTTTCTGATGACTTTTAACAACCTTAAGTCTCTCTTGGATGTCTTTGATCTTCTCGGTGATAGTAGCGATAATTTGAGATCCAATTATGACATGCTCATCTAGTTCTGCCCAACACAAAGGAGATCTGCATGGTCTCCCATATAAGGCCTCATAAGGAGCCATGCCTATACTGGCCTGGTAGCTATTATAATAAGTGAACTCCACTAATGACAAGTGTTCTCCCCAGCTAACCCCAAAATCCACTATGCATACAAATATACAATTACGCCCTCAACAGGCCAAATTACCAAAATGTCCCTATGATAAAATGTGGACCCACATGCATGAATTTATCATCATATTATAATATAATTCACATAAACATGCATATAATCATTCAATGGAATAATAAATCAATTATGACCCTCTCGGCCTACTCATCCAACCATTAAACCTCATTAAGGATTTTGGGGCACTACACCACGTCCCACCATTTGATGGAAACTCAGACCTGTGTGGTCATTTGAGTACCTTCAACACCATCATGCGAGCCAGCAATGTTGGCTACGAGCTCAGATGTATGTTGTTCCCAGCCACACTTATAGGACCAGCAAAAAACTAGTTTGAGAAGTTTAGAACACATTCGATCTCGTCCTGGGATCAATTAGCTAGAGTCTTTAAGATGCAATTTAGAGAAATGATTGGCATCAGGCCCAAGGCCTCTGCCTTAACCAATATCCGACAACATCAAGATGAGTCATTAAAGAGTTACCTCACGAGGTTTAACCTAGAAGTGGCTCGAGCTCGGAATGTCAACGATAGTGCCCACCTGATGGCCATTAGGGCGGGTATTTTACCAGGAAGTCCTCTTTGGGAAGATTTATAAAGGAAACCTATTAGGTCACTAACCAAGTTCAATTGGAGGGCCCAGAGGTTTGTCATTGTAGAAGAGGCGAGGTAGCACTGAACCTGACCTCTTCGCCCATAACTACAACGACAAACATGAACTCTGCCTCGACCTCGGCGACCCCGTCAAGTTTAAAACCCTCTGGGTATAACTTTTCTAAAAGGAAGAAGAATGAAGGGAATAACCCCGAGGCTGATGGAGGTAAAAAGAAGAAAGGGGATAAATACTTCTCTGTGTTCAAGTTGTATACCGAGCTCAATGAGTCTCAGGAGAATATTTACCTAGCCAATGAAAACCAGGTCCCGTTTAGACAGCTTGACCCCATGAGGAATCAGAAGACGAAAAGGGACTCAAATAAATACTATAGATTCCATAAAGAAATTGGACACACAACCGACGAGTGTTGGCAGTTAAAAGACGAGATTGAAGGATTGATCTCGAGGAGGTATTTCGGTCAACACGTCAGAAACTGAAATCCCAATCAAGCATCAACAAGTTAGAGGGCAACAGCCGCGCTGCCTTCCCAACACAATAACTCCCAAGCTCAGGAGGATAAGAGACCCTCTCCGATTGATAGAGAAGATGTAGTAACCATCTCGGGGGGGCTCATATCACAGGTTTGGGTGGGAACGCCAATAAAAGATACGTAAACAAGCTCAAGACCGGAGACGGTTCTCCTTACGAACCCGAGCCACGAGCTCCAAAACAACAGAGGTTTGAGACTCAACCAATAACATTTACAGAGGATGACGCGTCGCATGTCCAATTTCATCATAATGACCCCCTGATCATTACCCTCCAACTCGCGAACAAGAGGTTACACTGAGTCCTGATTGATAACGGGAGCTCGATGAATATTCTTTACAAATCCACTATAGAAAAGATGGGACTCGTGCTTCACGATTTGAAAGCATGTGCAGCAATGTTGTACAATTTTTCAGGAGAAAGGATTGCATGCATGAGATCCATCGAACTCCCCGTAACCTTGGGAGACTATCTAGTCTTGGTATCCAAGATGATGGAGTTCGTTGTGGTGGACCTCCCATCAGCCTACAACGTACTACTCAGGAGACCAGCCCTAATTGGGCTGGGGGCAGTGTCGTCTGTTAGGCATTTGGCCATCAAGTTCCCGACCTCTAGTGGCATCGAGACGCTGAAGGGAGACCAGCTCCCAGGAAGGGAGTGCTACAACATTTCCATAAAAGGGAAAAGTCAGACAAGTGCGCAAGCTCTAGTGGCTATCCAAGAGATAAATGGATCCGTTTTTGAAATTGATGAGGAGATCAATCCCAGGGTAGATGGGAGGGCTGATCTTGAACCTTTGGAAGAGCTCGAGGAAGTTAAGCTTGAAGCAATAGATGTTACAAAGGTGGTGAAGGTGGGTAAGAACCTTTCTGAAAAGGCAAGATGGAAATTAATTTGCTTCTTGAAAGAAAACCAGAATGTGTCATTGAGTAGGTTTATCTCGAAATCTACAGATCGTTGTCTTCCTTTTTTCAACCTTTTGAGAGGGGGAAAAAAATTCGAGTGGTCAAAGGAGTGCGAACTTGCATTTCAAAACCTTAAAAAGCACATCGCCAAACCACCAATCTTGTCGAAACCAGTCATGGGAGAGGTTTTGTATTTATACCTCGCGACAACCGAATACGCTATTAGTGCGGTGTTTGTCTGAGAAGAGAAAAAAGTACAAAAACCTGTATACTATGTCAGCAAATGGTTATTGGGGGCAGAATCGAGATACCCGCTGATGGAAAAATTAGCTCTTAGCCTGGTACATTCATCTTGAAAGCTCCGAACTTATTTCCAAGCACGCCTCATTCATGTGCTAACTGATCAACCACTATGACAAGTTTTGTCCAAACCAGAGGCATTTGGAAAATTGTTAAAGTGGGCTGTCAAACTCGAACAATTCACGTACCACCCAAGAACGACCATCAAGGAACAAGCCCTGGCGGATTTCATTGTTGAGTGTACTAGAATCTCAAATGACGAATTTGTAACCCCAGCTCACGAGCTGTGGAAACTTTATGTCGACGGATCCTCCAACAAAAACAGATCGGGGCAGGCATTTTACTGATCACCCCAGTAGGAAATCGATTCCACTCCGCTTTAAGGTTCAACTTCGAAGCATCAAATAACGAGGCTGAGTACAAAGTGTTACTAGCAGGACTTTGAATAGCCAAAGAACTCAAAGCAAAGGCTATACACTGCTATAGTGACTCACAACTGGTGGTCAATCAAGTTGTGGGGGAATATTAGTGTAACCCCCTAAACTCCAAGGACTGTTACGGTTCGCATTATAAACAGTGCTAAACTCGCTAATCGAGTCATTTGGCCGTAAACGTGTAACTAAGTATGATTAGCAGTTTAGGGATTAAAAATTTTGGTTAAGATATAACATGTCATTAGAACGTTTACTGTATACATTGGGATCCCAAAAAAATATAATTTAAAGGTCTATTACAAGAAAATATTTATACCAGCTGATCTAAGCAGCAAAACGGGGTTTTACCCTAGTTCTTCTTTCAACCCTCGGCCGTGGCGGTCGAGCAGCCGCATATGTACACATCGTCACCTAAGCTCTCCAACTCACGGATGGTCCAGCTTTCTTTTGCCTTTACCTGCACCACATAGCACTCGTGAGCCGAAACCCATCAAGAAAACTCAATATGCTCATGAACAATATTAACATGTCATCAAATCATAATGTGCATGCCTAGCAATAATAACCTTCCTCATGCATGCAAGCGGGTGCAAACAAATGAATATGGGGACCTCCATTGGAATAGATGACTAATGAGTCAATCTCTGGGGACCTGCTTCTTGAATAAATGACTAGTAAGTCAATCTCAGAATGGGTGACTAATGAGTCACACCCTCCATAGGAGACTAATGAGTCACACTCTATATAGATGACTAATGAGTCATACCCTTTATAGGTAACTAATAAGTCACACTCTGTATAGAAGACTAATAAGTCTTTCTCTGTCCAGGTGGCTAATGAGTCACACTCTGTATAGAAGACTAATGAGTCTCACTCTGTATAGGTGACTAATGAGTCATACTCTGGAGGTCCCATACCCTCCCAGCCATATGACATATAGGTCACCTTAGCCTTTCTGGCTCTAGCTCTAAATAACTAGCCCTTAGACTAGACAAGCGCTTTTAATTTTCATCGAACTTGAGGTCGGTCCGACATTAATACTCATTTGAGTCATTCAATAGAGATGTCGATTAGATCTAATCTTTTATCAGCTTGCGTTAACACGCTAAGACCGTACTTGACTTATGAGTCAATCCCATGTGACCAGTACTCAGTACCACTGCCAAACTTGATTAATGAGTCACAGCTTCACAGTTGATACTGACACCAGTGCCAATTCTGACTAATGAGTCAGTGCCACGCACAAGTAAGCAATGCTACCAGGCATATATCATATGTAAAATATCCAAACGTAGGACATTCAGCATGCTTGCATAACAGTTGCTAGCACAATTATGATCATGCACACTCACAGAGACTTAAGCTCTGATCAGTCTCATATTCAACATTCATGGCATACCCTAAACACATGTTTCTCGTGCATCATATGCATCACATTTAATCACCCGACATGCCTCAATAATATTCATACACAAGTGAGCAAGATTGCTAAGCATTTGATATGCTATCAATGTTCACATTTAAACATCCAACATGCATAAAGAATAACCATGCATGTCACATATGGGGTGCAGTTTTCTTACCTCTGGTTCGAGCGAGAAACAACAATTGAACAACCCTTGATAACGATCAACCCCCTTTTAATCCTTTAGCGGCTACCTAGTCATAACCAAATATAACATCCATTAATGAAAATCAACAATAATAGGGTCTTGATCTAAACCCCACTCTCGGGACCCTGAAATGTACCCACATGGTGAGTAGATTCGATCCCGGGCCTTAAGGATTAAAACTGTAATGCCTTGGATAGCCAAGACCGTTACATTGTGTGTTTATAAAGGTGCAAGACTTGCTAATCAAGTCATTTAGTTAGAAACGTGTTACTTAAACTATAGTTGAACTAGGGTTAAAAGATTTTGGTCTCAAAAGCTTCATTTCTTATAAATAAACATTTTCTTTTTACATGGGATCCCAAAAGTAATAAGTTTAAGACTATTTACAAAAGAATTAAGATTTAAATACAGTTGCTAGCCACTCTAAGGCAAAACAGACAAATAGGCTTTTCTCGTACTGTTCCACTCCTCGGCCGTGGCAGCCTATCAACTGACCATGTAAATTCAGCCCCACAGTTCTCCATCTCAGAGTTAGTCCGACTTGCCTTTGCCTTTACCTGCACCACGTAGCTCCCGTAAGCCAAGGCCCAGCAAGAAAACACAATAATAGAGCATAATCATTCAACAGACAATCAAATAACTCACACCGTATAAGCTTGTACTCAACAGTCTAAGCATTCATGTTAATCAAGTATTCAGCATACCAGGTATATCATTTCATATCAGTAATCAATTCATATATGATAACTAGGGTTAACGACCTTAGGCCGCACCCTCTTTTTATCCCACTGACTCCAGCCCGCTTAAACCGAGCTCAGTGAATATTAAGCTGTCCTCAGCTACCAGTGGCCGAGCCACGCCCTTTGCGCAAGTATTATTTATAGCAACCTTAGGTTGTTTATCACATGTCCCATGGCATAATACCATCTATGACATCATACAGATATAGGGAGCTTTTAGTCCCATCACAAACACATAACCGGGTGCAATTTTCTTACATTTAGATTCGCTAGCTTTGTTCAATTTGATCCTCAAGCACGATCCCGTCTGAGCCCTAGCGTACACCTAGACACAGCCATAGATCAGAATCATCACCAAACCTCAAATCCAAAACCTAGCCTCGAGACCAATCCCGAGCCCTCAGGAAGCCCTAATTCCACCAAACGGGGTGGTGGAATCAAACCCCGAGCCCCCGGGCAAAAACCCTAAGAAATAACCTAAAAACCCCTTTTCTGGAAATAGGGTAGTGCTACAGCGCCCTAAGGGGAGCGCTATAGCGCTACAAACAGAGCCAAAAGGCTCAGGAACTTTAGGGTCTAGCGCTACAGCGCCCAGTGACTAGTGATATAGCGCTAGTCACAGCACAGCCCAACACAGATTTTCCCCTTCGAATTTTCCTGAGCCAAATCTTTCCAAAACTCAACCAAACTTCAACCAAAGTTCAAAACAAGCCTCCCAACATCCTCAACTCATCCCATAAGTCCCAACCACAAGAAATTCAATCACATGCACCCCAAAATACAAAATCCACCATGGCTGAACCTAAAGCTCAAAATCTCAGCAAAACCACAGAAATCACAAAGCTTGAAACTAGAGTTTCTTACCTTTGATGGATGAGCTCAACTTAGGTTATCCTCCACACTAGCTTAGCCTTCAGCCCCTCAAAGCTTCAGCCTTAACTCCCTAGAATTCCCTATCAAATCTCAGCTCAAAATCCATATCAATACTAAGAACTAGAAACTTAAAAAACAACCTTAGAATTTACCTCAAATGGATGGACTTCTCTTACTAACTCCTTGCTAATTCCTCAAGCCAGAACAAGAACCCTAGCCTCAAGCTCATGCCCAGACTCTCCTTGAATTTTAGCTCAAAACTCCTTGAAGAAATGAGGAAGAAACCTAAACCGAATGGGAGAAGAAATAACCCCTGTTTTCCTTCTTCTTTTCTTTAACTTCCTTTAGATTCTAGACAACCTACTAAGGCATAAAGCCAAAACAACACTTAACTCTTATCCCTTGTAAGCCAAATGACCACAATACCCTCCCATTAAAGTTTAAGCCTTTAATCCATCCAAGGGCATTCTGGTCATTTATTCCCAATTCACGCTAATTCCTCGAGTGTCTCTAATTTTTACCACTTACTTCCCGACACCACACTAATAAAAAACTATATTCCCCAATATCAAAAAAGACTCCATTATATTCTCTAAATTCCCATAAATACCCCCAGGCTCGCCCCAAGCCGGGTATAAATCCCCGCCATGACTTTTTTGCTAAACCGCTCACTAGGATCGTCTCGAGTCACAGATTACAAATATATCCACATAATAATGTGGTCTTGACAATTTATCACATATATATACAGTTACGCCCTCAACGGGCCAAAATTATGATCATGCCCTTCTAACCTAATCAGGGCCTACATGCATACTAATACACATAGTCACGCATCACAGATATTCAAATAATCATATAACATGCTTTTAATCATTAATCACATATAATCCAGTTATGCCCTCCCGGCACACTAATCAAGGCCCTTAAGCCTAATTAGTAAATTTGGGTCGTTACATAAACCCCAAGCCAAAAACACTTAAAACGGGTAACACTGTAGCGCCCCTTGTGGGCGCTGTAACACAACCTCCAGCCTGAAGTTGCCCAGAAACTTCTCCCTTCGACTCCACCTTTTCTAACCCAAACTAAAAGCTTCCAAACATCAAATTAAGTCCCAAATGAACTCAAAACCATCCCCACATGTCCTAGGCACCACAACCCCAAGAACCCTAGCCAAAATCATCCATTGAAACACAACCTTCCAACTCACAAACCCAACAGAAACTCAAAAGAAAACAGAGCAAGACCAAGAGTTTTAATGGCTAAAAACTCACCTCAATCTTAGTAACACACCATCTTCAATAGTAGAACATAACCCTAGCTTATCACAGCTTGGTTCCTTGGCTTGATCCCTCAAAAAGAGCTTGAAAATTCAAAGAGAAATGGAAAGGAAAAACTATCGGGAGAGAAAGAGGAAGTGATGCTCTGTTTTTGATAAGCTTCTATAGCCTTAATGGCTGATATAAATCCTTAATGGTGAAAAGACCTAAATGCCCTCAAGTCTAAATAAAAGCCTTAACAGCCACCAAGGGCAAAATCGTCCTTTCCCGCCTATTTCGTTAATTATAATTAACGCCGTCCAATTCCTGTTATTCTCCAAAATTCTCAAACACCAATAATCCGTATCTCGTTACCCTTTAATTCCCGGTAACGCTCTAATCATTAAAATCACCTCGAGACTCACCCCGAGCCCAGAACGTAATCCCTTTATGACTAAACCGCTACTTTGCATGCCAAATCGTCTCATGTCGAATGGCTCGAACAAATCCACATTGTAATGTGGCCTTATCAATTAATCACAACACATGCACCAAAATACACAATTATGCCCTCAACTGGACAAATTAACAAAATGCATTTATAATAAAATGTGGACCCATATGCATGCATTTAACATCATATTATAATATAATTCACATAAACATGCATATAATCATTTAATAACATAATAAACCAATTATGGCCCTCCTGGCCTCCTAATCAAGGTCATAAACCTTATTAGGGATTTTGAGGCATTACAACCAGGCGCAGTGCATAAAAATGGCCGCGTACCTAAAGAAAGCAAATGCTGCGCTCGAACATTTTGAATTCTACGATATATAGCACGTCCCCCGAGAACAAAATTCAAATGCAAATGCGTTGGCCAGACTCGCTACAACATGCGAGGCCGATACACTGAACGTGGTCTCGGTAGAGTTTCTATCCACCCCGAGTATCAGCGAGCCTGACGAAGAGGACGTATGCATGATCGACTCACAACCTACCTGGATGACCCCAATAATCGATTACCTCGAAACTGGAAGTCTCCCAGCAGACAAATACCAAGCTCGGAGGCTAATGTATCAGATCCCGAGGTACACTATTGTGGAAGAAAGGTTGTACCGAAGAGGGTATTCTATGCCATTACTCCGATGTGTAACTCAACTCGAGGTGAAGAAAATTTTGGAAGAAATTCATAAGGAATTTTGTGGAGATCATACTTGGGGGATAGTCTATCCCAAAAAGTGATAAGACAGGGGAATTTCTGGCCCACAGTCAAGCCAGACACGTTCAAGTATGTCAAACGATGTGATAAATGTCAGCGATTTGCTTTGATTCCACGAGCTCCTCCTACCGAGCTTACCATGTTGACATCCCCATGGCCATTTGCAGTGTGGGGAATCGACCTTATGGGCTTATTTCCAACTGGCACAGGTGGAGTAAGGTATGTTGTGGTCGCAGTCGATTATTTCACGAAATGGACTGAAGCTAAACCCTGACCCTTATTACCTCAAAAAAAGTTTTAGACTTTGTGGTAAAAAATATTGTTGACCACAATTTTGGCCAACGACGAGTAGACGTCAAAACTACAATAAACCTTCAAGAGAAAAATACAACACTGATAATTTTATAGTGGTTCAGCCCCAATTTATTGGTAATAGCATAATCCACTTGGAGTTGTGATATATATCCTACACTTAAGATCAGATGAACTTGAGCCAACTGAGTTTGTTAAGTGTAAGTAGAAAAATACATAGTTTCTCTCTCAGAAAATGCCCCAAGAATACCCCAACTAACAATCCCAAAGTCTCCAAACTGGAGAGTTTTTCTCAGTCTAAAAAGATCATATCCCCCAAAATGATGTGATGAGCCATTTATTTATAGGCTCATGGATCGTACATCATATATTCCCTTTGACCGGGTCCTTGGTTCTTTCAACAAACTTTAATTAATAAAATATAAATGAATTTAAATTACAATAATATAGCTATTATTCTGGGATATCTGAGAGATTCTCGCGGCAGTTGAGAATGGTTCGAGTTGAAGCTGTTACTGAAGCTTTTACTGAAGAGCTACTGGATGGTAACTTCTGAGATTCTGTTTGGTGGACCGACCAAATCCATCCCCGAAGTGACTGGTCGGCCAAGACAACTCACGGGTCGGCATAGCCAAAGCACTCCTCTAGCACTTCTCTGGTCTAACAGGACACATCTCTGGTCTAGCATGACACATTTCTGGTCTAGCAAAACACTTTACTGGTCGGGCAAAACACTTTGTTGGTCTAGCAAAACACATGACTGGTCGGATAACACATTACTGAAGTGACTGGTCGGCCAAAACACATGAATGATCGGTCAAAACGACTAACTGGTCAGTAAAAAATCTTTACCGGTCGGACAGAAATTCTATCAGGTCGGTCAGATCACTTTATGACAACTCCGAAGAACCAATACATTTATTAACTATTAATGTGCCATTTACTGACCATGCATTGCCACTTGTCACTTCTAATTGCCAAGTCATCGAACTGAAATTTTGGGGAAAACATTTTCCCTCAAAGTTTATCATATGATTTACTTGTATGATAAACTTTTTCTCTAGCAAAATGTTTTTGAGGTCATCCAAAAGTTTTCATCCGGTCAGTAACTTTCACTTTTGTAGTAAACCCACGATTGAACTTTTCTTTTGAATTCATCAAATTATATTTTTTTTATCTTGTCGTTGTACTCCATGAGTAGGAAAGCATGTTTGCTCCCATGCCCTTGAGATTTGTTGCCCCCTCGAAAATAATTTATTGGGGAATCATGTATATGGCCGATCGATCATCTTCTTTGAGAATCACCAAGGGCACCATCACACATTTGCTCGGACCACGCCATCCGCTCGGACACTCTTCTAGCTCCTCGAACGCATGCCATCTACTTAGATCAGTACCCAGACGATCGGACACTCTTCCAGCTCCTTAGACACACGGCCCAACCGCTTGGGCCCGCGCCTGCTTGGATGGCTAGCCAGTGTCTCCATGGACACCTCTCGCTAGGTTCTCGGATGCACCCCAGCCGCTCGAACACTACCCCAGCCGCTCGGACACATGCCTCCTCTCAGACACGCACCCTGCTCCTTGAACGCACTCATCCGCTCGGACACGCACCCTGCTCCTCGGACATACACACCCGCTCGGACACGCGCAGCTGCTCGGGAAGATGGTGCATCCGCTCGGGCATATAGCATGGCCACTTGGGTGCACGCGGCACAGCCGCTCGGGAATGCGATGCAATTGCTTGGATGCATGCCTAGCCACTTGGACACCATAACCTCTTTGCCGCGCGCCTGGCTGCTCGGACACCACAGCCTATCTGCTCGGACGCATGCCCTTATGTCCTCGAGGTTGCACAAAAACTTTACGATTCATGCATTTATACTTTACATTTCTTTGTTAACTTGAAACATTCTAAGTCTTTTTAGACTTAAAAAGTTATAAGTTTTTTGTGAATAGTAAAGTCACTCTAATGTATGCCTTATATTTTCGCATGAGTATTTAGTTTTCTAACTTAGAAATTCTAGACTTTTCATAAGTCCCTACTCAGTATATTTTCTCACACTCTTATTGCTCTAACATTTTATGAGCATAATGTTTATTGTCACACGAATTTCTGCTTCTAACTTGAAATTTAATAAAATTCCAAGTTACTTAAGCTTTGTCAAACAAGTTAGCTTAATGGCCTTTTTTTTACTTCAAAATTTACAAGTCAGCCTAAAAACAGATATCTTAACTCGTGCTCTTATTGCCTGTGTTAAATTATATACCAGTATACCCCATGTGCCCCCCAAGTGATCAAGAATTGAAAGATCCTTAGTCACTTGCTACTTGACCGAATCTGTTCGAGCAGTTAATTACTCGTGACATAGAATATATGGAAAATATTCGAGCAGTTGAACACTGCTTGAACGTATCGACCAGTTGAACATTGTCCGCTTTTACCGACCAGTTGAACATTGTTCAAATAATTAACACACATGCACATTTGTAGAAAGAATCGACCATGCTGCGCGTAGTCTCTTTTATTACTCGTAAAAAAAAGGACATAACGTGTCTAATAACGAGTCTTAAACAACAAAAATTGTTCAAAAATAAATAAATGACTGGTTAGCAAATAACCAGCTCATAAACAAAACTCAAATAACAAGTTAAACAACTTGAAATTAAGCTAACACTTTGAAAGCAGTATTTTAGTGATAATATATCCTCAGATGCTCGCCATTCTAGTGGTTCTTGATCAGGCTATGTTCACCAAATCTAATCCTAGCACTCCCGCTCATGTTGAAGTGTCTCGACATACCTCTCCCTTGCTTTGTTACTATCCTCATCCTAGTATGGACCTCCACATATAGTGTCTAAGGTAAAGTCCACAGGCCCGGGTTGCAAGGGTGGAGATCTCTGTCTTTTGATCCCAGGATTGCTACTGCCTCCTTCTCCTTGGGGTGTCTCTGCCCGGTACTTTCTCAACTTGCCCGACCGAAGAAGAAATTATATCTCGTCCTTGAGGTGATTGCATTCATTCGTGTCGTGACCATAATCTCCATGGAAACGACAAAACTTATTCATGTCTCTCTTACTCATCTCTTTCCTGATGGGTGAAGGTTTCTTGTAGGGAACCTCTTCATGCCTAGCAAGTTATATTTCCGCCTGATTGGCCGAGAGAGTGGTGTAATTAGTGAACTAAGGCTCATACTTGGTTGGCTTTTCGTTTGAACTCAACTTTACCTTCTTTTCTTCATGGTGGTCAGACCCGTTATTTCCACGTTTCTTTCCACCATTCTTAGAAGGGTCAGTTGATCCGCCTAGATTGTTTACGCCATTCTCCTCTTTCTTGATTGCATCATCCAATTTCATATACTTGTCTGCTCGGTCGAGAAATTGTTGAAGTGTTGAAATTGGCTTTCTATGTATACTATCCCACAAAGGGCTCCGATAAGTTATCCCAGCGGATATGGCAACCCTCTTCCCCTCGTCTCCAACAGCAGTTGTTCTATTGGCTTCTCTCATGAATCTCTGTATATAATTCTTTAAAGACTCATCTTTTCCTTGTTTGATATCTACCAAGTGGTTGGCATAAACTGGTGGAGTCCGGGCAGTGTTGAATTGTCTACAAAACTCCTTCCTGAATGCTTCCCAAGAGGTAATGGAATTTGGCTTAAACTTCCAATACCATTCCTGGGCAGTATCCGACAATGTAGTCGGGAAAACTCTACACCGATAATCGTTACTTACTCCGAGCAATTCCATCTGGTCCTCAAATATCCCAACATGTCTGATGGGATCTGCCTTTTCTCTATATACTGGAAGAACCGGTGCTTTATATTTTGCCGGCGGCTGGGCTGCTCTAATCCGGGCACAAAATGGGCTGCCACTTCGGTGGTCTATCGCATCCATCCCGGAAGGTCATTTTGACAAACCTTGCACTGCAGCTATTAGCACATTAAGCTGGGCTTGGATGGCTGGTGCAACTGACAAAGTTCCAAGATCTTGACCGCCGGGTCAGGCATTACCATCTGGTGCACTGTCGTCAAGTATTTCTACTTGACTGGCAGGGCGGTTCGGATTTTACCCTTTGACCAGGACGGTCCTCCTATTGTTGGTGATAACGTCCCTTAGATCTTTCAGAGGGCTTACTACGTGGGACTTGCTCTCTCCTACTACGCTACTGGCCGGGATGCAGTGGAGGCTTTTCGGTACGTCCCGGGAATTCTATTCCTCCTTGTGGGTTATTGTCTTCTTTATCCTTTGACTGGTCGGTGTAATGGCTATCAGCCTCATCACAACCATGCCCATCTATGAACTATGAAGTCCTGGTCTGATTCTGCCTAGGTGGAGTCCTTTTGCTGACCATGCATTGCCACTTGTGACTTCTGATTGCCACGTCATCGAACTAAAATTTGGGGGATAACAAATATCATCTGCCGATATGGCATGCCTAGAAATATAGTGTCGAACAATGGTACCTATTCGACAGTGACCTGTTTACCTATTTCTGTGAAAAAAATGGGATGATAAAAAGCTTATCCTCCGTCGCCCATCCCCAGTCAAATGGTCAGGTCGAAGCAGTCAACAAGACCTTAAAAAACTCAATAAAGAAAAAATTAGAAGAGGCTAAGAGAAGGTGGCCTGAGGAGTTACCTCAGGTTTTGTGGGCTTATCGAACCACAGCTCAGACATTAACATGGAATACTCCTTTCTCCATAGTGTATGGATGCAAGGCCATGTTACCTATTGAAGTCAAAATCCCTACAAAACGAAGCCATGCGTATAATCAAGCCTCGAACCAATCCCAACTCGAAGAAAGTCTAGACCTCATTGAAGAAAGATGAGATGAAGCTCAGTTGAAAAATGATGCATACCAGCAACGAGCCACTAGGTATTTCAATAAGAGGGTTCGAGATAGAAAATTTGGATTGGGAGACCTGGTACTACTGTAACGCCCCAACTCCAGGGACCGTTACGGTGTGCCTTGTAAATTGTGCTAAACTCGCTAATCGAGTCATTTGGCCAAAATTGTGTAACTAAGTATGATTAGCGGTTTAGGGATTAAAATTTTTGGATAAGATGCAACGTTTCATTAGAACATTTAATGTATATATTGGGATCCCAAAATTATAATTTCAGAGTCTATTACAAGAAAATATTTACAACAAGCCGTTCTATGCGGCAAAACAGGGTTTAACCCTAGTTCCCCTTTAAACCTCGGTCGTGGCGGACGAGCAGCTGCATATGTACACGTCATCACCTAAGCTCTCCAACTCAAGGGTGATCTAGCTTTCTTTTGCCTTTACCTGCACCACATAGCACCCGTGAGCCGAAGCCCAGCAAGAAAAGACAATATAACATGATATAATATCAACAGTGATTGTATTAATTATTCAGGACCAACAGTCCAAACAAATAGGTGACTATCACAAAAGTCACAAATATGGGGACAACACCCTTTAGCCATGTGATGATAGGATCACCAGGGCTTAACAGATATCAAAAGTCACTAATATGGGAACAGGACCCTTTAGCCATGTGACGATAGGATCACCAGGGCTTAACAAATAAGTGAGCATCTCACTAGCTTTAACAGGATAGCTGCATGGTGATTAGTCACCAACATAACCTTCCTCCTGACTCTAGAGTCATAACTGTGGAACAGCATTCCCTAGCCATGTGACAAACAGTCACCGGGGTCATATGCCCTGGCTCTGAATAACTAGTCTCAGACTAGCCAAGCGCTTATAATTTTCATCAACCTTCTAGTCGGTCCAGCATTAATACCCCATATGAGTCATTCAACGCTGATATTGATTAGATCTAATCTTCATTTAGCTCGGCGTTCATATCGCTATGCCATTTCTGACTCTTAGGTCAGTAAAACACGACCAGTGTTCAACTCATTGTGAACTTGACTAATGAGTCACAACTTCACACATGGATCTAACACCATTGCCGATTCTGACTAATGAGCCAGTGCCATACACAAGTAAGTCATGCCACCAAACATATATCACATGTCTAATATCCATATACAAGGTATTCAGTATGCTTACTCAATAAGTACTAGTACAATTATGTAGTGACCCACTAATCTAGACTCTTAGACCATTATCGAACTATACATACAAATTCTTACTAAAACATACATTTGCGAAAATACCATAATTTATTATAAACTTGTAGAAACAAAGGTTACTTTCATAAAAATAAGTAGGATATGGGTACCCATTGTCTTTAAAACAAAAATAACTTAAAGTAAAAAGAGTTACATAGAAAATGCGGAAAATACATTTAAAACCATAAAAAACATAAACAAGACTACATCCTCGAATCGAATAACGCTCGGCCCCTTGACTCCATTCACCATCGATACACATCATCTAAGCGTCACGAATCTTACCGCCTCTAAAGCTATTTTACTGCACATAAAACAAAAAGGAATGAGCCTAATGCCCAGCAAGGAAAATCTAACACATAGTCATAAACATAAATTTCATAATAAACGTAAAGACATATCATAACACTTAATACATACACTTATTATAATGGCCATTATTACTTGGAGTCCCATAGACTAAACAAGCTTATGCCCATGAGATTAGTGGGGTCCTACTAGCTAAGTAGGCATATACCCATAATCTTTTTGGGGTCTTGTTAGTCAAATAGGGCATAAGCCCAAGCCTACAAACATACACATTTATAACATATTCATAATGTATCATATTTCATAACATAACACATAAGATAACATAAGCAATAAACATATAGATTCTATCCTATTTTCCTTACCAAAGTTACCAGGATATGTGGACTGAGTTGGGACTTTTTGGAACACTCCTAATAACCATTAAAAAGAGTGAGTCTAAAGAAGAAAAGAGATGAAATGAAAGGGATGGAAAGACTAAACCATTTGAGAAACATGCTTACCGAAACTTATGTGCTCAAGAACTTAGATTCCCTAACCAAAATGAAGATTAAAGTTAGAGATTGAGTAGAAGACTATGAGAAAGAAAATAACATAATACATAAATGAACTAGAGTTTTGGTTACCTCAAAGACTTGAAAGACCAATCTACTCCTCAACCGAAATACTATAGAACCTCACTTCCCAAAGTGTTTGATAAGCTTATGATGTTTAAGCTTATGATTTTCCCAAACCAGGTGTTTACACTCTCACACTCACTTAACACTAGCAGCTTCTGAACTTAGAGCAAAAGGTGAATAATGGCTGGATTCTAGGTCCTATTTATAGAGTTTGGGAATGAAAGTATCTTGATTTTCCTTGAATAAAAATAATGGCTTTTTAGGTGAAAATCATTTGAATAATCGTTCAGCAGAGGCTGAAGACTCGTTCAAAAGATGCTGGACTTATGGAGGAGTTTGAACGGCTGAAAGGAAAAGAATTCAAAAGTGTTTGAATTTATGCTGGAGGAGGCGATATATCGCCCCCTGTAGGCGATATATCGCCTGGGCCAGTATGCCCGAGGCGACCGTGCATCGTCTCGTGTTTTCCGTATCTACGTGCTGCGATATATCGCCCCCTATAGCTGCGATATATCGGCACACGCTGAATATTTAAACACGAAATTACACATTTTTAGCTAAGTTTGAAAGGAGTAAACAGCCTTGACTAAGCCTTCAACGTATTCAAAGCTGCTGACTGACCCTATAACATTCAAACTTTACCCTTATTTAATTTAATCCTCAAAAATACTTAATCCTTAATTACCCATTCATAACATGTGCTTAAAATCCTATTGGTTGATATCTAAACCTTATAGTATAAAAATATAATCCTTAATTATCAGTCATATAATCAAACCTTAGGTTATACTTAATATTTTTAAACTATAGGTTAAACTTAGAAAATCTATAAGTACTACTATGAGTGTCCAAAAAATTCCCGGTCTGAACCAAAAATCCACAGTAACAAAGATATTACTAAACATACTATAATACTACTAAACAATTAGCTAAGTAAAGTTCTTGGACTCTACAAATTAGGATCATGCACGAACACAGAGGCTCAAGCTCTGAACGATATCATACTCAGTATACAAAGTATGTCCTAATCACATGTTTCTCGTGCATCACATGCATTATAATAAACAATCCAACATGCACCAATAATAGCCATGCATGTCAAGTTTAATAATCAACCAACATGCATCAAGAATAGCCATGCATGTCACATATACACAGGGTGCAGTTTTCTTACCTCCGGTCCGAGTGAAAGTTAGAACAAGAACGACCCTTGAGAACGATCGATCCTTAAACCTTTAACGGTCACCTAGTCATAACCAAAACAATCTCCAATTAATGAAAATTACCAAAAATAGGTTCTTAACCTAAACCCCACTCTCGGAACCTCGAAACATGCCCACACAGTGAGTAGATTCGATCCTGGGCCTTAAGGATTGAAACCCCGAGCCAAAAACACTTAAAAACACCCAAAACAGGGTTCTGAAGGAACAGGGTAGCGCTACAGCGCTGCCCTTCTAGCGCCCCAGCGCTCAAGACAGAACCATAAACTGCCCAACCTCCCTGAAGGTAGCGCTGTAGCACCCTACACTGGGCGCTGCAGCGCTACCTTCAGCCAGCCAATTCCTAGAATTTCCTTCCTTCGATTCCACCATTTCTAACCCAATCCAAAAGCTTCCAAACATCAAATTAACTCCCAAATGAACCCAAATACCACCTCCACATGTCCTAGGGACCACAACACCAAGAACCCTAGCCAAAACTCCAACCAATTCCCAAGTTTCCAACCCAAAAACAAGCTGAAACTTAACTTAGAAAATAGAGCAAAAGCAAGAGTTCTAGTGGCTAGAAACTCACCTCAATCTCAGCAACACACCCTCTTCAATGGTGTAGCATAACCCTAGCTTGACTAAGCTTGGTTCCTTGGCTTAATTCCTCAAACTGAGCTTGAAAATCCAAAGAGAAAAGAGGAAGAAACTCTATCGGGAGAGAAGGAAGAGAAAGACTTTGTTTTTGTTACTCTTCTACAGCCTTAATGGCTAATATATATCCTTTGAGGGGAAAGGACCTAAATACCCTTAGGTCTAAAATAAACCTTAACAGCCACCAAGGGCAAAACCATCCTTTCGCACATATTTCATTAATCACAATTAACACCCTCCAATTCCCACTATTCTCAATAACCTCAAACACCAATAATCCATATCCCATTACCCTTTTATTCCCCGGTAATGCTCTAATCATTAAACTCACCTCGAGCCTCGAACTTAAACCCGTTATGACTAGACCGAGCACTTGCATTCCACGATCGTATCATGCCGAATAGCTCGAACCAATCCACCATATAATGTGGCTATATTAATTAATCACAAACATGCACCCAAAATACACAATTACGCCCACAGCAGTCAAATTACCAAAATACCCTCATAATTATAAATACTCCCATATGCATGCATTTACCATCAGATAATAATATAATTCACATAAACGTGCATATGACCATTAAATAGCATCATAATTCAATTATGGCACTCCCGGCCTCCTAATTAAGGTCCTAACCCTTATTAGGAAATTCGGGGCATTACAACTACGACGTGTGTTTTTGGCTACACGAGACCCGTCTACTGGGGTACTCAGACCTAACTGGGAAGGACCTTACTAGATCGAGTCTCTCATCCGACCTGGGGTGTATAAATTGGCGAGATTGAACGGAGAGTTGGTTCCGCTGGCTTGGAATGGCGAACATCTACGACCTTATTAACAATAATGTAGGAAGGTTGTTTTTGTTGTAACCCAACTTGTTATTTTTTAGACTTTTGTTAATAAAATGTTAAATTTTGCTCTAAAGTTGTTTTCTTTATCAAATGCTGTATTTTTTGCAAACTCTCTTAATTCAATAACTTATGGTCACACTCATAGGATATTAAGGGGGCATCGGTGGTATACAATCATAACAAAAGTTGGAAAAAAATAAATAACATAAGAATAAAAATGTCTGGATCATTAACCCGACATGAAAGTTTTAAGTATACACGTAAACTAATAAAAATGTTTGGATCATTAACCCGACATAAAAGTTATCAGTGTATACGCGAGCTAAAAATGCCTGGACTTAACCTGATATTACAACTAAGTGTATGGAGTAATAACCAAACACGCGAACTAAAGCTACTTGGATTTAACCCGATTGAAAAAATTTAAAAGTGTATGGATTACAAATCAAACACGTGCTAAATTAGTTTGGAACAAACCAGCTAAAACTAATCGATAAGAAAGTTGGAATGACAAATAAACCAACTACGAATTAAGTTGACTCTATTGCTGGAAAATTTTGCAAACTAAGTTTCGATCTCACAACCTCGAGGACCTACTCGAGGATGAGAAAAAGTAACTAGAAAAGCAAGATATAACCAAACTACAAAAGTTACATGCCAATTAAGTATTTTCAAGTACATGGTAAAAGTAAGGTTCGACATTGATAATAACGAAGTCGAACACATATATTTTGAATAAAATGTGCATGAATGCATTGAAATTCCAGCCTAAATCCAATATATGTATTTGTACGAATAAACAAATATAAAAGCAAGTCTTTAATATAGCATGCTCGAAATATTTCGACCCAGAAATGTAAAGCATATATTAAGGCAAGAAGTTAAGAGCAAAATCAAATGCATCAAAAGATTTTCGAGCCCGAAATTGTATGCATAACGGAAAAATGTTAACACTTCGTAAAAATTAGCTCTAAAATCTAGATGTCAATTGTCTTCGCCCCAAGGGCACATATAAAGTAAATAAAATATTACAAAAATAATGATGGGACGTAGGCCATGATCTCGCCTTCTTGAAGCAAGCGCCTCCCCCTCAGCAACTCCAGACTTTCCCGCCGTCTCTTCTGCCTCATCCTTGGCATCCTCTTCGTTGAGGCGAGCCTGCCCCCTCTCAATGCACCCATCCTCGAGGTTGTCCAAGAAGCTGGTGTCAAGATTAGGGTTATTGACCCAGATACGATACATAGCCATGTCAACAATATGATCCTTCTTCTTCTTGAACTCCTCGAGAAGGCGAGCCTTCTCACCCTCGATTATATCAAAGGTTGCCTTCTTATCCTCCTCAAGCTTGGTATTCAGCTCCTGAAGTTCTTTGATTCTGGAGTCCTTATCCTTGATTTCAGAATCCTTGGCCTCCAACTTCGATTCAAGTTCGGACATCTTTAACATCGCATCCTTGATCTCGTCTGCGAGCTTTAACTGGAGATTCTTTGCCTCCCGAGCGAGGGCCTGGCTCGCGTAAACCTCGTTGTTCAACTTGAAGTTATGTTGAACAAATGCAGCGAAATCCTGTACACATAAACAAATACGAGTTATTGAACATATAGGATAAGTCTGTCTAAGCAACGTTACATAGTAGAAGGACTTATCGAGATGAAGAGCTCGCTGCCCATGTCAAATATGGTGTTGGTGTCGCGGCAGGAGCGCCAAGGTAGCTGAGACTTTGGTTGACTCAGGATAACACATATGAGCCCAGACTGACTCCATGTGTCCCCGCAGCATTATCGACCACATATTCGGGGACGTGAGTCGAGACCAACAATAGACGTTCCTGTGTGGGAACTTGTTTCTTTGGGGTCGGAGTAGTTTGTTGGGAAATCAAATCTTCAAGAGGAAGCAGGGGGTGTGAGACCTCGACAGATACTCTGGCCTCAGTGTTTGGTTCGGCAGCCAGGCTCGGGCCTTGAATATCCGAGGCTGGAGGTGTAACTTTAGATTTTTTCAAGACTTTGGAGGGACGTCCCCCTCTCTGCGATGCCCTTGGGCGTTTGCTTCCCTTGGCTCCCAAACGACAGTTGAGTACGTTGTCCAGGTCGGATTCCATATCGTCTGTAAAACATACAAGTTACGATTTAGTATTCGATCCTAAGCTACTAAATGAAGCTAAAATAAGGAGAAAAGAAACCTAACTGGTACTCTCTATCGAGCTTGAGCTCAGCAACCAAGAAATTCCCCTGTCTTCCGAGGACACTGGGGGAGTTCCTTCTCTATACGTAGGAGTTAGCCTCAAGTGGTCTCTATATACTTTGGTCCCGTATTGAACGGCGACCCCATCCCAGACCTCATTCAGACTATACATGGATTGGAACTGACCTAACCAGCTATCAAACCTACAGACCCTATGATCTACCCAAGACCAAACATAAAAGTTGTCCCTAGGATCGGGAAAGAGGATCAGTGTATCGGGATTATGCTTAAGTAAAGAGGGGGACCACATATTGGAGCTAAGCAATACTTTACCTCCACTACCCGAGCTCGGTGAAACTTCATCTTGGGCTTCGTTTCCCAAGGCAGGCTAGTCCCAACAACGAGCTGCAGGGGGTGAGCCCGCGAGCTCGAAGACCTCTTTTTGGGAGGGAGCTGGTCGGTAGGAAGGGGCACGTGTTCCCATCAGAAATATTTGCGGTGGGCAGAGTCATCGGCGGACTGGCCTTCTTCCAAGAGGCCGCAGGCTCAAGGTCGATCTTCGTGGAGAAGATACGACAGAGACCACCAACCACAAGGCAGTTGGAGCAGGGTTGCCTTATGCTCCACCATCGATTCAGATGGGGTGGGACGGTGGTAATTGGCTGTAGAGACAACTACATATCCGTATTCTGAACTTTATGATTTAGAGAAAAGGAAAAGGGGATAAGTTTGAGGGAACTTACGAATGCGCTGAAAGGAGAAAATTTTGGAAGGAGCGAGGCCATCTGTCCAAAAGAAAGCGAGCTTAAAGTTGGGATGATGGTTTGGCATGTCCTCGAAACGCTTCTTCTCCTTTGGACAGCTTGATAGGTAATAAAAACCATCTCCTCCCCGAGCTCGAGAGGGGTTTCCCTTGAGGCAAAAGAGATATAAGATCTCTCGAGGTGAGGGTCTTTCCCACTTCAGCTCGTGATATAATGACTTAAGGGCCGAGAGGATCCTGTAGAAGTTGGTCTAGAGTTGGAAGGGAATGAGTCCAACAAAGTCCAGAAAGTCTTTGAAGTAGGACTTCAGGGGGAGCAGAGCCCCTGCCCTCATGTGCTTGTGACTCCATGTTGCGAGCTTGACTTTATTGTTGGGATTGCCATTGTAATGCCCCAACTCCAGGTACCGCTACAGTGCACATTGCAACTAGTGCTAAACTCGCTAATCGAGTCGTTTGGTCATAAACGTGTAACTAAGTATGATTAGCGGTTTAGGGATTAAAAACTTTGGTTAAGATATAACGTTTCATTAGAACATTTACTATATACATTGGGATCCCAAAAATACAATTTTAGAGTCTATTACAAGAAAATATTTACAACAGACCGTTCTAAGTGGCAAAATAGGGTTTAACCCTAGTTCCACTTTCAAACCTCGCCCAAGTATTGGTCGAGCAGCTGCATATGTACACGTCATCACCTAAGCTCTCCAACTCAAGGATGGTCCAGCTTCCTTTTGCCTTTACCTGCACCACAAAGCACCCGTGAGCCGAAGCCTAGCAAGAAAACTCCTATGCTCATAAACAGTCATATCATGATATCAAATCATATCTGGCATGCCTAGCAAACAGAGCTTTATTCAAGCATGCAAATGAATTCAAACAATGCTGGGGTATCCAGGATAAGAAATCCTGCCCTTTTGATTGGAGGACTATCAAGTCAATCCTAATCAGATGAGTATTTCAACACTTGAGGTTCTAGTAAACCATGCTGAGTGACCAACAAGCAAGTCACTACGGGGCTCAGCACCCAAAGCCATGCATATGATGATCAAAATGATCACACAGGGCTCATAGCTCTGATTAGATGAGTGAATATCACTTTGAGGTCCTGTTAAACCATACTGAGTGACTGAAAAGCACGTCACTGTGGGGCCAGTGCCCATAGCCATGTGACATAATAGTCACGGGGCTCACTGGCGCTGGCTCTAAATGACCAGCCTTTGGCTAGACAAGTGCTTTTTAATATTCATCGAACTTGAGGTCGGTCCAGCATTAATGCAGATGTCGATTAGATCTAATCTTCGTTGGCTTGCGTGGAACACGCTAAGGCCGTTCTGACTAATGAGTCAGCGCTATGTGACCAGTGCCCAGTACCACTGCCGAACCTGACTAATGAGTCACAGCTTCACAGTTGATTCTAACACCTTTGCCAATTCTGACTAATGAGTCAGTACCATGCACAAGTAAGCATTATTCCCAAACATATATCATATGTCACACATCCATAGATGAGGCACTCAACATGCTTACTTAACAATTGTGAGCATAATAATGATCACGCTCAAACACAGAGACTCAAGCTCTGACCAATCTCTTATTCATCATTCATGGCATGCCCTAATCACATGTTTCTCGTGCATCACATGCATCACATTTAACCATCCAGCATGCCTCAATAATAATCATATTCAAATGGGCAAGATTGCCAAGCATTCATTATGCAATCAATGTTTACATTTAAACATCAAACATGCATCAAACATAACCATGCATGTCACATATGGGGTGCAGTTTTCTTACCTCAAAATCGAGCTAGAATTAATAAAAGAACAACTCCTGAGAACGATCAATTATTTGATCCTTTAGCGGTCACTTAGTCATAACCAAAATATAGGATTCATCAATGAAAATGAAAACAAAGGTTCCCAAACCAAAACCTAGCCTCCGAGACATCAAACACTACTAAACCGGGTAATAGGATCGACCCCGAGGCCTAAGGCTTGAATCCTCAAGGGAAAAACTCATTTCTGGCCAAAAATTCCCTATGGGCCGCGGCCCTCCCTAGCCGCTCCGCGGCTCGCCCCTCAGACAGAGGCGGCCACTCCCTGCCAAGCATCATGGGCCGCGGCTCACCATAGCCATGTCGCGGCTCATTACGCAAAACAGCAAGAGACCAGATTTCATCCCTTGCGTATCTCCTCAAAAACAGCCCTTCAAACCAATCCCAAACATCAACCTAACACCCAATTCAAACTTCATCTACAACTCACCCTCATCAAAACCCAAGTTAAACACCAACCAAACTCCCATTAATTCCAACTAACCACCAAGAAATCACAAATTGAAACTTAAAAGAAAACAGGGTATAACAAGACTTCCATGGCTGAGTTTCCTCACCTCAAGCTTGATTTTGAACCCCCTTCAATGGCTGAATCAAGTTCCTAAGCCCAAACCTTGATTTCCTAGCTTATTCCTTCAAATTGGCTTCAAAATTCCAAAGAGAGAAAGAAAAATGGTGCACGGGTGAGGGAGAGAGAGAAGGTTGATGACGCTCTATTTTTTTACACTTCCACAGCCTTCTAAACTCAAAGGGCTGATATATATCTTAGGGGTGAAAAGACTATTTTGCCCATAGGTCAAATAAAGGCTTCTAAAGACTCCCAAGGGTAAAATCGTCATTTCCCGCCTGTCTCGTTAATTATAATTAACACCCTCCAATTCCCATTATTCTCAATATTCTAAAATACCAATAATTCACATCCTGTCACCCTTTAATTCCAGGCAACGTTCTAATCACCAAATTACCCCGAGACTCACTCCAAGCCCCGAACTTAATCTCGTTATGACTAGACCGAAAACTTGCATTCCATGATCGTCTCATGTCGAATGGCTCGAGCCAATCCACATATAATGTGGTATTATTTATAACTCACCCATATGCATGAAAATATACAATAACGCCCTCAACAGGCCAAATTACCAAAATGCCCTTGTAATTAAAGTATGAACTCATATGCATGCATTCACCATCATATAATAATATAATCCACATAAACATGCATATAATCATTAAATATCATAATAAATCAATTATGACCCTCCCGGCCTCCTAATCAAGGTCCTAAACCTTATTAGGAAATTTGGGGCATTACAGCCATCTCTCGGGGCGAAGCAACTCCGCTCACTCGGAGTTGCAGGACGACACATCAAAATGCCTGAAAGCCTCAAGTCATGATAGGCTAGCAGATCGGATATCTGGCCTGTGAATGTGACTGAGCTCCAATAATGCTCAGCCTCGAAGAATTCCTCTCTGGAGGTAGGAATGGAAGCAGCTTACGAGGTGGAGGGGCGGCTTGAAGAATCTTCCATCAGCGAGAAAGACAAGGCACCGGATTTGAAGGCAATGGTAACTTTGAGTTTAGGATCGAGCGGGATAGGTTTGATCTCGGGATCCGAATCTGGGTAGACTACGACCTCATCAATCTGGCGTTTGAAGTGATCTCAGATGTATTCTTGTTTTCACTTCTGTCGGTGCTCGCGTATCAGGCGCTGGTTCCAAGTGAAGGGTGATTCCAGACTGAAAGTTGATAGAGAATAAGGGATTTCGAGCTCTGACCCCCACCGATTCATAGAGCTCTGCGACATCTAACAAGAAAGAAAATGGTGAGGGCCAGACATGAAAGAAATCACAAAAAATGTGGTTTTGGTGATTGGAGCTCGAAATTCTGAGATCACGAATATACCTCAATCAAGACTGAAGTCTCAAAACGGTAGGATGAGTTCGAAGATGAGCCCCGAACTATTGTAAAGTTCGGACTTCGAGCGTGTGCTAACACGAGAAAGTGGGGAAGTGGATATCAGTCTTAAGGATCCCAGATTTTCAGGGATAAAGCTGACGGTTACCCAAAAATGTGATATTTTTGGGATTTGTACAGTTAAAACCCTAAATCAAAACCTCTATTTCTTGGCTTACACGAAACACTACTCTAATTCGAAAAACCCTATTTTTGCATTTTTTGCACTAAATCTGGGTTTGAGAACCATGATTTCAATAATTTTGAATTCAAAGTTTGTGCAATATGAGATAAACTACTTTGTAAGAGTTGGAAGTAAAAACTAGCAAAACATATCAAACAATCCCAGACAACTAAATAAATAATAGAACAATTCTAATTATTAAATCAGGCCATTAAAAATTTTAATTATTAAAAAAGTAAATATAAATAATTATTAATAAAAAATATGTTTAATAAAAAAAATACCTGCAACTAGCTCTTGCCGAGACCACTACCGCTGTCGAGTGGTCCCTATCGCCATCAAGCCAGCCCTAAGACCCCTAACCCCCGCGCCGTCGGGCCCTGCCAGCCCCGACCTTGCGCCGTCGATCCCACCCCCCAAGACCCCCGTGTCGTCGAGCCCATCCAGCCCCAAGAACCACAGCCTCCGTCGAGCCCAGCCTGAGCCTCCCCTGCTCCATACATCCTGAACCCGAGCCCCCTACGCTATCGACCATCAGCCGAGCCTCCCCTGCCGCCATCGAGCCCAGCCCGAAACTCCCCTACCGCCATACAGTTTGGGCCCCTTCTCCCTTTCTTCTCTCTGTGGTTTTGTGCTGCTGAAAAAAAGAAGTATGAACCCTAATTGTGGTTTTGTAAAAGAGTTTGTCTATTATGACAAGCTATTTGGGCCCAAGGCAAAAAAAATAAAATATTGGGACCCCTATAAAAATATTTTAATAGTCATTTTCGGTTCAATAAGCTTTGTGGTGTAATGGTTAAGACTTAACACTACTACAAAAAAGGGCAAATGTGTCAGTCAAATGCGTCAGTCAACGCAGTTGACTGACGCTGTTGACCAAGAATTAGCATTTGTGGCAGTTGGACACAACCACAAATGAAGGTCCAATTGCGTCATAACATACACTGACATTGTTTAATGAGACCGTTTGCGTCAGTGGGCCACTGACGCAACTGGGCCTCCTTTTCATAAAACCCTCATCATCCCTAGCCGAGCCCCATTTCACTCAAAACATTTCAGAGCCGTTTCCTTCACAAACCAGCGGTGCTCAACCGAAGATCTACTCATTTAGGTACGTTTTTAGCCTCTTTTTTTTTTTTTTTTCAATTTTAATGTCAAAATAACGATTTATATATGTTTATGAAACTTATATATTTTTTTTTTTTGAATTTTTTGTATAGATTTTGTTTTTTGAAGATTATAGTTTGAAAACCCATAATCTTTATTGGTTTTTTGAGGTTTTCTACATCAAGAACCCACATTGCTCAATTACCACAAGTAAGTGTAATTTTATTAATTTTTATGATTTCAATATAATTTTTGTGATTTTTTTTTATAAATTGACTATATTTCGGATTTTTAATTTTTAGATAGTTTTATATTAATGATTATGAAATTGTTTTAGGTGTAAACTTTGCATTTTAATATTTTATTTCTTTAGAATTTTTTTATTATAATTTATTTATTTTTTATTAACTTTTTTTTTTAAATTTAATTAAATTTCAAATTTCTTATGTAAATGAGTATATGTATATATTAATGTATATATTTTGTATAAGTTTCATTTTATTAATTGTTTAGTCTGATTATTATTAGTAAATTTTTGTTTATATTTTGTTAACTTTTTAAAATTATTTTTAAATTTTGGGTTTAATTGGTTAAATAGGTATATATTAAAATTGTTTGTTTTTTTAAGTTATATTTTATTATTGATTTAGTTAGGATATTTATAGTCGATTTTTATTTATGTGAGTTGTTAACTTTTTTTTTTTTTTTTAAATTATTTCGGGTTTAAGTAAACAAATGAGTACATATAACAAATTATTTGTTTTCTTTAAGCACTTTATTGTTTATTTAGTTACAATATAGCTTTATGATATTTTTCTTTATATTTTGTTAACTTTTTTATTATTTTTTTGTATATTGTTATATTTGAGTAGGTATTTTGCTCACAACTTTGTTGGTGAGATCAAGCTTTGGAGGATTTTATATTAGGGGTAATATTTTAAACCTTAATGTATAATTAATATATTGAACTTAGTAGCATGTACAAATTATAAAATAGTGGAGATAGGATATGAGACTGTGTGATGCAGTGATATAAGGCTGTAATTGTGCATGTTTGATTGATTACTTGATTTGTTCTATTTATGTGATGAATATAGGTTTATTAAATTTTGGGAAATATGATAGAAATAGGGGAAATGCTACCCAATTTTTTGTAAGATTTAGTAATTTGAGAATTATGCATGTTTGATTGATTAATTGGTTTGTTGTATTTAGATGACGAATATAGGTTTATTTAAATTTTGGGAAATATGATAGAAATAGGGGAAATGTTGTCCAATTTTTTTTAAGATTTAGTAATTTGGGAATTATGCATGTTTGATTGATTAATTGGTTTGTTGTGTTTATGTGATGAATATATGTTTATTTAAATTTTGGGAAATATGATAGAAATAGGGGAAATGCTGGTCAATTTTTTTTAGGATTTAGTAATTTGAGAATTATGCATGTTTGATTGATTAGTTGGATATTTTTGTGTATACCATGTGCTATATAAATGCACATTTTAAATTTGGGAAATGTGATAGAAATAGGGGAAATGCTGCCCAATTTTTTTTGGACATATTGTTTCCTTTATTTACTTGTCAATTAAGTAATCCACGAACTTAATTGTTAATGTTTGTTGCTTTGTTTGTTTGTTTTTTGTTGTTGTGTGAAGTTTGACAATGGATAGAGATTGGATGTCAGCGGATAAGTTATCCATGAAATATAGGAAAGGAGTTGAGTTTTTCTTGGAATTTTCTGCAAGAAATACTCAATCTCCTAATAGTATTCCTTGTCCATGTCCTAAGTGTGGTAACGTTGTGAGGATGCCGATTTTTAAAATAAAAGACCACTTATTTAGGAATGGAATAGACAAAAGTTATAAAGTATGGTTTTTGCACGGTGAAAGAATGAAAGGGACTGATGATGGACCATCTAAGAATAATAAGTATTTTGATGTTGATTACGAAGTTGATGATGTTGCAGAGATGATTGATGATGCACAATATGAATCACATGTGGATCCAATTAAATTTTAGTCAATCTTAGAAGATGCTGAGAAACCTATTTTCCCTAATTGTACAAGGTTCACTAAATTATCAGCACGGCTTAGGTTGTATAACTTAAAAGCCAAACATGGGTGGAGTGATAAGGGAATGACAGAGTTGTTAACATTTTTAGGAGATATATTACCCGAAGGTATTGAAATGCCGTCTTCATTTTATGAAGCGAAGAAAACATTGTATTCGTTAGGCATGCAATATGAAAAAATACATGTGTTACACCCAGATTTCGAGCCATGAAAATTGTGACCTCGAAAGTTGGATTCATAAGGAATGAATTCGAAAAGTCTGGAATATGTCCGAGATCTAAGCATCGAGCCTGCAAAGCAGAGACGACTTCGAAGATGATAGCCTCGAAATCCTCACAAGCTCGAAAGATAGACCCCGAGGTACATCTGTTCTCGGGATGGCCTCGGATCAGGACACCGAGCCTAATGCGCGTATGAGCTCGAAGTCATATAGCCTCGGGAAGATGCTATAGCTTGAAACTCAATAAGAAACCTGGGTGAATGGGGCCTTGGTGATATAGGATAATAACTTTGAATATCCTAATGAATCACCAATAAGAGATGCGGTCTACATTTATTACTATAAATCCCCTATAATCAAGGGATATTATTTGTTCAGTTATACGCCCCCTGATCTTCAGGGGACGTTTCCTTGTATATCAGATTGCAGGCTTTTAATGCCATTTAATTTATTTTCATATACAGAATAACTTCCCAAAATATGTGGGATAGTATTCTGAAATCTTCTCTATAAATAGAGAGGTCATGCACCATTGTAAAGGACCGAATTTTTGTGATCTTGAGGGAAAACTCTAGAGAATTCATCCTTGAAGAATTTTCAGAGATCATCTCAAGTTTAATAACAAATTCTCATGGACTAGGCAGATTTAATTGCTGAAACACGTAAAAAATCTCGTTTGTATTATTGTATTTTTATTGGCCATTGCTGATTATTGTTTTCGTGCTCTTCTTTCACTGTTGACGAAAAACGGCGTCAACAGTTTGGTGCTCTCGTTGAGAGCCTTAAGCATGCAGTCCCTAAATAAATCAAGGCCACTAATAATCAAAATGCTCCTGAAGAGAATTACCCAAGGCGTCCTGGGAAACACCCGATGGAAAACCCAGATGTTGAGGAAAGAAGCGGATCCTCCGATTCTCGCGGACCTCCCGCTCCGCCACGAGATGAGGATATGTATTACAATCCTGAACGATATGTTCCCATTGTGGAACTTGAGAATCGACAGCTGAAACAGCAGTTGGCAGAGGCCAACAAGCAGAATGAGGAGTTAGCTAGGATAGCCGCAGAGGCGCAGGTGGCTCAGCCTCTGCCTCCGCGTGAAAACCAAGCTCCTCCTCCTAGGGACGTACATGTTCCTCCCCGCAGACCCCGGGGGCGTCCGCGAAAGAATGCTGCCCCAAGAAGGCCGACACAACCTCCAGCACCAGCAGAGCCATACGCTCCCCCTAGGCCCTAGAGAAGTACTCGGGCTAGGGCCCCGGTTAATCCACCTATGGAAGTACCTGCGGGAACTGAGAATAACCGAGCCTCTGCAGAGGCTCGGACTCAATTCCCAGGGAACGCACCACATGGAACCAACCTATCTCGGGCAAACTCTGGACCATCTAGGCCGCGAAATGGGTGGCAGCCACCGTCACCCATACGTTTCCCTCCATCACCTATAAGATACCCTTCACCCCCTCTCAGGAATGCTCAACCGGATCGACATCAGGACGAAAGGCGTGCGGGAAGGAGACACGGAAACAGGGAAGCTTTCCAGGGGCGGAGAGATGCCCTATCAGAGAGAAGTCAAACATCTCGGTCTCGCACAGCGGAAACGAGGCGGCATGGAAAAGACCCATCTCGAAATAACCATGCAACGAGTTTTACTAGTGATAATTCTGGAGATACCAGATCGGTCAACATGCATGATCAAGGTCGTAAGAATATTGGAAGTCGCAGAAATCGGTCTGACCTGCGAGAGCATCTGAATAAAAGTCGGGGTAATGTTGACCCGATAAACCCGGACCTGAGGGATCGCTTGAATAGGCATAAATATCCCTTACGGAGGCGCGAGCCTGGAATTGTTATCGATGACAACCAATTCCAGACAGTATCCCTCGCGGACCCAGTCCAGGAAAGAATGGACCAGCTGGAAAAGGCCTTTAGGCTTTTGAAAAATGAGCAAGGATAGGATCGATATGAAGATTCTGATGAGGAGCTTGAACCGTTTGCTCCCCATATTTCAAACACTCCATTTCCCCAAGGATTTCGGATCCCTCACGTCCCAACGTTTGAGGGAAAGACCGACCCGTACAGCCATCTGAGTACGTTCAACACCATAATGAGAGCTAGTAATGTGGGTTACGAGCTCAGATGCATGTTATTTCCAGCATCATTAACAGGACCAGCCAAAAGCTGGTTCAAAAAGTATAAGAGACACTCAATAACTTCTTGGGAGCAGTTGTCTAAAGACTTCAAGAAATAGTTTAAAGCCTTGATGGGGGTTAGACCTGAGGCGTCGACCCTAACTAACGTTCGGCAACAACCGGGCGAAACATTAAAAAGTTACCTTAGAAGGTTTAATTTGGAAGTTGCCCGAGCTCGGAATGTGGATGACAGTGGACACTTAATGGTTGTCCAAGTCGGAGTAATGCCAGAAAGTGCTCTCTGGGACGACATGCAGAGAAAACCGGTGAGGTCCCTAACCGAGTTTAATAGACGAGCGTAGAGGTTTATCAATGTAGAGGAAGCGAGGTCAACACTTAATGTGACTTCCGAGCCCGGAACTACAATGATAAACGTAAACTTTGCCTCAACCTCGGCGGACCCAGTAGCTTCAAAGCCCTGCTGTGGAAAACCCTTCCAAGAGAAAAAAGAACGAAGGGAGCAACCCCGAGGCCGAAGGAGGAAAGAAAAAGAAGGGGGAGAGATATTTCTCCGTGTAAAAAGTGTACACCGAGCTCAACGAGCCTCGGGAGAACATATACCTGGCTACTGAAAACCAGGTCCCCTTCAGGCGTCCGGACCCAATGAGAAATCAAAAGTGCAAGAGGGACTCCAACAAGTATTGTTGATTTCACAGAGACACCGGGCATACTACTGATGAATGTCAATAGCTGAAAGACGAGATCGAAGGATTGATCTCGAGAGGTTACTTCAGACAATATGTCAAGAACAAGAGTACTAATCAGGCGCCCGCGAACCAGAGAGCAGCCGCGTCGCAGCCCACGTAAAACAATAATTCCCGAGCTCGGGAGGAAGATAGGCCCCCGCCGATAGATGGAGAAAATGTAATAACCATCTCGGGAGGACCTCATCCCACAGGAATGCCCAAAAGAGATACGTTAACGAGCTGAAGACTGAGGACGGGTCTCCCTATGAACCCGAACCTAGAGCTCCAAAGTGTCAGAGGGTTGAATCTCAACCAATAACCTTCGCCGAGGAAGACGCGTCCCATGTCCAGTTTCCTCACCATGATCCGCTGGTCATCACTCTCCAGCTGGCAAATAAAAGGGCCACCGAGTTCTCATAGACAATGGGAGCTCAGTGAACATTCTCTATAAAGCAACCCTCGAAAAAATGGGACTCTCCCTTCGCGACCTGAAAGCGTGTGCGACTACTTTATATGGCTTTTAAGGAGAAGGGACTGCCAGCATGGGATCCATCGAGCTCCCCGTAACCTTGGGATACTACCCAGTCTCGACAACCAAGATGATGGAGTTCGTGGTAGTAGATCTACCTTCAGCCTACAATGTGCTGCTCGGGAGACCCGCTCTGGTTGGGCTGGGGGAAGTTTCATCAGTGAGGCATCTGGCCCTTAAGTTTCCGACCCCTAGCGGCGTCGGAACATTAAAGGGAGATCAATTAACTGGGAGGGAATGCTACAGCATTTCCTTGAGAGGAAAGAAACAGACGAGCGCACAAGCACTCGTCATTATTCAAAGTAAAGACGGGACAGTCCTAGAAATTGATGAAGAGATCAATCCAAGGGTTGAGGAGAAAGATGACCTCGAACCCTTAGAAGAGCTCGAAGAAATTCAGCTCGAGGAAACCGATCCCTTGAAAAAGGTGAAGGTTGGAAAACACCTCCAGGATGAGACAAAATAGCAACTAATTTTCTTTTTAAAGAAGAACCAGGATGTCTTTGCATGGTCACATTCGGACATGGTGGGAATAAGTCCGAATATAGCAAGCCACGCGCTAAATATAGACAAAAGCTTCCCTCCGAAGCAACAAAAGCGAAGACAGCTGGACGACGACAGAAAGAAGGCACTGAAGGAGGAGGTAGACAGGTTAAAGGCAAACCGATTCATTAGGGTTGCCTTTTACCCTGACTGGGTAGCCAATCCGGTGTTGGTCTCAAAACTCAATGGGACGTGGCGGACCTGTATTGACTATTCAGACCTCAACAAATCTTGCCCGAAAGACTGTTTCCCATTACCAAGGATTGACCAGCTCATGGATTCCACGGCGGGGCATGGCCTAATGTTGTTCATGGATGCCTATTCTGGATATAACCAGATTCCCATGCATGCCCCCGACCAGGAACATACGAGCTTCATAACGGATAAGGGGCTATACTGCTATAATGTCATGCCATTCGGGCTCAAAAATGGTGGGGCCACATACTAGCGGCTCGTGAACATGATGTTTTCAGAACAGATAGGCAATAACATGGAAGTTTATATTGACGACATGCTTGTCAAGTCTCAACTTAACAATTACCATGTTGATGACCTCGAAGAGTGCTTTGGCGTGCTCCGCAAGTATAACATGAAACTGAATCCTCAGAAGTGCACTTTCGGATTAGGAGGCCGGGAGGGCCATAATTGATTTATTATAGTATTTAATGATTATATGCATGTTTACGTTAATTATATTATTATATGATGGTGAATGCATGCATATGGGCTCATATGTTAATTATGAGGGTAATTTGGTAATTTGGCCACTGTGGGCGTAATTGTATATTTTGGGGTGCATGGTTGTGATTAATTAATATAGCCACACTATAAGGTGGATTGGTTCGAGCTTTTCGACATGAGACGATCATGAGATGTAAGTGTTCGGTCTAGTCATAACGGGTTTAAGCTCGGGGCTCGGGGTGAGTCTCGGGGTGATATTTATGGTTATGGCATTACCGGGGATTTTAGGCTAACGGGATATGAATTATTGGTGTTTGAGGATATTGAAATTAGCGGGAATTGGGAAGCGTTAATTATGATTAACAGATTAAGCTAAAAGTTCCAACTTTACCCCTAGAGTAACTTGGAAGACTTTAGATGACACAAGGGCAAATTGGTCATTTTGGGGGTGGATATACATGAGATTTAAGAGGCTGTAGAAGGTGGTGGAATAAACAGAGCAAAACAGGGGTTTGCTTCCTCTTCTCCCGTACATCATCTCCTTCACCTCCCCTTTGAGGGTTTTTGAGTTCTTGGTGGAGTTTCAAGCTAGGGAAACTTAAGGGCTGGATTGGAGACTTGATTTGGCTTGTGAGGGAGGTCCAAAACCGGTTCCAAGGTGAGCTTTAGCCACTGGTTTTTATGCATGCTTTGTTTTGATCATTAGTTTCAGCCTTAGAGTTTTGATGTGGGGAGTGTGAATCAAAGGGGGTTTTAGTGTTGGTTTGATTGGGATTTGATGTGAGTGAGTTAAGGGAGTTATGTGGGGGTTTAATTACATGTTTGAGGGAGGTTTTGTGAAGGTTTGAGGGGTTGGTTTGAGAGGAAATCGCACAGGGAAAACTGGTTCGTGCGTGGGCGTTCTTGCTGTTCTGGGCTGGGCGCCGCGGCGCAGCAGGGGTGCGCCGCGGCCCTTGGCGTCTGGCAGAGGGAGAGCCCTCTCTGTTTGAGGGCGCGCCGCGGCGCAGCAGGGGAGGGCCGCGGCCCTTAAGGTCAATTTTGCTAAAAATGTGTTTTTAAGCTTGGGGATTCAAGCCATAGGCCTCGGGGTTGTACCTAGTACCCGGTTAAGTAGGGGTTGATGTCCCGGAGGCTAGATATTGATTTGGAAACTTATGTTGATCATTTTTATTGATGATACCTTATATTTGGTTATGACTAGGTGACCGCTAAAGGACTAAAGGTTGATCGTTCTCAAGGGTCGTTCTTTTACTAGTTCTAGCTCGACTTCGAGGTAAGAAAGCTGCACCCTGTGTATATGAGACATGCATGGTTATTATGATGCATGTTGGTTGATTAATGAGTACGTCATGCGTGGCTATTATTAATGAATGTCGGTTGATTATTATGTATGACATGCATGGCTATTCTTGATGCATGTTGGTTGGTTATTAAACGTGACATGCATGGCTGTTATTGATGCATGTTAGTTTGCTGGATCTATTGCATATGATGCATGAGAAACATGTGTTTGGGACATGCTTTATATACTGAGTATGATACTGTTCAGAGCTTGAGCCTCTGTGTTTATGCATGGCCCTAATAGCACTACTACCTGTTTGGTAAGCATGCTAAATGCCTTGTTTATGGATGTGGAACATGTGATATGTGATTGGTGGCATGTCTTACTAGTGAAAGACACTGACTAGTCAGGGACCGACTCTAGAGTCAAAAATTATGCATTGAATGGCTCTATGGCATTAATGCCAGACCGACCCTAAGGTCGAAGAACTTATAAGCGCTTGCCTGGTCTACGACCAGATGACTATAGCCAAGGTATATGACCCCGGTGACCGTTTGTCACATGGCTAAGGGACGTTGTCCATAGTTTCGACTCAAGAGTCGTGAGGAAGGTTATGTTGGTGACTAATCACCTTGCACCTGTCTTAAACAAGCGTAAGTCGAGAATCACGCATTGAATGGCTCTATGGCATAAATGCTAGACCGACCCTAAGGTCGAAGAACTTATAAGCGCTTGCCTGGTCTATGACCAGATGTTTATGGCCAAGGTATATGACCCCGGTGACTGTTTGTCACATGGCCAAGGGACGCTGTCCATAGCACGACTCTAGAGTCGGGAGGAAGGTTATGTTGGTGACCATTCACCATGCACCTGTCCTAATCAAACTTAAGAAAGAATCACTTATCGGTTGAGCCCTGGTGACCCTATCGTCACATGGCTAGAAGGAGCGGTGCTCATTATTGTGACTTTTGGCTATTGTCACCTATTTGCTTGGACTGATAGTCCTGAATGGCTATTATGATCGTTGTTGATATTATATCATGCTTTATTGTGTTTTCTTGCTGGGCTTCGGCTCACGGGTGCTACGTGGTGCAGGTAAAGGCAAGTGGAAGCTGGACCATCCTTGAGTTGGAGAGCTTAGGTGATGACGTGTACAAATGCAGCTGCTCGTCCGCCACGGCCGAGGTTTAAAGTGGAACTAGGGTTGAACCCTGTTTTGCCGCTTAGAACAGCCTGCTGTAAATATTTTCTGTAATAAACTCTGAGACTTATTTTCGGGATCCCAATGTATAAATTAAACGTTCTAGTTAAACATTACATCCTAACCAAAGTTTTTAATCCCTAAACCGCTAATCATACTTAGTTCACGATTTTGGCCAAATGACTCGATTAGCGAGTTTAGCACTGTTTACAAAGCACACCGTAACGGTCCCTGGAGTTTGGGGCGTTACAGTTCAAGTATTTCCATTGAGGAGCTTCGAGACTGCTGAAGCTCTGGCCGATTCGGGACATAACATCCAAACACAGCATAGACCCATGGGATCCAGCCGCGTTGTCAATTACATACTCCTCGACGTGAGTAGAAACTGACAGCTTCTGAGCTCGAGAAGCGGAAGGTTTTCTGGGAGGTGGACCAAGTGTTGGCTAGACCACTACAGGAAGTTGAGGCTTGGCCATAATAGAGGCACCAACCTGCAGAGTCAGCGCAATGGTGGACGTCCCGACCTGCGAAGTCGGCGTCGTGACGGAGCTCGTAACAGGCGGAGGAGGGGTTTTCTCGGACCTCTTGGGGACCTTGGTGGGCCGGCCAGCCTTTCGCGACCCTGCCCTGGGATGATTGCTCCTTTTGGCGCCGCCACTCTCGATGATGTTGTCAAGGTCAGAGTCCATCTTGCCTGCACAGTCACACCACAATGTGAATCATAACAAAAAGAGGGAATAATATATAAAGTGATTCAGTATCGCATAGAGATACAAAGTAATGATAGGAGAAACCTAACTGGAACTCCCCCCCAGAGCTCGAGCTCGGGGACCAGGAAATTCCCCCATCTTTAGAAGAGGCGGGGGGAGTACCTTCCCTATAGGTGGACGTCAACCTCGAAAGGTCCCTATAATCATTGGTCCCATACTGGACGGCTATCCCGTCCCACACCTCGTTCAGACTGTACATGGTGTCATACTTCCCAAGCCAACTATCAAACCTATGAACTCGGTCGCCTACCCAAGTCCATATGTAGAAGTGGTCCCTATCATCTGGGCATAAAACTAACCTATCAGGTTTGTGTTTTAATAAGATGGGGGACCACATTCTCGAGCTAAGGATGACTTTACCTTCTTCATCCGAGTCTGAGCTCGAGGCTTCATCGTTCGCCTCGTTCCCCGATGGTGGACTCCTTCGGCGAGCTAGAGGTGGAGGCCTCACCTCTCTTCTTTGAGGGAGGATGCTTGTGGGCAAAGGCACCTGCTCCCAACAATCATACTTTTTATTGGACCAGTCCACCGGACTGGCCATCTCCCAAAAGCCCGCAAGCTTGGAGCTTACTCTCATGTAAGAGGTATGAGAGGGACCTCCTGCCGTAAGGGAGTTGGAGCAGAGTCTCTCTATGCTCCTTCATTGCGTCATCGGGAGTAGGACGGTGAAAATTGGCTGGAAAATAAGACACATTGCAACTAAGTACGAACCTACAAATAAAAGCCCCAGCACAGAGATAAAGAAGGTTGGGGTACTTACGAATCCGTCTGAATGAGTAGCATCGAGACAGGGACAAGCCATCTCGATGCTACTCATTCAAACGAATTCTTAAAGTCAGGTGGATGATTAGGAAGATCCTCAAACACCTTTTTCTCTTTGGGGTAGCTCGAAAGATAGTAAAAGCCATCTCCTCCCCGAGCTCGAGAGGGGTTGCTTTTCAGACAGAAGAGGTATAAAATCTCCTGTGGTGAGGGTCCTTCCCACTTCAGCTCGTGGTATAGCGACCTCAGGGCAGACAGAACCCTGTAAGAATTGGTGTTGAGCTGGAATGGAGCCAGCCCAACAAAATCCGTGAAGTCCTTGAAAAATGACTTCAAAGGCAGTAACGCTCCTGCCTTCATATGCTCTTGGCTCCAGGCCGCATATCTCAGCTTAGGATTTCCACCTCCAGGGGCGCGGCAGCTTCGCTCACTGGGGGTAGGAGCTCGACACCTTAGGGTGCCTGACAGCCTAAGACCATGGAGAGCCAGGATATCTGTTATCTGGCCTAGTGAGGTAATCGAGCTCCAGTAGTGCTCAGCTTCGAAGAACTCCCTCCTTGGTTGCGAGGTAGAAGGCTCCCCCATGAGCGAGAATTGGAGCTCTCCCAGGCTATAAGCAACAGTCATTTTTAATTTAGGGTCGAGGGGGATCGGCCTGGGTCCAGAGAGGGTTCTCCTCTTTCTCTCTATAACCTCGTCAATTTGGCGGCGATAATGAGCTCGAATCTCCTCCTGTTCGCGCGCGAGATCGTACTCGCGAATCAGACGTTGATTCCGAGCAAACAGCGACTTCGGGCTCGGGGTTTTTGGCGAGTAAGGGATTGCCAGCAACAACCCCCACCGTCTTTCCAGATTCTATGACATCTAGCAAGAAAGAAAAAATGGTGAGGGCCATGCATGCAAGGGTTCAAGAATTACGAGCTTGACAAGATAAGCTCGGAGAATGCTTAAGAATGCAATGAGCTCGAAACTAAGACTCCGATTGAAAGTCAGAACGTGTATTCCACGAGAAAAAGGAGGAGAGTGGACAAATTTTTTTGAAAATCCAGAAAATCAGGGGAAAAAGAGTGGCGGTTACCCAGAAAAGGTAATCTTGGGTATCGTGCGTTCTTTAAAACCAAGGTTTTATACCCGATATCTTGGTGTCCAAGATATGTCTTTTAAAATTTTGAAACCCAGAAAAAAGAAACCTTGTTCTACACCAAAACTGAATTCGAAACCAGAGATTTAAACCTAGTATGGGAACGTAAACATAGAAGCCTATCGGTCAAAAATTTCCTAGCATATCATACTAAGGAAATATATTAGCGCACTCCCAGAAATAACAAGATGGACAGAAACTGGCATAAAGGAAAATAAAAATTGGACACTTACACAATAATGGTGATTGCAGAGAAATCGTCGACTGAAGGAGAGGCTGCAGATATGAGCTCACGGTCTCGAACAAACTGGCGGTCCTCTGTTTCTTCGATTGAGAAAACATGCACAAGCAAGAAATTCTCAGGGATAGTCTCTGGTTTTGCTCTTTTCTTTCTTCTGATGAGCGAAAAATAAAAGGAAGACGATGAGTGGGGTCTTATATATATAGATGGAAAAAGGAGATTAATCTAAGCCATTGAACAAAGCCCTTGCAAAATCCAACGGATAGGGATTAATGATAGGATGGTACCATTAAGGTGGCAGGCGAACGATCGTGGGTAGATTTCTAAGGTACTCGAGTACCCTGAATGGGCAATACCCAACTGACATGTGTCCATGTTCAAGCATGTGACAATGCGGCTCCCGAAGAAAGTAGTTCAAAAGTTTCCTTCTCATAGGATTCGAACAAATACTTTTGAGGGGGCAAGATGTTACACCCAGATTTCGAGCCATGAAAATTGTGACCTCGAAAGCTGGATTCATAAGGAATGAATTCGAAAAGTCTGGAATATGTCCGAGATCTAAGCATCAAGCCTGCGAAGCAGAGACGACTTCGAAGATGATAGCCTCGAAATCCTCACAAGCTCGAAAGATAGACCCCGAGGTACATCTGTTCTCGGGATGGCCTCGGATCAGGACACCGAGCCTGACGCGCGTATGAGCTTGAAGTCATATATCCTCGGGAAGATGATATAGCTCGAAACTCAATAAGAAACCTGGGTGAATGGGGCCTTGGTGATATAGGATAATAACTTTGAATATCCTAATGAATCACCAATAAGAGACGCGGTCTACATTTATTACTATAAATCCCCTATAATCAAGGGATATTATTTGTTCAGTTATACGCCCCCTGATCTTCAGGGGACGTTTCCTTGAATATCAAATTGTAGGCTTTTAATGCCATTTAATTTATTTGCATATACAAAATAACTTCCCAAAATATGTGGGATAGTATTCTGAAATCTTCTCTATAAATAGAGAGGTCATGCACCATTGTAAAGGACCGAATTTTTGTGATCTTGAGGGAAAACTCTGGAGAATTCATCCTTGAAGAATTTTCAGAGATCATCTCAAGCTTAATAACAAAGTCTCGTGGACTAGGCAGATTTAACTGCCGAACCACGTAAAAAATCTCGTTTGTATTATTGTATTTTTATTGGCCATTACTGATTATTGTTTTCGTGCTCTTCTTTCACTGTTGACGAAAAACGGCGTCAACAACATGCTTGTCCTAACGATTGCATCTTATATCGAAAGAGATTTGTTGATGCAATTGCATGTCCGACATGTGGCGAGTCTAGATGGCAAAAGAAAAAAATTCAGATGCAGTTAGAAACGATGTCCCTGCAAAGGTTTTATGGTATCTAACACCGATACCTCGTTTGGTTAGGTTGTACCGAAATGATGATCATGCTAAAAATTTAATTTGGCATGCTAAAGATAGAGTAAAGGATGGCAAGCTAAGACATCTAGCTAACTCGCCAGCTTGGAAAACAGTAGATGTTAAATGGCCGAAATTTGGGAATGAACTAAGGAATATTCGTTTGGGTCTTTCTGCTGACGGAATTAATCCACACAATTCCCTTAGTAGTAAATATAGTTGTTGGCATGTAATGCTAGTCATCTATAATCTACCCCCATGGTTGTGTATGAAGAGGAAGTTTACCATGTTGACCTTGTTGATATCTGGTCCTAAACAACCTGGAAATGATATTGATGTATACTTAGCTCTTTTAATTGATGATTTGAGCACATTGTGGTATGAGGGGGTTAATGCTTACGATGCTTATAAGAAAGAAAATTTTAATCTTAAAGCAGTGTTGTTGTGGACTATTAATGATTTTCCAGCCTTAGGTAATCTTTCAGGATTTAGTGTGAAAGGGTACAAGACATGTCCCATTTGTGAAGATGGGAATCATTCTGAATATTTAAAACATTCTAGAAAGATTTGTAATATGGGACACCGAAAGTTCTTATCCGAAAAACATAAATTTCGAAGTTTGACAAATGCCTTCAATGGTAAACCTGAATTTGGAAAGGGTCCACCACCTTTACTTGGAGGACAATTGTTAACAAAGTTGAACAAAGTCCAATGTAAGTTCAGAAAACCTAGAAATTTTACAAATAAGAGAAAAAATGTTAGATGTGAAAAAACAAAGGAGGTTGTAGATGGTGCGACAAGTTGTTGGAAGAAGAAATATATATTTTTTGAGCTTGAGTATTGGGAGAATTTGGTTTTGTGGCACAACTTGGATGTAATGCACATTGAGAAAAATGTATCAAATAATTATTACATTGCTGAATATTCCTGGTCGGAGTAAGGATGGAATCAAAGCTCGGTTGGATTTAAAATTAATGGGTATACGTAGTAAGTTACAACCAGAGGTTGGTGAGAGACGAACCTATTTACCACCTGCGTGTTATACTCTGTCTAAAGAAGAAAAACGAAGTGTATGTCATTCTTTGTCGAATGTGAAAGTACCGGAAGGTTATTCTTCAAATATTTCTTCTCTGGTAGATATGAAAATTTTGAATTTAGTTGGAATGAAGTCTCATGACCATTATACACTACTTGAACATCTTCTACCGGTAGCTATCCGTTCTGTGTCACCCAAAAAAGTTTAATATGCAATTACCAAACTATGCTTTTTCTTTAAATCTATTTGTTGTAAAGTGGTAGATGTGTCGAAGTTGGACAATCTTCAAACAAATATCGTGATAACTATGTGTGAGGTGGAGCAGTATTTCCCACCATCATTTTTTGACATAATGGTTCATTTAATAGTTCATTTGGTGAGATAAGTAAAATTGTGTGGACTAGTATACTTGAGATGGATGTACCCAATTGAACGGTATATGAAGGTTTTAAAAGGTTATGTTAGAAATAGAAGTAGACCTGAGGGTTACATACTTGAATCCTACATCGGTGAAGAAGCAATGGAGTTCTACTCAGAATACTTATCAGGTGTTGCGAGCATTGGACTATGTTTTTCTAAAATTGAGTTTGAAATAAGTAAAGGTGGTAGAGGTGGTGTTGTTTCTGAAGTAAATAAATCTGATAGAGATGAAGCGGCCTAGTCTTACAAAATATTGATGATGTTTAACCATACATCGAGTAAGTTCTCATACATATGCATGATCAATATTATTTTTCTCTTTCATTATATTGACAATGATATAAATGATATTTCTTGAAGAGGACATTTCAATTGGATCAAGACCACTTATCCTAATAAGTCTCGAAATAAAAAATGGGTACAAGATGAACATTATCGAAATTTCAGCACTTGGTTCGAGAATGAGGTAAAATACTTGTGTTGTTCTTGTTTGAGTGTTATTGTATTTTCGCTTATTAGAATTTAAAATACTTTGTTTTATTTTATTGTATTCTAGGTTCTGATTAACACCACAAACAAAGTGTCTGAAACACTAAAATGGATAGCACGAGGTCCTTCAATGGGTGTAATTAAGTATCAATGCTATTATATTCATGGTATTCAATTCAACACCGTAGAACGTGATAATATTAGAAAGACACAAAATAGTGGTGTTACTATTATCGCCCAGACTTTTCAAATATCTAGTTCCATAGATAAAAATCCCATAAATTGTGATATGACATTTTATGGGGTGGTCAAAGAAATTTGGGAATTAGATTATGTGACTATTCGAATTCCTGTCTTCTTGTGTGATTGGGTGAAAAGTGATAATGGGGTCAAAACAGATGACTTAAATCGAATAGGACATAAATCTGACCGCTTTATAATGGCATCACAAGCCAAGCAAGTATTTTATGTGAGTGATCCAGTAGATGCTCGATGGTCAGTTGTCCTAACAAGTCAACCGAAAGATTATTTGATCAAAGAGTCTGGGAGCGATGACATTATACTTGAACAAGAAACATTTACCATTGATTCACCGCCTATTGATGTCACCATTGACAATGATGACGACTATATACGCGAGAATGGTGAAGGGTTGTGGGTAGATAATTAAAGGTATATATATTAATTTTATGATTTTTTTTTTATGTATTTTGTGAAGTTTATACCAGATAATATTTGTGTTTACTTAATTGCAGGTACATTGATTATGGATCCATCATATGATGAAGAGGGCGATCCGTTTGTTGATGATCATGGTAATGGTCTGGAGGGGATTAATCCTACCGCACCAACAAATACACAAGACAAGAAGTATAGGGGTAAATCAAACTGTAGTGATGTATTCAAAGCAAGAAGTGAGGGTCGCAATTATGAGGTCGAGAATAATCGTTTTCGTCAAGCGATGGGAAAATGGGGGATCAAGATGAACAACACCATCGGTCTTCTATCACGCACTACCCTTCCTTTAGATATCGACAATTGGAAACAAATGCCAAAGGATAAAAAAGAGACTTTATGGGGTCAAATACAGGTAAGCTATAATATTGACTATTAAATTTATCATAATGAATTAATATATTGAGAAAAGTGTAATATTTTTGGGTTCATTTGTGCAGGAAACGTTCAAACTTCCAAATTCTTCTAAAATAGACGTCCTCAAAGAAGCAGGAAAAACATGGAGAAATTGGAAAACAAGACTAACAAAAGATCTTATATATGTATATAAGAATGTAGCTCCTGAGCTTCTCGCCAAGCCGCCATCAGACTACATCGAGTATTACAAACCTGAAGATTGGAAAAAATTTGTTGCAAAAAGACTAACCCCAGACTGGGAAGAGATGAGATGCTCGGGCTCAGAACAAGTATCCACATCACTCAGGGTGTGGTAGTTATGCACTGGTAGAGCAACAAATGGAAGAGGAATTGGGTCATGAGTTGACCGAATATGACAGAGCTGAGATGTGGACACGAGCACGGATGAACAAGAATCGAGAAGTAATTGATGAAGAAGCTCGAGATCTGGTCAATAAGAATGTAAGTGTTCTACGATTTTTTAAAATAATTGTAATGATTAATGTGTGTGTTAAATTCTAATTGATTTATTTACTATGTATATAGGCGGAATACAGGCAAAAAGTAGCAGAAGGCGAGTTGGTGGAGGAAGGTTCAAATAATATACTAACAATGGCATTAGGCACTCCAGAGCATTAGGCACATGTCGCTCCCCGTCAATTTTTTCATGTCCCTCCGCCAAAAAGATTCAATCACAAACAAAAAGGTGTGGAAGATGCTCGTTATAAAGACCTTGAAGAGAAATGGCATCAATCTGAAGAAAGGGCACGTCAACAGGAGGAAAAGTTAAACCAGTTGATGGCGCATATTGCATATCAACATAGCGGTGTATTTGGATCATCAAATGCATCTGGTTCGGGTGTAGGAGGAGCCTCAAACACACCACACGCACCATATGCCCCTCCACCATGACACAGGCACAACATGCTCCACCACCACCGACATGGACATCATATGCTCACCGACCACCCTCACAGCTACCACTTGCTCCTCCACCACCGACGCAGGCACCATGTGCTCCCCCACCACCACAGTCAAATTTTCCTGATGAGGTAATAGTTTCTTATTAATTCATTATTGCATATATTTTATACAGTAAAAATAAACTAGTTTATCGAAAAGTCTAACAGATTAATTGGAATGTAACAGATTAATTGTAAGTTGTGTCTTGGTTCGACACAAAATATAGATGCAGAGGGGAAACTTGTAAGTACATGTTGCACAGAAATACATAGCGTTCAACTGCCTCCTGGAAATTATCGTGTCAGAGTTGAGGTAGCCATTCAAGAGAACGCTAGTTTACCATATCCGCTTACAATGGAAGGTTATACATTGGTTGGACAAGCAGTCGGGTATGATGTTGGATGGCCACAACATTGGGTTCTTACTAATCAACAAACGAAAGAGCCACTTGCGCCCTCTACTCAACAACCAAGACAATCAAAGAAAAGAATAGAGGCATTGACACAGGAGCCTACAGAAGTGCCTATCACAAAAATATTGAGGTGTTTGGTGAAGTTTGTTGATAAATGGAAAGCTGACCGCGTGGTAGAAATTCCAATTGTTGAAAGGGTATTTGGATTCCAAATTATCGCTTTGTTAGGGAAAGATGATATCCTCCACTTTTGCAACTATGAGATGATTGGACAGACTGAGCTAGCATTATGTTTGAGGTACAATGGTGTTTATAATCTTAGTTTATTTAGTTTAACTTGAAATTTAATAGTTTATTAACTTTTTTTAATTATATGTAGCTTCCTCGATGATTTGGTGCAAACGAAGGGATTGAACCACATGTACACTTTCATGCATCCCGCTTTAGTGTCCACTAATGAAGGAACCAATGAAATACGTGCTAAAAATCTCTTTAATCGGTTTCTACAGATGGAGCTAGAGACACAATTTCTAATTTGTCCTTGGAACAACAAGTAAATCAACTTAATTTTATATTCATATATTTTGTTTATTGATAAATATCTTACACAAGTTTTTTTATTGTAGCTTTCATTGGATGTTAGTATTAATTCAACCCCACAGTCATTCGGTAGCTTTTTTGGATCCTGTAAACTCACATTTCGTCCGGAAATCAAGGAGATAATTATCATGTAAGTTTTTCATTTTACTTAATTAATTTATGATTTTATGTCAAACTCATATATGGGTAAATATTAATATTATGTGTAGGGTGTTGGATCAATATGATACACACCAAAGACTAAAAGAGTCAATCAATCTAAAAATTTGTGTTCCTAAGGTAAGTAAATTATATTACTTATCGTATTCAACTTTTTGACATATTTCTATTATAATAACTTACTAAATATAATACTTAACTTTGGATAACTATGTGGTAATAGCGTCGAAACCAGACTGGGCCAACCGAGTGTGGCTTTTACATTATGAAATTTGCTAGAGACTTGATTTCACAGCCTAGACCGAAGGCCTACTTGAAAAATGAGGTATTGTTTTGCTTTTTAACTTTCATTTAAACTATCGTTCATGATTTTATTTGGATGATTTCTAACTTATTATTTTAAATATTTTCTAATTAGTTTACGAATACGAGTCCATAATCGGCTGACGAAATCAACGAGATACGGGATGAGTGGATTGAATCAATTATGGCGTATCTCAATTAGCAAATGAGCAAGTGGGTGAGGAAATTTTAGTTTAAGTAGGTTTAACACTTACAAATTTAGAACACAAGAGTACATATATTAACTTTGATATTTGAATTAATTTTATAGTTTTGATCACAAATGTTAACTCTAGATAAATGTTTATAAAAACTTATACTCTTGTTTTTCTGTTCATACTACTGTTTTCTGTTTCTGCTGCTATTTTTCTGTTTCTGCTGCTGATTTTTTTTTATCAAAATAGGTCAAGGAAATTGGCATAAACATTTGCAATTTCCCTGGTTAATACTTTATGTGAAAGTGCCCAACTGATGCAAAAAATACTCGTTTTTAACATTTGTGGTAGTGCCCCACTGACGCAAACCAGAGTGTCATTTGCATCAGTAGGGCACTGCCACAAACTGGAATTTGTGGTAGTGCCCCACTGACGCAAATGACACTCTGGTTTGTGTCATGGGCAATTGCGTCACATATTAAACTGACGCAAAAACTCAACTGTGGTAGTGCTAAACTGACGCAAATGGCCTTTTTTGTTGTAGTGTAACTTGACTTGGAGGGTGGGGGTTTGAAACTTGCTAACTCCAAATATATTGTTATTTAAAAAAAAAACAAAATTGTAAACTTGAGATTCGAACATTGGACCTATAGTAACCTAAATGTGTAGCAAACCACCACACCAAACTCAATTTCATGATATATATATATGTGTACTATTTAACAGTTTATTATTACAAAAAATTCTTTAAGGACTCGTGAGTCCAGGAAGTGTTTGTTAAAAAATAACAAATCAAACTTTTAGGACACGCATCAGTTTTTAGGGCTCACTCCACGAGCCTTAAAAGAATTCTTTAAGGTCTTGCAACACGAGCCCTAAAAAGACCCGGAGCTATTTTTAGAGCTTGCATTTAGGTAAGTGCCCTAAAAAAGTATCCTAAAATTGTGTTTTTGTAGTGGTGGACCTACGTGGCTACACCTGATTTGTCCATTTTTTAAATTAATAAATATTTTAAAAATTATTAAAAAATTATTTTTAAAATTTTTAATAATTAATTTTGAATAGTAAAGTATTCAATAAATTAATTAAAATCAATTAAAAAAATAAAAATCCAAAATTTAACATCTAAAATCTAAGAAAAAAAATTGATGGATCTGTAGGCACAAACTCAAACTCAGAAAATTCCATCAAAATACAAAATTTCCATCAAAATAAAAAATCTAGATTTGTGTCCTTTTTTTCTCAAACTTGTGTTCATTCAAAATAAACCAGATTAATGTCTCTGCAAAGAAAATAATCTAGATAGTATTTTTACAAATCGACATTCACACATACCCAAATAAACCATGTCTAAAATCATCAATGTCATCTTCAATAGAAGACTTTGCTCAGAAATTTGACTCGAACACTGCTACTTTCATGCATAAGCTCGCTTAGGCTGGGTGGGTTGGGTGGACGTTGGGGGAGGCTGAATGGCTGGGTGTTTGGGAAGAAGAGGGTAAAAAGGGTTGGGTATTTGTGAAAGAAAAGAAGAAAGGGGTTGGGTATTTAGGGGCTCGGTATTCATTCAGGAAGAAGAAGAAGAAAGAAGAAGAAGAAGAAGAAAGGGGGAGGTCAAAGCTCTTTGGAGATGAGGTATGGGGAGATGGAGCCGAGAGGTTGAAGAACTTTTTTTTTAGTTTAATCAATTTTTCTTGTTTTATTTTACACTAAAATTTTAATTGATTTATTATAATTAATTATATTTAAATTTAAATTTAATATTAGAATATTTTTTAATTAATTTTAATTTATTTAAGTTTTCTAAATAGATTTTTATAATATTTAATATATTTTTTTAAAATGGAAAAATCAGGTGTAGCCACGGAGGTCCCTGTTTAGACTTAACGGTCAGCGACCAACAACTGCACCAGATTCATAACGGTAGGCATTATTGCCGTCAAAATTTTTATATAGACATTTAAGTACAACAAATCGATACCAATAATCTCTACACCACTTTAACCTATCTAGTTATGATTTTGATACCAATAATCTCTACACCACTTTATAGGATTGTTTTCCTCTCATTATTTATTTTCTGTCTTTTTTCTTTGTAAACACAAACGCACAATAATTTTACACTTTTATTTTCCTAATATGATCAATCTATTCCAACACTAGCAAAATAAAGAAAAAGGAAATGTATATATATATAGATGTTGCTTTCATTCATAAAATACAAACATTTATATTGTCCTATAAATATTGCGTAAACTATGCCAAAATAAAATTTAATATGATATACACTTCATAGCAGATAAAAAATTTAGAGTAATGATATAATCACAAACATTTTACACCAAAATATTACACATACCAGTGTGCAAGGTTTTTTTAACTATCTTATATTAATGTGATTATTGATTAGAAAAATTTGCCACATATGTAAATGTTTTGATGTAAGCACATATCATTTTAATAAAAGATCTCATTTTTTTTTCTTAAAAGTTATTTTTTCTTTGACTACCATTTTTCAAATACATTCTACAAGGTTATCTCTAACTCATAACACAAATTTTGTGTTGAACCAACACAATAGTTGTATAATTTTAGCTAACACTATATTATTTTCCCATTTCAACGACAACACTAAAAATAACACTATTTTTTTTCTTTTTAATAACATGTATTATTCTTTTTATTATTATATCATTAGATGACAAGGTCTAGTGGCTCCAGTCTCCAGTGGACGACATTTGGATCAGGAGAAAAGTCCAAGCGTGTTGATTAGCGTCACTGTTCTTTGAAATTCTAGAAACAAAAATATCAAGTCCAATTTCAAATAAACGAACGAGTTGCATTAATAAACGGACACAAAAGCACAGTTGATGCTCCTGGTCCTTTGGAGCTTCTTTCGCAGGGACCCCTTGGGTTGGCTGCATTTTTTTGTTTGGCTATTCATGAGAGTGAGAGTCTACTGGACCACCTTTCACATTAAGTATTCATGGAAAAATTATACCAAGAAACAAATTACAATTTTTTTTTAAAACACAAATCCCATTTTTTCTAATTTAATATCCTATTGATTTTTATTTATTATATACCGAATTTAATTTATACATATCTATTTTATATAATAATTGTGTAGATAATAAATTTTTTTAATTTTAACAGTTTTTAATTTTTTTTTTAATGATAACTTTAACAGAATATTCTTATATTTAATGGTAATTTGTAAACATTTAAACTTAAATAAAATAAAATAAATAATTAAAAAAATTAAAATAAGATATTTTACAATAATAATTATTTAAAAATAATAAATAATTAAACAAATTAAAATATGATATTTTTAAGATATTTTACAATAATAATTATTTAAAAATAATAAAATCATACATTTTATAACTTAAATAAAATAAAATAAAATTTAAAGTCACTTATTATAATAATATCATATTTAACATATAATATAATCTACTGTGAATTAACAAAAAATTACTTTAAAAAAAAAACCAACAAGAAAATTAAATTTAAAATCCACGTATAATATTTAATATTATATTAAACATATAATATATAATTAGTTATAAACAACGTGCAATATGCACGTTTGCTTAGTTTTATTTATAGAATTTATTAATTATTTTTATTAAATTTATATTAATGTCATATAAATTTCAAATAAATATCATATTTTAATTAAATAATTTATTTATTTTTGTTTAAGTTTATGTTTATTCTAGTTTTTTAATTTGGGAGTGACAATAAGAGATTGTATATTATATGTTTAATGTAATCTTAAATATTATAGGTGAATTTTAAATTTAAATTTCTTGCTAGTTTTTAAAAAAAAATAATTTGTTGCTAATTCACAGGAGATTATATTACATGTTTAATATGATATTATTCTAATAAGTAAGTTTAAGTTTATTTAAATTTTATTTAAGTTATCAAACATATCATTTTATTATTTTTAAATAATTATCATTGTAAAATATCTCAAAATTATCATATTTTGATTTGTTTAATTATTTATTATTTTTAAATAATTATCATTGTAAAATATCTAAAAAATATCCTATTTTAATTTGTTTAACTATTTATTATTTTTAAATAATTATCATTGTAAAATATCTAAAAAATATCTTTTTTTTATTTTTAATTTTATTTAAGTTTAAGTGTTTACAAACTACCGTTATATATAAGAATATTCTGTTAAATATAAGAATATTTCATTAAAGTTAACATTAAAAAAATAAAAAACCGTTAAAACCAAGAATTTCCATTATCTACACACTTATTATATAGAAGAGATATCTTGTTGTCACATTTAAATTCAAAAACTAAAACAAACATAAGCTTAAAAAAAATTATTTAATTAAAATAAAATACTTACTTGAAATTTATATTACATTATTATAAATTTAATAAAAATAATTAATAAATTCTATATATATATAACCAATTTTTTTTTCACTGTTCACACATTTTTTAAGTAAAAAATTCCATATCGTGTGAGTGAGAATTGATGTTAAGATCCCACAATCTAATTGGTGTAGAGCTTGACTTTCTGTTGAGCTTTTATTTTTAGATTGTTGTTTCACAAATTATGGGGTTTCGGTTGGAAAAAGACGGATTATCTCAAAGTTGTTTCATATTTATTTTACTTTTCAGCGGTAATTATTAGCTAGGTTACTTTGGTATATATAATATTCTGAAATGTGATGATAATTATTTTATATATTATACGTAAAGAAAAATTATCATAGTTCTTCTCTCTTAAATTTACATTTTGCTATAAAATTAAACAAGTACATTTTTTTTTCGACTAGCCCGTCAATTATATATCATATATTTTATTGTTTTTTGAATAATAATTTTTCCATTACAACATTAATATAACTTTTTTTATAACATATATCTTTTTAAATGTTACTTGATTATTTTAAATTTTATTTATTTGATAAAATTATGAGTATATAAAAATATATTTTATAATTTTTTATTAATATACCAAACACGATACATGTAATTCTGTTCAATATAATTTATTTATTAATATACCAAACACAATATATGTAACTCTGTTCAATCTAATTTATTCATTAATATACCAAACACGATATATGTAATTTTGTTATGCTCAAGTTTACCTCACTCATTAAAAAACTACTTTAATCATTTTTTTCTCTATATTTTGGCAAATAAGGTATTTTACCAATCAATTGGGAGTGCTCTTACGTGTGGGAAAGAAAGTTCTGGCTGCTAGTGTCTGCCAAGACAGAAATATAGTTGAAGAAATTGTAGATTTTAAAGTTTTTTTTTGGGTAGTAGTATACGGAATTTAATGAGAATGTTTTGAGTTAATACATATACATATACATATAAATAAAGATGATTAAAAAAAAATCTGCAAGAAGGCAAATCGAGCAGAAATTCATAATTAATATATTAAGTCGTTAGAGATAGCCACACGTACGTGCCGATCAAATTATTAAAGTCGAAGTTGCAACAAATGCATATACATATACTTATACAACGTTAGACTATACTTCAATGTACTGTACATGTGTAGTTTTATCGTATGTATGTCCGTACCAAATAATTTAACGCAAGCCCGTTTGTTTGAGAAAACATTATTTACCTATGAGTTGGGTCCCCACACACACAAACACACGTACCTTTATTTTTATTTTTGTGTGGCCAAAATTAAAAGGCTTTATTTTCAACGAACGTTCAAGTCTTCAAGAGAGTTTGAGAAAGTTAGCTAAGAATGAAGGTGAGCAGCCTCACAAAGGTACAGAAGGGCAGATGAATGTATTAATGTTGAAATTTATTAATTAATATATATAGCTTTTCAAGTATACTAAGAAGGTACTGTTTGAGTGTTGTGCCATATGAGGAGAGCAATCATCGTCTAAGCTCCTCATATGTGTAAATATATATAATACTAACTCAATTCAATCTTTTTTCTTTTTTTTACCTTTCTTTTAGGCAACAGGTGATGGTCCCCCTAACTCACATGTGCCACCAAATTGTACGTCTCATTCTTTTATTTTGAATTTAAAAAGCATGACATTATGTAGTTATGATTCTTATGAAGGGTTCCTTTCCTTCAAAACATGTACATGTATATATAAAGGAACATCGTTAAGAAGAGAGTTGCAGCTCCAGAAACAGAGTTCACCAAGTATTTCTCTCTCTCTCTCTCTCTCTCTCTCTCTCTCTCTCTCTGCCACCACTAAATACTCACTGGTAGTTCTTAGAGAGAGATGGGGAGGAGTCCTTGTTGTTCCAAAGAAGGCTTAAATAGAGGGGCATGGACAGTTATGGAAGATAAAATACTGAGTGAGTACATTAGAGTTCATGGTGAAGGCAAATGGAGAAGCCTTCCCAAAAGAGCAGGTAGTGTTTTTTCTTTTCTTTCCTTTATAATAATGATAAATAAAAATGTAAAAGTAAAAAGTTTTGATGAGTAGTAGTAGTGGTCAAAAAGAGGATAACCGATATCGAGTACATAAAATTTGCAGGGCTAAAGAGATGTGGGAAGAGTTGCCGGCTGAGATGGCTTAACTATCTGAGACCTGATATCAAAAGAGGAAACATTACTCCTGACGAAGAAGAGCTAATTATCAGACTTCACAACCTCTTAGGCAACAGGTCCCTATATTAATTATCTTATAATGGGATGGAAAATGCATATTTTTTAAAAGTCACTTTCTATTCTTTTTTTATATATAATTAATGTCTTTATAAATAGTGTGTGTTGAGTATTTATGACCGAAATGTTTGAAAGATTATTTTGTAAGAATTTACTGTACAAAATGACTAAAATAAAACTACTTGGCTATATATATTCTTAATGTTTTTTCTTCATTGAAAAAAGAAAACAAAAGAAGAGAGACAACAATAAAGGGAAACTTGCTTAAGAATACCATCTAGCTAAGTAGCTATATAGTAGGGAAATCAATATCCTAATTGGTGTCCGTACTACAATTACTTATAATATATTAATATATGCAGATGGTCTTTGATAGCTGGGCGGCTTCCAGGCCGAACAGACAATGAAATCAAGAACTACTGGAACACCAATATTGGAAAGAAAGTTCATCAAGTTCAAGCATCTGACAACTCTCTAAAGTCCAATAATACGACAAGTCGTAAACCATCATCCAAAATTCGGTGTAGTACTAGTAGATTAGAGCAATTAAGGCCAAAGCCTAAAACGACACACTCCGGTGGAACTAGTACTGATGGAGATCATGAGATGAAGACATCTAAGACCAATAATTCTCCAGCTGGTTCAAATAGTGTGGTTCGAACCATAGCCACAAGGTGCACCAAAGTTGTACTCCTTTCTCAAACAGAACAACAAAACAAAGTAGTACCACCCGATCGTGATAATAATCGAATCACTAACGATCATACTGCTAGTGGTGGAATAAGTAGTAATGATGATGATGATCAGGACTGCACTAAGTCTGACCCTGCGGTTGACGATTGCTGGTTGCCCTCAGTGGTTGATTACGATGACCAATTTGCCAACAATTGTGGTCAAAGCGTGGTGCTCGATTCCTCAGAAATCACACTCGACGTCCCTAGTTATTCCCAGCTAGGTATGATGAATAATAATGCTGTTGACTTTGAGTCGTCCGATGATCATGGAGATTACTTGTCGGAATTCCTTAACGTTGACTTCGGGTTTGTTAACAACGGTGACGTGGCCGGACAGGTAATTAGTTCGTCCAATCAGAAAGGGCTTGCATGTTCGAAATCTTATACTACTGATTATGATAATAATAATGAAACCTTCTTCTTCTCCCAAGATATGATGTTTGGCGTTGATTTAGCTTCAGCTTCAGCTTCCCTGCTGAGTGACCCAGTTGACATGGATTGGCTCCATGACTAGTTACTTTGACTTGGGAAAATGGAATGAGCTAGAGATTTCACGTAACTTGTTTGAACATTAATAAAGCCAAACAAATAAAGAGACATGAATGTAAAATAATTAATTGTGTAAGCTTAGTTGTTTGATTACCATGTAATGTGGATTTAAGTAAGTCATCTGTACCATGTGTATTTGAATAATGTTGTATGCATAATGGCTAATTTGTTTTGCTCGATCTGCCATGACACACTAACAAATCTATGTATATGCATGTCTCAGCTTTTTTATATCATCTTGGGTTTGGTTCCTTTTTCATCTCATAATAACTAAAGGAGTAATGAAAAAATTCACACTTATCTGACATATATATTTTAAAGCATACATAAAGATAGTATCTAATCTTACTTGAATAACTTTTAATGGTTTAAAACACTAACAATATTTTTTGTGTATACAAAAAATGTGTATCTAGTATTACTTTTTGCGAAATTGCATTAATTTTAATTACATTATACATATAAAAATACATATATGTTAAAAAAAAATTAAAATGTAATACATATGTTTTTTAATCTAGCGAGCAATCCCACTTTCCTTGGATGGACTATATATATTTTATATACGCATTAGTTTTATGTCAAAATAAATAAAAAATAACCTTTGACTTGACTATTGTCAAACATATTAACAATTTTTTTTAAAACTCCAAAATACGCTGAATTATGATTACTAAATGATGATATATAATGAAATAATATTTGAATTTTTAATTTTAGTTTTGATTTTAAATGTATTCGTTTCGTTTTATTATAATTTTAAATAATCAATTAAATATAACTTAAATTTGAAATTTCATTAAATTTTTATCAATAAATTGACTGGAGTACAAATATAATTGGTATCTATGAAATTTGAAAAAGCACATAATCATATTTTATACTTGGCAAAAGTTAATAAAATATAAAATGATATACAACCACATAAATTTAATATATATATATATGTACGAACATGTTATAATAATTACTCAAATTGACCTCTAACACCTTAGAGGAAGGCTAGTACACTGTACAGGTGCGCATAATGACAAAATCGACTCTGGCCGATCATTGGCATTTTACAATGAAGACAACACAAATTTATTCCTATGGTACTGGTTTTCCCAGCATCGTGGCAAGTAGGAAATTTCCTTTTGCTGAAACAAACATGTGCTTATTTACTTCAGTGTGCCATACATTGAACAGAAATCATGGACATGTACTAAGTACGTATACACCTACTTACTTACTCCAATCAGGGGCGGACCTATAGTATATCTTATAAATTCAACTTTTTACTTAAAATTGTATTATATAACTTTAAATTTTCATTCATACTCCTTCAAATTTTATATAAAAGTCCACCCTAAAATTCAATCCTCGCCGACTTTACTCTATTATAAATGAAAATATATATGTTTCTTAATAAATTTACAACGAAGTTTTTCGTGACAAGCCATGCCTTTCAAAAGTGAAACAAACAAATGAGAAAGTACGGAAGCTATAAAGTATACGCACCAAGTTGTCGATGCCAATACTAATTAAGTACTACTCATATATATTTCAAAATTACATATTACTATATTTGGCACTTTAGCATATAATAATATAAGAGTAACTAGTAAATATATAGATTTTTATAAAATTATTTTGTTTTGATAATTATTTGTAAAATGGCATTTGTCTAGAATTCACACAATTCAAGATAAAGTGACAGAAATTTCTAGTGAAGTATTTAAAATTTCCGACAAGATATCATGAAAGGTTATTTTTTTTAAAAAAAATTCATCAAAACAAATATATTATTCAAGATAACTATAAAAAAAATAAGGTGAGAGTAATCTTATTTTGTACTTGTTTTGCGGTACATACTTATGATATGAAATATAGACATACTTATTATATTATACTTTTTGTTTAAAAAATATATTACACTTTTGAATTATTATTATTATTAAAGACTAAATATAATTAGTATTATATATTTTATGACATTTTGTTATTGTCAAAACAAAATTGTAATAACTTTTTGCTCTAGTTCTAATCAATTTAGAATAAAAAATTAAAAATATAAATAAATATTAAAAAATATATACATACATATATAAAAAAAAAAATATTGATATGTCGTCAATTCCGAAAAAAAAATGTATAAAATTTTTCTTACAAGTAACAAAAATAAAAAAATAAAATCTCTATTAATCCAGCTTCCAAATACTAAATTACTTGTGGGGAGCTGTTTGTCTTGTTTTCTCAGTCCATTTTATTTCATCAACGTAACACATTCCTCGTACCATTAAATTAACTATATGTAAGTGAATACGTGTATATATGATATAAATATATGTAATAAATAAATAAATGCGTGAAAATTTTATTGTCGTTTTCTTATTTAATTGAGTGGATAGTGGTTGTTGAAAAGTGGCGCTATATATCATGATATTTTTTATCGTTCGGCTTAGATACGGACCATCATTATTAAGGTGTCACTGAAAACTATATTACGCTTTCTGAACTCAATATATTTTGAGAATAGGGCAATTTTAATTAACGTGTACTAGGTGGTAATTCACTGCCTTCATTCAAATTAATAGTAATTAATTATGTGACTGACTAAATCTTTCTATCATATTGTTGTTTGATTGTAAGCTACATAATATATTTGACGAAAAAGATGATTGCAATGCAAGTCTAAAAAGTAATACACCGTTAACAACATATATTTTTAAAAAATATTTTCCTATATTAAATTTAGGAAACCCACTCAAGCTAGCATGATTTTAGTTTAGGGGTCATGCCAAGTAATCAATGTTCTCTCAATTTTAAGGAAAGTAGTTCCATTATGATCATATTAATTCACTTTTTATTCTTTATGTATATAGATTTTCAATCATGATTGGCTTCCAATATTTTTTAGGCGGCAAAAGTTACTACTTGCTAAAATGATTATTGCCTAACTTGTGATAATGATTTAAGTCATATACGTAGTGTTCTTATTAAACAAATTAAGTGGCATCAATCATTTTCAACTTTAATTATATTAATCCTGCAACGTCAGATACTTGAAATCATATTGAACTTCACAAACCTTTTTTCTCTCTTTTTGTTTGTTGTTTTTTTTTTTGGTAAATGATACTTTAGACCTATTAAACTTTGAAAGTAAAGTACTAATAACCACGTTGGGGTTAGTTATCGGAACTGATAGTTCACATTGGCTGATGTTATACATAACCAGGGTTGGCGTGTTGGCTGATGTCTACTTTTTCACTAGACTAGACTATTGAAACTTTTTGTTTTCTTTCTTCTCTGTACGGATGAAGGGTACAAAGAAGATGAAGGGTACAAAGAAGATGCAACCACAGATTCTCATGCCAATTTCATTAACGGAACTATATTTATACTATTACTTATAATCAATATATGTACACAATGTGGTACTAGTTTTTAAAACAATAAGTTCTAATTTTGATAAATATTATTAATTATGCTATTTATATATAATAGTTAGCAGTGGTTTTGGTTAATTATATTACATTAGTAGTTAAAGATTGTTTTTATAGTGCTCTTCCATGAGATAAAGATCGGATAAGGATTACTTATCATTATTACTTCTTTCTTGTCAAATATATAAATGCTCAAAATAGTCTTATTTGATATTCTCTCCCCCAACACAAAATGTATGATTACTTATCTCGCACTCAATAATTTAATATAATATGAATAATTAATGTTAAAAAACACCAAAATATAGTGTCTAATAGTATCTTACATAACATATTATTATTAATGTAATTTAGTATTATATTCTAATATATTTTAATTTATATAAAATATGTAAGATTTGATAATAAATTGCACTAATCAATATAAGATGGTGCTGGACACAATGATCTTCCAATATAATGAGCTCCATATTTATTATTTTTTAAGAATTAAATTATTAAAAAATTAAACTGAAATATTAATACTAAAAGAATTTTATATTTTAAAATTAATATAATATTTATTCATCTAATACAATACCAAAATAAAATAATATTAAATTTATTATAATCTCAATCAAACATAATCCAATAATTTTATCCAATTCTATAGAGCAAAAAATGCAAAAAAAATTAAAATTTTATAGTCATAGAAAATTATTTATTTTATTAATAACAACAAAATAAATAATAAAATGTAGTGTTCTGCTCTTAAATTTCTGTCTGTCGAGGGGACTTTAGGCAGGAATAAAATTAAAACTAAGTATTTTTTTAATATAAATTATAATTTATTTATAGATTGTGTTTGTTGTCAATAAAAAATCAATTTTCATACTTACATTAAGCTATGGATCTTCAATTTTTTTAGTGTTTGTATAGAAATAAAAATATGAACATATAATGTAGGAAGATTTTTGTATTTTTTTTTATAAATGATGGGGCCTTAAACTCAAGTGGAGAGTGCTTAATTAGTTGCCTATAACTTCAGCCGACCTTGATTATATATATTCAGTGACGAATCTATACATAGTCCAGTGGAGACTTAAGCCCCTTGTAAAAATAATTTGTTTTTAATAATTTATTAATTATTTATCTAATATTAATAAAAAAATCCCAATTTTTTTTTTTTTGTAATTTACTAATTATTTACTCAAGATTAACTAAAAAACCCTCATAAATATTTTAAAATGAATTAATCCTTTATAGAAATAGATAAAATTAATTTCAATTTTTATTTGAAGTAGACAATTATAATTTGTATGTTTATTAATGTCAATAAATACATTTTTTACTGTACAAAATTTCCTGAGTGTGCAACTGTATATACATGTGTTTTTTTCTTTCCTCAAACATATATGCTCGAAAATACTAATATTGTGTGGTCACACTAGTACGACTTGAAAAATTAAAGCGAACACATGTAGAGCCTACTCATTTTTGTTTTTATTTTGAATTTAAATGGGTCTTATATTGAATCAAACAAGTACTACATATTCCCTTTCAATAATAACAACATTATAGGTTTGTTTTTATAAATATTATTATTATAAGACACAAGTTACAGAATTGCGGTAACACGTTAAAATATATATTTTTAGGCACAACAAAATTTGTGACTCAAAAATACATCATCATTTATATAATGTTATCAAAAAGTCTATAACTAAAATTATTAATCATAAAAATTATAATTTGTTATGACAAAGTCTTTGCGTCACAACAAATTTTATCATTATATTATAAATTATGATTAAAGCCACATTAGTAACAATTTATGTCTAAATATAATTTTTCATATCACTAAAAAATAGCCTAGACAAATAAACCATCCTAAATTATTAAATATTCATTCATGTACAAGATTAAAGAATAACAAATTATTACACCTCGAAACACTTAAAAACATACACATCACTACTACTTAATTACTATATTCAATTTTCTTTTTTAAGAGATAAGGCATTTGGTTGGGTTTTTTTTTCACCCTAATATTGTAGAGAAAGAAGTCTGGACAAAAAATGCAAGGAAAGAGAGGACCGATCTTGATTTATCTAAAATAAAGGCTAAATAAAGTGGGGACCAAATTTCTTTTTTTGAGAGGGACTAACCGTAACTAAAAATAATATATATATTTTAACTTTTGAGGGACCATGGCCTCAGACCCGAGAGGTATAAAGGAACACACTCACATGTTTTAAAGGTATTTTTATGATTAAAGACATAAAAATAGTAAAATATTACAATTGTGTTTGCAAAAAAATTATCATTTTTTATTATATAATTAAATAGTATATTATAAAAATTAAATCCATAATTTAATTATGTAAGATCATTTAATTTAGTCTGATTGAGAAATTTATGTATATTATCTGTGAATATTTATAATTTATCATGTAGAAATAACTAATTAACTATTGACTTTTATAATTTTTTTTAGCAAATTAACACCATGTATAAATCATTGTCATCTAAAATTATTTTAAAAAGTAAAACTTATAAGTCATAAGTTAAAAGGAAAAAAAATTGAGTCAATAATGCATGATTACTTTGTTGCCCTTTTAAAATTAAATAAATAAATAAAATTAGAAGAATCGCCGCCGCCACTCATAATCGAAAGTAGTCTCGGCTGTCTAATACATCTCATATCATTAATTACCAATGTGAATAACATATGCCCATACCTACAATGCAGGAACAATATTAATTTATTTGTTATTCCCAGACGCCTCTCTCGATATATATATTATTATATATAAAATAAAATTAGATATTGTAATTATAGCAAATATTTTTAAAATTTTAAAAAAATAATATAATTAGGATAGTACTAGTAAAAAAAAAATTGTTATTGTGTTTTAAGCCAAATAAATTATTTTAAACTTTAGAGGAGATTTGCTATGACAAACACTATCATATAACAAAAAAAAAATTATGACTTATTTACGTGTTGAAAATAGAGTAGTGTCGTAAAAAACTATCTTATCGTATTAGATATAAAATTAAGTTTCATTCATTGTATATATTAGTATTCATGTACGTACGTAATCACTTGATCAAAATTTTCATTCGCAACATTAATTCTCCATCTACTTACACAAAACAGTGGTTTGATCAAACTAACTTTGTATATATGACTACTGCAAGTTTGAAGGAATAATATATATATAGGAAGTTTAGTCATATTGTGTATAGGTAGGAATATATTCGTTCTCAACAAACCTTCAAAAGCAATACGAGAAAGGTAGATAACTCCACAGAAAGAAATTCATCTTTTGAAAAGAAAAAGAAAAGAGGGAAAATAAAACTTTTTTTTTTATTTCTTGCAAAACTCGAAAAAGATATTGAAGAGGGTGAATCATCAAGGGTATACCCAAACATGGCAACGGGTTTGTACAATCAAATCGTTCAAAATTATAGGTGATTAACCCATAACCCCCTAATAATGCTACTTCGTGGCCTATAAAATAATCGGGCATGTTGCTCTATGAATTAATTATGTATAAAATCCTATTTTTCCCAGCTTTAAGACCTATTTAGGTCCCTCTAAAATAAAATAATAACACCTATCTAGGAAAATGGGAAAAAATAGGGGTATTTTTTTATTATTATTTTTTAAAGGATTGAAATTCAAGTTTTTTTTTTTTATGAGTTGAAATTACAATTGGGAAATTAATTTTTTTAAATTTGGAATAGATAAAATAATAGAATATTGAGGAAATCATAACATATTATCCATTTTAGTCTTTTAGGTGGTGTTTTATTTACTACCCCATCTCACAATGTTTATCATCATCGTGACAATTATATAATACATTCACGATATATATTTAATATCGTTATGAGCTTTTTTCCAAATATACTAAGAAAGAGCGTCATCATTATGGACATTATCTATACATATATAGTGCAACATATAAATGACAAGTTTTCTTGGTTATGATAAATTTTTCAAATATTGCAAGCTCATCATTCACAAAATTATCACGAGCAACGTAGACAGAGATCGGATATCTCTTTGCATCATAAAAATTTAGCTTCATATTGTACTAGAAAATGGAAATGTACTCATTAGTTCTTGACGCAATGCAATTTTTTCCTTTTTGTATTGAATAGAAAGGTCACTATTCACCCAATAATTTTATGCTATAAAAGCAAGTGGCATTGTCCTTTAATAAGTGTGATTTTGAGTACGTGTGTTACAGCTTGATCGATATCGATGGCCAATAAGGTCGATAATAGAGCGGCTTACGGAAAGATGTTTCATTGGCTGGCCATAAAATAATTCGTAAGAGAAATAGTGTTCTCTCCCCACCTTGCCTTCTTTTTCTATTTCTTTTTTTGGAGGGACTTCCCATAATAACCACAATTACCATAATATGTCACAGAAATAAAGTGTCATTATGAATAAAATTTAGTTGATTTAACAAACTTCTGCTGGGAATAAATTTTTGTGGCAATTTAAAAATATCACCTAATTTTTTTATATTTCTTTTTATCATTAAATTAAATAATAACTTTATTTTATTTAATATTTTAGAAAGATTAATATTTGATGTCCGTGTTTTTACCAAGTGACATGTGACACACCCTAAGGAGAATTAAGATTCCACGTAATAAAGTGATTATGTCTCCTAGAGCCTACTCTGGGATCCACAAGAGATAAGCCCATTCTTCAACCACAGTTCACCAACCAGCGAAAGAGTACATCCTCCAAGAAACGTCACTTTTGGGGACCATGTTCCAAGATGGTGCTCCAAGTATCACTACAAGACCGTCTCCTCGCTTCACTTCCTCTAGGTCTGCGAGGACCTTCCTCCGGACCAGGAGAATGATAGTCAGGTGTCAAGCACAGTTACCATGGACCACAGACAACTTTCTGACACCAACTGTCACTACTACAAAAACACTCATTTATGATACTTTTTTAGGGCACTCATCTAGATGCGAGCCCTAAAAACAACTCCTGGACTTTTTAGGACTTGTAACGAGTCCTTAAATAATTTCTTTTAGGGCTCGCTATGTGTTTCCTAAAAGTATGATTTTTTTTAACAAACACCTCCTGAATTTTTTAGAACACTCATTGAAAGTCCTTAAAGAGTTTTTTTAGGACACGCGGTGCAAGCCCTAAAAATTTATATGTATCCTAAAAGTTTGAATTTAAAAAAAATCACAAATTCCCTCCAATCCGTCAAATCAATCAACACTATAAAAAAAATATAAAAAAACACAAAAACCACTCAAATCACTATCTCTCTCTTATCGGTTATCTCTCTCTCCCAAAGCTCCCTCTCTCTCTCTCTAGCTCGTCTCTGCCAAGGTCAAACGACCGACTTTCCATCGCCACGCGCCGCCCCACTCGACACACTGCCCCCCAAAACCCCCAACCCCCGGAGCTCAGCTCCTCACGCGCGCCCTAAGGCCCTCAAAAGGCTTGTTGAAGTTTATACGATTTTGGGTTTTCCCAAACTTTTCGGCCACCTCGAGCCACCACGAGAAGAACCACTACCACCACCATATTCCTTGCATCTTGGGCTTCAAAACCCACTAAAGAATCAAACCCAATGGCCACCGTGGAGTGATGGCGCCGCCACTTTCCCCGGCCATTCTTTTAGGGCTCGCGTCAATTCTTTTAGGGCTTGCGAGCCCTAAAAACATTCTTTTAGAAAAATCTCAGTTTTTAAGGCTCTCGAATAGAGAACTCGCGCAACGCGAGTCCTAAAAACTTGTTTAGGGCTCGCAAAGCCTTTTTTGTAGTAGTGTGTCACACGGATCGTGGTGTCGACTCTGTACAAGCGGCAAAATGGCTATCCCACAACGTCGTCTAACATGGGAAAATGTGTAGTGCTGCCACTCTGATAATGTCAGAGACATTTCCCCCAAGAAAGTAGTGGGCTGACATTCCTCACAATGGGCCCACCTAGATATATCGGAGCCCACCTGCTCATTTACTACAAGAATGTTCATTTATCTTGTAATAAATCCCCATTAAGGGAGGATAATTATAATAAGCTCCAATTAATAAGCTTAATTGCCCCAGCAGCCTATAAATAGGGATAAAGCACACATTGTAAATTATCTCAACTTCATTTCAGAGGGAGCCAATATGCTGCCCAAAACCAAGAGAGCTTGAGTTTTGCAAGTTCTTAACATCCTCATGCAAGTGACTCATGGATTATGATTGATTCCCAACGTAAACCACGTAAAAATTTGTGTTTCAATATTCTTTTCTTAAAGCTTTAATTTAATTAGTTGTTAGCATAAAAGCTAGTCAACAATATTAAACTATATTATACTAATGATATATTTTAATTATATACTATAATTATGATATATTGAATATTTTAGATAAATTAATTAAAATATATCATTATTATAGTATCGATAAATATTAATTTATCTAAAATATTTAATAAAATGAATTAAATATTCTTAAAAAAAATAAGAAATATATGTTTATATAATTAGAAGTAAAATCTATATACTTATATAAATGAGAGCTATATGAAGGTGATGTGGTTTCCTAGAATCAATAATATATGATTTATCTATTTTATCATAATTTGTGGTTTTTCTAATTTTTTTTATTTAGCAAAAGAATTAATTAACAATTTCAAAAATCCCTATAGAGTCCTACATAATTTACAAATCATTGTGGGGTAAACTTTTAGGCTATAAATAAATTATTCATTTACTTTGAATTGAAATTTGTCCAAATATTAATATTTTTTTCTTATAATGATTGATTTAACTCAATTTTGCCCAATAGTTATATATTTTTTTAGTTTATCAAATTTATATTATATATATAATTTCAGGTGAATTATACAAATATATAACACTAAAGAAAAGTTGAAGAATCGCTAAGTGTATACAAAAATTATAATTTTCTATCATTATAAAAAATATTATAATTTCCTTACTCATATTGTAGTTTTTTAAAATATTATAAATCTATATATTTATATAAAGGAGAGCCCCAAGAAGATGATGTATTTTCTTAGTTTTTCAAAAAAAAATTAAATATTATAAATCTATTTATTTATATAAAGCCACTCTAAAATTGATATAAACACTTTATCTATTTTCTTAATTTTTCTCATTTTTTTATTCAACTTTTTATAAAAAAAAAAGTATATTTTATTCTATTTAAAATAATAATAATAATTAACTCTTTTATTTTATTTTAGTTTCTAAATATCTATCTATTGACCCACGATTTAGCCAATGACACAGAGTCAAATATACGACAAAAAATAAAACGGCAAGTAAGAAAGATAATCTAATGGAAGAGAAGAAAACACCAAGGATTTGTAGTGGTTCGGCCCCAAAAAATGGTAATGACCTACGTCCACTTAGTGCTATTATTAAGATTGAATCTCAAAGTAGTGATCAAAGAACTAGAGTTCTTAAGTTTCACAAGCTTTGAAAGAAATACAATAAAACGATGGATAATTGCACTATAGCTCTCTCTCTTTCTCTATCTTAGCAAAAAGATTCAGGAATCAAAAGTCCCTTCCTTGAGCTATTTCATGTATATTTATAGGCTCAAGGAGGGTTACATATGCCAACGTTCCCTATCTTTCCTTAATAATCGCGTATCAAAATAATAATGAAGAAATATTCAATGCAATTATTATAAGATTACAGTTTAAGAGGGAAATAAATCGGGTTATACGACCAGCCTGGTCGTATCTAAAGGTTAACCGCTGGCGAAGCGATGTGCCTCTGGTCGATAGTCGAGCAGCACTTTTGCCACGTGTCAACCACGTGTGAGAAATCATCACCACTTCATCAGCAGCCGTTTTTAGGGTAAACATTTGCCCCCCAAGTTTATTTATTGCGACCAGCAATAAGTAAACTTAGGAAACTGACTCTTCGAATACCCCACGAAATCTGTCAGAGCCGCCTGTGCTTTCTTGAAAAAGGTGACCAATCATGTCTAATCAATTCTTTTCGGTTTCGCAATAACTTGTCTGATGGCTATCACATTTCCCCATGCCTTGAAAAGTTACCATTTATGATTACCTTGGTAACCGCTCCTCGGCTAATATAAATAACCCTTCAGAATCAGTTTTTAATTTTTACCCATTAACTTAATCCTCAAGAAAACTGAAGAACCGGGAACTATATTTCCATAAACCCAGAAACTCAGACAGATCACGAAGCTCTTGCCCAGCCGAATCCACTTAGCGCCTCAGAACTTTACTCCTATCTTTCATACAAGTACGTTTCTTCAAACCTTTCAGTTGTTAATATGCCATGCAATACTTTTTTATCTCTATTTCTGATTTCTGAGTTCTTGGAGAGTTTTTACTATTCTTTATTGAAACTGGTTTGGGGATATTGGGAATGTTAACCGATGCTTGAAAGGGTGATGAAACAACATCTTGTAGGAGTTAAGAGCCAGTTTGGTAGTCGAGATTGTAGATTTAGGGCGTAAAATCGAAGTAAAATTTTGATTTTTAAGCTAGTTGAAAAACTGGGTTTTTCCCGCCCCTTCGGAGTCGAAAAAGCTTTTTTCCGAAAAACTTTTTACTTCCGCTTTCCAATCTGTTTTTCAAACTGCTCGTATAGAACTTAGTGTTTTTGCTAGAATGCTGTTGGTCGTATAAAAGCTTAACTTTTATTCGCGAGCAACGTTATTCTAACTCTCAACACGGATTTTTAGGCTTTACGTTCTCACCTCCCCCTTTCTCTGTTCGCAGCTTTTCATGCAAGATCTGTGGGGAGGTGAAAGGCCTTTCGACGATGACTTGCTTGCCCAATTACTTAAAGACGAGGAGCAACCGTCGTTGCTTATACCAGAAATTCTTTTTTCTCGAACCCCACCGAATAGACCTCAGTCAAACCTTCCAGCCATGGGTAGAGTAAAATCCACTGCCCAGAAAAAGAAAGCTTCCAACCCTTCAAATCAGCCTGCTCCTCAGGCTGGAATTTCCTCGACCAGTGGTCGGGAAAGAAATATCCCCGACCCCAACATTCAAACTCGCGCTCAGCCTCAAAACGCCGTTAAACCAGATGTTGAATGGCACATCACCCCTGTCAGTCGGGTAACGATCAGGATGATCGCTAATTACATCAAAAAAATATTGACTCCCTGGGGTGACACTAGTCTAACCCACTCAAGACCAACGGGCGAACTTTCCTAGAGGCGCTTTCAGCGCCTAGTTGAGGTACCACATTGAGGCAGGAGCGACCCTGCTTTTTCATCCTTTTTTCGGGGGGGTGGCCAATTACTTCGGGTCGCCCCTTTTCAAATAACTCCCAACGGATATAGAATGCTTGCTACACTCTATATCCTCTATAGCCACAAGAAATGGCCCGTCCCTACACCACATGAGATTAACTATCTGTTCGACCTCAAATCTAACCCCAACCAAGAAAACACGGGGTTTTTCCACTTCTGTCACCAGAAAACAAGGCGCACTTTCCTGACTGACACCACCTACATCTCGAACGTTGGGAGGTACCATCTGGAGTATTTCCTGACGATTGACATGGTCGTGAATAACTTGGCCTTCACTCAAGGAGGTAAAGTCTTTGTACCACTGGTCTCCAATCTTTCTCCAATTTTTTGCTGCATTTTCCTTAGAAATTTAGTGCGTTTCAGGCCCATGGTTGCGACCAGACCCTACTCCAGACGTGGAGATGCGATCAGCCGTCCTGGCCAGCATGACCGACATAGAGAAAAATGTCAAACAGCTGGTCACAGAGGCCAACTTGAGGCTGGTCGGGCTTTTAGCACCCCACCAAGATGTGAGGGAGACAACAGCGGGAAGTGCCACTGGCAAGGAGATTCCCAAGTAGCACCCGGACGTGTCACAACCTCAAAGGAGGACAACCGGAGTGACAATTAGGGAACCCTCCAATACTCCACGAGCTGCTGCTCCCCCCGCCCCTTAGGGAAAGGGAAAAAAGAAGGCCACTGTCCCTCTCGAGCCCCTTGACGAATCGTCGGACAAGAACGTTACTGATTTCTTGCTCTTAGACAGTCTACCTATTCCCTGTCACCTCTTCGACGGGGATGGCAACTTTAAATACCCTCCTGCTTTAAATTCAGATTTCTTCAGGCCAGAGAGTGAGTGTAGCACTTGTAGAGTATATAATGTAGCGACCAGTAATGATAGCTCGGATATTATACTTTCAATTTCTCTGTCCTTGCTTCTTAAACTTAGCTAGTTTCTTTTGTTATATTGCCTGACTGTTTGCTCGTTTCTTTTTTGCAGACATGCCTGCTGAACGTGCCTTCGACTTGTACACCAAGTCTGCGAACAAGAAGAAATCCCATAGGTGCCAGTCTGGGGAGGGCTGCAGCAACCAGCCTGCGAAAAAGCCTCAAACAGACGACCCCCCTGCGCCTACTCCAACAAAGGAGACAACTCCTCCACCAGCTCTTACCAGGGAGGCGACTTCTCCAACTCGAACAAACCCAGATCTTCTGTCTTCGGTCGGACAGACTCCTCCTCCGGCTCCAGTCGACCCTACGCCTCCAACATCTACCGTTCAGCAATCAGCTGGTCGTCGGGAAGAAGCCTCATGAGACGACCTTACGGGTGTGGTGCTTAACTCAGCCAAAGATAGGTTGTCGAAAATAACAAAGCACTAACGCAGCCGGGAGGGAATCCAAAAGACCGGCTCCATGGGGGTCGACCAGGTCCTCAGCCGCGCACTAAACGAAGTGCTTGCTGTAAGTTGCTTTCTTCTTTCTCCTATTAACGACCTTATCTTTTTCTGATCGCAGGGGGTGCTTACCCTGAACACTGGCTGGCGATCTTCAAGGATGCAGAATGCTCAGTTTGAGAAGAAACTCAGCGATCAGCTCAGTGCTGCTGAGGTTCAATTCACCGAGCAACTCAAGGCGTCTGAGGCTACTTATGCCGAGCAGCTAAAAGCAGTCGAGGCGAAACATTCTGAGGCCCTCAAAGAGGTCGAGGCGCAGCATACCAAGGCTCTTAAAAAAGTCAAGGTAAAGCACCTGGAGGTGTTGCAAGTGATCGAGGCCACAATTGCTTCTCTCAAAGAGGAGCTGAAGAGGAAGGATACTAGTATCGATAAGATCACAGCATCCAAGGAGCAGTACAAGGAGGTCTCGCTCTGGAATTATCGGGAAGACCACAAGCTTCAAGATGAGCTTGCAATAAGTCGCCAAGAGGTTGCTACTTTAGAGGAACAGAATGCCCACGACCTTGAAGACTATGAGGGGGCATCGTTCAAGTGCTTCTACTTGTTCTGGAAGAACAATCCCACTACCAACTTTTACTATCTCCCGGACCATATTAGAGAGGTGGAGCTAGCTAGGTGCGTCGCTCGCTTGGAGGAAGAAACAATTCCAAGGTCTCCAGAAATTTCCCTAGCAACCGACATCGAAGGCGCCCGAGAAGAAGCTGGATATGCAGTCGATCAGCAACAGCAGCAGCAATCGCCACAAGACCCCCCGGCAACTTCATAGTTTTTTTTTCTCTTTTAAATACACGACCTACGGGTCGTGATATAAAGACTATTACTTATTTAATTTTTTATTGCTGCATGGGCAGCTATTTTCCTTTTAATCGAACAATTACATCCGACCAGTACTGCTCGCGGTGTAAAGTAATTCTTTTTTGATATTATAATACATTTGCGTCTTATTATAACATTTGTTCGCCTGACCGAACTTAGCATAACACTTTGGTTGATTTAACAAAATATTAAAATTTTGAAAAATACTCTAAGTACCTGAGCATGCTTTCACTTATTTTACTCATGTGTTTACATATATTTCGATATGCTTTGCTTACTAGATATCTTATATGCCCCCCAAGTGATCGAGGAGCTTTAGGTCCTTGGTCACTTGCCTTGACCAAAACATGTTCGAACAATACTGCTCGGAGCAAAATAATTAAAATTGTAATAGAGCAAAACAACACACATAATGAGCAAATACTTGTATAAAATACAATAATTGGCAAGAATGACTGGCTGTGTACAGTCCCTTATATTTCTCGTAATAAATGGACAAAACGTGTCTGTACAAGTGATCAAAAAGATCTTACACTTATAAGTGATTAGTCACATAAAATGACCAACCATTTTTCATAACTTGTAAAAAGTAAAATTAATACAAGCCAATCCTTTAAGAAGGATTGTTTATTGATAGTACTTGCGCAGGTGTTCTTCATTCCAATAACGAGGAACGAGATCTCCGTTTAAGCGAGCAAGTATGTAGGTGCCTGGGTGAAGGACTTCTTCAATCCGGTATGGCCCTTCCCAATTAGGTCCGAGTACTCTAGCAGCTTGGTCGCGGATGTTCAGGAAAACTCTTCGAAGTACTAGATCTCAGACATTGAATTTCCTTTCTCGCACTTTAGAATTGAAATATCGAGCGACTTTTTTTTGGTACGCAGCTACTCAGAGTTGGGCTTGCTCACGCTTTTCATTGACCAAGTCTAGGTATTCCATCAGTAGTTGGCTGTTCGAGCCTTGATTGTACGTTATTCTGCGATGCGAAGGCGAATCTAACTCAACAGGCAACATAGCCTCATATCCATAAGCTAAAGAGAATGGAGTATGGCATGTTGCTGTTCGATGGGAAGTCTTGTACGACCAAAGGACTTCAGGCAATTGTTCTGGCCACGCCCCCTTAGCTTCTTCTAGTCTTTTCTTCAGTGTATCCTTTAGCATTTTGTTGACTACTTCGACTTGGCCATTTGCTTGGGGATGAGCGACTGAAGAAAAGCTCTTGATAATGCCATGCCATCCGCAAAAATCCGTGAGTAAATCACTATCGAACAGGGTGTCGTTATCCGAGACGATTTTCCTTGGCAATCCATAGCAACAAACGATGTTTTTTATCACAAAATCCAGCACCTTCTTGGTCGTTATAGTTGCGAGTGTAATGACCCACTAATCTAGACTTTTGGACCATTAAGGAAACTATACATACCATCCTTAATAGAACTTACATTTGCAAAAATACCATAATTTTATTAAGTAACTTGTAAAAAATAAGAGTTGCTTACAAAATAAATACCAAGAAGGATATGGGATCCCATTGTCTTTAAAAACAAAACATGATTTAAAATAAAAAGACATTACATAAATAGTGCGGAAAATACATGTAAAAAGACATAAAATAAAACTACATCCTCGAATCGAATAACGCTCGGCTCCTTGACTCCATTCACCATCGATACACATCCTCTAAACGGCCACGAATCTCATCGCCTCTTAAGCTATTTTCCTGCACATAAAACAAAAAGGAATGAGCCTAATGCCCAACAAGGAAAATCTAACACATAGTCATAAACATAAATTTCATAATAAACATAAAGACATATCATAACACTTATTACATACACTTACTATAATGGCCATTGTTACTTGGGGTCCCATAGACTAAACAAGTCATATGCCCATTAGATTAGTGGGGTCCTACTAGCTAAGTAGGTCATATGCCCATAATCTTTTGGGGTCTTGTTAGTCATATGGGTCATATGCCCAAGCCTACATACATACATACATATCATAATACAAATAACATAAAACATAAGATAACATAAGCATATAACATATTGATTCTACCCTATTTTCCTTACCGAAGTTACCGGGATAAGAGGACAGCGTTAGGACTTTTTGGAACACTCCTAAAACCATATATAACAGGGTGAGTCTAATGAAGAAAAAGAGATGAAATGAAAGGAATGGAAAGACTAAACCTTTGAAAGTCACACTTACCAAAACTTATGTGCTCAAGAACTTAGATTCCCTAACCAAAATGAGAATGAGGTTAGAAGACTGAGTAGAAGACTAAGAGAAGGGAAACATAACATAAAACAAATGAACTAGAGTTTTGGTTTACCTCAAAGTCTTGTAAGACCAATCTACACCACAACCGAAATACTATAGAACCTTACTTCCCAAAGTGTTTGATAAGCTTATGATGTTTAAGCTTATGATTTCCCCAACCCAGGTGTTTAACTCTCACACTCTCCTAGCACTTGCAGCTTCTGAACTTAGAGTAAAAGGTGAATAATGGTTGGGTACTAGGTCCTATTTATAGAGTTTGGGAATGAAGGAATCTTAATTTTACTTGAATAAAAATAATAGCTTTTTAGGTGAAATAATTTGAATAATCGTTCAGCAGAGGCTGAAGACTCGTTCAAAAGATGCTGGACTTATGAAGAAGTTGAATGGCTGAAAGGGAAAAGAATTCAAAAACGTTTGAATATACACTGAAGGAGGCGATATATCGCCCCCTGTAGGCGATATATCGCCTGGGCCAGTATGCCCGAGGCGACCGTGCATCGTCTCGTGTTTTCCGTATCTACGTGCTGCGATATATCGCCCCCTATAGCTGCGATATATCGGCACACGCTGATTAATTAAACACGAAATTACAATTTTTAGCTAAGTTTGAATGGGGTAAACAGCCTTGACTAAGCCCTCAACGTATTCAAAGCTGCTGACTGACCCTATAACATTCAAACTTTACCCTTATTTAATTTAATCCTCCAAAATACTTAATCTTTAATTACCCATTCATAACATGTGCTTAAAATCCTATTGGTTGATATCTAAACCTTATAATATAATAAATATTATTCTTAATATCAGCCATATAATCAAACCTTAGGTTATACTTAATATTCTTAAACTATAGGTTAAACTTAGAAGGTCTATAAGTACTACTATGAGTGTCCAAATAATTCCCGGTCTAAACTAAAAATCCACAGTAACAAAGATAATACTATACATACTATAATACTACTATCTAACTAGCTAAGTAAAGTTCTTGGACTCTACAGCGAGTGGCTCAGCTTCGACCCATTTAGTGAAGTAGTCAAAGGCAACCACAGCATACTTGCCGCCGCCCTTCCATGTGGGCAAAGATCCAATTAGATCTATGCCCCAAACTGCAAACGGCCACGGACTTTGCATCTGTTTAAGCTCATTAGGGGTTGCTTGTGGGATTTTGGAGAACCTCTGGCACTTGTCACACCTCCACACTAACTCCATCGAGTCTTCATTCATCATGGGCCAGAAGTATCCTTGCCTCAGTGACAAGCTTTTCCCCCTAGCGTGGTCTTCACAAAAGCCTTCGTGTACCTCTTTCATTAATTCTTTGGCCTTTTCTTTTGAAATACATCTGAGGAGTGGCATTGAGTATCCCCTTCGGTACAAGATTCCATCGACCAGGATATACCTAGCATCTTGCCGCTGAAGGGTCGTAGCTTTGTTTATGTCCGTTGGTAACACGCCTTGCGTCAGATACTCTACATATGGTGCCATCCATGTATCTGCCATCTGGATCACCATAATGGTCTCCTCTGGTTGGATGCTTGACATAGACAGTCCCTCAACCGACACAATATTCAGAGTATCAGCACCAGAATGTTGACCCACGATTTAGCCAACGACACGGAGTCAAATATACAACAAAAAATAAAACGACAAGTAAGAAAGATAATCTAATGGAAGAGAAGAAAGCACCAAGGATTTATAGTGGTTCGACCCCAAAAGATGGTAATGGCCTACGTCCACTTAGTTCTATTAGTAAGATTGAATATCAAAGTAGTGATCAAAGAACTAGGGTTCTTGAGTTTCACAAGCTTTGAAAGAAATATAATAAAACCATGGATAATTGCACTATAGCTCTCTCTTTTTCTCTATCTTAGCAAAAAGATTCAGGAATCAAAAGTCCCTTCCTTGAGCTATTGCATGCATATTTATAGGCTCAAGGAGGGTTACATATGCCAACGTGCCCTATCTTTCCTTAATAATCGCGTATCAAGATAATAATGAAGAAATATTCAATGCAATTATTATAAGATTACGATTTAAGAAGGAAATAAATCGGGTTATACGACCAGCCTGGTCGTATCTAAAGGTTAACCGCTGGCGAAGCGATGTGCCTCTGGTCGATAGTTGAGCAGCACTTTTGCCACGTGTCAACCACGTGTGAGAAATCTTCGCCACGTCATCAGCAGACATTTTTAGGGTAAACACTATCTATATATAATAATAAATTAATTACTATTAACACTATTTTATTTTATCTTAGTTTCTAAACCTCTACCTATATATAATGATAAATTAATCAACTAATTTAGATAGAGATATTTAAATGTATTTTTATATGAGATATTTTTTTTAAATATATTATAATTAAAATGAAACGTGCTTGCATATATAAATATATATATTCAAATGATTTAAAAATTAAACTACAACACAATTATATAAAAGAAAATATATTCTCATTTACTCTATTTTAGTCAAATATTTTTTCTGAAAATTCAATACGAACTCTTTGTTCAATAAATTTGTAAAAATTTACAATTTTAAAAATAAAGGGTCCAAATAATTATTAATCGACCAAAATACATGTGGTTCAAATAATCTATCTATATATATTCCGATTCTTAACGTTTTGACAAAACACAATGTCTGAAAGTTAATTTTTTTAAAATAAAGGGTCCAATCGGGTAATCGGCTAAAAAAGAAGGTTCAAAATGGTGTGAACCCTTACACAAAACATATTATATATATAATTTACTTTTTATAAAAAAAATTTGAACCTTTTGAATACATACATGTTCAATAAATTTGTAAAAATTTCTTTTACAATTTTAAAAATAAAGGGTCCAAATAATTATTAATCGACCAAAATACATGTAGTTCAAATAATCTATCTATATATATTCATATTCTTAACGTTTTGACAAAACACAATGTCTGAAAGTTAATTTTTTTTAAATAAAGGGTCCAATCGGGTAATCGGTTAAAAAAGAAAGTTCAAAATGGTGTGAACCCTTACACAAAACATATTATAAATATAATTTACTTTTTATAAAGAATTTTGAACCTTTTGAATACATACATGTTCAATAAATTTGTAAAAATTTCTTTTACAATTTTAAAAATAAAGGGTCCAAATAATTATTAATCGACCAAAATACATGTAGTTCAAATAATCTATCTATATATATTCATATTCTTAACGTTTTGACAAAACACAATGTCTGAAAGTTAATTTTTTTTAAATAAAGGGTCCAATCGGGTAATCGGTTAAAAAAGAAAGTTCAAAATGGTGTGAACCCTTACACAAAACATATTATAAATATAATTTACTTTTTATAAAGAATTTTGAACCTTTTGAATACATACATGTTCAATAAATTTGTAAAAATTTCTTTTACAATTTTAAAAATAAAGGGTCCAAATAATTATTAATCGACCAAAATACATATGGTTCAAATAATCTATCTATATATATTTCTATTCTTAACGTTTTGACAAAACACAATGTCTGAAAGTTAATTTTTTTAAAATAAAGTGTCCAATCGGGTAATCGGCTAAAAAAGAAGGTTCAAAATGGTGTGAACCCTTACACAAAACATATTATAAATATAATTTACTTTTTATAAAGAATTTTGAACCTTTTGAATACATACATGGTCCACATGTTAATTTTAAAAAATAAAAGTTCAAAACAGGTAATCGCTCAAAATAGAGTGTTCAAATAATCGAACTATTTATTTATATTTTTAACATTTTGACAAAAGACAAAGTGTAAAAGTTAATTTTTAAAAATGGAAGGGTAATCGGGCAAAATAACTCTAGTACAAAACATAAATTTCTTTATACATAATTTAGACATTTTATAAAAAAAAATCATACAAAGTGTATAATAATAAATATATGAATAAAATTATGCGTACAACAAGCTGTTTGAACTTTGTTTTCAGCATTTTAATTATTTGTTATACAATGAACACATTAATAACAAAATTTGGGGTCAAGACGTGTCCATATAAAGAACATGCACTGCTTCAAAAAAGGCTTTTTACGAGACTCGCGGGGTGCAAGTCCTCTATTTGAGAGCCTTAAAAATAGATATTTTTTAGGACTCGTGCTGCGAGTCCTAAAAGAATGTTTTTAGGACTCGCATTGCGAGCCCTAAAAGAACGGCCGAAGTAATTGGCGGCGCCACCACTCCACGGTGGCCATTAGATCTAATTTTTTAGTGGATTTTGAAGCCCAAGGTGCAAGGAATATGGTGGTGGTGGTGGTTCATCTTGTGGTGGCTCAAGGTGGCCGGAAAGTGGTCAGAAAGTTTGGGAAAACCCAAAATCGCATAAACTTCGACGAGCATTTTAAGGGTCTTAGGCGGCGCGTGAGGGGCTGAGATTCGGGGGTTAGAGGTTTCGCGGGGGGGCGCGTGGCGTTCGCCGGTGACAGCAAGGCAGCCATTTGGCCACGACAAAGACGAGCTAGAGAGAGAGGGAGCTTCAGGAGAGAGAGAGAGAGAGAGATTTGAGTTCTTTTTGTGTTTTTTTATAATATTGAGTGATTTAAGGGATTTGAGGGAATTTATGATTTTTTAAAATTCAAACTTTTAAGACACATATAGTTTTTAGGACTTGCTCTGCGAGGCCTAAAAGAAATTATTTTAGGACTCGTAAGTCGAGGAGGTGTTTGTTAAAAAAAAATTAAACTTTTAGGACACACATAGTTTTTAGGACTCATCCAGGAGTTGTTTTTAGAACTCGCAGTGCCCTAAAAAAGTGTCATAAAATAGTGTTTTTGTAGTAGTGATGTTGTACGGGTAAGGGGAAAAACACTCCTTACCACACAATCTTCCCAATAAAATTTTAAAATATAAATTTTTTAATCATTACAAAAATTACTCGAAGTGTGGTTATGTTTTTTAGTTATTTATAAAATACAAATATGGTTAAAAATAATAATATAAAATATAGGTATGGGGGGCAAAAAAATATATGTACTCATATTTGTAGCACTTAAGTCTTTATATATTACTTTTTTTTATCAAATCTTGAATGGACACGTGGCACCATTAATTGTGTTAAAAGTTGGGTACTAACTACCCAATAAAATACTAACTATAGAGACTGTTACCATCAAAAAAAAAATTACTTAAAAATTTAAGTGTTACAAACATAATTATATGAGAATTTTTGCTGCATGCTTAAGTAAATATTTTTTATAATATATAATTTTCAACTATTAGTATTTTCGTCAAATCAAAATATATTTTTTACAAGTTTCAAAATGATATAGAACTTAGATATATCTATATTCCTAAAAAAAGTGTTCAATTTCATTACAATAATTGGCATTGTAGGAACAGATGTATGTAATTAGACTTAAAGAGGGATCTTGGCCCCCCTAAATTTTACTTTTTTTCAAATGCTACATATTAGGTCCCCCCCTTAATTATTATTTTTGTTTTTTTTTTTAATATTTTGATCTCTTGATTGAACTTCCTGCCCCCCTCACTCCCTAGGCAATATAATATAAAAAAAAAAAAGATATTCTACGGTCGGACTCCTTACTACATATAGATATTAATTAGGAAGAAAATAAGAAAATGACAGTTTATGTGACATATTTGATAATGTTATTAATATATAATATTTTGTCACATTTTATAAAAGCCACACAAGCGACATCTCATGTGTAACAATATCATTAATTTTATGAAGTCACAACAGTACGTACACACTGCTGTGACTTCACATGTGCAGTATATAGTTGAGCCCCGTACGTTACGATGCTGATCAATGATCGTTCGTGGTCCCTCTCCCCAAGCGAGAGCGCATCCCATACTTGACTTTCTATCCCAAAAACATATGCCATATATATATATATATATATATATATATCATTCACTTCATATATGTCACCTAATTTATTAAATGTTTATGGCGACTTCTGTCATTTCTTCAATGCTTGTTGTTGTTAAAATAATATTCATTGATTTGTTTGTATTAATATAGTTTCACACATATAATTAATACATATACCAAATCAATCAATCGTCATTGTTCGCTATTATGAATTATATTTATATATATATAAAAATTCAAAGCTAACAATAAACTTTGGATTATTCAACTTAGGGAAGAAAAGTTGATGAAAAATCATCGAGAGTTAGATAAAATTGGAGGTAGTTATAAGCTCTCCAAATTTGGTAGGATTTACACATTTTTTACTATAAAAAAGTCATCATTCAACATGACAATATTTTAATCACAATATTTATTCACTTTTGGTCACAACAAAAAATTGTTTGTCACAAATTGTTGCTAATATAGTTTTGGTCACAATATATCATATATATATATATAATGATAAGATTTGTAACTAAAAACACATCTGGTCACAACAAATTGTAAAACTTATAACTAATAATATTTTTAGTCATTGGCTTTTTAATAATAACACAAGTTTAATCATATTTTTTTAGTCACAACATTTTTACTTTTAATCACAAATTTTATTGTGACTAAAATCTAAATGTAAAAAAAAAAAATTGTAGTATATCTATTGCTCTTGTATTGGCCTATATATACTTCTCTATTTTAGTTAAATAAATATTGAAATACTACCTTTTATTTATCAAATTAACATAAGAAAATTATTATTTAAAAAATCAACTAAAAAAATAGTTCATCTTTCAAAAATATTAATCTGTTAAACATTCTCATTCATTATCGATAATGACAAATGAGGAGATAAAAAAATAAAGTGTGACAAGCATTTGGATTTATGTTTGAATTAGTAATAATTAAAAGATAGGAAAATTACAACCCAACCCACTTTAGAAGTGTATTGCGACAAGCATGTCAAATATAATGACACTTTCTAAGCAAAAAGATTTCAATCAAACGAAGAAGAAAAAGATGAATAAAGATATTAGGTATACATGAAGACGAAAGATTTGATAATAATAATTACCTAATCTTTCAAAAAAAAAAATACTAAAAAATACGAAGTATAGTATAAAGTTGACTCAACTCTACGGATAGGACATTGGGAGTTTATAGTAATTATATGCACACGTAAAGTTGTGTGTTACGACTTTTTTCATCAACAAAAAAACAAAAGCAATTAATCTTTAATAAAACTAGAAAAAAAGAAGAAAAAGTTTACGAGTCATTATTATCAATGTCTCTGTGTTAAAGTTTTGAAAGCAATTTCACATAATTTTTAGTAATAAATTCAGTGTTTTTGCAAATGAATAATCTCAGTATTTATAGACTAAGTTCAAATAATTCTTCCCAAGTTACAACAAAATATAATTTAAATTTGAAATATAAACAATACTGTATCAATACTAAACCCAAAAATGTAGGCTTTGATTATTTATATGTAATTGCTTGATATCTCTCTAATATACACTTTTGAGCCTACACTATAATTCAAGCTGATACTTGTAGTATTATCCGAATAACAATCTGGCAATAATATATATACATGTACTCATTTGATAATATATATACATGTGTTTAATTAAATTATTGTGAAAATTACACTTAGTACCCAATTTAAGTTAATAACATCTTTAATTTTTACCCACTTTTTAAAATTCTTTGATTAATACCCAAACTATTAATGACCATACTCATTATACAATGGTCTATGGTCTAGTGGAACTGACAATGGAATATTATTTAAAGAGGAAAGTAAATAACACGACAGAGGCAAAAATTGAGATTTTTACATTGGACTTTTAATAGTGTTTTAAGGGTAATATGAGAAATGTGCTTAAAAAAGTTGGTAATATTCAACTAAATATTATTAGTAGCTATTTTTAGTTAACTAATCCTAAAACTGAGTATTTTTCAAGTTATCCCAAAATTATTTCTTCGAACCATATCTTTCCGAGCCTACATTCGAGATAATTTATTACGTTCTGAAATTTGAGTATAACAAAGTGATTTTGATGTCCTTGAAAAAAATGTGATTTTCATGGAAGTGATATAAATCTGATATTCATAACTTGAAAAATATGGGAACATTTTGTGTCCCACAAGTCAGGTAATATAAACATTTTAGATTCCATTCTTTCAACATGCCCATATTTCTCAATAAAATTTTCAAAAACCATAATTAATAAATTCTCAATTGTCAAATTGGTCGAGCCCATCTCTACACTCTACTTTGTATTCTTACTTCAGTCGTTCGTTTTCATACCTAAAGAATGAATGTTTTATGGAAAGAATAAGATCGATTGTTAAATATGAAAAACTTTATTGATCTTTTTCCTCCTCAATTTCATTCAACTCTTTTTGCTTAAAAAGTGTCATTATATTTGACATCATGCTTGGCGCTGTCACACTAATTATAAAGTGGGTTGTAATTTTCCTATCTCTTAATTATTACTAATTCAAACATAAATGCTTGCTAGTTGCTACACTTTATCTTTCTATCTTCCACTTTTTAATTATCAATTAATTAATTAGAATATAAAATAGAAGAATATAATTATTTGAAAACTTGTAAAATTATGTTTGGATGTGCATGGTAATCTTGTTTAGATTACTAGGAATATCCTTTATAATGTTTGGTAAAAATATAAGAACTTTTACTTTATTTTGAAAGATTAATATAAAAAAATTCAATAAAAAAATTCATTCAAATCATAAGCGGACCTACTTGAGGCCGATGGTAGGCAGTTGCTCACCCTCACTTTATGTGTATTTATACATATTAGGTAGAAATAATGTGCAATACACCTGCTTAGTTTTAAAATTGTAAATATTGTCTATAATTTTAATAAAAACTGGTTCACTATTTTTTTTAAATATATATAATAGAATGAGTTATAGTTCAATAGTATATATAAATATTTATATCAATAATCTCTACATATATAACATCTAAACACAATATTGATATAGATATATATTTACATAACTACATGACTTATATATAAAATACAATAATATTTAAAAAGAAATTAATAATAGAAATAAAATAAAAATAGAAAAAGTCATAGTTAGACATGCATGCATCAACTATTTTTAGTTTATAATATATCTCGCAATATCATTTGGTGAATTTGATGAAGAAAAAAAGCTACAATCACTTGATAAAAAATAAACTATCACACAAATTTATAAGATAAAAAAAATGATATATATGATAAATATTAATTATTTAAATTATCATAAAAATATCTTTAAAATATCATATTTTAATAGTTTAATTAATTTATTTTTATTTAAGTTTATGTTTCTTCGAGTTTTTGAATTTGACCGTGACAACAAAAGATTATATATTATATGTTTAAATAATAATCATATTGTAAAATATCTCAAAAATATTATATTCTATTTTCATTTGTTTAATTATTTATTTATTTAAGTTTAAGTCATTTTTACAATCCACTGTTAAATATAAGAATATTCTATTAAAATTAATTAGAAAAAAATAGAAAACAGTTAAAACTAAGAATTTCAGTCATCTACACACTTTTTATATAAAAGATATATATATATTAGTCTTTTATGTATAAATTTTACTATTATGTTTTTAGTAAATATATATATATATATAACTTATACACATTCTTTATATATTTCTTTATATATTTCTACTATTATGTTTTTGGTAATAAAAAAAATATACAATTTTTACAGATTCTTTATATATTTCTACTATTATGTTTTTGGTAAAAAAAATTATATAATTTTCACACACTTTTTATATACTTTTTTTTCATATATACATTTAGGGAGCGGTTACGTTACCACACGTTTTTTTATACAGTACCATACTGCATGTTCCAGTTTATATATTTGTAGAAGTTATAATCTCAATTTTTTTACATAACAATGATTATTGTAGTTAGAACAGACATCTTACACTTCTGCAAGTTGTCATTGATCCCATATCATTTGTCTTTATGTTTATTCGCCCCATAATTTACAAATGTGGTTCTAATTTGCCCCATTTCTTTATTCTAAAACTAAACCTACTACTTATTATATAAATGGGTAAAAACAAACAATTATTTATAGAATATTCTGTTTATAATATTTTAGTAATGTACATATAAAATAGAAATATAGATATAAATAAAGGAAAATTGTGGCACAAATAATTATGTAGTTTGTTTTGTTATACTTAAATGACTATGTAAAATTACTAAAATCTAATTTACAAATGATTAAAATATTAATTAAAACAAGAACAACTAAAAATTTATCTTAAAAAAATTAAGAATTTAATATTTTTTAAGATGAATTTATAAGAACTAAGAATTTAAAATTTTATCTTAAAATTCATAGTGTTTTTAAGATGAATTTTTAATTGTTTTTGGTTTAATTAGCATTTCAATAATTTATTAATTAGATTTTACTAATTTTTTTAGATAAATAATTTTATTTATTTAATTTTTGCATTAAAGTATAACTAAACGAACTACATAGATATTTATGCTGCAAATTTTATAGAAGCGAATTTTATCGCCAATCGGATGCTGCCACGTGCCACTTGACACACTTAACATCCTAGAGACCAATGTCTAACAGCATGTATTTTTCCCGCCAAACTTTTTACATAGGCATTTAAGTATAACAAAACGAATTATATAAGTATTTATACTGCAAATTTCCCAATAGTGAATTTTGCCAACAATCAGGTGCTAGCACTTGTTGGCACACTTAATAGCCCAGAAACCAACGTCCACACTAAAAGAGTAACAGTAGGTATTTGTGCTGCCAAAACGAACTTCATAAGTATTTATGCCTAAAAATTTCATTTTCATATGTCTATTTACTAATTAAAAAGTTATAAATAGTATATTCACTATATAGTTTCTTGTTTTTAATAGGTATTTATGCCTAAAAATTTCATTTTCATATGTGTATTACTAATTAAAAAGTTATAAATAGTATATTCAATGTATAGTTTCTTGTTTTTACTCCATTTACATAATAAGTAGTAGATTTAGTTTTAGAATAGAGAAATCGGGCAAATTACAACTACATTTGTAAATTATGGCGCAAAAAGACATAGAAACCAGTGATATGGGTAAATGAGAACTTCTTGCAAAAGTGATGGGACAAGAGACCTATTTGTCCAATATTTAAAGATTACTATATATTCTCATGCTTGTTAGCTACATACCAAACGCTCCATAATTAATATAACTTTGGAGTGTGGAAATTTAGTTAGGAGCAACCAAAAAATAGTTATATAATTTTTAATATATAAGTGAAACAAAAAACATAGAGATAGGTTGGAAAAGAACACTATTACAATTTGGCCTCAGTCATCAGTTACGTAAGGTTGATTTTGCTTAAATCGACTTAACACATATTCATAGGTCAGTTTACACTGAACCAATCTATCATATATGTCAAATGTAAGCATGAGAGATCGCTTGCGCGGGAACCGACCTAGTATATGGCCATGGTAGGTCAGTTCTATGTGAACCGACCTCCTATGCTTGTAGAAGACAAAGTAGGTCGGTTATGTGTAAAACAACCTACCATGTTTTAATTTAATAGTTTTTATAATTTAAAATAAAAAAAAAACTTTATAAAATAATTTAGATTATCTCTTTAATAATTTTTTAAATGAGATGGTAGGTCGGATGTGTGATAGATAACTTCTCACGTGACATGGTAGGTGTGACAATCGACCTATCATGTGACATAGTAAGTCAGGTATGTGGAAACAGACATACCATATTATTATAAAAATATATTATTAAAGATACTCTAATTTATTTTTACATTATTAGAATTTTAAAATATATCAATTTATTTGGCTATGAAATAAATATAAAAGATATATATATTTATTAATGATATGACATATATTATAATTTTTTAAGTATAAATAAATGAATACATCAATTAATTATTTGTAATTAAAAATTTTAATTTAATTTTTATAAATAAATAAAATAAACTAATTTAATAGTATTTATAATTTAAAATAAAAAAATTATAAAATAATTTAGAATATATCTTTAATAATTTTTTAAATGACATGGTAGGTCGGTTGTAACTAGAAAAAAATATTTTTTTTTTATAAACTTATAAATTTATAATCTCAAATAGAATAACAAACCATTAAAATCAAAAGAAATATATCATTTTTTATTTAAAACAAAGTTAAATTTTAATTTTATTTATCTTAAAAAATAAAAATAAAAAATCATTTTTATCATATCTTTTAAAATAAGAAATAAAAAAAAATTGGAGATCTTCCTTTTGATTTTAATAATTTGTTATTCTAATTGACATTATGAATTTATAAATTTATAATAAAAGTTAATAAAAAAATAATATTTGTAAGTAAAGTACTTAAATTATTTAAATTTGCACTTAAGTACTTAAGTTTTTTTTACGGTAAAATTACTCGGAGTTAATTTTTATTTACATTGTCAGTACTAATAATGCAAGTAAATATTAAATTTAAATACTTTTGCGTTTAATAAAATAAAATAGGCACTTGTGTATGATTTGAAATGATTTGGAATCACTTGTGTATGATTTGGAATCACTTGAGTATACCGACGCAAATATCCGATTTTTTTTTTTAAAAAATTCTCCACCGTCCGCTTTAAGTTTTAACCCGACCCAGGGGACATGTACACAAATTACAATTCGAAGAGCCAAATCATCATGAAAAAACAAGGTCGAAAAAACAAGGTCCAAACCATTCCCTGATCACCACGTGAATGGCGAAAATAATTCCCACGTGATAAATACCAATGTTCTTAAGTTTTATCTCTGACTAGCGCTATATATACGAACTTTTGCCTTTACTTTTGTTTTTATACACAATAAATAGTAATATAGTACTGCTATTGAATGTGCAGTACTAATAGAAGATCAGAGGAGACAGGTATTTTTTTCATCTTTTATAATATCGACACGTGGCGTCCTTATCATTTTTTAACCTCACCGGTTAAACATGAGCTACACTATTTCTCAAAAAAAAAAAGACACGATATATAATATAGTTTAATTATGTTCAAAATATGCATCATTATTAATTTCACTTTAAAAAAATGTATGCATTATTTTATTCATCATTTACACCACTGATTGCACGAATTCTAATAGAAGCTAAAGTGTTGGGGAGAAAGGAAAAGAAAAGGAAAAAAGAACAAAAAACAAAAAAATAGGCCAGCTACCTCTATAGATAATCATATATTATACATAGATAATCCCCCAACTTATTAATTATCTCAAAGCTAAGAAAGAGTTGCTTATTATTAATTAGCCTTCTCGAGCTGAAGAAACGCCAACTTATTAATTATCTCAAAGCTAAGAAAGAGTTGCTTATTATTAATTAGCCTTCTCGAGCTGAAGGAACGTGTTCATCCACTCCAAATTGAGAGATCCCTCATTCGAAAAGTCAAAGAAATCATCAACATCAAAGTGGGCAGTCATGTTTGAATCTTCATCTCTAATTATTACTTTCTCAGAAATTGTTTTCATTTCTTTGACCTGTGCATCAGCCTTCTCATACCTAGCTACTTTTGGTCTTATAGTATTATTTGAAGAACTAGTTGAAACTTTTTGTTTCTTCTCCCTCTGGTTTATTTTCTTGCACAAATGAGAATTCCAGTAGTTCTTGATCTCATTGTCCGTTCGACCAGGCAATCTCCCCGCTATTAATGACCACCTAATCAATTAAATGTAACCCACACATCATATCAATTAGTACAATACATATACTCTTAATTACACTATATATATGTACGTACGTACGTAATGTATAACAAGTATGTAAAAACAGTAATAACCTGTTGCCTAAAAGTTTGTGTAGCCTAAGGATCAAATCCTCTTCTTGATCAGATATGTTGCCTCTCTTAATGTTGGGCCTCAGGTAATTCAACCATCTGAGCCTGCAACTCTTACCACACCGATTGAGGCCTGCCAAGGAACCAAAATGGAAAACTACTCATTAATTGAAAAGGGTTTTGAACCAGTTTGAAGTTATAACATATAGATATATATATATATATATATACCTGCTATGGCTGCAATGGTTTTCCACTTTTTTGCACCATGAAGTGCAATAACCTCAGCTAGTTTTTTATCTTCCTCTGCGGTCCATGCTCCCTTGTTGATCTCCTTTTTGGTCGATTGATCACAGTTGTTATGTTCTTCAATTGGCTTCGAAATCGACTGGACTACGTTTCTCGCAGGAGCCATACGTGGGTTCACTTCCTCCTGGACTACTACAGTCATGAAAATTATGAATGAAGAGAGAGAGAGAGAGAGAGAGAGAATTTCTCAAGTCTTGGAAAACCCCTCTCTACTTAATTATTATATAATTAATCTGATAAGTTTATTTGGTGGAGAGGATCTTATAAGTGATTAGCTTAGCTATATATATGATCAACTACCACTGATATCATAATTGCGCGAGGGCTGCTATGAAAGCAAAAAGACATGAATGACGGGAGAGAGAGAACATCATGATTGAGAAATGAGAGATCACTGCCATAAAGTTAATTTATTGTACAACAACCTATGTATTGGTCTCTCTCTTCTCTCTATCTCTTTCTCTCAATGCATACATATATATATATATATAAATATGTGCGTGTACACTAACTCAAAGGCTGAGCATAGTTATATTCATGTAGACTATAGTGTTATTATTAATTATTAACGGTACACATATATATATTCTTGGTGCGCATACACTATCCATTAGCTTAAACTAATTCTTTAATTATCAGTGAAAGACTATAGCAAAGAAAAAGTTGTGTAAAAGCGTGCAATTTGGTCTGAAAAAGCAGGTTCAATTAGTTATTTAATAGTCAATGGTGGGATAAAAACAATCGGATATATTGCCCAAAGTAAGAGGTCTCATATAAGGTAGAAAGAAATTTGTCATGTTGTGGCTCTATATATGTATATGTATATGTATATTATAGGTATAAAATTAGTACTGTTTTATAGTCACGATCGATCAAGCATGATGTATATATTAACAATTTGCATGTGATCACATGAATAATGTAAACAAAAGAGGTATTCACACCAGAAAGTTTAGGCACAGAATTAGGAAATTCAAATTAGATATCTAAGAGGCTAGGAGATAAAAGCTAGTATATTTATATATAGAAGTTTTGTCTATAAATGATATGTACATATAGTGATTGCACAAGGAGTCATTCGGATTGGTCATTATTGCACTGATTATTATTTATGATTTATTGCTTTATATCTTTCTTAGGTAATTAAAGCTGCAAGAATACCCTTGGCTTTGTCTATACCTATGAGTAAATTAACCTCGTGATAGGAACAGTGATGAAGAGGTTAGACAAATTATTCTATAATAACAATTAGAAGATCATCCCATATTTAAAAAAAAAAAAAAAAAAGAACATGGAACTTAATTCACCTCCAAATAATGTTCATCTTATTTTAGATTCACTCTTAATACACATGGTAATTTTGAAAGAGAAATACAATTTTTTATATAGAATAAGGTTTTAAATTTTGAGTGTGAAAAAATTAATGAGTAGCATAAAGGAGACATTCATTAAATACTAAGTAGTTAAATGATATGCCAGATTCATAAATTACACTTTTCCACAATTAATTTGTCGATGTGTGAAATAATAGTAAAGGCACTAACTTATTTCATTGTCATTTCCTAGATGTGGATATCTTTGAGAGATATAAGCTCCCATACTCAAAGCCGGTCCTCATATTTATGGGCCCAGCAAAATTTTATTCAGGTACCATAATATTTTGTTTTAATGATTTTTTAAAAATTAATAAAATAAAATTTTAATTTTATATATACACTTTAATTAAAAGTTTATAAATTGGGACTCCTTTGAGCTAAAGGCCAATAATTGTGGGTCTGCCTCACTTTAATCCAGGCCAACTTTGCCCATTTGTATTGTGTGTATGTACATTTACATAAGTGTCTTATAATATATATTATATCCAATTAATAATTATTTTTTCTACTTCAAGATCATAATCCAATGGTTAATTTATTTATTTGAATAAAAAAATATATCACTTAAATAATTATTCAAAATGGGTATTATAATAATCAATTCCAACTTATTAATTATTCATTCACTTTCTTTCTTAATTTTTTTTTTTCAACAAATAAAAAAAATACCACCACTTAATTTTTGGACAATTAAAAAATATAAAAAAAATTTATTTATTTTTTGTAATTCTTTTTTTTTAAATATATAAAAAACAGTCCCCAACAACGGCGCCAAAAACTTGTTGTGTAAATTCGATACACAAGTGCACGTAATCGTAACAAGTAATAAAGAGTAAGTGAGATCGTTCCCACGAGGACTGTATACTAAGTACCAAAACTTAATTCCTATATCTATTTGGCTAACAATAATTAAGTCACAAGAATTAACTAAAATTGTAAAACAAAAATCTAAAATTAACTTCAAGAACTGAAAATAAATAACGTTAAGAAAATTTAATGGATTAAAAACTAGGGCAATCAATTTCATCAACCATCCTCTTTAATTCTTATTAACACAAATCTTACTATTCAATTATTCTCTTGTGATAGTAGGTCAACAATAATAACTTATATTCGTACTAGGATATATAAGTCTCAATCTTATGCAAATTTTCTACATCTCTGTGATAAATAAACATAAAATAGGCATTAAGATTAACAACCCTAAAACTACACAGACCACACAGGTACTCTCGTCCTAATATGAAATCTATGTTTATTCAATTATAGCATATTCAATTCTCACTTCTCAGATTTCGAATCAAAATCATATATTTCATGTTAATGGTGATCAATCATTCACAAGCATTAGGTTCGAATTGAATAAATCACAAGATAAAATTGAAATTATAAAACTTGCATTAATTTAAAATAAAGGTTCAGGAGAATCCATTAACACCCTAGAAAATTAGTTTAGTTCATGATCAAATCCATAATAACCATAGAAGAAATAAAAAGCATCCAAAATACAGAAATTCAAAGTAGAAAAGAAGAAAACTATGATGAATTCTTCAATTCCGCTTGCAATCCACTACAATGTGCCTTCAGCCGTCTCCTAGGTTAATCTCTTCTAAAAACGTCATTAAGAAAGCTTTTATAATCCCTAATTAATTACGTGCGAAAGGACAAAATTGCCCTTGAAAAATGCCCTAACTTCGGCTTCCGTACGGACTGGCGCCGCAGCGCTGCTCAATAGAGCCGCGGCTCAAGTGCAATTCGCGATCAACATTTCCTCTCTGACTTCAAGTAGCGCCGCGGCCCCAATTGATAGAGCCGCGGCTTAAATTGCCTTTTAATTGCTGCCTTCTCTGTAACTCTCAGGGCCGCGACGCTAGTGCATAGAGCTGCGGCTCAAATTGCATTTTTTCACCAAATCTTCAATTTGACCCCCGATTTCACTAACTTCCATTCCTTAGCCCGTTTAACACCTTCTCTTCAAGAATTAAGAAATTTTCCTTCAATTTCAAACTTTTTCCTTCATAACCACACTAAATCCTGAAAACACAATAAAAACCGGCATAATATCGCACAGAACCAAATAAAAGATTAAAATTGCCTCTTAAAACATGTCATAAAACCATACCAAAACTAGTCCTAACAAAGAGCCATAAATTTTTTTTTTCAAGAAAGCCATATTTTTTTTCACAAATGCAATTTTCTCCATCTAAATTTATGGGTTTATTTCTCCATGGGCCTTGTTTGCTCATTTGCTCAGTGATGATGTTCATATACATGTAAATGATATTTATGTGTGAAAATTACATGTTATATGGGATTGTTAATAGATGGTGCAAAAATATGTGTTTTTTTCAAGAAAAGTTATTATATGGCTTTTTTTTTTTTTTTAATTTCACTTTTATGGGTTTAGCTTCTCATATTTTTGTATAAAAGTTTGTTTATGCCATATTTTCACTCTTAATCAAGTTTTCTTAATTTGGAAGGATATGTTTGTAATTTGATTATTTTTTTTAGCTTATTTGATTTTTTTTATATTAATTTTATATAACTATTTTTATATTAAATTTTTCCATGGTTGTTTTGCAATTTTTTTTTTAATATGAATTGGGTTTATTATTATTTTTATTTATTGTAAACATTTTTTTTTCAAAATCTGGGTAAAGTAACTAGTTACTTAATTGACTTTTCAAAGTTATGTACAAAAAAATCCTACAGCTAGATTAAATAACATTAATCTAGAGGGGTAACCAGTTACTTGTTTGATTTTTCACATTTATGTAAAAAATAGTACTAGAGGTTAAATAACATGTATCAGGAGGGGTAACCAGTTACAGTGAGATTAGTAACTTACTGCCATAAGAGGGGTAACCAATTACCATAAGAGGGGTGATGAGTCACTCATATTAGAAATGAAAAGAAACATCGCATTTGAAGGATAAAAAAAAAGAAGAGTAAGTATGATTTAGTAACCTAGGTAACCTAGTAACCTAGGTAACCAGTTACCATATAGAATCCAGAAATATACACACACATTAGAATGTGAAGGTAACCAGTTACCTCCTAAAATATACTAACAAAGAACGTGAAGGTAACTAGTTACCATAGATGTAAAGACAGGAAAAAAATAAAACAAATCTGACCACGAACCAACCTCCTCCTGCGCCTCCGACCACTACTAGAAACCCCCATCCCCTGCGCGCAAAACCCCGTCGCAAACCTAGCCATCCTCGTCGTTTTGCGCAGCTCCGAGCACCACAAATCGCACTCAGCCCAAGCGCCACCCTTCTTCCTCGCCTCCGACCACCACCAGTACATCCATGCAAACCACAACATGCACCAGAATCAACCATGTCAAAACTGTTTCACATAAGCTAAATAAGTTTGTGTCACGTTGAATTTTCTTAAATGCAGACCTTTTCTTGAAACACGTTCGATATCCCTCTCTAATGAACTTGTTCATCTCTTTCTTCTTTCTCATTATTCCTTTCTACTATATGAATGCAGCAGACCGACAGTAAAAAAAATGACAAAGATAAAAGTCGCATACAAAGAAATAATACACATCAGACTGAGTACCAACCGTTTCTATTATCCACAGCATTTATCGTGTCCCCATTGATTATAGACCTCTCCAAATCACGAATATCTTCGGATGAAATGTAACTAGCTGTAGAATTCTAATCCTTATCCTTATAAACAACTAGGAGTGGCTCTTTCAAGCCTTCGCCACCTTCCTGTTACAAAAAAGTATACCAAATTCAAAGCAGTTAAAAAAGAAAAGAAAAGAAAAAGATTTGAATCACATTGAGTTCAAACTAATGAATTTTAATTCTACTTGTTGAATAGCTTTCAGTCTCAAATCATCTCTTCTATATTTCTACACCAAAGAAAAAATAATAAACCCATCTTCTAGTTCAACTTCACCAAAAAGAAAAACAAAAAATAGGCATCTACTACGAAATTACAATACTAACATAGTATTTAGTAGCTAGAATGTAATGAAAGAAAAACTAAAAAACGGGGTTGAAAACTTTCATTTCATAATAGTTTATACCAATAAGCAACAAAACGAAATTCCTATGAGTTTAAACAAGGACTTAAAATTTGCTTGTACTAAAATATCATCAATTCAGAAATCTGAAATCCATTTTTCTATTTCTCTCATTTCGATGAGCAATCGAATAGAGTAATATCATATTATTGAAGACAAAAACTGAGATTAAGGGAGAAAGATTCATACGATAGTCGCTAAATCTTCAATAAACTATTTCTGTCCTCCAAAGCAAGTTATCAAATGCACAAATCAATACATAAATATGAATATCTATAAAAGAGATAGAAATGCATGGCGTAGAAGAATATTCAATCATAAATATAAATATATACATATATAAAAAAAACAAAACAAAAAATCAATACCAACGAAAGCGAGATTCTTCCACCTATGGGAGACGAAAACTAAGGGAGCTAAAACAGAGAGGAAAAGCAGAGAAAGGATGAGGATCCTCTGGCATCGTCTGAACCGCTTCATCAATGATCCAATGGCAGACTGTGAACAATCACAATGACACTACTCACTCTTCGCTCTCCACTCCTCCAAACACACTTCTCACAAACTTCTCAGATCACATAGAATTTGACGTTTCGATCACAACAAGCAACCCAAACAAAGTATCAAAATCGAAATAATCGAAAGCTAGGGTTTCAGATATTTCTTTTCGAGCTTTGCGTTTTCAGGAAGAGAGAGAGAAATAGAAATAGCTTTGGGTTTCAATTTTTGAGTGGAGGAGTGGCTGGGTTTCATGGAAGTGCGGCTGGGGTGTTCTTGGCAGGTGGTGAGGGTGGGTGGCCGGAGATGACGGTGGAGATGGTGAGGAAGCCGAGTGGAGGAGTTTTGGCTATGGTGGAGAAGGTGAGGCGACTAGGGCAAAATGAAAGAGAAAATGTGACTTGGCTGAAAGAGTTTTGCCTATGTTAATTACTATAGTACCCCTCATTTTGCTTATTTTTTTTATTAATTTTGATTTCCAATATGGGATTAGTTTTCCCATAAACTAAGTTTTTGCTAATTCAATTTTTTCATACAAATTAAAGAAAGTTTAACTACCATATTTTTACACATTGATGGCTAAAAAGCCATATTTTTTAAAAATTCCCTATTTATATTACAAACTTTTTTTTTATAAGAAAAAGTTACATCTAGGTACATTATTTTAACATAATTACAGATATGACATACTTTTTGAATCATTCTAAGCGCATTTTTAGTATAAATTATTTGTCAAATTAAGTTTTAAAACTATGATATTTTTCTAACACTTGTTTTCATGACCTTGAATTAGAAATATATTATTTTAATTTTATTCTTTCAATAAGCTATATTTCTAATTCGTATTTTTTTCCCTTTCTGTGGAAGTATTATTTTAAATAAAAAAATTAATTCAACAACTACTGTTTTTATCCATGTTGCTTACAAGAAATCTCCAACTAGGTTACAAATCTTTCTATGTGGGTAACCTAGTTAGTCATTGAGCAACAAATTACTACTTCTAGATTAACGTGCTAAAATAAATTTAAAAAACTTGGTATCTCTTTATTTATTACGATTCCGTGTTATCTATTTACAATATTTGTGATCAAATTTATTTGCACTTCAGTTGTATCAACCAATATATAAGTCATCCTTTGAATTGGAATTTTTTTTCCTAATTTAATTTACTTTTTTTTTTTTAAATAACGATTTAAATGCGTTTGAAAAAGTTGTTAGAAAACTGTCCGCATATATACACGTTGGGCCATTCATAAACAATAGTTGGGCCTAAAGCAGGCCTAAAGCAGCTCTCTACATTACCTTTCAACCTAATCCATTCATTCGCTAAAGTTGGGCCTAACATAGTTATTTGGAAGTTTTTCTTAAAGACATTTAGTTTTAGTTTCTTTCACTTTTGTACTCCTCCTTATTTTTTTTCTTAAAAAATATGTACTCAAATTTTCAAAAATACAATTTGCAAAGTTTAATAATTACACTAATATAAACAAAAAATACAATTTTCAAAGTTTCATAACTTAAGACACACAACTAAAAAGCAATTTAAAAACAACTCATTACACCAACCCAAAATAAACTTAAAACAATATATATCAAAACAACTAAATATTAACAAAAAATAAAAGAAATTTTATTTTTTAAAGAACTTGAAAATAACACAAAAAAACAGACCAAACCGTAAAAATGTACAAATTTCCTTAAAACCGTAAAATTGAAAAAAATTATATATCGTAAAAATGTAATTTTTTAGCGAAATTAAGTATTTTATGTAAAAATCTCTAGTTATTTATTAAAGGGGATTGGTGCAAAACAACATTTAATGACGTGTGAAAGTAATTAAAAGTCCATTCTTTTAATTTTATAGTAAAATATCCTAACCACATTCTTAATATTACATATTACTGTATATGTCCTTTAGTAAATTACATTGATACTATTTCATTCTAAATATTTTAATATTATGGTATATGTATATTAGTTTTGGTTAATTAGTTTTTATTTTAAATTTATTTTGATTTTTTTTCGTTTTTTATAGGTTGTTAGTATATCATTTTTCTAATAGAGTATATATATATATTTTTGTGGGATGGTATATCAACATTGTATGATTAATATTATATAAATATTACATGTGTTTTTTAACTATTGTTAACATGGCGTATGTATTGTTTATGCTATAATATATCAAATTTCATTATTGTTATTTTATATTAATTGATTTTGTTTTTATTTTATTTTGAAAAAATTACGATATATAAGTTTACTAGCATGATATATTAATTTGATATATCATAGTACAACAAATAAATATATCATGCTATTAAACATATATACCATATGTACCATAGTATTTTATATACCATAAGAAAAAAATCAATATACACTATAAATTTGTTTAGAAAAAATAAAATCAGTATATTATTACTCAAAAAATATATATACCATGCTAACAGATTTATATATGACAAGATATAAGCTAAATACCATCTAAATAAAATAATATATCATACCACAAAAAAAAACATATATACTGAGTTGGAAAATAATATACCAACACTTAAAAAATGAAAAAAAAAAATTACTCAAAATATATATAACATGTTAACAAAATTATATAACACCTTTAATAAAATGTATATATAATGCTAAAAAAATTATATACCACTATTAAATTGTATATACAATGCTAACAAAATTATATACCATCATTATATATAAAAAAAATAAATAAAAATTAAATATCATCTACAAAAAAAAATGATATAGCATACCACAAAAAATATATATACTGAGTTGGAAAAGAATTTACCAACAACACTTAAAAAATGATTTCTAAAAAAATGTATATACCATATGCTAACAAGATTATATACCACCATTACATATAACAAAGATGGAACCTAAATATTATCTAAAATACAATGATATATCATATCATAAAATACATACAATGAGTTGAAAAATAATATACCAACAAAACTTACAAAATTATTACTAAAAAATGATTATGTTATGCTAACAAAATTATACTACCATTAAAATGTATATACCATGATACAAAATTATATACTACTATTATGTATAACAATATAGAAACTAAATATCAACGTCAAAACAACGATATATCATATTACAAAAAACATATACATTAGTTGGAAAATAATATACCAATAGCCCATAAAATATTTTAAAAAAAATCAATCTAACTTTAAAATAAAAACTACCTGAACAAAACTAATATACATATACCACTATATTAAAGTCATACACTTCTAAATAAAAAAAATTATAGAAAAGAGAAAATTGGAAAAATAAATATATAATAAAAATAAAAATTTGAAAAAATACTATTTTTCTCTAACTTAAAAGTAAGAGACATCTATTAAATATTATTCTAAAAAAGGAGATGTCATTTGTTATAAAAGGATTACTTCTGTACAAAAATTTAAAAGAATGACATTAGCTTCTTGATGTTATTGTTTTTGGTCAATTATTATAAATTATCTTTATAAAATCTGGCAATTACCACCTAATCCTTTCGTGATATTTTGTTGAATGGAATAAAATTAAAATGGTAAGAGGAGATTACATGAAGTATGATTTTTTTTTCGTTATGTTTGATAAATACAGGGTTTTCAACTTTGTGCATTTTTATGAGATTTTTCCCCATATTTTGGAAATATTAATTTTTTTTACCACATTTTTGTCAAATAAGTTTTTTTAAAAATGTATCTGATAGTAACTAGTTACTATTGTCAATTTTTTTTTTTTTTATGTTTTTTAGTGATATGGTGGTAACCGGTTACTATCATTAAAATAATATTTTTTTTAGTAATGTGATTGTAACTTGTTACTTAACTATGACAGAAAAATAGATCTCAAAATAGGACAAAAAAAACTAAATCTATCGTGATGGTATATGTTTACTTAGCCTGTTGTGAAAAAAAAAATAGTTCTAAGCAAAAAAAATATAAATTGATCGTTATTGGAACTGTTTATAGCTAGATTTGAAAAAAGAAATAGAACCAGTTGCAATGGTACCTGATTACCTAGTGATGTGTGAAAAGAAAAAATAAAAAAAATATAATTTTATTTTATCATAATTGGTTACAGCTAGGTCCGAAAAAAAAAATCAGATATGAATAAAAATAATCAATTATGGTAATATTCTAATCAAAAGAAGAAGAACTAGAGGGGTGGAGGTGGCGTCGCCGACGGATGGGTGAGATGATGGAACCAAGTGATGGAGGAAAGAGAAAGAAAGCAGAAAAGATTGAGAGATGTCGTGGGGGGAGATGAGAGATTGAGAAAGTAAGAGAGAGTTTTGTATAATTATGTTTATGGTAATCTATTTTTTATTTTGTATGGAACTGTCATTTTTTTTTTTTAAATCATACCATATTTTCTATAATTATTGAAAAACATGAAAACTATGTTTATTTTTTTTATATTTATGTAAACTTCTCAAAAGGTGATGACAAAAATAAATGAATGAAATTTGAATGGATAATAAAAATTATATATGCTCTATTGTTTTTTAGTTTGCTTTTGAAATGCATACTGAAATCAAAATTATTTTATGGGTGCTACTATTCATACTCCTCTTTTTTCTCTCTAAACTCTTTAATTAATTAATTTTATAAAATATATCTTGGTTATAAATTTACACAAATATCCTCACTATTTATTTAACAATAAAACTATACATCTTCACATACTTTCAACATATTAACTAAATGATAAGTATATAAAATTAATTATATATACTTTTACAAATAGGAAAGACAAACATGTTGTAATTTATTAATTTTTTATAAGGCATATTTATATTTTATTTTAATATTTTTTGTTCTTATTTTATGTTTAGGGGAATAAAAATTATATTTTACAATTTTTTTTAATATGGAGATGTATCCAAAAAAATTATTATTTTAATAAATTTAAAGTGTAGAAAGATTTTGTTTTTTTTTCTTCAATTTATTTATAAAAGGGTCATTTTGTACCAAATAAAAGTGTGTGAATTTTTCAAACTTTCAATTTTTAAATTTTATTAGAGGTGTAATTAGACAGGGGATGATAAGACGAAGAAAAAGTTTGTTAATAGAAGTACCATTATTTGACAAAAATATTCTTACATTTAGAAAAAGATTTATATATGATTGAATAACACTATTAAACTAAGAAGGGTAAAACAATAACTTTTTTTAACAGTTTGGGAATGGAAGGCTTATTCAAATGGTAGAGGGTTAGAATAAGAATTCCTTTGAAACATTAGAATTGTAATTCCATAGGAATAATAATTCTCTTTCCAATGAACCAAACCAAACAATGGAATGACCTCTTTGTAGGATTTGGCTTTCCATTCCAAAGTTTATTCCAATGAATCAAACGCGTAGATAAGGTGGAGGTTACTATTTATTGTGATTTATAATTTTTCAAAATACAAGTATTTTTTTTATCAATTATATTTCACTAAAAAATAATAATGAAGTTTTAGTATTGTAAATAAGGAATCCAACAGGCATCAAAAACAGCAAAATAATATGAATAGAATCTTAATATTTAATATTAATTATGATTATCTAATTTTTTTTATTATTTGTGATATTTCTATGTCATTATTAGACTTAAAAAATATTTATAATTTTTAACTAAAATGAAAGGATAGATTATATTAATATATAACAAAATGATATCAAGTCATCACTTCTTTGTCACCATATTTTGCATTTAAAATAATACTAATTTAATACTAAAATATTTATAATATAATTTCTTTTAAAAATAATGTATTTACTACCATTACTACTTTTTAAAGTTTTTTTGTATTATTTTTAATTTTTACAACCCCATTTTTTTCCTTTTAAAATGTTATTTTTTCATTGATATACTACTTTTTAAAGTTTTTTTGTTTTATTTTTAATTTTTACAACCCCATTTTTTTCCTTTTAAAATGTTATTTTTTCATTGATAATACTATATTAATAAGTTTATATTTTCAATGATCCAGTTTACTAGCTCATTGATTTTGTCTTGTTATGAAAGCGTCAACCACGTCAACGACTAATATTTAAAATTTTGTTGTTTTGGTTGATAATTATATTTTATCAATATGTATATTTGAATTATTTTTCATCAACTTCAATATATTTAGCACAAGTATATAAAAGTTACCACATCTACATTATCACCTTCATCAAATATATTAGTTTGTTTTATAGTGTGGTTTCATTTATAAATGAAAACTAAATCAACTAATAAATAATTATGTGTTGCTATTTGCAACTACATCAACTAATTTTTGGCTCTCGATCTTGTTCTAAAATAAAATTAAAATATTTAATTGTGGACAAATTGTAATTATTCGGGAGAATTTTTTTTTACATCGCAATTGTTTTCGATTTCTTAATGCAAATTCGAATTTGGTTGATTAATATACTAAAAAATTGGGTTGATTTTTAAATCTTGAGTTAAAATATGAGAGGTTAATTTTGAGTTTGGTTTTTAATCTTAATTTTCGCTGGAATTTTGCAATTTTAATTTGATTTGGCTGCTGTTTTTATTTAGATTTGTCTTATTTGTTCTGGCAATGATTGTTACCCGGAGCTGCCTACTTCTCGTTTTGGAGGTCGGCTCCTTTGGTTGATTCACTGTAAGTTATTGTATGTGTGATTTTTTTTTTTTTTGGAAAGATCTATTATTTGAAATGAAATATTATGAGATTTTTTTTTTTCAATCATTTATTATCTAAAATTTTGTTCGTATCAAGTATAATTCAATGTCGCATATATAACAAACCGAACCAAGTAACTCTGGTTGGCACGAAGATATTTTGAGTAGACATAAATGGTCACCGAAGATTTTTCAATAGTAAAAAGGAATTTTGATGCATTAATATCCTATATTTATATTAATCACCTACTTTTTTGTAACACTTATTCTTAAGGGGTTACTACAGCTACATATATATGGAAGAAAAAAAGGTGAAGTTTTGAACATGTGGTTCAAATAATTATCTACCATCTATGTAGGAGGTGAAATATGTTAAATATAATCATTCAGCTCTTTCGTATAAAAATTGAACAGGCATTAGATGTGAATAGTTCATCACTGTTTGTTTCGTATTCTTTCAATGAATCAGAGAAACCAAACAAAAGAATTAAATTAGAATTTCCAAATTGCTGGCAGTAAAATCTGAGCAAAACCAAAAAAAACAAAAAACAAAAGAAAAGGAAAGGGCATCATCATATCATAAAATATAATACACATTTTTCAGTAGTATATGCTAGTCATGTGAATTAAGGGCAAAAGCTCGTGTTCCCTGGCTAGGTATGAGAATGACAAGTACACCAAATTTCAAAAGGCCAAACTTCATCCCCAAAATTTGACCAAAGCTCGTACCATATTTGGCTTATTCTCTTCAGTCGGTTTTATATTATCATTTTCACTTTTATTTTTTATATTGTCATCCACAGACCATGCTATGTGTCGTGGCCATATCTCTGCAAAAATCTGAGAAGAAAATGTAAAGAGAGAGAAAAAAAGGGCACAAAGCCCAATATGTACATATATTTTTTAAAATACAAAAACTGCAACAGAGAGCTGAGAAATAAAGACGAGAGGGCACTTTGTAATTTTGTAAAAATCCTTTTTTAGGGTTTTTGCATAAAATAAAAATAAATGCATTAGCCAGACCACCAGATCATCACACCCACTCTCATGGCGGGTCCACAACAAAATGAGGCTTGCATGACGAGTACTACTCCTTCGATACTGAACTATAAATAAAAAATTTATAAAGGAAAAAACAACAACAAAGAAAAATACAAGTAAAAGCACCTCCATATCCCCACCACCATTACCAGCTTCGAAGTTTGAGCTCCAAACACCAAAAAAAAAAACCAAACTCAGAGAGAGAAAGAGAAAGACAAAGAACGAAAGAGAAAGATTGAAAATAATAACAACAGCAGCAACATCATCATGAGTAATTGGTTAGGTTTTTCTTTGACTCCTCACCTGCGAATCCATGAAGAGTTTCAAAATGGGAGAGAAGAAGACCAAAACGTCCATGGAGATGGCTTTACTCATCCTCATCATCATTCTATGTCTGTCATGCCCTTGCGCTCTGATGGATCTCTTTGTGTTCCCGCTCAAGGTATAGTATTCCTCCCACCCCACAAATAACACATACATATATATATATATACCAATATAAGACCCTCCATGTTGAAAATCTAATATACCTATATATTTTTTGAATGGGGTTTATAAATATAGATATTTAACTGCATGTGTGTATGCTTATTTATTTATTTAAGATTGGCGATACGAAAATCCGAACGAGGAAGATCAGGGTCCGAAGCTTGAAGATTTCTTGGGGTGTTGTTACTCGAGCTCTCACCAAGACGAATCCAAAGTCTACTGCCAAAACCAAGATCATCATGACCAAAACCCAGAATCCATGTCCGAAATCAAAGTTGATCTGGGTTCGAGTTTCAACCCTAATAGTAGTAATGGGGTCGAGATGGAACTAGCTATAGAAAATCCCACAAACCCTTCAAACTTAATCCAGTCTTATGCTCATTATAGTGATAATGTCATGTACAAATCTTGGCTGAGCCAAACGCTGCCTTATACTAACGCGTCTGAAAAAACAACGTCGGAGGCCGACGGCGGTGGTAACTTTCAGACTCTTTCTCTTACGATGAGTCCAAGCTCGCAGAACGGTGTTGGGGAAGTTTCGTCATTGCAAGTGGCTACCGTGGCAGCGGTAGATGGTGGCCGGAAAAGGTCAGGCGGAAAGTCTAAAGAACCTGTTCCTCGAAAATCCATTGATACTTTCGGGCAGAGAACTTCTCAGTACCGCGGAGTTACGAGGTAACAGTGACTTTTTTTTCTTTAAAAATAAAAAAAGAGAACACTTTCATATTTTACTATTTTAGGATGAAAATTTAGAATCTTGGGTTTTGAGGTTTGTTAAATATATTCATTAAATAACCATTAATATGTACGTAAATCATTTCGTGATTATATAGGCATAGATGGACTGGGAGATACGAGGCTCATTTGTGGGATAATAGCTGTAGAAAAGAAGGGCAAACAAGGAAAGGAAGACAAGGTGAGATTAAGTCATCTAAAGTCTCATTTTTAAAAAATATATATATATTTTGGCCAGTTTACTTAACGAGGAAAAATTCTATTTATTTGTTCAAGAATCTTGAATCAAAGGTTGAACTAAAACAACGCTCATTACATTTTTTTTTGTTTGCTAAGGAATAATATTGTGCTAACTGTTTGTTACTTTGTCATGCATACCTTTGGGGGAACGACTTGTTTCACTTGATCAAAAACTTCAGTTTACCTTGGTAGGTGAAAGCTGATAAATTCTCATTCCTTTGTTTGGCCATATCTATTTGGATGTTTGCTTCTTTTTTTATTTATTAATTTCTCGTACTTTAATTTTTACGCTAAAATCATTTAAGAAATAATATTTATATATATTATATATGTTTCATAAAGCATCGAAAGGTGTGCAAGATTTTGTTTTTAAAATTTTCATACCCTAACGTTAAAGTATCTATTAATCAGGTGGTTATGATAAGGAGGAAAAGGCAGCAAAGGCCTATGACTTGGCTGCTCTCAAGTACTGGGGACCAACAACTCATATAAATTTCCCTGTAAGTTTTTGTTGGGTGTTTCAATGCAAGTAGCAATCTCAGCTTTTACATGCCTTTTTTTACGTGTGATAAAGTTAAACCATTATTACTGAGCAACTCATCCTATCTGGCTGTTAATTGACTTTATTAATTCTCAGTTAAGCACTTACGAAAAGGAGCTGGAGGAGATGACTAATATGACAAGACAAGAATTCGTAGCCAACTTGAGAAGGTATATAATAAATGAGGATTGCTAAGGGCCACTGCTTGTGCGCAACACCACGTGGCATCCTGTTATTTGTGCAATCCAATATCGGGTTCTACTTATTTGAATTTAATAAGGATTATGGAATATCGCTAACCAATCATAAAGTGACACCTCATGTGTTATTGGGCACCTTAAGGTGCCAAATAGCAACACTCATAATATATAGCATATATATACATATACTACTGCCTTTTTAATTTACATACATTTAATTCACAAACATATATGTAGTACCTTATGTCCACCATAAATTTTGTTTTTGCCGTTTTTCTTAATGATAAGTTTGACCTTTTTTACTTTTACATTATTATTGTAACAATCTAAACAGGAAAAGTAGTGGCTTTTCAAGAGGAGCTTCTATGTACAGAGGAGTGACAAGGTATGGCAGAAAGCCAACTTTAATAATGGAGAACTCCCATTATATATTATTGCATTTGCAGCCTTTTTTAAAATTCTATTATTAATAATATATCTCTAAGGCAATAATATACGAACAATGTTGGGTATATATTGGACATGCCAAATTAGTAAAATTAGGTCACCATCGGTCGTACATGTTTATCTTTTTTTCTTTCTCATTTCTTTAATGGCCGGTTTCTTTTTGTCCTGTCAGACACCATCAACATGGAAGGTGGCAAGCTAGGATCGGACGAGTTGCTGGAAACAAGGATTTATACCTTGGAACGTTTAGTAAGTTTTATCCTAAAAAAAATACTGTTTTTTTTGTTGTTGCGATCTTGATATACTTCATTTCCTTTATGGAAAAAAATAATTTGAGCCTCACATGTCTTAAATTAAAAAAATATATATATTCTTAACAGTTTTTACCATGAAAGCTCCCATATAAATTGTGGTTGAAATTAAGGACTACTTGAAATAATATTTGGAACTTGGTTATCTTTTAAAGTCGTTAATTTAATGATCTTATATATAACGAACAGTACGTAAGAATATTGATGTATTTGGTCAAATAGGCACACAAGAGGAAGCAGCCGAGGCCTACGACATTGCAGCCATAAAGTTCAGGGGCACAAGCGCAGTAACCAACTTTGACATAAGCCGATACGACGTTAAGAGAATTTGCTCAAGCTCCAAGCTCATCGCGAGTGACCTGGCCAAACGCAACTCTCCAAAAGATCTTTCCGTTGCAGTGGCGACTCTCAACAACGACTTCAACTCTCGTGTATCTTCAACGTCTTCACCGCAGCCACTTTTGGCCATAGAAAGCAGCTGCGAGGCCTCGGACGAACTTGTTGACATGGTGTGGAGTAATAGTACTCCTCCCAATATGGATGATCGTCATCACCAGCCGCGGGAGATTAATTCAGAGACCAATAACAACACGTTTGTGGGTTTGAATGGTCGGAACTCATCGAATCCGCAGAGCCCAAAATGCTCTTTCGGACCAAATAGTAGTGAGTTTGGCGAAGGAGGTGCCAGCGAATTTGCTCATGCTTATTTTATGCATGGTAGTAGTACTAGTGGTAATAAGTACGATCAGAATGCCAATGGTGGAAATATTGGTCTGGTTCAACAGCATGCTCCCATATTTGCGCTTTGGAATGAGTAGCGCGGAAGTCTAGTGAATGAATTTCCAAACAAGATTTTGTGTAGAAAATGGCTCTTTAAGTAAGTAGGTTGGTAGAAGTATCCTGGCTATAAACTTAGTTTGGTTTTGGTGCAAGAAGTTGGAAAGCTACACTTATCAATGTGGGATTTAAAATTGTTTTATGTTGCTTTAAATTTTACTTATGAACTCTTTTGGACGCTTTCTCTGAGAAAGTGAAGAAGAAAAGATTAGAAGGTTGACCATGAAGTTGTTTTATTATTTGTTTATTATATATTTTTCATACAACGTTTGGATGGCACACGGGTTAATAATTGTGATATTCCAGACCTTGTTCATCATGATCTAGCACTTGGATTTTTAAAATTGGAAATACCAAAAAGCCTGAAGAATTTATCTCTAAAAATTAGGTTTCGTAAATCAAACGGACTAACTATTTGAAAACTTTGGCAAGCAAGCATAATAATATCTGTACAAGTAAACAAATAACTTATTCTTTAAGATAGTACTACGTTACTAGCTAGCTATTCCTATTACTGCAGTGTATATATACATAAGATTTACATGTATGTATTATCTTATTTCTTGAGCAAGATTTTGGTTAAAAAAAAGGAAAAATACAACTGGCGTCAGATTTATATTTTTATATTTGAAAAGAGCAATTGAAACACGTGTAGACTACATTCCATATATGATCATCTATCATTGTCACCAAAGTTAATTAATATATTCAGCATTGGTAAAAAGTATGGTTACGCTTACGTTCAAAGGGGCTGGTGCGAATAATCAGCAGCAAGGCGTGAGTGATAGATGTTGCGGTGGGGAGGCGCAGCAGGGGATGATGATGCTCCCTCTGGCAGGGCAACAAAATATCGGTGTTCATACAGATAACAGTACGTACGTTAATAAGTCTGGGAAGATACCAGGGTGTACAGTGACCAGGTGCACCGCAAGAAAAGTCAAAGAAGTGGGGACCCCTTTGACTCAGACAGAGAGAGAATCTAAGCAGTAAACACTTTGCAGTGAAGTGAAATTACGTTTCTTAATTTGCGTGCCCTTTCGAAGGGTGGCTTTATTAACTTCTATTTACTCCCTTTATCTCTTTTTGTTAGTATTTTTTTTTTTTTTTGGACTTTTCTTCCTTTAATGTAAATGCTTAAACTTCTCTCAAATCCTCCCCTCTGCACATTTTAAATCACCCATCAATCTAGTCTACCTCTTTCAACCCGGCCCTATTCTACAATATTTTTTTCTTTCCTAAAATCGATTTCTTGACACAGACATTTAGCAAATGATAATTCAACGGTTACTTTTAAAAGAACATTTTTTTTACATATACAGACTTTTAACAAAGGGCTACTTTTAAAAGAACATTTTACATATACGTTTTCTCTCTTCGGTGTTTATTATACACCTGTTAAGTAATTAAATTTGCCTGAAATTTTGATCACAAGTACACGTTCTTTATATTATGAGAGGATATTAATTGATACAAACAATGAGTTGTTGGAAAGCTTTCAATTTAAACAAGAGAGACTCGGTAATTTTCAAACAAAAATGAAATGCCCCCTTGTGACATAAATTTTGTATCAGCTAGTAGTACTACTAGAAGATATAGTGTTCAGGGACAATGACCTATGAGATATTATTCATGATTTGTAATTACCTGGGAACACGAGAAGGAAACTGAATTGAAAAAAAAATGATGTAAATTTTAATAGGTGTATGTGAGTAGAGAATGCGTACGGACATTAGGGGTGGGGCAGTGAAAATTGAGATAGATATGGGAGCAGAAGGAAATCAACATAAATCTAGCTAATAAAATTGGCAGCGAGCCACGGGACATTCACGTACACATACGTAGATACGTTATAGAAAGAGACAATATATAGACAAGATACCTCATGCAGAGACATTTCTCTATCATTACTTATTAAATAATAACCTTCTTTCTCTCTCTCTCTCTCTCTCTCTCTCTCTCTCTCTCTACGCCTACGTACTAGTATTATTAGATCTCTCCTCCTACGTTTTTTTATAGCCTTAGATGTCCCTACCTTTTTAGCTTGTCCTCAGTTTTCAGCTATACATTATATATATGTTCCCCACGGTTCCTCTCTCTCTCTCTAGAATGCCAGCTGGGTCTACCTAGACTGTTGCTGATGAATAGAAAAGTGTCTTACTTGATGGTTCATTTATATTTTTCATTTTATTCTCTCTTTCCACTCTGCCACAAAAGTGACAAAGCTAATATTTTTCCATTATTTTCTTTTCATTATATATTGAGGTTAATTCATTAATTAGAGAAATTTGTGTAGGGCAGTTCATTATGAAATATAAGATTTGTTGGTGACAATTAATCAGCTATTTTGAATTATGTCAACTGGTTCTATTTGTTGGTTGTTGTAATATTATGGTGCAAAAATAATGATGAAGTTGTAAGAGTGTGATAGTCTTTTATTAATTCTTGTAATACATGTATTCCACTCCCATGACTTTGCGTGAGGCGCCTTTGGTTGTTGATACTTTAAATGTGTAGTAGTATTTATAGGATTTTGGGATGTTCTTAGCTCATAAATATAGCGTGGCGGAATAGTATTGCACCGGTATTTGTTGAATTCATGTCTATATCTTTATTTTAATTTTTAAATTCACTGAAGAATCTGGTCTTAGCTTTTCGGCACAAGAAACCCAAATAAATGACACTGTGTAATAATTACATGACAAATCTCTCTGTAATCTGTAAAGGCAGTTTAAATTTGCTCGGACAGCTGAATTAATAATTGTGTACTAATCGCTTAATAATTATTCAAAATTATGGTACGGTATATATAGTTCTCGAGAATGCTCGGGTGCAGCCTTAGTGATTTTGCCCCTTAAAGTATCATCAGGGAATTTTTTTTTACAACTAATTATATTACATTGTTATTATTTAAAATATTGTATAAATATTTTATAAAATTTCTAATAATTTAAAGTAACAAAACCTAAGCTATAAAAAGAATGTTATATGGGTAATTAATTTTTTTTATGCGTATAAAAGTTAACATGTTTAAATTTTATTTTCAGTAATATAATTATTACAAATTTTTTAAAAATTTATAAAATATTTTACATAATTATAATTTACACGTTTATCAAAAAAATTCACCGAAAATAATTTCCAAGCTAAAAATACTAGTGGATGCACCATTGTACCCCTTCAAGGGGGCACACCCAAGAATTTACCGGTAGTTCTTAATCTCTGCTCTCGTAAAGATTTCTTCTCAAAATTTAAGAACTAAAAAAAAAGGTGCTGAAAATTATTAAAGAGCATTCATGGTTTCATCTTAAGGGTCACACTGGATCTAGTTGTTTTGGTTTTTAGGTCTATATAACTACTATAAGAAACAAAATGCAACAATTTCCAAGGCAAGGCGTTTATGGATTCAGGATATGGGGAGGAGGCTACCTTTTATCCTTTGGTTTTTTGGCTCATCTGTCTCATCCCATCCTCACCCATAAGCACTTCTTTCATCAATTTACCATTTTGCCATGAAAAATAAAACAAAACAAAAGTTGGATCATACGTACAAAGCTCTGTTCTTCACAGTTGAAATTTCACTCTAAGATTAATTAAATGTTGACATATAATAAGTTTGAAGTAACCAGTACATATGCATGAACACTTAGGGCATTTTCAAAGAGGTCTAAAACTTTTAAATATAGAGTCCCTCTATGTCTAATTTTTTGATGATTAATGAGAAAAAATCTAAACATTAATCATTCTCTAATGCATATATAATGAGAACAAATTCCTCTGAGTTGATGATTTGTTAAGTTTCTTAATTTTCTTTTTGATTTTTTAAAATATAAATATATAAAATAGTGATTTGAGAGGGTATTGTTTGATGGGACAGGAGGGAAGACAGTTCGTGCTGTCACTGTAAAAAGGGTACTGTGGTAAACTGCGGCTGGTTTGCTGAAGCGGCCAAACATGCTTCTTGCTCTGACTGCATCGTACGAAGGGCTTTGCCTATGCCTAACGCCTACATTACAATCCAATTCTCTCTCTCCCCCCCCATGTGACTGTGCTCTGTCTCCATTCCAACCTTCCTTCGTCGTTTTCCTGCATATATTTATGGGCTCATTACTAATTCAATTTGCAAGTCCAGCCCAATAAACTTAACTCCTTCTCTTTAGGCCCAACTACATTTTCCACGGCCCATGCTCTTATGATTAATATTAGTCTTTAATATAGTAGAAATTATATTATATATAGCTTTTTTCGCCTCTTAAGTTTTTTTTTTATAGGAATTTGTATTTGTTGTGGTTTGTATGGCTATTTTTTCTTTTTAATTTTAGAATGTTTTATATATGGTGTTATGAGAAAATCTGAAATTTAATGGATAAAAAAGTTTAGAAAAGTTAAAAATATGGTAAAAGATGTAGAATTACATAAATGAAAGCAAAAAATTAAATACTCATCGTGATTTCTCTTCGAGGCTATAATTTGTATACTAATTATTTTATTTTTAATATGATAATTATGATGCAGATAATTTTATTAAATTTTAAAACGCACTATAACGTACAGATAATAATCTCAACACACTTCTGAATTTTTAAAAACACTATCACAAATTTTTATTTTTTTATTACTTCAAAAAAGTATAAAAAGTATTTTTTATATTTTTCAAAAATAATTTTTTATTACTTTCTCTCCCCATTTTTTTATACTAGATACAATACTTAGTTTTATTTACAGAATTTATTAATAATTTTTATTAAATTTGTATCATTTTCATATAAATTTTAAATAAATAAACAATATTATATATAAAAGAATGATATAAACATATTAAATGAATAATTAAACCAAAACATTATTCATAATTTTTTAAAAAATATATATAATATGATAACTATTTTAAACTACATAAATGATAATTTTTTTTAATAAAAATTAAGATTATGTATTGGATATTATTATTATAATGATATTTTATAATATTTAAATTTATATTAATATAAGTATTAAATTTATAGTCTTATGTTAAATATTATTATCATAATAATATTTTATAATATTTAAATTCATATTAATATAATTAGTGAAAAATAATGATTATTTATTACCACAATAATATTTTATAACATTTAAATTTATATTAATATAATTATTAAATATCTAGTCTTATATTGTATATTATTACAATAATGATATTTGAATTTGAATTTCTATTATAATATTTAAATTTATATTAATATAATTAATAAATATTTATTTTTAATTAGTTTTAAAAGTATATTCCGTTAAATATTTAGAATATTTCATTAAAATTGACAAAACAAATTGTTAAAACAACAAATTTCCGTTGTCTACACACTTTTTATATAGAATAGATTATTTTCTCTTGTATTGTTTTTTTATTTTTATAAGTTTCTTTCATATCAATTTCTCTCTCGCCATTATTTTATCTTTCCTCATAGTTTTCATTATTATTGTTTACTTATCACCCTCTATCTCATAACATTCTCCTATAATATTCTATCATTCCTTTTTTTTTCTTATATTTTTCTCTTTTATTACTTTTCTTTCATTCTCTTTCTTTTTATCAATCCATCTCTTCATTGTTATCATCACTTATACTTTCTTTTATTATTTATCACGAACTTTTACCAATAATTTTTTTCTTTAAATGTATTTATTAATTTTTCTATCCCGAGTTCTAAAAAATAGTTGCTTTTAAAAAATATTAAACAAACATGTATCTTGTAAACAATTTCTATTTTCATTTTTTAAAATGCCACATTGAAAATAATAATTTAAAAAAATATATACTATTTTCATCTCAATATTTTGCATAATTACCTATTTTGACTTTATATTTTGTTAAATTACATTTTCAGACTTTGTGTTATGTAAAATTGATCAAAATAATATTCTTAACCCAATTTTAGTAAAAATAATTTCAAATATAATATCGATTATTTCATCATCAATAATGCAATGAGTTTAGAAAATGAAAGATTATATTCTAAATTATTTTTACAAAAATCAAATTTAGGTATCATTTTGATATATTTTGAAAAAATACGGTGTCTTAAATATAATTTAGTAAAATATAAAGTTCAAACACATAATTAGCCAAAACACGTAGTAGTTTCTCTTGAAAAAAAAATAGACCAAACATGTTCTAATAGTATGTGATTGTTTTTTTAAAATATATATATAATACCATATTAAATGACAAGCCCGATAAATTTTATTACACACCATATCTATTCAGCAGAGTGAAAAACAAAAACACAATAAGATTAATAAAGTTTAATACTCTTATTAAGGTAAGTTATAATTGATCTTCAACTCGAATTGGTCACCTTCTTTTTTTCCTCACTTCTTATCTTCTCGATATTACTAATCTTGAGACTTATTAAAACATTATTATCACCAATTTTGACTTCAAGGTCAGTTTTTATTATATAAAATTCCCTGATGTTTTGTCATGAAGATTTTAACTTTGTGATCGCGAAGTGGTTGATGATATCAGCATCCATCTATGATGTGTTCCTCTTGACTTTAAGATGTCAGGTTAGTTTAGTTTAGTTTAGTTTAGTTTTTCTATGTAAAAAAAATTCTCAAAAAGTCTTTCAGCTATTACGATTTTTTCAACCTCGATTGTGAGTTGTGAAAATATATATATATATTCAGAGTAAATTAATTGGTTGTGGATATCAGCTGTATATGGATTCACTTTTCCTTGTATCACTTTTTTAAAAATGAGTCAACACTTTATTATTTCTACTAAGCCTTTTCGAATACTTAATAATATCAATATCTACTTCTCTGAGGTCTTCTCGTGAAATTCGTCTGCGTTGCATGTTGCATGTTGCATGATTGTAGTGGTCTTTGATGCGAGATTTGACTTTTGTGCTACCTTAATTTATAATTGATAATTTTGCTGAGGGATTTGATTAAGATTCTCTTAACAAATATGTCTGTAAGCTGTAGAGGGATCCAAGAAAGACTTTGCTAGCTAATCTGTCGTTAACTCAGGTGTCTTTCTTGCATTATTATGATTATGATGACTATTGAATTGATTGCCACGTCAACACATTTGGGGATTTGAAGTATATGTTCTTTTGCTCTTGATCTTTATTGCCACTGACACTAATTTATTAATATAATCTTTAGTTTTCTGTAAGGTTAGGAATGAAGAGTTTCCCCTGGCATATGCATCTCTTGGGTTCATTCAATTAGATCAAAGTTTATTTGATCAAACTTTTATTATTTAAAGCCAACAAAAAGATATAAAAATATTTATTATTTAATTAGTGGATAGAGTAATTAAAATAAGTATTTTTTCAAGAAAAAAATATATGGCGAAATAAAAACATATGCGTATTTATGTCTTATTTTACTATTACATATATGTTTGGATAAACAAAATACGTTGAATGATAAAATAAATAATTAATGAAAAAAATAATAATTTATGCACGCAAATATTTTTTTGTTATAGTTTTGAAAGTATAATTGATAGTAATTTAAATAAATAATTAATTTTTTTCCAATTTATTTACTTTATTTAGATGACTTTAAAACTAGCATTGTTAGAAACACAATAAAGAAAAATTGTTAAATCTAACGGAATATAACAATTTCCGTTAAACTCGCATTTATAATATATAAAGATATACATGAAATAAAAAAGTTCACAGAATTCCAAATATTTTTATTTTTCTAGGTTTCCAAAGGTAACATTTTGGTTGCTTACGATACTAATAAGATATTGATTGGTTACATTTTCATAAAAAAAAGTTACATTTTTAGCTCATTTTATTAAAATTGTATTTAAACTTTTCATTTAAAAGTTACTATGTAGTGTACTAAAAGTAAATTTTGCTTGTTATACTTTATTGTAACCTAAAAGTATCTTAAACAATAAGATACTATAATATAACCTAAAAGTTACTATTTGGTATCTTAAGATAACTATTTTTCAACAAATAAGTTTTGGAGGTACATAAGTTGTACGCCCTGGTTTTCACGCGGGCTGTTTAGTAGGACGAGCCTCGGACTAAACATGATTTAGTCCGAGACTCCCACAGGCCAGAGGCTCTATTTCCAGGACGGGCCCTTTCTAGCTCGAGGGGGTCCTGTTTCTAGCTCGCACTTGTTGCACCAGGAGCTGGGAATAATATCCGGCGACCACGGACGGATAAGCTCGGGTTATGGATTGCTCCGGCGGCGAGCTTCTCAGGAAGCTCTGACCTTATGGGAAGTCAACACGCAAGATAAACGTGCATATTCCTGACATCACGTGTCCGATATCCCCCTGACTTCTCGGACACGCAGCAGGAACGTGCGTATTCAGACACCCACGGACGAGTTGGGCCGTGCGGCCCATTATCTCCTTCCATACTGATTAGACCACACTTGTGTGTCAGGTTTAGGAATTAATCATGAATATCACAGACTTGATATGACAAATGGTAAGGTCACGGGATGACCTCCCTACCAACTTCCAGGTGCCTTCTCCTATAAATATGGAGACCCTGGGAGTTGATAGGGGTTGGAAAAATAGTCTTTTAAGAACTATATACTTTGTAAACCAATTACCCAGAGAATATCAATAATATTGACTAGTGGAGTAGAAGGATTTTAACCTTCGAACCACTTAAAAACGTGTCTGGAGTCACCTAGTTCTTTCCACAAAGATTTCATATCTGTGACGGTTCTACTTTTAGTACTAATCTCTTTCTCTTCTTCTCTTAATTATCTGTTGCCGAAGAACCGCGTCAACATAAGTAAATGTGAATTAATATGATATAAAATTGAAGTCTTTTATAAAAAATTAACTAATCAGTATCTTATTAGCATCATAAGTAACCAAAAAGTTACTTTTAAAATCCCAGAAAAATTGAAATTTTGGGATTTCGTGAACTTTTCATTTTCTGGTATATTATTTTTTAAATTTGGTATCTTTTGATGGCGAGACAATATATTTTTGTAAAAAAAAAGTGGTTGGTGATTTTTGTAATTATTTTATGTAATGTGTATATTGATGAAAAAATCCAAATTTTTTTTTACTCACTAGTGAAAGTTTGTCAACCGACTAATAATCCAAATTCAATGTAATATTTCTAGGGAAATTTTCACTTATATACAACAAAATAAAAAAAATTACTGTAATAACATCAATAAAACTAATTACAAAAATATATACAATCTATACTTTTTTAATATAAATAATTATGAAAATGCAATCCCTAAAATTCAAACACTTTCCTTATATGTATTAATTTCAAAATTTGTAACTTCCCATAAATAAAATACATACAACAAAACCGTAATATTATATATAAATGATATGATATGAATAAATATACACAAATAATATCATACAATTAATATCTGATTTACACAAACAAAAATGGAAATATGTAATCACTATTTTCAGGTGCCATTTTCAAAAAAATTGTAAGGTGTGGACATGAACAAATAATTATGTTATGATGCATTTTTACGAATAATTAGAATAACTTATATAAGGATATAAACAAAACACAGAAGAAAATAAACTATGATGAGGAAGGAAATAAATAATGCTATTGTAAATCTAAACATAAAATTATAAAACTTAAAAGGACTCTTTGAATAACTAATTAACACTAACATTTACTTTTATAAAACTATAACCTAATAGTGTTATATTTTTTTAATTATTAATTTAGATATGTTTTTTTTTAAATAATGTGTGAAATTAAAACAAATCTGTGTAACTCAAAACCTTTTGTTTATTTTCAATGGCATGATGAAAAAAATGATAACAATCAGTAATTCAAGGGTTATTATCTAACTTGAACCACATTGGAATGGGGTAGCACATAATCTAGCCATATCAATAATAAACAATGAAGAACAAATAGTGGTTGTAGATGAAAATGATGATGATCCATTCTTGTATGGGGATCGGGAGATTAAGAACATAAAAACCGGGCATGTCTTCCAAGACAAACAAAGTATGATAACTGTTAGGAAAAATAATATTGCCTTAATGGAAATGGTAAGATAATGTTACAACTCTATGCAAAATATTACAATGGACAAGATTGATTAAATAAAGTGTTACAACTCTATAACTGAAAATACAAATAAAACAAAGGAAATGAAGAAGATGATGAAGAATAAGAGAATAGTAAAATACAACTCAAAACAAAAGTTACAAATAAAATAAAGTGTTTGGACCAAATGAAAAGATTACAACTCTTAAACAAAATATACAAGTAAATAAAACAAGAGAATAAGAAGAAGAACAATAGAATAAAAGGAAGAACATAAACCACAAACAAACTCTCACTTACACAACCTAAGTGAAGAGGATTGGGGATCACCAACTTGAACAAGGTTTAAAACCTTTGTCCAAAAGCTTATTTCCCCCTAACTCAAGCACTAAGGGATCTCTCTCAGATTTTTGGAAATGCTTTATGGAATTATCAAGCCTTAAGGTGTTTCTAGCCAAGTGCTTTAGTGAATAGAAATTGTGTGTCTTACAAGTGAGCATTAGACTCCTATTTATAGAGTTTAGAGACACCATTTGAATTTTAAATTCCACCAACCCCCATGGCTGTTACCAATGATTAATTGAGTGTTTTATGGAATTAAAATAGAGATTTGAGAGTTACTTGGCTGTTGGAATCGTTCAAAAATGGATAAAAACCGAAATTATATGAAGCTGTCAGCCATTAGGGCCGCGGCGCTTGTTCCAGGCGCCGCGGCCCTTAGTCAATTTCAGCAACACATTTTTTCAGTTTTTTCCAAAACGTTCCAATTTATTCCCACTTGATTTTGTAACTTCCATACACAATATGAGAGTTAAAATCACATCTCTATCAGCCATTTTTCATATGGCTTTAAGAAATTCATCTCAATATTGTGTAACAACAAATCTACACAATAATGGGTGATATTTAGGAGTTGCAAATTTGTGATGAATTTGTAACACCAAATATGTTACATAAACGGATATTTCACATATATCCAAATAATGTAACTCTTTATTATATGTTACAATATGTGACACTCTATGTCACATTTATTTAATCTAAAATATTATATTATAAAATAATATAATATTACATTATATTATAAAATAATATAACAATAACAGCAATGAGTTTGTGGTCCATTCTCGGGTCTGAAAAAAATTCTCAATCCTGTAAAAAAATATACAAATTAATATACAGGAAAAAACAACATTTCAGCAACAAAAAAAAAATTATGATGTAAAACAGGTTGCTATGAATAAAAATTTAACACACAAAAAATAAAACCAAATCAAACACTTAAAATTAAAAAATAAATAAATTTTTTAAATTATGAAAAAATAAACAAGTGCAAACAAATGAGAAAAATAAACAAAAATATAAAATTTCTGAAAACAATTGAAATAACAAACAATTGCAAAAAAATAATAAATAAAAACCGTCTTTAGAAATACACCAAAATAATACCTACATTAAAACACTATAACTTTCTATTATGATAAAAATCTTAACTAAAGAAAACAAATATTTACTAGTTTAAGAATCCAAAAAAATATACATAAAAAAAAAAAACCTTTATAATGGGGATTCGGGGATTGGGTCGGAATCAGAAACTGAGTCTTGAACAAGCACAACTTCATCAACAATTTTCAACTTCTTGTTAGTTATAGGTTTAACAAAGGTGGGTGATCTAGTTTTCATCTTCTTTAGAGTTGCATGCATCTTCACACTCGGTGGAGAATCTCTATCGTCATCGGACTCGTCGGTTTCAAAGTCATCATCGATCGAACCATCCTTCTCCGGCGACTCAATGGATAGATTGTCTCCAGCACTCTGAGTTGAGACCATGACAATGGATGATGAAAAATTAAAAATGGGTTTGGGAGTAAGGGTTCACGATAAGGAATTGAAAGAGAAGGAATTATGAGGTTTTATTTTTGAAATGGGAAAACAAGCATTTTCTGGGTAAAGGAAATGGTAGAAGAAAAAAAAATGGGTTTGGGGGTAAATGATCACGGTAAGGAATAGAAAGAGAAGGAATTTTGGGGTTTTGTTTTTGAAATGGGAAAAAAACTTTATTGGGGAAACAAAATGGCAGAAGCTTTTTTAAGAAGTTTTCCGGAATTTAATTGAATAAAAACAAAAAGACAACCAAGTTTGAAAATGTAAGTAATAAATATATAAACTTATATCACGGAAAGAAATAGATAATACAAAATCAGTATAAGAAAAAAAAAATACAATCATAGTAATTAAAATTCAAAATTGGTTAGGATATGTATATAAAAATGAAAATATGTTGGAAGGTATTAATATAGTAAATAAAAAAGATATTATAATGAATTGGGAAAATATCCCATATTTCTACATGTTAAGATTGGGCCTGAAGGCCTGTCAATATCGTGAGAAGGCCGAAGCCTTGATTCCAAGGAATGGGCCCACATGATCTAACATTGGAGAGACTAATGATGATATGGCCACTAGAGAATATGAATAGTAGTCTTTGCTAGCTTGTCTGTGTCTCTTAAGATCAAGAAAAGTAAAAGATTGTGAATAACCAATCTAATTTACCCAAAAATAAGCCCAACCGTTGAAGCCCGCGTACACCCACCTCAATTCAATTTAACTCTCTCTCTCTCTCTCTCTCTCTCTCTGTATCTTCTTCTTCATTTCTGCGAAGGTGTTCATCATATGCTCACACCGGGCACACGTTCCCATCACTGCTTTTTTTTCCAACACCTCAATTGACCAATTTCTTATTTTACTTTTCTTCTTCGTCCGAAAACAGCATAGCATACTCTGATTGACCCACCTTCAAACACTTACTTGATACGAGCTCCTTATTTTCTTTCCCTTTCTTTCACTCAATTTGGGCCAGAAATTAATCGTTTTGAGACTGTAATGTTAGACCCTTTTCGTTAATTTGATTATGCTACAGATGCCCAGTTTTACGGAAAAAGAAACAACGATTCACAAACCCTAGTTTTGTGGTCCTTAAATCTGTTGAGAGCGAGGTTTTTCTTAGAACTTAGAGCTGAGAAGGCGGAAGTCAATAGGGGGTTAAGACCCAGATGCGAGAAGACTCCGTAAACCCTGATCCGGGACCCTGATTTTTCTTGAGGTTTCGAATCCTGTGGTTGCTGTTTCATGGAACCGCCATTGTCGACCCTAGTCTTTGTGGTTTTTGGGTTCTTGATTTCCGTTTGCGCCCTTCACGTCGAGTCAGAGCTTCTGTCATTAGATGGATTGAATAGGTCTCCAGAGCCACCTACGGGACCTCCACCCTCAGCCTCCCCTCCTCTTGGGCGATCACCACCACCGCCGTCTCGTTCGCCACCAGTATCCTCTTCTCCTGCGCCACCAGTACCATCTTCTCCTCCGCCAGTACCATCTCCTGCTCCTCCTCCTTCTTGGTCCCCGTCACGGAATCCTTCACCGCTGCATCATGGCATTCAACCGAATAAGTCACCCATCAATATTGCTAAACCTCCCCCGAGCAACAAGAATCCACAATCCCAGCCACCGCCGCCACACGAACACAAGATCAACGCAGGGAAGAAGATCGGATTGTTGTTTTCGGGAATCGCCGCCATTCTTCAGATTGGGGTTATAAGCTTCTTGGTATTCAAGAGGAGACAGCTTTTAAAGGTCAATGGCAGATACGAAACTTGTTCTTGAAAGTTGATTTTTGTTTTTGTTCTGTTTTCGTGTGTATCAGATTTCTCATCAATTCTTTATAACATATGCGGAGCATAGTTTATAGTTGGGCCTAATCTTGTTGTTGGGTTGAGATTATTCTTTGAATGGAGAGCGTTACTGTGGTGGATGTGATTGAATTCCATTTCTTTAGTGAAGGGAGGGAGCGTTGTGAATTATCAAACGACTGATATATCAATGGTGATGTTGAAGCCATCTTGTTCCTCGGGTTTGTTCTGTAAATGGGTAATTGTTAATTGGCTTTTTCTTCATCTAGTTTGTATGTTGATTTTCCTTTTCCCTTTGGTTCTATAACTTATTTAGAACACGTCCTACGATCTGAAATGAAGAAAAAAAGAGGTTCATGCTTTCTTTTTTTTTCTTCGTTGCTAACCTTTTTCTAGTTCGAGTTTGTAACAATGTTAGATATCATGGAAAGAATTGCAATTGATTATGTTTTTCTTGCAATATGTGCCGTAAAGGTGTGTACTTTATTTTGTTTCATACTAATTATAGTTTTGAAGATTGGTTCTTTGTCGTTGTAAAGTATTAGAAGGTAGGTTGTCACATTCGTGAGCAGCTATATAGTCTGAACTTTGCGTTGCAGGGAGGAAAGAAATTTAATCTTTTTGTGATGTTTATTGCTTATTAATAACTGATACTTAGCTTGGGAATATGTCCCACTTAAATATTTGTTTAAGCATCTCTTTGTCATCTTAAATTCTGTGTTGTGTTCATCTTTAATCCTGACCTTGATTAAGTGATGTTCCTTGAAAAGGATGTTTTAATTTGCTTAGGAAGTTGAATAAATACATTTAAGACTCACTTTTTGATTACTAGCCTACCATTGATACTTCCCCTTTGGGATTATTTCTTGCCTTCCAGGACACGTTTTCTTTCAAGCCCTCTCTTCTAGTGGCAGTTTTGCTCCTGTTTATAGCTTATTACTTGGGTTTGAATAGACTTGCCTGCAAATTATGGCCACATTACCGAGTCAACAGGTTGACTGACTTACATATGAGTTTTGATCACATTACTAGATCGATACATCTTATCACTTTGGTTACTTGACTTGCCTGTATGTCATATGACTCACTATTGGGTCAATACAGTTTGGTTGGTTGACTTACATATGAGTTATGATCACATTACTATAGGTCGATATGGTCTGGCTATTGATTGTAAAATGTTCTTGTACCAATATGACAATCGACACATGGTCAGTTATTGAACAAATTCTTGTACCAAAGTGTTCTTGTATCGCATTCTCTCGTATTTCAAATAAATGCAATGCATTTTCATTTTTCCTAAAGAAGTTTGTATGGTATCGAGCTTTGTTTTTCGGCTATTTCAATAAACCGTTCTAAATATGTGATTCATGAATCATGTAAAGTATCTGATGAGCTCAGTGACTCGTTACTGGAATACTCTGACTCTGTCCTCCTAACATCATATGACATGACTGGCTGGGGATTGCTGTATTATGTATTTGTTGATTGAGGATTGAGGAAGCGTTTGTGTATTTATGGGTGGTCAAGCACTTAGTTGGCTGATGGGACTGAAGAACTGAATTTAAAGGAAGATGGTACGAATAATGGAGGGTCGTCTACGATCCACCCATTAGGCTAACTTTTCAGTCCCTGATGTCTTTAATAATTTATTTTTAAAAAATAGTTTTAGCCTCAACTTTTTTTTTCTTGAAAAGAAATAGAAAATATTTTTAATTTTTAATAATTATAAATGCACTGAAATCTTCTATACATCACTCAGCACGTTTAAGTTATTATAGAGTTTTTTAAGAGTTTTTTTTAGGTAAAGTAATACTTACAAATCAAAAGTTAATTTTGTAATAGTTAGATCTCAAATATTTTTAAGTAGTAAGTAGTATTGTTATCTATCAAAATTCAAAAGATGACGTGGTGAATGAGAAAGAGACACGTGGCATCACAAGTCATGGAAAAATGACAAAATATTGAAAAAGACCAATGAATAAAAATGGATAGGTCCAGGACCTATAGGGAAGTCGACCAGGCCTAAACCTTCTAAGGGTAGTCAGCCTAATCTAACCCTTAGGGATGGTCGGCCTGGCATCAAGGACTGCATGAGGTGGTCGGCCCACCCTATTTTTCATAGGGTGATCGGCTTAAACTCTCAAATACACTTTGCTGGATAAAGTTTATGCTCGTTCAAACAAAATATCAACATGCCTAGCACCTAGAGGGGTCATCGAGCTTAGCACCTAAGTTTCATAGACCAACTGATACTTAGCGTTTTCCTGAAGGTTTCAATCGTGCATTGTCAACCACAATCTAGAGAAACAACGAGAAACCCACGATCTCATAATCATGGAGATGTAGACACATATCTCCACTACCTAATAATCGTGTACCAAACTATGATCCCCAGTATTACTGATCATGTAACAACTACTGGGTACTATAAATAAATGACCCAGAGTTTCATAAATGGGACTTTTGGATCGATTGTTAGACGGATATTTTATGGGGAAAAACTCTGGGAAAATTAGTGACGAGTGAACTCTTCAATTCATTTGTGTAATTGTCTATCGAGTCATTCAATACTAAAGACTAAGTGAATTAGGTTATTAATGTTCATTAGAACAGGGTTGTCCCACTATAAATTTCTGTGTGTTTGTTTATATATTTGTACTCTGTTGTATATTATATTTAGTTCGTTTAAAATGTGTCGTATACTGTACATACGACCGTTGGCCAATTTCACAGGTCAACAAGTATCATTTTAAATTTTAATTTCTTTTTTCTTTCAAAATACATAAATACAAAAAGTCATTTGTAAAATTGATTTATTTTTTGAAGGCATTTTGCACTCTGGCCTAGTTTTGATAATTTTTTGTAAAATGACTTCTGACACTCCAGACAGCTGGTTGAAAATTTTTAGATAGAAATTTTAGACAGGTCATTTTGCAAAAAAATATCAAAACTAGGCCAGAGTGTAAAAAGACTAAAAAAAAGAGACAATTTTCACCAATTACTCTAAATAAAATATAAAAAATGGTGAATCAATTTTTAAAAAAGTGGACCTTAATTTATGACAATACCAAACATAATATTGAAAAATATATATTTTCATGACATTTAAAAAAATATTTAATAGTTTTACAAATTAAATTAATTTTTAATTAAAAATTTTTTTACCTATATTTTTTAATATTAATAAAAGATTATCTCATGTACATATTTATTTATATTTTGTAAATTTTTATATAATGTAACTTATACTATTCATATATATATATATATCTCTTCTATATATATCAAAGTGTGTAGATAATAAAAATTCTTGTTTTTAACAATTTGTTTTGTTAAATTTAATAGAATGTTTTAAATATTTAACAGAATATACCTTTAAAATTAATTAAAAATAGATTTTTATTAATTATATTAATATAAATTCAAATATTATGATATAAATTTAAATTCAAATGTTATAAAATATAAGACTAGATATTCAATAATTATATTAATATAAATTTAAATGTATTATTGTGATAATAATATATAATCATTATTTTTTACTAATTATATTAATATGAATTCAAATATTATAAAATATTATTATGATAATTATGTTTAATACAAAACTAGATATTTAATACTTATATTAATATAAATTTAAATATTATAAAATATTATTATAATAGTAATATATAATACATAATCTTAATTTTTATTAAAATAATTATTATTTATGTTTAAAAAGGTTAAAAGAAAGAGATTTCATCACACTCATTAGAAATTTATCATAGTTTAAATGTAACTTAGAAAGTTACCGTATGTCTTATTGGATATCTTTAACAGAGTTAAAATTAGTAAAAATATGATTTAGGACAAAATAAATAAAATGAGCCCGGGGTAACTGTAATCGGTAATTATAACCTTTTTAGTTTCGGGTTTCGTTCTCCATTGCTGATCTATTTCTATTATGATACGAAAATATTACCATTAAATATGAGTTATACCAACCATTAACAATTTGCTGATCTGGTTACAATTCACACAGTAATAATCAACTATAACTCCCCTAAAAAAAAAAATCAATTATAACCATAGATGGAGCTTAAGGTAACCATTTTGGCTACAAAAATAGTTGTATGGTTTTTTTATTATATATTCTTATTTTATGCTTTCGCAATACCAAAATAAACTTGGCTATAGAAATACCACATTGTAAATACCTGATTGTGGAAACTATTGAAAATTAAGATGAATTTGAGAGAGAACTTGAAGACTTTGTTAAAAACTAATGTTAATACAAGAGATAATATTATGATGGAAGATGTTTTTTTTTATAGAACTCAACTTGTGTTTTTGGCTTGATACAAAATAGTGGAACTACAACTCTATTTATAGGACTATGTACTTTTCTAGAAACATAATTAAATTATTAACTAGTAGATTATTCTAGATAATTCTCATATTCTAACTAAGAAATGTGAGTTCTAGAATACTAAAGACTTATGTAACGCCCTGGTTACCCCAAAACAGTTACGGTGAACATGAAATTTGACTCATTGCCTGAGTCCTTTGGTTAAAAACGTTTTCTAAGTGTTATTAACAGGTTAAGGTGAAAACCAATAAAAAGGGAAGGATATATTTTATTTGATACATAAAGCTGTTCATGGGCCCACAAGAACATTTACAGGTTATTTACAACTCAAAAATGTCATTACTATTCCAAAAGTTCAAATCCTGCCGACCTAAGCGACAAAAATAGGGTAAACCCCCTGGTTCCTCTAAGAATTCCTTGGCCGTGGTGGTCAAGCGGCCGCATATGTACACATCACCACCTAAGCTCTCCACTCAAGGCTGGGTGAACTTTTCTTTTCCTTTACCTGCACCACATAGCACCCATGAGCCAAAGCCCAGCAAGAAAACACAGTATCATATGTAAACATCATCAAATGATTTATCATTATAATCACACAGAGCTCATAGCTTTCAAACAGATGAGTGAATATCACATGAGGTTCTAGTAAACCATACTGAGTGACTGACAAGCAGGTCACTAATTCAAATGGAAGAGTGGCTGCTGGGTAAGCCACTAGCCTTCAACAAATGAGAGACTGATGGGTAAGTCCCTACTTTAACAAATGAGTGACTGATGGGTAAGCCACACAAGCGCTTATGATATTCATCGAACTTGAGGTCGGTCCGGCATTAATGCTCTTTGAGTCATTCAATGCAGAAAGTCGATTAGATCTAATCTTTATTGGCTTGCGTGGAACACGCTAAGGCCGTCCTGACTAATGAGTCAGCGCAATGTGACTAGTGCCCAGTACTACTGCCGAACCTGACTAATGAGTTACACCTTCACAGTTGATACTAGCACCTTTGCCAAATCTAACTAATGAGTCAGTACCATGCACAAGTGAGCAACATTTGCTAAGCATTCCACAATCAATCCATGTCCACATTTATACAACCAACTTGCCTCATGAATAACCATGCATGTCACATTTGGGGTGCGGTTTTCTTACCTCCGATTCGAGCTAGAATGAACAAAAGAACGACCCTTGAGAACGGTTTAGCTTTTAGTCCTTTAGCGGTTACCTAATAATAACACATTATAGGATACCATCAATAACATGATAATCAAAGGTTCTCAAACCAATATCTAGCCTTCGAGAGATCAATCCAAACTAATCCAAGTAGTAGGGACACTCCCGAGGCCTAAAACTAGGTTCCCGGGGTCAAAACGAGCAAACGGGGCGAAAACAGGGCAAGGGCTGCGGCCCTAGCACCTTGGGCCGCAGCCCCCAGAGTTCCCTGAAGCAAGGGCCGCGGCGCCCAGCAGGCACAAAAAGCCCCACCTGCTTCTTCAAGACAAGGTCGCGGCACCCCAAGAACAGGGCCGCGACCCCCAACTCTGGGCCATTCCAAAACATGTTTCTAACACTCCAAAGCCTCCAAAATCACACCTAAACATTCCCCAATCATCAAATCAAAGTTCTCAAGCTTCCCAATGCTTCAAAACCCAAGGTTCAAACAAATCGAAAACCCAACAATTCACAAAGTCCAATTCAAAGCTTAGAAACTCTAAAAACTCAAAACTTTAAACTTAGATTACCTTCGATTAGGTTGTTTTCTGTCAAATCCTTCGGTCAAGAAGCTTCTAATCTTTCCTAGGATCGTTATGCCTCGATCCTCGCTCGATTCTGACTCCTAGAACTCAAGATTTCTTCGAATATGCTTCGGGTGGCAAAAATGAACTAACGAAGGAGAACGAGAGGTTTTCTAATCGTACGTTCTATCTGACAGCTACTTCAAGCTTACGTAACCTCAAATAAAACCTAATGCTCGGGGTCCCGAAAATACCCCCGAGGACATTATAGTCAAAACTTCCAGAATTTCACCATGATCTCAAAGATTCCCAATTTATCATCAAATAAACATTCCTATTACCCCAAAATTGACCCCTTTATGACAAAACCGCTAATCCACTAAATATGATCGTCTCAGGCCGAATAGCTCGAATATATAATAATGGAATCTCATTCACAAATCACATCATGCACCCAAATATGCAAACTTACCCTCAATGGGCCAAATGATCAGAACATCATAATATTTCAAATGTGGACCCACATGCATGCATATATCATCATATTATAATAAAATTCACATAAACATGCATATATTCATTTAATGGCGTAATTAAACAATTACGGCCCTCCCGACCTACTAAACCGCCACTAAACCTCATCAGAGAATTCGGGGCATTACAACTTAACAACCTTTAGTAAATACATGAAGGCACTAGAAACTTTAGTAAATACATGGAAACTCTAAATTCATGAAAATTCTAGAAACTAACCATTATAAATCAAGTTTAATATTTCAACACCCTCCCTTAAACTTGATTTGTGACTCCAAGAATGCTTCGTAACTTGGCGAACATTTCTCCCTTGAGTGGCTTGGTGAAGATGTTTGCCGCTTGATCTTGAGACTTCACATACTCCAACCTCACTTCTTTTCTTCCAATGCATTCTCGTATGTAATGATAATGTGTGTCGATGTGCTTGCTTCTTTCATGAAATACAGGATTCTTTGCTAGTGCAAGTGCTGATTTGCTGTCAACACGAATCTCGATAGACTCTTTTGTGGCACATTCAAATCTTTCAGCAAGTTTCTTAGCCAAATAACATGGCAAACACATGAAGTTGCAACAACATATTCAGCTTCACAAGTTGATAGTGTGACGATTGGTTGCTTCTTTGACATCCAAGTAAAAGCAGTGTTTCCCATGAAAAACACAAATCTGGTGGTGCTCTTTCTATCATCCAAGTCTCTACTCCAATCGCTATCACTATATCCAACTATCTCATAATTGTTAGAAGATAAATAAAACAAGCCATAGTTGGTTGTACCTTTGATGTACCGAAGTATTCTCTTTGCAGTCTTGAAATGAGTTGTTGTTGGAGCTTCCATATAGCGACTAATGATTCCAACAACATAGAGAATATCCAGCCTCGTACAAGTTAGGTAGCACAAACTTCCAACAAGTCTTTTGTAGAGAGTTGGATCCACCTTTTCTCCTTCATCATGCTTTGACAACTTGATTCCACATTCCATCGGTGTGCAAATTGGATTAGATTCATCCATCTTGAACTTCTTAAGCATTTCTCTAGCATAGCCTTCTTGAGTGATGAAAATGTCTTTGTCTTCTTGCTTCACTTCAATGCCGAGGTAATAAGACATTAGCCCAATGTCTGTCATCTCAAACTCTTTCGCCATGTCTTTCTTGAACTCCTCAAACATACTCGGGTTGCTACCTGTAAAGATCAAGTCATCTACATACAAGCATACAATCAAACTATCTTCATTTGTAACCTTGATATAGAGTGCATGCTTATATGGACACTGAAAATTCTTGTCTTGAAAGTACTTGTCAATTCGTGTATTCTAGGGTCTATGGGCTTGCTTTAGTCCATACAAAGCCTTCTTTAACTTCAATACTTTATTTTCATGTCCTTTTACTTCATAGCCCAATGTTTGCTCAATGTAGACTTCTTCTTTGAGGAAACAATTCAAGAAAGCAGACATTACATCCATTTGGTATATCTTCCATCTATTTTGGGCTGCCAAGGAAATAATTAATCCAACAGTTTCAAGACGAGCAACATGAGCAAATACCTCGTCATAGTCTTTGACTATAGCCTTTTGTAACCAATCTTGCTTTGTATCTTTCCACGTCTCCATTGACATTCATTTTTTTCTTGTACACCCATTTTACTCCAATCGCCTTGTGTCCTTGTGGAAGCGTAGCTAGCTCCCATGTGATATGCTTCATGATTGAATTGATTTCTTCATCCATGGCGTCTCTCCACTTCTTGCTTTCTGCCGCTTCTTGGTAACTTAAAGGTTCACAATCACCAAATAGACATATAAAAGAGATATCATTTTGGTTTTTAGTTACCTCATAAAGCTCTTGTAGGCTTCCAAAGTGTGGCATCTTCTCATTCGAACTTTCTCCTGATGAATCTACATGCAAGTGTAATGCCCCAAAATCCCTAATGAGGTTTAATGGTTGGATTAGTAGGCCGAGAGAGCCATAATTGATTTATTATGCCATTAAATGATTATATGCACGATTATGTGAATTATATTATTATATGATGATAAATGCATGCATGTGGGTCCACTTTTCATTATAAGGGTATTTTGATAATTTGGCCTGTTGAGGGCATATTTGTATATTTTCATGCATGTTGGTGAATTATGAACGAGGCCACATTATTATGTGGATATGTTCGAGCTTTTCGACATGAGACGATCTTAGAATGCAAATTAGCGGTTCGGTCATAACGAGGTTATTTACAGGGCTCAGGGTGAGTCCGGGGGTAATTTAATGATTAGAACATTACCAAGAATTAAATGATAATGTGATATGATTTATTAGCATTTGAGAATATTGGGAATAACGGGAGTTGGAGGACGTTAATTATAATTAACGAGATAGTCGAGAAATGACGATTTTTCCCTTGGGGCCTGTTAAGGAAATAATTATAACCTAGGGGCATTTGGTCATTTGACCTTAGGATATATTCAAATTAGGCTGGTTGTAGAAGCTTTAGGCAGTTGAAAACAGAGACTCTCTTTCTCTCTCACGATCACCATTTTTCCTTCTTCTTCCGTTGGAATTTTTGAACTCCATTTGAGGATTCAAGCTAAGAGATCAAGGTTTGGAGCTTAGGACCTTAGTTCAACCATTAAAGAGGGTTTAATCTTGAGCTTGAGGTAAGAATTCAGCCATAGAAACTCTGGTTATACTCTGTTTTTCATTTGATTTTCAGCTGGAATTTTGAAGTGGATAGTTGAGAATTGATGGAGGTTTTTGGGAAAGTTTGCTTGGGTTTTGATGAGGTTGAGGTATGGATGAAGTTTTGGGGTTAAATTATAGGTTTGGATGATGTTTAGGGTTTATTTTGAAGCTTGGTTTTCAGGGGAAATCAGAGGGGAAAAGACTAGAATTTTCTAATCTATCAGTGGCGCCCCATCGTTAGGCAGATGAGAGAATGGGGTTCTCTCTGACTTGGGGCAGTGCCCCAGCGCTAGGTCATTTCCAGCAAGACCTATTTTTAGGGCTTGGGATGACTTTGGGGGCTCGGGGGATGGTTCCACTACCCTTTTGGGTGGATTGGGAGTCCTGAGAACACGGGATTGGTCCCAGTAGCGAGGTTTTATATTATAAACCTTTTATTGATTTATTTTATTGATGAGATTCCATATTTGGTTATGACTAGGTGACTGCTAAGGGATCAAATGATCGATCATTCTCAAGGGTTGTTCTATTATTATTTCTTGCTCGAACCAGAGGTAGGAAAATTGTACCCAGTATGTGACATGCATGGTTATTGATGAAGCATGTTGAGTGCTCTAAATGTGGACATTGATTGCATATTAAATGCTTAGCAATCTTGCATACTTGTGAATGACACTGACTTATTAGTTATAATCGACAATGGAGTCAGTATTGACTGTGAAGTTGTAACTCATTAGTCAAGTTCGGCAGTAGTACTGAGCACTAGTCGTATGGTATTGGCTTATGAGTCAAGAATGGTATTAGCGTGTTTAACGCAAGCCGAAAAGATTAGATCTAATCGACATAAGCATTATCGTCATAAGCATGAAATGCTTGATCGACCTTAAGTTCAATGAAAATAAAAGCGCTTGTCTAGTCTAAAGGCTAGTTACTTAGAGCCAGGGCCAGAAGGCCCAGTGACTGCATCGTCACATGGCTAAAGGTGCGGAGCCCAAGTTCGTGACTCACTCATCAGTCACTTATCTGATTCAAGTTTGTGACTCCATATCACTCATCTGGTTTCAGTTCGTGACTTACTCATCAGTCACTTATCTGGTTAGGGCTACACGCCCCATCATAATTATTAGAATCTCGACACCATCTTATTAGGGCTACACACCCCAACATGATTATTAGAATCTCAATATTATCTGATTTGGGCTACAAGCCCAGTATGATTATCATAATCATCAATTGATATTGATATTGAATACATGCAGTAATGAGTTTTCTTGTCGAGCCTTGGCTCACAGGTGCTATATGGTGCAAGTAAAGGGAAAGAAAAGCTCACCCAGCCGTGAGTAGAGAGTTTAGGTGGCAATGTGTACATATGCGGCCGCTTGACCACCACGGCCAATGTGTTTCTCAGAGAAACTAGGGGTTAACCCTATATTTTGCCGCTTAGGTCGGCGGGTTGTAATTTTTGCACTATAATGACCATTTTGGATTGTAAATAACTTGTAAACGCTTTTATGGGCCCATGTACAGTTTTATGTTTTAAATAAAATATATCCTTTGCTTTTGATCGATATTTTCACCTTAGTCTATCAATGACACCTAGATACACGTTTATAACCAAATGACTCGTTTAGCGAGTTAAGCACGGTTTAAAGTTCATAGTAACGGTCTTGGAGTAACCAGGGCGATACAATAAGTTTTTGGTTGGTGGATCAGTGGAGTAGTAGGCTCTTGAGGTTCTTCTTCCATCCTTGGTTGTTCCACTTCTTCTTCCTCAAAGTAAGGAAGAAAATCATACTTGTCTTCTTGTGTGTTCCAATCCCATGAATCTTCTTCATCGAACTCTACATCACGACTACTGAGAATCTTGCCGGTAATTGGGTTGTACAACTTGTAGCCTTTGGACCTTGAGTCATAGTCGATGAATACATACTTCTCCCTTTTATCATCAAGCTTGGTTCTCTTCTCATCGGGCACATGAGCATAGGCAATACTTCCAAAGACTTTGAGGTGAAATTTTTTGGGCTTTCTTCCACTCCATGCTTCTTGAGGTGTCTTCTCATACACACTTCTTGTTGGAGAGAGATTTGCCAAATAGACCGCACAAGCCATTGCTTCAGCCCAAAACTCCTTGGGCATTCCTTTGCTTTAGAGCATGCTACGAGCCGTGTTTAGTATAGTTCGATTCTTCCTCTCTGCCACTTCGTTTTGTTGGGGGGATCTTGGCACCATTAAAGGGCGACGGATTCCATGCTCTTCACAATACTTTTGGAACTCGTTTGATGTGAATTCTCCTCCTCGGTCAGATCTCATGGCCTTAATAGGAAGACCGCTTTCTTTCTCAACAAGAGCTTTGAACTTCTTGAAATTCTCAAACACTTCTGACTTCTCCTTTATGAAATAAGCCCATGTTTTTCTTGAATATCATCAATGAAAAGGAGAAAGTATTTACTCTTACCAAAAGAGTTTGGTTTTATTGGTCCACAGACATCAGTATGTACGAGCCCGAGCGGCTTGGTGACTTTTGAAGATGACTCATTCGGGAAGCTTCTCCAAGATTGCTTACCAAGTAAACATCCTTCACAAAGTTGATCTGGTTGGTGTATGCACGGAAGGCCTCTCACCATCTCCTTCTTCTTCAAAAGCTTGAGCCCGCGAAAATTAAGGTGTCCAAAGCATAGAGATGACAAAGCCATGATGGGTCGTTATAGCAGGCCTTTAGGCATTTTGGAACATCATATTGAATATTCAAGAGGAACACTCTATTCTTTGACATGGGCACTTTGACAATCAAATTACTTTTATCATCTCTTAAGGAAAGATTATTTTATTTTAAGTGAATATTGTACCCTTTCTCTAGCAATTGTCCCAAACTCAAAATATTATTCTTCATGTTGGGCACAAAGTAAATGTTTGAGATGAATTGATGGCCTCCATTTTTCAAGCGTATGAGAATTTTACCTTGGCCTTCCATGGGTATTTTTGAATCATCTTCAAAAGAGATATTTCCTTTTATCGCTTCATTGAGCTCCACGAACATTCTTCTTTGTCCACACATGTGATTGCTAGCGCCGGTGTCAAGATACCATCTATTTTCTTGGCTTTTGTCTTTGTCTTTGCAAGCTAGTAGCAATATTCCTTCTTCTCTACCTTTGTCTTCGACAAAATTGGCATTTTCTTCAACCTTCCTTGATCTACATTCAGAGGAATAGTGGCTGAACTTATTGCAATTGTAGCATTTGATGTGGGATTTATCATTCCTTGACCATGAGTTGCCTCTTCCGCGTCCTCTTGTTGCTTGTGGATTTCGACTTCTTTCTCCATTAGTGAAGTTGTTGAAGTCACCCCTTTCTACTCTTCCTTGTCCACGTCCACGTCCACGTCCACATCCACTTCCTTGGTCACATCCTCTTCCTCTTTGATCTCTATAATTGCCAAAATTTTCTTCCTTCAAGTTGAGTTGTAGTAATTGCTCCACCGTCTCCTTGTGCTTCTTTTTCCTCTTTTGTTTCTTCTCATAGGCTTGTAAAGATCCCATGAGTTGCTAAACAGTCATAGGTTCTAAATCTTTATTTTCTTCAATGTTTGTAGCAATGTATTCAAAGGTTGGAGTTTCAGTGCGAAGAATTTTCTCTATAACCTTCACTTCACTAATGTCTTCACCATTTCTTCTTAATTGATTGACAGTTGCCAATACTCTAGCAAAATAATCAGAAATTGATTCAGATTCTTCCATGAACAAAAGTTCAAACTCACCTCTAAGAGTTTGAAGACAGATCTTTTTTAACTTGCTCCACTCATTTGTTGCAAGTTTGACGCTTCTCACATGCTTCTTTGGCCGTAATTGCATTTGAGATTTTCTCGAATGCATCTTCATCCACCGCTTGATAGATGAGGTAGAGAGCTTTCTTGTCTCTCTTTCTTGAATCCCTCAAGGCTTCCCGTTGAGCTTGAGAAAGAGCAACATCTTCTTGCTCCTTATGGCCTTTCTCAACAATCTCCCAAACATCTTGAGCTCCTAATAGCGCCTTCATCTTGATACTCCAATTGTCATAGTTGCTCTTGGTGAGCATTGAAACTTGGAAGGGGATCATTCCTCCACTTGCCATTTTTCTTCAATAACCTTGCTCTGGTACCACTTTGTTGAAAATTAAGATGAATTTGGAAGAGAACTTGAAGACTTTGTTGAAAACTAATGTTAATATGAGAGATAATATTATGATGGAAGATGCTTTTTTATAGAACTCAACTTGTGTTTTTGGCTTGATACAAAATGGTGGGACTATATCTCTATTTATAGGATTCTATGGACTTTTCTAGAAACACAATTAAATTATTAACTAGTAGATTATTCTAGATAATTCTCATCTACTAACTAAGAAATGAGAGTTCTAAAAATACTAAAGACTCACCAACCTCTAGTAAATACATGAATATTTTAGAAACTCTAGTAAATATATGAAGACACTAGAATTTAGTAAATAGATGGAAACTCTAGAATTCTAAATTCATGAAAATTCTAAAAACTAACAATAATAAATCAAATTTAATATTTCAACAGAAACATAGTTATAAAATACCATAGTTTGAAAATGTTATTGGAGAAGTACCATCCGGTATTTTCAAAGGCATTTCCGTGTGTCTCAATTACAGTTTGGTATGTGGTCAAATAATTGAAAGGTCTAATGCATTTCTTTTATGTTTTTTTTTGGTGGCCAATACATTTCATAATTGCCACAAAAAAAGGAAGAAAGTGATATACTATTATTAAAAAAAACATTTGCCACCAAAATCTTGATACAAGTCGCAGTACGATTTTGCATCTTTAACGATCTTTAATGGGATGGTATTGTGATTAAACTTGCGACAATAGAAAAAATAATTTGAAACTATATATCTCCAATCCGCTTATTATTTTTTTTGATTGCATGTTGATTATAAGCTCATATTCCTAGATGTACATCAGTCAAACCATGGTAGATTATATAAGGAATTTGTTGTGGAAATGGATCAAACAAATGATCAGAACTAGACAAGTCAAACCTTAATAATGGTGTTGTGAATGGTATTTCAGCAAATAATTAAAGCTACGTTCTAGATTTTCTTTTCGTAATTGGCACAGCTTGAGAAACTCGTAGTGCTGTGGTACAATACAATATTGAGAAAAAATGAAGTTTTGTGGTTGTATCGCTGAGCGTACATTGTACCATTTAGTTTTTGACAGTAAATTTTCTCTCGTTTGCCATAATTTTTTTTGGAAGGATTTTCATGTATATTTTGTTTTGTTCATTGCCTAGCTATTAGTTTTTCTACACATTTTCTCTGAATCTGTGTGTTTGATATCTTAGAACTACGTACTAGATAACAAAATCTACAATGAGGCATACAAGTGGATCAAAGAAAACCTGCCACGCCACGCATGAGGTGTATTAGTTAACTATTAGAAGCATGGAGTTCCAGTTTTAAACTAAGTGGAATGACTTGTAATTTTTACAAATATATTAGTGTGTTAATATCTTTTCGATGCGATAGCTATGACTAATATACAAGATCCAGCTGTAGCGAAACAAATACATTATTTCTACGTGTCAGTCTGGAAGAGAAGATCTTGATGAGTCGATTAGAAGTTTTTGAGCAAGAGGGCAGGAAGGTTTGTTTGCTTCAAACCTTGGGATGATTGTTCAGAAGGATAAAAGGATGAGGCTAGGTTAGCACACCAGTTGGAGCTCAGCTATTCGACTAAGAAAATATAACAAATGTGACCAAGTTGGCTTATATTAATCAGCCAAGAGTTATATAGAGATGTTTGGAGAGAGGACTAAATGTAGTAGTTAATTATGTTATGAGAGAAAAGTTTTGTATTCATGAGATTGTGTGTTGGAACCTGAAAATATCACAAGAAAAATTGTAACAAGCACGTGTATAATCTTATGAGTGTAGCCCTGGATGTAGGCATTGACTTGGTGTATGTTCTTGACGTTGTTTTGTGTTGTTTGATATGAGATGAGTAGCTGTAATCATCACACCTCCTCTGATCACGTATGCCATTTAACTAAGTACTGTCCTCAAATGACCAGAATGACGAGAAATATATTCCAACATTGACCCGTGGGAGAAATAAATTACACCGTTTTTTTATTTTTTATAGAAACGTAGATAAGGATGCATTACACCACTTCATTGGAGAGAATAATGCCCTACTTAATCTCAAGTCTTAGAATAGATTCGGTGCAAAAGTGCACAAAGTGAAGAAGCTTAGTGTAACTCGTATAAATCTTTCTAGTGGTAAAGCCTGGTGAGAAAAAAAAAAGACTAAACTTCGCTTTTGTTTGGTAAAAACGGCTTGCTAGGAATCCACGTTCACGTGTTCTTAAGATTCTGGAATATATTTAAACATTTGTTTCAACGATTCCCTAGTTTCAAATTTATTATTCAGTGACTACAGTTGTTGGACATTAAATGTGATAACTGAAACATAGTTAGTGATTCAGTGTGCTTATATATTCCGACAAAAAAAATAAAAAAACTGGTATGTATGCTTAAATTCTGACATAAAATCTAGTAGCAAAACCTTATAAACTCTTATGGGGTCCTGGAATTGGGTGAGCCAAATAGTAATAACAACTTTTGCAGATGAAATAAAGGATCCTCTCGCTGCAAGTCTATATAAGAAGAGTATGTGATCCCAGTTCGTTGTAATTAGCATTGTTGTATTAGTTTGAAAAGAAAAAGAAGAAAACAAATGAAAATATTCTTACTATAAAAGATACCAAAATGCAGACTTTAGATAGAGCCTAGAGGCCCCCGAAGCAAATAGTCCATAGAATATTATGTCTCCGGTCAAACAAGCAAGTCTCAAAATATCAGACATGTTTCTTACGAGGGATGAAGATATTAAGTATATAATAGCAAGAAGGACAGGATCCTCCGGTGGCCCTACATTATTCAATCAAAATCCTAAGAACGCCTCCCTAGCCACAATTTCAAACATGGAAAAAGTATACTGACCCACGCGGGGGGGCCAAGGCCAAGTACTCTTTTGGCCTTTGATCGAGAAAAGCCATTATTGAGACTTTGAGACTTTTAACCATCTGCGCAGAAAAAAATGAAAGTATTTTATTTTTATTTCCTTTGCATATTGAAAGAAATGAAATGTTGAATACTGAAGAAGATTAAAATCAAATGAATACGTTATTTTTACCATTAGGTACTCTAGAATTTGATGCAAGGTCTAGCCAGGAGTCTGCTGCAGCTGTGTTCTTTGGTGGCCATTCCCCAAAGAAGTGGTGGAGTGGCTTTTGGGTTTCTGATTCTTTCCCAGTTTTATTTGTTGCCCTTTCTGATTTGAAATCAGTTCCCAATATGAAACAATGCTGCTGGTCCTGATCAGCTGATTGCTTTATGGCATCTTTGGACTCGTCTGTAAGGCCTTGGAACTGGTGTTGAGAGTAGCCTCTATAAGAATTCATTAGGGAATGACATGAGTCAGGAAAGTTTCTTGCATTCCCTGATGATTCAGGAAAGAAAGCTAGCTCGTCCATGCTTTCCTTCGTACCTTGAAAATACCTATTTGTAGCCAAAAAAAAAAAAGGAAAATAACACAAAAAGGAAAACTCGCTCATTACAACTAAAATAAAGCTATAACCTTTATACAGGAAAACTAACAAGGAACTAGTTCAAGTCTAAAACACCTGTATTCTTTATCAGGCTCCGGTTTCAGGCAGAAGTAAGGAGAGCTAGTATTGTTCTGTGGTGACAAGCCATAGTCGGGAGGTCTAGAAGAAGAGGAATGAGAGTACACAAAGGGATAAGCTGAGGGGTTATGGCCGGAAAGGGGTTCAGACATTATTGATGACGAAGAAAGTTGAGAGTAGGAAGAGATAGTGGGACCAGTTCCGGGAAGATTTCGGTTGACAGATGAAATGGCCGGAGATGGGGTTGGCATAGCAGTTGTTGATGATGTTAATATGGTTGTAGTATTTGAAGAAACTTCCACAGGCTTTCTTGAACGATTTCTGCCTCTATGCATATGTCTTTCACAGTATTTGGAGTCTGGGTATGCTTCTTTTGAGCATCTCCATTTTTTTCCATCTGTTCTTCTGCACCTTCCGGGCTCCGGGTCTACTTTTCGGCCAAAACCCATTTCAAAACATCCCCATCCAGCTGCAAATCCAGGGTCAGATTTAGATCGCAAGTTTTGATTGTCTTAATATTTTAAAAAGAAGATCATCGTCTTGTTTAAAACAAAGGAAAAATTAGTAAAAGTAGTCACATAAATGAGGCTTGTGTTCATTATAAATGCTTACTAGGATGCTGGGAGAAAAGTCTTGAAGAGAATGAGGAGTCCAAGCTTCTTTTAACTGAGTATATGAGATCAGATGGAATGGGCACTCCTGAAACCATGTACTTGAAGATAAGAGCTTGGTGTTCAAGCTCTTGCCACTGTGTTGCTGTGAAAGGAGACCTATTTCGTGCTGCACTTGAGTTTGGACTTATCATTTTCTGAAGTGTGGAAAAAGAAGGAAAGGCAACTAAACTAATATTCAAAAAGAAAAAAAGAAAAAAGAAAACAAAAAAAAAGAAGAAGGGGAAAAGTAAGAACAAAGATGGAAGATGAGCTTTATAAATATCTCTGAGACAAAGAGTAAGCGGCTTTGTTCTTGTTTTGGCTCATTGTTTTGTTTTTGAGGGGTATTTTTGCAAAAACAGATGGTTGCAGATTCTTCTGTCAATAAATAAAACTTATAGCCCTGATGACACCGCTGCCACAACCTCTCTCTTCCTCTCACTCACTCACTCGCTCACTCTCTTTCTCTCTCTTCTTCTGAGTTCTGCTCTTATTATGACTGCATCTCTGATGCTACTGCTTCTTTTCTGCAGAGGCCTGTGTTGCTGCCTTTGTCTCTGAAATTTTTACGAAAATTCATAAACAAATGTGGAAAGCAAGAATAAAGATTAAAATCTCAAATATGGGTACTTCTATGCACCTCTTATTTTGATGTATACACATCATATAGTCCCACAAAAAGAAATATATATAGTAAAAATAAAATTACAATAACAATATGAATAATAATAATAATAATAAATAATTTTAAGGGTGCCCTATGTATATATGAATATGAAGCTGCAGAAGTTGTAGTAGTAGTAGTGCTAGTGGGTTTGGTAAATCTCTTTTGTTTGTGATGTTTAGAGGGTACTAAAGCTTGGCGTGAGTCAGTAATAGAGTCTGTACATGTCTTGCTCTTATTGAGAGACATAAGAGGCCAATAAGAGCAGCTCAGCACTGCTTTGGGGTACGGATTGATGCTTTTTCTCTCTTTTTTACCTTACTTTTTATCCTATTTTTACCATCACACATTTCATTGAAAATGTTTTACCTACTGTGTGAACATAACAATTTGAATGAATGAAAATGTTTTATAAAAAAAACAAAAACAAAAACAAAAAAGAAGGCAAAATAGACAAATGTATTTTACTGTAGCAGTACAAAGATGTATATCATTGTTTGATCAGATTCCATTAGAGGTCAAGGCTAAGAAAAGAAGCTAAAAACCTCCAGTTCTACTATAGAGACTTTAAGCCTCACTGGACAGCAGGTAGAGACTGCTGTCAAATCTATATAACCGACCTGAAATCTCTACAAAAATATTAGCTTTAGAAAGTTACGGTTAGAATGACATTTCTTAAAGCTTTGCTGGAAATTAATTGGTCGCAGGTGGAATAAAATTTAGAGCTTGCAATATGATTCTCTTACACGTATTACAGATTGTTCATACTTGTTCAATTATTTGTGAGCATTTTACTGATACAAACATTATTACTACACAATACTTTTCTTTTCTCTTATATAATAGGATTGGACCAAAGTTCTTTTTCTTGGAAAAAAGAATTGTTTTAAATGAAACAAAGATATCCCTATTTCTCTTTCTTTCTCTCTCTTTCTATTAATTATAAATATATTCTTAGGAAAATGGTATTGAAGGGGGCTGGGGCTGGGTCTGGGTCTGGGGCTGGGGCTGGGGCTGGGCTGAACTGGCTGGGGGGTGGTAAGGAGGCATTAAGATAAGTGTAAGTGATGATGTCAGGAGAGGAGGCAAAGGAAAAACTATTGGTTACAAGGAGGTATGGATTTGTTTGGTTGCACTTGAAAGCACTTTTTTCTTTCTCCTTTCTTTTCTTTTTCTTTTTTTTCTTGAAGGGTGTCACTTGGCAGGGAAGTGTCAGAGAAGTGCACTGAGGTGAGGACTGTTAGGACCTCTGTATACCCTGCCCCAAAACACATGCCCCCTTCCTTCTCCTTTAATGTGCCTCAACTAACTCTCCCTTTAGCCTTATGTTCATGAATCCAAATCAAATATCTCCTCTTAGCTTCATTTTCCCCTTCAATACACCTCTTTCCAACATTGGTAGTGTCACACTCATCTACCCATGTTAAGCAAAAGCTTTTGGATTTTATTTTTGTGATTTTAAAAAATATAAACAACAATTGTTGGTTGAAGTGCACACTGTCTAAAGCTCACCTGAGTTAGTATGCTTCTTTGACTATACCAAAGACTTCTTGACTGTGTGAAACACAATCTTGTATTATAGTGCTGTGGCTTTTTCCAAAAATGATGTAAAAGTTATCTTCTTTTTCTTTTACTTTCCTTCTTTTGGTTTTGACGAGATCCAGCTACTCTTGTAAAATACACGTTATTGAATATTTACTGTCATTCTAAGATCCTATATATTGGTTTTTTTTTTTTTTGCTGAATGAGATCCTAAAGGTTATTTATTACAATATCTAGCTCAAATTGATTTATTAGTTTGTTCAAAGGTCTTATGTGATTCATTATGTTCTGAGAAAAGAGTGATCATGATACGTTTGAAACTATTACTTGGACTTAAGCTCAGCGCCACCTCTCTACTGTGGAGTGGGGCTCTTTTCTTTTTATGCTTTCTACTACTCTAAAAAATATATATACACTTTTTGCAATTACATTTTTTGAAACCTGGACCTACCAGTTGACTGACTCTCTGGTTAATTGATCATTCAGCTTTATTGTTTTTAATTCCAATGCGCTCTAATAACAAACCCCACATAAAAGGGTAGATACTTGTGGACAATAATAATATATCTTTGTTTCAAAATCTGGACTTGGATTAATGGTAAATAAGATTTTATTTCTCCATTATCATACATATATACCCTATTTCGATCTTCCAATAATGATCATTTAGATTTGCACACTACTACTACTACTACTACTACTACCATATTGCTATATGATATGATAACGAGGATTGACACAGTAAAATTTAAATGGTCTTTTTATCTATATAATACTATAACAACAATTCCTTAATAACAATAATAATACATGAAAATATTTACATTAATATATACAAATTAAACCAAAATAAATATTTGTAATTAATGATAATGAATATACACTTTCCATTTAAGAAATGATCTTAATTGATTATACATAACAATTTATACAGATTTTATTATTTATTATAGAATCATCAACCGCCCATTTTATAAAAACTAACATCGAAAAAAATGATTATATTGTTGCATAACTATTTTTATTACATCAAAATTTACAGTAAATACAATATTAATAAGGATTACATTGCACAGCACAAACATAGGCCCATTAATAAAAAAAATTGTTTATTACATCAAATGACTTATCAATCTTTAATTAATTCACTTATCTCATTGAAATAAACCAACAAGTTCTTCTTTTGGTAATATAAAGTTTAATATTTTTATAATATTCAAAATACTCTACCTGAAGCTTTATAAACAAAATAGTATATGATAATATATAATTGAAAAAAATATAACAGTATAGTTAAAAAAAAAAAACAAATCTGTAAACAAAAAGTGTTTATTATATTAAATGAGCATTGTTATTATTAAGTTATTCACTTAAGATATTGAAGAAAAAAACAAAAAAGGTAAAAGGTTTTTTCTTGCAACAAAACAAGTATAATATGATAATTTTGCCGACCAAAATCAATAAATTGGCTACTAGGTTTATAAACATGAACAAAAAAAACTATCAACAATTAATATTGATTCATAAACAAATGTGTTTATTTATGTATTATATTACAATATTTAATACAAAAAGGTTTATTTATATATTATAAAATTAGAAAAATAAACTAAGTTAAATAAAACTATCAATATTGATTTATAAACAAATATGTTTATTGTTCATATAGATCGTACACATAGAAATAAAACCATTCAAACTTAGTACTAAACAAAACAATTTATTAAACATATAAAAATAAATAACATTGAAACACAAATTGTGAAAATAAATAACATTGTATTGAAACACAAATGTTTATTGTAAAACCAAACACATTCAACCAAGTACAGTATTATATGGTGGCAGTGTCTTGCAATCTAATAGATATAACTGACTTTTGTGCTGTGAAAATTGTTATTACGAAGGCGGAAAGTTCTTCATTACATTGATTGACATTCTATTTTATTATTATTTGTCTATTTAGGAAATTGAGAGAGGTTTTGAACTATATTAAGAAATTTTATTAATCTTAGTCATTCACTCCAAAAGCTAAACTAGCTCACACCCAAGTATAATAATATATGATATTAAAATCTCTTCTATATAACAAGTGTGTAGATATTAGAAATTATTGGTTTTAACGGATTTTTATTTTTATTTTCATTAACTTTAACTGAATATTTTTATATTTAACAGTAGATTATAAACATGACTTAAATTTAAATAAAATTAAATAAATAATTAATTACAAAAAAATTAAAATATAATATTTTTGAGATATTTTACCATGATAATTATTTAAAAATAATAAAACCATATATTTTAATTAATAAAAACTTAATATTATACACAAAGAATATTATATTAAATATATAATATATAATTTTTTATTGTCAGGACCAAATTAAAAAACTAGAACACATAAACTTAAACTAAAATTAATTAATGGAAATATAATATTTTAAAAATATTTTATGATAATTTAAATAATTAAATCATATATATATATAAATAATAAAGGCATACATATAATTTTTTATCTTATAAATTTGTGTGATAGTTTATTTTTTATCAAGTGATTAGAGAACTATTTTTCTTCATCAAATTCACTAAAGTAAACTGCAAGATATATTAGAAACTAAAAATAATTTATGCATATATACTATGACTTTTTCTATTTTTATTTTGTTTCTATTATTAATTTATTTTTAAATATTATTGTATTTTGTATATATATATATGTCATGTGACCATATAAATATATATCTATGTTAATATTGTGTTGAGATGTCATATATGTAGATATTATTGATATAAATATTTATATATATTATATACAACTATAATTTATTCTATTATATATATATTTAAAATAATAAGTATATTATTTTTTATTAAAATTATAAACAATGTTTACAACTTTAAAATTAAATGTAAATGCGGGCGGTTAAATAATAAACATTAGTGAAATTGAAACATTTTTAAAGCTTTTTATTGTTGCTCGAAATCAAAAGCATGCATAATACACAAGTTAATATTGATTTATTGTAGCTGACTGGTAAAAGAGCACACCATCACCATCTTTAAAAATAAAAAACGACGAAAAGTTCCCAGATGAAGTGTTGAAAACAGAAAGCTCTATAAAAAAAATGGTGAATTAACTAATTAAGCTCATCACCATATCATTCTGATTAATTATATACTCTTTGCAGCTTATAAAGCCAAAATCGATCCATAGAAAAAGCCGATTGTGACTAAAGGGATTATTTGGGTCAAGTTAATGACTTTGCCTATGGAATCCTTAGACTGCAGCTTTGAAAGGGAACCAACCCACAAATGGTCTGGCATATTTCAGTACTACTAGCTAGGACATATTCCAATTAATGGAGTCAAGTTATAATCTTATAAGAAAACTTCACTCAGAAGAAAGTACAAATGCCCATGATTTAGCTAGACTCATAGTTAAGGTACTAAGTTATCTCTACTTTTCAATTACACAAAGACGCACAGATATTGATCAAATGTGTCAATAATATTAATATTTAATAATTAGCTGTCTGCGCCTGTCTTATTCCTGAGACAGTAGCGATTAATGAGATTTACAAAGCCATTTATATATATCTATATATTTATATATATATATATATTTATTGGACAAATTATTTGATAGGGCTTCACTTTATGCCCTACCGGTAAGGCTTTCAATATTTGTTAACTTGTGAATAGTTTTCGGTGCGACTTTTTTTATGATCGTGTATATTGTAACTATTTAGAGCATCCTGTAAATTTTCAGAAAATTCTGAATAGTTTACAGTACCGAAAACTAGGTTCAAACATATTGTTTTTCACGCGCATAAAAAAAATTAGTCACACGTGCAACAATATGTTTGAACCTAGTTTTCGGTACTGTAAACTATTCGGAATTTTCTGAAAAATTTACATGCTCTAAATAACTACAATATACACGTTTATGAAAATAAATCACGCCGAAAACTATTCACGGGTTGTAAACACTGAGAGTCCTACGGATATGACTTAAAGTGAAGCCCTATAGTAAAATTCCCATATATATATATATATATATGTTTGTACGTGTGTGACGATCTGCTGTGTAAAGTTTATTAATTCATATGTACATTTCCCAAGTTTATTAATTCTGAATGGTACAAGGCATGTTATATATTTTGTTTTCTTCTTCTCTATTGATGTTAATTAAAGTAAACTACCTAAACGTAGGTGGCATGCTATAATATTCAATTTTTATCAAACCTTACCGGAAGGGAACCTCTATAGTCCACACATACGAAATCCATTGATATACATTGAAAGAGACTAAAAAAGTTACCGAAATGGTTCCCACCATGATTTTAGCTGTCATATTGTCTGCTTATAAGTTTCCCTTCTCTTCCCATGTGACCATATTGGACCACAATTTCCATATCCTCGGTGTATTGATTATTACACCTCTAAGTAATGCATACTATAGTCTATTTAGTCTAGTGATATATAATTTCTAACCATATGTATGTATATCCTTCGTTTTCCGCATACACTTGGGCAATGATTTTTAAATATGTATGCTAAATTTTTTCTCACTTAATAAAAGTATTAATCAAAGATATCTCTATAATGATCGTCCTTTGCATGTCGTGATCAGGATTAGAAACTTCATCTTAAATGACCAGGAGGATCCAAATTGGCATGGGACACCAATAATATGCTCTTCCAATCAGCCATGCGATAAACTTGTGGCTATCGTCTTTCATTCCAGAGTGGGGATTGAATGGCCTCAAGTTGCCCATATAGTGCACATAAGCTAGTATAACAATTGTATATAAACCCACCTAAACTCATCAACAACACCACTACACCTAGCTCTCTCAGACCACTAAAAGCTGATCATCAATAAGTAATAAGTGATATATAGCTACTTATGAGGATGATTCGCATTCTCTTCCTTGTAGTTTCTATTCTCTTCTCCTCCTCAAACGCTCTCACCCAGGACTTCTGCGTGGCTGACGTGAAAGCGGTGGACACCCCAGCAGGCTATCCTTGCAAGAACCCGGCTCATGTCACCGCTGAGGATTTCGTCTTTGATGGCCTCAAAATGTCCGGAAACACAACCAACATTATCAGTGCCGCCGTGACGCCTGCATTCGTGGCTCAATTCCCTGGTCTCAATGGCCTTGGCCTGTCCATGGCTAGGCTCGACCTGGCGCCCAAAGGAGTCATCCCGTTCCACACTCACCCCGGGGCTTCGGAGATACTAGTGGTGCTGAGAGGTGCTATTACGGCCGGTTTCGTATCATCGGCGAACTCGGTTTACGTGAAGACACTTAGGAAAGGAGAGGTCATGGTTTTCCCACAAGGGTTGCTCCATTTTCAATTGAATACTGGTAAAAGCCATGCCAATGCTTTTGTTAGCTTCAACAGCCCTAACCCTGGTCTTCAAATCCTTGATTTTGCTTTGTTTGCGAATAACTTGCCCTCTTCGTTGGTGGGGGCGACCACTTTCCTCGACCTTGCTCAAATCAAGAAGCTCAAGGGTGTTCTTGGCGGATCCGGCTAAGGTTTCGAAGAATATTTATGTGAGGGGAATTTTTTTGTTTGTTTGTTTTAGTTAATTATTTGTGCATGATTTTATGTCTAGTACGTGTATATATACGTACTTACGTATATATAGTTCGTCGATTGATTATAAGTCATTTCGTTTTAAGAGTAATAATCGGTTTCAGCTGTTTCATGCATGCCAATTATGATTCATTAAATTAATTATGATGAATGATTATTTATGGATTTTTTTAATGATCATTTTTTTTCTTGTCAATTAATGATTATGTTCTATTTTAATAAGTTCGAGAAGCATTCATGCTGGTCTATGCAGATTAAAGAATGCCGTGGTTGTTAGGTCACTTTGTGTGTATGTGTGAGAGAGGGTGCGGAGGGTCAGAAAAAAGTGCTATAAACAATGATAGGCTATATTTTGTCTTTTATTTGAAAAAAAAAATTCTATAAGAAACTTCGATGGAACAATTTTCATCAATCAAATAAAATAAAATAAAAACAATAAAACAAACTGTAATAAATAAAATAACAACATGATATGAAATAGATATATTTTAAAGAAAAATTTCAATAAAATCCCTATCTCTTGGTATATGAGATTATTATATATATTTTTTAATGATATATCTCTCTCTTATATCTCATTTTCTTTTCTCTCCTTGTTATTACATGTTTAAAATAAATAAAAAGATTAAACAATTATAATATTTAATTAATATAAATAAATAACAGAAAAGCTATTGTATGATGTAATATAAAAAGTGAATGTAAAATAAAATAAATAGGTTTTGATGAAAGAATGGAATGAGAAATTACTGGCGTGCTCTTATACTAGAAGTTTAGAAAATGGGCTTTGCTTGTTTGAGATTGCGCAGAGGCCCACTCATATGGCTTGGGTTGTGAGACAAGTTGGACCTAAACAAGTGAGTCCAGTTGATGGTATGCATGGGCGGGATTTTTCTCAAGTTTTTGTCATTTTTATTTGGGAATTGACTTGATCGGAGCTGGGTGATTGAATATTAGTCTATTAATTGCTTAAAATACACACCTTCTTAGATATTTACTTAAATACATAATATGAATTTACTATTTGAAAATATATTAAGGAATATTTGCAGCGAAAATCTTTAAGTTTTACAAATTATGACACTTAAATACCTAATTCTTTTTTTTTTCAGCTAAAATACCTCCCGTCACACTTTCTTGGCACCCGTAGATACCTAGCCGTTAAGTGCCAGGAATGCGCCTACATGGAAGCTTCTCATTGTTCTAATAAAAATAAAAATATTTAAAAATTAAATAAAAATTTAAAAATGATTTAAAATTATATTTTAATTAAATTAAAACTAAATATTATTAATTAAAACCCCCAAGAATAACAATCTAATTAAAAATAAAACAAAAATCTGATTATTAACTAATTAAAATTTAAAACATTATCAAAATTAAAATAAATTTAAAACAATTAAGAACTAAAGAAGGAATTGTTTCCAAGATTTACAAACCCAAACTGATAAGATTATATTTACAAACCCATTTCATATTCACAAACCTAGATTTACAAGATTCAAGCTAACCCAAACTCAAGAACAATTACAAAGTTTGTATTCCCAAATCATAAAAAAAAATTAACATTTCAATCCAATATAATAATCAAAACAGATTTCAAAATCCATACAGACATACAAACAATTCAGATCTCAGATTCTTTGAATGAAAAAAATCAATTTCAAAATCAAAACTAATTTCAAAATGTATGTACATACAACATTACAAAATCAATCAAACATTACCCGAATATGAATAAAACCCCAATTTCGAAGCAACCCAGTCGTCCTCCCCCAAACCCAGCCCCAGATCTCGATGAAGCCCGCAACCTTGACGTTTGAGTTTCGGAGAAGCCAACAATGTGCAGAGGTAGACATCCAAGGTCAAAAACCGGAAAAAGATGATGAAGAATGTGGAGGGAGGCACATCCTAGCTATGCCTCTGTCACGAAGCTTCGCCTTGAAGCCACCAATATCACAAATCTTTGAAGATCCACTCCATTGAACAGAAGATGAAGCATCGGGAGATGCCCAACCTCCCTCAATCGTTGGAGCCTAACCACCGCCACTTCTCAAGCTCCATCTCAGCCCCACGTTGAAGAGGCCCACGAAGACCCATCACCCATCAGTCCCAGCCAAATATGTTAAAAATACAGGGTACCATATGAGCATTATTGAAAACAGAGGGTACCAAAATGATACTTTGCAAAAACACAGGGTACCAAATGAGTATATTCCCTAATAATAATAGGTATATAAGTGTAATGAATCAAAAAACTACTAGTATTTATGCTGCATTTTTTCTAACTTTTAAAATATTTTATTTGATTTTAAAATATAATTGTTAATTACTTTCTAAATTTTAAATTAATTTTTTATTTAAAATAATTATAGTACAATGACATCTCAATACTGTCAAGCCACATCAATGTCGCACAAGCACTATTAACGATGTTAACATATTGACAAAATTTTATCTATCAAATTTGAGTTTAGGGTACCAAATATGTACGATTTTAAAATACAGGGTACCATATGAGCATTATTGAAAACAAAGAGTACCAAAATGATACTTTGCAAAAACACAGGGTACCAAATGAGTATATTCCCTTATTATTATTATTATTATTATTTTGCGGGAAAACCACCTAACGTTAGGTTTTGGGTGCAACCATCACTACATGGTCTGTTAAGTATTACTTGGACTGACTATGTTAACATATGTCATGTTGTTATTGGTCCATCACTTATTTTTTTGAAAAATAAAATAAAAAAAACTTGTTGATTTTAAAATAATAAAAAACAAAAAAATTATTAATAAAAAAAATCAAAACTAAATATTATAAATTCTTCTTTCTCTCTCCTTCTCCATTGGTCTTTCTCTATTAGTGAATCGAAGAATCCCTTTCATACAAAAATGGTGACAATGGCAATGGTTGGTTAAGAAAAACTACGACGATGGCGATGTATGCTGATGGTAATGGTATTGGTAGAGACGGATTGTTGCACCCAAAATCTAACGTTGGATGGTTTATACTTCATTTTCTTGTAATTTTTTTTGGGTATATAAGTGTAATGAATAAAAAAATTATTGACATTTATACCTCATTTTCCCTTTAAATAATAAAACAAAAATATAATTATTCATTTTCCCAAACTTTCCCACCAACCAAATACAATTTTTTTTCATCTAGAAAATCAAACTTTCACACTCATTTCATTCACTCATTGCAAAAAAAAAAAAAAAAAAAAAACCAAAAAATCATGCACAGATCTATTCGAAATGCATAAATTAATGTCTTAATTGAATTTTTAGTGGGTTTAAGTTTTATATCATCAAAAACTATCAGCGGTCATTTTATTTTAGTCTCCATGGATACTTTAAGATAGAAGAAGAAAGAGAGAAGAAAAAAAGGGAGGACGATGCCAAAGTTGGGGACGTTTTTTCAAAGAAATTTGGTGGTGATGATGGTTTTGTGGTGGTTTCCATGACTCTGCAAAGAATCAAAGGGTGACCTGAGAGAGAGAGAGAAGAGAGATGGAGGCTAAAAAAATGAAAATGGTACAAACAAATGGTAGCATTGTTTTGGAATGTTGGTAAATGATGGTATTTTTTGGATATATGAACCCACACTGTAGAGTCCAAAGAACTTTACTTAGCTAAGTTAGATAGTACTATAATAGTAATAATAGTATTATCTTTATGACTGTGGATTTTTGGTTCAGACCGGGATTTATTTGGACACTCATAGTAGTACTTGTAGATTTTCTAAGTTTAACCTATAGTTTAGGAATATTAATTTTAACCTAAGGTTTGATTAATATGACTGATATTGAGGATAATATTTATTATACTATAAGGTTTAGATAAGAACCAATTAGATAATAGCACATGTTATGTATAGGTTTATTAATGATTAAGTATTTTGAGGATTAAATTTATTAAGGTCAAAATTTGAATACTCTAAGGTCAGTCAGCAGCTTTGAAAACGTTAGAGGGCTTAGTCAAAGCTGTTTACTCAATTTAAATTAAGCTAAAAATGTGTAATTTCGTGTTTAAATATTCAGCGTATGCCGATATATCGCAGCACGAAGATACGAAAAACACGAAACGTTGCACGATTGCCTCGGGCATACTGGACCAGGCGATATATCGCCTCTCTCAGCATATTTTGAAAGTTTTCAAAAACGTTCTCCATTCAAACCTTCAACCTCTTGATAAGTCCAGCACCTTTCTGAATGAGTCTTCAGCCTCTGCTGAACGATAATTCAAATTATTTTAACTTAAAAAGCCATTATTTTTATTCAAGTTAAATGAAGATCTTTTCATTCCTAAACTCTATAAATAGGACCTAGTACCCATCCATTTATTCATCTATTACTCTAAGTTCAGAGGCTGCAAGTTGCTAGGTGAGTATGAGAGTGTAAACACTTGGGTTGGGAATTATAAGCTTGATCATTATAAGCTTATCAAACACTTGGGGAAGTAGGATTTATTCACATTTCGGTTCAAGGTTTAGATTGGTCATATAAGTCTTCAAGGTATTTCCAAACTCTAGTCCATTTCTGTATTATGTTCTTTAAAAATTCTCATAGTCTTCTACTCATTCTAACCTTATTCTTATTCTTGGTTAGGAAATCCAAGTTCTTAAGCACAAGGTTTTTGGTAAGTATATTTTGATAGCATAGTTCCTTTTTCACTTTCATCCATTTTCTTCAATATACTCACCATATTATAAATGGTTTTTTAGGAGTGTTCCAAGGTCCCAAATCAGTTCTCATATCCCGGTTATTTTGGTAAGGAAAATAGGATAGGATTTATGTGATTGTATGATTTTTATATGTTATCTTATAAATATGTGTTATGAAAAATGCTATGTTAAGTATGTTTGTAGACTTGGGCATATGACCTATACAACTAACAAGCCCCAAATAGATTATGGGCATATGACTTGCTTAGCTAGCAAGACCCCACTAATCTAATGGGCATATGACTTGTTTAGTTTATGGGACCCCAAGTAATAATGGCCATTATAATATGTATGTGACATAAGTGTTATAGTATGTTTTTATGTTGCATTATGAATTTTTATGTATATGGCTATATGTTAGATTTTCTTTGCTGGGCATTAGGCTCATTCCTTTTATGTTTATATGTGCAGGAAAATAGCTATAGTGGCGGGAAACGTTCGTGGATGCTTGGGGAATGTGTATTGATGCGGAATGGATTCAAGGAGTCGAGAGTTTCGATTTTCGAGGATGAAGTCTTTGTTTTATGGTTTATGTGTATTTTTCCGCACCTATTTATGTAATCTCCTTTTTTATTACATTTAAGTTATGTTTTTACTTTTTAAAACAATGGGATCCCATATCCTGCTTTGAGTTTATGTAAGTTAACATTTGTTTTTACAAGTTTTTAATAAAGTATGATTATTTCACTTGTAAGTATTATTAGGGATTAGTGTCTATGCTTAAGTTTTCATTAATGGTCCATAGTCTAGAGTAGTTGAGTCATTACAGTTGGTATCAGAGAAACGGTTCCTTCGCATGAAGTTCTCCTCGATACACACACTCAAAATCTCCGAATCTGACCGCCAAGTAAGTATTTAAGTTATAGTTATTTTGCTTATGTGTATAGCTAACGATTTTTAGTATTTATGTTTTCAGTTAAGTATGAATGGAGCATTAAGCAATGAGTATATCCGAGCCATTAAGGCTTTAAAAAGAATAAGGGAACCAAGAAACATCGTAGGAGCACTAGAAAGAATCACCTTCAAGAGTCTCAGCAAATTATGATGAAAGCAACAGAACAATATGTATTAGTAATTAGATTGTTTAAAGATTTTCATCCTGTAATAGCAGCCTTAGAGGAAATATGGGAAACAATGGATGATGAAGACAGACTGCCAATAGCAATGCGATATTACTTCCTCTTAGTTAGGTTCACTGCAAAATCAGAATTTCAGTTTACAAATGAGCAAAAACATAGGATTTTCACAAACCTTCCTAGAGGACATTTTGATGCACATGATAACGACGATTATGAGGAGATAGATGACGACATGCTAGATGAAGGGTCGGATGTAGAAGATCCTGATTTTCAGAATAGTAGTTTTCATTGTTTGTTTTATTTCTTTCTTTATTTTATGGTTGTAATAAGTGAAAAACTTTTTCCAAATGAATATCATGTTATTTCATTATCATGTATAATTTTGATTTTTTTTTATTTTTGCAATCATAATAAATAATAAGTAAAATAAATAATGACTAAGTTCGGTGAGGGTGGATACAAATCAATGAACCAAGTTTCCTTATTGAGAGTTAGGGGGCCTTAGTAGTGGGAACGATTTTACTGATCCCAGCCCTCCCTCAATATGGTTAACTTTGGAACAAAGATGAGTTTCGAGCCTGAGAATTAAGTCATATAGGATAATTAGAAACATACTTAGAAAATAAAGATGGCTTGTTTTTCTAAGTATAGAAGTCCACTTTAATAATAAAGGAGACTTGTATAATTTTTCATAAGAAGTCATAATAAATAGGTCCGAGATATGTTTGTCTTAGAATAAGTTTTTGCCTTAGAGCCTATTAGGTAAAGTTCTAACATGTTTCTTTCAACTGTTAGAACTCTGCTACGATGTCGCTTCGAAGATCTGCACGCACCAACGGAAACGCCTCCAACGCTTTTCCAGCGACCAATGAAGCCCCTCCAGTTCGCAGAAGGGGAGTGCGTGCTACTGCTAGCCACAATGCACCGGCACCGCCAGCTGACAACACTGCAGAGATCGCCAGACTGCGACAACAAGTCAAGGAACTTTTGCAGCAACAACGCCAACAGGCTCAAACTCAGCCTCAGCCTCCGCCGCAGCCGCAGCCACAACAAATGGCCCCAGCACCCCAACAAGTTGTTCCATATGGGGGATGGCCAGTGACGAACTACGCGCCATATCCAGTACCGAACATGGAGCCAGTTTATGAGAGGTTTCGCAAGCAGCACGCTCCAAACTTCGAAGGGACTGCAGACCCCTTTGAGGCAGAAGAATGGCTAAGGAATGTGGAGTCGATTCTGACGCACATGAATCTCAGTAATGCGGACCACATATCCTGCGTCTCATCATTGCTCAAGAAGGATGCCAGGATATTGTGGGACTTGGTCCAGCAATCGCATGATGTTGCCACCATGACATGGACCCGATTTGTGGAGCTGTTCCACAAAAAGTACTACAACTCGGCTGTACTCGCTTCAAGAGTTGAGGAGATTGCCAACTTGAAGCAAGGAAATTTATCAGTGGCAGAGTATGCTCGTCAGTTCGATCGTTTAGCTAAGTTCGCATCTGAGATGGTTCCAACCGATTTTCTGAGGGTGAAAAAATTTGTTAGAGGACTTCGACCGAAAATTGAGATGGGGGTTAAGTTAGCAAACCCGAGAAATACTACATATGTCGACGTTCTTGAGACAGCAATAGAAGTAGAAAGGTTGCAGGCTAATGTAAGTAAAGAGGAAGTCGGTAAGCCTAAACCTAGACAGCAGAGTCAACCTCAGACCAGTCGGAACAACAACTATAATGGCAACAATCAGTCAGGCAACAACGGTAACGGTCAGAAGAGAAGGCATCCTGACAACAAGCAATCTGACAGCGATAAAAGGGCACGAACAAATAATGGGGGAAATAGGCCGGGCTACGTGGAATACCCGCCATGTGCTAAGTGTCAGAAGAAGCATCCTGGAGAATTTCGCGCAAACACCAAGGAATGTTATAACTGTGGTCAGGAAGGGCATCGTAAAAGAGATTGTCCTCAGCGAAAGCCAGAAGGAAAGAAGGAAGTTTTGTTGCTGAAATTCAAGAGAGAAGGTTTGGAATTTAAAGGGGGATTAAAGCTAGAGGTAGTTGAATTTTAGCTCAGGGGTGGGTCATCAGTTGAGGTAAGGTTGCTTCTATGTTTCTTCTGGTAATTACTGCTGATTTTACTGAGTTGTTGTTGTGGTTTAGAAGTTCTATAGAGTTGAAGTTTAGGATATGATTTCTGAATTTTGATGAGTTTGTGGGGTAAGTTTTGGGGTAATCTTATTAGTTATTCTGCTTTGATATGAATTGTGGAGTGAATTATGCGTCTAGGCTTTGATTTGTGTGGATTTTGGAGAGGTTGGCTCGTAAACAAATGGTGGATTTCTGGGTTTCGAAGGCCCGAGCCGCGACCCTGCTCTTCAGGTGCTGCGGCCCGCGTCCTTGAGCAGAGAGAGCTCTGCTCTCTAACCTGTAGGCGCACCGCGACTTAAATTAGGGATAGTGACCAAATTGGAGTTTTAAGCTTGGGAAGGATTCTACTACCCAGTTTAGTAGAATTTGAGGTCCCAGAGGCTAGTATGTTATTCCAAAGGCTTTTAATTGATTTAGATTGTGATGGATATTTATTTATACGTTGTGACTAGGTCTTACCGCTCAGGCTCGGAATTAGGAGTCGTGCTCGGGATCGCTTTGGGTTGTTAACTCGAGACACCAGGTAAGAGAATTGTTTGTACCCGTAGAGCTATGTGACGTATATCGTTGTATGCATTGTTTATGTTTGTTATGTCATACATGTGATTATGACTAATCGGCAAGAGCTAGGAGAGGCAAGAGCCGAAAGCGACAAGGGGCCGAGATCGGTGTTAAGCATCCAGAATGCGGGCTGCTAGGGCGACACCCTTAAGGGTGCTGTACACACCCGTTCGTCTACGACTGTGAACTTGGTGCCTAATAGTACACCCGTTCATCTAGGACCGTGAACTTGGTGCCTGATAGCGCACCTCGATTGGTGAAGGTCGCTGTTGTGTTATTAGGCTGTTGTGGAATTAGGTTTCTGTACACTCGTTCATCTAGGACTGCAAACTTGGTGCCTAATAGCACACCCGTTCATCTTGGACCGCGAACTTGGTGCTTGATAGTGCACCCCGATTGGTGAAGGTCGCTGCTGTGTTATTAGGCTGTTGTGGATCGGTGTTAAGCATCCATAATGCAGGCCGCCAGGGCGAGACCCTTAAGGGTGCTGTACACACTCGTTCGTCTACGACTGCGAACTTGGTGCCTAATAGCACACCCGTTCATCTAGGACCGCGAACTTGGTGCCTGATAGCGTACCCCGGTTGGTGAAGGTCGCTGCTGTGTTATTAGGCTGTTGTGTTATTAGACTATTGTGTTATTAGCCTGATGTGTTATTATACTGCTAAGTTATTGTACTGTTGTGTTATTGTATTGATGTACTATTAGGATGTTATGCCATTGTGCTATTGAGTTGTTCTATTGCTGTATTGTTGTGCATTCCAATAGGAACTGGTAGTTGTCTATTGTTCTGATTAAGTATGTAACGCCCTGGTTACTCCAAGACCATTATTGTGAACTTTAAACAATGCTTAACTCGCTAAATGAGTCATTTGGTTATAAACGTGCATCTAGGTGTTATTAATAGGCTAAGGTGAAAATTTCGATAAAAAGGAAATGATATATTTTATTTAAAACATAAAACTTTACATGGGCTCATAAAAGCGTTTACAAGTTATTTACAACTCAAAATGGTTATTACAGTGTAAAAATTACAACCCGCCGACCTAAGCGGCAAAATATAAGGTTAACCCCTAGTTCCTCTGAGAAACACCTTGGCCGTGGTGGTCAAGCGGCCGCATATGTACACATCACCACCTAAGCTCTCCACTCAAGGCTGGGTGAGCTTTTCTTTCCCTTTACCTGTGCCACATAGCACCCGTGAGCCAAGGCTCAGCAAGAAAACTCATTATTGCATGTTTACAATATCAATTGATGATTATGATAATCATACTGGGATTATAACCCTAAATAGATAAGTGAATATCACTTCAAGGTTCTAGTAACCATGCTGGGGCTTGTATCCCTAATAAGATAATATCGAGATTCTAATAATCACGTTGGGACGTGTAGTCCTAATCAGATGAGTGACTGATGAGTAAGTCACAAACTTAAATCAGATGAGTGACTATGGAGTCACAAACTTGAATCAGATAAGTGACTGATGAGTGAGTTAGGAACTTGGGCTCCGCACCCTTAGCCATGTGACGATGTAGTCACATGGGCCTTCTGGCCCTGGCTCTAAGTAATTAGCCATTAGACTAGACAAGCGCTTTTGTTTTCATCGAACTTAAGGTCGGTCAAGAATTTCATGCTTATGACGATAATGCTTATGTCGATTAGATCTAATATTTTTTCGGCTTGTGTTAGACACGCTAATACCGTTCTTGACTCATAAGTCAATACCATACGACCAGTGCTCAGTATTACTGCCGAACTTGACTAGTGAGTCACAGCTTCACAGTCAGTACTGACACCATTGCCGAATCCTGACTCATAGGCCAGTGCCATTCACAGATAAGCAAGATTGCTAAGTATTTAATATGCAATCAATGTACACATATATAACACTCAACATGCCTCATTAATAACCATGCATCTCACATACTGGGTGCAATTTTCTTACATCTGGTTCGAGCGTGAAATAATAAAAGAACGACCCTTGAGAACGATCGATCTTTTGATTCCTTAGCGGTCACCTAGCCATAACCAAATATAACTTCCATCAATGAAAATGAGCAATAAAGTGTTCTTGACCTAAACCTCACCCCCGGGGACCTCGAATCGTACTCAAACGGTTAGTAGATTCGATCCCGAGCCTTAGGAATTGAAACCCTGAGTTAAAAACCCTAAAAAGTGCCCAAAATAGAACCCTGGAAGAAAATAGGGTAGCGCTCCCCCCCTAGTGCCTAGGCGTTACAAACAGGGATGCTTTCCCTGGATAGCGCTGTAGCGCCCTCCCTTGGGCGCTGTAGCACTAGAACCAGGCTGATTCAGCCCTGGTTTTTCCTCCTTCGATTTCTCCACTTCCAAGCTTCAAAACTTGATTCCAAATCTCATTCAAAATCACAAATGAACCCAAAAACCAAACATACAAGTCATAGGCATCAAAACCCAATTAACCTTTGTTAAAATCTCCCTTGAATCTCACTATCCAAATCATAAATCCCAACTGAAAATCAAATGAAAACAGAGTATAAACCAGAGTTTCTATGGTGAGAATCTTACCTCAAGCTCAATATGGAACCATCTTCAATGGTAGAACACAACCCTAGACCCTCAAGGCTTGATTCCCTAGCTTGATTCCTCAAATAGAGTTAAAAAATTCCCAAGAAAAAGAAGAAGAAAAACTCGTTGGGAGAAGAAGGGAAAATGTACTGCCCCAAAATTCCTAATGCAGTTTAATGGTTGGATTAGTAGGTTGGGAGGGCCATAATGTATTTATTATGCCATTAAACTTTTATATGCATGTTTATGTGAATTATATTATAATATGATGTTAAATGCATGCATGTGAGTCCACATTTCATTACAGGGGTATTTTGGTAATTTGGCTCATTGATGGTGTAATTGTATGTATGCATGTTGGTGAACTATTGGTGAGGCCACATTATAATGTGGATTTGTTCGAGCTATTCGGCATGAGATGAACTTTGAGTATAAATTAGCGGTTTGGTCATAACGGGATTAAGTTTGAGGCTCGGGGTGAGTCTGAGGGTGATTTTATGATTAGAGCATTGCTGGGAATTAAAGGGTAACGAGATATGAATTATTGGTATTTGAGAATATCGATAATAACGAGAATTGGAGAATGTTAGTTATGATTATCGGGTTTAGAGGATAAATGACATTTTTGCACTTACTAGCCTTTATAGAGTTTTATTTAACCTAGGGGCAATATGGTCATTTGGCAAGAGATACATGGGATTCTAGTATGCTGTAGAAAGAACTGAAGCAAAACAGAGCAAGTTTCCTTTTCTCACGTTCATCACTTTCCTCCTTCCTCCTTTGGAGTTTTTTATCCCAATTTGAAGAAAGAAGTTAGGGAATCAAAGTTTGGAGCTTAGAGCCTTAGTTCATCCATTGAAGAGGACTTAAATCCCACTTGAGGTAAGAATTCATCCATGAATTTTAGTTGTACTCTGTTTTTCTTATGGTTTTTCAGTTGAGGAATTTGAAGTGTGTAGTTGGGAATCAATGGAAGTTTTTTAGTAGGGTTGATTGGGTTTTGATGAGGTTGAGGTATGAATGAAGTTTAGGGGTTGAATTTGATGTTTGAGATTGGTTTGGAAGCTTAGTTTTCAGGGGAAGTCGCAAGGAAGGAAACCAGAAAAAATTCTGGTCTGTAGAGGGCGCCCAAGCGCTAGGCAGGGCAGAGAGCTGGGTCTCTTTGACTTGGGACAGCATCCCAACGCCACCTAGCAGCGCCCCAGTTCTGGTCCGTTTACCCTGTTTGGGTGGATTGGGAGTCCCGAGAGTGTGGGATTGGTCCCGAGAGTGAGGTTTAGATTGTGAACCTCTTATTGATTTACTTTATTAATGGATTCCAATTGGTTATGACTAGGTGACCACTAAGGGACTAAAGGGCATATCGTTCTTAAGGGTCATTCTTTTATTATTTATAGCTCGAACCCGAGGTAAGAAAACTACACCCTATGTATATGACATGCGTGGTTATTATAGAAGCATGTTGATTGTTAAATGTGGACATTGATTGCATATTAAATGCGTAGCAAATCTTACTTACTTGTGTATGGCATTGACTAGTCAGAATCGGCATTGGTCGTGTGTTACTAACCTAAGAGTCAGACACGTCATAGGCGTCATGAATGCAGAGCTGAGAAAAGATTAGATCTAATCGACATCGGCATTGAATGACTCATATGGAGTATTAATGCAGGATCGACCTTAAGTTCGATGAAAATTATAAGCGCTTGTCTAGTCTATGACTAGTTACTCAGAGCCAGGGCCAAAGGCCTAGGTGATTGTTTGTCACATGGCTAAGGGAGCGGAATCCCACAATTGTGACTCTATGGTCACTTGGTATGTTTATGTTGGTGACTATTCATCAGATACCTACCTCGTTTAAGCTAGTGAAATGATCACTTATCTGTAAAGGGTACCGAACCAACCTTAATGACTTTTACAACTGCCACTCCTCTATTTTGGGCTAAAAGTCCTGAATGATTATTATGATCATTGTTGATATTATATTCATGCAGTATTGAGTTTTCTTGCTGGGCTTTGGCTCATGGGTACTATGTGGTGCAGGTAAAGGGAAGGAAAAGCTCACCCAACCTTGAGTGGAGAGCTTAGGTGGCGATGTGTACATATGTGGCCGCTTGACCACCACGGCCAAGGAGTTCTTAGGGGAACTAGGGGGTTTGCCCTACATTTTGCCGCTTAGGTTGGCAGGTTGTAATTTTTGTATTGTAATGATCATTTTGAATTGTAAATAACTTGTGAATGTTTTTATGGGTTCATGAACATTTTTATGTTTTAAATAAAATATATCATTTCCTTTTGATTGGTTTTCCACCTTAACCTATTAATAACACCTAAAAGCACGTTTTTAACCAAAGAACTCGGTTAACGAGTTAAATTCATGGTTCAAAGTTCACCGTAACTGTCTTGGGGTAACCAGGGCGTTATAGAAACATACTCTGTTTTTGGTTCTAAGGTTTCTACAGCCATCTTAGTTCACATATATCCTTGGTCAAATGACCATATTGCCCCTAGGTTATTTAATTCCCTCTTAAGGTTACCAAGGGTAAAACCGTCCGTTCTCACCTATCTCGTTCATCATAATTAATGCCCTCCAATTCTCATCTCAAACACTAATAAATCATATCACATTACCCTTTAATTCCTGGTAATGATCTAATCAATAAATTACCCTGAGACTCTCCCCGAGCCCCGAAATTAACCCGTTATGACCACACCGCTAACTTGCATTAAAAGATCGTCTCATGCCAAGTAGCTCGAACAAATCCATATTATAATGTTGCCTTATTCATAATTCACCCACATGCATGAAAATATACAATTATGCCCTCAACGGGCCAAATTACCAAAATTCCCTTATAATGAAACGTGGACCCACATGCATGCATTTATCATCATATAATAATATAACTCACATAAACATGCATATAATAATTTAATGGCATAATAAATCAATTATGACCCTCCCAGCCTTCTAATCCAACCATTAAACCTCATTAGGGATTTTGAGGCATTACAAAGTATGTCTTGCTAAGTTGTATTATTATTGTATGTTGTGCTTTTGGCCTACCTGACCGCTACGACTAGGGTTGTTTAAAGGAACACGTGGTAAATGTTCGCTTTTGTCGCTTAGATCGACTGTACCATATCTTTGGATTGTAAATGTATTTTAAAATGGTACTTTGGGATCCCAATGTAACAATTTTTATAAATTTTAATGAATGACGAACCCCTTTTACTTAATATTCATTAAACGAGCCTTTAACTCAATTTAACAACGTTTTTTAACCTAAAACCTCGATTAGCGAGCTAATGACACATATATAAATCACATGGTAACGACTCTAACGAAGTAGGGCATTACAATGCCCATACTGACCTTCGACTGTCATTCACCTTTGCGCCTCTCCCTCTATCTCATTCAAGATCTCAGATCTCGTTTTGTTTTTCTTCTTCAAATTGTTTGTTTAAAAATGGATCTAAAGAAGAGAAGAAGAAGGAAAGGGGGCTGTGAAGCATGGGTACGGGCTAGAATCAGAAGAAGAAGATGGGTAAGGGTTGGGATATGAAGAAGAAGAAGAAAGAGAAGGCTAGGATGGCTACGGGCTAGGATAGTGATATATATATATTTTTTATAAAGAAGTGAAGTTAATCGGTTTTTTCAAGCAATTTATTCAGGAAGTTACAATAATTATTATTATTATTTTAAAGCTTGATATAATTTAATATTATTTAATAAAACATGTAATCTTAGTAGTGGTATTGTTTCAATATTGGAGTTATTTGTTATTGTAAGTTTTGTTAATGTAAGTTGTTGATGTCAGTTAGTAAAAATTTGATGACTTTGGAGGATTGATGCAATTCCAAGATAAGTTTTTTCTGATAAATATATTGAGAATTTATTATTTTAATATAATTTATTTAGTTGACAATTTTAATTTCTTTTTGGCCTTTTATTTATTATAAGCAAAACACATGTTTATAATTTATACTTTTTATTGTCATTTCATAGTGAGATCTAATTTTACAGTTAGTTATTTTATTTTTATAAAAAATCATGTTTTTATTATTGTTATTTCCTTCTTAAAAGTCTAATACTCAAATCAATATTTTTTGGTATTTTTTGTAGGTTGTGATGTTGTGTTTAGTTATCCAAGTAGAAGGTGTGACTTTAATGTTGGTTTAGATTAGTCTTCCATTTTATGTTGAATATGGCATGTTGACTTTAGTCCATGTATTATCTAAAAGTTCATTGTATTTTACAGTTCTTCTAGAGTGAATGTTATAAGTTTGTTGTTCAATTTCCTAGGGTGTCCCTAATCTATGTTTGTTTTACACATTCATTAGTTGTACATATTCTTAGGGTGCATAAAAAATTTGTATACCTAGAGTACTTTTTCTTCTTTTGTTCTCTAGTTGTATACGTTCTTATTCTTTTTAATGAAATAGATTCATTATTGGAAAAAAAAAAGTTATTTTGTTTTAGTTTAGGTTTTTTTTTTAGTTTTTAATTATTTTTTAATATTTTAAAATACATTTTAAATTATTTTTTATATTTAAAATAATTATTTTAAAAATATTTATGAGAATGTTCAATTAAGTGGTGACACGTGTTGTCCTACACACCACCTAACAAAGATTAACTACATAGCATTGACGTAATTATTATTATTTTACTAAGTTTGGGTTTCCGTGCTAAAAAAAGATTGTGTCTACACCGCGTACAAACTCTAAATTTTGAGTAATTTTGCTGCAAATATTCTAATTTTATAAAACTATATTATATTTAAGTTTTATTTTTTTAAAAATAATGTTAATATTTTATTTGAATCAAAATAAAAAATAACTTTCTATTATTTTATGTTTTCCGTCTTAAAATTCAAAATCCAAATGAAGAAAGAAAATTAAAATCATAATAATCAAACCAATATATGAGCTGGCTATTTTTTTTTTTTGGGTCCTATTAAAATTTTACTTAAAGGTTACTACATTTATAAATTTACCAAAATAATTTTATACATGTAGAAATTGTCTATTTTTTTTAAAATTATTTTGCACTCTAGTTTAATTTTGATAATTCTTTGAAAAATGATCTTTGACAATTTAGACATTTTGTCGAAAGTTTTTGACAGCTAATAGGAAAATTTAGACAACTAATCAAATTTTTAGAAAAATGTGATTTTATAAAAAATTATCAAAACTAAATTAAAGTACAAAATCACTAAAACAAAATCATTCTCACCCATTTCTCTTAAAATAATTAATTTTATAATTTATGCAGTTGTATAACCAGCAAATTCACAATATTATTAAATAAAGACCAGAAATAAGTCAATCTGAAAATTAATTCGTGAAAAACACCTCGTGTAGTTGTCGGATAAATTAAAAAAAAAACAACTCATGTAGTAGTGGATTGGTTTGTATAAATATCAATTTCTGTAAAGTGTTAGATCAATTCCTTTTCAATTATCAATTCTCTAATTTTTTATAACAAAATTGTTAATCCAATTCAATTGGTACTAATAAAAAATGACCCGAACTTTTTGAAGGAACATAATTTCTTGATATTCACACCATGGGTTTTGTATATATTTGTTATAACTTATAAGTTATATTATAATAACTATGGTTCGTACTTCTTTTAAAAATATGATTATTCCGTAATGTCAATTATCTAGGCACCATGCTCTAATAATAATAATAATAATAATAATAATAATAATAATTGTTGACCCAATTTTCTGTCAACTATGAAAAATAATAGAAGAAAGTTTGCAAAAAAAATAATAAGAGAAAATAAACAATTTTTACGTGGTTCGGCCGTTAAAGAAGTATAATCTATGAGTCACATATATTGAGAAAAACTTGTCGGAATCACACGATTTTTAGAGTTTTACAGCTTGGGCAGATGATTGTCTTGCTCCAAAGTAAACGAGAGTCCAAAATTGGTTTTTTTTTCTTTTCGGATCCCTAAAAATGACCTATTTCTAGGCGACATGAGGGTAAATAGGCTGTGAGCCATGCATTTAGAATAAAATGTTTACATTCATTTTCACATTTTGTAAGAATTATCTCTTACATGATTAATATCCCACACTTGTTGATGAGCGATAGGTCTGATTGGGCGACCTTCTAACCTGAAAAAGGAAGTGGTCCCTGAAATCTTAACATAAAGGTACCCGGGACCACTCGTACAATGAAACCCGCGCGGGGCTTGTCCTTTGTGGTCCCTAGGTCTTTGAGAATCTTGCTAAGCCGTTAATGAGATTTCTCAGGCTCTCCAAAAAATTGACGTGAAGGCTTCTTTCGTGAGCTTGGCCTCGGGGACTTCTCGAATGGTTATTCCTCGAAGACCTGCGGAGGTCTCCGAGCTCCTTCTTCGGGTAACCGGCTGCTCGGTAAGAGACGACAATTCTCAGTGCGGTAATGCCTTCCCAAGGACTCATCAGAAGATATACCTTGTATGTTGCCACGTGTTAGAGAGTTGTTGACGTGGAAGCTAAGTGGAAAAAGCCCGATAACAGTAACAATAATAATAATAAAAAACTACAACAAATGATAAAAACTAGAGTATGTGCACCCAAAATATGTACACAAACATTACACACAATGATTAAAACAGTGGGTCCCAGTTTTAATAAATGTGATTGACTAGGCTAAATTGCCAAATCACTGTGTATAATATTTTGGTGTATATTTTTGGTGCACATATCATTACTCTAAAAACTAAGGGCCGCTTAGTATGTTAGCGTGAGAACGAGAAAGTATAAAGATTATATTGTTTGGTAGTATAATAGTTGTATTTTTTTTAATTCCCAAAAAATGTAATATTCTTCATAAATTCTACTTTATCCTCCACAGATTTAATGACAAAAATAATTAACACACTAATACAATTTATTAATCAGATCATTTTTAACTCGTCATACATTATTACCAATTTTATATGCAATGTATGATATTATTAGTTTGTATAATTGCAATGCAAATTTTTTTAATGCTTGGTCGAATAATACCAATGGAATGGGGACACAGAGAGTTGTCCAATGAAGAATACCAATGAAGAATAACGTACGTGGTAGAATATTGTCAATATTAAATTTTTTAGGAGTTGAATATATTTATATATACAAATATATATATATATATATATATAATGTCAACGGGAACATAAATGACCAGATCGATTATACTTAAATTATCATCTATTATATCACTTAATTGAGATCATTATCAGTGAGAAAACCGAGTAATAGCGTGTACGTGTGATGTGAATGCTATTTTTTTTTCCTTAAAAAAACGTTTGGATATTCAAGATGAAATATATGAATATAATAAGTTGCAGAGATATACAGAATCACGTACATGCTAATGATTAATTCTTAATTAGCTTGGTCAATGGATCATTGTCATTAAGTGGCCGACAAAGTAATTAACTCCCACGCTGGTCAATGCCATAATGGAGATGAACCAGTTAATGTTACCCACATTATTAATTTATTATAAGCTAGATCAGACAATATAATACGTATAGTTAATGGCTGGAGCCAGGAAGAAAGTAATATATAGGAGAATAAATATATGGAAGCTGCTGGAAGTAACTATTGCAGCGCCGGGGTCAATCCACATAATTACTTAATTGTACCTTGCTAGTTAGCTCATTGTGAAATAATACATACCATGATGTTCATGGTCTTTCTCGTTGTTTGTTTTTCCATTCTCTTCGTGCTCGCCCTTAGATGGATGACTTTCCGATATTTTGAGAAGAACTTGTGGATCAAAAGAGAGTGGAGGTTACTTGATGCTCTTTCAGAAGATTTCCGCAAGGCTTATCGTACAGTGAATCAGATCAAAGAAAGGGCCAATCAAGTGTGGGAGTCCGAGCTCAATCTTGGAGGAATAACTCTAACGTTGAGTGAGGCCGAGACGCGTTGGGTGAAGAAAACAGGAAAAGTAGGCATTTGTGCCAAAACATGGGCTGAAGAATTGGAGAAACTGCTAAAGAAAAAAAGAGACGGGGGTGCTGCTAAAAGCCTTGTTTTGGTCCTCAGAAACGTCAGACTTATATTTGAGCTTGCTTATGGAATTTTCAGAACCAAGGGAGAGATTACGGTGAAAACTAAGTTTTCTTATGGAATTTTCAGAACCAAGGGAGAGATGACGGTCAAAGCTGAGTTGCAGAAGATTGTGAAAAAAATAAACTTCACAAATCACATCATCAAGTCAGTTGAAGAATCGCGGACTAAACTCAGCACACTACAAGATCGGCCCATTGACGACACTGAGCATCTCGGTTATGTCCCAGCAATGCTGCATGTTGCTCCAGTGGTTCCTTTTGTCCTGGAGCGCATGATCGTTGAGACGCCAAATCATTTGATTCGTGGGAAAAAGATGGTGAACAAAACGCGATCGATCCTCCTCCAAATGCAATTACTTGAGCCTTACATGAGAGACTTACGAGGGCTGAAGATGGAAAGTAACATGGAGAAGGCATGGCTGGAGGAAGCTATGGATACGAATATCCAAGTACGTAATGACATAAATATATTCTTACAAGAGGCCTCAAATCAAAATCAAAACTTTTTCAGCGATTGGATATTGAGGCGTAAGCTCAAGCAGATTGTAAAGCGTGTTGATAGAGAGTTATCTCATCTTCTCCAGTTGAAAGAAACATACGGTTTCAATTTCATCAGAAGAGTCCCGTCCAAGGGTTATGCCCGCATGATCAGGCCACTTTCCCAACAACAAACTAGCATTAAGGTCCTTATGGAAGACATTCTAGGCCAGCTGCGCATGGTCGATGAACGTAGCCAGATATCAGAAGGATTAAGAAAAGGTTTGTCTGATGAATTTACTTCAGTTTGGAGCAAGTTGAGCAATCTAGAAGCAAATGAAGGTGCGACCAATACGAGGATGGCTTGCTTTGAAATATTGAAGAAAATGCTGGAGGTTATGCAGGAATTGCTGAAAGACGATCGAGAAGCAACAGGTGTTTTAAGGAGAATAGCTAGTTTAAAGCTGGTTAAGAAAATGGCTTCTATTATAGTGTCTTCGAGAGAATCAAGGCGGACAAAGCAATTGATGGACACTGCCAAGCTTCTTAATAAATGCATACACTCATATAGAATCAAAGTGATGGATGAATCATGCTCAGTTTTCGGCCTAGAAGAAGACATACACAAACTTGTTTTGAAGCTCACTACTAATGACAGCAATGATGGATCGATCATTTCCATAGTTGGGATGAGAGGCACTGGTAAGACAACTCTGGCTAAGATAATCTATAATCATAGATCCATTGTCAACCGATTCGGAGAACGTTGTCTCGTTTCCATGCGCAAGGAGTACTACTCTGACAACAATCTACTTCTCAAAGGCGTTGGAAACCAGATCATGAGGACAAAAGACGAAAGCTCCGAAAGTCATTATTGGGCCGAAGAGATAAGAAATTTCTTGAGGGAGAAGCGCTGCCTTATAGTTCTGGATGATCTTTCGTCCATGGAAGCTTGGGATTTACTTAGACAAGTATTAATACTCAGGGAAATGGCACATGGAAGCATGATTATGCTCACCACATGCAGCAAAGAGATAGCAGCACATGCGAGCATTATGAGTACTAGCATCCACAAACTTCGACTGCGAACTAAAGAAGAAAGTTGGAATTTCTTGACCCAGATGGTCCAATGCCCTGCTGATCCTGAAGTGGAGTTACTAGCAAAGAAAGTGGTAGCGAGGACTGGAGGTCTACCACTGGCCATTTTACGTCTGGGGTATCTTTTGTCAGGAAAAAAAGTCACATCCGCGGTGTTGTCAAGGGTGCTTGTTCGTGTCTCTCAAGGTGACCAAAACCAATCACCATGGATAGAGATCAAAGACATGAATAAAAACGATTACTTGCATGCGCAGCCAAGTACTGATGTCGATAAATGTCTTTCTTACTTTGAGCTGTTCCCTCGGGACTTTGAAATCCCTGTAAGAAGACTAGTTGCTCTGTGGGTCGCACAAGGATTAGTAGGACAGACAACTCACGAAAAGAAAGCATACGATCTTCTCCTCGAGCTCATTGATCGAAATATGATTCAGATTGTGACAAAAAAGAATAATGGGGAAGTTAAGACGTGTCGCTTTCCTAGTATTCTAAGAGAAGTTTGGTTGCAAGGCAGACGTAAGAACATGAATTCTCTCTCTTGGTCCTTGTATACGAGTTTAGATCGGCAGGTTGCTTATCATTTTGATGATAAAGAAGCTAGTGACAACAACGGTGGTGTTCATGGTCTAGACTCGGACACTGTTTCAAAACATGATGGATACCCCTTCTCCATCATGGTCTTTGATAATCGAGAAGGAGCTCCTGGTGAAGATATACGTCTTTTTCTTCGCATGGGCATTCGAAGTGGGCGCTTCCATGACTTAGTGGTCCTTGATCTTGAAGGTTTATGCGGACCTAACTTGTCTCGCACCATAGGAAAACTAAAGAAGCTCAAATATCTTGGTCTCAGACGGACTGAGCTAAAGACTCTTCCATCAACAATATGCAAATTGGTGCATCTACAGACCCTAGATTTGAAGCATACTCGTCTAGAAAAAGTCCCTGTCTCGATTTGGAAATTGAAGAAACTTCAATGCTTGTACTTGGACAGGAGTTGTAGATTCCGATCTAGCCATATTTCCATGAAAAATCTGCAGATCTTATCCGCCTTTTTGGATCATGGTCAAGGCAAGGATATTGCTTTAATGAACGAGCTACACAAGCTGAACAACCTTAGAAAATTGAGACTAACACTAATCCAATGGACCGAGCCACAACAACAGCAACTAGCAACATGCCTTCGACAATTGACTCACCTAAACTCTTTGAGTTTGAAATCTGTTGACGAGAACATGTTACCTCAGGATTTAGTGTTGGGAAATTGTTTCAAAGATCTTACCAATCTCTCTAAACTATATTTGTCAGGAAAGTTATTACCGCTGGATAGCAACACTACACTACCAGAAAGCCTCATTGAAGTTACCTTGGCCAAATCTCAACTCTCAGGATTGGAAAGCTCGGTACTAATGGGGAAGCTAGCAGCTCTTCCACTGCTTAATATTCTTAATTTCAGGTCTAAATTTTGCTGTGAACCAGAAATGATCTTCCCTGACGGGTTTCCCAAGCTTCTAGTTCTGAAACTATGGGATCTAGATCAGCTGGTAAAACTTGTTGTGAAGAAAGAAGCAATGCAGAAACTCCGAGAGTTAGAGATTAGATGCGCGGTGTTGAAACATACCACTGGATTGACCAACTTAAAGACTCTTCAAGAATTGAAGTTAACAGACATGGAAGAAAAACTCGTACAAGCCATCGAAAATGAGTTCTTAGCAGCTAATAACATCATTTACTTTACGAGTATAATCAGGATTAATTCACACAATTAGCAATTTAATTTGATGTTCATTGTCGTTATGTCATATGTAAGTGGAAATTACTTACTATATACGCCTCTTTATTATTGATACATATTAATGTAATGACTATGATATTGGTTTTGCTACTTTAGTGATGATGAACTCAAATTACAAAAATCTTAACAGAACCAAATCAATAACTACGATTCAAGAAACACAACTAACAAAACCTCAATTTATCATACAAAGTAAAGGTTTACAGATCTAATCTATACATTCACCTTTACAGAAATACATGCACAGATGTACACAAATTTGATCAAGAAATTAAAGAAAAGAATCAATACAATCTATCACAGCAGAGATTGTAACACAATTAAAAGTATTTCTTGAACAACTAAAGAAACTCTATTCTTGTATGAATCTATAGATGAATCACATTGAACTCCATTTAAAGACTTGACTGAACTCCATTTAGTTCCTGTCTAAACAAGCTTCCATCATTCATCTGTCTTTTAACACCCTTACTTCCTTTTCAGCTGCTTTTTCTTCTAGACCTATAAACAGAACATATTACATGGTGATAAGAGAGAAGCTAACTCAGACAAAACAACATCATAATTTGACCAAAATAACGCAGATGAACTGACACTAACACATTAGATAATATCTTGTATATTCAACGCAGAAGAATATGTTTGATCTACCATTTAGTGCTTCTATCCCCAGCTTTTATAAATTAACTATCTACCATTTATTCACTTGTTTTTCAATTTAATTTGAAGACCATATATATACACTTGTCATATATGCATACATTACAATATGTATTTGAGATCCAACCCAACCCAACCTCATATCTCTTCTATATAATAAATGTACGTACAAATAACGAAAAATTTCGTTAGTTTGAAGGGTTTTTATGTTTTTAATGTTAATTTTAAGGAAATATTCTTATATTTAATAGAGTATTTTTATATTTAATTGTAGTTTGTAAATACTTAAATTTAAATAAAATAAAATAAATAATTAAATAAATTAAAATATGATATTTTTAAGATATTTTACAATGATAATTATATAAAAATAATAAAATCATACTTTTTATAACTTAAATAAAATTTAATTAAATTTAAACCCACTTATTAGAATAATATCATATTAAACATATAATATAATCTATTGTCAATTAACAACAAATTACTTTTTTAAAAAAACTAGCAAGAAACTTAAATTTAAAATCCACATATAATATTTAATATAACATTAAACATATAATATATAATTTTTTGTTGTCACTCTTAAATTAAAAAATCAGAACAAATATGAACTTAAACAAAAATAAATAAATTATTTAATTGAAATAAGATATTTATCTGAAATTTATATGACATTAATATAAATTTAATAAAAATAATTAATAAATTTTATAAATAAAGCTAAGCAAACGTACATATTGCACGTTACTTGTATCTTATATATATATATATGTAGTAACCATTAAGAGTGCACCCATATATATATATATGAGTTTATTTTAGCTAGAGTCCTCATTCTTTACATTTTGTAATACTTAGGTCCCAAAAGTTGATTTTGTATTAGTTAGGTCCCCAACCTTTTTAAATCATATCATTTCGGTCCCTAAATTCTATTTTTATTTATTTTTTCTTTTAAAATACATAAAAATATAAAATAAATGGCGAATCATTATTAAAATATTTGGATATTTAATTTATGACAATAACAAACATGACATGAGAAAAAAAAATATCTTCATGGTATTTTTAAAAATATTCTTACCTACATTGTTGTTTTATAATTAATATCAATAACAACATTATCTCCATTAACTTGATATAATCAATTTTTTATTATGTTTAGGGATATTTGCTACAATAATGCCTATGTAGTTAAGTTTGTTGCACTTAAATGCTTATGTAAAATTTTTGGCAGTAATAATGCCTATCGTTAATGTTTTGGCGCAGCCGTTGGTCCCTGAGCCGTTAGGGGTATACAGGGTACACGTGGCACAACCCGATTGAGTTAAATTATTAAAATTTAAAACAAAAACAATTAATGTTTCTGTTTTCTAAATAACAAGTTTTAAAACTAATAAAAAAAAAACGATTGTCTTAATAACAAGTTCTAAAACTAATCTAAAACAAAAAAATCTAAAAATTCCTTACCCAGAAAAGACGATCGAAGCTTTCCCCCCGATGATCGAAGAGACGACGACAGGAACACGGAATAGACGACGACGGTTTTGCCTCCACAATGCCGACCATTTGACAACTGGAGGAACAACCACCCGACTATGGTGAGTTCTTTTCTTTTGTACAGAACCTGTTGACTGGGTTTCATTTCTTCTCAAAGTCTTTTTACAATTTTTTGGGGAGAATGATAATGATACTCTATATAGAGTAGTTTGGGCGGGGAAGGATGCTGATTTTCAAATTTTTTGGGGGTGAGAGTTTTGTTGATTTACAGTAGGTGGTATTATCAAAATTTGGGTAAAATTGTTGTTGGGAAGCATGTGCATACAATTGATAGAGTGGGGTCCATTGAAATATATGTTTTGTTTATTGAGGGAATCTTTGTTGTTATGGTCCATGGTTCAATCGTGTGGTGGACTATGTTGCTCTTCAAGTGTGTGAATTATATTGTGTTTCGGTTTGTGTGTGTGTGAAGTGTTGACATAGCATTTTTTATTTCTGTTGACTAGGGTAGTATTCTAAACCAGAGTTGTCTTTATTTAACATGTGGTCATACTAAGATCTTCACTATTGCAATACACCATGGGGGAAGCTGGTTTACTCCATTCGGCAATACAAGATATGAAGGAGGTAAAGTTGATTATGTTGATTGGGTGGATATTGATTACTTCACTAGGATGGGATTGGATGGAATGACCTTGGACTTAGGACATAAACTTCCAGTGGGTTTTATGTACAAACCAATAAGAAATGTGCTTAATATGGACTTCATGGTGGTAGGGGATAAGGAGATCCTAAGAATTGTAGAGGATATTGAGAAGAATCAGGCTACAAAGATTGACATATATCTTGTTTTTCCTGAAACAGTCCGACCTTTAGATTGGAAGGAAGATTCAGAAGCTGTTAAACATGTCCCTGCTACCACTTTACCTCCTCTGAAAAGATGTATTATAGAGGAATTACCAGATAATTGTGATGTCCCTGCAAATGTTGTTGGTATCCCTGTTGATGCAACCATTGGTGGGGAACAGGAAGAGTTTGATGCTGATCAATATTCAGAGGAATTTCAGGATGTTGACTTTGATGAACCTGATGAAGAGGAATCTGAAGAAGAGTTTGACTACATGGATTATGAAAGTGATATGGAGAACCAAATACCAGAGGTGGTTTTGCTTTCAGATTCAGAGGATGATATTGGTGATGTGAGCGAAGATACAGTTGAGGAGAACCAATAACCGGTTCAGGGTGATAGAAATGGGAAAGGAAAGCAAGCTGATGTAAGGGAAAATACAGCTAAGAAGAGCCAGGACAAAGTTCAGCGTGACAGAAAAGGGAAAGGAAAGAAAACTGGCTGTAGTAGAAGAGAGAATGATGAAGATTTCATATTGGAGGAGGAAGAATTTGAGCAAGATGTTGAAGCTGGGATAGAGATGGGTACACAGTCTGACCCTAGGAGGTGGGGGCGATCAATTTCAGATTTTTGTACTCAAAATGTTGTTGATGGAGACTCAGATGGTATATGTTCTAAGGAGGAGTTACACGAATTGAAGTCAGTTGATGAGTTTGATGCTAGTAAAAATTCCAAAGAATTCAACCCGAAAACCAAAATGCAAAACTTCCAATTTGTTCTTAGCATGGAATTTGCCACTGTTACAATTTAAGGAATGCAACAAGGGAGTACTTTATTGAAGGTGATCGAGAATATGTATTTATTACCAATGATTCAAATAGAGTTAGAGTTAAGTACAAGGGTGAAAACTGTGATTGGATGTTGTTTTCTTCAATAGTTAACAAGACAGATGGCAAGACAATGAGGGTCAAAACACTTGTTGACAAGCATAGTTGTGGCATTGTTTTGGACAATAAAAAGCTGACCTCAACTTGGCTTGCAAAGCACTTTTTGGAGCAATTTAGGCTAAATCCGAGTATGGAATACACTGCATTTAGGGAGATAACTGCAAAGACCAAGTACTCACGTGTGTCTAGCTGGACATTTTACAGAGCCAAGACAAAAGCAAGGAAGATGTTGGAAGGGTCTGTCAAGGAACAATACGCCATTCTTGATGATTACTGTAAAAGGTTGTTGGCTACCAATCTTGGCTCTACTGTGAAGTTGAAAATTGATTTGGTTAATGGGAGAAGGACATTTCAGCGTATTTATATTTGTCTTAAGGCATGTAGAGATGGCTGGTTGGGAGGTTGTAGACCCTTAATTGGTCTTGATGGCTTCATTTTAAAAGGGTATTGTAGGGGCATTTTATTGGCTGCAGTAGGCATTGATGGTAATAACTCCATGTTTCCTATTGCCTACTGTGTTGCTGAAAAGGAAAACACTGAGGTTTGGACTTGGTTCTTGGAGCTATTGAAGGATGATCTCAGGAATTTGAGTCCTACCAAGGTGACAATGATGAGTGATCGTAAAAAAGGATTAGAAAATGCAGTGGGAGCCATCTTTAGTGGGTGTGAGGTGAGGTATTGTGTTAGACATCTTCATGCTAACTTTAAAAAAGAATATCCTGGGCTTTTACTTAAGCAACTTTTGTGGGCAGCAACTAATACTACAACACTAGCTGAGTTTGCTTGAGCAATGCAAGAAGTCAAGGATGTCTCGGATGGTGCTTACAATTGGCTGGCAGGGAAGAACCCCACAGAGTGGAGTAAGTCACATATTTTAGAGTACCCAAAATGTGACATTTTGGTGAATAATTTGTGTGAGAGTTTCAATGCAGCCATACTTGATGCTTGCGACAAGCCAATTATAACTTTACTAGAGAAAATTAGACTTTGGTTGATGTCTCAGTTTTATAACAAAAAAGCTGAGTTGGAGAAGATGACTCAACCTGTGGGGAAGATAATTTTGAAGATAATTGAGAAGCAAAAAGAGGTTGCAAAGCATTGTCTAGTTACTAGGTCTAACAGGTTTCAATTTCAGGTTCAATGCAGCAATGGCAGTGCCTTGGTTGTCGATTTCAACTATCTGGGCTTCCTTGTGGCCATGCACTAGCTACTATCTGGTTCATGGGAGGTAATGTCTTTGATTATGTCAACGGATTCTATAAAAAGGAATCGTTGCAAAAAGCATATGAACAGAGTGTGCATCCTATGCCTAGTCAAGATATGTGGCCTCAAACAGGACTTAACCCAATTGATCCACCACCTGAGACGAAGCTGCCTGGAAAACCTAAGAAAGATAGGAGAAGGGAGACAGATTGTAATGCCCTGGCTACCCCAGAATAGTTACGGAGAACGGTGAACCGGAAATTTGACTCGCTACCCGAGTCCATTGGCTAAAAACGTGATCTAAGTGTTATTATCAGGTTAAGGTGGAAAACCAGTAAAAGGAAAGGGTACATTTCATTAAGTAAATAAACTGCTCATGAGCCTTTTAAAATGTTTACAAGTAGTTCGTATTACAAAAGAGTCGCTACAGTTTCATATTTACAAACTCCGCCGGCCTAAGCGGCAAAAATAGGGTAAACCCCTAGTCCTTCTGAGAACTCCTCGACTGTGGCGGTCAAGCGGCCCTGTATGTACATTACATCGCCCAAGCTCTCCGCTCAAGGCTGGCCAAGCTTTTCCTTTCCTTTACCTGCACCACGTAGCACCCATGAGCCAAGGCCCAGCAAGAAAACACAATAAGATACGGTATAATATCAACAACGATCATAATAATCATCCAAGACTATCAGTCCAACAAATAGGTGACAATAGCCAAAAGTCAAAGTAATGAGCATCGCTCCCTCTAGCCATGTGACGATAGGGTCACCAGGGCTTAATCGATAAGTGTTTCATCCATAAGTTTGTTCAGGACAGGTGCATGGTGATTGGTCACCAACATAACCTTCCTCACCACTCTAGAGTCGAAACTATGGAAAACGTCCCTTAGCCACGTGACAAACGGTCACCGGGGTCATATACCTTGGCTATAGTCATCTGGTCGTAGACCAGGCAAGCGCTTGTAAGTTTCTTCGACCTTAGGTCGGTCTCGCATTAGTGCCATAGAGCCACTCAATGCGTGATCATCGACTTTAGAGTCGGTCCCTGACTAGTCAGTGTCTTTAACAGGTGATTAGCAATCATTAGCATTTGATATGCAATCCACGTTCACATATAACAAACAACATGCCTCAATATCAAACCATGCATGTCATATACCTGTACAGGGTGCAACTGTGTCCATACACTGTTTTCTTACCTCAAGTTCGAGCGAGAAGTATGATAAAGACGACCCCTGAGAACGATCGGTCTTTTAGCTCCTTAACGGTTACCTAATCGCAACCAATTATAACCTCCATTAATGAGAATCCACAATAATAGGGTCTTAACCTAAGCACCATCCTCGGGAACTCGAAACATGCCCACACGGTGAGTAGAATCGATCCCGGGCCTTAAGGATTGAAACCCCAAGTCAAAAACCCTTAAAAACACTCAAAACGGGGTTTGGAAGGAACAGGGTAGCGCTACAGCGCTCAACCCCTAGCGCTACAGCGCTAAACACAGAACCGCCCAAGTGCCAGAAACCCTCCTGAGGAGCGCTATAGCGCCCTAGGGTGGGCGCTGTAGCGCTACCTCCAGCCCAAAACTTCCCTGAACCGACCTTCTTCATCTCCTTCGATTCTAACTCGATTCCCAAGCTTCCAAAGCCTATTCTTGATGCCAAATGAACCCAAAAACCATCCCAACACATCCCAAACATCACAAGCATGGGAACCCTAGCCAAAACTCCCAACAAAACCCATGAATTCACCCTAAACATTTCAGCTGCAAAACAAAACTAAAACAGAGCAAACCAGAGAAACTATGGTTAAAAACTTACCCAAAGCTTGGCTTTCGAAGCTCTTCAATAGTGGAACACACTCCCAAACTCCCAAGGCTTGCTTCCCAAGCTAGAATCCTCAAAGTTGGCTCAAAAACCACAAAGAACAGAGAGAAAAAGAAGGTACGGGAGAACTCTCAAAGATACTCTGTTTTTCCATCACCTGTTCAGCTAAATAAGGTTATATCTATCCTAGGGGTGAAATGAACATTTTACCCCTAGGTCAATTAATGGTTTCTAAAGACTCCCAAGGGCATTTTTGGTACTTTCCTCCTAACTCGTTAATCATAATTAACGCTCTCCAATTCCCGTTATTCTCAATAATCTCAAACACCAATAATTCACATCCCGTTACCCTTTATCTCCCGGTAACGCTCTAACCATCAAAATCACCCCGAGACTCAAACCAAGTTCCGACACTTAAACCTGTTGTGACTAAACCGCTAATCAATAACTACGATCGTCTCATGTCGAACAGCTCGAACAAACCCACATCATAATGTGGTCTCAACATATATCATCGACATGCATACAATTAACATTATATTATAATATAATTCTCATAAACATACATAAACACGTTTAATGGCATAATTAAACAATTATGGCCCTCCCGGCCTACAAATCCAGCCGTTAAACCACATTAGGGAATCCGGGGCATTACACAGATGAACCTCCACCTGCTTTAAAGAAAGCTCGAAGAACTGGACAAGTTAAAACATGCAACAATAGTCTGAAAACAGGGCTCAGGAGAGAAACATGCAAATCTGCTAATGTAATGCCCCAATCTCCAGGGACCGTTACGGTGTGCCTTGTAAACAATGCTATACTCGCTAATCGAGTCATTTGGCCAAAATCGTGAACTAAGTATGATTAGCGGTTTAGGGATTAAAAACCTTGGCTAGGATGTAACGTTTCACTAGAACGTTTAATATATACATTGGGATCCCGAAAATATAAATTTCAGAGTTTATTATAGAAAATGTTTACAACAGGCCGTTCTAAGCGGCAAAACAGGGTTCAACCCTAGTTCCACTTTAAACCTCGGCCGTGACGGACGAGCAGCTGCATATGTACACGTCATCACCTAAGCCCTCCAACTCAAGGATGGTCTAGCTTCCTCTTTCCTTTACCTGCACCACATAGCACCCGTGAGCCGAAGCCCAGCAAGAAAACATAATACTTTATAAATATTATCGAATGATTATCATTATAATCACACTTAGCGTAAAGCTTTCAAACCAATGAGTGAACATCATGATTCAAGAGGGAGAGTGGCTGCTAGGTAAACCACAAGCCTCCAAGTTCTTATTTCATTCATCGACCCTCACGGTCGGTCTGGCATTAATGCTCTTTGAGTCATTCAATGCCGATGGTCGATTAGATCTAATCTCCGTTGGCTTGCATGATCCACGCTATGGCTATTCAGACTAATGAGTCAGCGCTTATGTGACCAGTGTCCAGTATCACTGCCGAACCTGACTCATAAGTCACAGCTTCACAGCTGATACCAACACCTTTGCCAATTCTGACTGATGAGTCAGTGCAACGTGACCAGTGCCCAGTACCACTGCCGAACCTGACTCATAAGTCACAGCTTCACAGCTGATACCAACACCTTTGCCAATTCTGACTGATGAGTCAGTGCAACGTGACCAGTGCCCAGTACCACTGCCGAACCTGACTCATAAGTCACAGCTTCACAGCTGATCCTAGCTCCTTTGCCAAATCTAACTAATTAGTCAATACCATGCACAAGTAAGCAATGCTATCAATATGTATCATATGTCAATTATCCGAGAATAGGGAATTCAACATGCTTACTAAACAGTTGCTAGCATAATCATGATCATGCACAAACTCAGAGACTCAAGCTCTGGCCAATCTCATATTCATCACTCATGGCATGCCCTAATCATATGTTTCTCGTGCATCACATGCATCACACTTAATCATCCAGCATGCCTCAATAATAATCATATGCAAATGACAAAATTGCCAGGCATTCATTATGCTATCAATGTTTACATTTAAACATCCAACATGCATCAAGAATAACCATGCATGTCATACTTAATAGCCAACCAACATGCATCATAATAGTCATGCATGTCATGCTCAATAATCAACCAACATGCATCCATAATAGCCATGCATGTCACATATACACAGGGTGCAGTTTTCTTACCTCAGATTCGAGCTAGAACCAATATAAGAACGACCCTTGAGAACGATCAACCTTTAAGCCCTTAGCGGTCACCTAATCATAACCAAATATGGAACACCATCAATAACATGATAATCAAAGGTTTCCACACCAATATCTAGCCTTCAAGAGACCAATCCAAACTAATCCAAGTAGTAGGGACACTCCCGAGGCCCATAGCTAAGTTCCCGGGGTCAAAACGAGCAAACGGGGTGAAAACAGGGCAAGGGCTGCGGCCCTAGCACCTTGGGCCGCAGCCCCCAGGGTTCTCTGAGGAAAGAGCCACGGCGCCCAGCAAGGCCAATTCCTGACACCTGCTTCATCGAACTAGGGCTGCGGCGCACAAGAACAGGGCCGCGGCCCCCAACCCTGGGCCATTCCCAAACGTGTTTCAAGCACTCTAAATCCTCCAAAAACATACCCAAACATTCCCCAATCATCAAATCAAAGTTCCCAAGCTTCCCAATACTCCAAAACCCTCAAAACTCAAGGCTCAAACCGACCAAAAACTCAACAATTAACAAAGTCCAATCCTAAGCTTAGAAACTTTAAAAACTTAAAACTTCAAACTTAGATTACCTTTGATTGGGTTGTTTTCCGTCAAATCCTTCGGTTAAGAAACTCCTAATCTTTCCTAGGATCACTATGCCTCGACCCTCGCCTGATTCCGACTCCTGGAACTCAAGATTTCCTAAAAAATGCTCAAACGGTATAACAGACCGTCAGAGAGAAAACGAAAGGTTTTCTAACGTACGTTCTTATCTGACAAGCTACTTCAAGCTTAAGTAACCTCAAATAAAACCTAGTGCTCGGGGTCCTGAAAACACCCTCGGGGACACTATAGTCAAAACTTCCAGAATTTCACACTGATCTCAAATATTCCCAATCTATCACCAAATAAACATTTCTATTACCCCAAAATTGACCCCGTTATGACGAAACCGCTAATCCATTATATATGACCGTCCCATGCCGAATAGCTCGAATATATCTCCATAATAATGAAATCTCATTCACAAATTACAGTATGCACCCAATTTACAAATATGCCCTCAATAGGCCAAATTACCAAAATGCCCTTATAAGTATAAATACACCCATATGCATGCATTCACCATCATATACTAATATAATTCACGTAAACATGCATATAATCATTAAATATCATAATAAATCAATTATGGCCCTCCCGGCCTCCTAATCAAGGTCATAAACCTTATTAGGAAATTTGGGGCATTACAGCTAAGGTGGTTGAGGTATAAACTTTATGCTTTCTTCTCTTCCTAGATAATTGTTATCATTGATTCAAGAATGAATTAGAATTAGTTGCTTTATCATTGTTTTGTGAATTTGGAGCTAAATATTTGTTTGTTCAACCTATTTTAGAATCGTGTGGTCAAAAAGCGAGGTCGTCCACCACCGCAGATACCAACTGAAGCCACACTTTTAAGGAAGGAAAGAAGGCTGAAACAACATGCAAAATAATGAACTAGTGGCTGTTGTGAAAATCCAACACACAAGTATGCGTATCGTCTTTACAAGTAATAACTCATGTAAGTGAGATCGTTCCCACAAGGACTGTAGCTAAGTACCAATTAATTGAATTTTTGTTTCTATTTGGCTATCGAAAAATGGATTGTTTAAACTAAATAAACTGAACAATAAATAAATAACAAAACAATAAACAAGATTCAATCAAGAAATGAAATGTAGGGAAACTAATTTCAATTGCTTCCACTTCCTATTTCAATAATGCAAAATAATTTTCATTCTTCTTCTAATGTGATGGCAGATTATAAAATTACCAATATTCCTATTAAGACATAAAGGTACTAAATCGCAAGGTAAAATACTGCATTTCTGAGATAAATTACATAAGCAATCAGCATTAAGTAATAATCTAAAGCCACACAAGCTACACAAATACTTTCATTTTGCATCAAAACTTATGTTTATTCAATTAGAGCATTCCTAATATTCACTTTTCAGATTTCATATTAGAATCATAGATCATGTAAAAGGTGGCCAACCTAAAACATGTATTGATAAAAAATATGAATAAATCACATATCAATAGAAGAAAGGAAAATATCAAAATTGCATTAATCCATAGAAAGCTTCAGACAATCTCCATTAAAAACCCTAAATTGGAGTTTAGTTCATAATCTCCATTAACAAATTCTTAACTGATTCAAAAACAAACATACTAAAAAACTATAAAAATAAAGAGAGAAGAGAATAAACTAGTTGAGATTGTCACGATCCGCCAGCGCTTGCTCCCGTCTTCTTTTTCTCCTTTTTCTAGGTTTTGAGCAGTCTGCCTCCTTTTTTTTTCAAAATCGCGACTCCCCCTCATTAAAACGAAGACCTCATTCTATATTTCTCCCAAAATGACGAAATTGCCCTTAAAATTCTGACACGTACGGACGTCAGTGCCGCAGCGCCATTCTGAAATTGAGACGTCTCGGTTTTCTGGAAAATGGCTCGCCGCAGCGCTAATTCTTGCGCCGCGGCCCTAATACAATTTCAGCAAAACTTGAATAACTCTTCAGTTTAGCATATTTTCTCCACAATCCACTCCAAACGCCCAAAACATATGCTTAAACCTGAAATCAAGCAAAACAAGCATAAACCCGCTCCAAAAACACATAAACCATTAAAAAGACAATGATAAGGACACTTAAAAAGGAGGCTAAAATTAGCCTAACAGTGGCGCAAAGAATGCTCAACCCAATAAGGTTTGACTAGAAGGAGTTTCATCTTTTGATTTTATTTTGAACTAGTGGTCGAATCTTGTATTTTGGTGTCTGTTATGTGTTATTCAAAGTTGGTATTTGGATGTTGTGGTTGATGGCTGCGTTTTGAGTCATGAAAGTGTTATGTTGACCATTTTAGAGTCATGTACAAATCACCTTTTGCACTAATCATATAGACTTGTTGATCATATCTATTTTTTGAGTCATGATAGGATCATGCTGGCCATGATATTGGTCATGTACAGATCAGATACATTTGGCTTTTTAGGCCTATATTTTTGTACCTATCTCTTATGGTAATGAATGTTGTTTACCCAAAAACGGCTGGTGGTGACGTGGCAAGGATTTCTCATACGTGGTTGACACGTGACAGAGTCGAAATAAGGAGATGTTGTTCGACTATTGACCAACTACACATTGCTTCGCCAAACCTCACAATTAGATACGACCAGGCTGGTCGTATGATTCGATTTATTTCCTTAAAAGATTGTAATCTTGTAATAACTACGTTGATTATTTCCTCTTTATTGCCTTGATACACGTATATTAAGGATAGTTAAGGCCCATTGTCCCATGTAACCCCTCTTGAGCCTATAAATATGCATGAAATAGCTCAAGGAATGGACTTTTGACCTTTGAATCTTTTTGGAATACTAAAAGAGAGAGGATACAGTGCGATTATCCATTGTTAGGAAAAATTAGATTGCCTCAATGGAAATGGTAAGATAATACAACTCTATGCAATAATATTTCAAGTAAATATAGACTGATTAAATAAAGTTACAACTCTATAACTGAAAATTACAAATAAACAAAGAAAAGGAAGAAGATGATGAAGAAGAAGAGAATAGTGAGAATACAACTCTAAGCAAAAGATTACAAGTAAAATAAAGGTGTTTGAAACAAAATAGAAGATTACAACTCTTAAACAAAATACACAAGTAAATAGAACAAGAGAATAAAAAGAAAAGAAATAGAATAAAATGAAGAACAGAAACACAAGTAAACTCTCAATTACATAACCTAAGTGAAGATGGTTGGGGATCACCAACTTGAACAAGGTTTAAAATCTTTGTCCAAAAGCTTATTTCCCTTAACTCAAGCACTAAGGGATCTCTCTAAGATTGTGGAAATGCTTTATGGAATTATCAAGCCTCAAGGTGTTTCTAGCCAAATGCTCTAATGGATAGAAATGTTGTGTCTTTCAAGTGAGCTATAGGCTCCTATTTATAGAGTTTAGAGACACCCTTTGAATTTCAAATTCCACCAACCCCCATGGTTGTTACCAATGTTTAATTGGATTAATATGGAATCAAAAATGAGATTTGGGAGTTAGTTGGGTTTTTTGAGCCGTTCAACAAAGATTGAAAAAACTGAAGAAAAAAAATGGTCAGTTTTGGCCTGTGGCCGCGGCCAGAGACATTAGTGGCTGCAGCCACTACTCTCTGTCCCACTGGCCGCGGCCACTGACCATTTTCAGCACTTAAAAATGTGTCGTTTTTCCAAACGGTTCCAAACCCTCCCAAATGATTTTGTAACCCCCAAAACATATTATTGGGGTTAAAACTATATCTCTAACAGCCATTTCTCAAATGGATTTATGAAATTCATCTCAATATTGTGTAACACCAAATTTACACAATAAAGGGTAATATTTGGAAGTTACAAATTTGTAACACCAAATATGTTACATTATTTGGATATATCTCGTATATCTAAATATTGTAACTCTCTATTATATGTTACAATATGTGACACTCTTTGTCACATTTATGTAATCTAAAACATTATATTATAATATAATATTACATTATATTATAAAATAATATAACATCCATCATCTTGTTGTAATTCTCCCAAGGTTTGTGAAACTCAAGAACCCTAGTTCTTTGATCACGTCATTGGGATTCAATATTAATAATAGCACTAAGTGGACGTAGGTTATTACCATTCTTTGGGGTCGAACCATTATAAATCGTCTGTGTCTATTCTTTACCATTAGATTATATTCTTGATTATTATCTCATTTCTTATCGTATTTTTGACTCCACGTCGTTGGCCAAATCGAGGGTCAACAAATGTAACTAGTTGTTGATCATATTTATTTCACAAAATACATAAACTAGAATGCTGAATTCAAAATAGACCAAGATAGATTACATTGATTCAGGGTTTCATTTTACAACAAAATTCATTACAAATCAATGCCTAGGGTGTAATAGCTTTGTCATTGCCAATATTGCACATGAAGATTACCCAAAAATAAACTAACAATACCAACAACTTCTACTTTGATTTTGTAGACCAAATAACCACAACCAATATAATTACAGCAAAATACAAAGTATTCAAAAAGTAGTAACACTACATTCGACCTCCATCATTTACTCTACCCCTACTTTCAACACAACTTTCACAGCTTTCTCTTCCAACATTTTGAAGGTTGTGAGATTGTGTCTCAAATCCATTTGAAGAACCACTACATTGTCGATGACTTCCAATGTCAGTTGTCGTACTTAGGGATGTGATTTCAGTTTCAAGGTCACCAATTTTTCTTAGTAGTCTAGGGATGACCACCTTTGCTTGTTGGCACATGGGAGGGTCTATCCATTCAAAGAAATTACACCCACCATGAACTGAGTTGACCCAAACATACAAAGTTTCTAGTCAACACCCATAATCATTTATTCAATGTATCAGATTACAAAAACAAATGGAGACCAATCTTACCCGATACTTGTTGCATGTTCTGAATCTTCACCCAGGATTTTTGTTTGTCCAAGCCGTTCTTTCTACCACTGGCATTGGGGGTCGACAATGACATTTTTTTTCAATCTCCATTAAATCAATGCAAAAGATGTCTTAACCCCCAATTCGAAGGAATTACAAGTTCTCTTCTAGTGGGTTTAAGTGTTATATTGTCGGGGGGAAAGCGTTTGGGTGAGGTCGGGGGGAAAGCTTCGATCATTTTTCTGGGTAAGGAAATTTTAGATTTTTTTTGTTTTAGATTAGTTTTAGAACTTGTTATTAAGACAATTGGTTTTTTTTTTTGTTATTAGTGTTAAAACTTGTTATTTCGAAAACATAAACATTAATTGTTTTTGTTTTAAATTTTAATAATTTAACTCATTCGGGTTGTGCCACGTGTACCCTGTATACCCCTAACGGCTCAGGGACCAACGGCTGCATCAAAACATTAACGGTAAGCATTATTGCCGCCAAATTTTTTACATAAGCATTTAAGTGCAACAAACTTAACTACATAGGCATTATTGCCGCAATATCCCTTATGCTTATGCTTATTTATTTCATACATTTTTTTAAATAATGCAACTTAATAGTGTATATAAAGTTATTTATGTGCAATTATATTTATTTCAAAATAATAAAGGCTTACATATCATTTTTTATCTTCTAAATTTATGTGATAGTTTGTTTTTTATCAAGTGATTGTAGCTCTTTTTCTTCATCAAATTCACCAAAGGACATTGTGAGATATATTAGAAATTAAAAATAGTTGATGCATGTATATTCTACACTATGACTTTTTCAATTCTTATTTTATTTATAATATTAATTTCTTTTTTAAATATTATTGTATTTTATATATATATCATGTATTCATGTAAATATATATATCTATGTCAATGTCAATGTTGTGTTTATATGTCATGTAGAGATTATTGATATAAATATTTATATATACTATAGAACTATAATTCATCATATTATATATATATTTAAAAAAAAACAGTGAACTCATTTTTGTTAAAATTATAGACAATGTTTACAACTTTAAAACTAATATGTGCATTGCACATTGCTTCTACCTAGTATAAATATATATATGATTAGTTATAAGTTGCATTATAAAAAAAAATTACAAAATAAATATGTACATGATAAATATTAATAATTTCGTGATAGTTTAGTTATTAATATTAAAAAAATATAGGTAAGAATTTATTTTAATGAAAAATTAATTTTATTTATAAAACTATTAAATATTTTTTTAAATGTCATGAAAATATATTTTTTTAATATCATGTTTGGTATTGTCATAAATTAAGTGATTCAATTTTTTTGTTTTAAATTGATTCACCATTTCTTTTATATATTTTTTTTATGTATTTTGAAATAAAAATCACATTTAGGAATTTAAATGATAAAATTTGAAAAAAATTAAGGACTTAACTCATACAAAATTAATATTTAGGATGTACTTATATAAAGTATAAAGAATAAGTAGTGAGTATATATATTTATATAAATAAATGATGAAATTAACAAGATAAGTCTTGTTATCTAGATCTGGCAGGTAAAGACTCAACTCTGCTAGTTTATTAAATTTTCGTCCCACGAATTAAATATTATGCATTGAAATCAACAATTTAAATAAATACTCTCCCCCCTGTTTTCACATGTGTACGTACTCAAGAAAAGTTTTTGTAAATCTCATTGATTATTCAACTCGTTAGTTTTTTTTATTCAAATATAAACATATGGGCAAGTATTATTAAAATTAACATTTAAAAAATAGTATCAAATAAAGTAAAAATATAAAAAAAAAGACTACATACTTTGCCAAATCTCAGCCGTGGATCTCTCTTCATCCATAATCCATGCAATATTTTGAATATTGCAATTATTGCTCAACATACAATACTTTAATAATTATTAGATTTGAATATGGAAGTAATATTTCTAGTCTTCTCTAATTATTTAAATATTTAACTACCCTCAAAATAAATTTTAAAAAAGAAGTAATGTATAAATATTTCATGATTAATTACTTCACATGCATAGGCATTTTCTATGTGGGTCATAGCCTCAGAAGTGGGAACAACGTAAAATTATTTTCATTGATGCAGATGGAATCACACACGATTATCTGCCAGCAAATTGTTTTATTTTATTTCTTCTAGTGTTATCTGTTTAATTCAAACAAAAATAAAATAACTTATTATGTTACACAACTGATTACTACAGTCACCAGCGCCGGGTATGAAAACGTCGGAACCAATTCAAACGGGGACATATGTGTACGTATCATGTTGCTCCTTGTTTTCTTTAATTTATTTTTCTTTCGTTAATTCTAATTTTCTTATTTTTATTTCTAGCTAGCTCCACACAAAACAGCGAGTACTATACTCTCCTCTTTTTGAAAAGAAGAAGTTGAGCATCTTGGGTTGGTGGGTTGGAGAAGGGAGGGAGCTTGATCTCTTGTAATAATATTTTGGCAAAGACTAAAGAGGTAAGAGCACCAACACTTAGCCTTGCAAATAAAGTTTTATTAATAATATCTCAATTACATATATCAATCTCACTAGTCACATATTTTGTGATCAGGAATATATATATATATATATATGTTTATATAAGATCATGGCTCATGAGTTCATTTCGAAAGGCTTCCGGAAATTTTGGAATCGATCGGAGATTCGTGTATCGGTTCTAGTGAGTCTGGTCTTACAAATCATTCTGGTAGTGTTGGGAAAAAGGAGAAAGTATTCAACAAAAATATGGATTAGATTCATTCTATGGCTGTCATATTTGTTAGCCGACTGGGTAGCAACACTATCTATTGGTGTACTTTCCAATTTACAAGGGAGCGAATCAGATGATGACACTTCAACGAGCCAAAATTACACTGTAACATCATTCTGGGCTCCTTTTCTTCTTCTTCACCTGGGTGGCCCGGACACCATTACGGCTTATTCCTTAGAAGACAACGAGCTATGGTGGAGAAACTTTGTTACGCTTGGGGGACAGCTGGGAGCTGTTTTCTACATCTTCCTCAATGCTTGGTCGAATAATATCCTCAACTTTCTATCTATTCCGATTCTTATAGCTGGGTTCATCAAGTTTGGAGAGAGGATCTGGGCTCTAAGGCGTGCCAGTAGTGAATGCTTTAGAAAATCCATGTTCCCTTCTCCTGAAGCAGGCCCCAGTTACTCAAGGCACATGGACGAATATTGGTCCAAGAGAGAGGAGGGTTTTAAGGTGTCTTTTGAGACAACATTTGAAGTTCCCACGGTTGGTCACACTCATCATCATCATCTCCGCAGTGTCATCCGACCAAACAGCATAGTCCCTTACGCACACAACCTCCAACACGCCCACAAATTCTTCGGCATGTTCAAGCCCCTTTTCGCAGACCTTATCCTCAGCATCCATGACATAGTACATAGTCAGTCGTTCTTCCAGGAAACATCTTGCGATGAAGTTTTTAGGGTGATAGAGATCGAGCTGGGGTTCATGTACGACGTGTTCTATACGAAGGCTCTCAAATTTAACTCCGCTCTTGGTTGTTTTTCCTGTTTCATCACATGCGCTTGTGTGGTATCTGTGTCTGTGGTTTTCTTCATCACTGACAAACGACACTACTACACCGTAGACATAGTCATCACCTACATATTGCTGGCTGGAGCTATTCTCCTGGAGATATATGCTTTATTTTTACTACTCTGCTCCGACTGGATAATGCTTTTGCTGAGCAAGCACAGGAATGGAGTGGTTGTGAATCGTTTATACAAAGCAATTTCTTTAATTTCACCATCCACAGAACAAAGCAAGAGGTGGTCTAATAAAGTTGGACAACACAACCTTATAAGTTTTTGCCTCAAAAAGTCTACTAAAAGGTGTTGGTTTTTACGCTATTATGATAAGTTAATGTTCAAGTACTGCTATGATAGACCTAGTATTGCAAAAAATAATAAGTTGAAAGAACTCATCTTTCAGCAGCTTCTGATGAAATTAAAATTACAGAGAAACACTGACCTTAGCGCTTGCAAGGAATTATGCGATCAAAGGGGTGAATGGGTTCTCAAAAATGAGAAATGTGACCACATTTTTGGATGGAGCATCAGAGGAGAATTCGACCAGAGTATCCTTCTTTGGCATATTGCAACAGATCTTTGTTATGATGAAGATAGTGGTGGTGATGAGAGCTCAAGTGGTACTTCTCGACGGGAGTATCCTCCGGGGGAGCTGAGCAAGTTGATGTCGGAATATATGATGTACATTCTTGACTTGCGACCCTTTATGCTGCCCAATGGTATTGGGCAAATCAGGTTCCAAGACACATGCTCTGAGGCCACTGAGTTCTTCAAAGAAAAAAGATCCATAGCGGATGAAGGCAGGGCTCGTAGAGGATTGTTAAGAGTTAGCACAACAATTGCTCCGTCGGAAGTGAAAAGAGGTAGAAGCAGCACGGTGTTGTTTGAGGCCTGTAGGCTTGCGAAAGACCTGCAGTCCCTTGAAAGAGAAGAGAATTGGGACAGAGAAAAGAAGTGGAATCTGATAAACCATGTTTGGGTGGAAATATTATGTTATGCTGCTAGCCAATGCCAAGGGAATCATCATGCTCAACAGCTAAGGCGAGGTGGCGAGTTGCTCACTCATGTCTGGCTTCTTATGGCCCATCTTGGTATAACCAAACATTTTCAAATTGCAGATGGCCATGCAAGGGGTGTTAAGATGATTTTTTATTGAAACCAACTTGTCCAGATGAAACAACTTCTTGTACGACTAGCCTGTGGGAGGAATTTTCTTAGTGATCGATCATATATATAGATCCTAATTTAAGGACCTACTAATTTGGTTAGTTGAAAATATAAACATGTGGTTTCTTGACAATTTTTTGTGTGTAATAAGTGGCAGAGTGGTGAAATATATTAATAAAGATATGGAATATAAAAAAAAACAGAGGAAAATGTCACTCGAAATCCTCATCAAATATATTTTGTTTATAATCCATTTTAACATTTTGGGACTGTCTAAAAATTATAGCAAGATGGCCACCAATTTTAGAATTGTACTCTATATATATATATATATATATATATATAGTCGTATGTATTTAGTCAAAGTATATTGGTACCTGAACACCATGGTCCATGTCCACTATTAATCTCGTATCACCTATTGTGGTGATTGGTATGTATGCAAGTTTAAGATCCTCGAAACAGTAAAGCAGGCTGCTGAAAGATAGTACAATTACAATAGTGTAGAAAACAACGCATATAAAGATCCAATCTGACTGAGATTTTGGAGAGGCCTGATCCAATCTGAAATAATGGGCCTTCTATCTCTGTTTCTCCGATTTTTTATTCTTTCTTTCTAAAAAAGACCGTTTGAGGAAACTACACAATCTTTAAATACACCTAAAACGACATAAAGAATGACTGAAACTTCAAAAGATTTTGATTAAAAAAAAATAGAGAAAGGATCAAACATAATCCAGTCAATAATTTGGAAAGACGAAAACAATAGGCAAAAATTGTTAAACTTGAAACACGCACTGTGTTTAAAAAAACAGCTTTTTCACAAAACCGACAATTTTCAGAAAACGACATTTTATAAGAAAAACGACAATATTTAAAAAAAATGAAAATGATTTCAAAAAACGATACCGTTTAAATAAACGACATCAAAAGACATTGTTTAAAAAAACGACATTTGTCAATAAAAACGACAATGATTTTTTTTAAACGACATTGTTTCAGAAAAGCAACAAGAGTTTTCAAAAACCGACAATGCTTAAAAACGACAATATTTAAAAAAAGACAACATTTTTCTAGGCATAACATCTCTGTCTCTCTTTTTTTTTTGTTTAAGTGCACTCAAAATATGTATACAAATATTATATATAATAAAGTGATATTAAGTTTTAAAATAGTATGTCTCAATTTAAATAAAGAATAATAATATGTACATAAAATATATGTACTAAAATATTATACACAGTAATATAATATGTCAATGGGGCTAATATTTGAATACATATTTTTTTGTGCACGTATCATTACTCTTAAATTTAAATAATGAATGGTTGAAACTAAACCCATTATTTTAAGAAATAGTGGCACATCAATAGGAATAATGTTTGAGCGTATGAATATTTAATCTTTTTTTTAGATATAGCTGACACATTAGACTACATCAATCCCTCCTTTACCTATGTTGAGATACTTAAAATGATATTTCCCTGTTAGGATTTCCAAGATGATGATGACTAGACAGCAGAAAATAGATTAAATTTATCAAAATAGTTGATTCCTTAGTTAACTGATACATGCTTATTTCTTAAGAAAATTAGGTTCCATTTATTCATAAAAATAAATCAAAATTTTATTTTGATGATTTAGCCAGGTATTCGGTACAATTCAGTCGGGAACTTATGGTGGGCATGGACATAGACCAAAGCATTGACAGACCAGCCGATAAGCAAAACAAATATATCACATATTATGCAAACTACGTTACAAGGATAACTACCTTTAGAACATATTACGCTTGTCATATATCTTTTTTACAGCACAATCAGCTTAGTCCTAGCGTGGCCATCTGTAATTTGAAATTGTTTGGTTATACCAAGATGAGCCATAAGAAGCCAGACATGAGTGAGTAGCTCGCCACCTCGTCTTAGCTGCTGGACATGTTGATTTTTCTGGCATTGGCTGGCTGCATATGACAGTATCTCCACCCAAACATTGCTTATCAATTCCCACTTTTTTTCTTTCTCCCAGTTTTGTTCTGTTTCAAGGGATTGTAGGCCTTTCGCCAGGCCACAGGCGTCAAATAACACTGACTTGCATCTGTCTCCTTTTACTTCGGATGGAAGAATTTCGGTGCTCACGTTGAGCAACGCTTCACAAGCCTTCTTCTCATTTATTGCTATGGACTTTCTCCCTTCCAAGAACTCGATCACTTCGGCGCAAGTGTCTTGAAACCTGATTTGTCCAACCCCATTGGGCAGCATGAATGGCCAGATGACTAGAATATATAACATATATTCGGACAAGAGCTTACTGATCTCTTTAAAATTTACAGGCCGAATCTTGTTTGGGCTTTGGTTCAGTTGAGAACTGCTCAAGTGTTCATCCGTATCAGAGTTATAACAGAGATTTGTTGCAATATGCCAGAGAAGAATGCTTTCATCAAATTCTCCCGTAACGCTCCAGCCGAGTCTGCTGTCGCATTCCTCATTCTTAAGTGCAGTCTCACCTCTATGATCACATAATTCCTTACAAGCGCTAAGCTTTCTCAAGGTACCTCTGGATTTCTTTTGAAGCTGCTTAAAGATCTCCTCTTTCAATTCTTTAGGAATGTTTTTCCTCTTGAAATGGTACTCGTATACCAACTTATCATAAAAGCTTATCAAGCGCTTCAAATAAAAACCGCATTTCCCAGGCCTATATTTGAGGCAAAATCCTATAAGGTTGAATTGTCCCATGCTATTGGACCATCTCTTGTTTTTGGGTATAAAAAACTTCGGTATATAGGAAATGAGTTGGTATAATAGATCCGCTAAAATATTCTTCCGCTGGCTTAGCCATAACATTGTCCAGTCAGAGCAAAGTAGAAAAAGAAAGGCATATATTTCAAGAATGGCAGAACCGGTCAACAGTACGTAGGTGACGACGACATGTTCGACTGAGTGAGCTTCCTTTTTACCAATGACAAAGGCCACAAATACAGAAATAACACATAACAAACTAAATAAATGGAGAAAAACACCTAGAGCGGAGTAGAACGTAACCACTTTCGTGTAAAACACATCGTAGATGAATCCAAGCTCGATCTCTATCACCCTAAACGCTTCCTCACATGGTTTGTTTTGGAAAAAAGATTGACTATTGACAATGTCGTGGATGTTTAGGATGAGGTCGGCGAAAAGTGGCTTGAACATGTTGAAGAAAGTGCAGGCGTCTAAAAGGCTTTTCGCGTCGGGAATTGTGACGTTTGCTGGAGCGGAATTAAGATGGTGACCTACTTTAGGAATGTCAACTATACTTGTTGAAGTCACCTTGAACCCCTCTGCTTTCCTCGAGCTATACTCATCCATGTACCTGGCATAGTTCGGTCCCGGATCAGGAGTTGGAAACATTGATTTTCTAAAATGTTCGCTACTGGCACGCATCATAACCAAAATCCTCTGTCCAAGCTTGATGATCGCAGCCACGAGTATTGGAACAGAGAGAAAGTTGAGCCAATTGCCAGACCAGGCGTTGAGGAAGATGTAGAGAGAGGCTATCACCTGTCCGGATAGAACAACAAAGTTTCGCAACCATAATTCAGTATCTTCCAAGGAATAGGCTGTAATGGTGTCAGGGCCACCGAGGTGAAGAAGAAGAAGAGAAGACCAAAAGGCTTTTATAACGAAGCCCGGGTTAGGATCTTCTGCACTGGTTTTGGAATTAGAAACTAAGCTGAGTGAGAGTATTGCAACCCAATCAGCTAATAGATAGGCCATCCATAGAAAGAATCTGAGTGGGATACTAGTCCAATATTTTCTCCTGCTTCCGGATACGATCAACATGGTTTGGAAGAGGAGGCTAATGAGAACCATTGATTGGATCCTCCATTCTGTCAAAACTTTAGTAAAGCTTTCAGAAAGGACAGGGGCCATTTTCTCTCTCTCTCTCTCTCTCTCTTTTGAATATCAATACGTTGCTAATCTGAAATCGAGTTTTCTGCTTCTCTAGTTGCTTTCTGAGCTCAACTGTATGAAAAGAAAAACAAATTTTCGTTAATACTAGTAATAGCTACATGGACTTGTACAAAAGACAATTAAAGAGTAAAAGTAACAGGGAAATAGTAGAGCAACGTACTATGTTCCTTTCCTTTTGAAATGGTTCAACATATTCAATACTGCCGCCCACTAAGTCTTCAAGTTTTTAAGTTATGTCTCTGTTTTTGGGTATTTTGTCTCTTCCTTTGCTTCCCATTTAATCTAATGGAAACTAAATAACAAAGTAAAAATAACAAGTTTTGGTGCAAAATTTGGTTGCTAACTTGCTATTTGCTAATGGCAGACTGGTAATAAATTTTGGTAGATTACTAGTATTATTTGTAAGGGGCCTAGTTTTACTGAAAGAAAGGAAAAGAATGAAAAAATAATAATTTTCAACTTGTAAATAGAATCTTAAAGCTGGCACATTCATTCGTAATTTAGTACTCTTAAATTAGCGACTACAATGCATGTTTTATTTATTTATTCTGCTCTTTAAAATAACTACTTCTCAATTTAAAAATTATACAAATGATATCTTTTAAAAAAAAAATTATACAATATAACATGTTGCAGGTGTAGTGTGATTTTCTTTTTTTGCCCAATATAAAGTAGAGTCTATTTTACTCGAAAATTGCTAAGTAATAATATTGGTGTTCAACACAAAGGGTTGTTATACACTTATTGGTTAAATTCAATATAGGATCCTATATATTTGAATTTAATAAATATTATAAGACACCAATAACCAATCGTAGGTTGTTGTTGGGCACCTTAAAATGACAAATAACAGTACTCATTTTTGTATTACAATGTGAATTGCAATTTGATATTTTTACAAAATGCAATAACTGTATCAAGATTTATATACTTAGTATTTATAATTTTTGTAATATTATTTTGCAATTAATTGATTTGTAATATGTATTTTGCTAATGGTTCAAATTTTATTTTAATGATGATCATTGGAGTATACTAAACTATTTTTAAAAAAAAAATTGAATGCATAACAACACCACAAATAGGTGCGATTTAAACTTCATAAAACTTAATCGTGTGATTGAAAAAAAAAAAAAAAAGGAAAAAGAAGAAGCCAATTAACAATATTTGTAAGTTGGTGAATTCTTTCTATAAATTTACCTTAAAACGATACCACACTAATCGATCCTATTTCAACCACACATTAACATATAGAATGATAATTGTTTTGGTTAAAATTTATATAATAAGTTTCCTTAAAAAAACGCCATGTTTTGTTAGATTTCAACGAAAAATATACTTAAAAAATATTACAAGAAATTGAAAATCGTATATTAATATGTTTATCATTTTAACCTTATTAATATTAGGGTTACCCTTAATAGTATATCATGAAAATGAAACATATGAAGTGACAAAAAAAGATCATTAATAAAAACAAAAATATTTCTTATTAATATATAAGTTACTGTATTTTGAAAAAAAATATATTTGTAAAGCATTCAATCCAATATGTAAATCCCCCAAGAAGAAGAATATGGTTTTTGTCCGCATTTTTTAATTAATATAATATTTTTTTTCAATGAATAAATCATCTTAAGTAAATGAATTAATTCGCATATGATCAGCTTTTAATAAACTATAATCTAATTGGAATTGTACTGAAACGGTTTCCTGCATTATTTTATTGCATTAAACCACGTTCTAAGAAATTGGACTTTGATCATGGCCATTCTACATTAGTAGTCATTTGATTTTTGTTTTTTAAATATAAATTATTCCATTGACTTTAGCTGGCTATGAAAGTCGAATCGAGCTCCATGTAAATGGTCAAAAACAGGAGGAAAAGAAGCTATGAGACCCAGAAAATGCGGATAAACTACATAGAAGCATAGAAAATGGGACAGACAAAACCTTGCAACATGTCAAAGAAAAATACTGCCTCAATTGGATAGCCAATTAACCAAGCATAGTAGAGTAGAGCAGAGTAGAGTTGAGGCTTAATAATTTGTTCAAGGTCTGTCATTACGAGGATAAGGCCTGTGACAAAAATCACCGTGCAATATATGAAATATGTATCGGTTAATTAGTTCAAACTCAAACATTAATAAAGACATGTTATATATATACATAAAATTATATTTACCTTGCTACACGAGCGAACGAGGAGGATTTAATCGGCAGTTTGCGTTTTAGCTTCGCCAGCTTCCTTTTCAACTCGATTGTGTATTCTTCAGGCATGTTAGTTAGCTTCAATTCTGAAAGAGTTCTTAACTTGGGTAACTCAGTATTAGGTACTGTCAGCCTGATGCAGGACCTGATTTCAAATATTCTTATTCTTGGCATCACTCCTTCCTCCACCACCAGTTTTTCCAGATTAGGAAGTTCCCAAAGCTTCAAAACAATAAGCTTGGGAAATCCCTTGGAGCAAATCATTTCTGTTTCGTAATACGAATGGGCACGCAAACAGAGAAATTTGAGTTCTGGAAGGTAATTTCCTAGCATTTGCATTATTAGGCCGCCTGCTAAAAGTTCCGAACTTGATAAGGTGAGCTCAGTGAGGCTTCGTGGTAGATCAAAAATGACGGATGGCTTTCTTATCTTTCCTGCCAATCTTAGGATTGAGAGCTGCGTAAGGTTATTCAAGTGTGGCACATATAGCTCCTGGAGTTCACTGCTTTCATTAATGGATTTCAGACTCAGTGATCGTAAGTTGGTCAGTTGTTGAATGTGCCTTGCCAAATCCCCTTGCAGCCTTGGTGTCAATTGGATTGTTAGCCTCAGCTTTTGAAGGTTATCCAACTTGGGCAGCCCTTCCATCAAAGCCCCGCCTTCATGATCCACAAGTACGCCGGATAGCTTGTGCAGATTGTTCGGTGGAGGCATAGATTTAATTCGACAGCTCCCGTTCAAATGCAGGTTTTGAAGCTTCTTCAGTTTCCATACGGAGCTAGGAAGCTTTTGCACTAGAGTATGCTTTAAATCCAGAGTTTGCAGATTCCACAATTCGCCTATGGTTTTAGGGAGATTCTCTATTTTAGTCCATCTTAGGCCTAGATATGTCAGCTTCGTTAGATATTTTATGATGTCGGGCAATTGAGGCTTGTAAACATGTTCAAGATCAAGAATCACCAAGTCAAGTAACCGCCCAGTTTTAATGGCTTTGCGTAGAAAGTTTCGTATATCTAAACCAGGCTGATCTCCTTCGCGGGTATCAAAGAACATAATTGAGAGGGGACAACTTTCCTCCGGCAAAAGATTTGAGTGATCGAGACGATGAATTCTCCGACTGAAACCGGTGTCTTCATCATCGAATCGATACGCAAGTTTTTGTTCAATAGTTCCACATAAAGACCAGGAGTGAGCTGAAGTGTTGTATGTTCTGCTTGCCAACCAGAGTTCTCTTAGAATGCCAGGAAATCGGCATGTCAAAACTTTCCCATTGAGCTTTTTTTCGACTATTTGAATGATATTACGGCCAATCAACTCCAAAAGATAATTGTAGGCAAACTTCTCCTGAGTTCTCACACCATTGATGTTATCACCTTGTGTCAATCCTCGCGCCACCCATAAAGCAACTAGTCTCCTTGCAGAAATTTCAAAGTCCCTCGGGAACAATTCAAAGTAGGAAAGACAATTTTCAAGATCTGGTTGAAATGACAAGTCTTCTTTAATGGTGTCCCTAACGGCCACCCATGGCGTTTGATTCTGACCTTGAGTTACACGCTGCAGCACCACAGACAACTCCTCCTTTGTGGCTATCTTCCCTGACAATAAATATCCAATGCGTAAGATGGCAAGGGGCAGGCCTCCAGCCTTTAACACCACCTTTTTTGCAAGCTCAACATCTTCATCATTAGGACACCAGACTATTTGGGTGAAAAATTCCCAGCTCTCTTCTCTAGTTCTTAGCCGAAGCTGGTGGATGCTTCTCGAATTCACATGAGAAGCTACGGCTTTGTCACGAGTGGTGATCAAAATAGTAGGTCTAGTGTTTCCATCTGAAACCACTGCAGGTTTGAGTATATCCCAAGCTTCTTTGGACCAAAAGTTGTCAAAAACTAGAAGATGGGGCTTTCCATCACATTTCAAGTAACCCTTCAAATTGTTGATCCAGTATTCTTCTTCATTCCTTTCATCTTGGGTCCGAAGGATCTGATTTCCAACATTGCGGAGGAGTAAAAGATTATCAGCCTCTTCCGGAACAGAAACAAAGTGGCGAGCATGAAATTTGTTGATAATAGCATTATTGTTTAAGAGTTCCTTAACGAGAGTTGTCTTACCAACTCCTTTCATACCAACAATAGAAATGACCGAGCCATGTTGATTAGTATCACTGATCAATTCCAAAAGTTTGAGTATGTCTTCTTCCAAACCGACCGCGCAGCATGATTCTTCCATCACTTTAATCGTGAACACCTGTATAAATCTCTTAAGAAGAACAAAGTTTTCCTCAATTCCCTGAATACGTTTGTTCTCGTCAGAAGATTTTACTTTGGAATCCATTTTTCTCAAAAACTCAAGGCAGGTTTTTCTCGTATTAATGGCAACGTTAGTTGCCTCTTCTTCTTCCAACTGTTTCCGGGTATTGTCCAATTCAATGGACAGATCGTTAACGGCTTCACCAAGCTCCTCATCATTGGCCTGGCCACGAATCACAGCCCTGGAGGAATCTCTTTCTCTCTTGATAAAACTAAAGCCATACCTTTGTTTTGTTTCAAGGAGATGAGAGACCTCTTTGCTAACATTAGTAATAACGTTTTCCAACTTGCGCCTTAAGAGTCGATAATCAGTGATGACGGCAAGCCACCTAGGCTGATCTGCTGCGTCTTGCATGAAAATATTGATGTCTCTCTGTGATCGAGCAGTGACTAGTTGCACCTCCTCCACCCAAACCTTTTCAAGTTCACTGTCAAGTCTAAGCTCTCTAATATCTTTTATGAAAGCTCGCAGTAGTTTCAGTTGCATTACCAAGGAAAAAACTTTGTCTGCTACCCCTCGAACCAGGTCTGGTTCCACAGTCACCAGGCGTTCTAGGACCAAAGCAACTGCCGAGCGAAAAGGCGGCATTGGACGAATAACAGAACTCCTCTCTGCCTCCTCAATAGGCCTGTCTTGCAAACTTCGGACTTTCATCCTCGACTCCTCTAGTTCCTTAACGATGAAGTTTGTATATATTTTTTTCTGCTGAAGCTGGCCTTTTATTTCCTTCTTGGTTCGACGTATTCCAAGGGCGAGCTCAACTATTCGTATGGACTTTTTGAAGACTAGTGAAATGTACCATTTGATCCGATTAGTACTAGCGCCATTAGTGGCTATTAGTTTCTCATAATCTTCAACATAGCGCTGCACATCCGAGATCACCTTTGCTTCTTTCATCAACCACTTCTTCTCGATTTCACTCAATGTTTGAGTCACCCCTCTCAGATTGAGCTCTGACTCCCACGCTTGATTAGCTCTCTGCTTTATTTCTTCGACTGACCTGTTAGCGGTCTGGAAATCTTTTGTCAGAGCATCCAATAACTTCCATTCTCTTTTGATCCACCGGCTGTTGTCTTCTAAATATTGCACAATTTTGTAGTTTAGATAGAAGAAGCCAATGGAAAACACAACGAAGATCCCCAAAGATATTTCAACAAGGTCTTCCTGCACGGGATCTTGGTCGCTGTTCGAGAAAAAAGGTATGTATGTCAACATCTGACTCATGGCTCTCAAATACAGTTAGCAATAGCTCGCTCGCTAGCTTTTATCCTTCTTTTTTTTTTTCCTTTTTTTCTTTCTTTCTCTTCTCGTGGATATAAGTACACATTGGGCTTAACATTTTGGATCCAAAACACTATCGAGCCATATCTGGGCTGATTCAAGTTGTATATTAATATATATTTATATATTTTATGAGTCTTTGTAATCAATGCAGATTCATCTCTGTTTCTCTACGCTCACATAAAGTCAACCGATTTTTTTTTGAACAGTTCATAATCGCGACATGGCTAAGAAAAACACAACTTACAAGGGGATGGAATCTAAGTCATGTGGGAGAACTTGGAAATGATTTAGATATAATTTGTACGACTACACCAAGTACTGGCTAAATTAATGGTATAGATAATTGACTTAAAAAAGTCTAAACTAGAGAGAAATTATGAGTTATTCTCTCGGTCACTATATGCAAGCACGCACGCCTATATGTACTTTTTCCACCTTTTCTTCTAAATGAGTCCCAAATATTTTTTTTTTTAAATTTAAAACCTTTTTAATTTATATTTAGTACAAAATTACTCATTTATAAAGAGTTCTTTTTACACTATTTTTTATTTTAAAAAAATTAAAATGTTTTGATACATAAATTTAATTGTTATTTTTTGTAACGCCCTAAACTCCAGGGACCGTTACGGTGTGCCTTGTAAACCGTGCTAAACTCGCTAATCGAGTCATTTGGCCAAAATTGTGTAACTAAGTATGATTAGTGGTTTAGGAATTAATTTTTTTGGATAAGATATAACGTTTCACTAGAACGTTTAATATATATAGATGCTGGGATCCCAAAATTATAATTTAAGAGTTTACTACAAGAAAATATTTACAACAGCCCATTCTATGCGGCAAAACATGGTTTAACCCTAGTTCCTCTTTAAACCTCGGCCGTGGCAGACGAGCAGCTGCATATGTACACGCCATCACCTAAGCTCTCCAACTCAAGGATGGTCCAGCTTTCTTTTGCCTTTACCTGCACCACATAGCACCTGTGAGCCGAAGCCCAGCAAGAAAACACAATATATCATGATATAATATCAACATTGATCGTATTAATTACTCAGGACCAACAGTCCAAAAAAATAGGTGACTATCGCAAAAGTCACAAATATGGGGACAACACCCTTTAGCCATGTGACAATAGGATCACCAGGGCTTAACAAATAAGTGAGCATTTCACTAGCTTTAACAGGATAGGTGCATGGTGATTAGTCACCAACATAACCTTCCTCCTGACTCTAGAGTCATAACTATGGAACATCGTTCCCTAGCCATGTGACAAACAGTCACCGGGGCCGTATGCCCTGGCTCTGAATAACTAGTCTTAGACTAGCCAAGCGCTTATAATTTTCATCGACCTTCAGGTCAGTCCAGCATTAATACCCCATATGAGTCATTCAATGCTGATATTGATTAGATCTAATCTTCTCTTGGCTCGACGTTCACGACGCTATGCCATTTCTGACTCTTAGGTCAGTAAAACACGACCAGTGTTCAACTCATTGTGAACTTGACTAATAAATCACAGCTTCACAGATGGATCTAACACCATTGTCGATTCTGACTAATAAATCAGTGTCATACACAAGTAAGCCATGCCACCAAACATATATCACATGTCCAATATCCATATACAAGGCATTCAACATGCTTACTTAACAAGTACTAGTACAATTAGGACCATGCACGAACACAGAGGCTCAAGCTCTGAACGATATCATACTCAGTATATAAAGCATGTCCTAATCACATGTTTCTCGTGCATCATATGCATTATAGTCAAAAATCCAACATGCACCAATAATAGTGTACGCCCTGGATTTCCCACGGGCTGTTTAGCAGGACGATCCTCGGACTAAACATGATTTAGCCCGAGGCTCCCACAGGCCAGAGGCTTTATCTTCAGGACGGGCCCTTTCTAGCTCGAGGGGATGGAGTTTCCTGCTCCGTCTTGTTGTTCCAGGAGCTGGGAACAACATCCGACGACCACTGAAGGATCAGCTCGGGTTATGGATTGCTCCGGTAGCGAGCTTCTCAGGAAGCTCTGACCCTATGGGAGGTCAACACGCAAGATAAACGTGCATAATCCTGCCATCACGTGTCCGATATCCCCCTGACTTCTCGGACACGCCGCAGGAACGTGCGTATTCAGACACCCACGGATGGGTTGGGCCGTGCGGCCCATTACCTCCTTCCATACTGATTAGACCACACTTGTGTGTCAGGTTTAGGAAGTAATCATGAATATCAGACTTGATATGACAAATGGTAAGGTCACGGGATGACCTCCCTACCAATTTCCAGGTGCCTTCTCCTATAAATATGGAGACCCTGGGAATTGATAGGGGTTGGAAAAAATAGTCTTGTAAGAACTATATATTTTGTAAACCAATTACCCAGGAAAGATCAATAATATTGACTAGTGGAGTAGAAGGATTTTAACCTTCGAACCACTTAAAAAACGTGTTTAGGGTCACCTAGTTCTTCTCACAAAGATTTCATATCTGCGGCGGTTCTACTTTCAAGTGCTAATCTCTCTCTCTTCTTCTCTTAATTACCTGTTGCCGAAGAACCGCGTCAACAGTTTGGTGCTTTCATTGAGAGCGAATCTAATTAGTACTACCACAAACATACAACTATGGTGACCACTCGATCCAAACATGGCAACGAGACAGAACAGCATGATGGGCAGGAGGCCCGCCATGTTGCCCTCCCCGAGGAGCAAGTTCCTGAAGTCCAGCAAAGGCCAGGAAAGCAGCCGGCCGGCCAAGACGACACTGGTAGTTCGGCGCCCCGGCCGCCTAATCCGAATCCATGTTATTATACTGCGGTGGAGATGGAGAATGCTCAGCTGAGGAGCCAGCTAGCAGCAGCTGGTCAGCAAATCCAGGATATTCTGAGTCGACTACCCCCTCTCACAACCAACGGTAACGTTGGAGAGAGGCAAGGCGAGGCTCCTAAGTCTCGCCGGAGTAATCGATCCAGGCATAGCCGTTCGGGTAGACTCCTTGCAGCCAACTCCACCCCTTCATCACGCCGTCAAGAGGCGAACTTCAGGGAAATGCCTCAGACCGAACAGCAGCAGTACAGCCGTTCGGTTAGGACATCAACCCCTAGCTCTCAGCCTTCCTCGAGGACGCCCAGAAGAGATCGGGGAAATTCCCAAAGGAGGGCCGAGGGGATCCGGAGACGTCAGCCCGTCCCAGAAGAACGTCCAGTTCCTCGTCCAGATCGCCCAGCGCGAAACCATCAAGCTGGCAGAGCCGAGAGGCCCCCACCAAATTTAGTCCGTCCAGACGGCACTAGGATCGCCTCTCCGGTCAGACATCCTCCCTCTCCCATCAGATATCCGTCTCCTCAAACCATCCGAGACATCCCGGCCTACATAAATAGTAGGAGAGACCCGCCATCAGCCGGGACTTCCCGGCGCAGCAGGGTGCCGGGGGAAGGATCAGGTCGGGGCCGCCAAAGACGCACATCGAGCCTGTCCAGCAGGAGTCACAGGACCGGTAGTGCACGGAGTGATCTTTCGGGAGGAGACCTGCGACAGCGACTAAGTTCAGCACAAAGTCACCATAATACCCAGGGAGGCGACCTTCGAGATCGCCTCAACTCTCACAGAGAGGATCGAGTTAGGGATGGTGGCCAGGCCCGCTCAGTTGGGGTCCGATCCGAAGTACGTAATGGCGGGAATGCCTCAAATGACCTATCTCCAGATAGGAGGGGCAATAACCCGCCTAATATGTACAACGGGTCCGGAGCTGTTGAACAGCCCCGGAATAACCCAGGATCTCAGGACAAAACCTTAGAGCGCTTAACTCAAATGGAGGAGCTGATGAAGAAGCTCCTGTCAGAGAAAGAAAAAGACGAATATGATTCAGGGGATGAGATGGAGCTCTTCGCCCCCAACATAGCAGCAACGGCATACCCTTCTGGCTTTCGTATGCCTCACTTGTCAAAGTTCAACGGGGATGGAGACCCATCTGACCACTTAGGGATGTTCAACACCCTAATGATGGCTCATAACATCGGGCCAGAGCTTCGTTGCTTGATCTTTCCTTCCACCCTAACTGGACCTGCCAGGCAGTGGTTCAAACAAAGTAAAAGGCAGTCAATCAGCTCCTGGAAGACCTTTTCGGCTGACTTCAAGAGGGCATTCCGCGCCTCTCAGGCCGCCAGGGTCCAGGCCGACTCCCTAGCTAACGTGAGACAGCAACCTGGAGAAACGCTAAAAGCCTACTTGAGCAGATTTGCAAATATCGCTGCTCGAGCCAGAGATGCCGACGACAGCTCCAAACTCATGGCTATGAGGACCGGGATCCTAGTAGGCGGAGATCTGTGGAAGGATATTCAAAGGAGGGGGGTCAGCTCAGTTAGTGAATTCCTTAACAGAGCCCAAGAATGGATAAACTTGGAGGAAGCTGAAGCTTCAGCCGCGGGGACCAGCCAGGCCCTCGAGAAGCCCGCTGGGGCGGGAACAGAGATCGTAGTAGCGACTCCCGACGTCACGCAAAGCAACCAGCCCGGTGGCGGCAAAAGAAAAGGAAATGGTGAAAACGTCCAGCACGGTCAAAAGAAGAATAAGTCCGTGGATAAATTCAAGCCCGTGTTCACAGCGTATACCGAGCTCACCCAAACCAGAGAGAATATTTTCCTGGCCAACGCTACGCGAGTCCCCTGGAAAAGACCGGAGCCAATAAAGCACCCTAAGGGAAAGAGAGACGCTTCCAAATTCTGCCGTTTTCATAACGACGTCGGGCACAATACCGACGACTGCAGGCACCTCAAAGATGAAATCGAGACTCTCATCCGAGCAGGTCCGTTGGCGCAATACTCGCGGAACAGGGTCCCCACAGGTCGACCCGCTCCGGAGATCCCAGCCAGTCAACCTGGACCTCGAGTAGATCAGGACGTCCCTCCCCCCGTGGTCGAGGGAGAGATTTCCACCATCTCTGGAGGACCACACATGGCTGGCACGAGCAGAGGCGCCCAGAAGAGGTACATAAATGAGTTGAAGGCCCACAATGGAGGGGAGTTCATCCCGGAACAGCGTCAATCAAAACAACAAAGGTTAGAGAAACAACCAGTCACTTTCACGGAGGAGGACGCGGGCCATGTCCAATTCCCTCATAACGATCCTTTGGTCGTAGCAGTCCAGCTCGCCAACTGAAGAGTAAGGAGGGTGTTAGTGGACAATGGGAGCTCGGTGAATCTCCTATTCCGTTCAACCTTAGAAAAAATGGGTCTGACCGTCTCCGAGCTAAAGGCAACCTCGATGATGCTATATGGTTTTTCAGGCGAAGGGTCAGCAGCGATAGGAACGATCGAGCTGGTGATCACCCTAGGCGACGAGTCCCGAACAGTGTCCAAACTGCTCGAATTCGTAGTCATTGACTGCTCCGCTGCCTACAATGCAATTTTGGGCCGACCGACGCTCTTTGCTTTCGAAGCCATCACATCCGTCCGGCACCTCGCCATGAAGTTCCCTACTTCGACAGGGGTCTGCACTATCAAGGGCGATCAGCTCGCTGCCAGGGAATGCTACAGCATTTCCATGAAGGGAAAATCTAAACCCGGGCAGGTGGCGATGGCCATTCAGGATGAAGAGGAATCGCAGGGACCCAAGGCGGCCCCTGAGATTGAAAAACCTCGGGTTTCCGAAGACGAAAAGCTCGCCTTAAGCGAGGACATTGACCCCCGAGTAGGCGAGGACAGGTCCGAGCTCCAAGCTATTGAAGATCTCGAGGAGGTAGGCATCGATGAACAAAACCCTTCACGGACGGTGAAGCTCGGAAAGAACCTCTGCGATAGAAGAAAGGCGGATCTGACCGCGTTTCTGAAAAAGAACCTAGACGTATTCGCATGGTCGCACGAGGACATGATAGGGATCAGTCCGAGCGTAATCATGCACACGCTCCACCTAGACAAAAGCGTCCCTGCAAAGTCTCAAAAGCAGAGGCGTTTAGGGACAACCCGAGCCGAGGCCCTTGAAGAAGAAGTGGCCCGGCTCAAGAAATGTGGCTTTATCCGCGAAGCCAGATTTCCCATTTGGGTTGCCAATCCCGTGTTAGTTCCAAAGCCCAATGGCAAGTGGCGGACCTGTATTGATTTTTCCGACCTGAATAAAGCCTGCCCCAAGGATTGCTTTCCGTTGCCGAGGATCGATCAACTGGTGGATGCCACGGCGGGGCACGAGCTCATGTCCTTCATGGACGCGTACTCGGGCTACAATCAGATCGCGATGAATCCAGCAGACCAGGATCACACCAGCTTCATGACCCCGACTAATGTCTATTGCTATAAGGTCATGCCGTTCGGTCTAAAGAACGCCGGAGCTACCTACCAAAGGCTGGTAAATAGAATGTTCGCGGATCAGATCGGGAAGAACATGGAAGTGTACGTCGATGATATGCTTGTCAAGTCAAAGACTGCCACCAACCACGTTGCCGACCTGGAAGAATGTTTTAACATACTGCGAGAATATGGCATGAGGCTCAATCCTCAGAAATGCACTTTCGGTGTCGCATCGGGGAAGTTCTTGGGTTTCATAGTCAATACCCGAGGAATCGAGGCAAATCCCGACAAGATCAGGTCACTGCTCGAGCTTCCATCCCCCAGGTCGCGGAAAGATGTCCAAGGACTCACGGGAAGGGTGGCGGCACTGAACCGGTTCATTTCCAAATCGACCGACAAGTGCCTGCCTTTCTACAACCTGCTCCGCGGAAACAAGAAGTTCGAATGGACAGTAGAGTGCGAGGGCGCATTCCTCGACCTAAAAACGCACCTGGCTGAGCCACCTGTGCTATCAAAGCCCAGGGTAGGAGAACCTCTTTTCCTCTACATGGCCGTGACTGAGGACGCAGCTAGTGCCGTTCTGGTACGAGAAGAGGACCGGGCTCAGAAACCGGTTTATTACATCAGCAAGAGACTCCTCGGAGCTGAGTCAAGGTACCCGTTGATGGAAAAGCTGGCGTTCTGCCTAATCACGGCCTCGCGAAAACTCAGGCCATACTTCCAGTCCCACTCTGTACACGTCATGACCGATCAGCCTCTAAGGCAGGTTTTGCAAAAGCCTGAAGCCTCGGGACGCTTGCTAAAGTGGGCGGTCGAACTCAGTCAGTTCGAGATTTTCTATACTCCCCGAACTACCATAAAAAGTCAAGCCTTGGCCGACTTCGTGGCAGAATGCGCGGGATTCCGTGAGATCCCATCAGAAGATTCACAGCAGCTCACATCCTCAGGCTCATCGTGGAGGATCTTCGTTAATGGCTCATCTAACGAGAACGGCTCCGGGGCCGGAATTATTCTGATATCCCCAGAAGGACATAGATTCCATTCGGCGCTGAGATTCGGGTTCAAGGCGTCCAACAACGAGGCAGAGTACGAGGCCTTGTTAGCCGGACTTAGGATAGCTAGCGAGCTAAAGGCAAGCTCTGTCCAGTGCTTCAGCGACTCCCAGCTCGTGGTGAATCAGGTCTTAGGCGAGTATCAGGCGCGGGGTCCCAAGATGGCCTCTTATTTGGCTAAGGTAAAATCCGAATTATCTATGTTTGGGCAAGGGTCGATCGAGCAGATACCTCGAGAGCAGAACGCCAATGCAGATGCTCTCGCCAAGCTCGCCACCTCGGGGGAGGCAGAAACCCTGGGGTTGGTGCCAATTGAGTTCTTGGACAAACCAAGCATAGACGGAGATCGAGCGGATATTGAGATGATTGACATCAGGCCGACCTGGATGACTCCCATTGTTGAGTACCTCGTCGAGGGCAAGTTACCCGAAGGGCGCAACGACGTACGGCGAGTCCTTTATCAAGCTCCGAGGTATACGCTAGTCGAGGGGGTGTTGTACCGACGTGGGCATTCATTACCTCTCCTCCGATGTGTTCTTCCAAGTGAGGCGAAGGCCATCCTGCAGGAAGTTCATGACGGATTCTGCGGAGATCACACTGGGGGGCAAAGCCTGGCCTTGAAGATCCTTCGGCAGGGTTTTTACTGGCCGACTCTGTCCAAAGACTCGATCTCATACGTAAAAAAGTGCGACAAATGTCAGCGGTTCGCCGCGGTTGCACGAGCACCCCCAACCGAGCTAAAAATGATATCGTCTCCCTGGCCCTTCGCCATTTGGGGCATAGATCTAATAGGCGCCCTGCCCACCGGAAAGGGCGGGGTCCGTTACGCCGTGGTAGCCATTGACTACTTCACAAAGTGGGCCGAAGCAGAGCCGTTGGCGACAATAACATCGAAAAAGGTGCTAGACTTCGTGGTTAAAAGCATCGTTTGTCGCTTCGGCCTACCCAAAAAGATCGTGTCCGACAATGGCACTCAATTTGACAGCGACCTGTTCACCGAATTTTGCGAAAAGAACGGAATTGTGAAAAGTTTCTCATCCGTGGCCTATCCCCAGGCGAACGGCCAGGTCGAAGCTGTCAATAAAACTCTGAAGGCAAGTCTCAAGAAGAGGCTAGATGAGGCAAAGGGGATCTGGCCAGAACAGCTCCCCCAAGTTCTGTGGGCCTATAGGACCTCACATCGGACTCCCACGGGTCACACTCCTTTCTCCCTAACCTTTGGAAGTGAAGCGGTCCTCCCCGTGGAGGTAAAGGTCCTATCGCACAGGGTCCGGTCCTACGAACAGAACAAGAACCACGAGCTCCTATGCCACTCCTTAGACTTGATGGATGAGAGGCGAGAGGATTCACAACTCCAGCTCGCCCATTATCAACAGAAAATCACTCGCTACTTTAACGCTAAGGTCAAAAGACGTGCCTTTAGCGTCGGCGATTTGGTCTTGAGGAGAGTTTTCCTGGCCGGGAAAGATCCCAAAGATGGGGTTCTGGGACCAAGCTGGGAAGGACCATACCAGGTCATCGAAGTCATCAAAGAAGGGACGTATAAATTAGCTCGACTCGGTGGAGGGGAGGTCCCGCGGACTTGGAATGCAATCCACCTAAAGAAATATCATCAATAAACATGTGTAAGACCTAGAAGGTCACCTCCCATGTATAAATAAAAATCAAATGTTTCTCGTTATTTGCAAGGGTAATTTTAAAGTAACAACGAAAGACCCTTTCCCAGTTACTTGGGGGGCATATGGTACCCGGATATATCCAGGTCTCCTTAACGACTTAGGTGTTAATTTTTATCTATGGATAAGAGTTATCACAAACTAAGTCCTATCCTGGTCTTAACCAGGTCATAAAACTTAGAAGTTAGCTAAAATTTGTTGACCGAGGTTCCTCTTTAAAGAGCCCGGGATACGGATAAAAGTTGACACGAACTAAGTTTTTTCAAAATAAGTTCCTGGTCTTAACCAGGTCATAAAACTTAGAAGTTAGCTAAAATTTGTTGACCGAGGTTCTTCTTTAAAGAGCCCGGGATACGGATAAAAGTTGACACGAACTAAGTTTTTTCAAAATAAGTTCCTGGTCTTAACCAGGTCATAAAACTTAGAAGTTAGCTAAAATTTGTTGACCGAGGTTCTTCTTTAAAGAGCCCGGGATACGGATAAAAGTTGACACGAACTAAGTTTTTTCAAAATAAGTTCCTGGTCTTAACCAGGTCATAAAACTTAGAAGTTAGCTAAAATTTGTTGACCGAGGTTCTTCTTTAAAGAGCCCGGGATACGGATAAAAGTTGACACGAACTAAGTTTTTTCAAAATAAGTTCCTGGTCTTAACCAGGTCATAAAACTTAGAAGTTAGCTAAAATTTGTTGACCGAGGTTCTTCTTTAAAGATCCCGGGATACGGATAAAAGTTGACGCAATTTGAGTTTTTTTTTAAAAATAAGCTCCTGGTCTTAACCAGGTCAGAAAGCTTAGGAGTGAACTAGAAAATTGTTGAACGCGGATCTTATTTAAAGAGCCCGGGATACGGATAAAGTTATCTCGAACTACGTTCATAAAAATAAAGAGATAAATTATGACCAAATACATGAAAATATATATGTAAAACTGGTTGAGCAAATTGTCTCGAGGCGGAAACGCCTCACATAAAAAAGAGAATTACAATAAAAGAAAAAGAAGAGTTCAAAATACGAAAACGAGAAGCATCCTAAGCCCCATCAGCTGGCCCTTTGGAGGTCGCGGTCTCACCCTGCTCCGCCGCGGCAGAAGCCTCTCCAGTCTCCGATGGAGGAGCCTCCTTATTCAGGCGGGCTTGAAGCCACGGCAACAGGAATGCCCAGAGGTCCGGCGGCATGAAGGAGAAGTCCGCGTCCGGATTGTGGGACCAGCAGTGATAGAATAGGTCCTGTAAGGACTGCTCCGACACGACCCGTTCGTCTTTCAGGGCGATCTGGGAGGTCTGGACTTCGGCCTTCGCCACCTCAAGGTCTGCCCGCGATGCGGCCAGGGAGTTTTTAAGCTCTAGGTTCTCGGAGCGAAGCTTCTCTAGCTCGGATGCGGCCAGGGAGCGTTTAAGCTCTTGGTTCTCCGAGCGGACCTTCTTTAGCTCGGCTTTTGAGGCCGCCAAGGCGTCTCTCGCCTCCTGAGACTCCTGGAGGGCAGTCTGGCGATCTGCTTCCAAACCCTCGAGCTAGGCCTTGGTCCTAACGATGCCTCTATAGGCGGCAGCCATGCCCTGCAAGAAAAGAGTGATAAATTAGCAAACTGGAAGGAGAAAGGCGGCGTATGAGTGTCAAAGCCTTAAAAGAAGGGGGCACTTTACCGTTAAAGTCATGTCCATAGCGGACTCTATAACTCGGACCGGGCTCGTTGTTTCGATGGCCCGGAGCTCCTTCTCCCTGATATTGTAATAGTGGCTGACGGCGTAGCTGGCCGACTCGTACACTGTACCCCGGAATGCTTCGGGCATCTTCTCCAGAGCCCGGGGGTCGACCGGGATACGCACGTCCGGGGCTACCGCGGCCTGATTCCCGACCTCTATTACCCCGTCCTGGGCGGCCAGTGGAGATCGTTGGGGTGGCGGATGCATGAGTCCTGTCCTGGCGACAAGAAGGTTCGCCCCCGCGACCTGGGATGACGGGTCTCTCCCCTTCTCCGTAGCTGGGGATTTGGTGGAGACCCCGGTCGAGCTCTTGGACTCGCGAAGCCTCTTTAACCTCGGCCCCGCTGGGGGATTCCCACAAACACAACGCCCCGCAGACTATTCCCGGGCTGAGACATCTCTTCTGCCAAAGAGCAAAAAACACGGTTATCAGCAATCATACAGAAATAAAGGCAATAAGAAAGCAAATACTAAGGGAGCCCTACCCCCCGAGCTGGAAGAGCCTAGGACGATTATCTCACGAACTGGCAAAGGTTCTAGGTCCGGTTCTGAATCGGGGCTGGACTCTTCTACGTACTGCCTAATCCCCGGAGCGTAGACGCCCCTCTGGAGCGCAGGCCACGTGCGTAAATTGGTCCCGTACTCCTCAAAAATGGCCGACCTAAAGGCTAGGGTATTATCTACTACTACGGTACCCTTGGGCCGACTCTCTTGGTTGTCCAGCACGAGCTGGTCAACGCAGTGGAGCAGAAGCGTGTCCAGGTCCGGATTCCTTGGGTGACGATGGACGAGCTGCCTAGGGTTGAACCTAACCAGCCGGGGGTCTGCAGTGGCCCTATCTACGTTCTTAAACAAGTAAAAATTACCTTAACCGGAAGGACCCGCGGCTGCTCCGGATTGGGCCCTCTCCTCGATCATCCCCTGGGCGACCTCCAAGCTCCGCTTCCTGTTCCTCACCAGAGGAACTTCCTCACCTTCTTCCTCGCCTTCGTCATCTGCGACCTCCTCCGCGGCGATCGGCCTGTTGTCGCGGGCTGGGGGAGGCCCCCGGGGCCTTTTCAAATTCAAAGTCTGATTTGGGAAAATCAGCTTGCAGAATACCATCGTCTCGTCCGTCACGAGCACGCGGTAGTCTTTCTCACTGGGAGGCAGGTTCGCCAGTGTGTCGTATTGACCCCCGAGGGTCACGGACTTTTCGGTCCTCGAGTAGATGGCTGCAAGGTTGGTCGAAATCAGAATTGGAATAAGGGACGGGCTAAAATAAGATAACCGTTAAAAGGCGAGCTAAATGGAGGATTACTTACGAGGGCGGTTGAAATAATGATGATCGCAGTTTCGGAACCCAGTAGACATAAAAAACTGGTCTTTGAAGTCGTTTGGATGGCTCGGCAGCTCGATCACTGCTGCTGTGTTAGGGAAGCGGGTTAAGTAATAGAACCCGTCGCCTCGCCCCCGCTGGTCCGGGCTGGCTTTGAGGCAGAAGAAGTACAAGATATCAGCAGGAGTGGGGACCTCCCACTCATGCTTTTGGAACAAATACCTCAGTCCCGCCAGCAGACGGTAGGAATTGGGGGGGAGCTGAAATGGGGCCAACCCCACGTAGTTCAGAAAATCAGCAAAATACTGATCCAGGGGGAGGAAGGCCCCTGCCTTGAAGTGTTCCCCGCTCCAGGCCGCGAACGACTCGTCGAGCGGCGTGCAGCTCCTCTCCCCATCCGCAGCAGGTCGGGCGATCACGGAGGTCTTCCCCAGAGGAATGTTGTGGTTAAGGAAGATTTTGGTGATCTTTGCCTGGCTGGTTATCTTCGAGACGATTCTCTCCGCCTCGAAAAACGCGTCAGGAGCCACCTCGGCCTGCTTCTCCACCGCCGGTCCAAAATGAGGAATTGGCGAGCTGGTCACCACCGCCTTTCCTTTATCCTTCTGGGAGGACAAACTTCCCACATTCTTCTGTGGCAGATTTCTCTTTGGAGCCATCTGGTCGCCTATCGAGCAAAAGAAAACACTTTAGAAAAGGCGACCCAAGCAGGAGAGTGAGGCAAACATTAAGGGCACGAGCTGGGGTAAGCCCAGCCCGTGGAGAGTGGTGCCACGCGTTCCAAGGAACACGCGCCTATGCCCTCAACAGATCCCAGATTACTCGGAATTCGTGTGTCAGATGGCTCAGAGTAAGAAAAAAATAAAAAATAAAAATTTTGCCTTGGGGGGAAAGTTTCAACAGGCAAGGCGTGGCAAAACCGCTTTTAAGGCGTATTCCCTAAGCTACCCGGTTTTTGCACCCAAAGTTCCTACGGATCCTACCAGAAATTGTTCCTAAGAAAGAATCATGGAACCCATGTTCTAAGGCGATGTCCCATGGCAAATGTGCCCTAATCAAAGAAGGGCCATCACCCTCCATATCCGCGCGACCCAGAAAACCTCTGCATGTGGCTACAGTAAAAATTTTTACCTAGGCTACAGTGGCATGCTTTCAAAAATAAATGGGGACAGAAGACTTACAGTATAGGGTTGGATGGTGAGCGAGGTTGCTGCGCGGGTAGGGGCTTCGTTGGCACAGTAGTCTCCAAGGCCTTGAAGGAACTCGCACGCTTAAGCTTCGTGAACGGAGAAGATGAGAGCAATGGAAGTGAGGGTTTTGCTCTTCGAAGGTCAGAGAGAAAAGAAGGAAATTTGAGAGGTTCTGAATGGTAAGGTGGTCCGTGCGTGGGATGACCACCCCCTTTTTATACAAGGGGGGATCACGTGTAAAAGGCTCCTGGGAGACCCTCCACTCGAAATGTGAAACGACGGCTGGACAGTAGGCTAGGCCATTTAATGCGGTTCTCGTAGAATGTACCGTCGCCACCCGCGGCGTTCCACGTATCAGACGCATGCGAAAAGCATGGAATGCGAAGGGTTGTGGGAGAAGTCTAAAAGCTCCAACTGTGGTCTCCCATGTCTGACGTCATGTACCACGAGCAGGAGCTTGGGGGGCAGATGTACGCCCTGGATTTCCCACGGGCTGTTTAGCAGAACGATCCTCGGACTAAACATGATTTAGCCCGAGGCTCCCACAGGCCAGAGGCTTTATCTTCAGGACGGGCCCTTTCTAGCTCGAGGGGATGGAGTTTCCTGCTCCGTCTTGTTGTTCCAGGAGCTGGGAACAACATCCGACGACCACTGAAGGATCAGCTCGGGTTATGGATTGCTCCGGTAGCGAGCTTCTCAGGAAGCTCTGACCCTATGGGAGGTCAACACGCAAGATAAACGTGCATAATCCTGCCATCACGTGTCCGATATCCCCCTGACTTCTCGGACACGCCGCAGGAACGTGCGTATTCAGACACCCACGGATGGGTTGGGCCGTGCGGCCCATTACCTCCTTCCATACTGATTAGACCACACTTGTGTGTCAGGTTTAGGAAGTAATCATGAATATCAGACTTGATATGACAAATGGTAAGGTCACGGGATGACCTCCCTACCAATTTCCAGGTGCCTTCTCCTATAAATATGGAGACCCTGGGAATTGATAGGGGTTGGAAAAAATAGTCTTGTAAGAACTATATATTTTGTAAACCAATTACCCAGGAAAGATCAATAATATTGACTAGTGGAGTAGAAGGATTTTAACCTTCGAACCACTTAAAAAACGTGTTTAGGGTCACCTAGTTCTTCTCACAAAGATTTCATATCTGCGGCGGTTCTACTTTCAAGTGCTAATCTCTCTCTCTTCTTCTCTTAATTACCTGTTGCCGAAGAACCGCGTCAACAAATAGCCATGCATGTCATACTTAATATGCAACAATCCAACATGCACCAATAATAGCCATGCATGTCATACTTAATATTCAACCAACATGCATCAAGAATAGCCATGCGTGTCACATAAACACAGGGTGCAATTTTCTTACCTCCGGTTCGAGTGAGAGTTAGAACAAGAACGACCCCTGAGAACGATCGATCCTTAATCCTTTAGCGGTCACCTAGTCATAACCAAAATAATCTCCAATTTATGAAAATTACCAAAGATAGGGTCTTAACCTAAACCCCACTCTCGGGACCTCGAAACATGCCCACACGGTGAGTAGATTCAATCCCGGGCCTTAAGGATTGAAACCCCAAGTCAAAAACCCTTAAAAACACTCAAAACTAGACTTAGAAAGAACAGGGTAGCGCTATAGCGCTCAACCCCTAGCGCCCCAGCGCTATACTCAGAACCACCAACATGCCAAAAAGCCTCCTGAGGAGCGCTGTAGCGCCCTAAGATGGGCGCTATAGCGCTACCTCCAGACCAGAACTTTCCTGAACCGACCTTCTTCAACTCCTTCGATTCTAACCTGATTCCCAAGCTTCCAAATCCCATTCTTGATGCCAAATGAACCCAAAAACCATCCTAACACACCCCAAACATCACAAGCATAAGAACCCTAGCCAAACTCCAATCATTTCCCAAGTTTCCAACCCAAAAACCAGCTGAAACTTAACTAAGAAAACAGAGCAAAACTAAGAGTTCCAATGACTAGAAACTCACCTCAATCTCAGCAACACACCCTCTTCAATGGTGGAGCATAACCCTAGCTTATCCCAACTTGGTTCCTTGGCTTGATTCCTCAAACAAAGTTTGAAAATCCAAAGAGAAATGAGGAAGAAAATCTATCGGGAGAGGAGGAAAAGAGATAGACTCTGTTTCTATTATTCTTCTTCTGCCTTAATGGCTGATATATATCCTTTGAGGGGAAAGGACCTAAATACCCTTAGGTCTAAAATAAAACCTTAACAACCACCAAGGGCAAAACCGTCCTTTCGCACCTATTTCGTTAATCATAACTTACACCTTCCAATTCCCGGTATTCTCAATAACCTCAAACACCAATAATCCATATCCCATTACCCTTTAATTCTCGGTAATGCTCTAATCACTAAATTCACCCGAGACTCACCCCGAGTCTCGAACTTAAACCCGTTATGACTAGACCGAACACTTGTATTTCATGATCGTCTCATGCCGAATAGCTCGAACCAATCCACCTTATAATGTGGCTATATTAATTAATCACAAACATACACCCAAAATACACAATTACGGCCACTGCGACCAAATTACCAAAATGCCCTCATAATTATAAATACTCCCATATGCATGCATTTACCATCATATAATAATATAATTCACATAAACGTGCATATGATCATTAAATAGCATCATAATTCAATTATGGCCCACCCAGCCTCCTAATCAAGGTCCTAACCCTTATTAGGAAATTCGGGGCATTACATTTTTTGTCAAAGAAAAATAAAAACAAAATTAATCGTTATTCTTTCATACACAAAATAAGAACAAATAATATAAAAACTTATCTTATATTAAAATAAAATTAGTAGTAACATTACAATGTGTTTTACTTTCGTGTTTGTAAAAATTTTAAATATGTAAAAAGATCATTTTTAATATTGATAATCTATTGCATACTAGTGATGACTATATGTGTGTTAAGAAATATAAGTTAATTGCTTAATAACTAGGAAGGATATTATAAAAACCGAAGGACATTTTTGTGTAAATTTATTATAAAAAAATATTTAGAAAAAAAATTAATTAGAATAGGATGTGGAGAGAAAAAAAATAGAAGTGTCAATAGAAACACCATTTTTAAATAAGTGGTTATCAAGTTGCGGTTCATGAGGCTAAAATAATGGGTTAAGCGTAATTGTCTTCAGGTCATTCCTTATGGTGGAAAAAGCTTTGATCTCTCAATGTTCCAGCAAAGATTAAGATGTTCAAGTGGAAGGCTTCACTTAGTTGGATTCTTACTATGGTTGATCTTCATAGACACAGTCATGTACATCTAAGTGTGAATGCATATATGGTTAATTTTCAGATGGATGAGTTATTGATGAATCAAAACTTTGCTATCCATGCAATTGCTGCTGCAGAATTGTCCAACTTTGTTATTCATCTTACCTATTTATTGTTCAATTTAATGAGGCATTGAAGCTTTTTCAAGTGACAAGGTTTATGGAGATGGAAGATTTAGGATCTAAGTGCAGGCTTGCAAGAGATAACTTTTGTAATAAATTACAATAACAATATGATGTAGTGAGAATAGTCTAAAATAGTATGAGATGTGTTTTGTAACGTTTTCCTAATTAAGGATTGTTACACTGTATAATTAAATAGTGCTTAACTCGCTAAAATAGTAATTTGGACTTAAAACGTGTAATTAAACTAATCACAAGTTTAGGTATTAAAAATTTCAGTCAAAAGTCAACCATTTCATTAAAAAAGTTTGATTTCAATACATGGGATCCCAACACAGTTTAAAACTATTACAAACTCCAAAATGTATACAAAAGCCGACCTGGCGGCAAAATCAAGGTCCAACCCCAGTTCCAACTGATAACATCGATCGTGGCAGATGAGCAGGCCGCATATGTACACTCTGCCCCTAAAGCTCTCAAACTCATGACTGATCTAACTTTTCTTTTCCTTTACCTGCACCATTTAGCATCTGTGATCCGAGGCTTAGTAAGAAAACATAATCATGCTTATAAGCAGTAAATCATTAGATCACCGGATCATAATCAACATACCTAGCAGTAATAACCTTACTCGTACATGCAATCAATCCAGCTAAGTGACTAAAAAGTCACATCAGGGCCTACTGCCCAGTTCCTTGTATAACCAGCCTTAGAGCTGGTCAAGCGTACTTGACGCTTATTATTTCAGGCGGCCTTAGGACTGTCCAAGCGTATATCACACTTCCTGGTTAGCTTAACCACATCAGCCGGCATTCAGCACCCTATAGTCGTCCTTGACTCATAAGCCAAGCCTTTGAACCCTCAACTGATAAGTCGAGTCTTTTAAACTTTCGACTTATAAGTCTAGTCATTTAAACCTTCGACTTATAAGCCGAGTCTTTTGAACCTTCGACTTATAAGCAGAGACTTTTAAACCTCCGACTTATAAGCCGAGTCTTTTAAACAGATATATCCTTGACTAATAAGTCAAGCTTTTCATCAGACATCATAGATGGATTCTTGAGTTATAAGCTGAGCTTTTGTCAGATACAATAGATAGAACCTTGACTTATAAGTCTAGTTTTTCCAATCAAATATAACCAATAAGCTCTCGACTTATAAGTCGAGCCTTCCAATCAAATATAATAGGTAATCCTCGACTTATAAACTAAGCTTTTCAATCACATATACAGATAAGCAGTTATTACTTAACACAAGTAAAAACAATGCAATTAACATGTTTAATAAAACATCCTAAGCATAATGATAACCATGTTCTATAACTGGGTCAAGCTTAAAACACAGATCAGGTGCAGTTTTCTTACCTCAGGTCCTCAGTGAATAGTGTCTGACAACCCTCGAGTACAGTCATTTCCTCCTGAGCAAGAGGAGGTGTGGCTGGTCATGGACGTACGGCAAGAAGAGGTGTGGCTGGTGAGTTTCCTGCACAGTTTATCACCTAGCAAAATGATGAGTATACGCTGAAGTGGGCCAACCTTCTTTTAACCCTACTAAAGCCCAACATTCAAGTCTTCCGAATTCTAAATGGGTCCTCAATATTTTGTTCAAAATAAGCCCAACACTTAATTTATTAGATGGCTCCCCACATTCTTTCGGCTGCCCATTTTTAAGGCCCAATGCCATGTCACCAATGCAATCATCCATCAATTCCAGGCCCACCTTGCCAAAAGAAAGACCCACTACTTTTGCAAATGGAGGTATTTGTAGAAAACTGGTTCTATTATGGTTAAATTAAAAATTCTTTTTGTGTTGACTTGGAAGAAGAGATTATTGATGGAAGCAAGAATAATCAAGATACACTCACGGAAGAAGTTGCTATCATCAAAATTGAAGTACCAACGATTGAGAAAATAATTTTTCACAAATTAGTGGTGAAGCCAAAGCTTGTGATTGACCATTTGTTTGATAATCTTCGTATTGATTTTGGGGGCTTCAAGACTAGAAAGGAAATGTGACGATAATGGTGGATAGTTTGGAATTTCTTATTATTTTGTTTGGATATTTCATTGATACCATTGTGGCTTTGAAATGAGATTCGAAGAGACTTTTCACTTGGGGTTTACCATTATCACAAGATCAATAAGAGTTAACTTGAGGTCGAGTTCTTTCATAGAGGGAGTGAATGATGTAGTGAGAATAGTCTATAATAGTATGATGTGTCTTTATTCTATATCAGTCTAATTTGTTAGTTATTTATTTTATGTATTTTATTTTATGTATTTTTATTATGATGTCATCTGTAACGCCCTAAACTCCAAGGACCGTTACAGTGTGCCTTGTAAACAGTGCTAAACTCGCTAATCGAGTCATTTGGCCAAAATCGTGTAACTAAGTATGATTAGCGGTTTAGGGATTTAAAAATTTTGGTTAAGATATAACGTTTCATTATAACGTTTATTATATACATTGGGATCCCAAAAATATAATTTAAAGGTCTATTACAAGAAAATATTTACAACCAGCCGGTCTAAGCGGCAAAACAGGGTTTAACCCTAGCTCTTTTCCTTCAAACCTCGGCCGTGGCGGTCGAGCAGCTGCATATGTACACATCGCCACCTAAGCTCTCCAACTCAAGGATGATCCAGCTTTCTTTTGCCTTTACCTGCACCACATAGCACCCGTGAGCCGAAGCCCAGCAAGAAAACTTAATATGCTCATGAACAGTAATAACATGTAACGACCCAAATTCGCTAATAAGGCTTAAGGGCCTTGGTTAGTGTGCCTGGAGGGCATAATGGGAATTATGTGTGACTTTAATGATTAAGATGCATGATTATGATTTAAAGCATGTTATATGACTATTTGAATATTTGAGATGCATGACTATGTGTATTAGTATGCATGTAGGCCCTGATTAGGTTAGAAGGGCATAATTGTAATTTTGGCCATTATGGGCATAACTGTGTTGATATGTGTGATAACTGTTGGGACCACATTATTATGTGGATATATCTGTGATCTGTGACTCGAGACGATCCTAGTGAGCAAAGTAGCAAAAAAGTCATGGCAGGGATTTATACCCGGCTCGGGGTGAGCCTGGGGGTATAAATGGGAATTTAGTGAGTATGTTGGAGTCCATTTTGACATCAAGGAATATTATTGGTGATTAATTAGGTATCGGGAATTAAGCGGTAAATATTAGAGACACTCGAGGAGTTAGCGGGAATTGGGATGAAATGACTAAAATGCCTCTAAGTGGATTAAAGGATTTGGAATTAATAGGGGGGCATTAAGGTCATTTGGATTTTTAAAGATAGGTATTACTGAGGCTTTATGTTAGTGGGAATTGTAGAAAAGAGTAGAAGTCTAAAGAAAGGAAGGAAAAAGAAAGAGAGAAAACAGAGAGTTTCCTAAGGTCGGTTTATGCTTTCTTCATCAGTTTCTTAAGTATTTCTGGAGCAAAGCTCAGGGAGGAGCTAAGTTAGGCTGGGCATCAAGAATCCTAAGCTAGGCTTGGAGAATTGCAAGAGGTTTAGTAAGAACACCCTAACACTTGAGGTAAGATTCTATAGTTTCTTCAGTTTCTGGTTTTGTTTTCTGAACTATGGTGCATAAGCTGAGTTTGATGGGGATTCAGGCCAAAAGTTGAGGGAGAGCAAGCCAAAGGGGTGTAGAGGTTGTCTTGAAGTCAAAATCCCATTAAAGGTATGAAGTTCTGAGCTTTAACTTTGATGTTTAACTGGTTTCTGCTGAGTTTTGATGTCTAGAGGTGGCTATGGTGAATTTTGGGATTAGGGATGCATGTGCTTGAGTTCTGGGTGTTTGGGGTGCTTGGGATGAGTGGAGTATGCTCATAAGGTTGTTTTTTAGTTTGGTGAAGGTTTGGAGAAGTTTTGGTTGAGTTTGGTTCGAGGAAATCGCAGGAGGGAAAAGTTGGAGGTTTCTTGTCTGTGACTAGCGCTACAGCGCTAGCCTTTGGGCGCTGTAGCGCTAGGCCAAGCTTCCTGGGGGATTTTTCTTCTGTTTGTAGCGCTGTAGCGCCCTCCTAAGAGCATTGTAGCGCTGCCCTATTTTCATAAAGGGATTTTAGGGTTGTTTGCAATGGTTTTTGACCAAGGGTTTGGGGTTTGATTCCACCACCTTGTTTGGTGGAACTAGGACTTCCCGGGGGCTCGGGACTGGCCCCGAGGCTAGGTTTTGGACTTGAGGATTGATGATGAATTTGGCCTATGGTTATGTTTAGGTGAGCGCTAGGGCTCGAGGGGGATCGTGCTCAAGGAGTCGAGTGATCGAAGCTACCGAATTGAAAGGTAAGAAAACTGCATCCGGTTATATGATTGTGATGGGACTAAGTGCTCCCGATACTTGTATTATGTCAATGATGGTATTACGCCATGGGACATGTGATAGCGGCCTAAGGGTGCCATACACAATACTTGCGCACAGGGCGCGGCTTGACCACTGGTAGCCGAGGACAGCTTAATATTCACTGAACTCGGTTTACGTGGGCCGAATTCAGTGGGATAAGAGAGGGAGTGGCCTGAGGGCGCTAGCCCTAGTTATCATTTGTGAAATGTTATGTGATATGAGTTAATATGTTTAGTATGTGGGATACTTGATTATACTGGATGCTTATATGGTTGAGAATATGTGATGCAGTGTAAGATATTGGTTTGTATGTTGTTTGCTTATGCTCTGTTGTTGTGTTTTCTTGCTGGGCCTTGGCTCACGGGTGCTACGTGGTGCAAGTAAAGGAAAAGGCAAGCTGGACCAACCCTGAGGTGGAGAGCTGCGGGGTTGAATGTACATAGCCAGTTGTTCGATCGCCATGGTTGAGGAGTGGATCAAGACAGGGATTGCCTAACTGTCTGTTTTGCCTTAATATGGCTTGATATTGTATTTAAACCTTATGTCTTTTGTAAACGATCTTAATCTTACTGTTTTTGGGATCCCGTGTAAACAGGAAATGTTTCTTAGTGAAAATGTGGCTTTTGAGACCAAAACATTTAACCCTAGTTCCTGTATAGTTTCAATAGCACGTTTTTAATTAAATGACTTGATTAGCAAGTCCAGCACTTTATAAACACACAGTGTAACGATCTTGCCTATCCAGGGCGTTACATAACATGTCATCAAATAATAAGGCACACGCCTAGCAGATATAGCCCTAATTAGGCAGGCAAACAAATCCACGTAATGATGGGTATCCAGGATAAGAAATCCTGTCCTTCTGGGTGGATGACTATCAAGTCAATCACAATCTGATAAGTGATTTATCACTGGTGGTTCCGGTAACCATACTGGGATGTTAGCCCTGAATAAAAGAGTGACAGTGGTACAAGTCACTAAAGTGGGTTCCGTTCCCTTTATAAATAAGTGATCATTTCACTAGCTTAAATAGGATAGATGCATGATGATTAGTCACCAACATAACCTTCCTCATGACCCTAGAGTCATTACTATGGAACACTGTTCCCTAGCCATGTGACAAGCAGTCCCCTAGGCCTTAGGCCCTGGCTCTGAGTAACTAGTCCTAGGCTAGCCAAGCACTTATAATTTTCATCAACCTTCAGATCGATCTAGCATTAATACCCCATATGAGTCATTCAACGCTGATATCGATTAGATCTAATCTTCATTCGGCCCTGCGTCCTCGACGCTTATGCTGTTTTTGACTCTCAGGTCAGTGATACGCGGCCAGTGCCGATCCTGAACAGTTGGTGGCACACACAAGCAAGCAATGCTACCAAACATATATCATATGTCAAATATCCAAATATAGGGCATTTCGCATGCTTACTTAACAACTGCTAGCATAATTAGGACCATGCATAAACACAGAGGCTCAAGCTCTGAACAATCTCATTTTCAATACTCATAGCATGCCCTAATCACATGTTTCTCGTGCAGCACATGCATCACATTTAATCATCAAACATGCATCAAGAATAACCATGCATGTCACATATACACAGGGTGCAGTTATCTTACCTCTGATTCGAGCGAGAATTAATATAAGAATGACCCTTGAGAACGATCAACCTTTAAGCCTTTAGCAGTTACTTAGTCATAACCAAATATGGGAAACCATCAATAAAATGAACACCAAAGGTTCCCAAACCAAGATCCAGCCTCCGGGACATCAATCCCCACTAATCCGGGTAGTAGGAATAATCCCGAGGCCTAAAACCAAGTTCCCGGGGCCAAAACACTCAAACGAGCTCAAACTTGTCCAATGGCTGCGGCCCTAACACCTTGGGCCACGGCCCCCAGCCTCTCCAGGAGCAAGGGATGCGGTGCCCTACACCTAGGGCCGCGGCGCCCAGCAAGGCCAAAACCTCCCCAGCAGCTTCTTCGAGCTAGGGCCGCGGCGCCTAAGAACAGGGCCGTGGCCCCCAACCCAGAGCCAGCCATAAACCCATTTTCAATCATCCCAAACACCCCAAAAACATACCTAAACACTTCCAAATCATCAAATCAAAGTTCCCAAGCTTCCCAATGATCCAAAACCATCAATTCCCGAGGCTCAAACGAACCAAAAACCCAACGATTCACAAAGTCCAATTCTAAGCTTAAAAACTTTAAAAACTTAAAACTAAAAACTTGAATTACCTCGAATCAAGTTGTTTCCAACTAAATCCTTCGGCTAATAAACTTCTAATCTTCCCTAGGATCGCTATGTCTCGATCCTCGCTTGGTTCCGACTCCTAGAACTTGAGATTTCTTCGGAAATGCTTCGAACGGTAAAATGAACTATCGGGAAGGGAAGAGAGGTTTTCTAACGTACGGTTCTATCTGACAAGCTACTTCAAGCTTAAGTAACCTCAAATAAAACCTAGTGCTCGGGGTCCCAAGAACACCCCCGGGGACATTATAGTCAAAACTCCCAGAATTTCTTATTGATCTCAATAACTCCCAATTTATCATCAAATAACATCCTCATAACTCAATATCCCAATAAAAGACCCTCGTTATGACAAAACCGCTAATCAATAATATAAGATCGTCTCATGCGGAATAGCTCGAATATATCTCCATAATAATGGGATCTCATTCACAAATCACAATATGCACCCAAATATACAAATATGCCCTCAATGGGCCAAATTACCAAAATGCCCTTATAATTATAATACACCCATATGCATGCATTTATCATCATATAATAATATAATTCACATAAACATACATATAATCATTTAATATCATTATAAATCAATTATGGCCCTCTCGGCCTCCTAATCAAGGTCCTAACCCTTATTAGGAAATCTGGGGCATTACATCATCTATGTGAAGGTTCTATAAATCCGCCACTTATTTTATTATAAGACACATTTTTAGAATTAATATTGGAAATAGAGTTTTGAGAGTCTCTTATATTTGGAGTTTTCCCCTTATTTGTCATAGAATTGGCATGAGCATTGTTCAACTATATTTACTACAAATAGAAGAAATGATATGTTATTTTAACTTCGTTTTTTTTTCTTTTTTCCCTTACTTGCTATTTATACTAATTTGGTCATGTATGTTGTAATATCCGTTTTCTCGAAAGGGTAATTTTGTAATATTTCCACTGAGAGTATTTTGTCATTTTGCATATTTATGAGTTTAGATATGTATGAATTCCAATGATAACAAAGATTCTCGATTTCTTATGTTTGAGAATCTGGAATGAGATTTTTATCTCGGCATGTGCATAATGCCTAATAAATAATTAATTACGTGGGTTAATTTAATTATTTATTTATGTTGTGAATGTTATTATTATTATAAGCATAATAATATTAATAACATGATATGAATTCATTTTATTTTATTATACAGTTTATTGCATTATTATTTAAATGGATTAAATAATGGTAATTGCATGTAATTATGAAATGACCATAATGTCCCTATGTTTGAATTTAGTTGAGGGGAATTTAAATGACATTAGAATATGCTTTCAAATGCAATTAACTAATTAAATTCAAAATTTAAATCAGTTATAATAAGATCACCATTTTTTTATTTAATTTTTTAAAAGAAATTCATTAACCATAGGCTTAGAATCGGTCAAAAACAACCAAGTGGTTAAGCCTTCATTTCTTTTTGTTTAAGCACGATTTAGAGGGCCTCTCAACAGTTCAAAATTGTGGGAAGAGAGGGAGAGTCGCACTAGTGGAAGAAAAGAGACATTCTTGAATTTTCTAGAGAGAGAAAGGGAGATTTCGGGTTTGAGAGCTCTAGGAAATTTCTGGGTAGTTTTGAGTGTTTGAAATAAATTTCCTATGATCTAAGGAATGTTTTTGACGTGACAAAAGGGGCTAGAAATGTCATTTTCAAAAATCACAAATTTTCACATTAAAGTGGGTGTTCTTGAATAATTTCGGTTTTAAGAGAACATGAGAGGTTTCAGGTTCGTTTGAAGTGTTTAGAAAGCTTAGAGGGACCCTAAGAAGTATTTTGGACGTGAAGAAACGGATCAAAAAGCTCTAAAACAAAATTTTGTATTTTGACCACCATTTTTGGCGGTACACTGGCGACGGGGAAGACAACCATGATCCGGCCATCATGGGTCGATTTTCTTGAGCTTCAAGGGTTATTTGAGGTGCTGGGATCTTTGGGAACAAATTCCAACTGGTTTGGAGTGTAAAAAAAAAAAGCGGAAAAAGGAGTTAGAATCTCGCCGGTGACGGAGAAGAAGAAGATTCTGGCGAAGCTTCGGCGAGCCCGATCTGGGTATTTATGAGCTAGCGGTCGTCGATGTGACACAGCAAGTGGTTCGAGACACATCAGCAGACAATTCACTGCTTAAGGTAAGAAGAGTGGACATCTGCACACAGGGTGTACGTTATGTGTACAACCTTGTTTTCCTATTTGTCTAATTATGTAATTATATTTGTGATCTGAATTGTTGCATTAGGTTGACTAGCATGTGGATAGTGCTAGGGATTTTAGTTAGTAGACATGCTTAGATGATAGAGTAGGTGTGCTACTAGATTCTAGCTGCTTGTGTGAGTATAGCATTTGCAGGAATTATCTTGGGTGTGTATAACTCAGGATAATAGGATGCCACTACGGAACTGCTGAGTGTGAGTACAGCACAGGCTGGGCAACGATGTCTCGAGGGAACGGCCGAGTGTGAGTACAGCGCAGGCTAGACTATGTGCCACGGTGGGAATGTCGAGTGTGAGTACATCGCAGGCAAGGCAGATTACATTTCATGTCTGATCAACATGACTTGTTAGTATTTATGTGTGAGTGTAACACACATTATGTTAGTGTGATATGGTTCTTTTGTAGTTGAGTCTGCTTTTGTGCCTGCTGTATCTGTGCGTAAAAACATTAAGTCTGTCGCCAAAAAACCTTCTTCTAAACCCTTACTTCCCAGGCGTTCTACTCGGTCTCAGTCCAAAACCCCTGACTATGTGTCTCTATCTCTTTCCTCGTCTGTCCCTTCTCAGCCTTCTTCTTCCAAAGTGTCTTCCAAGAAAAGTCCTTTGGTATCTGAGTCTACTGTCTCACCGAAATCACTTAAGCCAACCTCCAAATCTTCCAAAGTGTCTTCAAAGAAGCATTCTTTTGGTTCTGAGTCTCCAGTTCCACCGAAGAAACATAAGCCTCATTCCCTTTCTCTTCCTATTTCTCCTGTGCGCAAAAAGAAGTTTCCCAAAAGTCTCTTGATCCTCCTAAAGCAGCTTTTTCTCGTTCTCGTGTTCCAGCTCCCTCTGGTGGTGTTTCTGACCTTCCTCCTTTAAGTAGCGGTTTAGTCATAACGGGATTAAGTTCGAGGCTTGGGGTGAGTCTCGGGGTGATTTTAATGATTAGAGCGTTACAGGGAATTAAAGGGTAACGAGACATAAATTATTGGTGTTTGAGGTTATCGGGAATAACGGGAATTGGAGAGAATTAATTATGTTTAACGAAATAGGTTGGGAAGGACGATTTTACCTTTGGGAGTTTTTAGAAACTTTTAAATGACCTAGGGGAAAAATAGTCATTTCACCCCTAAGATATATATCAGTATTTGGGTTGTAGAAGCTTACCCGAAACAGAGCACTTTTCTCCTTCAACCGTTCATCATTTTCTCTCCTTCCTCCTTTGAAGTTTTTGGTCCCAGTTTGAAGATACAAGCTAGGAAATCAAAGCTTGGAAGTTGTAGACTTGGTTCATCCATTGAAAAGGACTTAAAACCCATTTGAGGTAAGAATTCATCCATGAAAACAAGCCATACTCTATTTTTCTTTGTAGTTTTCAGCTTATAGTTTTGATGTGGATAGTTGGAATCAATGGGAGTTTTTGTGTAAGATTGATTAGGTTTCGATGAGGGTATGATGTAGGTGAATTTTAGGGGTTGAATTGGGTGTTTTGGTAAGGTTTGGATTGGTTTGGAGGGTTGGTTTTAAGAGAAATCGCAAGGAAGAAGAACCAGAAAGTTTCTGGTCTGTAATTGGCGCAGCAGCGCTAGGCAGGGCAGAGAGTATGGCTCTCTGACTTGGAAATAGCGCAGCAGTGCTATTTAATAGGGCTGCAGCGCTGGTCCATTTTTCAGCAAACCTATTTTAGGGCTCAGAATGATCCTTAAGGCTCGGGGTTTGGTTCCTTTGCCCCGTTTGAGTATATTAAGATTCCCGAGAGTGGGGGATTGATCCCGGGAGTGTGGTTTTAGATTGTGAAACATTTGTTAATTTATTTTATTAATGGATTATAATTGGTTATGATTAGGTAACCGCTAAGGAATCTAAAGGTTGATCGTTCTCAAGGGTCGTTCTTATATTATTTCTCGCTCGAACCTGAGGTAAGAAAACTGCACCCTATGTATATATGACATGCGCGATTATTATTGAGGCATGATGATTGATAAATGTGGACATGGATTGCCTATTGAATGCTAGCAAATGTTGAATACTTGTATATGTACTGACTAGTCAGGGACACTGACCTAAAGAGGCAGAAATGGCATAGCGTCATGAACGCCGAGCCAAATGAAGATTAGATCTAATCGATATCAGCGTTGAATGACTCATATGGGGTATTAACGCTGGACCGACCCTAAGGTCGATGAACTTATAAGCGCTTGTCTGGTCTAAGACCAGTTATTCAGAGCCAGGGCATATGGCCCCGGTGACTGTTTGTCACATGGCTAGGGAACGCTGTTCCAGGGTTATGACTGTAAGTCATGAGGAAGGTTATGTTGGTGACTAATCACCATACACCTATCCTGTTCAAACTTATGAAAGGTTCTTTTATCAGCTAAGCCCGAGTGACCCTAACGTCACATGGCTAGAGGGGGCTGTACCCACTTTTGTGACTGCTGCGACTGTCACCTACTTGTTTGGACTGACGGTCCTGAATGATTATTACGATCATTGTTGATATTATATCATGTCTTTTTATGCTTTTCTTGTTGGGCCTTGGCTCATGGGTGCTATATGGTGCAGGTAAAGGGAAAGAAAAGCTCACCCAGTCTTGAGTGGAGAGCTTAGGTGGTGATGTGTACATATGCAGCCGCTTGACCACCACGGCCAAGGCGTTCTCAGAGGAACTAGGGGGTTCACCCTATTTTTCCACTTAGGTCGGCGGGTTGTAAATTTGAAACAGTAAAGGCCATTTTGTACTGAGAACAACTTGTAAATGTTTTGATTAGCTCTGCAGAGCAGTTTGTAATGAAAATATCCATTCCCTTTTTTATTTGTTTTACACCTTAACCTGTTAATTACACTTAGAGCACGTTTTTGACCAAAGGACTCGAGTAGTGGGTCAAATTTTTGGTCCACCGTTCACCGTAACTGTTCTGGGCTAACCAGGGTGTTACAACTTGGTATCAGAGCAATGCCAAGGTTAGGGTTTCTGTAGACTGGCTGGGCATGTACACACATCACTAAAGTCAAGCTCGACTCATGGTTTGGTAACTATTTATGTAGTTATATGTATGACTGCTTAAATACAGCATATATGCTTTACCTGCATGCATGAAGCACTATGTTAAACCCGTGCCCTGAAATATTATATCCTCAGCAACTGTGTGCTTATTAGTACTGGGAATTGCTGGAACATACTTATAAGTATGATTGGTTATGAACTATTATGTGATACATGCTGAGTGCTAAATGCTATAAACATGTATCTACTTAAATATATTTGTATGACTGTGGAATATGATAATTGTCTGCTTGTTCTTGGACCGTAAGGCGGCAAGAGGTTTAGTTATTACTACCTGACTGGCCATGTTGATCATTATTTCAGCAAGGTATCAGTGACAGAATTATGAATCCAAGGCAGACAAACACTTCAGCTGCCTAGAGTGATTAGGGCCAGAATAATAATAACAACCAGGGTCAGGAAAATGACCAGTCACAGATTCCACAGCCAGCTCCTGTAAACTAGCAGCAGATAGTGAGTGATCTGCAGGCTACAATATTAAGACATGGAGAAGAGCTTCGTCTCCTAAAACAGCAGCAAGCGCCTGCAGTGGCCAGTGTATCAGAGGCACCTCCTGTGTCGATGCCAGCAGCTAGGGAGTTTCCTGAGGTTGGGAATAAATGGGAGCCTCTTTATGAGAGGTTCAGGAAGCAACAACCTCCAGTATTTGAGGGCAGTGCAGATCCTGCCAAGGTTGAACAATGGATGAGCATGATTACCACTATCCTTGACTTTATGAGGGTATCTGGTAATGAGAGGGTGGCTTGTGCTACCTATATGTTTCGGGAGGATGCCCGAATTTGGTGGGAAGTGATTACCCAGACCAAGAATGTGAATGCCCTGAGTTGGGAAGAGTTTCAGACTCTATTCAATGAAAAATATTATAATGATGCTATTAGAGAGGCGAAGGCCGAGGAGTTTATTAGGCTACTTCAGGGGAACTTATCAGTCACTGAGTATGCCTTAAAGTTTGATCGTTTGGCAAAGTTTGCCAAGGAGTTGGTGCCCACTGATGGGACCAGGAGATAGAGATTCTTACAGGGGCTACAGCCCAGGTTAGCCCGAGATGTACGTATCACCACTGTGGCAGGAGTTACTACTTATGCACAGGTGGTGGAGAAGGCACTCACAGCTGAGAGTGCAGAGATCAAGATCTGGCGTGACAGTGCAGCCAGAAAGGAATTCAGGAGGCCAGGTCCTCCATTTGTGGGTTTAGGTAGGGGTGTTGGCCCCAGTGATCAGAAGAGGAAGGTTCCTGACACCTTCCCAGTTCCAGGTCCTGACAGGAGGCCCCGTGGTATTTTTATGGGTCGTCCAGGTGGTGGTAAAGCCTGGAAGTCTTATCCTGAGTGCCCTAGGTGCAAAAGGCATCACTTGGGAGAATGTAGAGCAAAGGCCTGCTTCTCTTGTGGAGTAGTGGGTCATCTTAAAAAGGATTGCCCTAAGGTAAGAAAGGAAGAACCCAGAAAGGTGGACAGCTCGGCCCCAGCTCGAGTGTTCGCGTTGACTCAAGCAGAAGCTGAGGCTTCTCCCTCAGTTGTTACAGGTCAGCTTCTTAGTGCTGGAACCCCTTATAATGTGTTGATTGATTCTGGTGCTACACATTCTTTTGTTGTTAGTAATGTTATTGATAGACTGTGTAAGCCTTGTGATTTTTATGCTATGGGGTTTGGTACTTTGTTGCCCACTGGAGAGTTAGTGGTATCTAGGAGATGGGTTAGATCTTTGCCAGTGACAGTAGAGGGCAGAGAATTGTCAGTGGACTTGATAGAGTTGGTTATGACTGACTTCGATATGATATTGGGTATGGATTGGTTGGCAAAGTATGGGGCAACCATTGATTGCAGAAGGAAGATGGTCACCTTTGAGCCTGAAGGTGAGGATCCTTTTGTATTTGTTGGTGTTATGCATGGACCTCGTATTCCTATGATTTCTGCATTGAGCGCTAGGGATTTATTGCAAGGAGGTGGCATTGGATTCTTAGCCAGTGTGGTTGATACCACTCAGGTCATGCCAGTGACACCAGAGGATACTAGACTTGTTTGTGAGTTTCTGGATGTGTTTCCAGAAGATTTTCTAGGGTTGCCACCGCATAGAGAAATTGAGTTCGTTATAGAACTGGCACCAGGGACGGAGCCAGTGTCTAAAGCGCCTTACAGAATGGCCCCAACTGAGTTGAGAGAATTAAAAGTGCAGTTGCAAGAGCTGTTAGACTTGGGTTTTATCAGACCTAGATTTTCACCCTGGGGTGCGCCAGTTCTGTTTGTAAAGAAGAAGGATGGTTCTCTAAGAATGTGTATTGATTACAGGGAACTGAATAAGCTGACAATTAAGAATAAGTATCCTTTGCCAAGGATAGATGATATGTTCGATCAGTTGCAAGGCAAGAAGGTATTCTCTAAGATCGACCTTCGTTCTGGTTATCATCAGTTGAGGGTCAAGGAAAGAGATATACCCAAGACTGCTTTTCGTACCAGGTATGGGCATTATGAGTTTCTAGTTATGTCATTTGGATTAACTAATGCCCCTGCTGCTTTTATGGATCTGATGAACAGAGTGTTCAAGGACTATTTAGACCAGTTTGTGATTGTCTTCATTGATGACATTCTAGTATATTCTCAGTCAGAGTCAGAACATGAGTATCACTTAAGATTGGTTCTACAGAGACTGAGGGAACACAGACTGTTTGCTAAGTTCAAAAAGTGTGAGTTCTGGTTGTCTCAGGTATCCTTTCTTGGACACATTGTCAGTAAGGAGGGGATTAAAGTGGATCCAGCAAAGATCGAAGCGGTCAGAGATTGGCCAAGGCCAAAGAATGCTTCTGAGGTTAGAAGTTTCATTGGATTGGCAGGTTATTATAGACGTTTCGTGGAAGGGTTCTCAAAGATAGCTAGTGCATTGACTGAGCTGACACGCAAGAGCCAAAAATTTGTGTGGTCAGATAAATGTGAGAACAACTTCCAGGAACTGAAGCAGAGGTTGATTACAACTCCGATTCTGAGTCTTCCGACAGATCAGGAGAAGTTTGTGATTTACTACGATGCTTCTCATCAGGGTTTGGGTTGTGTTTTGATGCAATCAGGGAGGGTTATTACCTATGCTTCTCGTCAGTTGAAGGAGTATGAGAAGAGGTATCCTACTTATGATTTAGAGTTAGCAGCTGTGGTTTTTGCTCTGAAGATATGGAGGCACTATCTCTATGGAGAGAAGTGTGAGATTTATACAGACCACAAGAGCATGAAGTACTTCTTCACCCAGAAAGACTTGAATATGAGGCAAAGGCGTTGGCTGGAATTAGTAAAAGATTATGATTGTGAGATCCTGTATCATCTAGGAAAAGCCAACGTGGTAGCTGATGCTTTAAGCCGGAAAGGTCCGGGACAGATTTATGGTATGAGGTTGATAGCCAGAGAGTTAGCAGATGATATGACCAGAGCTGGTATAGAGTTGTTGGTGGGCCAGTTGGCTAACATTACGCTACAGTCTACGCTGTTGGAGAGAATTAAGGAGGGTCAGCTGAGTGATCCACAGTTGATCAAGATTAGAGAGGATATTCTGGCTGGAGTGTTTAGAGATTACTCAGTGTCTGAGCTAGGCTTGTTGAGATACAAGGGTCGGATATGTGTTCCGTTAGACACTGCATTGAGGTGAGAGATTCTCGATGAATCTCACACTACACCTTACTATTTGCATCCAGGCACCACGAAGATGTACCATGATGTGAGATCGTTGTATTGGTGGCCAGGGATGAAGAGAGATGTAGTGGAGTATGTGGCTAAGTGCTTGACATGTCAACAGGCCAAGGCTGAGCATCAGAGGCCGGCAGGGTTATTGCAGCCTCTGGATATCCCAGAGTGGAAGTGGGAAGACATCACAATGGATTTTGTGGTGGGCTTACCCAGGACTGTTGGTCAGCATGATTCTATTTGGGTGATAGTGGATCGCTACACCAAGTCAGCTCACTTTCTACCAGTGAGGACTACTTATACAGTTGACCAATATGAAGATCTCTATGTGAGAGAAATCGTGCGGCTCCATGGTGCACCTAGGTCGATCGTGTCAGATCGGGACCCCACTTTTACTTCCAAGTTCTGGGGGAGTTTGCAGAATGCCATGGGGACACAGTTGAAGTTCAGTACTGCTTATCATCCTCAGACAGATGGGCAATCTGAAAGGACGATCCAGATATTAGAGGACATGCTGAGAGCATGTGTATTGGACTTTGGTGGATCTTGGAGTAAGTATCTGCCTTTGATAGAGTTCTCCTACAACAACAGTTATCAGTCTACCATTGGAGTTGCACCTTATGAGATGCTGTATGGTAGGAAATGTAGATCTCCCATTCATTGGGATGAGACAGGTGAAAGGAGATACTTAGGTCCTGAGGCAGTTCAGAGGACCAATGAGGCCATTGAGAAGATTAGAGCTAGGATGCTTACTTCTCAGAGTAGACAAAAGAGCTATGCAGATCCCAAACGCAGGAACGTGGAGTTCCAGGTAGGAGACTATGTCTTCCTCAGAGTCTCACCATGGAAAGGGGTGAGAAGGTTTGGAAAGAAAGGCAAGCTGAGTCCTAGATTTGTAGGTCCATTTGAGATCTTAGAGAGGATTGCTCAAGTGGCTTACAGATTGGCTTTGCCTCCGGCGTTGTCGGCCGTGCATAATGTATTTCATGTTTCAGCTCTTCGGAGGTATGTATCTGATGTGAATCATATTTTGAGTTATGAAGATCTGGAGCTTGAGCCAGATCTCTCCTGTGAGGAGCAACCAGTTCAAATACTTGACAGAAAGGATAAGGTCCTCAGGAATAAGATGATACCTTTGGTTAAGGTATTGTGGAGGAACAGCAAGGTCGAGGAAGCGACCTGGGAGCTGGAGTCAGATATGCAGAGTCAGTATCCCGAGCTGTTCAGGTAAATTTCGAGGATGAAAATTCTGTAAGGAGGGGATAGTTGTAATGCCCCGAATTCTCCAATGTGTTTAATGGCAGGAATAGTAGGCCGGGAGGGCCATACTTGTTTAATTATGCCATTAAATGAGTTTATGCATGTTTATGTGAATTATATTATAATATGATGTTAAATGCATGCATGTGGGTCCACATTTCACGACAAGGGTTTTTTGGTAATTTGGCCCGTTGAGGGCGTAATTGTATATTTGTATGCATGTCGGTGATATATTGTTGAGGCCACATTATAATGTGGATTTGTTCGAGCTATTCGGCATGAGATGATCTTTGAATATTAAGTAGCGGTTTAGTCATAACGGGATTAAGTTCGAGGCTCGGGATGAGTCTCGGGGTGATTTTAATGATTAGAGCATTACCGGGAATTAAAGGGTAACGGGACATAAATTATTGGTGTTTGAGATTATCGGGAATAGCTGGAATTGGAGAGAATTAATTATGTTTAACGAAATAGGTTGGGAATGACGATTTTACCCTTGGGAGTTTTTAGAAACTTTTAAATGACCTAGGGGCAAAATAGTCATTTCACCCCTGAGATATATATCAGTATTTGGGCTGTAGAAGCTTACCCGAAACAGAGCACTCTTCTCCTTCAACCGTTCATCATTTTCTCTCCTTCCTCCTTTGAAGTTTTTGGTCCCAGTTTGAAGATACAAGCTAGGAAATCAAAGCTTGGAAGTTGTAGACTTGGTTCATCCATTGAAAAGGACTTAAAACCCATTTGAGGTACGAATTCATCCATGAAAACAAGCCATACTCTATTTTTCTTTGTAGTTTTCAGCTTATAGTTTTGATGTGGATAGTTGGAATCAATGGGAGTTTTTGTGTAAGATTGATTGGGTTTCGATGAGGGTATGATGTAGGTGAATTTTAGGGGTTGAATTGGGTGTTTTGGTAAGGTTTGGATTGGTTTGGAGGGTTGGTTTTAAGAGAAATCGCAAGGAAGAAGAACCATAAATTTTCTGGTCTATAATTGGCGCAGCAGCGCTAGGCAGGGCAGAGAGTATGGCTCTCTGACTTGGAAATAGCGCAGCAGTGCTATTTAATAGGGCTGCAGCGCTGGTCCATTTTTCAGCAAACCTATTTTAGGGCTCAGAATGATCCTTAAGGCTCGGGGTTTGGTTCCTTTGCCCCGTTTGAGTATATTAAGATTCCCGAGAGTGGGGGATTGATCCCGGGAGTGTGGTTTTAGATTGTGAAACATTTGTTAATTTATTTTATTAATGGATTATAATTGGTTATGATTAGGTAACCGCTAAGGAATCTAAAGGTTGATCGTTCTCAAGGGTCGTTCTTATATTATTTCTCGCTCGAACCTGAGGTAAGAAAACTGCACCCTCTGTATATATGACATGCGTGATTATTATTGAGGCATGATGATTGATAAATGTGGACATGGATTGCCTATTGAATGCTAGCAAATGTTGAATACTTGTATATGTACTGACTAGTCAGGGACACTGACCTAAAGAGGCAGAAATGGCATAGCGTCATGAACGCCGAGCCAAATGAAGATTAGATCTAATCGATATCAGCGTTGAATGACTCATACGGGGTATTAACGCTGGACCGACCCTAAGGTCGATGAACTTATAAGCGCTTGTCTGGTCTAAGACCAGTTATTCAGAGCCAGGGCATATGGCCCCGGTGACTGTTTGTCACATGGCTAGGGAACGCTGTTCCAGGGTTATGACTGTAAGTCATGAGGAAGGTTATGTTGGTGACTAATCACCATACACCTATCCTGTTCAAACTTATGAAAGGTTCTTTTATCAGCTAAGCCCGAGTGACCCTAACGTCACATGGCTAGAGGGGGCTGTACCCACTTTTGTGACTGCTGCGACTGTCACCTACTTGTTTGGACTGACGGTCCTGAATGATTATTATGATCATTTTTGATATTATATCATGTCTTTTTATGCTTTTCTTGTTGGGCCTTGGCTCATGGGTGCTATATGTGTTAGGAAAAAATGTTTTGCCTCAATGGAAATTGATAATAATATTACAACTCTATGCAAAATATTATAATAGACAAGGATTGATTAAATAAAGTGTTACAACTCTATAACTGAAAATACAAATAAAAAGGAAATGAAGAAGATGAAGAAGAAGAAGAGAATAGTAAAATACAACTCTAAGCAAAAGGTTACGAATAAAGTAAAGTATTTGAAACAAAAGTAAAGAAACGATTACAACTCTTGAACAAGAAATACAAGTAAAGGAACAAGAGAATAAGAAGAAAACAATACAATAGAAAGAAGAACAGAAATACAAGAAACTCTCACTTACACAACCTAAGTGAAGAGGGTTGGGGATCACCAACTTGAACAAGGTTTAAAACCTTTGTCCAAACGCTTATTTCCCCCTAACTCAAGCACTAAGGGATCTCTCTCAGATATTGGAAAAGCTTTCTGTAATTATCAAGCCTCAAGGTGTTTCTAGCCAAGTGCTCTAATGGATAGAAATGTTGTGTCTTACAAGTGAGCTATAGGCTCCTATTTATCGAGTTTAGAGACACCCTTTGAATTTCAAATTCCACCAACCCCCATGGTTGTTACCAATGTTTAATTGGATTAATATGGAATTAAAAAAGAGATATGGGAGTTATTTGGGTTTTTTGAGCCGTTCAACAAAGATTGAAAAAACTGAAAATTTGGTCAGTTTTGGCCTGTGGCCGCGGCCACTGGTCTCTGACCCACAGGCCGCGGCCACTGACCAAATTCAGCACAAAAAATGTGCTGTTTTTCCAAACGGTTCCAAACCCTCCCAAATGATTTTGTAACTCCCAAAACACATTATTGGGGTTAAAATCATATCTCTAACAGCCATATCACATATGGCTTTATGAAATTCATCTCAATATTGTGTAACAACAATTTACACAATAAAGGGTAATATTTGGAAGTTACAAATTTGTAACACCAAATATGTTACATTATTTGGATATATCTCATATATCTAAATATTGTAACTCTCTATTATATGTTACAATATGTGACACACTTTGTCACATTTATTTAATCTAAATCATTATATTATAATATAATATAATTTTACATTATATTATAAAATAATATAACAATATGGTGCAGGTAAAGGGAAAGAAAAGCTCACCCAGCCTTGAGTGGAGAGCTTAGGTGGTGATGTGTACATATGCAGCCACTTGACCACCACGACCAAGGTGTTCTCAGAGGAACTAGGGGGTTCACCCTATTTTGCCGCTTAGGTCGGCGGGTTGTAAATTTGAAACAGTAAAGACCATTTTGTACTGAGAACAACTTGTAAATGTTTTGATTAGCTCTGCAGAGCAGTTTGTAATGAAAATATCCATTCCCTTTTTATTAGTTTTACACCTTAACCTGTTAATTACACTTAGAGCACGTTTTTGACCAAAGGACTCGGGTAGCGGGTCAAATTTCCGGTCCACCGTTCACTGTAACTGTTCTGGGGTAACCAGGGCGTTACAGGTACAACGCCTGCTATCAGGATATTACTCGCTACTTTTATAGTAGTCGATTGTCCTTCGGCATACAATGTTGTTATTGGAAGGCCCATACTGGTTGATCTTCAGGCCGTCACCTCAGTATGGCACTTGGCCATGAAATTCCCGACAGACGCAGGGGTAGGACGAGTGTTGGGAAATCAGAGAGATGCAAGGGAGTGCTACAACGCCTCAGTTACAAAGGCAAAGAAAAGAACGTTGAAGAGCACTCCCCCAGATAGGTTGCAAATGGCTATTGATATACAAGCCCAATCCGGTGATGGAGTCACCGAATAGGGTGTTGCCCAAAGTGAGGAAAGGGATTTAGATCCTCGCTTTGGGGATTTTGAGGAAGATGTTGGACCCGTCGAGGACCTGGAAGAGGTCCAACTTGACGAAAAAGACCCGACCAGAGTGGTGAAGGTTGGGAAAAACTTAGAAGCAATAACGAAGTATGCACTGGTGGAATTTTTGAGAAAGAACCATGAAGTTTTTGCCTGGTCACACAAAGACATGGCTGGGATAGATCCTGCAGTTATCAGCCATGTCCTGAACGTTGACAAGGGTTTTCCACCCGTGCAACAGAAAAGAAGGTTGCTCGATAAGGATAGATCGAAAGCCTTAAAAGAGGAAGTCAAGAGACTGAAGGAGAATGGGTTCATCAGGGTGGCATTTTATCCATCGTGGGTCTCTAATCCGGTACTGGCTCCCAAGCCTAACGACACATGGCGAACCTGTGTGGATTTCACAGACCTCAATAAAGCCTGCCCAAAGGATTGCTTCCCACTCCCAAGGATCGACCAGTTGGTCGATGCAACTGCAGGACATGAGATCCCCTCCTTCATGGATGCATACTCAGGGTACAATCAGATCAGTATGCTCCCCCTGACGAGGATCACACTAGCTTTCAGACCGATATAGGGTTATACTGTTATAAAGTAATGCCCTTCGGACTGAAAAATGTTGGTGCGACTTACCAGCGGCTGGTTGATAACTCTAGGAATTAGAGTTATTTTTATACGCTTAAACTTGTAATTTTATCAAGAAAGAGTGGGTTAGAGTGTTTTATAGAGTCTTTATCTTGGTTTTGTGAAGTATTAAAATATAATAAAATAATATTATATAATAGTAATTTGCTGGAAAAATATACCCTTAAGTGTGAAATTCTTATTTTGGCAGGTGGTGGTGAAATTTTGGTCATTTGGAAAGAGATTCAAGTGTTAAATGGTTTCAGCAGGAGGAAATGCTGCAGCATTTCAGCAGCATAACGTACAGTCAGCCAGCCTATTTGGATGGCCCACGTGGACACCACTTATCAGCTCACTTTGGGGAATATTTAAATTGGGCTGCTTGGTGAGGACTTAAGGGCTTATTGGGCTTCATTTTTGGCTTGGACCCATTTATGGTAAAGAGGACAAAAAGACAAAAAAAGGGAAAAAAGAATGAGGCCCACGTGACATGAGAGGAGAGAAGTGACCTAGCCCAAGGGGATCATCTTTTCCAAGGAGAATAACAGCTGAAGAGGAAAAACAGAAAAACCCAGCCGCCTGAAGAAAATACACACCCATTTTTGGCAGCCATTAAAGAGTAAAAGGAAGGAAGAAGACTAGGAGAGAAGAGCTATTTGGAAGACACTCCATCATACTATTGGCTTGTTTTTTCTTCCCCTTCTTATTGAACTCAACTCTTTCTTGGATTTATTTTGATTTATGGATGATTATAAGCTGGTTTATTTTGTATTTAAAATTATGAACTAATTTTCTTAAAGTTAGGATAATTAAGGAACCTTGTTATGCAATTGTGAAACTTTGCTATTGATGCTCAATGCTAATTGAGGTTTATTCATTCAAGTAATTTTCATGCTTTATATTTACTATTGCTTGATCACCTTTAGTAAATGATTGAAATAATTAAGATTGCTGAAAAGGATTTTAATTATTAGACAAAAAACTTGAATGGTGCATGATTAAGTTCTTAGATCTTAATTTTGTGAGGGTATAGACATATATCATTACCATGCATAATCTAATGGAATTGGGGCTTGATAGGAAATTCTCAAAATTAAATTAGCTTAGACATAAGTAATTTAATTAGAGAATTAAACCCATTTGATTTCGACAGAAACTTATGGACTTGATTAGAATTCTTGATTAGTAAACTATCCGGAATGCTGCAGCATTTTCATAGCATTGCTTCCAGGAATTGCAAACAAGGGGAATTAATTATCCTAGCTTACCATTTTATTGCCAACTGATTTTCCTATTGTACTCCATTAATTTAGGCTTTAATTTTAGCTGTTAGTTATTTTTATTTGCTTTTCATTAATTTAGTTTTATCTTATTGTTTTACTTTTATTTGAAACCAATTTGTGAGTAATTGATTTCGTGCATTAATTTCCAATTTTCAATCCCTGTGGAGACGATACTTGACTTATCACTTTATTACTTGTTTGACGACTGTGTACACTTGCACACACTATTAATTTCGCAACAAGTTTTTGGCGCCGTTGCCGGGGATTGTTTAAAGTCATTTATTGTGAAATTAAGTATATCGCAATTTGGTTTCAACTGTTTTTTTTTACTGACTTGGGTGATTCTCGTGCGATTTCAGGTTTATACAGTGTATGAACGAGAATCAAGACCCTGAACTACTTCCCATTGATCTAGAAATCGAGCGTACCTTTAGAAGAAGACGAAGAATACAAAAGTCGAAAAGGGAAGTAGTAGTGATGGATGCTGAGCAAGGGGCTCAACAGGGAGCTGGCCAAATGGCAGCTAATCTATCAGGAGTCGCTCATGATCCACCAGTCAATATAGCAGGAGTTGCTCAAGATCGAGTAGCTCAAGGGGGAGTGGCTGCCAACAATGGGCAAAATGCAGTTATTGTAGCTGATGACAGGGATCGTGCTATTAGACAATATGCTCTCCCCCTCTTCAATGAGCTTAATCCAGGCATTGTCAGACCAAAAATTCAGGCAGCCCAGTTTGAATTGAAGCCAGTCATGTTCCAGATGCTTCAAACTGTGGGTCAGTTTAGTGGGATGCCAACAGAGGATCCTCACCTTCACCTTTGCTTGTTCATTGAAGTAAGTGACTCTTTCAAGCTGCCTGGAGTGACAGAGGATGCATTGAGACTAAAGTTGTTCCCATACTCCTTGAGAGACAGAGCCAGAGCTTGGTTGAACTCTTTGCCTTCTGATTCTGTGAGTACTTGGCAAGAGTTGGCTGAGCGGTTTTTGATGAAGTATTTTCCCCCCACTAAGAATGCCAAGCTCCGCAATGAGATTACTTCATTTCAGCAACTTGATGAAGAATCTTTATATGAGGCATGGGAGCGGTTTAAGGAGTTGTTGCGCAAATGCCCTCATCATGGCATTCCTCATTGCATCCAGATGGAGACATTTTATAATGGTCTAAATGCCCACACTAGAATGGTGGTTGATGCTTCAGCAAATGGAGCCCTTCTTGCTAAGTCATATAATGAGGCATATGAAATACTTGGAGGATATCCAACAACAACTATCAGTGGCCTACTTCTAGAATGTCTACAGGTAGAAAGGTGGCTGGTATTCATGATGTAGAAGCCATCACTTCTTTGGCAGCCCAAGTCTCCTCTATTTCTAATATGCTCAAGACAATGAATATGGGAATGAATCAGTCAATGGGGCAGCCCATGGGGACACAAATGGGGCCTATAGAGAATATTTCTTGTGTGTATTGTGGTGTGGGTCATACTTTTGATAATTGCCCTTCCAATCCAGCAGCTGTGTGTTACATGGGGAACTAAAATAGGAATAACCCTTATTATAATTCCTACAACCCATCATGGAGGCAACATCCCAACTTCTCATGGAGTAATCAAGGGGCTAGTGCTAGCAATTCTTCTATGCCTCCAAGACCAAATTTCCCACCGGGTTATCCCCCACAAGCACCACAACAAAGGCCACAACAACAAGCAATGCAATCTAGCTCTCTTGAGAACATGTTGAAGGAGTATATAGTGAAGAATGAAGCCATGATTCAGAGCCAAGCGGCTTCATTGAGAAACTTAGAAAACCAAGTTGGGCAACTGGCTAATGAGCTTAGAAATAGACCCCATGGTACATTACCAAGTGACACCGAGAATCCAAGAAATGGGAGCAAGGAACATTGTAAAGTCGTCACTTTGAGAAGTGGGAAGGAGTTGGAGAATTCCAAGGCAAATTCTGGCCATGAGGGTGAGCCCTCTTCAATCCAAATAAATGAGGAAATTCAAAAAGACGCTGAAATTCCTAGTGTAGAAAAATCTGTCTCTGCCCAGAATGCTGCAGGAATGCCACATCATCAGCCCCCAGACAGCTCAAGTACAAGACAGCCACCGCCATTTCCCCAACGTTTTCAGAAGCAAAAGTTGGACTCTCAATTTAAAAAGTTCCTAGACATCTTGAGGCAGCTACATATTAACATTCCCCTTGTTGAAGCCCTTGAGCAAATGCCCAACTATGTAAAGTTCATGAAAGACATCCTTACAAAGAAGAGAAGATTGGGGGAATTTGAGACAGTGGCTCTTACTAAGGAGTGTAGCTCATTCTTGCAAAACAAGCTGCCACCAAAGATGAAAGGTCCTGGGAGCTTCACCATTCCATGCACCATTGGTAATTCTTATTGTGGCATGGCTTTATGCGATTTAGGTGCAAGCATTAACTTGATGCCGATGTCTATTTTCAAGCAATTGGGGATTGGAGAAGTTAGGCCTACTACAGTTACTCTTCAGTTAGCAGATAGATCCCTTGCTCATCCGGATGGGAAGATTGAAGATGTATTGGTGAGGGTAGACAAGTTCATATTCCCTGCTGATTTTATTGTGTTAAACTATGAGGCAGATAGAGAGGTGCCCATTATTTTGGGGAGGCCTTTCCTTGCGACAGGAAGAACTTTAATAGATGTGCAAAAGGGGGAGCTAACTATGAGGGTCCAAGATGAAAAGGTGACTTTCAATGTTTTTAAAGCTATGAGATTTCCTGATGAGGTGGAAGAATGCTCAGTGGTCTCGGTGGTAGACTCTTTGGCATCAAGGGAATTGGAGACAAGTAATGTTGGTGATCCATTAGAGAGGTTATTGTTGTTTGATTCGCACAGTGAGGAAGATGAGGAGGAGTACTTAGCTTGGTTAGAGGCTAATTCTCAAGGGTTAAGAACAAGAAACCGATTTGATTCGTTGGAGTTGTCATCTAGGGAGTTCAAGGCTCCTAAACCATCCATTGAAGAGCCACCTGAGTTGGAGCTGAAAGTTTTGCCATCACATTTGCGATATGCATATTTGGGTCCATCATCCACTTTACCTGTTATTATTTCAGCGGAGTTGAACCATGATCAAGAAGAAAAGTTGCTTGAAGTATTGAGAAAGTTCAAAAAGGCCATTGGGTGGACTATTGCAGATATTCGAGGTATTAGTCCTTCTTTGTGTATGCATAAGATCTTGCTTGAAGACAGTGAAAAAAGTTCTGTTGAGGGGCAAAGAAGACTAAATCCTATCATGAAGGAAGTAGTGAAGAAAGAAATCATCAAGTGGCTGGATGTTGGCATTATTTATCCTATCTCTGACAGTTCATGGGTGAGTCCTGTGCAGTGTGTACCGAAGAAGGGTGGGATCACAGTGGTGAAGAATGAAGACAATGAGTTGATTCCTACTAGAACAGTGACTGGATGGAGAATCTGCATGGACTACAGGAAGTTAAACAAGGCCACTAGGAAGGATCATTTCCCTCTTCCTTTCATTGATCAGATGCTAGATAGACTTGCTGGGAGAGAGTACTATTGCTTCCTTGATGGGTACTCTGGTTACAATCAGATAGCAGTGGCCCCAGAAGATCAGCACAAGACTACATTCACCTGCCCTTATGGTACCTTTGCATTTAGAAGAATGCCCTTTGGTTTATGCAATGCTCCCGCGACATTTCAGCGATGTATGATGGCGATCTTTACTGATATGGTTGAGCAATTTCTAGAGGTGTTCATGGATGATTTTTCAGTCTTCGGTGATTCTTATGATGATTGTCTGAGTAACTTGTCTAAGGTGTTGAAGAGATGTGAAGAGACAAACCTAGTCCTTAACTGGGAAAAGTGTCACTTCATGGTTAAGGAAGGTATTGTTTTGGGGCATAAGGTATCTAAGCAAGGGATTGAAGTTGATAAGGCGAAAATTGAAGTTATTGAGAAGCTACCACCTCCTAATTCAGTGAAGAACATTAGGAGTTTCCTTGGGCATGCCGGTTTCTCCAGAAGGTTCATCAAAGACTTCTCCAAGATCTCCAAACCACTTTGCAATCTTTTAGAGAAGGATACACCTTTCCACTTTGATGGAGCATGTTTGGAGGCTTTTCAAGAGTTGAAAAGGAGATTAATTTCAGCCCCTATCATTATTGCATCGGATTGGAGTTTGCCCTTCGAATTGATGTGTGATGCTAGCGATTATGCCGTTGGGGCTGTGATGGGGCAGCGAAGGAACAAGGTGTTTCACTCTATTTATTATGCCAGCCGCACCTTGACAGGAGCTCAATTGAATTACACTGTAACTGAGAAGGAGCTACTAGCCATTGTCTTTGCTTTCGACAAGTTTCGCTCCTATCTTGTGGGAACTAAAGTGATTGTCTACACCGATCATTCAGCCATAAAGTATTTGATTTCCAAGAAGGTTGCAAAGCCAAGATTGATTCGGTGGGTGCTTTTTCTTCAAGAGTTTGATATTGAGATCCAAGATAGAAAAGGGGTAGAAAATCAAGTGGCTGACCATTTATCAAGAATGGAGCGTGAAGAAGATGCTAGCTCTCTTGTCCCCATAAAAGAAACATTCCCTAACGAGCAAGTATTTGGGGTCAACCATTCTCATGAGCTCCCTTGGTTTGTTGATTTTGCTAACTATTTGGCTAGTGGGTTGATGCCACCGGAGATGACTAGCCAACAAAGGAAGAAATTCTTGCATGATGTGAAGTCTTATTTCTGGGAGGAGCCCTTTCTATATAAGCAATGTGCAGATCAGATGATTAGAAGATGTGTAGCAGAACATGAAATTGAGGGTATTCTTTTCCATTGTCATGCATCTCCTTGTGGTGGTCATTTTGGGGGAACGCGCACTGCTGCCAAGGTTCTCCAATCAGGTTTCTTTTGGCCTTCTTTGTTTAAGGACTCTTATGCTTATGTGGTAAGATGTGATCGTTGTCAAAGGGTCAGAAATATCTCAAGGAGAAACGAGATGCCTCTTACTAGTATCCTTAAGGTTGAGTTGTTTGACGTGTGGGGTATTGATTTCATGGGCCCCTTCCCACCTTCATATGGCAACTTGTATATCTTGGTGGCTGTTGATTATGTTTCTAAGTGGGTTGAAGCCGCTGCCTATCCGACTAATGATTCCAAGGTGGTCATGAAGTTCATACACAAGCATATTTTCACCAGATTTGGCACTCCGAGGGCTATCATAAGTGATGAGGGAACCCATTTCGTGAACAAGGTGTTGGCTAGTTTATTGGCTAAGTATAGTGTGAAACACAAGGTGGCTACGGCATACCATCCTCAAACCAATGGCCAAGCGGAATTGTCTAATAGAGAAATCAAGGGTGTGCTTGAGAAGGTGGTGAATCCGAATCGCAAGGATTGGTCTAAGAGATTGGATGATGCTTTATGGGCATATCGAACGACATTCAAAACTCCATTGGGGATGTCTCCTTATCGCCTAGTGTTTGGAAAAGCATGTCACTTGCCGGTAGAACTTGAACATAGAGCTTATTGGGCACTCCAACAACTCAACCTAGATTTGCAACTTGCTGGGGAGAAAAGAATGTTACAGCTTGATGAGTTGGAAGAAATGCGGCTGTTTTCATATGAGAATGCAAAACTTTATAAGGAAAAGACCAAGAGGTGGCATGACAAGCATATCCAGCCCCGTTCATTTGAGGAAGGGCAGCAAGTTTTATTGTTCAATTCTAGACTCAAGTTGTTTCCTGGGAAGATAAAATCTAGGTGGTCGGGGCCGTTCACTATTACTAAGGTGTATCCTCATGGGGCTGTAGAGTTGAGAGGAAATGAAGGAGGTGAATTCAAGGTCAATGGACAGAGGTTGAAACACTATTGGGGTGGTGAGGTTGAGCGCAACAAGACCTCCCTCACCTTAGTTAATCCTTAAAAAAATCATGTTCTTGAGCTGCTGTGCTTAAAGCTATATCTGGAGAGCAGCAAAAAAAAATATATATATATATAGTATTCAGTTTTGTGTTCTTGTTTTTCACCTTCTCCCTTCATGATTTATGTGGTGGAGTGGAATAAATTCATGTTCTGGGGTGGCTGTGAGGATTCAGGTAGTTTAATGGTCAATTGCAGTATATTTGGACATGTTTCGGGTCAGGATTTGGTGATGTTTATGGCTGGTTTGCAATTCAGTTGATTTTGGAAGGTCTGGAAGTAATGCTGCGGAAATGCTGCAGAGTGGGAGACAGATGAAATTCTGGGAATTTTTTTTTTTTTTTTTTTTTTTTGAGCTCTGAGGTCTTTTGAGGAAATATGGGAAACCTTAGGAATTACCCCATATATAAAAATAAATAAATAGAAAAATACAGAAAAAAATAATAATAAATAATTTCCCTAATTTCCCTAAATTCCCTAAATTTCCCATCACTTTCAGCCATCACTCAGCCACTCTACTCAGCCACCGCCGCCCCCCTAACACCCTAGCTCTCACCTGCCTCAGCCCGAGACCCCCACCACGACCCAGCCTTCACGGCCACGAAACCCTCTCCTCCCAACCACCACAAACCCAGTCGGCCACGAGCGCACCACGACCCCAGGCAACCAGCCCCGATCGACCCAGCCACCACGACCCAGAAACCTCACGGCCGAGAACCACCCTCAGCGAGTCATCTCTCCGCCCCACACCGCCTCACCACTCCGACCCACCCAGTCAAAACCAGCGGCCGCAGCTCCGAGCCATCAAGCCGACCCACGGATCCCAACACAGCCACGAACCACCACAAGCCCACGGCTTCAACTTCCACCTATATATTTCTGGGTATTATCTCACATTTTGGCTCACTATAGTTTTCTTGGCAGAATTTTTTTTATGTAATTTTCATGGACTGGGTATTTTGAGCTGCTGCCATTCTGCTGTACTGCTGGTATTTTGAGCTGCTGGTATTTTGTGATATGCTGTGAAAGACTTCTCCTTGTGGGGAGGCCATTATTTGGGTCGCATCTCTTGAGAATATTGGCTGGTTTATTCCAGATTGGGGTGTGGGATTGACAATTTTGGGGCATTGTTGGTTGAGTTACAACGCTGTGGTGATCTTTTATTGGGGGATTCTGTTGTATTCATTGTTGTTACCATGCCAAAAACTAGAGGGTCCAAGGCTGCCAAGGGTCGACAGCCCATGAGATTCCATTGTGACGAAGCTGAGCAGCGCTTCAATGAAGTATTTGCCACTAAACAGGTGATGTGCGAGAGGGGTTTTCGGGTTTCCAGTTCTAATGCCGCTGCCTTGCCGGATTATGTTGCCCATGTGATCACTCAAAGAAATTGGACAGCTTTTTGTCAGCAACAAGCTAGTCCTGATGAAGAACTGGTTCGTGAGTTTTATGCTAATCTAATTTCATCTGACCAAGTCACTGTGATGGTGCGTGAACAGCTTGTTCCGTTTTCCGCTGCCGCCATCAACCAACTGCTCGGATTAGAGAATATGGCAGATGACTATTCAGCCTTATTAGATAACGAGGACCAGGGACTGCGATCCCAAGTACTGAGTGCCATCGCTGCCCCTGGCAGCCAGTGGAAAATTCTTCCTAAAGGAGCGCATAAGTGCAAGCACGACGACTTGAACCCAGCTGCCTCGGTATGGTTTTATTTCATCCGGTACAGCTTAATGCCTACCACCCATACAACCTACCTGTCATTATCGCGCTCGCTGCTCCTCTACTGCTTGTTGGCAGGCAAAACAATTAATGTGGGGCGCATTCTTGAGCAGCAAATCAGAGAGCGCTCACAGAAACGTGCTGGAGACTTGTTCTTGCCCTGCTTGATCTCCAACTTGTGTTTGGCAGCAGGGGTGCCTTTAATTCCTTCTGCTGGTCCTAGTCGCCGTCCTGACATTGGCCCGGCTTGCATTAAGAAGATACTTAATATGAGTAGTCACTCTCCAGCAGCGGCAGCAACAGCCCCCTCTAGTTCAGCCCCCTCTAGTTCAGCACCTAGTGCTAATGCATCGAATAATCACGTGATGGACCTGCTCCGCGACATCTATGCCCATCAGCAAGATTATTGGAAATATGCTAAGATTCGTGATGCCTCCATTCGAGATGTAATAGAAAGGCAATTTCCTGACGCCTGCGCACTTGGGCTCAATTCCCCGAGCACATTCTGGACCATGAAGAGAGCACTGAGTCTGACGAGGACGATAACGCGACCAGCGACTAGTGTGGGAGGGAGTTTCTCTTGACCCATTTTATTACTGCACTTTCTGTTATTTTGTTTTGTTTATTTTGCTCGCTGTTTTCTGTTATGTTTTGTTATTGTCCATTTTCTTGTTAGTGTTTGGCAGCAATGAGGACATTGCTTTCCTCTAAGTTTGGGGGGGAGTGTGTTTGATTTGCTGTTTTTGTTTTACTTTATGTTATTTTCTTTATTTCTATGTGTGGCTAGAGTGTAGTTTGTCTAGAGTCTAGAGTCTAGAGTTAAATGGAATCATTGAATGTAGTGTTGTGCCAAAGTTTGGGGGTTGCTCGATGATAAAAAATTTGAAAAAAAAAATAAAAATCAATGATAACTTTTGTGTGTAAATGAGCCTTTAGTACTTAAGTTTTTTATGCTAACCAAACTTTAGTGAAAGTGTGAATCCAAATCAATGCACATAGTTCATCCTCGAAAATTCCAAAGTCCCTAGAAAAGTTGAAGTTGCATGAAGGTTCAAGCTTTTAGAATTGGTTCGATAATTCCCTTGAGGCAAAATCCTAGGAGGCTTAGCAATTTAGAGAGGATTTAGGCAATTTTGTTGGATCGTTTGAGCCTTTTCAAGCCCACATTGTTGAACATTATCCCTAGTTAACCCATCTTGAGCTTAATGGCCTATTCTTTTTATCACCCATGAAATTAAATAGCCCACTCCTTTGTGAATATCCTTTTCTTTTTGTTCTCTACCAAACCTTAAGCTTAGTTTGTCTTGGAAACAATTTTGTGTGAGTTTGGGGAGTAAAAAATTGGGGTATCATATCAATGTTATTCATATACATCCATATGCTCAATTTTTATTTAGTCAAAGAATCTTTTTGTTATTTTATTTTCATTTTCATTTTCATTATTAAAAAAAAAATCAGTATATTTATTACAGAAAAAAATCAGAAAAAAAAACAAATCAATCAAAAAAAAAAAGAAAAAAAAAGTGTGTTGTAAATAAATAAGTTGTTTTTATATAGTTGTATTTGTAATAATTGAGCATATGTTGTGTACTCAAAGAAATGGAAAAATGGGGACTATTGGGTATGTTTGAGGGTTCAAATAAGGGGGTAATATGTTGGTGAGGTCCAAGGCAAGCTAGGTTTAGGTTTTAGCTTATAAATGTCCATTTCATCCATACCTTTAGCCTAGCCTACATTACAACCAAAAATAAAGACCTATTGATCTAGAGTGCTAAGCTAACTACATTAGTGGAGAGGGGTTACCGAATTCAACATATGAAAGCATGAATTGAACCTTAGGATTGTTGCTTAACTTGATCTAGGGATTTGGGATGGATTGGTAAGGACTATTCACACACTCACCGGAATAACATTCAAATCTTGGTTTTGTTAGCATTTTAACACTTGAGGAATTTGGTTTATGAGCACATTGGAGTTATTATTTGCATAATAAATTTGAGAGCCTTTTCCCCCTACTTTGGCATGATCTTTGCAAGAATTGGTTCCATTTGTTTGTTGTGTGTTGTTTTGGTTTGTGTTATTAGGTTCATTAGTGTCATCACTTGGGGCGAGCAATGAATTAAGTTTGGGGGTGTGATAACTCTAGGAATTAGAGTTATTTTTATACGCTTAAACTTGTAATTTTATCAAGAAAGAGTGGGTTAGAGTGTTTTATAGAGTCTTTATCTTGGTTTTGTGAAATATTAAAATATAATAAAATAATATTATATAATAGTAATTTGCTGGAAAAATATATCCTTAAGTGTGAAATTCTTATTTTGGCAGGTGGTGGTGAAATTTTGGTCATTTGGAAAGAGATTCAAGTGTTAAATGGTTTCAGCAGGAGGAAATGCTGCAGCATTTCAGCAGCATAACGTACAGCCAGCCAGCCTATTTGGATGGCCCACGTGGACACCACTTATCAGCTCACTTTGGAGGAATATTTAAATTGGGCTGCTTGGTGAGGACTTAAGGGCTTATTGGGCTTCATTTTTGGCTTGGACCCATTTATGGTAAAGAGGACAAAAAGACAAAAAAAGGAAAAAAAGAATGAGGCCCACGTGACATGAGAGGAGAGAAGTGACCTAGCCCAAGGGGATCATCTTTTCCAAGGAGAATAACAGCTGAAAAGGAAAAACAGAAAAACCCAGCCGCCTGAAGAAAATACACACCCATTTTTGGCAGCCATTAAAGAGTAAAAGGAAGGAAGAAGACTAGGAGAGAAGAGCTATTTGGAAGACACTCCATCATACTATTGGCTTGTTTTTTCTTCCCCTTCTTATTGAACTCAACTCTTTCTTGGATTTATTTTGATTTATGGATGATTATAAGCTGGTTTATTTTGTATTTAAAATTATGAACTAATTTTCTTAAAGTTAGGATAATTAAGGAACCTTGTTATGCAATTGTGAAACTTTGCTATTGATGCTCAATGCTAATTGAGGTTTATTCATTCAAGTAATTTTCATGCTTTATATTTACTATTGCTTGATCACCTTTAGTAAATGATTGAAATAATTAAGATTGCTGAAAAGGATTTTAATTATTAGACAAAAAACTTGAATGGTGCATGATTAAGTTCTTAGATCTTAATTTTGTGAGGGTATAGACATATATCATTACCATGCATAATCTAATGGAATTGGGGCTTGATAGGAAATTCTCAAAATTAAATTAGCTTAGACATAAGTAATTTAATTAGAGAATTAAACCCATTTGATTTCGGCAGAAACTTATGGACTTTATTAGAATTCTTGATTAGTAAACTGTCAGGAATGCTGCAGCATTTTCATAGCATTGCTTCCAGGAATTGCAAACAAGGGGAATTAATTATCCTAGCTTACCATTTTATTGCCAACTGATTTTCCTATTGTATTCCATTAATTTAGGCTTTAATTTCAGCTGTTAGTTATTTTTATTTGCTTTTCATTAATTTAGTTTTATCTTATTGTTTTACTTTTATTTGAAACCAATTTGTGAGTAATTGATTTCGTGCATTAATTTCCAATTTTCAATCCCTGTGGAGACGATACTTGACTTATCACTTTATTACTTGTTTGACGACTGTGTACACTTGCACACACTATTAATTTCGCAACACTGGTCAACCACATGTTTAAGGAGTTGATCGGAGTAAACATGGAGGTGTACGTGGACGACATGCTGGTAAAGTTGAAAAAAGCAGAAGGACATGTGAAGGATTTACAAGAGTGTTCCAACGTTCTGAACAAATATCAGATGAAGTTAAATCCTCTCAAATGTTCCTTCGGAGTAGGATCAGGGATATTTTTGGGGTTTATTGTTAATTCGAGAGGAATCGAGGCCAACCCTGACAAGATAAAAGCCCTGATTGACATGAAATTGCCAATGAAAATCAAGGATGTGCAAAGTTTAACTGGAAGAATTGCCGCACTAAGTAGATTCATTTCCAAGTCGACGGATAAATGCGTCCCTTTCTTCAATCTGCTTATAGGCAACAAGAAATTCGAATGGACATTAGACTGCGAGCAGGCTTTCCAGGCCTTAAAGGCCCACATGGCACAACCTCATTTTTTATCAAAACCCATGGACAGAGAAACTTTGTTTATTTACTTGGCGATCACCGAATTTGCTGCCAGTGCGGTGCTAGTACGAGAGGAAGAAGGCGTACAAAAGGCGGTTTACTATGTAAGCAAGAGGTTAATCGGGGCTGAATTGAGGTATCCTCCAATCGAAAGGTTAGCCTATTGCTTGATTTTGGCCTCAAGGAAGTTACGTCCTTACTTTCAAGCCCATCCCATCACAGTCTTAACTGACCAACCCCTTCGGCAAGTTCTGCAAAAGCCAGAGGCGGTTGGGCGTTTGTTGAAATGGGCAGTCAAACTCGGGCAATTCGTTATCACATATTCACTGTGAGCAGTAGTAAAAGGACAAGTCTTGGCTGACCTTATCGCTGAATTCACTGAGCTCCCAGATGACGAGCAGTGCGAAAAACCTAGTGCGCTTGAGCCCCAAGTCAAAGCCCCTTCGTGGATGTTATTCACGGACGGATCGTCCAACGAATCTCATGCAGGAGCAGGAGTGATATTGATAACGCCAGAAGGGCATCGATTTCACTGCACTATTATGTTCGATTTCACCGCATCAAACAATGAAGCCGAATATGAAGCACTCCTCGCAGGACTAAGGTTAGCCAAAGACATGAGTATAAAAGTGCTTGATATCTACAGTGATTCACAACTGGTAGTGAAGCAGGTCTTAGGGGAGTATCAAGCACGAGGCCTCAAAATGGTGGCCTACTTAAACAAAACTAGAGATTTGTTGGCACAATTCGAAAAGTATACCCTCCAGCAAATCCCCCGAGATCAGAATTCAAACGCAGACGCTTTAGCCAAACTCGCGAGTGCAAAAGACGCTAACACTTTAAATATAGTGCTGGTAGAGAGATTATGCGAACCGAGCATACGAGCAGACGTAACTAATATGGAAATCTGGATGGAGGATACATGGATGGCACCGTACTTGGAGTATCTCACGAATGGTGTACTACCAGCAGGTAGAAACAAAGCCAGAACTCTTCAAAGACAAGCTGCTAGGTATATACTGGTCAATGGTGTTCTTTACCGAAGATGATACTCCATGCCACTGCTCAGATGTGTTACAGTAGAAAAAGCTAAAGAACTGATGAAGGAAGTACATGAAGGCTTTTGCGGGAACCACGCTAGGGGCAGAGCTTGTCAAAAAAGATTCTAAGGCAGGGTTATTTCTAGCCGACTATGAACGAAGACTCAATGGAGTTTGTGCAAAAATGCGATAAGTGTCAGAGGTTTTTCAAGATTCCTCGCGCAGCTCCCAACGAGTTAAAACAGATGCAGAGTCCTTGGCCTTTCGCGGTATAGGGGATAGACTTGATTGGATCCTTGCCAACAGGAAAGGGTGGGGTAAAATACGCAGTCGTGGCAGTTGAATACTTCACCAAATGGGCCGAAGCTGAGCCGCTCGCTACCATTACGACCAAGAAAGTTCTTGACTTTGTCATCAATAACATTGTTTGCCGATATGGTTTGCCTCGTAAAATAGTCTCAGACAACGTCACCCAGTTTGACAGCGACCTATTCACAGACTTCTGTGAAAGGCATAGTATCGTCAAAAGCTTTTCTTCAGTCGCACACCCACAAGAAAATGGGCAAGTCGAAGCAGTGAACAAAACACTTAAAGATACCCTGAAGAAAAGACTTGAAGACGCTAAAGGAGCATGGCCAGAACAGCTGCCTGAAGTACTCTGGTCGTATAGAACTTCTCATCGAACAGCGACAGGTCATACCCCGTTCTCCTTAGCGTACGGGTAAGAAGCTATGTTGCCTGTCGAGTTAGATCCGCCCTCACATCGACGAATTACATACGACCAGGACCAGAATAGCCAACTGATGATGGAGTCCCTAGACTCACTTGAAGAGAAACGGGAAAAAGCCCAACTCCGAGTAGCTGCGTACCAGCAAAAAGTCGTCCAGTATTTTAACTCAAAGGTGAAAGAAAGAAAGTTCAGCATCGGAAATCTAGTACTTCGACGAGTTTTCTTAAACACCCGCGACCTAACTGCTGGAGTACTCGGACCAAACTGGGAAGGACTTTACCAGATTGAAGAAGTCCTTCATCCAGGCACCTACAAGCTTGCACGCTTAAATGGAGATCTCGTTCCACGCTACTGGAACGGAGAACACCTGCGCAAGTATTACCAATAAACAGTCCTTTTTAAAGGACTGGCTTGTATTAATTTTACTTTTTACAAGTTGTGAAAAAGGGTTAGCCACGTTGTATGGCTAATCTCTTATAAGTGTAAGATCTTTTTAAGATCACTCGTAAAGACATGTTTAGTCCATTTTTAATACGAGAATTATAAGGGACTGTGCGCAGCCAGTCATTCTTGCCAACCTTTGTAAATTTATTTTTACAAGTATTTGTTCATTACGTGTGTTGTTTTGCTGTATTGTAAGTGTTACATTTCCTACCCAGCGGTAATGTTCATACAGGTCGTGGTCAAGGCAAGTGACCAAGGACCTAAAGCTCCTCAGTCACTTGGGGGGCATATAAGGTACATCGATAGCAAAGCATACCAAGAGGTATGTAAACACATGAACAAAATGAGTGAAAGCATGCTACGATACTTAGAGTATTTTTCAAATTTTATATTTTGTTAAATCAAGCCAAAGTACTATGCTAAGTTCGGTCATGCGAACAGATGTTATAATAGACTGAAATATTATAACATCATAAGGCATTCTTTTACACCGCAAGCATTACTGCTTGGATGTAATTGTTCAAAGTAAGAGGAAAATACGCTGCCCATGCAGCAAAATTAATAGTAAAAATTTAGTCTTTACATCACAACCCATAGGCCGTGTAATTAAAGAAAAGAAAAAGAATATAAATTTCAAGGAGCATTAGGAGCAGGAGGATCTTGGTTAGCACTCTGGTCGACTACGTCCCCGGTGGCTTCTCCTCCCTCCGCTCCGGCAGCTGGCTGAATGCTGGGGGGAAGCAGGAACTCTAGCTCTTTCTTCTCCCGCGGCCAGCCGAGCAGTGCAGCGGGCTAGCTTAGCATTGCTGGCATCTTCTGGGAGGTAGCTGAAGTCGGCACCTTGGTTGTGTTTCCAAAAATCATAAAAGCACCGAAGTGTCGCGTTCTTGTACCTCTCTAGATCCTTGGCATTAGTGAGCTTGAGCTGTTCCACCTGACTTTTAAGAACAGCAATGGTCGCGTCTTTGGCAAGATGCTCCTCCTTAAGTTTTTTAACTTCGCGCCAGGAGGTCTGGCTAGCATCTTGAAAGTCATCCCTTTGCTTCCTCAAAATTTCCTGAGAAGCTAGCTTCTCAGCCAGTTCTGCTACCGTTGCATCCCTCTGCTGGGTGACCACCTCCAACTCCCCGGCATGTCTAGCCTCCGCAGCCTTAAGCTCCTCAGCAACCTTCGCTCGGTACTGCTTGATGCTAACAGTGGCGCAGGTGCGTGCGGTAGTCATTGTCAGCATGGCCTGTAGTCAAGGAATAAAAGTTAGAATATATTATAAGAAGGAAAGATAAAGGCCAAGAGGAAGAATACTTACACTGGCCACTTTGTTAAGAGCCCTGTTAAGGATTTGATCGACCGCCATGCTCTTAGCTTCAGCCATTGCCTCCCTGCAACGGTCATGCTTCAGAATATGAGCAAGGAGATCTTTAGCTGATCGCAGGGAACGACTCGAGAGTTTAGCCCCGGGGAGTTCTGCTTGCGGGGCCTGTTCTTTTTGGGCCGCAGGCGAAGGGTTGACAGCAGGGGTTGTCTCCTTTTCAGCAGGGGCAGAAGGTTGGCCAGTAGGCCCATCCTTGGAAGGATCAGCTGTTCGACCCTTCTTGGCCGAGGGTGCTTGGCTTGATTCACCATCGTGCCTCCTAGCTGATTTCCTCCGTCGGACCAGGGGGACCTCCTCTTCCTCTTGGGTCTGGTACAGATCGAAAACATTGGGGGAAGCCATCTCTGCAGATAAAGAAAAACATGCAGGCAGTAAGACAAAGGCAAATAAAAAATCATGGCAAATTAGAAAAGAGGTCACAAAGTTTAATACCCGAGCTACAACTACTTGTCACTATACTACTGACTCTATTAGTCATACACTCACTATCTGGCACGAAGAAGTCTGGCCCTAGATTTGGAGTATACGTAAAATTGTCGTCCCCGTCAAACAAGTGACAGGGAATTGGCAAGCTATTTAAAAGCAGAATAACAGTACCGTTTTCATCTGAAGACTCTTCCAAGTCTATGACGGGCTCTGTTGCCTTTTGTTTCCCCTTCCCTTGGGGAGCAGGAGGCCTCTCTGCTGAAGGGTCGCCAGTGGGTTCCCTGATCGTAACCCCCGTTGGCCTCCTTCGAGGAGGAGATGCTGGGGGTTGCTGCTCGGGATCCCCCTCGGCAGTGGCATTTGCCACCACGGGTCCTCTTGTTTCATGGCGAGGAGCCAGGAGGCCAGATAACCTCAGATTTTCATCAGTGACCAGGGACTTAACGCTTTTTTCAGCGTCTGCCATCCTGGTCAGTGCGTTGGACATCAACACCATGTCTGGTGTTGGGTTCGAACGTAACCATGGTTCTGAAAGGCACAATATACTTTAGAGAAGTGCAGAAGTGTTTGCTAAGGAAAAGTAGCGACCAGTGAAAGTAGCATTTACCTCCTCGAGCGAAGGCCAGGTTGTTCGTAGTCATGTCTGGCGTGAGGAAATACTCTCTATTGTACTGCCCCACGTTGGAAATGTGAGTTGTGTCACTCAGGAACGTTCGGTTTGTTTCCTGGTGACAAAGATGAAAAAAGCCCGTCCCGTATTATTGAGGATTGGACTTAAGGTCAAAAAGGAAGTTGACCTCATGAGGGGTGGGTTCTGGCCATTTTTTGAGTTTGTAAAGGATATAGAGTGCGGCCAGCATTCTATATCCGTTTGGAGTAATTTGAAAGGGGGAAACACCGAAGTAGTTGGCCACCCCCTGGTAGAATGGATGTAGAGGGAGGATAGCCCCACCTCTATGTGATACCTGGACCAAGCACTATAGACGCCCCCAGGCTGGTTAGCTCTTTGGTCAGCAGCAGGGATTTTGAGATTAACCCCGGTAAGAGGATACTTCCTAAGGTAATTGGCAAGCATCCGGGGAGTCACCTGACAGGTAGGAGAAAGATACCACTCTACATCACACTACAAGAAAAAACAGTATTCATAACACTTAAAAACTGCTAACCGGGACTATTGATAACACTTCTTAAAATGCTAACATAGCCCCTGTTATTAAAAGTCCAGTCTTTTCTATAACAGTTTTTGAATGTTATGTTCGATGTTATCTTAAACTATTCAATGACACATTTTTAGGTGCTATAATATTGAAATAATAACATTTAGATAGAGTTTTTGGTTATAAATTTGAAATTTAATCTTATACTTTTTTCATAACACTTTTCAACTATTACATTTGATTATTTTGATAACATTTTTAATTTGTTATATTATATAAACCATAACGATTTTTTACGCTTAGAATATGTTTCTAAATCATAACATATTAAAAGTCTAGTAATAAAATTTTGTTACTTTAGTGTGGATAATATATTTTAAATTTTATTTTGATAAGTATACTTATAAGGTTTTTTTTTAATTAAAAGATTTTCATTATTGTATTTTGATAAAAAAAAATCAAAATTAATCATAAAATGTAATTCTCAATAAATTGATAAACCACAAGTATTACATTAATCAATAACTAATTCAGACCATGAATATGTCTAATTCATGAGATCTTAGTTCTAACTTAAATTTAAAAGCATAACATAATAAAGTAATATAATCTTGAACATTTTTTACTTAAAATGAAAAATAGAAACATTACAAAATACACAAAAGTAAACCATGCATGAAACTTGCTCCATCATTCAATTCATCATCCAACCAAGTACTTGCTGCTGAAGTTGTTTGTTGCCATCTGAAGCTCTCTAAATTGAAATCTCCTCAGGTTTCCAAGGCAAACCTCCTCATGATGTTGCTCTGAAATTTTTTAAAACACTGCAAAATTTAGTCAAATAAACAGTATGGTAATAGTTCAAAAGTTTGGCATCTATCACTCTCTAATCCAGTGAGTCAAAGAGACCTCTTCTATGCTCATATAAGTTGCATAATAATTACAAACTTTTCCACAAAAAATGAGCAAAATGAGAGCTGAATAAAATGACTAAAAATTAATCAAAAGAAAACAGAGAAAAACCATATACACATGTACATACATACATACAATGTGTAGTGACTGAAACATATTAGTATTATATATAACTAAATATCAATCCTAATATAGCTGAAACATGAGAGTTGGAAACTCCCAAAAAAGAAAAATGTATGAATAAAAGAAGTTGTCACTATTGCACAAGAAAATGTTAGCATGTAGTCTTTCTTGATACTAGATATGATAATCAATTAGTGAACCTCAATCAGTAACATTAGCTGCAAAAATAGCTTAAGAAAAACTTGTTAAGATCTTACAAAGAGATTCAGAATGTGGTCTTTCATTGTATCAAATAAACAGCACTATCCCTTTCCACAAATATTCAAATAAGCAGCTATATTTTAGGCACAATTTTAGGGCATTCATAAACAAAACGAATCTGATTGGCATGGAATGCATTTTGATTTATAGGAATAATGAATGACTTATGCAAAGCAAAACTCCATATCTCTATCCGTGTTTATATTTCATTAGCATAGCTGAAATTCCCAAATACCAAAACTAAACATGAATAGAAGATCTTGGGACAAAGCAGAGAAACATTCCCACTTAAAATAAATTCAAAAAAAAAATGTTAAACCAATAACCAATGATACATCATGACACATATCTTAATTAACTTGTCTTTTAACACCCAATTAATCAGACACTTTACAACAAGTTGTATAATCAGACACTTTTTGTACCACCAGACCAGGACCAACTAGGAAAGAAGGAACCTTGGAAAACTGGGCTAATAAATAAAGAAATAAAAAAGAATGGTCTAATGGAATAAAAAGTTTGAGAATTTTTCCTTTTGTTTTTTCTTTTTTGTAAGACTGTGTAATACATATTAACATGACAGAACACAACCCTCAAAAGCTGCAAAGGCTGCAAAGTTAAAGCACAGGGTGAAAAAACAAGCTCCAAGGACCAGGACCAAGCATTTCATAATATTTTTTATCTTCACTAAGTAAAACAAAATGATTAGTGAACTTTTTTTTTTAACAATGTTGGTCTCCAGAGCCTCAAGGTTTTCATTATCTTCATGCCATCATAAAACATATAGCGCATGGCATCCATAAGTCCTTAAATTTTCTTGTTCCTTTTTTTTATAAAAACTATTTCAATAAGAAAGCAGAACAAAGCTTCAGATGCAGGCTAAGAACCAAGATAAATAACATCCCAGAACATATGTTCTGTAAATTGAGTAAAAATGTTTCAGATTGGAGAATAGTAAATTGAGTAATCTTCTTAATCTTTGTTGAAAAAAGACGGGGAAATGAGGGAGCCAAGAAGCCTAAATCGAAACAGGATTGGAAGCTATATTTTAGGCACAATTTTAGGACATTCATAAACAAAAATATTGAGCATAACAATACATTTTTGATATTTTGATTAACAAACAATCACTTTTTCAAAGAATACAGAGAGAGAAAAGCTTTAACTAAGTATCTTGTCTTTTCTCTCGGAGGCAGCCAACCAAAAAAGCTTTAACTAACTTACAAAGAGAGAAAAAAATACAGAGATAGATACATATATTAGCAATATGACATCACCAAATTAAACAACAACAATATTAAAGCACTATTAATATTAAAGGACATAAATATTATATTCGTGCATGGTTTATACTACTATAGCAAGCCAACGAGTACCAAATTGCATTATTCTTTTGTACCAAATTGCAACTGACAACTTAACAGCCACAATGCCAATCAATATCAGTATGAATGCATCTACAAAATATGCACAGGACTACCAGTGAAATGATCTAGACATGAATTTCAAACTTGATATGGAAAGATAGGATATTGAGAGAACTAGCACTAGCACTATCACTAAACTAATTCATTCAAATACATTTTAAATTTTAGAAATAGATTAAGGAGCCCAAATTTTACAAATATGTATAAAATTGAAAGTTAACAGAATAAAAGGAATGATCTAACAGAGTTAGTAAAGCAGAACAATACAATTTTCATTTACCAAACAATGTTTATGAATTTCTCATAATTAACTCTAGAGAAAAAGAAACTACTTAAATTATAAATGACTTGCAAGATGAGATGAGATGAGATGAAAAGAGACATACTGGCTCATGTAGCACATTAGCAGTTTCAGTCCTGGAAGTCCATTCCTCCAAATCAAGCTCTCTAGCTATGCTGCAAGTTATTCAACATATTTTTGTGTGAGGTAGATTCTAACTACTATAAAATGAGCCAAAAATATGCTGGCTGAGATCCCTGTGGTCAGAAAGGAGCCCATATTGGACTCAAATTGAAGTCTATGGTTTCAAATTTTGCATATTAAAGCTAAAGTACCAAGAGAAAGTTAAGCCCTTTAGTTCAAATTTTGTGTACTCTTTAACTGTACAAGAATATTGTAAGCCAATCAAATATGAAGTGCCAACTAAAATTCCCCAAAATTTCCCATATCAGATTATCAAATCAATTTCAAAAAACAAATCAAAATATATATTCCTAATTAACAAGCAACAAAACCAGAAAAAAAAAGCTTCGAACAACTAAGAAAATCAAGAACACTGGATTTACAAATGAAAGAAAACTTATTGTAAAACTTCTAACTCTGTCTAAATCCAAAACAAACAATCAGAAATACATATAACTTATTTGGCCATTTTATTAAAAAGAAAGAAAAAAAATGGGAAAAATACCAACATAGAGAAGGGAAGAGAGAAATACAAAAACAAAACAGATATGGAAAAATGGACTTTCAGTCAAATAAATCAAAGATCACTTTAACATACATTTTAAATCAAGTTAATGGTACTTTAGCACTTTAGAAAACAGAATCAAAACTATGGTTCTTTTAACTATACTTTAGAAGGAAAATGGTTAAAACAATACTAAATCTGTATGAAAAGAAGAAAGACTTAAAATTTTTATATTACCAAAACAAGCTAAACCAGCAGCAAAGGAAGCTAATCCAGCAGCGGTGGGGAAGTTACTTTGACTTAAATGCCTCTTTATTAGATAGCTCATACTCAAATGCTCCAAATTTGAATGCATAATAAAACACACATAGCTACAACTTTGAATTTCAAACTCAAACCATTTCGAGAGAGATTAATATACATGAAAGTATGAATTGTGTGTGTATATATATAAATATAGTATAATGTTTCACTAGAGTTACAGCAACAACAACAAATGATTGTTTCAGCACAAAAATACCTGAAGAAATCTGATTTTTTTATGTTATCCAACATATCACACTTTCAGCAGAAAAATAGAAAAGGAGAAATAGAGAAAAAGGGGAACTTAAAAGTACCATAAAACAATGAGCAATTAGTTTGACTTCAACATTAAATAAGGAGAAAAAGGCTCAAAAATTCCCTGACCACATAATAGAGTTTCTAAACATGTGCAAACAATATCCACTAGGGCAGCGAGGGTGGATGTTTCCATGGCAAGAAAGCTTCATGATTTAAGGGCATTGAGAAAAAAGCAAGCATAAGGTAAAAAGAAACAAAGATGTAGATTCAAATTAGTGGTACAGTAAGTTTTCTCTTCTTCTTTTATAATAACACATAAAAACTAAAATGCACTTTAGAACAAATAATAGCAAAATTATAAATAATTAATAAACAAATAAAGAGGGAAAATTACTGAACAACAACACAAGCTTCAAAGAGAAACTAATTATTCTATTAGCACTTGAAATCTTCCCTTCTTTTTCTTTTGATTAAATTTTACTTGCTGCAACAAAATTCCTAAAAAGAAGTCCTTTATATATATAATTTATACAAACCATTATAAAGCTACAGAGACAACAAAATCACTAGGAAAAACTAGAAACTATAGAGACAGAGGGACAACTTCAAGACAAACAAAACCAGGGGAAACATAAAACAAGGAAACATGGTGAAAACTACAAAAAAAATGACAAGTAGCAGACCATAAACTTCCCATAACAACACCCCTATAAAACATAAGAGAGAATAAAGCTGACAACAAATAGAACAACATCAGAGCAGAAACAGAACTAAGAAAACTTAAGAAAAAATAGGCTCCACAGAGAAGACAGGACAGAAATGGCAAAATAGACCAATGATAGTCACTAAGGAGGGACAAGTCTAAGCAAAGATAGTACTTAATGATTTACAACACATCAGCCATCTCACTCTCTAACTGACTCACAAAGTCTAAGCAACAATTTATTATAGAAAAGAAAAACAAAATTGAAACAATTGAAGCTATGAGTTATTAGTCAATAAGCTCTAGAAACCATCAAAATGAAAAAGCAGAAGTATAGATCAATCAAGTATATATGATACAATATAATCAGGAAAAACAGTAAAGTGAAAATAGAGCATATACAATACAGTAAGAAATTATAGCATAAATATGAGTGTTTTTCCTATCTACTCATTAGACCTATGAAAAACAATATGATAAGCTAAGCTGGAGTTATTCTTCGCTAGCTGCTCCCTATAGACCTTAAACCAATAGACTGTTGTTGCTAGAAACATAGTGAGATCCTAGCATAGGACTTTTAAATTAAGAAATGAACACTGTACTCCTTGCAGTTGGATTACAGTCAAGTTTGAAATTCACAATCTGCAAGGAACATGAATTGAAAAGCTTCAAATATGCGGGGAGTAACTAACGTGCATAAAAAATTCAAGTACGAACATATAGTATGTAAAAATGAATGTAAAGTACTTAATTTCTCATGCATGTTATGGCAATCGATAGTAATTGACACAAAACCAGAGCCGTGATTATAATGCACTGATTAAATAAAAAGGGGTCATGACTGCAATTCATTAACATACATCATAAATAATTCATTCCAGAATCTGTGATATGAGCTCCAAAAAGATCCAGGTGTGTCAATTCAGTAAGATCTGAATTCACAATTGACTGACATTATTATTAACATCAGAGGCCCTGCTTACATGAGCACAGGGAATAAACTCAATATTTGAAATTAAAGGATAATAATGAAGAAAAGAGTAAATTAGGAGATTCAAAGTTTGGCCTAATTTTAAGTACAGAGAAACACTAGTCAAAAATTGAGTGTAGAGACACTAAACTTGCATTAAAATACTTACTCGTAAGATTTTCAAGTCCTTCGTCAGTAATTTGGCATGCATCCAAGTTAAGTGATTTAAGTGATGTGAATTTAGACAACTTTTTCAAAGCACCATTAGTTACTAATGTGAATGACAGATTCATATTCTCCAGATTAGTCAAACCTAAAGAGTAAGCAAGAAATATAAAAATCAGCAGATGCCAATGTATACTACTATCTATATTGAAACATGTCTAGTGTTTCTTAAGCCAATGTATACTACTATCTATATTGTCACTATCCAACAAAAATTAATGATCATTGTTCATACAAGTAAATACATATCAAAACCAGAATCAATATTAAGAAGCACATCATCTAGGTCATGCATTGAGAATCACCTTGAATATTTCCTGACCAAATACATTTGTGCAATTAATACAATACAACTTCCAAATGTATAATAAATTTACAATAATAAACTTAGGCAATAAAATATAAAACTACAAAAATACTATCAAAAGTACAAAAGCTACAAGAGAAGGATGTATTATCACAATAGCTTCAAATATATACAATCTCACATAAAACCTTAAGCACATAAAAAAACCAAATTGGACATAACTTAAATCAAGATCACATAATAGAGCTCCATAATATATACAAGAATGTAAAAAATTGCTTATACCTATAAGCAAAGGGGAAACAACATTTTCCAAGTCCATCTTCACACCGTTTAGAGCCCCAAACATATGTATCCTAGCAATTATTCTCATTAGTCCTACAAAAGTAAAGTAGTAAAAGCTCTGTTAATATTTAAATGAATCAATGGCAAACAAATAAAAAGGCACACAAATATTACTATAAAGAACACACTGAGTTGTGGCACAGAACAATAAATGGAAAAAATTATTTAAATGAACTCAATCTATTTTCAAATGGAGAACTATTATACCGTAACTACTTAATGAGAGGAGTTCAAATATTTTTTATCTTATTTTCATCGACTAGCCCTATATCCCTAGATCCTCTCAAACATCGAATCAATGAAAAATTATAGATACAAAATCCTACAACTCCCAATCTCAAAATCAAAAACCTCGTAACAATAGTAAAATAAATAAAAGAATAAAAATTTCCAATAATAACCCTAAGATCAACATTTCTCAACTTTAATATTTCAACATTCAAACCATGGATATAGAACCCATATAATCAACAATATAAGCAGTCAAATTCGCTAAAAGGGCATGATCTTAAGATAATCAATATAAAACAGACCAGAACTTTCACCAATTTCACAGAAATGATTCTAGCCTAAGATATTTCATCTTCTACAAGATAAAAATATAAACAAGAAAAATGAAGAAAAAAATGGAAATAACACAGTTTATGCAAATCTAGCATTGAATCCAGAAATACTAGTCATAGATCTTAAGCTTTAGAAATAAGTACCTGCAACTACATTAATGTTAAGTCAGTTGTCTCCACCATCTCTACAATTTACAGAATATAACAAGTAGTATTAAGCTCAGAAAGCAGACATATACAAAGCAGACATAAAAATAATAAGCTCAGAAAACTCAGAAAGCAGATATATACCTTCACATCTGACTTTCACATAGACACGGAAACAAGTTGAATCTACAAACCCCAAATCGTATCTGATTTTGGAATGTAGAATTTGGATTAGACTACTAAAGTATTGTAACACCCTGTAAATAATTAAAAAATAATGTACAAACTTGCAAAACAACCAATTTCCCCAAGAATTTTCTTGAGAAACAAAGGGAAATACAGAGATGGAAGATTGAGACCTGATGGAAGATAGACCAGTCGAGCCATGTCGTAGACCCACCGCCGCAAGCACCGTCGCACCCACGAGCGAGCCACACCATAGACCCACGAATCGAGCCTCCCTGTCATACGACCCAAGCCGCGGGCCCCCATCACCTTGTTACACACCTGCAATAAACAGAGAGAAGGAAAGAAGGATTGAACGAGAGAGTAGCTAAGAGAGAAAGATAGAACGAGAGAGAGTTACTGAGTGTGAGAGAGGAGGCGTAAAGGGTTATTAGGGATTCAACCTTAGAGATTAGGGTAAGGGTTTTTTCTTTCATTTGGCACCTAAGTCTATTATATTTGCCGCCTAATATTTCATTTTAGCTGTCTTTTTAGCGCCTAAGTCTATTAGCACGGGACAATAACACTTTTAAAAATATGCTATATTTTAATGTAATATATGGGCATAATTGTTGTAGTGTCAGGAAGGTTTTGATGCCGAGGGCGAGCCCTAACTTGAATGCGAGGGTCCGGGGCAGCATTTTCTCGACCACTGGTCGAGGGAACCCTAGCCTGCGAATCAGGCTAGGCGGGTGAATTTGGATTGTTTTCAGGATTTGGTTTTTTCTTGCTTGGAGATTTAGAACGTGCCATTTGAGGTGGTGATGGTTGAGGTCTAGAAGAAGTTCTTGAAAATGGAATCTTGCTAACGCGTTGAGCCGGTTGTTCTTCGCCTTCAAGCAGTTGTGCAAGGAGATCGTCGTCGATTAGCCGCTCACCTCCCCAAAAATCTGGCATTAAAATCTGCGAACAGAAGAATGGGGAGGTGAGGATGAAGAATTTTGAAAGTTTTTTTTAGAATAACGTTGGTCGAGTATAAAAGTTAAGCTTTTATACTGCAGCATTCTAACAAAAAAAACTAATTTTTTCACATGGACAGTTTGAAAAACAGATCAAAAGTAAAAGAAAAAAGTTTTTTGAAAAAGGCTTTTCAACTCCTTTTAGGGCGGGAAAAACTTGGTTTTTCAACTGGCATAAAAATCAAATTTTTACTTCGGTTTTACGTCCTAAAATCGTGATCTCGACTATCAAACTAACTCATAACTCCTTAATGGCAAAGAAATATCATCCTATACAGCATCACCCATTAAACCCCCTACTATCATGCATCTTAACCCAGAAACAAATGAACTCCACAGTCAATCCACAGAAGCATGCATGGCAAAAGTATAGAGCATAAAAGTTCTGAGACTTACCAGAAAAAAGATCGTGGAGATTTGAGAGAGTTTTCGAGCGTCGGAGAACTCATGGACTGAATCTTGAAACGTTGGAAGACAGTCTCCAGAAGAAAATGGAAGCTCTGATTTTAGGGTTTCTTGAGAGAGTGATAGCTTGCGTAAAAAGGAAAAGAAAACTTTGGAGAGACTATATATATTTTTGTCCGTGGCATGAAAGAGGAAGTAATCATCAGTTTCCTCTTTTTCGAAGCATGGGGAAGGGTGATAGCCATCGAAAGGTTGCTTGGGAACCAAAAAGCCATGATTGGACAAGGGTAGGTTACTTTTCCCAAGATTGCACGAGTTACTTTGACAGATCTGGTGGGGAAATCGAAGGGTCGTTTCCTCAAAAGTTTATTTATTGCTCGTAATAAATAAACTTGGGGGGCAAATGTTATCCAAAAAACAGGCACGGATGACGTGACAGGTGATTTCTGGACACGTGGCTGACACCTGGCAGAATTATGTTAGAGTATCGATCAGTAAGATGTTGCAAGCATAACGGTTGAGTTTTTCCTACGACCAGCCTCGTCGTACACTCCGCATATTTCAAGATAATTTCATAAAGATCTTAGTCAATCCCGAGATTGTCTCCAATAATTCCTGATGATCTGATTAATTAGGAGAGAATATCTGTAATAAATTAATGTACTTCTCCTTGAGCCTATAAATAGAGAAAGATAGTTCAAAGATGAGGACTTTTTTGGCTTTTTGCTTACTTGAGAGTATAGATTTACGAGATAATTAGAGCTAGTACATTACGATATATTGTTTATTCTTCAGAGGTTAGTGAAACTCATAGAACCCTAGTTCTTTGATCACTCCTTTGAATCCTATATCAATAATAGCTCAAGTGGACGTAGGTTATTACCAGTTTCTGAGGCCGAACCACTATAAATTCTTGTGTGCTTTACTGTTTTCGTCATTATATTCATTCTAACATATCTGTCCACATCAAGCATTTTTGACTCCGTGTCAGTTGACCAAAATCAGGGTCAACATCTTACTATACTTACTATTCTCCACTAATGTAAACAGATACACACTTAAAAATCAATAGGGGTTTACAAAGCTTGTAATAGATGGCTTAGGTAAAGGTAGATGAGAAGACATTTTAGGCTCAAGTATACCATAAGCATTCAAACCAAGCACCCTATCCCTTTAACTCAATTTCACATCCCATTGTTACCCATTTTTTTTTTCTTCTTTTTTTGTTCAAGATTGAGAAGAGTTGACTATTTATTCATCACATTTTTTTTCAAACTACATTCCCCCAAACTTAGATTTTTCAGTAAATAACTGAAGGAATGTAGTTTATTCTGAATTTATAATTTATTTTCTTTTTTTTTTCTTTTCTTCAATCTTTTTATGCACTGAGTAACCACATGTTTCAACATATGTCCCTTAAGATATGTTTTTATGCTCATGGTATTGGACAAAGGGAATAATGAATACGCGGATGCAAGTATAGGCTCAAAACATGTGCTAAACAATGAAAAAGGTCAATTGTAAGGCTCAAATAGGGTAACTAGTGATAAAAATATATAAGGGTTAGCTTGAAAGGCTCAAACGTTCCAAAGATGGCCTATATCCTCTTCTTAAGTGTGTATTGTTTAGGATTTCGTCTCAAATAGCAAGCAAGCAAGTTCTAGAAAAATTTCAATTTGTACAATCTACAGTCCAAAGTCAACATGCATATACAAAGTTCAACTCCCACATTTACAACTATGGGCAATAGTTCAAACAAGTATCCAATTAACCACAGTGAAGTGACAAAGTATTTCAACCAAGCACACAAATTGTTTTTATATGCACAACTCTTCCTTCAGATTATACAACATAGCATTCATTCAATCTCATCAGCAATAAATTATCAAATTGGTTTATACTCTAACAATACCGTGAAAACTAGACTCAAACACAATAACAACTAATACTAAACTTGAAAAACAACAAATAACAGCAAAGCTGAAAATAAATCCCTTCCCCCAAACTTAAGACTAACATTGTCCCCAATGTTAAACTCAAATAAAAAGAAGAGACTTACCTGAGACCCTATAGCAAAATATTAAAATGGAGGAGGAGGTGGAGTGGGAGTCGTGCTAAAAAAATTCTGATGGAAACCCTTAAATTGCATTTCTGGGCCCAATTGGTGCCGCGGCGCTGGTGTATAGAGCTGCGGCTCTAATTCTAACTTTTCTCAACACTTTCTCTCTGACTTCTCTAGAGCTGCGACTCTAATTTAACTTTTGTGCTACTTTGTTGCTATTTTTTTTTCACGTTTTTCACTGTTCTAATTACATAAAAAAAAACTAAACAAAAATAAAATTGAATTGTTCAACTAAAAATAGAATAAAAATAAATAATAAAATAAAAATGAAAACATAAACTTGAGATGCCTCTCAAGGGCGCTGTCATTAACGTCATTTAGCCGGACGCTGACCACTTTCTTAAATTCAACTCGGATCCAAACCACCCCTCATGTCCTTAAGAGCCATAGTGACATGCTCCGAACCCACCGAGGTTAGGGAGTGCGGCACTTCACCAGTCCGTCGGCAAAGTCAGCCTAAAAGAGTGGGTATGGAAAACCACTCCGAAAGAGTGCAAGCAACTTAATCAAAGGAACAAGGCAACAAGGTACAAAGAATCCATGCTTTGTATTGATAACAAATGTGTTTACAAGTATAGAGAAATGTAATGGCAGCCCCTAAACAAGTGTGGGCATTGCCATATATATAGGCAACTAGAGAACACCCTAGGCCGACAAGTGGCAAGATCCCCACCGTCCATTTCCCTTAAAATATCTACATAAAGCAAAGGACAAGCCCATAAGCTAAATGGCCGGCCCATTAAGGGAGTAAACCCACTATGCTACGTTACTTAAGTAGGAGGAATACATCAAGGCTAAGTAATCCCAAACCGCCCAAGCCCCATGGGCCCTTTGTGGGCCGCGTCACTGGTCGTGACATTCCTCGGCCCACTCGTCCGTACGAGTCCGTGCGCAGGATGCGCGCCCACTGGTCGAGGGTCACTGGTCGGGACTTGACACCCTCCCCCACTTAAGTTCGCGACGTCCCCGTCACATCACCATCCTTGTAACGTAGGATGAGATCTCTGAATTGCCAAAGAAGGGATTCTGGTTCCCAACTAGCCTCTTCGTCTGGCAAACCTTTCCATTTAACTAAGTATTCCGTGTATCTGGGGATCCTCTTCTTCCGAATCTCTCGATCGACCAGAATACACTCGACTTCCTTATCATAAGAAGTAGTCATTGCCGTAGGCGCTCGTTTGGACACTCCCCGCTCAGAGTCTTCTTCGTCACCATGATAAGGTTTTAACATACTTACGTGAAAAACCGGATGAATCTTCAACTGCGGAGGCAGCTGAAGTTTGTAGGCGACCTGGCCCACTCTCCGGAGCACCGGGAACGGGCCTTCATATTTTCGAACCAAAGCTTTGTGGAATTTCTGCAAGGCTTTGAACTGTTGAGGCAACATCTTTACCAAGACAAGATCACCTTCTTGGAATTCGACTTGCCTTCTCTTCTTATCCGCCCACTTCTTCATCTGTTTCTGGGCTCGCATCAAATGAGCCCTGGCCAACTCGGCCTGTTCACTCCAATTTTTCGCGAACCTAAATGCCGCGGGACTCTGCCCGTCGTAATTCACGACCAGCGCGTGAGGTGTTTGAGGTTGCATTCCCACGACCAGCTCAAACAGGCTCTTGCTCGTGGACTCGCTTCGCTGAAGGTTGTATGAAAACTGGGCAACGTCAAGCAGACTTGCCCAATTTTTCTGATTCGCACTAACATAGTGCCTCAGATATAACTCGACCAGCGCATTCACCCTCTCAGTCTGTCCGTCAGTTTGAGGGTGAAACGAAGTAGAGAAGTTTAATTCCGTACCAAGGAGTTTAAACAACTCGGTCCAAAAGCGACCAGTAAAACGAGGATCCCGATCACTTATGATACTTGAGGGTATCCCCCAAAACTTCACAACGTGTTTCAGAAAGAGTCTCGCTGTTACTTCTGTCGTACATTCGGTCGGGGCCGGGATAAAGGTTGCATACTTGCTGAATCGATCAACGACCACCATGATGCTCACGCAACCATCTGACTTTGGAAATCCAGTAATAAAATCCATAGATAAACTTTCCCATGGTTTATCAGGAATGGGAAAAGGGACCAACAACCCGCCTGGTGAGCGCTGTTCTGGTTTGTCTTGTTGGCAGACAAGACAAGTGCGGACATAGGCTTCAACATCATCACGAAGTTGAGGCCAATAGTAAATCGCCTTTATGAGCGCCAAAGTGCGTTTCATTCCCGAATGCCCAGCCCATAAGGAGTCGTGGCATTCCTTAATGAGCTCCCTTTGAAGACTGGCAAATTTAGGCACATATATTCGATGACTCTTGGCATAGAGTAAACCATCGACCAGCCAGAATTTCCGCGTCTTCTTTTCCTCGACCATAGTGATCAAACTTTTGGCCAAAGGATCGTGTGCCAATCCTTCTTTAATCCGAGCCACAAGAGTGCCCAGTGGTCGACTGAGTGCAGCAAGAGATGCCTTCCTACTCAGTGCATCCGCGACCACATTTACTTTCCCTGGTCGATACTCTAGCGAGTAGTGAAACTCAGCAAGGAAATCTTGCCATCGAGCCTGCTTCGGGCTCAGCTTCTTCTGAGTTTGAAAGTAACTTGTGGCTATGTTGTCAGTCATAACAACAAAGAAGGATCCGAGGAGATAATGGCGCCATACTCTCAGACAATGAACCACAGCTGTCATCTCCTTTTCTTGGACCGTATACCGCCGCTCGGCCTCGTTGAGCTTGCGGCTCTCGAAGGCAACCGGTCTGTTGTCTTGCATTAGGACTCCTCCAATGGCAAAGTCGGATGCATCTGTGTGCACCTCAAAGGGCTTTGCGCAGTCAGGCAGGACCAGCAAAGGTTCAACAGCAACTGCTTCCTTCAAGTCATCGAACGCGCCTTGGCAAGCATCGTCCCATACCCAAGGTTTGTTTTTCTTGAGCATGTCGGTCAGTTTAGCTGCTCGGGCAGAGTAGCTTTTGATGAACCGTCGATAGTAGTTCACCAAACCAAGGAAGGACCTTAGTTCGGGGACTTTCTTCGGGGGTTCCCAATCCTGGATGGCCACCACCTTGGCCTCATCCATCATCAGAAGTCCATCTCTGATCTTGTGACCCAAGAACATTACTTCGTTGCTAGCGAAGGTGCACTTCTCTCTTTTGACAAAGAGCTGATTTTCCCTTAGTAAAGCAAAAGCTAACTTCAAGTGGTCGAGGTGTTCTTCCAGAGTGTTGCTATATATGACAATATCGTCTAAATAGACAACAATGAATTTATCAAGGTAATCTTGGAATACCTTATTCATCAATGTGCAGAATGTCGCGGGGGCATTGGTAAGACCGAAGGGCATCACCAAGTATTCATACGAGCCATATCGAGTCACGCACGTGGTCTTCGGCTCGTCGCCCTCTTTAATCCTTACTTGATAGTAGCCGGAGCGAAGATCAAGCTTGGTAAAGTATCGAGCAGTTCCTAACTGGTCGAACAAATCTGCGATCAGCGATATCGGGTACTTATTTTTTATGGTAATCTTGTTAAGTGCCCGATAGTCGATGCACATCCGAAGGCTCCCGTCCTTCTTCTTCTGGAACAACACAGGCGCCCCAAAGGGTGCCTTAGAGGGTCTGATTAAGCCAGCGACGAGCAACTCTCTCAACTGACTACGCAGCTCGGCTAACTCCGGCGGAGCCATCCGATAAGGACACATTGTGGGAGGCTTGGCACTAGCTTCTAGCTCGATCTCGTGGTCCACACCACGTCGAGGGGGTAGCTGCGTAGGAAAGGCATCCGGCATTACATCCTCAAACTCATTCAGTACACTTTGTACTTCATCGAGTTCCACTGTCGGGGCTGACAATACCTCATCATCAAACTCCTTCAGTATAGCAAGGTAACTCACACCCTCTTGGTGCATTCCTCGCTTGAATTGAAGGGCGGACAACGTTCGCTCTTCAATCTCCATGGTTGTTCGGGTAGAAACAACACACGGACCGGCATCATCAGAGATGCAAACCTGATTGGCGTAGGGAATGAGGATGGCCTTTGTCTGATCAAAGAATTCCATCCCTAGGACAACGTTGTAGTCGTCCATGTTCATTATCGACCAATTAGTCCGACTTGTCCATTCACCAAGACTGGTCTCAACGCCATTGGCAACGCCGGTTATTGGGATAGGCACTGAATTTACCGTCTTCAGAGCCCCGCCTTCATGAGCAGGCTTTACCCCAACGCTCCTCGCTCCAAAGGGTGACACGAAATTGTGAGACGCACCTGTATCGACCAGCGCCGTCATCTTCGTTCCGTTGAGGATGATATCCACGAACATCTGGCCATCTGCTCTTGTTCGTGGCCTGGCTTTCAGGGCTCTCAACAATTTCATCGAGCCGCACCTGGCCCCTTGCTCCTCGAGTCTTCGTTTCTCCTCGAGCTCCCTTTGCTTAACGACTGCCTGAGCATTCAACAGCCATTTTTGTGGGCATTCCCGCGCCCAATGTGGCCCAGCACAGACAAAGCATCGAACAGTGTCTCGTGTGGCCATCTCCTTAGCCTTCCCCTTCTGACCCGCACTAGCATCGGTCGTCCCACGAGCTTTCCACCATTCTCCTCCTCCACTCTTCGGGCTAGCAAACGTCTTTGCTTCCTTCGATCTAGAGGATTCTCTAGAAGTATAGTCGGTTAAGCCCTCGGCCACTGCAATGGCCGACAAAAGATCTTGAACATTCCTCCGTCTTAACTCAATTTTAGCCCACTGTTGTAGTCCATCAATGAAGTTAAACAGTGAGTCTTCTTCGGTAGTTCTCGGGACTTCTAGGATTAAAGTTGTAAAATCTTTTACGTACTCTCGGATCCCGCCAGTTTGTTTAAGCCGTCTCAACTGGCCTTTAGCATCATCTAATGCGTTCTCGGGGTAGAACTGTTTCTTTAGCTCTCTCTTGAAATCTTCAAAAGAGTCCATCACGCAGAGTTGTCTTCCAATCTCGCCATGCCTCCGGCGCCACCATAACATGGCAGTATCGGATAAGTACATAGCCGAGGTTCGGATTTTTACTGCCTCATCGGTGATGTTGGTAGCTTCGAAATACTGAGATAGGCCCCATATGAAGTTGTCAACTTATTTTGCATTCCGGGCCCCGCCAAAAGACTTTGGCTTTGGTATTTCGATTTTGTGAACCGAGGGGGTGGAAACTCCACCTCCGGACGCAGCTCTTCTACACATGGCCCAATCGGCTTGGATTTCTTCAAGCTTGGCCATGGTGGCTGTATTCGCCTCCTCCTGCCGGTTGAGCATCTCTCGATGCTCTACGTCTCTCTCTCTTTCATTTACCTCCATGACATCGAGCCGGGCTCGTATGGAATTCATTTCTACGAGCAGCAAATCCCTCATGGTTCCTAATTCCTCTCGCAGACCTTCGGCCTGCATTTGAAGTGCATCCGAAATGGAGCCGTGTATAGCAGCATCTTCTGCTTCTAGATCCTTGCATTTTTCTTCAAGGCCTCCAATTCGTGAATCCATGGCATGGACAAGGTAAACGTTAGTTTCAAGACGTTTTTCTAGTTCAGTTACCGTTTCTCTTAGATCGGCTTTCTTTTTAGACACTTGCTTTATGGCTTCCGCCATTGGTTGATCCGTCATTAGTTCTACTCTTTCTTCTTTGAATCAGCTCTGATACCACCTGACACGCTCTGAACCCACCGAGGTTAGGGAGTGCGGCACTTCACCAGTCCGTCAGCAAAGTCAGCCTAAAAGAGTGGGTATGGAAAACCACTCCGAAAGAGTGCAAGCAACATAATCAAAGGAACAAGGCAACAAGGTACAAAGAATCTGTGCTTTGTATTGATAACAAATGTGTTTACAAGTATAGAGAAATGTAATGGCAGCCCCTAAACAAGTGTGGGCATTGCCATATATATAGGCAACTAGAGAACACCCTAGGCCGACAAGTGGCAAGATCCCCACCGTCCATTTCCCTTAAAATATCTACATAAAGCAAAGGACAAGCCCATAAGCTAAATGGCCGGCCCATTAAGGGAGTAAACCCACTATGCTAAGTTACTTAAGTAGGAGGAATACATCAAGGCTAAGTAATCCCAAACTGCCCAAGCCCCATGGGCCCTTTGTGGGCCGCGTCACTGGTCGTGAAATTCCTTGGCCCACTCGTCCGTACGAGTCCGTGCGCAGGATGCGCGCCCACTGGTCGAGGGTCACTGGTCGGGACCTGACACATAGTATCATGAGAAGACGCCCATTTCTTAATATTGCACATTTTTTGAACTTTCCATCGCCCATGAAACAATCAAGCTTTCTCACTAAATATCTTTTTCACTTTATGACGATTTTTTTGCTTTCCACCTTCAACCATAGATTTCTTCTTAGTAAATTTCAGCTTATCACCCTTACTGTAACGCCCTGGTTACCCCAGGACAGTTACTGTGATCTTTGAACCGTTATTTAACTCGCTAATCGAGTTCTTTGGTTAAAAACGTGCATCTAGGTGTTATTAATAGGTCAAGGTGTCAAACCAATTAAAAGGGAAGGATATATTTTATTTAAAACATAAAACTGTTCATGGGCCCATAAAGACGTTTACAAGTTATTTACAATCCAAAATGGTCATTACAGTTTGAAATTTACAACCTGCCGCCCTAAGCGGCAAAACTAGGGTAAACCCCCTAGTTCCTCAGAGAACTCCTTGGCTGTGGTGGTCAAGTGGCCACATATGTACACATCGCCACCTAAGCTATCCATTCAAAGCTGGGTGAGCTTTTCTTTCCCTTTACCTGCACCACATAGCACTCATGAGCCAAAGCCCAGCAAGAAAACACAATACAACATGTATATAATATTAAACAATGATCATAATAATCATCCAGGACTTATAGTCCTAATCTGATGAGTGACAGATGTATAAGTCACTAACTTGGGATCCGCACCCTATCAAATGAGTGATCGAGTCACTAGGTTTAAAAGGATATGTGACTGATGAGCGAGTCACCAATGTAAACCAAGGGAGTGATCATAGAGTCACTACTGTGGGGTCTGTACCCTTTAGCCATGTGACGATAGGGTCACCTGGGCCTTCTAGCCTTAGCTCTGAATAACTAGTCATAGAACTAGACAAGCGCTTTTATTTTTCATCGAAATTGAGATCGGTTCGGCATTAATGCTCATGTTGAGTCATCTAATGCAGATGTCGATTAGATCCAATCTTTCATCGGCTCTGCGTTCAAGACGCTTATGCCGCTCCTAACTCTTAGGTTAGTAATACACGACCAGTGGTCAGTACCGTTCATGAACTTGACTAATAAGTCACAGCTTCACAGACGAATCTGACACCATTGTTGATTCTTACTAGTAAGTCAATGCCATTCACAAGTAAGCAAGATCTGCTAAGCATTTAATATGCAATCCATGTCCACATTTAAACACTCAACATGCCTCAATAATAACCACGCTTGTCATATATGGGGTGCATTTTTCTTACCTCCGGTTCGATCGAGAAAAATTAAAAGAATGACCCTTGAGAACGATCAACCTTTTAGTTCCTTGATGGTCACCTGGTCATAACAAATTATGGGATTCCATCAACAAAATGAGTATTAAAAGGTTCCTGGATCAAATCCTAACCTCCGGGATGTCGAATTCTACTAAACCGGGTAGTAGGTTCGATCCCGAGCCCTTAGGTTTGAGTTTCTATCACTTAAAACCCATTTTGAGCCGCGGCCCCAAGCACTTGAGCTGCAGCCCCACCCAAGTCAGGCCCAAAAATCTTCTCTGACAACAATTAAAGCTGCAACGCTATAAGATAGAGCCGCAGCTCTAATAGCCCATCAGCACCAACTTCTCCTTCACACAGCTTGAGCCGCAGCGCCTAAGAACAGAGCTGCAGCTCGACCTGGAACCCAGATTTTTCCCCATTTTTTTCTCAAACCAAACACAACCAAACCTTCCTCAAATCAATCCCAAAATCAACACCAATCATCACCACAACACAATCAACATTCCAACAACAAAACCCAAGCTTTGAACCACTTAAAACCACACCAAATACCAAATTCTATAATCAAAACTCTCAAGCTTTCAACCAAACCAAAAACAGAGTATAGCTTAAGTTCATGGATGATTCCTTACCTCAAGCTAGATTTGAGTCCTCTTCAATGGATGAACTAAGTTTCTAAGCTCCAATCTTTGATTTCCTAGCTTGGTTCTTCAAATTGAGGTCAAAAATTCCAAAGGAAAATGAAGGAAAAAGGATGCACGGGAGAAGGGAAGAACTTGCTCTGTTTTGACCAACTTCTACAACCTTCAATGGCTTAAGTATATCTTAGGGTGAAAAGACTATTTTTCCCCTAGGTCAATTAAAGTCTTCTAAAAGCTCCCAAGGGTAAAGCCATCATTTTCCTCCTATCTCGTTAATCATAATTAACGCTCTCCAATTGCCGTTATTTCCAATATTATCAAACACAAATAAATCATATCCTGTTACCCTTTAATTCCCGGTAACACTCTAATCACCAAATTACCCCGAGACTTGCCCCGAACTTAACCCTGTTATGACCAAACCGCTAACTTGCACTCAAAGATCGTCTCATGTCGAATGGTTCGAACAAATTCACATTGTAATGTGGCCTTATCAATTAATCACAAACATGCACAAAAATACACAATTATGCCATCAACAGGCCAAATTACCAAATGCCCCTGAAATGAAATGTGGACCCACATGCATGCATTTAACATCATATTATAATATAATTCACATAAACATGCATATAATAGTTTAATGGCATAATAAATCAATTATTGCCCTCTCGGCCTACTAATCCAACCATTAAACATCATTAGGGATTCTAGGCATTACACTTACTTTCCTCCACATCAACTCTACAACAAGTTGGAACCTCCGTTGCTGCAAAAACATTAAATGTTACCTCTTCTTTTTGTACCCGCAACTTCAACTCGCCTTTTTGCACATCAATTAAGGCCCTACCAGTTTCTAAAAATGGCCTTCCAAGAATAATTGGAATATTTTCATCTTCCTCCATATCAAGAATAATAAAATCGGCAAAGAAGATAAATTTATCGACCTTTACTAACACATCTTCTATGATCCCCCTCGGATGAGCCAATGATCGATCCGCCATTTGCAAAGATACAGTAGTTGGTCGAGCTTCTCCCAATTTTACCTTTCAAAAAATAGATATAGGCATTAGATTTACACTAGCCCCTAAATCACATAAAGCCTTTGTCACCATTGAACCCCCTATAGAGCATGGAATGTTGAAACTACCCGGATCTTTAAGCTTGGGAGGTAGCTTCTTTTGAAGTATCGCAGTGCACTCCTCAGTAAGTGCCACTGTCTCATAATCCTCTAGTTTCCTTTTCTTAGTCAAAATTTCTTTCATGAACTTCACATAACTCGGCATCTGTTCAAGTGCTTCGGCAAAAGGAATGTTGATGTGTAGCTTTCGAAAGATATCCAAAAATTTAGAAAACTGCTTGTCAAGCTTATTCTTTTGAAGCCTCTGAGGATATGAGATCTTTATATGGTGATCTATGCTTATTTCTGGCTACTTTTTCACAAGGTTCTCATTAGCCTCTTCTTCAACTTTACCCATTTTCTGCTTGTTCTCTATGATAGGTACTTGTTGATCCTGCTTCTGCTCAACTTTCTTCTCCATACTTGGTCCCTCATACACTTTTCCGCTCCTCAAGGTAATAGCTTGACACTGTTCATTAAGATTTCCCTTCGGATTCACTTCAGTAGTGCTTGGCAAGTTCCCTTAAGTTCGATTTGCCATAAGCGTGGCCAACTGTCCGATCTGATTTTCCAAGCTCCGAATTGATGATCTCATTTATGTCATAAATTGAGTTAACACATCAACTTGACCGTCTTGTTTTGCTTGCATATGTTGCCGTGCAGGTCTTACTGGTTGCTGTTGATAAAACCCAGGAGGAGGTCGAGGATACTGTGGTTGATTCTGTTGAAATTGTTGCTGACTGCCCTGACCACTTGTCTAAGAAAAATTTGGGTGATTCCGCCACCCTGGATTGTAACTCATGGAATATGGGTTGTTGGAGTGCCTTGGGAAGTTCCATATTGCTTGCACTTGCTCCATAGGAATGCTGTTAAAATCCCTCATTGTGCATTGTTCAAATAAATGAGGTCCCCCACATAACTCACATATAATCTGCATCTGCATAACTGGAGCTTGAGCTTGAATGTTGTTTTGCTGTAACTGTTTGGTTAATGTTGCCACTTGAACGGACAACATTGAGATGGCATCCAATTCATGCACTTCAGCCACCTTCTTAGTGGTTTCTCTTTCTGATGTCCATTGATAGTTATTCATAGTCATTTCTTCCAATAGATCATAAGCTTCATTAGTGCTCTTACTCATGAACGCTCCTCCAGATGCTCCATCTATGATTGTGCGAGTAGTACCACACAAACCATTGTAAAAAATATGGACTAACATCCATTTTTTGATTCCATGATGGGGACATTTTCTCAGCGACTCCTTAAACCTCTTCCATGCATCATACAATGATTCACCATCTTTTTGGTGAAAATTGTTGATTTCACCTCTATACCTTGCAGACAGCGATGATGGGAAAAATTTTGCCAAAAATTTCTGAGTGAGCTCCTCCCATGTTGTGATAGAATTGGCTTGCAGGGAAATAAGCCAACTCTTTGCTCGGTCCCTCAATGAAAACAGGAATAGTCTCAACCTCACTGCATCATTTGTCACTCCATTCATCTTAAATGTGGCGCAGAGCTCTAGGAAATTAGCCAAATGTAAGTTTGGGTCTTCCGTTGGTGATCCCCCAAACTGAACTGATGATTGTACCATTTGCAAAATAGCAGGCTAATTTCAAAATTATTAGCCTCCACTGCTGGAGGTCTAATGCACGATTGTGCCCCCGTGACAGTAGGTAGCATATAGTCCCTCAAACTTCTTTGTATTGGTTGCTAAACTGGTGCAACTCGTTCAACAACTCCTGCTCCTCCAACATTACCCGCTGATATCCCAACATTAATATTCTCAGCGTTTTCATGGGCAATGTTGTCAACCCCTCTGTTACCTCTGTTCTGAGCCATTCTTTCTAACCTTTTCTGTTTTCGATTTCTTCTACAAGTTTTCTCAATTTCAGGATCAATAGGGACCCTTGATTCAGACCCCTGTCGTCGCATAAACTATGTGAATACCTGAAATCACAAATTGCAAAAGAAAACCAGAATGAGAACAGTATAAAAGAAAGCAACCAAATTAGAAAAAGAATTAATTGCTTGATATTAGTAAAAACAATCCCCGACAATGGCCCAAAAACTTGTTACGAATTTTCTATACGCAAGTATACGTGTTCATTTAACAAGTAGTATAATGTAAGAAAGGTCGAACCCACAGGGAATGTTACCAAGTACCAATCATTAATCCTAATATTCTATTTTGTTAACAATAATTTGATTATAAGAATTAAGTAAAACTATTGAAATAAGAACGTAATTGCAGGAATAAAAGAATAGCAAAAGAAATAGAATTCAATAATTAAATGAACTAGGGAAATTAACTCCATCTACTATCCACTTTATATTTTAGTAACATAAATTATACTATTCAATTCTCTCTCGTGATAGCAGGTCAACAAAAGTAACTTATATTCTTACTAGGATATACAAGTCTCAACCTTATGTAAATTTTCTACATCTCTGTGATAAATAAACATAAGACATGCATTAAGCAAGACAACCCTAAAGCTACACAGACCAAATAGGTACTCCCGTCCTATAATGAAATCTATGCCTATTCAATTACAACATAATCAATTCTCACTTCTCAGATTTCGAATCAAAATCATATAAATCATGTAATAGATGGCCAATCAATCACAAGCATTAAGCATAAATTCGAATAGATCACAAGATAGAATAGAAATCATAAAACTTGCATTAATTCAATATTAAGTTTCAGGAGAATCCATTAACACCCTAGAAAAAGAGTTTAGTTTATGACAAAATTCATAATAACCATAGAAGAATTAAAAAGCATCCAAAATATAGAAATTCAAAGTAGAAAAGAAGAAAATTGTGATGAATTCTTTGATTCCACTTGCAATCCTCCACAATGTGCCTCCATCCGTCTCCTAGGGTTAATTTTCTTCTTAAAAACGTCATTAAGAAAGCTTTTATAATCCCTAATTAATTATGTGCGAAAGGACAAAATTGCCCTTAAAAAATGCCCTAAATTTGGCTTCCGTACGGACTGGCGCCGCGGCTCCATGTGATAGCGCCGCAGCTCTAGTGCATTTTGCGATCCAGATTTCATCTCCGGATTTTGTAGCACTGCAGCGCTGTCTAATAGAGCTGCAACTCTAATTCTAGCAGATTATTTTCTTCTTCTCTGAAACTCTTAGGGCTCTACACCATAGAGCTGCGATTGTAATTCCAATTTTTCACCAAATGATAAATTCAACTCCGGGTTTCGCCTAGTTTCCATTCCTTAGCCCGTTTAACATCGTTTCTTCAATAATTAAGCGTTTTTCCTCCAATTTCAAGCCATTTCCTTAATAATCATACTTAATCCTGAAAACACAATAAACACTAGCATAATATCGCACAAAACCAAATAAAAAACTAAAATTGCATCTTAAAACACGTCATAAAACATACCAAAACTAGTCCTAACATTTGCATCAAATATTTTAATACAAAATCAATGGCAGAGGACGGGTTTTATGAATGGACAAAAGTAATATCACTTACTTCTGACCAACATCAGTTTTCTCTTTCAAAAGACAGCAGAAAACTAGGAGTAACCGTCAAAGCGAAGCTCTTTTAAAGTCCGTGGATAATTTTGTAGCAGCTGTTTGTGCTTAAAACAGGGGAACCACAAATAAGATTGTAAGACGATAAACGAAAATAAATTAAAATTGGAAGCAGTCATTTTACAAAGGACTCGTTACAGTTCCCCCTTTTAAGTGATTAGTCTAGTCTCTTTTTTCTCGACATTACCGATTGCGCCTATCTTATGTCTAGAAATAAGAAAAGAAAATCCAAAAGAAAGAAAAGAAACTGGTGGGGTCCTTCGAAAAAGCAACACAATTAAAAACAAAAATCTTTTATGAACGATTGCATCCGTTCGTGCGAACATGGAACCTTATTAATTAAGTTTTAACAGACTTTAGACATGTCACTACCAATTAAACTTTAGATTTTAATTCAAAATTTGAAGGTGTTAGAAATTCTAATCTATTTTTCATGATTTTTTTTTTTCAATTGATGCATGAGATTTCCACTTTTTTGCTTCGGGTATTATTCTGGGATTAGTCTCCTCTTTACCTTTTGCTCTTGATATCATAAATGCGGTCAAGAGAGCAAGCCGATAAGCCCATACTAATATGAACTTCATATATCAGCTGAGTTTTTCTCTTTACTTTGTTAATGTTACAGTTTTCCCAACCTACTGTTAAGCATCTCTGACAAAAGTGGTCCCTTTTTGCAGTTGCAGCTATTTATGTTTAGTATTTTTTTTTATATAAATATAATTTTTTTCAACATCACTTTGACAAGTGTTAAGTGCTGTCGGAAATAAATAAATTAATAAATAATTTTTAGCATGCAAAATTAATAAATTAAAAATTTCACTAATTAGTTGTATATTATTGGATTCAGTTTTGTGATGAAAGATCGAAGACAATTCTATGTTCTTAATTTGAAGAAGAAGTGGAAGTTAATTTTAATTCCCTTACTATTGTTTTATAGCAAAACTATTCTTGTATAGATTATGTATACATGTAAGTAATATTAATATGTATACATGTCTCTTTTTTAGCTATGTTTTACAAAAAGCTGTTTCTATGGTTGCTGCACTGCATGTCTTAGCTGAAAACAAGGCTTGTTCATTGCATAATCAGCTTAGTCCTCGCGTGGCCATCTGTAATTTGAAATTGTTTGGTTATACCAAGATGAGCCATAAGAAGCCAGACATGACTGAGTAGCTCGCCACCTCGCCTTAGCTGCTGGACATGTTGATTTTTCTGGCATTGGCCGGCTGCATATGATAGTATCTCCACCCAAACATGGCTGATCAATTCCCACTTCTTTTCCTTGTCCCAATTTTGTTCTGTTTCAAGGGATTGTAGGCCTTTCGCAAGGCCACAGGCATCAAATAACACCGATTTGCTTCTGTCTCCTTTCACTTCAGACGGAAGAATTTCAGTGCTCACTTTGATTAATGCTTCACAAGCCTTCTTCTCTCCAGCTATGAATTTTCTCCCCTCAAAGAACTCGACTGCCTCTGCGCATGTGTCTTGAAACCGGATTTGTCCAATCCCATTGGGCAACATGAATGGCCGCATGACCAGAAAATACAGCATATACTCGGACAAGAGCTTACTGATCTCTTTAGAATTGTAACGCTTAACTGTGTTTGAGCTTTGATTCGGTTGAGAGTTGTTTAAGTTTTCATCCGTATCAGACTTATAACAGAGATCTGTTGCAATATGCCAGAGAAGAATGCTTTCATCAAATTCTCCCATAACGCTCCAGCCAAGTCTGCTGTCACATTCCTCATTCTTAAGAGCCCATTCACCTCTATGATCACATAATTCCTTACAAGCGCTAGGTTTTGATCCCCTAGATTTCTTTTGAAGCTGCTTAAAGATCACCTCTTTCAATTCCTTGTGGATGCTAATCCTCTTGCAATAGTACTCATATACCAACTGATCGTAAAAACTTACGAAGTGCTTCAGATAAATACTGCACTTGCCAGGCCTGTATTTGAGGCAAAATCCTATAAGATTGTATTGTCCAATTGTATTAGACCATCTCTTGTTTTTGGGTATTAAAAACTTTGGAATATGGGAAATTACTTGGTACAAGAGATCCACTGCAATGTTCTTATGCTTGCTTAGCAACAGCATTGTCCAGTCAGAGCAAAGTAGAAAAAGAAAGGCATACATCTCAAGAATGGCAGCTCCGGCCAGCAGTACATAGGTGATGATGACATGTGCGGCAGAGTAATCTTGCTTCTCAGCGATGAAGAAGGCCACAAATACGGAAAGAACACATAAAAAACTAAAGAACCGGAGACAACCACCTAAGATTGAGTGAATCACAACCACTTTGGTGTAAAACACATCATAGATGAATCCAAGCTCTATCTCTATCACCCTGAAGACTTCCTCACAGGATCTGTTGCGGAAGAAGGATTGGCTATTGACAATGTCGTGGATGCTTAGGATCAGGTCTGCAAAAAGAGGCTTGAACATCTTGAAGAAAGTGTAGGCGTCTAACAAGCTGTTTGCATAGGGTATTGTGATGTTTACCGGGACCGAATTAAGATGATGACCTACTTTAGGAATGTCGACTATTTTTGTTGAAGACACCTTATACCCCTCGGCTTTCTTTGAACTATACTCATCCATGTATCTAGCATAGTTCGGTCCCGGATCAGGAGAAGGGAACATTGATTTTCTAAACTCTTCACTACTCGCCCGCATCAGAACCAAAATCCTTTGTCCAAGCTTGATGACCGCAGCCACAAGTATTGGAATAGAGAGAAAGTTGAGACAATTGCCAGACCAGGCGTTGAGGAAGATGTAGAGAGAAACTTGTTAGAATTTTATATGGACTAATATAATTACAAACATAATTCCATTATCACAATCATTTTCTAAGAGTGCCTACCAATAGTTAAAGACCATAATGGGATGGTTAATATTAATCTAATTGCAATTGAGGCACATGGTAGCACCCTAAAGACTATAGGTTGGCCCATTAAATCATAGTCCACCATATCTGATAATATAAGCCCAATAGGCCCAATATACCCCTTAGGGTAAGAAGGCATATGAGACATATATATAGAACATATATGTTGTTGGGAAAAATATAGTGGTATATGGTTTGGTAAGGGTTGCTCTCCATAAGATCTCTCTTGCATTGCTTTTCTAATATTGTTTTGTGTAGATCATGAAAGATTCAAGGATGAACATTGGAGACTCAATGACAGGTATGTTTCATCTATATATATTCAATTCAATGCTCTAAATAAAATGCGTTGGACTGTTGTATGAGCATGTAATGTTGTTTTGAATCTGATTTATTGATAATGCTCATAGTATTGTTTTTCAATTTAACAATTGGTATCAGAGCCAGGTCATTTGATTTTAGGGCTTGAAATTTTGATATATACCCAATTTTTCAAAATCTAATTTTTCACATGAAATTTCGAATATCATTGTTGGGCTATGTAGAAAATTAGTATATCAATCATCAATGGGTTCAAACCACTTTTTGACAAAATTTTGGGGAATTTTTTGAGTGCTTTTCGGCCATGGATACCCATTTTTTTCCAAAAACTTTCATAGATAAATGTATATATGTTTGTTGGTTTTGAGAGTTTTTTAATCCAAATGGAGGCCGGAAAGTGATAGAGGATGAGACGTGGAGCAAAACCCCTCAAATGGAGTCCGATATGGTGGCCGGAGATGGCCTATCCGACCGGGTCACGAACCGGGTCGCGTAGACCCGAGTAGCAGACCCACGGGTCAAATTTGGGTGACAGGGACGATAAAAACGACATGTCGTTTTGCCTCTGTCAGGCAAAAAATGACATGTCGTTCGTACGGACATGAGCCCCTTCAGAGAAACGACATGTCGTTTGACGTGTGAGGGGTCGATTTTTTTTGTATAAAACGACACGTCGTTTTCGTAAAAACGACACGTCGTTTTCGTAAAACGACACGCCGTTTTGGCATGTAAGGGTCGATTTTTATAGTGACAAACGACAAGTCGTTTTTGGCAAACGACAAGTCGTTTTTGGCAAACTACATGTCGTTTTTGGTAAACTACATGTCGTTTTTCTGAAATTTTTTTATAAAAAAAAAAAATTTGGGGCTCGTGGGGGCGCGTGAGGGGTGTTTTTTGGCCAAATTTTTACCATTTCACTCCTATTCTCATATCCTACTATTTGTATATGTTTATGCACAAGATTAATCCATGAATTGTATTCATAATTGTATTTGTATTTAATCTTTTGTGGCATGAATCTTATTATATATTGTCAACAATTATTGTTTATTTTCTTGCATGTCGTAAGAATAAGCATGTGAATTGTTTAGTAAAGAGGAACATTTAAATAATTATTTATTTAAATTTTGTGTTTTTTCCTCCAAAATTACATTAAGATCTATATAAGTAATTAATTATCCTATCGATAATAATTGCTTGGTAAGGATGCTTAATATGGTGAAGAAAATTTATTAAACATTATGAATCACAATTTATCTATCCTTTCGATAGTAAATTAATGTATTTGATTATAATGTTTAATAGATTGTTCTTACCTGTGTATGAGTTCTATTTTGTATGTTTATCTAAGAACTCTAGCATACATAATGATCATTGGTTATTTTGCGATCATATATTGATGAGAAAAGAGCACAAATGACATGGTTTATCATAACATGTATTTAATAGTTATTGCTCTTGTTTCTCATTCAGCTGTAAGTATTCCTAGATCTCCAGCCGTCTTGACGCTGAATGCAACCAACCACAAGCAGTGGATTGAAAATATCACGATGAACTTGACCTTCATGAAAATGGACTTGGCCTTGAGAATTGATGAACCATCTAAGCCTGCTAATGGTGCTACTGAGAAGGTTAAGAAATCTTATGAGGACTGGGAACACTCCAATCGTTGTTGCTTGATGCTTATGAGATATCACATGGACGAATCCATTCGTGATAGTATTCCCAAGTCTGAAAATGCAAATGATTTTCTTGCTGCCATTAAGGAAAAGTATAAGAAATTCTCAAAGAATGAGAAGAATGAACATCTGAACATGCTGCATCACACTATTTACGATGGTTCAGGTAACATTAGGGCTCACATTGACAAGCTCATGGGCCACTATCATAAACTTAAGGCCATGGATATGGACCTTGGTGAGGATTACATGGTGTGGTTGGTGATGGAGAACATTCCATCTCAGTTTGATTCAATCAGATCAAGCTACAATGCTCAGAAGGAGCAATGGACTGTTGGGGAGATGTCTGCTATTCTTGCCAAGGAAGAGGAGGACATGAGAAAAGGTAGGGCAAGAAGTATCTCCATGATTTGTTTAGAGTCCAATATTATTGATGTGCCCTCAAACACTTGGTGGTTAGATACTGGAGCTACACTTCATGTTACAAATTCCTTGCAGGCAGTGACAAACCGAAGAAGACCAAGTAGGTTGGAGGAGCATGTATACATGGGAGACGATACTAAAGTTAGAGTTGAATTTTTTGGGACTGTTAGACTGCAGCTAAATACTAGGCATTTTTTGGAGTTGCATGATGTTGCTTATTTACCCTCTATTAGGAGGAACTTGATTTCTGTATCTATTTTGGATAGACTAGGTTATAGTCTTCATTTTGAAACTGGAAAACTGACTTTGTATCGTGACTCTATGTTGGTTGGAAATGGAAATTTATGTGGAAACTTATATAAGCTTGATTTACATGATGTTGTTCCTGTTACTTCTACTTCTTCTTGTTCTTCTTCTCTTAATGCTATTGTTGGGTCAAAACGTGCAAGATCAGATTTGAAATCTTCTATGCTTTGGCATAAACGTTTAGGCCATATTTCTAGAGATAGAATGGAGAGACTGGTGAAGGATGGCGTACTTCAGGATCTTGATTTCTCTGATTTCACTGCCTGTGTTGATTGTATAAAAGGAAAGTTGACTGCCAAGGTTAGAAAGAGCAAGTCAGACAGGTGCACAGATGTATTGGAGACTATTCATACTGATATTTGTGGGCCTTTTGTTCCACTTGCTATGGGTGGTTATAGATACTTTATCACCTTCATTGATGATTTTTCCCGCAATGTTGAGCTCATTCGTGAAAAATCTGAATCTTTGGATGCCTTTAAGATTTTCAAGACGAATGTTGAGCTTCAAAAGGGAAAGAAGATTAAAACTGTCAACTCTGATAGAGGTGGAGAGTATTATGGACGTTATGATGAAACTGGAAGGAACCCCGGGCCTTTTGCCAAATACTTGCAGGAATGTGGTATTGATGCAAGATATACAATGCCAGGGACGCTCCAACAGAATGGAATCGCTGAAAGGAGAAATCGCACACTTCTTGACATGGTGCGCTGTATGTTGATTCATTCTAGCTTGCCAGAATTTTTATGGGGTGAGGCATTAAGAACTGCTGCTTATATCTTGAATCAAGTACCTAGTAAGTATGTCCCAAAGACACCATATGAGTTGTGGTCGGGTAAGAAACCGAGTTTGCGTCATTTTCATGTTTGGGGATGTAAAGCTGAAGTAAGGCCCTATAACCCACAATCTAAGAAACTTGATCCGAAAACTATTAGTGGCTACTTTGTAGGTTACACTATTGGATCAAGGGGTTCCAGGTTCTATTGTCCTTCTCACACCACCAGAGTGATAGAATCAGATAGAGCTGTCTATTTTGAAGAAGAATTTGGTTCAAGTCAAGGGTCAAGAGAAATTGTATTCAGGGAAGAACGTGTTTATGTCCATGTACCTGTTGCTTCCGCTTCCGCTCCTGTTGATGACCCTGTGATTGAACAGATTCCGGTAGAAACTCATGATGAACCTCAAAATCAAGACCAAGATGAAAATCTTGATATTGAGGATGATGAAGCTATGGTGAGAAGATCACAGAGAACCCGCAGGTCTGCTATTCCTAATGACTACCTTGTCTATTTACAGGAACATGAGTTTGATGTAGGAGACACTTTTGAGCCAGTTACCTATCAAGAAGCTATGAATAGTCCTCAATCTGTGTTGTGGATGGATGCAATGAAAGATGAGTTGAATTCTATGTCACAAAATGAGGTTTGGGAGTTGGTTGAATTACCCAAAGGTTGCAGACCCATTGGATGCAAATGGGTGTATAAGATCAAACGTGACTCGAATGGGCAAGTGGAAAGGTATAAGGCTAGGCTTGTGGCTAAAGGCTATAGCTAGAGAGAAGGTATTGATTTCAAAGAAACATTTTCACCTGTTTCCACCAAAGATTCGTTGCGAATCATTATGGCTATAGTTGCTCATTTTGATCTAGAACTCAATCAAATGGATGTGAGGACTGCCTTCTTGAATGGAGATTTATTTGAAGATGTTTACATGACTCAACCTATTGGTTTTGAGAAGTATGGCAAAGAACACATGGTTTGCAAGCTCAAAAAGTCTATCTATGGGCTTAAACAAGCATCAAGGCAGTGGTATCTCAAGTTCGATATGATTGTCACTGCAAATGGCTTCAAGGAGAATGTAGTAGATCAATGTATATACATGAAGGTCAGTGGGAGCAGCTATATTTTTCTAGTATTGTATGTTGACGACATCCTGCTTGCATCTAATAATTCTGATCTGTTGTTTGAGACAAAACAACTTTTGTCTAGCCATTTTGATATGAAGGATCTTGGTGAGGCTTCCTATGTACTTGGGATTCAGATTCTTCGGGATAGGTCTAATGGTATTCTTCGTTTGTCTCAGAAGACTTACATTGATCGGATCTTGAAAAGATTCAATATGCATGCATGTTCTCCTGGGAAGGCACCGATAGTGAAGGGTGATAAGTTCTCAAAGGCCCAATGTCCACAAAATGATAAAGAGAGAGATGAAATGAAAGTCATTCCTTATGCGTCATTGGTTGGTAGCTTGATGTATGCTCAAGTATGCACACGCCCTGATATTGCTTTTGTTGTCGGCGTGTTGGGTAGATACTTGAGTGATCCTGGTCTTAGCCATTGGAAAGCGGCTAAGAAAGTCATGAGGTATCTTCAGGGTACAAAGGATCATATGTTGACTTATCGGCGAGCTGACACTCTTGATATAGTTGGGTTCAGTGACGCCGATTATGCAGGATGCGTGGATGATAAAAAGTCCACTTCAGGCTACATTTATATGATGGCTGGAGGAGCTGTTTCATGGAAAAGTGTCAAGCAGACACTCACAGCTTCTTCTACGATGGAGGCAGAATATATGGCGTGTTATGAGGCTACTTGTCAAGCAATATGGCTGCGGAATTTCATTTCAGCTTTGAATGCTGTAGACTCTATTTCGAGGCCGCTGAAATTGTATTGTGACAACTCCGCAGCAGTAACTTTCTCTAAGAACACTAGGAGTACTTCTCGCTCAAAGCATATTGATATAAAGCACTATTTTGTTAAAGAGAAAGTCGCTGAGTCCCTCATTTCTATTGAGGACACGCCTACCACTAGCATGTTGGCAGACCCACTAACGAAAGGCTTACCCATATGTGTATTTCTGGAGCATGTTGCTCAAATGGGGTTGTTAGGAGCCTATCTTGTTGAGCTCAGTGGGAGTTTTGTTATTATGTATCAAACATGCTAGTATTTTGTATGGATTGCTTATAGCTTGTGTTTTGTTCTGAACATGCATAATGATAATTGAAGTCACTTCTTATTGTTGCTGTTACGTATATATGTTTATATAATTATATACTATTGTTCATCGAAGTGACAAGTACAAAAGGAGATGAATGCGCATAGTCTCAAATTAATGTACCACATGCATGTTTGGTTTAATGATTGTTATTGTTTTTTAATGTCTTCAAGACCGAATCATAAATAATATATGTATCCTATCGATATGATATTATATATGATTGTGATGGACAACATTATGGTGGTTTGATTATATTGTCCAAGTGGGAGAATGTTAGAATTTTATATGGACTAATATAATTACAAACATAATTCCATTATCACAATCATTTTCTAAGAGTGTCTACCAATAGTTAAAGACCATAATGGGATGGTTAATATTAATCTAATTGCAATTGAGGCACATAGTAGCACCCTAAAGACTATAGGTTGGCCCATTAAATCATAGTCCACCATATTTGATAATATAAGCCCAGTAGGCCCAATATACCCTTTAGGGTAAGAAGGCATATGAGACATATATATAGAACATATATGTTGTTGGGAAAAATATAGTGGTATATGGTTTGGTAAGGGTTGCTCTCCATAAGATCTCTCTTGCATTGCTTTTCTAATATTGTTTTATGTAGATTGTAAAAGATTCAAGGATGAACATTGGAGACTCAATGTCAGGTATGTTTCATCTATATATATTCAATTCAATGCTCTAAATAAAATGCGTTCCTGGACTGTTGTATGAGCATGTAATGTTGTTTTGAATCTGATTTATTGATAATGCTCATAGTATTGTTTTTCAATTTAACAAAGCTATCACTTGTCCAGAAAGAACCACAAAGTTTCTCAACCATAATTCAGTATCTTCCATGGAATAAGCTGTAATGGTGTCCGGGCCACCGAGGTGAAGAAGAAGAATGGAAGACCAGAAGGCTTTAATAACGTAGCCCGGGTTAGAAGCAGGATCTTCTGCCCCGGTTTTCAAGTTGGAAACTATGCTCAGTGAAAGTATAGTGACCCAGTCTGCTAACAGGAAAGCTAGCCATAGAAAGAATCTGAGGAAGATATTAGTCCAATACTTTCTCCTGCTTCCGCCTATGATCAACATGGTTTGAGCGATTAGGCTAACTAGAACCAGTGATGGCATCCTCCACTGTGCCCAAATTTCGGTGAAGCTTTCAGGAATGACATGAACCATTCTTTTCTTATCGTCCTTAGTGAAGAAACAAATATGGAGCAGAGTAATTGTAGAATCAGCTCAGAAATGAGGCTGAGGAGAAACTTTATATTTATATGTAGGGTATAGTACAACGTAACAAAAAGACACAAAATATAAAGATGATACCAAAAAGGAATTAACAGAATATTCTAGATAGTAATATATTGTGGTGCTGGTACGCAAGTAGCATTGTGGCACAGACTAAACTTTCTTAACTTCCTTTGCGAAAATTAAATTGGTAAAAACTGATATCGAGATTTGTCCTTCTCTAGTTAATTAATTGCTTTTCAGCTTAGCTATATGAAAGGATATAGTTTGGTTACTTCTTCTGGAACTAGCTGGATTGGTTGACGAAATAATATATAAACTTGCAATTTAGATTTTGACAAATGTAGCCACCTAGATAGAATGGTTCAACTTTTCAATACAGCGTTATAAGCTTGAATTTTTGTATTTTAGCTCTTTTAAATTAGCAAGCCTATTACTGGAGAAATATTTTCTCCATTTAATTAAGAAGACTTAAGCTACACAAATATATAATTAAACAATGTCTCAGAAGGACCTGTGCTAGCTGCTAATGTTAACCCCTAAAATATAAGTTAAAAAAGACTAGAACAGTCAACAATGTAATATTTTAAGTTTTGATAATTTAAACACTAAAAAAATAGTTTTAGATCTAAATGTGAAGAAAGTGGTAAAGAATAGAAATAAAAAAATCTTAATCCAAAAATATCTCCAATGATAATAATAATGATGATGTGTCCAGTAATTTACCAACATTATCTAAACAATACAGAGAATGAGAGAAACATACATAACCAAATTAATAAAGAAAAAAAAACTAAAACCAAGCAACATGTCGAACAAAAAGATTCCCTTGTGGACAGCCATTCCAATCAGCCAAGTAGTAGAGTAAAGCCATTGCTTAAACAACTTGTTCAAAGGATATCGTTACGAGGATAAGATCTGTAAACAAGTTGCCGAGCAATAAATTAATGTACTGGTTAAATAAATGGTTGAAAACAGAAAACAGAATACAGAGAAAACATTTTAACATAAATAAAGGCGTTATATTTATTAAGTACCTTAGCATTGGAGGGAAAGCGAAGGACTTTATCCTTGGATTGTGCTTTAGCTTCTGCGACTTCTTTTTCAAATCGGCTGTGTACTCTTCAGGCATGTTACTCAATTTCAATTCTGTGAGAGTGCTGAACTTGGGTAGCTTAGTAGTAGGTACTGTCAATCTCAAGCAGGACCTGATTTCAAGTACTCTTAGTTTTGGCATTACTCCTTCCTCCACCACCAGTGTTTCTAGATTAGGAAGATTCCAAAGATTCAAAACAAGAAGCTTGGGAAAGCCCTTGTCGAAAACCATTTCTGTTCCACAATAAGAATCAGAAAGAAAGTAGAGAAATTTGAGTTCCGGAAGGTAGTTCCCTAGCATTTGCATTAGTAGATCACCTGTTGAAATTTCAGAACTTGATAAGGTAAGTTCAGTGAGGCTTTGTGGTAGATCAAACATGACAGATGATCTTCTTATCTTCCCTGTTAAACTTAGGCTGGAGAGCTGCGTAAGGTTATTCAAATGTGGCACGTATAGCTCCTGCGGTTCGCTGCTCTCATCGATGGATTTTAGACTCAAAGATTGTAAGTTGGTCAGTTCCTGAATGTGTCTAGCTAAATCCTCTTGCAGCCTTGGTGTCAATTGGATTGTTAGCCTCAGCTTTTGAAGATTCTTCAACTTGGGCAGCCCATCCATCAAAGCCCTGCCTTCATGATTCACAAGCACGCCAGATAACTTATGCAGATTGTTCGGTGGAGTCTTAGTTTTAATTTGACAACTCCCGTTCAAATGCAGGTTTCGAAGCTTCTTTAGTTTCCATATGGAGCTAGGAAGCTTTTGTACAAGAGTATGCTTTAGGTCCAGAGTTTGTAGGCTCGATAATTGGCCTATGGATTCGGGAAGATTCTTTATCTGAGTCCATCTTAGGCCTAGATATGTCAGCTTCTTTAGATTTCCTATGATGCTGGGCAATTGAGGTTTGTATACATGTTCGAGATCAAGAATCACCAAGCCAAGTATGCGCCCAGTTGTAATGGCCTTGCTTAGAAAGTTTCGTATATCTTCACCTGGCTGATGTCCTTCTCGGGTATCAAAGAACATAACTGAGAGAGGACAATTTTCCTCTGGTAAAAGATTTGAGTGATCCAGACGATGAATTCTCCTACTGAAACTGGCATCGTCATCGTCGAATCGATAAGCAAGTTTTTGTCCTAAACTTCCACATAAGGACCAAGAGCGAACTGCAGTGTTGTTTGTTCTGCTTGCCAGCCAGAGTTCTCTTAGAATGCCTGGAAATTGGCATGTTAAGACTTTCCCGTTAAGCTTTCTTTCAACTATTTGGATGATATTACGACCAATTAACTCCAGCAGATAATTGTAGGCTAACTTTTCCTGAGTTCTCACTCCATTAGTATTATCACTTTGTGTCAATCCTTGTGCAACCCATAAAGCAACCAGTCTCCTTGCAGAAATTTCAGAATCCTTTGGGAACAATTCAAAGTAGGAAAGACAATTTTCAAGATCTGATTGCAAGGGAAAATCTTCTTTAATGGTGTCCCTAATGGCCACCCATGGTATTTGGTTCTGACCTTGAGTTACACGCTCCAGCACCACAGACAACTCCTCCTCAGTAAGTATCTTCCCTGACAATAGATATCCAAGACGTAAGATGGCAAGGGGAAGGCCTCCAGTCCTTGTGACCACTTTTTTGGCAAGCTTTTCGACGTCTTCATCAACAGGACACGAGACTATTTGGGTGAAGAATTCCCAGCTCTCTTCTCCAGTTCGTAGCCGAAGTTGGTGGATGTTGCTCGAATTCGCATGAGAAGCCACAGCTTTGTCACGAGTGGTGATCAACATAATAGTACCGGTGTTTCTATCTGAGAGAACCGCAGGTTTGAGTATATCCCAAGCTTCCTTGGACCAAAGATTATCGAGAACCAGGAGGCATGGATTCTCATTGAAGTAACCTCGTAACTTGTTGATCCAGTAGAGTTTTTCATTCCTTTCATCTTGGGTCCGTAGGATCTGGTTCCCAACACTGCGGAGGAGTATGACATCATCAGTCTCTTCCGGTACAGAAACAAAATGACGAACATGAAAGTAATTGATAATGGATTTATGGTTTAAGATTTCCTTAGCCAGAGTTGTCTTACCGACCCCTTTCATACCAATAATGGAAAAGATCGATCCATATGGATCACGGTTAGTAGTCATCTTCAAAAATTTAAGTACGTCTTCTTCCAAACCGACAACCGAGCATGATTCTTCCATCACCTTGATCTTATACACTTGTATAAATCTCTTAAGAAGAATAAAGGTTTCCTCAATTCGCTGAACACGTTTGATATCCGCTGAAGACTCTACTTCGGAAGTCATTTTCCTCAAAAACTCAAAGCAAGCTTTTCTCGTATTAGTGGCGACGTTAGTTGCTTCTTCCTCTTCCAACTGCTTCCGGGTATTCTCCAATTCGATACGTAGCTTATTAATGGCTTCATCATGTTCGTGGGAGCTTGATATATGTTCATGATAATCAACTTGGTTAAGAATCACAGTAGAAGAAGTAGTAGTCACCGCATCCTTGGAGGAATCTCTCTGTCTCTTGATAAGGTTAAAACCGTATCTTTGTTTTGTTTCAAGGAGATGAGAGACCTCGTTACCAACATTATTTATAACGTTCTCCAACTTGCGCCTTAAAAGTCGATAATCAGTGATGAAGGCAAGCCACCTAGGCTGATCTGCAGCGTCTTGCAAGAAAGTATTGACGTCGTTCTGTGATCGAGCAGTGATTTGTTGTGCCTCCTCCACCCAAACCTTTTCAATTTCACTTTCAAGTCTAAGCTCCCGTAAATCTTTCATGAAAGCTCGTAGTAGTTGCAGCTGCATTACCAAGGATAGAACTTTGTCTCCTACCCCACGAACCAGTTTTGGCTCCTCAGTCACCAGGCGTTCCAGGACCAAAGCAACCCCCGAGCGAAATGGCGGCATTGGACCGATTACAAAGCTCTGCTCTGCCTCATCAATAGGCCTGTCTTGCAAACTTCTGACTTTAATTCTCGACTCCTCTAGTTTCTTAACAATGGAGTTTGTGTACTCTTTCTTCTGCTCAAGCTGGCTCGTTATCTCTTTCTTAATTCGACTAATTCCAAGGGCAAGCTCAACTATTGGTATGAACTTTTTGAAGACAAGTGAAACATACCGTTTGATCAAATTAGTACTAGCTCCATTTGTGACTATTATTAGTTTCTCATAATCTTCAACATAGCGCTGAGCATCTGAGCTGACCTTTGCTTCTTTCGTCAGCCACTGCTTCTCTATTTCGCTCAATGTTTGAGTAATTCCTCTCAAATTGAGCTCCGACTCCCACACTTGGTTAGCTCTGTGCTTTATTACATCTACTGACTTGTTCACTGTCTGGAAATCTTTTGCAAGAGCATCCAATAACTTCCATTCTCTTTTGATCCACCTGCTGTTGTCATCTAAATACTGCACAATTTGGTGGTTTACAACGATTAAGACTATGGAAAAGACAACGAAGATTGCTAACAAGGCTTCAGCAATATCTTCCTCCACGGGATCTTGCTCGTTGTACGGGAAAAAGGGCAAGTATCTCAAGATCAGACTCATGACTCTCAGTAGTAGTTAGCTAAGTAGCTTTGTTACGTTTGTCATTTCAGTGTCTATCTTTTTAGTCTATTTATTCATGGAGAAAAAGCACACATATTGGGTTTAACATTTTGGATCCAAAATTTTTATAAATTTCTGAGCGAATTCGTCTTTGTTTCTCTATGTTCACATAGTCATGAATTATTTAATTTTTGTTTTGGACGATTCATTTTAGCGACTTTTCCTATAGTAAAACAATTTACAAGTGGAAGTGATTTGAGGTATAGTTTTTATGTCAGATAGATCAATGATATTAAACAATGACTTCAAAAGTCTGAAGTAGAAACATTCAAACCTCACTATATTTTTCTAATAGTGACAGGACCACTAAGAAGTTCGTTGGCAATTCCTAATGCTTCGTTTCATTTTGTAGTCATTGTCATTTGTCAGTGAAATTAGAAAGCGTAGATACTATTCTCATCTCGGCATTTGTATATTCTTAGTGGTCCACATATATTTATATTACATCCTTGAGCTAAAACGAATGTAAAATGAAACACATCACGAGCACTCGTGATGTTTTATTCATGTCGTTCGCATTGATTTATTATTATATTGTTACTTCATCTTCAAAAATGAAAGTTCTTCGTCAATACGAGCGTTTCTCTCCTTACTAGTATTGTCTCTGTTACATGACTTCGTCAAATCTTCATATATATATATATATATATACTAGTTAAAAGTTAGGTGCCTATCGCACGTACATGTGGATTTAAAAATAATTAGTAATATATTTATTAAATTATATTTAAAAATTGATAAATATGTGTTTAACTTTTTTGTTGAAAAAAAAAATGCCTTTTTAAAATTTAAAATATAACTCAAATTAATAAATTTTAAAATATTTGGTAAAGATTAGACTATTTTATATCTTTTTTTTAGTTTATTTTTGTCGGAAATGTTGTTTGGTATAACCCAATTATTTTGAATACATATATATTTTTTTAAAAAACTAATGCAATGTTTATAGAGTTATTTTTATAAATTAATAAATATGTGTGTAGATTTTTTGAAAAATGAAAGATTAATATTTACTTTGCAAAATTGTGAATATAGCTTAAATCAAAAGATTTAATGGGTGTTTGGTAGATATTATACCACTTTATTATAGTATTGTTTATTTATATTTATGACAATCATATAATTTAATTTTGCAAATATATATTTAGTAACAAGGATGAATAATAAATAATATTATTTTGAAAACTACCTAGGACTTTATGTATATAAGTTTATGGAGGATAATATCAAAGTATAATGCAAAAATTAATAGTACTATTTGTACACACGATATATATATAATATTTATAATGTTTGGTGCAATTAAATATGAATATATGTATATTTATATAGGTGATTATAAGTAATAAAAAATATATAACATCTTTTCTTTTTAAATATAATTGATGAAAATTTTAATAAAAATTAAGATTATGTATTATATATATGGGTACCACTATAGTAATGATTGTTTTTAATTACTATTTATAGGTACTTTAGTACTTTTGGTACATTGATAAGTTGCAAATATATATTTTTTATAATATAGTTACAAGAAATTTTCTACCAATTTTTAAGAAATTATGAATAATTTAAAATACTATAATTAAAATTCAAACAGAATGTTGGACATATGCTTATTTGATATTTATCTATTAAATTAAATATATATAAAAAATCAGTTGACATATGTTATAATACAGCAAAAATGATTGATAAACAAAACCATAAGAGGATTAATTATTAATAGTTTTATTGTATTTAAGAGAAAATACAATTATCTTTGAAAAATAATTATTAATAAAATGCAGTGGAAAAATAATAATATCTAAATAAATAATGGCAAATGGAAACAATAAAAAGCAATAAAAATAATTATCTACGTGCGAATAATAAAACAAAGAATCTTTAATCAAGTTTGTATATATGTTAGTTAGAATAATAATAATAAAAAAATATATATATATATAAAAACGTGTCATTGGGCCTTTAAAATTAATCGAAGACACGAATAAAAACAAAACAAAAAAGATAAAAATAAAAAGTAATAAGAAATCTTTGAAGTAATAAGGAATATTCAAAGTTATATATAATATACTATAAATAAATATGGGTGAGGATAGTTTTTTTTTTTAAAATTGTAGATTATGGTGTTTAAAATACAAAATATATAAATGTTTTTTAAATTAAATATGTATATGAAAAGGACAAATGCAAAGGCTGAAATTTGTTGTATTATAATTAGAAGAATTATTCTGAGCAATATTGTTCACCGGTGCTTAATTATTGAGTTAATAGTCAATAATATTTTATTTAAAGTACGTAGCAACATATTTGATTTCTTGTGTGAATTAAGGTTTGATTAAATAATATTTTGATTGAATGAGAGATCTATCATCATATTTCGAACTAATATATTTGATATTTGTTCTTTTTAAATTAATGTTGGTATATGTACAAATAAACACATTAGATGTTATTTGTTGTTTATATGAATACTGTTGGTCATATTTTGTCTATATATAATTATAAACTATTTAAAAAAAGATAGGTGTATCAAGAGAAATTTGTATCTATTAATGAATAAGAACTAATTAGTTGTATCTCTATAATTCTCTAATAACTTAACAGTCAAGGAAAAAAATTGTTAGAGATATTAATGAATAGCTTAGGCCTTTACTTGTTTGTTATTTTTACTGTTAGTTGTTATCAGATGGTTACAACTGATTTCTCTGAGTTTGTTATAGCCAGCTGTAATTCTCTTTTCGTGTATATGTAATCAGTATCACTATATAAAGGCCAAGCCTTCCTATTCAAAGGTTGAGCTTCATTCATTCTCATATCTCTTCTTCACCCAATTTCTCTGTGATCTTGATTTTGTGACATGGTATCAAGAGCCCTAGGTAAAAATGGCGTCTAACGACTCTGTGTCTTCCGCTCAAAACGACAATCCAGGAGCTTCCATCGCCGGTCGTGAAGCTCCACCGGTAGCTCTTCCCAACAATAATCTTCTTCCCCTTACTCTTCGCCTCGATCGATCAAACTACACATTCTGGCCCTCCCTAGTCCTAGCAGCAGTTCGAGCTTACAATCTTGATGGACATATACTCGGCACCAATCCTCCACCGGTTCAATTTCTTGCAGGTGATGTTCCTAATCCTGCGTTTCTTCACTGGCTACGTTTAGATCAATTCTTGATGTACTGGATGATGAACTCGATTACTGAACACATGCTTGGTTATGTGATAAATTGTCGCACGTCATTAGAGATCTGGAATGCCTTTGCTCAGCTCTTTGCCACCACTTCCAGAGCCAGATCACTTCAAGTTCGTGGTCTCTTGCAATCAACCAAGAAAGGTTCTTCTACTGTGGATGATTACATTCTCAAGATGAAAGGCTATGCGGATACTCTTGCTGCGGCTGGCCAACCTCTTTCAGATGAAGACCTCGCTCTATACATTCTTGGCGGTCTCGGATCCGAGTACGAAGCTGTGGTGGTCAACCTAACCTCCAGATCTGAACCTCTCACTCTTCAAGAAATCCAGTTTATGCTTCACAGTCATGAGATGCGTTTACAACACTTTTCCTCTACTGCACTAGCAAATGTTCAAGCAAATGTAGCAAATCTTTCTTTGAATGGTAACAACTGTGGACGTGGTTACAGAGGTGGATATCGAGGAAACAGAGGCACTTACTTTAATCGTGGTGGTAGGGGAAATAGACCACTTTGTCAACTCTGTGGACGTGCTGGTCATACCGCTCCTAAGTGTTATCACCGTTTTGATATCACCTACACTGGACCACACTCTCCTGGTACTTCCAGCTACTCTCCCTCTCCAGAAAGTCCTCAAGCAAATCTCATAGAGACCTCGGCACTTCAAGAATCTCCTGGAACTTGGTATCTTGACACCGGAGCCACGAATCATCGAACCACGGATGATCAACATCTCACCAACACAGCTGATTACAAAGGCAAGGCAAAAGTGGTTGTAGGTAATGGTGCTTCTCTCTCTATTTTACATGTTGGTTCTAACAGTGTTCCCACCTATATTCCTACCAAATCCTTACTTCTAAAAGATATCCTTCATGTCCCGAGCATAACCAAAAATCTATTAAGTATTTCTCAATTCACTAAGGATAACAATGTTGTTCTTGAATTTGACTCTGTGTGTTGTCTTATCAAGGTCAAGACTTCGAAGCAAGTACTTCTAAAGGGTTCCCTCACTAATGGACTCTACAAACTGCATGTGCCTTCCTCTCACCCTGCTGTCTTTTCCCAGTCCGAGCACTGTAACTCTAATATCAATTGTAATCTTTCTGCTCTTAATTGTACCACTTCTAGCAACCCTGTATTTGATAAATCAATTACTAGTTTAGTTTGGCATTGTAGGCTTGGACGAGACTATTTGGGTGAAGAATTCCCAGCTCTCTTCTCCAGTTCGTAGCCGAAGTTGGTGGATGTTGCTCGAATTCGCATGAGAAGCCACAGCTTTGTCACGAGTGGTGATCAACATAATAGTACCGGTGTTTCTATCTGAGAGAACCGCAGGTTTGAGTATATCCCAAGTTCCTTGGACCAAAGATTATCGAGAACCAGGAGGCATGGATTCTCATTGAAGTAACCTCGTAACTTGTTGATCCAGTAGAGTTTTTCATTCCTTTCATCTTGGGTCCGTAGGATCTGGTTTCCAACACTGCGGAGGAGTATGACATCATCAGTCTCTTCCGGTACAGAAACAAAATGACGAACATGAAAGTAATTGATAATGGATTTATGGTTTAAGATTTCCTTAGCCAGAGTTGTCTTACCGACCCCTTTCATACCAATAATGGAAAAGATCGATCCATATTGATCACGGTTAGTAGTCATCTTCAAAAATTTAAGTACGTCTTCTTCCAAACCGACAACCGAGCATGATTCTTCCATCACCTTGATCTTATACACTTGCATAAATCTCTTAAGAAGAATAAAGGTTTCCTCAATTCGTGGAACACGTTTGATATCCGCTGAAGACTCTACTTCGGAATTCATTTTCCTCAAAAGCTCAAAGCAAGCTTTTCTCGTATTAGTGGCGACGTTAGTTGATTCTTCCTCTTCCAACTGCTTCCGGGTATTCTCCAATTCGATACGTAGCTTATTAATGGCTTCATCATGTTCGTGGGAGCTTGATATATGTTCATGATAATCAACTTTGTTCAGAATCAAGGGCGAATTGGAGTCAAGGGCGACGTTAGTTGATTTTTCTGCCACAATGTCTTGACATTTCACTGTGTTCCAAGCCCATGGTTACGTCCAATCCCAACTCCAGGGATGGAGTCAAGGGCGACATTCTTAGCCAGCATGCCGAATGCTGATAAGAGTGTCAAAAATTTAGTTACTGAGGCTAACCTTAGGTTGGCCGGCCTCTTGAATCCCCAACCAGCAACGAGCGAACCTTCGGTGGGAAATGCCCAAGCCGAAGTGGAACCCGAGCAGCAACCCCAAGCGTCTCCTCCGCGGAGGAGACCAACTGGGGTTACGATCAGGGAACCTGCCGTCCCTCACCGAACAGAGAAACCATTGGCCCCCGAGGGCAAAGGAAAACAAAAGGCTGCTGAGCCTACTGAACTTTCTGACGACTCGTTGGATGAAAACGGTATAATAATCTCGCTTTTAAATCATTTGCCAATTCCCTCTCATCTATTTGATGGGGATGGCAACTTTAAGAATGCTCCCTCCTTAAATTCAGGTTTCTTCCAGGCAGTAGGTAGTTCAGTAAATAATGTTACGACCAGTAGTTGTAGCGCGGGTACTTTACTTGTAATCCTTTTGCTTTCATTCTTTTACCCTGCGTGAACATTTAGTCTTACTGCTCGTGTTGCTTCCTTTTGTGCAGGTATGGACTCCGAGGACATTTTTGAGCACTACCAGGCCGCTGCTGCTTCTTCTGCTCAAAAGAAAGATAGCAAGAGGGCCCGAGAAGAAAGTAGCAAGACCCCCTCGAAGAAGGCCCGAACAGACGACGTTCCAGCCACTGCCCCCTCAAAGGAGAACTCACCACCTCCACCTTCCTCCGAGCAGGCGACTCCCACTCCTGCTGATCCACAGCCTTCTTCCAAGGCTCCTGACAAAGAGGCATTGGACACTCGGCCCGAAGGCTCCCTGCCCAGCCTCGTGGTCAGCTCAGCCAGGGAGAGGATATACAAACTCTCCAAGCACAAACGCAGCCAGGCAGCCATTACTGAAACTGCCTCCATGGAGGCTGATCAGGTCGTCAACAGAGGGCTGAACGAGATAGTCAGCGTAAGTTATCTCCTGTTACTTTATCATTTGTTTCTGATTTCTTGTCCTTACTTTATCTTATTCTCTGTCTTCAGGGGCTGCTAACTTTAACTGCTGGCTGGCGCCGTGTTGGGACGTTGGTTTCTCGGGGAAAGAACTTTGACTCCAGGCTTGTCGAGACTAAGCGAGCACTTGAGGCTGACAACAACAAGCTGCTCGAGGAGAATAAGGAGCTGTCCAAACAAAAAGAACAACTGTGCGAGGACAAAGCTACTCTCACCAAGGAGCTTCTGGACGCCCAAGATGCCCTGAAGAAAGCCAACGAGTCCAGGGAAAAATTCAGGGAAAGTGCCAAGCTCAACACTCAAGCATGTGCTCAGCTTGAGCTTGACCTGATCGCCAGCAGGCAGGAGACGGGGGAGCTTGAAAAACGAGTGCAGGAGCTCGAGGAGGACGGGGCCAGGAATTTGAAGAAGTACAAGGAGGCCCCTCACCTCTGCTTCTATGAATTTTGGAAGCACAACCGGGAGGCTAACTTCGACTACCTGTCCGAACGTTTGAATAGGAATCTGATGGCGCAGTGTGCTGGCACTCTTCCCAACCCTTAGGACCCTCCAGCTCCTTAAGAATTTTTCTCTTTTTATTTCGTTTTCACGGCCCACGGGTTGTATTGTAAAGACAATTTGTTTTTGTTGCTGCAAGGGCAGCTTTTTACTTTTAATTAAACAATTACATTCGACCAGTACTGCTCGCGGTGTAAAAGAATGCCTTTTAAAATTATAATATTTCTGTCTATTATAACATCTGTTCGCATGACCGAACTTAGCATAGTACTTTGGCTTGATTTAACAAAATATAAATTTGAAAAATACTCTGAGTACCGTAGCATGCTTTCACTTATTTTGTTCATGTGTTTACATACCTCTTGGTATGCTTTGCTATCGATGTACCTTATATGCCCCCCAAGTGATCGAGGAGCTTTAGGTCCTTGGTCACTTGCCTTGACCATGACCTGTGCGAACATTATTGCTGATAACTCTATAAAAATAGAGTTATTTAACTCTTTTTGTGCATTAAAATAGTTTTGTTCTCAAGTATTTTTAGTTAAATTTAGTGACTTTTAATTAGTTTTATTTAGTTTTTAATAAATATTAATTTTGACATTATTTAGTTTCCTATCTATAATTATTAATCTCAATTTTGTGTATTTTTAGGAGCTTAAATGGAAATATTGAAATTAAAGGAGATTAAAGAACAATTGATGCCTCATTAAAAAAAAAAAAAGAGAGAGATAAAAGATGGGCCATCACGTATTGGGCTTTGGAAAAGGGAATTGACAAAATGAGACCTTACATCATATATGTGTATATATGTGATGAAGGATAGCAAATGGGCCACGTGATTAGCCTTGGACATTGCAACCAAGTGTATCATATGCATATGATATATATATCATCAAAGGAAAAGAAAGGGCGGCTGCTACAGAGAGGAGGCCGACAAAAAGCAACCAGAGAAAAAGAGAACAATGAAGAAAAAGAAGAACAAAAAGAAAAAAAGAGAAAGTTTATTTGAGTGTTATTTAGGGTTTTAGTTTTGCATTTTAATTTTGAGATTGGCAAATTTTCAAAGGAAGAAGAAGAGGAATTTGAAAGAAAAACTTAGAGTCTTGTGACAACTCTAAATTGGTTTTTTATTTCTATCTTTCTCTCTTTTTCAATTTTGTAATTTTTGCACAATTTATGATGAGCTAAACTTTTGAGACTTGAATGGTTAAAGACCCCCTTTTTCATGTATTTCAAGTTTGAATGCATTACTTAAGCTAAATTGCCATTGTTCATTCAAGTGAGCTTCATGTTTATTTACTGTTGTTGTTTGGAAATTAATGGCAGGTTATTAAGCTAGATTTAATACTGGAAAGGTTAAATCTAGTAGTTGGTACTTGAATGATGTAAGAGAACACCCATTTTCTAGGTTGTTCTTAGTAAGTAGAATAGGAGTATTTTACTACCTTGCATAACTTTGAGAATTGATGCTTAAATTATGTTCTTGAATCTGATTTAATATAGGAATATATTGGGTTAGATGATAGAACTTATTTCATGAGTTTTGGAAAAATCTCATGGGCTTGTAAGGAATTCTAGTTAACTCTGTGCGTTTTGCTGAAGTAATGCTGTAACAACTGGGCAGATAAAACATAGGGGGGATTTAGCTATTCAAGTCTATCATTCCATAGATACTTTTTCTTGCAGTTAATTTTCCAGCGTTTGTAGCAATATTTTAATCTTGATTCCAGTTTAATTATTTTATTTTAGTTCACAACATCCAATCTATTTATTTTCTTAAAATTCAAAATTATTAAATAATTGGTTTTACATTAAATTTGACTTGCAATCCCTGTGGAGACGATCTTACTTATCACTTTATTACTTGTTTGACGATTGCGTGCACTTGCGTATACAATTTTCACAACAACTGCTCGATAGGAAATGCAACACTTATAATACAGCAAAACAACACACGTAATGAACAAATACTTGTAAATTTTTTTTTTTACAAAGGTTGGCAATAATGACTGGTTGCGCACAGTCCCTTATAACTCTCGTATTAAAAATGGACTAAACATGTCTTTACGAGTGATCTTGAAAATATCTTACACTTATAAGCGATTAGCCATACAACGTGGCTAACCCTTTTTCATAACTTGTAAAAAGTAAAAATTAATACAAGCCAGTCCTTTAAAAAGGGCTGTTTATTGATAATACATGCGCAGGTGTTCTCCGTTCCAATAGCGTGGAACGAGATCTCCATTTAAGCGTGCAAGCTTGTAGGTGCCTGGATGAAGGACATCTTCAATCTGGTAAGGTCCTTCCCAGTTTGGTCCGAGTACTCCAGCAGTTGGGTCGTGGGTGTTTAAGAAAACTCATTGAAGTACTAGATCTCCGACGTTGAACTTTCTTTCTTTCACCTTTGAGTTAAAATACCGGGCGACTTTTTGCTGGTACGCAGCTACTCGGAGTTGGGCTTTTTCCCGTTTCTCGTCAAGTGAGTCTAGGGACTCCATCATCAGTTGGCTATTCTGGTCCTGGCCGTATGTAATTCGTCGATGTGAGGGGGGATCTAACTCGACGGGCAGCATAGCTTCATACCCGTATGCTAAGGAAAATGGGGTATGACCTGTCGCTGTTCGATGAGAAGTTCTATACGACCAGAGTACTTCAGGCAGCTATTCTGGCCATGCTCCTTTAGCGTCTTGAAGTCTTTTCTTCAGGATATCTTTAAGTGTTTTGTTCACTGCTTCGACTTGCCCATTTTCTTGTGGATGTGCGACTGAAGAAAAGCTTTTGACGATTCCATGTCTTTCACAGAAGTCTGTGAATAAGTCGCTGTCAAACTGGGTGTCGTTGTCTGAGACAATTTTTTGAGGCAAACCATACCGGCAAACAATGTTCTTGATGACAAAGTCAATAACTTTCTTGGTCGTTATGGTAGCGAGCGGTTCAGCTTCGGCCCATTTGGTGAAGTATTCAACTGCTACGACTGCATATTTTACTCCACCTTTCCCTGTTGGCAGGGATCCAATCAAGTCTATACCCCATACTGCGAAAGGCCAAGGACTTTGCATCTGTTTTAACTCGTTGGGAGCTGCGCGTGGAATCTTGGAAAACATTTGACACTTATCGCATTTTCGCACAAACTCCATTGAGTCCTCGTTCATAGTCGGCCAGAAATAACCTTGCCTCAGAATCTTTTTTGACAAGCTCTGCCCCCCAGCGTGGTCCCCACAGAAGCCTTCATGTACCTCCCTCATCAGCTCTTTAGCTTTTTCCGGTGTCATACATCTGAGCAGTGGCATGGAATATCCTCTTCGGTAAAGAACACCATCGACCAGTATGTACCTAGCAGCCTGTCTCTGCAGAGTTCTGGCTTTGTTTCTATCTGCCTGTAGTACACCATTTGTGAGATACTCCAAGTATGGTGCCATCCATGTATCCTCCATCCGGATTTCCATATTGGTTCCGTCTGCTTGTATGCTTGGCTCGCATAATCTCTCTACTGGCACTATATTCAAAGTGTTAGCGTCTTTCGCACTTGCGAGTTTGGCTAAGGCATCTGCGTTTGAATTCTGATCTCGGGGAATTTGCTGGAGGGTATACTTCTCGAATTGCGCCAACAAATCTCTAGTTTTGTTTAAGTAAGCCACCATTTTGAGGCCCCGTGCTTGATACTCCCCTAAGACTTGATTCACTACCAGGTGTGAATCACTGTAGATATCAAGCGCTTTTATACTCATGTCTTTGGCTAACCTTAGTCCTGCGAGGAGTGCTTCATATTCGGCCTCATTGTTTGATGCAGTGAAATCGAACCTAATAGCGCAGTGAAATTGATGCCCTTCCGGCGTTATCAATATCACTCCTGCTCCTGCGTGAGATTCATTGGACGATCCTTCCGTGAATAACTTCCACGAAGGAGCTTTGACTAGGGGCTCAGGCGCACTAGGTTTTTCGCACTGCTTGTCGTCTGGGAGCTCAGTGAATTCAACGATGAGGTCAGCCAAGACTTGTCCTTTTACTGCTGCTCGCGGTGAATATGTGATATCGAACTGCCCGAGTTCGACTGTCCATTTTAATAAGCGTCCAGCCACCTCTGGCTTTTGCAGAACTTGCCGAAGGGGCTTGTCAATTAAGACTGTGATGGGATGGGCTTGGAAGTAAGGATGTAACTTCCTTGAGGCCAAGATTAAGCAATAGGCTAATCTTTCGATTGGAGGATACCTCAATTCGGCTCCAATTAATCTCTTGCTTACATAGTAAACCACCTTTTGTACGTCTTCTTCCTCTTGCACTAGTACCGCACTGGCAGCAAATTCGGTGATCGCCAGGTAAATGAACAAAGTTTCTCCGTCCATGGGTTTTGATAAAACAGGAGGCTGTGCCATGCGGGCCTTTAAGGCCTGGAAAGCCTGCTCGCAATCTCCTGTCCATTCGAATTTCTTGTTGCCTCTAAGTAGATTGAAAAAGGGACGTATTTATCCGTCGACTTGGAAATGAATCTACTTAGTGCGGGAATTCTTCCAGTTAACCTTTGCACATCCTTGATTTTCATTGGAGATTTCATGTCGATCAGGGCTTTTATCTTGTCGGGGTTGGCCTCGATTCCTCTTGAATTAACAATGAACCCCAAAAATTTCCCTGATCCTACTCCGAAGGAACATTTGAGAGGATTTAACTTCATCTGATATTTGTTCAGAACATTGAAACACTCTTGTAAATCCTTCACATGTCCTTCTGCTTTTTTTGACTTTACTAGCATGTCGTCCACGTACACCCGCATGTTTACTCCGATCAACTCCTTAAACATGTGGTTGACCAGTCGCTGGTAAGTCGCACCAGTGTTTTTCAGTCCGAAGGGCATTACTTTATAACAGTATAACCCTGTATCGGTCCGAAAGCTAGTGTGATCCTCATCAGGGGGATGCATATTGATCTGATTGTATCCAGAGTATGCATCCATGAAGGAGAGGATCTCATGTCCTGCAGTTGCATCGAATAGCTGGTCGATCCTTGGGAGTGGGAAGCAATCCTTTGGGCAGGCTTTATTGAGGTCTGTGAAATCCACACAGGTTCTCCATTTGCCATTAGGCTTGGGAACCAGTACTGGATTAAAGATCCACAATGGATAAAATGCCACCCTAATGAACCCATTCTCCTTTAGTCTTTCGACTTCCTCCTTTAAGGCTTACGATCTATCCTTATCGAGCAGCCTTCTTTTCTGTTGCACGGGTGGAAAACTCTTGTCAACGTTCAGGACATGGCTGATAACTGCAGGATCTATCCCAGCCATGTCTTTGTGTGACCAGGCAAAGACTTCCTGGTTTTTCCGCAAAAATTCCACCAGTGCATGCTTCATTGTTGCTTCTAAATTCTTCCCAACCTTTATAACTTTGGTCGGGTCTTTTTCGTCAAGTTGGACCTCTTCCAGGTCCTCGACGGGTCCAACATCTTCCTCAAAATCCCCAAAGCGAGGATCTAAGTCCCTATCCTCGCTTTGGGAAACACCCTATTTGGTGACTCTATCACCGGATTGGGCTTGTGTATCAATTGCCATCTGCAACCTATCTGGGAGAGTGCTCTTCGACGTTCCTTTCTTCGCCTTTGTAACTGAGGCATTGTAGCACTCCCTTGCTTCTTTCTGATTTCCCAACACGTGTCCTACCCCTGCGTCTGTCGGGAATTTCATGGCCAAGTGCCATATTGAGGTGACGGCCCGAAGATCAACCAGTATGGGCCTTCCAATGACAGCATTGTATGCCGAAGGACAATCAACTACTATAAAAGTAGCGAGCAATGTCCTAGTAGCGGGCGCTGTACCTGCTGTGTCTGGAAGTCTGATTGACCCTGCTGGGGCAAGTCCCTCGCCTGAGAAGCCGTAAATTGTTTGGTTGCACGGCTCCAAGTCCTTGACGAACAACTTCATGCGTTCCAGCGAAGATTTGTACAGGATGTTTACTGAACTTCCTGTATCAACTAGTACTATTTTCACCATCATGTTGGCGATTTGAACGTCCACGACCAGCGGATCAGAATGTGGGAACCGGACATGCTGGGATGCCCTGACCGAGCCTTCTTTGATGCCCTGTCCTCCACAATCATCATCTCGATGTCCTGATCGTGACGTAGGGTCCGAGCATATCGTTCCTTCGCCTTTCCACTGCTTCCCGCGAGGTGCGGGCCTCCGCAGATGGTGAGTAAAGTGCCAGCTACGGGGTCAAGCTACAAAGGTGGCGAGCGTTGGCGTGCGGGCGCATGCTCGTTTCCACCTGGAGCCTCTCGTTGGGAATTTACCGAGGCCCGTACATATCTTCTCAAGTGTCCTTGTCTAATAAGGAACTCGATTTCATCCTTCAACTGGTTGCATTCATTTGTATCATGTCCGTAGTCGTTATGATAACGACAGAACTTGGTAGTGTCCCTCTTCGAAATATCTTTTCGAATGGGAGCAGGTATTTTATAAGGCACACTAGAACTCGTGGCCTGATATACCTCTCCCCGAGACTCGATAAGGGCAATGTAGTTAGTGAACCGCGGTTCATAACGATTGCCCTTGGCTCGTTTATTGTCAGAGGTGGAAGGCTCATTATGCGGCCGTTTCCCCCCATTCTTGCCATTGCCATTGCCATTGCCGTTCCCGTTGCCTTTGCCATTGCCTGGTTTTGACCCATTGGCGGCTTTGGCGGGCTCGGCAGTCCCCTTATCCTTGCCTGGGGGTTTCCCTTCACTGGCGATGGCATCTTCGAGCTTGATGTAATGATCAGCTCGATCTAAAAACTCTTGAGTAGTCTTGACTCCATGCTTTCTGAGGCTACTCCACAAAGGCGTGCGACGCCTAACTCCTGCGGTTAGGGCCATCATCTTGCCCTCATCTCCCACTGTTTTGGCTCCAGCCACTGCTCGCATGAAGCACTGGATGTAATCCTTCAGTGGCTCTCCCTCTTGCTGGCATATCTCGACTAGCTGATTCGCCTCAGTTGGGTGCACACGACCCGCATAGAATTGTTCGTAAAATTCTTTTACGAACATCTCCCAAGAAACAATACTTGCAGGAGGGAATTTGAAAAACCACTCCTGTGCAGCATCAGAAAGTGTTGCAGGAAAGATCCTGCACCGAGCGTCTTCAGACACTTTCTGAATGTCCATCTGTATCTCAAACTTGTTGACATGAGATATTGGGTCACCATACCCGTCAAAGTTTGGAAGCGTCAGCATCTTAAACTTGTTAGGAGTCTCTACCATAGCTATCCTTTGAACGAAAGGAGTGCCTCTTCTCCTATCGTACTCGATGTGAGACGTCCTCCCCCCGACCAGCTGTTGCACTGCCTGGTTCAGGGCATCTATCTGGGCTTGCACGGCGGCAGGAATCGTTGTGGCCTCTTCTGTTGGGGGAACATACTCATCGTGCCGTTCCCGGCGGTCGTTGAGCACATCTTTCAAATCCTCGTCTCTTCGCCGCTGCTCGCTTGCACCGAGCCGGTTGAAGACGTTGTTTTGTCTGGGCTGCCCCCCAACATCATGTCTCTCAAGTTGGTCTTCCCTAGGTGATGGGCTTCTGCCTCCACCTCTTTCTTCATTCCTCCGACCGGAATTTCCTCTGCCTGAGTCGGCCTCATTATAACCATGGCCATCTCTGAATCTCGACTGGCTATGGTGGGATCTACTATTCCCTCGGTTGCCTTCCCGGGCTGGAACCTCCCGAGCGTTAGAGGGTGGCTTGCGTTGGTCGGTAGGTCATCGTGCATTATCATGCCGTGGGGGACCTCGGACCGCAGAGCCTGTCTCTAAGTTCCTTCTGTTGCCAGAAGGACGCTATCCTCTGCTCGGAGGGTTAGGCTCTTCGCCCCTATGGCGTATAGGACTGCGGGGCTGCTGCCCGGCCCTGTTCTGCCTTGACTGCGAGGGATTACCGCGACCAGCCTGGGATGGAGGCTGCGCTTCAGGATCCCTCAGCGGGACATCTTTCTGAGGCATCGATGGCTGCTCGGGCCTTTGGGGGCTCGAGGGCTGGATCGGCGGGCTAGGATTAGGACCCCTTTGGGGCGGCCCATTTGTAGGTTAATCAGGCTGTGAGGCAGGTACAGCCTGATTCCTAGCCAACTGTAAGGCTGCTTCGAGGGCTGCCATGGCCTCCCTTTGGCGACGGTCCATCTCCGCCTGTCTTTCACTTAATTCCTGGCGCTGTCGCTCAATTTCTTGTTGCTGCCGCGCCATAATCTCAGCAGCACTCTCCTGGCTGGCCCTCAGATTGGCCAGTTCATCCTGCAATACCCCCAGGGTATTCCTCAGCGTCTAGAATCCAATTCTTCCTCATCAAACTCCAAATGTGGCTCATTCTCAGCCATGTCTCGGGGTGGAGGCGGTTGAGATGGTGCAGCGCTAGCCGCCTGTCCAGTCTTCTTTGTTGTTTTCGCCATTGATACTTCAACAATATTATATCAAGCTCTCAATGAAAGCACCAGAATGTTGACCCTGATTTTGGTCAACTGACACGGAGTTAAAAATGCTTGATGTGGACAGATATGTTAGAATGAATATAATGACGAAAACAGTAAAGCACACAAGAATTTATAGTGGTTCGGCCCCAGAATCTGGTAATAACCTACGTCCACTTGAGCTGTTATTGATATAATATTTGAAAGGAGTGATCAAAGAACTAGGGTTCAATGAGTTTCACTAACCTCTGAAGAACAAAACACTATATCGAATATGATAGCTCTAGTTCACTCGTAAATCTCTAATCTTCAGTAATTAGAAAGCCAAAAGTCCCTTCCTTGAGCCATTTTTCTCTATTTATAGGCTCAAGGAAGATTACATTAATTTGTTATAGATATTCTTTCCTAAATAATCGGATACTCAGGAAATCATGGGAGATAATTTCAGATATGATCATAACTGCATAAGATTTTCTCCAAATATAACGAGTATACGACCAAGCTGGTTGTATATACCGATTGAGCGTTGCGCCACGAAAATCTTTTTGGTCGATGGTCGAACAAGACTTCTGCCAGATGTCAGCCACGTGTACCAAACGTCTGCCATGTCATCAATGCCTGTTTTTTGGATAACAATAACTTTATTTAAAAACCCCAAAATAAATATTGTGAAAATTATAAAGTAACATATGAAATTTGGTATAGGTATCCATTGTTTATAAAAGATAAAACATAAATTTAAATACTAATTGCGGAATTACATCAAAACATAATTTTAAAGACATAAATTAAATAACGTCATCCTCGATCAACACGCAGTCCATTGAATCCATTCATCCTTAACACACAAGCCAAGCTACCAAGAATCCTTCCGCCTTCCATGTCTATTCTCCTGCATCATACTAAAAAATAAAGGAGTGAGTCTAATGCCCAACAAGGAAAATCTACTAAAAGCATACATCATAAATCATAAACATAAGACTATATCATATACTATAAAACATATATCATATAGGACTACAATATTAATGGCCATTAACTCATTAGGGTGGTATGCAATAAAACCTATATAAGCCTCAGTCTACTAATCGAGGTAAGTTAGATTACATCTATAAGCCATAATAATGATAAAATTCTTAGGGTTTGCTATCTAAGCAACTATAAGCCCTAATCTTAAGGTTTGCTATCTAAGCAACTATAAGCCTCAAGTGACATAAAAGTAAATCATATATTCATATTATACATACTATAACATATTATCATAACATATCATATCACATAAACATATAAGCACATAAATCTATCATATTTTCCTTACCAACATCGAGATATTTGAGAACAAGGACGGGATGTGGAACACTCCTAAAACCAACAATAAGAATGGTGAGTATTTCTAAAGAAAAGAGATGAATTAAAAGAAAACTAAACCACCAAGAAGAAACTTACCGAAAAGAAACCTTAAGTTCAAAGAACTGAAATACCTAACCAAGAATCGAAACAATGACTTAGGATCTAAATGAAAACTAAAGAACCATATAGAAATGAACTTAAGAATAGGAATACCTTGGATGAACTAGAACCAATCTACACCTCGATATTGAAAACACAATATATCTCACTTCCCAAGTGTTTATAAAGCTTAAGATGATAAAGCTTTTATCCCAAACCCAAGTGTATCTCTCTATAGTAACCCTAGCAGCTTGAAGGCTCTAAATACAGCTTGAAGAATGAAGAAAATGGTTGAGTACTAGGTCCTATTTATAGAGTTCAAGGAGTGAAAATATCTCCTTTTAGCTTTAATAAATAACGAATATTAATTGAAAAATATTTGAATATTCGTTCAACAGGTGCCCAGAACTCAGTCAAAATCGTTCAGAGGCAAGTCAAGAGGTTAAGGAATGAATCAAGTTCGGTTTTTTACGAAGTTTGAAAACAGGCCACTGAAGCCGATATATCGCCTAGGGTAGGCGATATATCGCCCCTACCAGCATATCACATGCTCGTGTTTTCGTTCGTGCAAAGTCGACGTGTTTTTCGTATCTTCCATAGGCGATATATCGACCCCTATGTTGCAATATATCGGCATACATAGATATTTTAAACATGTTTTTGCACTAATTTAGCATAATCAAAGTTGATTAAACAGATTTGACTGAGTAATACGTGATTCCAGCAGGTTCTGGAAGGTTCTAAAGCTTCTAGATTCTTCTATTACTAAATTATCCATTTAAAATGCTTAAATCCTCAAATAAACAAGATTGTGACAAATGTCACGCTCTTAAAATTCTATCTAAACCTTAGGTTATAATAAATATATATCTAGGACCAGAAATATGAATCAAACCTTATGTTATAATTAATATTCTTAAACTATAGGTTAAACTTATAAAATCCATAACTGTTGCTATGATTGTCCAACTAAGTCCCGATTTGAACCAAAATCCACGGTAACTAACATACTACTAACTAATACTAACTATTACTACTACTACTACTACTACTACCTATCTAGCTAAGTAAATATTCTGGGACTCTACAAGGTTGTCGCCAATGATGGATGGTTCTGATACCATGATGAGATTTGAAGAAGAGAGAAAGAGCAAAACAATTTCAAGAAGAAATATCTGAAAGAATTGTGAATCGTATTATTATTGATTAAGAGAGCTAGTGCAAGAGAGCTATATATCCAGAGAGGACAAGCAAAACAAAATAACAAGCCCTGTAACTAATCAAGGGACAACTCATTAACCAACTAACTAACTAGCAAAGACTAACTAATCAGTATGTACATCAATAGCTTTGTCAAATTTGTCACTTCAGTGTCTATCTTCTAAAGCAAAAGTTACCTCTATTGAAAAGGTTCATGATGTTGAGGAACTGGATCTTGATGGGTGATAGGTTCTTTACAAAACTATGAGATGACCTTAAGAATGTGGGGCAAAGAGAAGAAAGAAAAGGAAAAGGATAAGGGAAACAACAATCTTGCATTTTTTCACAAAGAATATGTGGAGAAGATTGATGTATCAGAATGTATGACTAAAGATAAGGTGGCCTTTCTTACAAAAAACTATGCAAAGTTCCTGAAAAAGAACATGAGAAGAAGTAACCTTGGTGGAAAAGAGAATGTCTTCAAGAAAAATGTGCCCTTTAATCAAAGATCTATGATTCCTCAAGAAAAGAAAAAGAGAGGAATACAGTGTCGAGAGTGTGAAGGCTTTTGTAACGACCCCAAATTCACTAATGAGGCTTAAGGGCCTTGATTAGTGTGTCAGGAGGGCATTATTGGACTATTATGTGATTTAAATGTGTAATTATATGTTTAGTAATGTTTTTATGATAATATGAAATAAACATGTGATATATGTAAGAACCACATTATTATGTGGGCAGGTCCGCAGAGCACGACTTGAGACGATCCTAGGGTCAGATAGCGGGAAAAGTCACAGCGGGACTTAAAATATGACTTTGGACAAGTCAGGGGTATTTTAGGTATCGGGTAGCTATTTAGACTATTGGGTTATGAAAATAAATATATGGAGATATATTTGAGGTTAGGATGTCTAGGCGGGAATATTGGGGGATTTTACCATTTTGCCCTCGGGGACGGTTCCGGCACCTCGAGCTTTGGGAATTAACTTAGTGGGTAAGACAAACATAAGGAAACCCTTAGAAGGAAAAGATAAACTGACCTAAACATCTTTCTCTCAGCTCTTTCTTTTCTCTCTCAAGGAAAACAAAGGGAAGAAGCTAAGTGAGAATTCAAAGGAAAACAGAGGGAAATTTGGAACCTTTGAGCTGGGAAATTAAGCTGGACTTTTAGGCTTAGCTCAAGAAATAATCCAGGACTAAATCAAGACTAAGGTAAGGGTTAACCCATGTGATTTTTTCAGAAGTTTAACTCTGTGTATCAATTGGTTATTGAGGTGCTGTCCAACTATTGTTTAAGGTGGAATTGAGCTGGGAAATCATTGGGAATCAACTGAGTTTTGGTTAGAGGAAGGGTTCTATCAAGAAGGTAAGCTTTATTTCATGAATTGATGATTTGGGTTTGAGTTTTTGGCTGGTTAAATTGGGTGTTTAAGTTCTTAAAGTTTCAAGGATTGAAAGTGAGATTTCTATGGGTTTTTGGACTGAATTTCTGTTGAAATGTGTAGCATAAGTTGTTTAATAAATTGTAGTAATGTTGGGTGTTGAAGTAGGGAGCTTAGGGGTGGTTTTGGCTGAGGTTTTGAGCTTTAAAATGGTGGGTTTTCTGTGTTCGAAGGGAAGGTCCGCGGCTCTGTTCTAGAGCGCTGCGACCCTAGGATGAAGAAAAGCCAAGGAGGCTCGGCCAAGGGTGGGCGCCGCGGCGCCCAAAGCAAGGGTCGCGGCGCGTGTCTTTGTTCAGGAAGGCCTTGGTTCTGTTTTGAGGCTAGGGCCACGGCTAAGCTTCAAGGGCCGCAGCCCTTAGTTGTGCACGTGAACTTTTGAGGATTTTAGGCATGGGAATGTGGTCTAGTTCGCTCGGGATTGGTTCCACCACCGTGCTTGGTGGAATTCGGATTCCCGGGAGTTAGTTTTGTAACCAAAAACCTATATTTGAATATTAATGGAACCCTATACCTTGGTTGTGACTAGGTGATAAAGGCTTAGGCTCGGGAACGGATCGTGCTTGAGGGGCATTGCTCGTAATTCAATAACTGTAAAGATTAAAGGTAAGAAAACTGCACCTGGTTGAATATATGTGACGGGACTAAGGGTTCCCTATTGTAAATGCTTGAAAAGATGGTATCATGCCATGCAAGCCATTTAGTGAACCAACGGCCTAAGGGTGTCAAGGGTTTCACTAGCGCACAGGGCGCGGCTCGGCCACTGGTAGCCGAGGACAGCTTATTATGCACTGAGCTTGGTTTAAGCGGGCCGGAGTCAATGGGATAAACAGAGGGTGCGGCCTAAGTCGTCGGCCCTGAATATTATGTGATATGAGTGATATAAGTGATTGCTTGCATCTTGAATCTGAGTATATGTGCTGAATGTCTATTGTGAATTATTTGATGAGAGATCATGCTTGATGATTTAACTGTCTGATATCATTGATTGTGTTGTATATGATGTTTTCTTGCTGGGCCTTGGCTCACGGGTGCTACGTGGTGCAGGTAAAGGCAAGGGCAAGTTGATCAGCCTTGATTGGAGAGCTCAACGAGTGGAATGTACATGGCCAGTTGCTCAGCCACCACAGTTGAGGTTTAGGCAAGGACGCGAGACCCAAAGACTGTTTATTTTGCCTTAGTATGGCTAATGATTACTCATGTACCTTTGGGAGTCTATAAACTTATTTTTAACCCTGTTTCTTTTGGGATCCCGTGTATGTATCAGTTTAAATATATAAAATGAGTCTTTTGAGACCAAAACCTTTTAACCCTAGCTCTTACATATTTAATGACACGTTTTTAAAATAATGACTTGATTAGCAAGTCTTGCACCTTTATAAGTACACAGTGTAGCGATCTTGGCTATCCAGGGCGTTAAGCTTTGGACACATTCAAGATGAATGTGCCAATACTCTAAGAAGAAGAAGGCTATGGCTGTAACTTGGAGTGACATTGATGAGGATAAAGATGAAACTTGCAATGAATACTCAGATCAAGATAAATGTGTGGTTGCTTTTATGGCTTCATCTAATCGAAAAGATGAAAGTGAGAATGAAAAGACTGGCGAATCTGATACAGAAAGCCTGGATCAACAAACTGCGTATGAATAGATGTATGAGCAATGGGTGAGTTTGATCAAGAAGGTAAAGCAAGTCGAGGGAAGAAGTCAGGAATTAATTCTTGTTAACAAAAACCTTGAGGGAAAAGTAAAAAGACAATTGAGGGAAATCGATGATAAGGATGTTCAGTTGTAGGCCTTAAGATTTGAAGTTCTGAAAGTTAAAAAACCAAGAGAAGAATATGGAATGGAAGGGTCTCGAAACAAGGTTAGACTATTAAACAAAAATGGAAAGGAGATTCTTATTGATGGTCCCTCTACTTCTGAAGGTTTTCGTTCAAATGCAGTTCAATCTATAAATTTTTAGTCCCAAGAAGATGAATTCTGGAGTAGACCAACTAGTTTAAAAAATTCGACTAGTAGAAGGTTTGTCCAAGTCTGTCATTTCTGCAATAAGCGTGGTCATATTCGCCCAAAGTGCTTCAGGTTGCAATCTTATCTTCAAAAGTTAGTTGATAGAAAGGAGGGATTGAAGTCTTTCGAGAAGATTGACTTTGTACCTTTTGATATTTGTCCTAAAGAATGTTCAGTGGATCCAAAAGCATGTGTGGTTTATATCTCTTTATCTGCATTTAAGGACAACCAATGGTATTTTGATAGTGGTTGTTCACGTCATATGACTGGAAACCAACACTTGTTGATTAACTACCAAGAAAGGATTGAAGGTGTTGTGACTTTGGTGATGGGAACAAATGAGCTATACAAGGAAGAGGTGAACTTGTTCTGAAGAATCTCCCGTCTTTAAAGGATGTCCTGTATGTTGAGGGGTTGAAAGCGAACTTGATTAGAATAAGTCTGTTAGGATTAGTTTTGGTATGTTTTTATGGCGTGTTTTAAGATGCAATTTTAGTCTTTTATTTGGTTTTGTGCGATATTATGCCGGTGTTTATTGTGTTTTAAAGATTAAGTGTGGTTATTAAGGAAATAGCTTGAAATTGGAGGAAAATCTCTTAATTCTTGAAGAAACGGTGTTAAACGGGCTAAGGAATGGAAACTAGGCGAATCCGGGGGTCAAATTGATGATTTGGTGAAAAGTTGGAATTAGAGCCGCAACTCTATGGTGTAGAGTCGCAGCCCTAAGAGTTACAGAGAAGAAAAAAAAGAATCAGCCAGAATTAGAGCTGCGGCTCTACTAGACAGAGCTGAGGCTCTATTAAAATGAGAATTAGAGCTGTGGCTCTATGGACAGCGCTGCAGCGCTACATACTCCAGAGACAAAATCTGGAACGCGAAGCACATTAGAGCTGCGGCTCTACACATCAGCGCTGGGCGCCAATCCGTATGGAAGTCAAATTTAGGGCATTTTTCAAGGGCAATTTTGTCCTTTCGCACATAATTAATTAGGGACTATAAATGCTTTCTTAATGACTTTTTTAAGGGAAGATTAACCATATGAGACGACTGGAGGTACATTGTGGAGGATTGCAAGTGGAATCAAAGAACTTATCATAGTTTTTCTTCTGTTCTACTTTTATTTTCTGTATTTTGGATGCTTTTTAATTCTTCTATGGTTATTATGAATTTTGTCATGAACTAAACTCTTTTTCTAGGGTGTTAATGGATTCTCCTGAACTTTATTTTGAATTAATGCAAGTTTTATGATTTCTATTCTATCTTGTGATCTATTCAAATTTATGTTTAATGCTTGTGATTGATTGACCATCCATTACATGATTTATATGATTTTGATTGGAAATATGAGAAGTGAGAATTGATTATGTTGTAATTGAATAGACATAGATTTCATTATAGGACGAGAGTGCCTATTTGGTCTGTGTTGCTTTTGGGTTGTCTTGCTTAATGCATGTCTTATGTTCATTTATCATAGAGATGTAGAAAATATACATAAGATTGAGACTTGTATATCCTAGTAAGAAGATACGTTACTTTTGTTGATCTGCTATCACGAGAGAGAATTGAATAGTATAATTGGTATTACTGAAATATAAAGTGGATGGTAGATGAAGTTAATTTTCCTAGTTTATTTAATTATTGAATTCTATTTCCTTTGTTATCTTTTATTCTTGCAATTACGTTCTTATTTCAATAGTTTTACTTAATTCTTATAATCAAATTATTGTTAACCAAATAGAATATTAGGATTAATGATTGGTACTTGGTAACAGTCCTTGTGGGTTCGACCTTTCTTACATTATATTACTTGTTAAACGAACGCGTATACTTGCGTGTAGAAAATCTGTAACAAAGTCAGATGTGTGATTCAGGATATTTGGTAAATTTTTCTAAAAACTGTTGTTCTGTTGTTTCGTCTGATGGAAATACAGTCTTGACAGGAAAAAGATCCAATGATAATTGCTATAAGCTGGACAGTGATGTTCTGTGTCATAGAATTATACTTGGAAAATCAGAGTTGTGGCATCATAGAATGGGTCATTTAAACTACAGAGATCTACATAAACTGATCAAGCTCAAGGCAATTAGGGGGGTTCCAGAATGTAAAGTTAGTCAAGAAAAGGTTTTTGGACCATGTCAGTTATAGGGAAACAAATTAGAGCAACTCATCCTACAATTAAGTTTCTGCAAACCTCACATGTTTTGGAACTTTTGCATGTGGACTTGATGGGACCCATGCAGACTGAGAGCATAAGTGGGAAAAGATATGTCATGGTCTGTGTAGATGACTATTCCAGATACTCTTGGGACAATTTTATTAGGGAAAAGTCTGATACTTTTGGAGTATTTTCTGCCCTTGTTCTTAAACTTCAAAATGAAAAACTTCAAAAGATTATGAAAGTCTACAGGGTGAGGAGTGATCATGGAAAAGAATTTGAGAATAGTCTTTTTGCTGAATTTTGTGATCATCTCGGTATTGCTCATGAGTTCTCTGCTCCTAAAACACCTCAATAGAATGTGTAGTTGAAAGAAAAAACAGAACTCTTCAGGTAATGGCTCGGGTCATGTTAAGTGGAAAGAAGGTTGCCACTCATTTTTGGGCAGAAGTTATGAATATAGCTTGCTATATTAGCAATCGAGTTCATCTCAGATCAGGAACAACTCAGACAGCTTATGAAATTTGGAAGGGTAAGACACCCAATCTAGCTCACTTACATATTTTTGGATGTAAGTGCTATATACTGAATGATAGAGAGCATCTAACCAAATTTGAGCCTAGAAGTGATGAAGGAATGTTTCTATAGGTTATGCAGTAAACAGTAGAGCCTATCGAGTTTTCAACAAGCGCACTCATACAGTCATGGAATCTGTAAATGTGAGATTTGATTAATCGGAGGATAAAGATGAGACTAGTGAAGATGATGATCCTCCTGTTCTATCTGTTCCACTAGTTGTTCTCACTGAGCCTGTCATTGAAGAAAATCAGTCCTCTTCTCAGTCTGTTGAGACATCTCTGTCAGATCAATCCAATGATTTTGTGGATGAATCTTCTCCTAGGTTTGAACTAGAAGAGACTACTAGTACTAATCCAATCGAACCTGTTATATTATTTTATAATATAATGTAATATTATATTATATTATTTTATAATATAATATTTTAGATTAAATAGATGTGACAAAGAGTGTCACATATTGTAACATATAACCGAGAGTTACAATATTTAGATATATGAGAAATATCCAAATATGTAACATATTTGGTGTTACAAATTCAGCTACAAATTTGTAACTTCCAAAAATTAACCTTTATTGTGTAAATTTGTTGTTACACAATATTAAGATGAATTTCTTAAAGCCATATGTGAAATGTCTGTTAGAGATATGATTTAAACCCCAATAATGTGTTTTGGGAATTACAAAATCAATTTGGAGGGTTTGGAACCGTTTGAAAAACATCACAATTTTATGTGCTGAAAATGGTCAGTGGTCGCGACCTGGAGAACAGAAAGCATTGGCCACGGCCACTGATGTCCCTAGCCGCGGCCACAGGTATAAAACTAATCAATTTTTTCAGTTTTTCCAATTTTGTTGAACGGCTTCAAAAACTCAAATAACTCCCAAATCTTACTTTTAATTCCATAAACATCCAATTAATCATTGGTAACAACCATGGGGTTGGTGGAATTTGAAATTCAAAGGGTGTCTCTAAACTCTATAAATAGGAGTCTATTGCTCACTTGAAAAAAACAAATTTTCTATCCATTAGAGCACTTGGCTAGAAAACACCTAGAGGCTTGATTATTCCAAAAAGCATTTCCAAAATCTGTGAGAGATCCCTTAGTGCTTGAGTTAGGGGGAAATAAGCTTTTTGACAAAGGTTTCAAACCTTGTTCAAGTTGGTGTTCTCCAACACTCTTCACTTTGGTTGTGTGAGTGAGAGTTTCTTGTTATTTGTTCTTGTTCTTATTCTTGCTACTATTGATTTTCTTCTTATTCTTCTTGTTCTATTTACTTGTATTTTTGTTTAGAGTTGTAATCCTTTCATTTCTTTTGTCAAACATTTTTACTTTATTTGTATCATTTTGCTTAGAGTTGTATTTCACCACTCTCCTATTCTAATCCTTCTCTTATTTATTTGTATTTTCCGTTATAGAGTTGTAACATTATTTATTTGTAATATTTTGTCTAGAGTTGTAATATTTCTTACAATTTCTATTGAGGCAAACTATTTTTTCCTAACATTCAAAAGCTTACCCTTTGTTTGTTTCAATGGAAGGTGAGCGCATCAAGATTATGAATCAAGACCTAGTGAGGTTGGATAGGTTTGATGGGTCCAATTTCACTAGATGGAAAGACAAGGTGAGATTCCTTTTGACCACTATCAAAATCGCCTACATTCTAGAGTCCACTCTAGAAACTCTCCTAACACCATCCGACAAGGACACTTCCGAGGAGGTGGAGAAAAGAAGGAAGAGGGAGGAAGACAATCTCATTTGTAGGGGTTATATCCTCAACGCCCTTTCCGATAGGCTCTATGACCTCTACACCGAGACCAAATCGACAAAGGAGATATGGAATGCACTTGAGACTAAATTCAAGGTGGAAGAGGAAGGTAGCAAATTTTTTTTGATATCTCAATACTTTGATTTCAAGTTTTTTGGTGATAAACCTATTCTTCCTCAAATACATAAATTGCAAATAATTGTTAACAAATTGAAAGTATTAAAGATTGAGCTTCCCAAGGCCTTTCAAGTTGGTGCTATAATGGCTAAATTACCACAAACTTGGAAGAGCTATAGGAAAAGAAACCTTCATAAAAACGAGGATTATTCTTTGGAGGAAATCCAAAAACATATTCAAATCGAGGAGAAATTGATATGTAGAGATAAACTTATGAAGGGATCTAATGAAGAGACTTCCAAAGCAGATGCGGTGTCACAACCAAAACATCCCAAAAAACAAAGGGAAAAAGGGTAACGAGAAATCCTTGGGTCCAAGAACCAAGCCAAACAAGTTTAAGGGCGAAAAAAGTGTTTGCTTTGTGTGTGGAAAAAATGGTCACTATGCTAGAGAGTGTAGGCATCGAAAAGACCAACAAAGACCTAAGGTGAACGCAACTCAATAAGAAAACATAGTTGCTACCCTTAGTGAGGTGAATGCGGTCCAAGGCAAGGTGAAAGGGTGGTGGTATGATACATGTGCCACCGTCCATGTCACCTATGACAAATCATTGTTCAAGACCTTTGAAGAGTCAAAGGGCAACCATGAGATTCAAATGAGCAATGAGGGAAAATCTAAGGTGCTTGGAAAAGGTACCATCGAAGTCTTTTTCACCACACCATTTGATTTGGTAAGTGGTGATTTGCTTGGCAAGCCCGGCATTAAAGCCATTTTTTAGTCCGGTAAACTTATTCTTACCAAATCAAATGTATTTTTGGGAAAATGGTACTCTTGTGATGGTATGATTAAGTTGTGCACCAATAATGTAACTTTCAATGTTATCAATAAAAATGTTAATTATGTCTATATAGTTGAGTATGATTCTTTATTTTTGTGGCATCTTAGACTATCTCACATAGGTTTTTCAACCATGAAAAGAGTAGTAAAATTTGGTATGATTGCATGCAATATTAAAAACTATGGTAAATGTGAAACACGTGTTAAGGCGAAAATGATTAAGAAACCATTTCCTAGTGTAGAAAGATCATCTAATTTACTAGATTTAATCCATAGTGATCTTTGTGAATTAAATTGTGTTTTAACTAGAGGTGGTAAAATGTATTTTCTTACTTTCATAGATGATTTTAGTAGATATACCTATGTGTTTATTTTAAAGCATAAAGATGAAACTTTTGATGCTTTTAAATTATATAAATTAGAAGTTGAAAATCAACTTAATAAAAAGATTAAGGTGCTAAGAAGTGATAGAGGAGGAGAATATTTTTCTATTAATTCAATACATTTTGTGAAGAAAATGGTATAATTTATGAGTGCATCGCACCTTATACACCACAACACAATGGTGTTGCCGAAAGGAAAAATAGAACTTATCTATAGATGCTAAATTCTATGTTGGTGTTTTCTAAGTTGAACTTCAACTTATGGGGTGAAGCGCTATTAACCGCTTGTCACATTTTTAATCGAATACTGATGAAAAAAAATTAGATATCTCCATATGAGTTATGGAAAGGAAGAAAACCCAACATAGGATACTTCAAAGTGTGCGGTGTCTTGCATATTGCAAGAAAAACAAACCTAATAGAACAAAGTTAGGTTCAAGAGCCATAAAGTATGCTTTTTTTGGTTATGCCAACAATAGTAAAGCTTATAGGCTATTAGACTTAGAGTCTAATATTGTGATTGAATCTAGAGAAGTTGAATTTTTTGAGAACATGTTATGTGACAACAATTCTCAAGCTTCAACATCTCTAAAAGAGAATTTGTTATATGAGAACAATGCTCAAGCTTCTACATCCAAAAATGATTCCCAAGAGGAGAATTCTCAAAGGAATGTAAAGCAACCCTTTGAACTTAGAAGAAGTCAAAGGCTAAATAATGAGAAAAGTCTAGTAGTGGGATGAGATAGATTATCAACGAATTTCATTCTACATGGTAGAAGGAAATAGAGAGGAAGCCATTAGGAAAATTCTTATTGTACTTCTAGTTGAGGATGATCCTAAGACTCATAAAGAAGCTATGCAATCGAGAGATAGTGCATTTTGGAAATAAACCATCAATGATGAGATGTATTCCATTATTTCCAATAACACTTGGGAATTGGTAAACCTCCCATCGGGGTCTAAGCCAATTGGGTGTAAGTGGGTATTTAGGAGAAAATACCACACTGACGACACTATCCAAACTGTTAAAGCTAGATTAGTAACTAAAGGGTTTAGGCAAAAAGAGGGTATTGATTATTTTGATACCTATGCGCCTGTTGCAAGAACAACTTCTAAGAATTTTTTTCGCTTTAACTTCTATACACAACTTGTATGTTCATCAAATGGATGTCAAAACGACATTCCTTAATGGTGACCTCAATGAGGAGGTCTATATGGAACAACCCGAAGGGTTTTTCCTACCAAAATATGAACATAAAGTATGTAGACTTGTAAAATCCTTATATGAATTGAAACAAGCTCCTAAGCAATGGCATGGGAAATTTGATCAAGCCATCATGTCTAATGGGTTTAGACATAACAATGGAGACGAGTGTTTGTATTCCAAAACTTGTAAGGGATATGTGATCATTGTTTGCTTATATGTGGATGACATGCTTATTCTAAGTGATAGCATGAAAGGGATAGAAGAAACGAAGATGTTTCTATCATCAACCTTAAAGATGAAAGATCTTGGAGAAGTTGACACCATACTTGGTATCAAAGTAAAGAAACATAGTGGGGGTTTTGCATTAGGGCAAGCCCACTATGTTGAGAAAGTATTGAACAAATTTAACCATCTCAAGGTTAAAGATGCCAATACTCCATTCGATCATAGTGTAAAACTATAGAAGAATGAAGGAAGAGCGGTGGCTCAATTGGAGTACACTAGTGCTATAGGGAGTCCAATGTACGCTGCTCAATGTACTAGACCTGATATAACATTTGTGGTAAGTAAACTTAGTAGGTTTACAAGTAATCCAAGTGTGGATCATTGGATGGCGATAGGAAGAGTCCTAGGTTATCTCAAGAAAACCAAAGGACTAAGCCTTCACTACTCCAAATTTCCTTCAATCTTAGAAGGATATACAGATGCAAGCTGGATATCCAATCTTGGGGACAACTTGTCCACAATTGGTTGGGTATTTACACTTGGTGGGGTTGTAATTTCTTGGGGTTCCAAGAAACAAACCTGTATATCTCATTCCACTATGAAAGCAGAGTTTATAGCTCTAGCTGCTACCGGAAAAGAGGGCGAATGGTTAAGACATCTGTTGATAGAGATACCCCTAATCAAAGAGAATGTATCCACTATGTCGATACATTGTGATAGCCAAGCGACATTGGTTAGAGCATACAGTGGAGTGTATAATGGGAAGTCTAGACACATTAGTCTAAGACATGGATATGTAAGAGAATTTATTCAAAGAGGAATCATCTCAATATCCTATGTGAGAACAAGTGAAAATCTGGCAGTTCCTTTCACTAAGCCACTAACGAGGGATTTAGTGGCTACATCATCTCGAAGGATGGGACTTAAACTCCCTAAAGAGATTCACGATTGATGGTAACCTATCTTAACACTAGTGTTAGGTTCAATAGGTAACAACAAGTCAATCAAGTGAATATTAGTTGTACTCAAAACAAGTCCCATCTGAGATGTTGAGTACTTGTGAGTTACCAAGTTGAGGGTTAAAACCAAAAGAATTTTTAATAGAATTCAGTCTTGTGAAGACAAGTATTTTTGGTAACAAAATACTGTAAGAATTCTACCTATATGGACCTAGGGGTGGTGCCGCCTTGTAATGCCCCACGTCACTATGGCTGCTTCTTGGAATGGCAACTGGTCCTACAAACCAACACGAGTCTTTCCAGCGTGTTTTTTCCTCACTCGCACGCTTCCTGGGAAAACTTACCAGGAGGTCACCCATCTTGAGATTACTCCAGGTCAAGCACGCTTAACTTTGGAGTTCTCAAGTGTTGGCCTACCAAAAATAAGATGCATCTTGTTAGCATAGGTAGTACCAATCAATTCATTTAATCAATCTTCAATTGTGTAGTCCCATACATACACAATCTTAGAATCATCACACTTGACCTTCCCCAGACGATGTGGGATTGGACAGCTTTTTACCCGGTCTTTCCCTCTGCAGATCACGGGATTCTGACTATATCAATCACCCCCTCTTATGGGCCCGACGTCCTCGTCGGCCACACTTCCGGCTGGGTCAAGGCTCAAATACCATTTGTAACGCCCCACGTCAATATGGCTGCTTCCTGGAATGGCAATTGGCTCTACAAACCAACACGAGTCTTTCCAGCGTGCTTTGTCCTCACTCGCACGCTTCCTAAGAAGACTTCCCAGGAGGTCACCCATCTTTAGATTACTCCAGGTCAAGCACGCTTAACTTTGGAGTTCTCAAGTGTTGGGCTACCGAAAAGAAGATGTGTAACGCCTTGGTTACCCCAGAACCGTTACGGTGAACCGGAAATTTGACCCGCTACCCGAGTCCTTTGGTTAAAAACGTGCTCTAAGTGTTATTACCAGGCTAAGGTGAAAATCAGCAAAAAGGAAAAGATATGTTTTATTTAATACATAAAATTGTTCATGGGCCCACAAGAACATTTACAAGTTATTTACAACTCAAAAAGGTCATTACTGTAATGCCCCGAATTCTCCGATATGGTTTAATGGCGGGATTAGTAGGCCGGGAGGGCCATACTTGTTTAATTATGCCATTAAATGATATTATGCATGTATATGTGAATTATATTATAATATGATGTTAAATGCATGCATTTGGGTCCACATTTTAATTACAGGGATGTGATGGTAATTTGGCCCGTTGAGGGTATAACTGTGTATTTGTATGCATGTTAATGATATGTGTTGAGACCACATTATAATGTGGGTTTGTTCGAGCTATTCGGCATGAGACGATCTTGGATTATTGATTAGCGGTTTAGTCACAACAGGTTTAAGCTCGGGGCTCGAGTTGAGTCTCGAGGTGGTTTTAATGATTAGGGCGTTACCGGGTGTTAGAGGGTAACGTGATGTGAATTATTGGTGTTTGAGGTTATCGAGAATAGCGGGAATTGGAGAGCGTTAATTATGATTAACGAGATAGGAGGAAAGTACCAAATATGCTCTTGGGAGCCTTTAGAAACTATTAATTGACCTAGGGGTAAAATGGACATTTCACCCCTAGGATAGATATACCTGGTGTTGGTTGAAGAAGATAGTGAAAAACAGAGCAAGTTTTAGAGTTCTCCCGTACCTTCCCCTCTTCACCTTTCTTTGTGATTTCTGAACCAATTTTGAGGATTCAAGCTTGGGAAGCAAGCCTAGGGAGTTAAGGAGTGTGTTCCACCACTGAAGAGCAACATAAGCTGAGCTTTGGGTAAGTTTCTATCCATGGAATTCTCTGGTTTGCCCTGTTTTGGTCTTGTTTTGCAGCTGAGTTTTCTAGGGTGAATTCTTGGTGTTGTTGGGAGTTTTGGCTAGGGTTCTCATGCTTGTGATGTTTGGGGTGTGTTAGGATGTTTTTTGGGTTCATTTGGCATCAAGAATGGGATTTGGAAGCTTGGGAATCATATTGGAATCAAAGGAGTTGAAGAAGGTCGGTTCAGGGCAGTGCTGGTCTGGAGGTAGCGCTATAGCGCCCACCCTAGGGCGCTACAGCGCTCCTCAGGAGGGTTTTTGGCATGTTGGGGGTTCTGAGTATAGCGCTGGGGCGCTAGGGGTTGAGCGCTGTAGCGCTACCCTGTTCCTTCTAAGTACCGTTTTGAGTGTTTTTAAGGGTTTTTTACTTGGGGTTTCAATCCTTAGGGCCCGAGATCGAATCTACTCACCGTGTGGGCATGTTTCAAGGTCCCGAGAGTGGTGCTTAGGTTAAGACCCTATTTATGTGGATTCTCATTAATGGAGGTTATAATTGGTTGTGATTAGGTAACCGCTAAGGAACTAAAAGATCGATCGTTCTCAGGGGTCATCTTTATTATATTTCTCGCTCGAACCTGAGGTAAGAAAACTGCACCCTGTGTATATGACATGCGTGTTGGCTATTGATGCATGTTGGTTGATAAATGTGGACATGAATTGCATATTATATGCTGATGAATATTGCGTATTTGTATATGGCACTGACTAGTCAGGGACACTGACCTAAGAGTCAGAAATGGCAGAGCGTCATGAACGCCGGGCCAAGTGAAGATTAGATCTAATCGATATCAGTGTTGAATGGCTCTAAGGCATTAACACTGGACCGACCCTAAAGTCGATGAATTTATAAGCGCTTGGCTAGTCTAAGACTAGTTACTCAGAGCCAGGGCATATGGCCCCGGTGACTGTTTGTCACATGGCTAGGGAACGCTATTCCAAAGTTATGACTCTAGAGTCATGAGGAATGTTATGTTGGTGATTAATCACCATGCACCTATCCTGTTAAAGCTAGTGAAATGCTCACTTATCTGTTAAGCCCTGGTGACCCTATCGTCACATGGCTGGAGGGTGCTGTCCCTGTATTAGTGACTCTTGCGTTTGTCACCTATTTGTTTGGACTGTTGATCCTGGATGAGTATTACGGTTCTTGTTGATATTATGTCATGTTGTATCATGTTCTCTTGCTGGGCCTTGGCTCATGGGAGCTATGTGGTGCAGGTAGAGGGAAAGAAAAGCTCACCCAGCCTTGAGTGGAGAGCTTAGGTGGTGATGTGTACATATGCGGCCGCTTGACCACCACGGCCAAGGCGTTCTCAGAGGAACTAGGGGGTTTACCCTATTTTGCCGCTTAGGTCGGCGGGATTGTAAATTTAAAACAGTAGTGACTATTTTGTACTGAGAGCAACTTGTAAATGTTTTGATTAGCTCTGCAAAGCAGTTTGTAAAGAAAGATATCCATTCCCTTTTTATTGGTTTTATACCTTAACCTGTTAATTACACTTAGAGCACGTTTTTGACTAAAGGACTCGGGTAGCGGGTCAACTTTCCGGTCCACCGTTCACCGTAACTGTTCTGGGGTAACCAGGGCGTTATAATTACTGTTTCAAAATTACAAACCCGCCGACCTAAGTGGCAAAAATAGGGTAAACCCCCTAGTTCCTCTGAGAACCCCTTGGCTATGGTGGTCAAGCGGCCGCATATGTACACATCACCACCTAAGCTCTCCACTCAAGGCTGGGTGAGCTTTTCTTTCCCTTTACCTGCACCACATAGCTCCCATGAGCCAAAGCCCAGCAAGAAAACATAGCATTATATGTAAACATTATCATATGATTATCATTATAATCACACAGAACTCATAGCTCTTAAACAAATGAGTGAATATCACTTGAGGTTCTAGAAAACCATACTGAGTGACTGATAAGCAAGTCAATAATTTAAACAGAAGAGTGGCTGCTAAGTAAGCCACTAGCCTTAAACAGATGAGAGGCTGATAGGTAAGTCTGTAACTTAACAAATGAGTGACTGATGGGTAAGTTACACAAGCGCTTATAATATTCATCGAACTTGAGGTCGGTCCGACATTAATGCTCTTTGAGTCATCCAATGCAGATATTGATTAGATCTAATCTTTATTAGCTTGCGTTGGACACGCTAAAGCCGTCCTGACTAATGAGTCAACACTATGTGACCAGTGCCCAGTACCACTGCCGAACCTGACTAATAAGTCACAGCTTCACAGTTGATACTGACACCTTTGCCAAATCTGACTAATGAGTCAGTACCATACATAAGTGAGCAAGATTTGCAAAGCATTCGATAATCAATTCATGTCCACATTTACACAATCAACATGCCTCAAGAATAACCAAGCATGTCACATATGGGGTGCAGTTTTCTTACCTCTGATTCGAGCTAGAATGAACAAAAGAACGACCCTTGAGAACGATTTAGCTTTTAGTCCTTTAGCGGTTACCTAATCATAACACATTATAGGATACCATAAATAAAATGATCAACATAGGTTCCCAAACCAACTTTTAGCCTCCAAGACATCAATCCAAACTAATCCAAGTAGTAGGAGTGATCCTGAGGCCTAAAACCATGTTCCCGGGGTCAAACACATGCAAACGGGGTGAAAACTGGGCAAGGGCTGTGGTCCTGGCACCTTGGGCCGCGGCCCCTAGAAATTCCTGAAGCAAGGTCCGTGGTGCCCAGCAGGCACAAAAAGCCCCACCTGCTTCTACAAGCAAGGGTCGCGACTCTCCAAGAACAGGGTCGCGGCCCCCAACCCTGGGCCATTCCCAAACGAGTTTTTAACACTCCAAAGCCTCCAAAATCATACCTAAACATTCCCCAATCATCAAATCAAAGTTCCCAAGCTTCCCAATGCTCCAAAACCCTCAAAACCCAAGGTTCGAACGAACCGAAAACTCAACAATTTACAAAGTCCAATTCAAAGCTTAGAAACTCTAAAAACTCAAAACTTTAAACTTAGATTACCTTCAATTGGGTTGTTTCTCGTCAAATCCTTCGGTTAAGAAGCTTCAAATCTTACCTAGGATCGCTATGCCTCGATCCTCGCTTGATTCCGACTCCTAGAACTCGAGATTTCTTCGAAAATGCTTCGGATGGCAAAAATTGTAGCGACCCACTAATCTAGACTCTTGGACCATTATCGAACTATACATACATATTCTTACTAAAACATATATTTGCGAAAATACCACAATTTATTATAAACTTGTAGAAACAAAGGTTACTTTCATAAATAATAAGTAGGATATGGGTACCCATTGTCTTTAAAACAAAAATAACTTAAAACTAAAAAGAGTTACATAGAAAATGCGGAAAATACATTTAAAACCATAAAAGCAAAAACAAGACTACATCCTCGAATCGAATAACGCTCGGCCCCTTGACTCCATTCACCATCGATACACATCCTCTAAGCGTCACGAATATTTCCGCCTCTAAAGCTTATTTCCTGCACATAAACAGAAAGGAATGAGCCTAATGCCCAGCAAGGAAAATCTAACACATAGTCATAAACATAAACATAATTTCATAATAACGTAAAGACATATCATAACACATAATTCACTTATTATAATGGCCATTATTACTTGGGGTCCCATAGACTAAACAAGCATATGCCCATGGGATTAGTGGGGTCCTACTAGCTAAGTAGGTCATATGCCCATAACCCATTTGGGGTCTTGTTAGCCATATGGGTCATATGCCCAAGCCTACAAACATACACATATACATATCATAACACATTAATAACATAAAGCATATAGATAACATAAGCACATAACATATTAATTCTAGCCTATTTTCCTTACCAAAGTTACCGAGATTATGGACTGAGTTGGGATTGTTGGAACACTCCTAAAACCATAAAAAAGAGTAAGTCTAAAGAAAGGAGATGAAATGAAAGAGATGGAAAGACTAAACCATAGAAAACATACTTACCAACTTATATGCTTAAAAGCTTGGATTCCCTAACCAAAATAAGAATAAGGTTAGGGGACTGAGTAGAAGGTTTTGAGAAAGGAAATAACATAAAAATACAGAAAAGAACTAGAGTTTTGGGTTTACCTCAAAGATTGCAAGATCAATCTAACCTTCACCGAAATACTATAGAACTCACTTCCCAAAGTGTTTGATAAGCTTATGATGTTTAAGCTTATAGTTTTTCCCCAAACCAGGTGTTTACACTCTCACACTCACTTAACACTAGCAGCTTCTGAACTTAGAGCAAATGGTGAATAATGGCTGGGTACTAGGTCCTATTTATAGAGTTTGGGAATGAAAATATCTTGATTTTACTTGAATAAAAATAATGGCTTTTTAGGTGAAAATCATTTGAATAATCGTTCAGCAGAGGCTGAAGACTCGTTCACAAGATGCTGGACTGTTGAAGGAGTTTGAATGGCTGAAAGGAAATGAATTCAAAAGAGTTTGAATCCATGCTGAAGGAGGCGATATATCGCCCCTGTAGGCGATATATCGCCTGGGCCAGTATGCCCGAGGCGACCGTGCATCGTTTCGTGTTTTCCGTATCTACGTGCTGCGACATATCGCCCCCTATAGCTGCGATATATCGGCACACGCTGAATATTTAAACACGAAATTACACATTTTTAGCTAAGTTTGAATGGAGTAAACAGCCTTGACTAAGCCCTCAACGTACTCAAAGCTGCTGACTGACCCTATAACATTCAAACTTTACTCCTTATTATATTTAATCCTCAAAAATCTTAATCCTTAATTACCATTCAAAACATGTGCTTAAAATCCTATTGGTTGATGTCTAAACCTTATAATATAATAATATAATCCTTAATATCAGTCACTTTAATCAAACCTTAGGTTATACTTAATATTCTTAAACTATAGGTTAAACTTAGAAAATCTATAAGTACTACTATGAGTGTCCAAATAATTCCCGGTCTGAACCAAAAATCCACAGTAACAAAGATAATGCTATAAATACTATCATACTATTATCTATCTTAGCTAAGTAAAGTTCTTGGACTCTACAAAAATGAACTAACGAAGGAGAACGAGAGGTTTTCTAACGTACGTTCTATCTGACAAGCTACTTCAAGCTTAAGTAACCTCAAATAAAACCTAGTGCTCGGGGTCCCAAAAACACCCCCGGGGACATTATAGTCAAAACTTCCAGAATTTCACCCTGATCTCAATAACTCCCAATTTATCATCAAATAAACATTCTTACTACCCGATAATTGATCCTGTTATGACAAAACCGCTAATCCACTAAATAGGACTGTCTCATGCCGAATAGCTCGAATATATCTCCATAATAATGGAATCTCATTCACAAATCACATTATGCACCCAAATACACAAATTTACCCTCAATGGGCCAAATTATCATAACATCATAATTATTCAAATGTGGACCCACATGCATGCATATAACATCATATTATAATATAATTCACATAAACATGCATATATTCATTTAATGGCATAATTAAACAGTTATGGCCCTCCCGGCCTACTAAACCGCCACTAAACCACATCGGAGAATTCGGGGCTTTACAAGATGCATCTTGTTAGCATAGGTAGTACCAATCAATTCATTTAAGCCCTCTTCAATTGTGTAGTTCCATACCTACACAATCTTAGAATCATCACACTTGACCTTCCCCAGGTGATGTGGGATTGCACAACTTTTTACCCGGTCTTTCCCTCTGCGAATCACGGGATTCTGACTATCACATATGTGTACTGCAATTTAGCTTCCAATTGATTATCGTATCAATTTATAACAAGATAATGCTCTTTTCTAATAAAGAAAAAAAACCTTATGCTGCAGCTAAAATATTTCAAGTTGATGGTTTAGATCATTGTTATACACTTATAATGACATAACTTACATGCAAGATACATTTCATTATCTATCTTTTAAAAGAAAAATAATAAAATTTGATTAATATTGGTGCTGTTTGGTGATAATTTTGCAAATAGACAAATGAGATTTGAGAGAGAATCAAAATGGATGCTAGGTTTTCATTATATCAAAAAGATAAAAATAAGAGTACAAGAGCAATAAAATATATAGCAAAAATAATGAGAGACTAAAAGACTAAACTACCCTTACATATTAATAAAACTTATATTATTAACATTTGTTAACACTTAAAAAATAGTTTTTTATTTAATTAATTAAAATTTTGGCAATTAAACATAAGATGTGTTTGGTAACTCTATTTTATTTATTATTTTTTTAAATTTTAATTAAAATTTATTAAATTTTGAAAATAGAATTTTTTCACTTTCAAAATTTTTTCAAACCGTTTTCTACTTTTTTTTTTTCTTCTCTTATTCAAATCAACACCCCATATTGTTAAACAAAAAATAAAAATAAAAGTTATCAAACACGTTTATTATTTTTTGTTTTTAAAAACAAAAATAGTTACCAAACATATATATTTTTTTTAAAATAAAGAAACAAAAATAAAATAATATTTCTATTTTTGTGTTTAAAAAATTCAAAAACAAAAATTTTACCAAACACAACCATTATAAGTAGGGAATATACTCATTTAGTACTCTGTGTTTCATTAAAATGTAACTTTAGTACCCTCAATACAAAAAATTCCTAACATGTACCCTGTATTTATAAAATAAGTAAAAAATAGTACCTTCCACACAATTTTGGTTAATAATACACATATTACCCTCCATTTTAATTAATCAAATAATATTTATTTATTTTTCATATTTTCAAATGTTTTAATATTATTTTCTAAAATAAAAAACAGAAACACTAATTAAAAATAATACTTTAATTTGTGTTCTCCATGAGAAGTGGTCTCATTCTTTTTTTCTATCCCAAAAAAAAAAACTCTGAAACGCTCTCACTTCTCCATGGTGCTAAGCTTGAATACAAGTGAATTTCTTCATTTTCTTTCTTCTTCTTCTCCATGCCTTAGAATCTCTCCTTCTTAATCTTCTCCATGCGCTAGGGCTGAATCTCTCTCCATTATTCATGTCTATGCCCTTCAAGTCTATGCCCTAGGTTGTGTTAATACAGTATACGACCATTGATCGCGTCAAATAGGGTGAAAGAATGCAACTATTTTGCTTGGTGGAACAAAGATTATTGGAATGAAGGAAATGAGAAGAAGATTGGGAGCAACAAGAGTAGAAAACTTGGGGATTCAAAGATGGTAGAACATAGTAGAAAACTTGGAGGAAAAATTTGCCTTTGGAATTTTTATGCTTAAGAGTTTATATGTATTTTGTCTGTTTTTTATGTTTTTGCTATAGTTTATAACCTTGAAGATGTAAAATTCAATTCAGAATTATGTTTGTAATGTTGAGATTATTAATTTGGTTTGGTTTGTTTTATTTTATTTTTTTTGCTGGAAGAATCCCATCAAACACAGGGACCCAAATTCATTAGCAAAGGAAAATAAAGAGTTCTACAACCATAAACCAAACAAAAAAATTGAAAGCAGGACAACAAAGCAAATCAAAGTAAACGAAATAGACTCCATCATGGTTCTGTATTTTACAGAAAAGCTTAGAAGTAATTTAACATATGTAATTTCAAAATGAGAAGAAGTTGCAATTTTGGTTTGGATCTGTTTGTGTTTCAGCATATGTAATTGATTGTTTCCAAAACTCCCCCATGATTAATGAATAAACAATTACAAAAGAAGAGATATAGAAAATGAACAAAAAAAATTGTAAAATTGCAAAATCACATTCATTGCTTCATTGTAATTTCCATGTGTTGGACCACAACCAATTGTCATATTAGTCTATCAAAAATCCAGTAATGTAACTTGTCAAAATACAAAATAAATACTGCATCCAATATTTTTTTATTTACAAAATGAATTTAGTCAACTAGAACAACAAAAAATAGTGTAAAATGTAGTCAACTTGTGTTCAAAAGGTGTTGTGGTTGGTTGTAGATCTATTGAGTATCATGTGTTGAGAATAGGTCTACTGGTGCTGCAGTGGTGTGCATTTCTTTAACAATATGTTGCTCAAAATGGGTCATTGGAACCTGACAATAATGTAATGTAGTTGAATACCCCATATGAAAAATAAAAAACTAACATCAGGATCTGAATATTTTTACCTCAAATGATGTTGACCTTCCTCTGCCTTGGCCTCTCCCCCTACCTCTGCCTCGACCACTGCCTCTTGTTGGCGATGCTTGTGGTTGAGATGGGCCATTAGATGATTGTGTTTGTTCTGCATTTCCTCTGCCTTGACCAGTGCTCTTGCCTTTGCTTTTTCCTTTGCCTTTGTCCTTGCCTTTTGTTGGTTGTGCTTGTGGTTGAGATGGGCATGGTGATGGTTTCTTGCATGACCTACTATTGTGGCCAAATTCATGGTAATTCTTACACTTTTTAGTGCTAGAAACACCCATTCTAGTTGGTGGCTTCTCTGACATAGGTGGCAAAGGTCTCTCCTCTCCTGCAACCCTTCTTCTACGATGCTTTTTAGGTCTCCCTGGTGGTTTTCTTACAACAGGTGGTAATAACTCCTCATCATCAAATTGAGGCCACATCGATTCATCAGCGATAGGATGAATAACATGCTCAAATGTCTTCCTCCACATTTCAGTAGTGAAGTATGAAGAGCAATAATTGGCTATGTCAGCCCTGGTGGTGGTTATAGAAGCAGCTGCATGAATACATGGTATTCCTCTTACCTGCCATTGGCCAAAAATGCAAAATAATTCATTTGGGGGGCATATAAGGTACATCGATAGCAAAGCATACCAAGAGGTATGTAAACACATGAACAAAATAAGTGAAAGCATGCTACAGTACTTAGAGTATTTTTCAAATTTATATTTTGTTAAATCAAGCCAAAGTACTATGCTAAGTTCGGTCATGCGAACAGATGTTATAATAGACAGAAATATTATAATATCAAAAGACATTCTTTTACACCGCGAGCAGTACTGCTCGGATGTAATTGTTTAATTAAAAGTAAAAAGCTGCCCTTGCAGCAACAAAAACAAATTGTCTTTACAATAAAACCCGTGGGCCGTGAAAACGAAATAAAAAGAGAAAAATTCTTAAGGAGCTGGAGGGTCCTAAGGGTTGGGAAGAGTGCCAGCACACTGCGCCATCAGAGTCCTATTCAAACGTTCGGACAGGTAGTCGAAGTTAGCCTCCCGGTTGTGCTTCCAAAATTCATAGAAGCAGAGGTGAGGGGCCTCCTTGTACTTCTTCAAATTCCTGGCCCCGTCCTCCTCGAGCTCCTGTACTCGTTTTTCAAGCTCCCCCGTCTCCTGCCTGCTAGCGATCAGGTCAAGCTCAAGCTGAGCACATGCTTGAGTGTTGAGCTTGGCACTTTCCCTGAATTTTTCCCTGGACTCGTTGGCTTTCTTCAGGGCATCTTGGGCGTCCAGAAGCTCCTTGGTGAGAGTAGCTTTGTCCTCGCACAGTTGTTCTTTTTGTTTGGACAGCTCCTTATTCTCCTCGAGCAGCTTGTTGTTGTCAGCCTCAAGTGCTCGCTTAGTCTCGACAAGCCTGGAGTCAAAGTTCTTTCCCCGAGAAACCAACGTCCCAACACAGCGCCAGCCAGCAGTTAAAGTTAGCAGCCCCTGAAGACAGAGAATAAGATAAAGTAAGGACAAGAAATCAGAAACAAATGATAAAGTAACAGGAGATAACTTACGCTGACTATCTCGTTCAGCCCTCTGTTGACGACCTGATCAGCCTCCATGGAGGCAGTTTCAGTAATGGCTGCCTGGCTGCGTTTGTGCTTGGAGAGTTTGTATATCCTCTCCCTGGCTGAGCTGACCACGAGGCTGGGCAGGGAGCCTTCGGGCCGAGTGTCCAATGCCTCTTTGTCAGGAGCCTTGGAAGAAGGCTGTGGATCAGCAGGAGTGGGAGTCGCCTGCTCGGAGGAAGGTGGAGGTGGTGAGTTCTCCTTTGAGGGGGCAGTGGCTGGAACGTCGTCTGTTCGGGCCTTCTTCGAGGGGGTCTTGCTACTTTCTTCTCGGGCCCTCTTGCTATCTTTCTTTTGAGCAGAAGAAGCAGCAGCGGCCTGGTAGTGCTCAAAAATGTCCTCGGAGTCCATACCTGCACAAAAGGAAGCAACACGAGCAGTAAGACTAAATGTTCACGCAGGGTAAAAGAATGAAAGCAAAAGGATTACAAGTAAAGTACCCGCGCTACAACTACTGGTCGTAACATTATTTACTGAACTACCTACTGCCTGGAAGAAACCTGAATTTAAGGAGGGAGCATTCTTAAAGTTGCCATCCCCATCAAATAGATGAGAGGGAATTGGCAAATGATTTAAAAGCGAGATTATTATACCGTTTTCATCCAACGAGTCGTCAGAAAGTTCAGTAGACTCAGCAGCCTTTTGTTTTCCTTTGCCCTCGGGGGCCAAGGGTTTCTCTGTTCGGTGAGGGACGGCAGGTTCCCTGATCGTAACCCCAGTTGGTCTCCTCCGCGGAGGAGACGCTTGGGGTTGCTGCTCGGGTTCCACTTCGGCTTGGGCATTTCCCACCGAAGGTTCGCTCGTTGCTGGTTGGGGATTCAAGAGGCCGGCCAACCTAAGGTTAGCCTCAGTAACTAAATTTTTGACACTCTTATCAGCATTCGGCATGCTGGCTAAGAATGTCGCCCTTGACTCCATCCCTGGAGTTGGGATTGGACGTAACCATGGGCTTGGAACACAGTGAAATGTCAAGACATTGTGGCAGAAAAATCAACTAACGTCGCCCTTGACTCCAATTCGCCCTTGATTCTGAACAAAGTTGATTATCATGAACATATATCAAGCTCCCACGAACATGATGAAGCCATTAATAAGCTACGTATCGAATTGGAGAATACCCGGAAGCAGTTGGAAGAGGAAGAATCAACTAACGTCGCCACTAATACGAGAAAAGCTTGCTTTGAGCTTTTGAGGAAAATGAATTCCGAAGTAGAGTCTTCAGCGGATATCAAACGTGTTCCACGAATTGAGGAAACCTTTATTCTTCTTAAGAGATTTATGCAAGTGTATAAGATCAAGGTGATGGAAGAATCATGCTCGGTTGTCGGTTTGGAAGAAGACGTACTTAAATTTTTGAAGATGACTACTAACCGTGATCAATATGGATCGATCTTTTCCATTATTGGTATGAAAGGGGTCGGTAAGACAACTCTGGCTAAGGAAATCTTAAACCATAAATCCATTATCAATTACTTTCATGTTCGTCATTTTGTTTCTGTACCGGAAGAGACTGATGATGTCATACTCCTCCGCAGTGTTGGAAACCAGATCCTACGGACCCAAGATGAAAGGAATGAAAAACTCTACTGGATCAACAAGTTACGAGGTTACTTCAATGAGAATCCATGCCTCCTGGTTCTCGATAATCTTTGGTCCAAGGAACTTGGGATATACTCAAACCTGCGGTTCTCTCAGATAGAAACACCGGTACTATTATGTTGATCACCACTCGTGACAAAGCTGTGGCTTCTCATGCGAATTCGAGCAACATCCACCAACTTCGGCTACGAACTAGAGAAGAGAGCTGGGAATTCTTCACCCAAATAGTCTCGTCCAAGCCTACAATGCCAAACTAAACTAGTAATTGATTTATCAAATACAGGGTTGCTAGAAGTGGTACAATTAAGAGCAGAAAGATTACAATTGATATTAGAGTTACAGTGCTCGGACTGGGAAAAGACAGCAGGGTGAGAGGAAGGCACATGCAGTTTGTAGAGTCCATTAGTGAGGGAACCCTTTAGAAGTACTTGCTTCGAAGTCTTGACCTTGATAAGACAACACACAGAGTCAAATTCAAGAACAACATTGTTATCCTTAGTGAATTGAGAAATACTTAATAGATTTTTGGTTATGCTCGGGACATGAAGGATATCTTTTAGAAGTAAGGATTTGGTAGGAATATAGGTGGGAACACTGTTAGAACCAACATGTAAAATAGAGAGAGAAGCACCATTACCTACAACCACTTTTGCCTTGCCTTTGTAATCAGCTGTGTTGGTGAGATGTTGATCATCCGTGGTTCGATGATTCGTGGCTCCGGTGTCAAGATACCAAGTTCCAGGAGATTCTTGAAGTGCCGAGGTCTCTATGAGATTTGCTTGAGGACTTTCTGGAGAGGGAGAGTAGCTGGAAGTACCAGGAGAGTGTGGTCCAGTGTAGGTGATATCAAAACGGTGATAACACTTAGGAGCGGTATGACCAGCACGTCCACAGAGTTGACAAAGTGGTCTATTTCCCCTACCACCACGATTAAAGTAAGTGCCTCTGTTTCCTCGATATCCACCTCTGTAACCACGTCCACAGTTGTTACCATTCAAAGAAAGATTTGCTACATTTGCTTGAACATTTGCTAGTGCAGTAGAGGAAAAGTGTTGTAAACGCATCTCATGACTGTGAAGCATAAACTGGATTTCTTGAAGAGTGAGAGGTTCAGATCTGGAGGTTAGGTTGACCACCACAGCTTCGTACTCGGATCCGAGACCGCCAAGAATGTATAGAGCGAGGTCTTCATCTGAAAGAGGTTGGCCAGCCGCAGCAAGAGTATCCGCATAGCCTTTCATCTTGAGAATGTAATCATCCACAGTAGAAGAACCTTTCTTGGTTGATTGCAAGAGACCACGAACTTGAAGTGATCTGGCTCTGGAAGTGGTGGCAAAGAGCTGAGCAAAGGCATTCCAGATCTCTAATGACGTGCGACAATTTATCACATAACCAAGCATGTGTTCAGTAATCGAGTTCATCATCCAGTGCATCAAGAATTGATCTAAACGTAGCCAGTGAAGAAACGCAGGATTAGGAACATCACCTGCAAGAAATTGAACCGGTGGAGGATTGGTGCCGAGTATATGTCCATCAAGATTGTAAGCTCGAACTGCTGCTAGGACTAGGGAGGGCCAGAATGTGTAGTTTGATCGATCGAGGCGAAGAGTAAGGGGAAGAAGATTATTGTTGGGAAGAGCTACCGGTGGAGCTTCACGACCGGCGATGGAAGCTCCTGGATTGTCGTTTTGAGCGGAAGACACAGAGTCGTTAGACGCCATTTTTACCTAGGGCTCTTGATACCATGTCACAAAATCAAGATCACAGAGAAATTGGGTGAAGAAGAGATATGAGAATGAATGAAGCTCAACCTTTGAATAGGAAGGCTTGGCCTTTATATAGTGATACTGATTACATATACACGAAAAGAGAATTACAGCTGGCTATAACAAACTCAGAGAAATCAGTTGTAACCATCTGATAACAACTAACAGTAAAAATAACAAACAAGTAAAGGCCTAAGCTATTCATTAATATCTCTAACAATTTTTTTCCTTGACTGTTAAGTTATTAGAGAATTATAGAGATACAACTAATTAGTTCTTATTCATTAATAGATACAAATTTCTCTTGATACACCTATCTTTTTTTAAATAGTTTATAATTATATATAGACAAAATATGACCAACAGTATTCATATAAACAACAAATAACATCTAATGTGTTTATTTGTACATATACCAACATTAATTTAAAAAGAACAAATATCAAATATATTAGTTCGAAATATGATGATAGATCTCTCATTCAATCAAAATATTATTTAATCAAACCTTAATTCACACAAGAAATCAAATATGTTGCTACGTACTTTAAATAAAATATTATTGACTATTAACTCAATAATTAAGCACCGGTGAACAATATTGCTCAGAATAATTCTTCTAATTATAATACAACAAATTTCAGCCTTTGCATTTGTCCTTTTCATATACATATTTAATTTAAAAAACATTTATATATTTTGTATTTTAAACACCATAATCTACAATTTTAAAAAAAAAAACTATCCTCACCCATATTTATTTATAGTATATTATATATAACTTTGAATATTCCTTATTACTTCAAAGATTTCTTATTACTTTTTATTTTTATCTTTTTTGTTTTGTTTTTATTCGTGTCTTCGATTAATTTTAAAGGCCCAATGACACGTTTTTATATATATATATTTTATTATTATTATTATTCTAACTAACATATATACAAACTTGATTAAAGATTCTTTGTTTTATTATTCGCACGTAGATAATTATTTTTATTGCTTTTTATTGTTTCCATTTGCCATTATTTATTTAGATATTATTATTTTTCCACTGCATTTTATTAATAATTATTTTTCAAAGATAATTGTATTTTCTCTTAAATACAATAAAACTATTAATAATTAATCCTCTTATGGTTTTGTTTATCAATCATTTTTGCTGTATTATAACATATGTCAACTGATTTTTTATATATATTTAATTTAATAGATAAATATCAAATAAGCATATGTCCAACATTCTGTTTGAATTTTAATTATAGTATTTTAAATTATTCATAATTTCTTAAAAATTGGTAGAAAATTTCTTGTAACTATATTATAAAAAATATATATTTGCAACTTATCAATGTACCAAAAGTACTAAAGTACCTATAAATAGTAATTAAAAACAATCATTACTATAGTGGTACCCATATATATAATACATAATCTTAATTTTTATTAAAATTTTCATCAATTATATTTAAAAAGAAAAGATGTTATATATTTTTTATTACTTATAATCACCTATATAAATATACATATATTCATATTTAATTGCACCAAACATTATAAATATTATATATATATCGTGTGTACAAATAGTACTATTAATTTTTGCATTATACTTTGATATTATCCTCCATAAACTTATATACATAAAGTCCTAGGTAGTTTTCAAAATAATATTATTTATTATTCATCCTTGTTACTAAATATATATTTGCAAAATTAAATTATATGATTGTCATAAATATAAATAAACAATACTATAATAAAGTGGTATAATATCTACCAAACACCCATTAAATCTTTTGATTTAAGCTATATTCACAATTTTGCAAAGTAAATATTAATCTTTCATTTTTCAAAAAATCTACACACATATTTATTAATTTATAAAAATAACTCTATAAACATTGCATTAGTTTTTAAAAAAAATATATATGTATTCAAAATAATTGGGTTATACCAAACAACATTTCCGACAAAAATAAACTAAAAAAAAGATATAAAATAGTCTAATCTTTACCAAATATTTTAAAATTTATTAATTTGAGTTATATTTTAAATTTTAAAAAGGCATTTTTTTTTTCAACAAAAAAGTTAAACACATATTTATCAATTTTTAAATATAATTTAATAAATATATTACTAATTATTTTTAAATCCACATGTACGTGCGATAGGCACCTAACTTTTAACTAGTATATATATATATATATATATGAAGATTTGACGAAGTCATGTAACAGAGACAATACTAGTAAGGAGAGAAACGCTCGTATTGACGAAGAACTTTCATTTTTGAAGATGAAGTAACAATATAATAATAAATCAATGCGAACGACATGAATAAAACATCACGAGTGCTCGTGATGTGTTTCATTTTACATTCGTTTTAGCTCAAGGATGTAATATAAATATATGTGGACCACTAAGAATATACAAATGCCGAGATGAGAATAGTATCTACGCTTTCTAATTTCACTGACAAATGACAATGACTACAAAATGAAACGAAGCATTAGGAATTGCCAACGAACTTCTTAGTGGTCCTGTCACTATTAGAAAAATATAGTGAGGTTTGAATGTTTCTACTTCAGACTTTTGAAGTCATTGTTTAATATCATTGATCTATCTGACATAAAAACTATACCTCAAATCACTTCCACTTGTAAATTGTTTTACTATAGGAAAAGTCGCTAAAATGAATCGTCCAAAACAAAAATTAAATAATTCATGACTATGTGAACATAGAGAAACAAAGACGAATTCGCTCAGAAATTTATAAAAATTTTGGATCCAAAATGTTAAACCCAATATGTGTGCTTTTTCTCCATGAATAAATAGACTAAAAAGATAGACACTGAAATGACAAACGTAACAAAGCTACTTAGCTAACTACTACTGAGAGTCATGAGTCTGATCTTGAGATACTTGCCCTTTTTCCCGTACAACGAGCAAGATCCCGTGGAGGAAGATATTGCTGAAGCCTTGTTAGCAATCTTCGTTGTCTTTTCCATAGTCTTAATCGTTGTAAACCACCAAATTGTGCAGTATTTAGATGACAACAGCAGGTGGATCAAAAGAGAATGGAAGTTATTGGATGCTCTTGCAAAAGATTTCCAGACAGTGAACAAGTCAGTAGATGTAATAAAGCACAGAGCTAACCAAGTGTGGGAGTCGGAGCTCAATTTGAGAGGAATTACTCAAACATTGAGCGAAATAGAGAAGCAGTGGCTGACGAAAGAAGCAAAGGTCAGCTCAGATGCTCAGCGCTATGTTGAAGATTATGAGAAACTAATAATAGTCACAAATGGAGCTAGTACTAATTTGATCAAACGGTATGTTTCACTTGTCTTCAAAAAGTTCATACCAATAGTTGAGCTTGCCCTTGGAATTAGTCGAATTAAGAAAGAGATAACGAGCCAGCTTGAGCAGAAGAAAGAGTACACAAACTCCATTGTTAAGAAACTAGAGGAGTCGAGAATTAAAGTCAGAAGTTTGCAAGACAGGCCTATTGATGAGGCAGAGCAGAGCTTTGTAATCGGTCCAATGCCGCCATTTCGCTCGGGGGTTGCTTTGGTCCTGGAACGCCTGGTGACTGAGGAGCCAAAACTGGTTCGTGGGGTAGGAGACAAAGTTCTATCCTTGGTAATGCAGCTGCAACTACTACGAGCTTTCATGAAAGATTTACGGGAGCTTAGACTTGAAAGTGAAATTGAAAAGGTTTGGGTGGAGGAGGCACAACAAATCACTGCTCGATCACAGAACGACGTCAATACTTTCTTGCAAGACGCTGCAGATCAGCCTAGGTGGCTTGCCTTCATCACTGATTATCGACTTTTAAGGCGCAAGTTGGAGAACGTTATAAATAATGTTGGTAACGAGGTCTCTCATCTCCTTGAAACAAAACAAAGATACGGTTTTAACCTTATCAAGAGACAGAGAGATTCCTCCAAGGATGCGGTGACTACTACTTCTTCTACTGTGATTCTTAACCAAGTTGATTATCATGAACATATATCAAGCTCCCACGAACATGATGAAGCCATTAATAAGCTACGTATCGAATTGGAGAATACCCGGAAGCAGTTGGAAGAGGAAGAAGCAACTAACGTCGCCACTAATACGAGAAAAGCTTGCTTTGAGTTTTTGAGGAAAATGACTTCCGAAGTAGAGTCTTCAGCGGATATCAAACGTGTTCAGCGAATTGAGGAAACCTTTATTCTTCTTAAGAGATTTATACAAGTGTATAAGATCAAGGTGATGGAAGAATCATGCTCGGTTGTCGGTTTGGAAGAAGACGTACTTAAATTTTTGAAGATGACTACTAACCGTGATCCATATGGATCGATCTTTTCCATTATTGGTATGAAAGGGGTCGGTAAGACAACTCTGGCTAAGGAAATCTTAAACCATAAATCCATTATCAATTACTTTCATGTTCGTCATTTTGTTTCTGTACCGGAAGAGACTGATGATGTCATACTCCTCCGCAGTGTTGGGAACCAGATCCTACGGACCCAAGATGAAAGGAATGAAAAACTCTACTGGATCAACAAGTTACGAGGTTACTTCAATGAGAATCCATGCCTCCTGGTTCTCGATAATCTTTGGTCCAAGGAAGCTTGGGATATACTCAAACCTGCGGTTCTCTCAGATAGAAACACCGGTACTATTATGTTGATCACCACTCGTGACAAAGCTGTGGCTTCTCATGCGAATTCGAGCAACATCCACCAACTTCGGCTACGAACTGGAGAAGAGAGCTGGGAATTCTTCACCCAAATAGTCTCGTGCCCTGTTGATGAAGACGTCGAAAAGCTTGCCAAAAAAGTGGTCACAAGGACTGGAGGCCTTCCCCTTGCCATCTTACGTCTTGGATATCTATTGTCAGGGAAGATACTTACTGAGGAGGAGTTGTCTGTGGTGCTGGAGCGTGTAACTCAAGGTCAGAACCAAATACCATGGGTGGCCATTAGGGACACCATTAAAGAAGATTTTCCCTTGCAATCAGATCTTGAAAATTGTCTTTCCTACTTTGAATTGTTCCCAAAGGATTCTGAAATTTCTGCAAGGAGACTGGTTGCTTTATGGGTTGCACAAGGATTGAGACAAAGTGATAATACTAATGGAGTGAGAACTCAGGAAAAGTTAGCCTACAATTATCTGCTGGAGTTAATTGGTCGTAATATCATCCAAATAGTTGAAAGAAAGCTTAACGGGAAAGTCTTAACATGCCAATTTCCAGGCATTCTAAGAGAACTCTGGCTGGCAAGCAGAACAAACAACACTGCAGTTCGCTCTTGGTCCTTATGTGGAAGTTTAGGACAAAAACTTGCTTATCGATTCGACGATGACGATGCCAGTTTCAGTAGGAGAATTCATCGTCTGGATCACTCAAATCTTTTACCAGAGGAAAATTGTCCTCTCTCAGTTATGTTCTTTGATACCCGAGAAGGACATCAGCCAGGTGAAGATATACGAAACTTTCTAAGCAAGGCCATTACAACTGGGCGCATACTTGGCTTGGTGATTCTTGATCTCGAACATGTATACAAACCTCAATTGCCCAGCATCATAGGAAATCTAAAGAAGCTGACATATCTAGGCCTAAGATGGACTCAGATAAAGAATCTTCCCGAATCCATAGGCCAATTATCGAGCCTACAAACTCTGGACCTAAAGCATACTCTTGTACAAAAGCTTCCTAGCTCCATATGGAAACTAAAGAAGCTTCGAAACCTGCATTTGAACGGGAGTTGTCAAATTAAAACTAAGACTCCACCGAACAATCTGCATAAGTTATCTGGCGTGCTTGTGAATCATGAAGGCAGGGCTTTGATGGATGGGCTGCCCAAGTTGAAGAATCTTCAAAAGCTGAGGCTAACAATCCAATTGACACCAAGGCTGCAAGAGGATTTAGCTAGACACATTCAGGAACTGACCAACTTACAATCTTTGAGTCTAAAATCCATCGATGAGAGCAGCGAACCGCAGGAGCTATACGTGCCACATTTGAATAACCTTACGCAGCTCTCCAGCCTAAGTTTAACAGGGAAGATAAGAAGATCATCTGTCATGTTTGATCTACCACAAAGCCTCACTGAACTTACCTTATCAAGTTCTGAAATTTCAACAGGTGATCTACTAATGCAAATGCTAGGGAACTACCTTCCGGAACTCAAATTTCTCTACTTTCTTTCTGATTCTTATTGTGGAACAGAAATGGTTTTCGACAAGGGCTTTCCCAAGCTTCTTGTTTTGAATCTTTGGAATCTTCCTAATCTAGAAACACTGGTGGTGGAGGAAGGAGTAATGCCAAAACTAAGAGTACTTGAAATCAGGTCCTGCTTGAGATTGACAGTACCTACTACTAAGCTACCCAAGTTCAGCACTCTCACAGAATTGAAATTGAGTAACATGCCTGAAGAGTACACAGCCGATTTGAAAAAGAAGTCGCAGAAGCTAAAGCACAATCCAAGGATAAAGTCCTTCGCTTTCCCTCCAATGCTAAGGTACTTAATAAATATAACGCCTTTATTTATGTTAAAATGTTTTCTCTGTATTCTGTTTTCTGTTTTCAACCATTTATTTAACCAGTACATTAATTTATTGCTCGGCAACTTGTTTACAGATCTTATCCTCGTAACGATATCCTTTGAACAAGTTGTTTAAGCAATGGCTTTACTCTACTACTTGGCTGATTGGAATGGCTGTCCACAAGGGAATCTTTTTGTTCGACATGTTGCTTGGTTTTAGTTTTTTTTTCTTTATTAATTTGGTTATGTATGTTTCTCTCATTCTCTGTATTGTTTAGATAATGTTGGTAAATTACTGGACACATCATCATTATTATTATTATTGGAGATATTTTTGGATTAAGATTTTTTTATTTCTATTCTTTACCACTTTCTTCACATTTAGATCTAAAACTATTTTTTTAGTGTTTAAATTATCAAAACTTAAAATATTACATTGTTGACTGTTCTAGTCTTTTTTAACTTATATTTTAGGGGTTAACATTAGCAGCTAGCACAGGTCCTTCTGAGACATTGTTTAATTATATATTTGTGTAGCTTAAGTCTTCTTAATTAAATGGAGAAAATATTTCTCCAGTAATAGGCTTGCTAATTTAAAAGAGCTAAAATACAAAAATTCAAGCTTATAACGCTGTATTGAAAAGTTGAACCATTCTATCTAGGTGGCTACATTTGTCAAAATCTAAATTGCAAGTTTATATATTATTTCGTCAACCAATCCAGCTAGTTCCAGAAGAAGTAACCAAACTATTTCCTTTCATATAGCTAAGCTGAAAAGCAATTAATTAACTAGAGAAGGACAAATCTCGATATCAGTTTTTACCAATTTAATTTTCGCAAAGGATGTTAAGAAAGTTTAGTCTGTGCCACAATGCTACTTGCGTACCAGCACCACAATATATTACTATCTAGAATATTCTGTTAATTCCTTTTTGGTATCATCTTTATATTTTGTGTCTTTTTGTTACGTTGTACTATACCCTACATATAAATATAAAGTTTCTCCTCAGCCTCATTTCTGAGCTGATTCTACAATTACTCTGCTCCATATTTGTTTCTTCACTAAGGACGATAAGAAAAGAATGGTTCATGTCATTCCTGAAAGCTTCACCGAAATTTGGGTACAGTGGAGGATGCCATCACTGGTTCTAGTTAGCCTAATCGCTCAAACCATGTTGATCATAGGCGGAAGCAGGAGAAAGTATTGGACTAATATCTTCCTCAGATTCTTTCTATGGCTAGCTTTCCTGTTAGCAGACTGGGTCACTATACTTTCACTGAGCATAGTTTCCAACTTGAAAGCCGGGGCAGAAGATCCTGCTTCTAACCCGGGCTACGTTATTAAAGCCTTCTGGTCTTCCATTCTTCTTCTTCACCTCGGTGGCCCGGACACCATTACAGCTTATTCCATGGAAGATACTGAATTATGGTTGAGAAACTTTGTGGTTCTTTCTGGACAAGTGATAGCTTCTCTCTACATCTTCCTCAACGCCTGGTCTGGCAATTGTCTCAACTTTCTCTCTATTCCAATACTTGTGGCTGCGATCATCAAGCTTGGACAGAGGATTTTGGTTCTGATGCGGGCGAGTAGTGAAGAGTTTAGAAAATCAATGTTCCCTTCTCCTGATCCGGGACCGAACTATGCTAGATACATGGATGAGTATAGTTCAAAGAAAGCCGAGGGGTATAAGGTGTCTTCAACAAAAATAGTCGACATTCCTAAAGTAGGTCATCATCTTAATTCTGTCCCGGTTAACATCACAATACCCTATGCAAACAGCTTGTTAGACGCCTACACTTTCTTCAAGATGTTCAAGCCTCTTTTTGCAGACCTGATCCTAAGCATCCACGACATTGTCAATAGCCAATCCTTCTTCCGCAACAGATCCTGTGAGGAAGTCTTCAGGGTGATAGAGATAGAGCTTGGATTCATCTACGATGTGTTTTACACCAAAGTGGTTGTGATTCACTCAATCTTAGGTGGTTGTCTCCGGTTCTTTAGTTTTTCATGTGTTCTTTCCGTATTTGTGGCCTTCTTCATCGCTGAGAAGCAAGATTACTCTGCCGCAGATGTCATCATCACCTATGTACTGCTGGCCGGAGCTGCCATTCTTGAGATATATATTCTCCTTTTTCTACTTTGCTCTGACTGGACAATGCTGTTGCTAAGCAAGCATGAGAACATTGCAGTGGATCTCTTGTACCAAGTAATTTCCCATATTCCAAAGTTTTTAATACCCAAAAACAAGAGATGGTCTAATACAATTGGACAATACAATCTTATAGGATTTTGCCTCAAATACAGGCCTGGCAAGTGCAGTATTTATCTGAAGCACTTCGTAAGTTTTTACGATCAGTTGGTATATGAGTACTATTGCAAGAGGATTAGCATCCACAAGGAATTGAAAGAGGTGATCTTTAAGCAGCTTCAAAAGAAATCTAGGGGATCAAAACCTAGCGCTTGTAAGGAATTATGTGATCATAGAGGTGAATGGGCTCTTAAGGATGAGGAATGTGACAGCAGACTTGGCTGGAGCGTTATGGGAGAATTTGATGAAAGCATTCTTCTCTGGCATATTGCAACAGATCTCTGTTATAAGTCTGATACGGATGAAAACTTAAACAACTCTCAACTGAATCAAAGCTCAAACACAGTTAAGCGTTACAATTCTAAAGAGATCAGTAAGCTCTTGTCCGAGTATATGCTGTATATTCTGGTCATGCGGCCATTCATGTTGCCCAATGGGATTGGACAAATCCGGTTTCAAGACACATGCGCAGAGGCAGTCGAGTTCTTTGAGGAGAGAAAATTCATAGCAGGAGAGAAGAAGGCTTGTGAAGCATTGATCAAAGTGAGCACTGAAATTCTTCCGTCTGAAGTGAAAGGAGACAGAAGCAAATCGGTGCTATTTGATGCCTGTGGCCTTGCGAAAGGCCTACAATCCCTTGAAACAGAACAAAATTGGGACAAGGAAAAGAAGTGGGAATTGATCAGCCATGTTTGGGTGGAGATACTATCATATGCAGCCAGCCAATGCCAGAAAAATCAGCATGTCCAGCAGCTAAGGCGAGGTGGCGAGCTACTCAGTCATGTCTGGCTTCTTATGGCTCATCTTGGTATAACCAAACAATTTCAAATTACAGATGGCCACGCGAGGACTAAGCTGATTATGCAATGAACAAGCCTTGTTTTCAGCTGAGACATGCAGTGCAGCAACCATAGAAACAGCTTTTTGTAGAACATAGCTAAAAAAGAGACATGTATACATATTAATATTACTTACATGTATACATAATCTATACAAGAATAGTTTTGCTATAAAACAATAGTAAAGGAATTAAAATTAACTTCCACTTCTTCTTCAAATTAAGAACATAGAATTGTCTTCGATCTTTCATCACAAAACTGAATCCAATAATATACAACTAATTAGTGAAATTTTTAATTTATTAATTTTGTATGATAAAAATTATTTATTTATTTATTTATTTCCGACAGCACTTAACACTTGTCAAAGTGATGTTGAAAAAATTTATATTTATATAAAAAGAAAACTAAACATAAATATTTTTGTAAAATACGCCTATAAAAATCAATCTGCAAAACATTGAATGATTTAATTTATCATTTAAATAGCTGCACCTGTTAAAAGGGGCCACTTTTGTCAGAGATGCTTAACAGTAGGTTGGGAAAACTGTAACATTAACAAAGTAAGAGCAAAACTCAGCTGATATATGAATGAAGTTCATATTAGTATGGGCTTAGCGGCTTGCTCTCTTGACCGCATTATGATATCAAGAGCAAAAGGTAAGGAAGAGACTAATCCCAGAATAATACCGGAAGCTAAAAAGTGGAAATCTCATGCATCAATTGAAAAAAAAAATCATGAAAAATAGATTAGAATTTCTAACACCTTCAAATTTTGAATTAGAATCTAAAGTTTAATTGGTAGTGATATGTCTAAAGTCTGCGTTAAAACTTAATTAATAAGGTTCACTGTTTGCGAACGGATGCAATCGATCATAAAGGATTTTTGTTTTTAATTGTGCTGCTTTTTCGAAGGACCCCACCAGTTTCTTTTCTTTCTTTTGGATTTTCTATTCTTATTTCTAGACATAAGATAGGTGCAATCGGCAATGTCGAGAAAAAAGAGACTAAACTAATCACTTAAAAGGGGGAACTGTAACGAGTCCTTTGTAAAATGACTGTGCTTCCAATTTTAATTTATTTTCGTTTATCGTCTTACAATCTTATTTGTGGTTCCCCTGTTTTAAGCACAAACAGCTGCTACTAAATTCTCCACGGACGTTAAAAGAGCTTCGCTGTGACGGTTATTCCTAGTTTTCTGCTGTCTTTTGAAAGAGAAAACTGATGTTGGTCAGAAGTAAGTGATATTACTTTTGTCCATTCATAAATCCTTTCCTCTGCCATTGATTTTGTATTCAAATATTTGATGCAAACAGTTAACTTGTTTTGCAAAATGGATAATAATAACAATACAACAACATCTAAGCAACGCAAACTAATGTCCTCTTGTTCAAGAATCTTGATTCGAATTCATGAAATTTGCAGGCATCGCCGGTTTAATATTGGCCAAGAAGAGGAACACGATGCAAATTTTCCCAGAAAAGGCCAGAGAATTATGGAACAAATGCGAGCTCCGGGCACTGGTTCTAACTAGCCTTGGCCTACAGATCATCCTCATTTTGATCGGAAACTGGAGAAAACATTCGAGCAGTAACAAAATCAGAATTGCTCTATGGCTTGCCTACTTATCGGCCGACTCAGTGGCCACAGTTTCCCTTGGCATACTCTCAAACAACCAAGAAGATAATTCAGCCAACTCAAGCTCAGGCTCATCCCACGATTCTACAGACCCCAACTACGTAATAATGGCGTTTTGGGCTCCATTTCTCCTCCTCCACCTCGGTGGCCCAGACACCATCACTGCTTACGCGTTAGAAGACAACGAGTTGTGGCTCAGGCACTTGCTTGGTCTCTTTGTTCAAGTGGGAGTAGCTTTTTATGTCTTCCTCAGGGCCTGGAACTCAAAGATGTTAAATTTCTTAGCTATTCCCGTGTTCGTAGCTGGTATCATCAAATTTGGAGAGAGAACTTGGGCACTGAGATCTGCCAGCAACGAGCATTTCAGAGAGTCCATGCTTCCCCAACCTGACCCTGGTCCCAATTACGCTAGATACATGGAGGAGCTCTGTTTAAGAAAAGAAGAGGGTTTTCATGTAAAGTCTACAGTCATCGAGGCTAGCGAAGCCAGGGGTGCTCATCGTGAGATCAGAAAAAGTATTGATTCAAGTTCAGAGATGGTTCGCAAAGCTCACAGTTTCTTCACAACTTTCAGACGGCTTTGTGCTGATCTTATCCTCAGTTATCATGAGATCACCAAAAGCCGATCCTTCTTCAAACACATATCTTCTGATAAGGCTTTTGAAGTGATTGAAATCGAGCTCGGATTCATGTACGATACATTTTACACGAAAGCGGCCTTGATCCACTCCTGGACTGGTGCAGTTCTTCGTTGCATCAGTTTTTCTTCCACAGTTTCAGTACTTTTTGCATTTAAGTTCACCAATAAAGAAGCATACACGAGAACTGATGTAATTATCTCTTACATATTGTTGGTCGGAGCAATAATCCTGGAATTTTATGCAGTTATTGTATTGCTTACTTCAGACTGGACAATACTATGGCTAAGTAAGCACAAGAAAATTATTGTGGCTGTTGATAGATACATATTCAATTCCAGGCCTAGGTGGTCTAATAAGTTAAGACAGTACAACTTAATTGGTATAAGCCTCAAAAGCGAGCCACCAAAGATTATGGTTCTTGCTAAGCTCTTATGCATTGATAAATTGCTTGAGAAATACAGACACATGTACGTGACAGATGTGCCCAAGCATTTAAAGGAATTAATATTTAAGCAGCTGAAAGAGAAATCGAGTGGTGACAATGATGATTTCAGGGGCTGCAAGGAATTATGTCGTAGCAGGGGTGACCATGTCCTCAAACGAGAGAATTTATATGATAAATTTGGTTCGACCATTGATTTAGAATTCGACCAAAGCATTCTTTTATGGCACATTGCAACTGATCTGTGTTACTATTCGAGTAATCCAAGAAGCGAAACCTGTACTGATCCAAACCGAGATGTGAGCAAGTTGTTGTCGGACTACATGTTGTATCTCGTAGTCGTTTGCCCTTTCATGCTGCCAAATGGGATTGGACAGATCAGGTTTCAAGACACGTGTGCTGAGGTTTCGGAGTTTTTCAACCAAAGAAAACATAAGAAAGATCCCAAGGAAGCTTGTCGGATGTTGATGGAGGTGAACACGGAAGTTCATCCATCTGAAGTGAAAGGAGATAGAAGCAAATCAGTGCTGTTTGAGGCATGCATTCTTGCTAAAACTTTGGAGTCGTTGCTTGAAACAGAGGAACGCTGGAAACTGATCAGTTGTTTGTGGGTCGAAATACTATCGTACGCGGCTAACCAGTGTAGGTGGAGTCAACATGCTCAGCAGCTCAGGCGAGGTGGAGAGCTCCTCACTCATGTTTGGCTTCTCATGGCCCATCTTGGCATAACAGAGCAGTTTCAAATTTCCAAGGGTCATACAAGGGCCAAGTTGATTCTGCACTAGGAGAACTATGAGTTTACCGGACAAACTATTCGCGTGCTTATTCTCATTAAACACAAATTAAGTTTTGCGATAAACGCACAAGTAATACTAATAATATGTATGTTTCTATTTGATAATGTTGAGCTTTCATGGTTGCCAATTAACTTAAGGGTACCCACAATTTTGTTATCCCAGCTATCGACATCAAAGCATTAGTGACATCATTTGGATCGTACTCTTATCCCAACTGGGTTGAAATTCACTTTTATAATGGATTAATTAAAATATTAAAGGAATCGATGAATTTACACGGAAATAAAAACAGGAAAAAAAGGATTCAAGCACTTTTGGAGACTCAAACATGAAACTAAAATTTAGAACGCAACTTTCTTGCACTTCAATGTATTCCTTGGCAGTTGGCACCATTACTGCAAACAATAAATATCTCACCTGCTCTGACGAACATAATAACTATTCTGCGAACTTTAACCTATCCTAACCACAATGAAAGTCAAAGAAATGATACCTAGGTTTGGTGGAAAAAAAAAAACAAAATTTTTACTTTCACGTATCCCAAAGCCCTTGCATTCATCCCACATGTTTTATAGAATATTATATGCAAATTTCAGTCTTCGTCTTCGATTATTCTGTCCTCTTTGGACTCATTATAACCCTAATCCTAATCCTTATCCTAAAAATAAAGTTGGAAGGACATGATTGTAATAAAATTCGCACAGGTCTTATGGGGAAGTGCGTTGTCCCCACCACCACACCAAATAGCCAAGAAAAATGTGACACATCTCTGGTATTTACAAAGGACAATAATGGAGGAAAGTTTGAGTAAAGACAAAAGAAGTTTGAGCACTGATAGATATTATGGATAAGGGACATTAATAAAATGATTAAAAAATGTAAAAAAACTATGCCTCCACATAGTAGTAGTAATGTGTGATGAAGGGGTGCGACTGACTTCTGTCTGTGATTCAATGCTTTTGTTTTGTTATTACCAAATTCCATAGTAGCGAGAGAGATTGAGGGAGTGACGATGGAATGGATGGTCCTGTCGGAAGTAGCTGGTGCCAACCTATTTGGGGGGTCGCCTCTGGAGGAGAACGCCATCTCCGCCGGTTCGCCAAACTTTGGTTTGGTTCTGCTGACATATTTTCTGGAACACCAAAAGGATAATAGAGCAACGACGAAAGCCAATGCATTTGTCGATTTTAACCAAATTGATGCCCACTGCTGTTTGATACTTTCTTTGACTTTGTTTTGGCATAACGTAAAGAATATATCGTTGTACCAAGTCCTGTTGTGTGTTTTGCTAATCGCAGCAGGCATTTTCATTTTTGTAAACTTCATAGCATTTCAACTCTTGGACAATGACATCAAGTGGATCAGAAAAGAGTCGAGGCTATTGCGTGCCATTGTGGATGATGAAGCAGCAATTACGTCTTTGAGTGACCAAATAACGGCTAAAGGGCATCAACTATGGGATCCTGAACTAGACTCTGGTTCTAGTACAGCAGAAGCTGTTGGGCTAACTGAATACGCTTGGATAAAAGATGCGAGTGGCATTGTTGTCGACGCAGATAAGTTGACTGAAGCCTTTGAGTGTCGAAGAAAAAAGGAATTAAAGTTAAAAAGAATATCTCTGTCTTTCTCATCAATGATCAAGTACTTATCAGATATAGACGAGCTTTTCCTGAAGACCATGCAGATCAAGGATCGTATAAATAGCAGTTTTACGAGGAAGAAAGCACTTGAATTGCACATCTGCGAGTCACAGGAGAAATCGTGGTCTGTAATAAGAACGCTTCTGAACAGGCCTATTGAAGAACATGAGAACAAGTTGGTCAACTCTATACTACAAGTTGGGGCAGGAGGGCTGATATCTTCTGTTTTAGAGAAAGTAGAGGCTGCTATCAGTATGATCGATCGAAAAAGTTTGGACAGCATTAAAGGCCAAACAGTTGAGATGCAACTGATGCTACTCTGTCCTTTCTTGCAGCACATCAAAGGTCTTCGCCTCGAGAGCCAAATTGAAAGGGTATGGTTGATGGATTTAGATGAGATCGTGAGCAAAGCTAAGGCTGCTATCGACACCTTTTCAAAAGTATCGTTTTCGTGTCGAGGCAAGTGGCTTAGAGCTGTATATATTCTCAGCGTTTGGAGAGCAAAGAGAAAGTTTAAGGCAGACTTGAAGTGCATTGATGTCAGCTTCTCTGACCTTTTCGAAAGGAAAGAAAAGTATGGTTTCCAGTTCATCATAAGAGATCCATCAAAATCCAAACACCATTATTTTCACGAAACAGACTTTGAAGTTAAATTTCCATCCCTCATACGCAATTTTCGCTCTTACCTCAAGAAGCAGAGCCTGCTACTAGGCTGGGTATCCGACAAGCTTATGTTGATCTGTGATCAGATGGAGAAAATGCTTAATCTCTTAGATAATGCAAATTCAACTGCTGCAATACAAAATATCAGACAAGCATGGTCGAAGCAAATGGAAAATATAGTAATGGCAGCTTTCAAATCTACAACAACATTTGTCGAGAAAGCAAAGAGCACCAATACATTGTTGAATACACGAGCCAGGCTCCAACTTTCCCGAGAAATTGACCAAATCAAACATCATATGTGTATTCTCGAAAGGAGCATAACAGCATACAGCGGTGAGTTAAGAGACGAGTCAAGCTTAGTAGTTGGTCTGGAAGAAGATGTAGAAGCAGTAGTTTCACAATTGACCACCAGCATTAGCGAGCATCAAAATTGCGACAATACTGTTGACATTTTTTCAATAGTAGGGATGGAGGGCATAGGTAAGACAACCTTGGCAAAAAAAATTTATAGTCATAGAGCTATTATGGCCCATTTCCCTATCCGTGTATGGCTTTCTGTACCTCAAGACTACGACGACCAATTCTCATTTCTAAATGATGTAATAGTACAGGTTATGGACCAGCGCGGTCTTATTTTGCAGGAGAAACTTGAACACTACAAGCAGAAGATAGACAACTTTCCAGTGAACGACATGTCCTTTCTCGTTCTGGACAATATCTCAACAAAGGAAGTTTTTTATAAACTGATGGAAAGAATGCCCCTTGGAAAAACAGAAGGGAGCAGAATTCTAATCACGTCACAAAATGAGAATGTGGCTTCAGTAGTTGACCCTAATCAGAGGAGTCACCCCACTCTAAAACTTCGCCTACGAACCACTGATGAAAGTTTAGGCTTGCTCAAACAGATGGTGTACATTACTTCAAACGAAGAAACAATCGCACAAGATATTGTTAGGAGATGTTTGGGCTTACCGCTTTCCATCGTGCGTGTTGGATATATGATGTTGAAGCAGAACGCCACGGCTTCTGAGGCTCTTGCCACATTACCATTGTTGAAGAGTAGTTTCATAGAAACTGTACCGAAAAAGTTTACGTCAGATATACAAAAACTACTTGAGCACTTCGAAATTTTTCCCAAGGACTTTGATATCCCCGTCAGGAGATTAGTTACGTTGTGGGTCTCAGAAGGGTTAGTAGAACAAAGTGGAGATGATAACGAAACTCTTGAACAAATTGCAGAAAAGCAGCTTTATAAGTTGATTGATCAAGGAATTGTGCAGATGATTCAGAAAAAGACCAGTGGGAAAGTCAAGACATGTCGTTTTCCATGTACAAACGAACCACGATATCTCCAGTTTTCTCATGATTCACCACAAAAAATCAAGCACCTTCAAAGGCTTGCTCATCATTTTAACAAAAATGGTCTTAGCCTTTGTCTCATCCACAGTGATAATGACTCAAAACATGATGATCTGGGAGATTTGAACAGACTTCACTCATTTCTCCCTTTTGATCCTCGACAAGACGATGAACCCAGAGATGACATAGGTTGCTTTCTTCGCACAGGCAATGAACTTCAGGATGGCTCAACAAAATGTAGTTTTGAACTAGACTACAAAAACCTTCACACCTTTCTGACTTTTGACCCTCGAGAAGGAGAAGAACCAGGAGAAACAATAGGAAGCTTTCTTTGCAAGGGAATTCAACGTGGTCATTTTCAACAATTGAAGGTTCTTGATCTTGAAGGCGTTTTCAAACCAGAATTGCCCAACTCCATAGGAAAGCTAAGAAGGTTGAAGTATCTAGGCTTAAGGTGGACGTACTTGCAGAAAATTCCATCGTGCATAGGCGACTTAGTGCAGCTTGAAACCTTGGATGTGAAGCATACTTATGTCCGCTCTCTCCCCAGTTCGGTCTGGAAACTGCAGAGACTTCGAAATCTGTACTTGCCTCACAGCAACCGATGTAAATTTATGCATCATCCAAGAGGCAATTCCTTGAAGAAGCTTCAAACTTTGTGGGGTGTGTTTGTTGATAAAGATAGTCCTCTCAAGGATTGCCTCGACAAGTCAAATGATCTTAGGAAATTAGCAATGGTGTTCCAATTGGATGTGTCAGAGCAAGAGAAATTGTCATCACAACGGATGTCTAAACTGAAGCGCCTTCAAACTTTGAGACTAAGATCGATTGATGAAACGGGTAAACCCAATAAGCTATTCTTGAACCTTTCAAACCTTACCAATCTCTCCAGCATAGAGTTATTTGGGAGGCTAGAGAATCCTGTCCTTATAAATGAACTCCCTGACAAACTTACTGAGCTTACCTTATCAGCCTCAGCTCTTTCAGATGATCCAATGCCTAAGCTCGAAAAACTTCCCAACCTTAAACAACTATACTTCTATTCTGGCTCTTACAAGGGAGCACGCATGGTTTGCTCCAATGATGGATTTCCTCAGCTAATAGACTTAAAAATATGGAAGATAAAAGATTTGGAAGAGTTGATAATTGAAGATAAAGCACTGCAAAAACTTCGGGATTTGGAGATAAGGGGCTGTGAGAGATTGACAGTACCAGATGGATTGAAGAACCTAAAGAAACTAGCTGAATTGAAGTTAACAGACATGCCAGAGGAATTTGCAAGAAAGATAGTACGTGACCAGAAGCTAATTTGGGGTGACATTACTCAGTCTCCATTAATCAATATCCTTGACAAGGACAGTTGATAAAGATTTAAGTATGGTATGTAGCCTTCATTCCTAATCTGGTGCCTAGTTATGAATAGTAGCAGTTTGTTTATTTCTTTTAATATGTACCTTTTCATCTTTGAAGGAGTTTGTTTTGCTGGTGTTTATTTGGCCCGTTTCAATTAAAACATTAAGCAATCACTGTTTTTATATTGTAATCTACATGTAAACTGTTTCTGAAGCAAATGTTTAATGTTATTGTTGCTTATGATGCATTTTAAGGAAACTATATTCCTAACTATCCATATTTATTTATTTTATGAAATCTCTGACCCACCATAACCCATGAAATGAGTTGCCTTGAACAGCCTAAAAAAATTGCACACGCCAGCACTACACTCATTATGATATTTCTAATGTATAAATTTAAATTAAAATTTAGTATAATATTTTAGTTTAGTTTTAAAATTTCAAAATTTTATATGCTTTTGGCCCTAAGAAAAGATATAAATTAGTTGGCAAATTTTTGTCTGAAATGTTAGGAATTTAGGAAAAATGCAACAAAGCTAACATTGTCATTAGTACAAATGTTGTCGTTTACATTAAAATATAAAGTCCTTATCAAATATTGTCGTCTGAAAAATGCTGTCGCTTTTTGTCAAACTTGTCATTTTTTAAAAATGTTGTCGTTTACGTCAAAATTATCGTTTTTTATAAATGATGTCGTTTTTCATCAAAGTTGTCGTTTGTGACAGAAGCTGCCGTTTTGAAAAATAGTGTCGTTTTCGCCAACACTGGCTTTTTGACAACTATCGTTGTTTTTCATCAAAGTTGTCATTTTCGACCAGTGTTGTCGTTTTCTTCAAAATTATCGTTTTTCCAAATTTTGTCGTTTTGACCAAAGTTGTCCTTTTCTGTCAAATTTATCGATTTTGACAAATAGCGTCGTTTTTAATAATAGTGTCGTTTTACAAATATTATCGTTTTCCATCAAATTTGTCGTTTTTACATATGCTGTCGTTTTTTGCTAAAACTATCGCTTCTGAAGTTGTGGGAAACAGAGTATTTATAGTTATTATTTCTTATGATGCATTTTGAGGGAAATATATTCCTAATTATCCATATTTATTTTACGCAATCTCTGAAAGCTTTCTAATTTCTCTAAACATTCATAAATATTGTTACAAAGCAATATTGTTTCTCCAATTCAACTATGTAATGACGCAAAAATTCAAGTTATGTTGGTATTCAAAGAAAGGATTAAGCTCCAACCCAACTTTATTATATCACACCATTTTGAAGGTGTCAATTAATGAAGAATTTAGAACGGATGAATTAGATTAAGAATTTTGTTGAAATTAGAATCCCTCCCGAAACACATAAGGGGTTTGGTGCATAATGATTTTTTATGGTGTGTGAATATATGTAAATATCCATATTTTTAATTGCCTAACCATATTTTTAATATTACATATTACTAAATATGTCATTTAGCAAATTCTTATTTTATTCAAAATATTTTAATATTATGATATATGTATATTAGTTTTATTTTAAAGTTATTTTGATTTTTTTTCATTTTTATAGGTTGTTGAATGATATATAATACCACAAAATACATAAACTGAATTTAAAAATAATATACCAACAAAATTTATAAAATTATTACTAAAAAATGTATATATTATACTAACAAAATTATATACTACCATTTAAATGTATATACCATGATACAAAAAAATATACTATCATTATGTATACCATACCACAAAAAACACATACACTAGTTGGAAAATAATATATCAACAACCCATAAAAACTTAAAAAATCAATATAACTTTAAAATAAAAATTAATTAAACAAAACTAATATACATATACATATACTACTATATTAAAAGCATACGCTTCTAAATAAATAAATAAAAAATGATAAAAAAAATATATATTTAGATAATTAACAATATAAAAGGATTATTTCTCACCAATTTTTAAAATGATTATATTACCTTCTTGATGCCAATATTTTGAGCCATTTACTATAATATTCTATTTGGGGCTTGGAATTTGGTAAGAAAAGAAAGATAAAAAAGAAAAATAAAAATAATAAGAATGAGAAAGAAAGAAAGAGATGGAGAAAATGAGGAAATTGTTTTCTTATATTTGGTAGGCTCACAAGAGGAGGGAAGAAAAATAAATTCTCCATAGAAAGTTTTCTCTTATTTGGTTCTTTGATATGTGTGGAAGATTTAAAAAATAATAATAATTAAAAGAAATAAAACTGGTTCGATTAAAATTTTTAAAGTTTAACTTATATGTAAACAATAAGAATTCCCTTCAATTTTTTCTAATGAATTTTTAAAATAATATTTTTTCCAATTAAAAAATATATTTTTCTTTAATTTAATTTTAAAAATACAAAATCTATTAATTATAACTTAGCACAGTTTCATTTATCACAATCATTTCTAGCGATAGAATCTAAAATTTGATTTAAGCTTATGGTATAAAATTAATCAAAAATATAATTATATCTTAAAAAAACACTGAAACAATAATAGAAAACCAGAATAAATATATATATATATGAATAAATATGTTTTTATATGAGATCAATCAAAATGTCATTCCAAATCATCATTTACACAAAAGATAAGCCTCATATCTCATAATAAAATTTTAAACCTGATAGTTTTTGCCACATGCAACAACTAGCAGTAATACAAACTCCAAGATGTAAACAATCACAAAAATCATAAAACTTACCCAGAATATTCACATATTTAATTAAGCATTTGATCAAACAGTAAGGATACACTAAGCATACTTCTGATCAAACTCAAATTATTATTTGTATAAATCTTGAATAAATTTACAAAAAATCTTAAGAGAAAGAGAAAAGGCAAAGAAATTCATTAAGAAAAAGAAAGAACATACTGAATCTTATTACTATTTCATATGATCACGTAGATTTAATGGTTTCAGAGAAGAGCTTATATCATGGTCAGTATTGTTTCTTCCTTTTGAGATTTGACCAGCAAAAAACAACTCAATCAACAATGTAGATGATATCTATGGACGACAAATAAGTTTTCATAGGTAGATGATTTTGGCAATAAGATTCTATGGTTGGGTTAGGCTTATTGAGACAATAAAGTTTGAGAGAGTATGAGGTAGAAGAAGAGATGAGTGAGCAGCTTGTCGATTTTGAATTCCTCACCAAAAAAATAAAGAAAGTGAAAGTGAAATCCTCAAATTTTTTGTTTAACTCATTTTTCCTCAAGTTTCCAACAATAATTTTAAGCTGCACTTTTTCTACATGTCCAGACAGTAAAATCTGATTTTTCCCAACTTTTTTTTTTTTTACTTTCCCTAGTAAAATCCGGTTCCAAACAAACCCACAAATTTAGAACTCATGAATTGGGTTGCGTTGAACATCCTAAATATAATTTTGTTTATGCTATTCATTTTGACAGTTATAATGTTTACATTTGACTTTAATGTACTGTATATATATTTCTGAGAAATGGGAATTAGTTTAGTTTTAAAATTTCAGAATTTCCTAGGCTTTTGTACTTGTGAGAAGCATATTAATTAGTTGGCGAATTTTTTGTTTGAAATGTTAGGAAGGATGCTATAAAGCATCCGATCAATAACATGTTGTCGTTTTTCTACTGGAACTAACATTGTCGTTTTCCACTATCGTAGTCGTTTGTACAAATGTTTTCCTTAAAACCATCTTTAAAATAGGGTTTATATTTTTTTTTTTTCATAATGTGTTTTTTTTTTCATTATATTTTTTGACTTTGTATTTTGATCAATTATTTTTTGAGCTGTATTTTATAAAATAGTTAAAATAGAATTTTAAATCTAATTTTGATCAAAAAAAATTCAACTAAAATTATAAATAATTTACCAAACTACCCATTCAGAACAAAAATAAAATTTTTCTGCTTAAAAATGTTATAATATATTTAAATTTTTCTTTATCAAAATTTAAAGTTTAATATTCTATTTTAAAAATTTTACAAAAATATAAATCCAAAAATTAATTTGTCACCCGAAAAAATTCAAAAAATGTATAAAGCCTTTAAAATACTATTTCAATATTCCCGAAAAAAAAAATACTGCTTCTACATTTAACAAGTATCAGTCAATGTGCCTAGTTCAGTTAAATTCAACTTGCTACACTACTCTTAAACCTAATCTTATTTCCTTCGGGAGGGAAAAAATTCCCAATTTATATGCTTACGGTTTAAATTGGCCTCAGGCTTTAGAAAATTCCCAATTCTTATCGCATAAATTAATATAAATTTAGAAAGTTCAGCAACTTACGGTTTGAGTTCTCTGAAGGATAACGACTATATCTCCAGATTCTTGAGAGACCAAACCAAGCCACTTGGCCTCAGGCTCTTCCAGCTACCGTCTATGACCAATTTTGCCTCTGTAGTACCGCAGACGATCAAGATTTTGCCATCACCGGATTTGCTGCAAATCGTTCAAATGCTCGGAATAGTCGATGGCAATGACTGAGCGAAGATCGGATACTTTGACCGAAGGGGCGTTCCGGAGCCTGTTGAGGGCGGATGAGATGCTTTTGTACTAGAGGAAAGAACGAACTGCGGGGAGGCTAGGGCTAGGGCCAATACAGCACCGTCACCGGAGAAGACAATAGGGCTTGCTCTTGACGACGACATTTGGGTTGTTGTCGTTCTGTCTTTACATTTATAATATAATAGTACCTGACAAATGAATTCGATCGACACGAAGCAGTAGTTTGTTGCGTTACGGAGGTTGGAGAGAGAGAGAAGCGGAGACAGATCAAAGAAACGAACTTGTCACTAGGGCTATCATTGGGCGGGTTTCAAGGTATTTTTATTTGTCCAATATCATAATTGGCTTAGCAAAAGTGATCAGTAATTTGCCTAATTAAAAATTTTTTTTTTAATCCATCCAATAATTTGGGCAGATTGGTCATGTTAACCCGCCCAAACCGAAATGATTTTTTTTTAGTGAGTTAGTCAAGTCAACCCACCTGCCCAAATAAAAGTGGTATTTTTCTTTACATTTTTTTTCTTTTACTAATAGTGTGAAGTTTATCTTTTTAAGCTTAAAATAATATTTTAAATTTATAGTAAAAAAATTAAAACAAAACTTAATTAATTTATATATTTATTTGAATATATTAAAAATAATAAATTCTTAATTGGGCGGGTTGCGGTTTAAATTTTGGTCGGTTTATTCGGGTTGCGTTTTTTGGAGATTTTTTCATGTTGGTTTGGACGGATTATTCTGGTTGGGTGGGTTGTAAAAATTTCTGCACAGCCCTACTTGTCACCACTGGTCCATGTTTGGAGTTGATGTTATAGTTGTTGATTCCTCTATTTGTCCAATATCATAATTGGCTTAGCAAAAGTGATCAGTAATTTGCCTAATTAATAATTTTTTTTTTAATCCATCCAATAATTTGGGCAGATTGGTCATGTTAACCCGCCCAAACCGAAATGATTTTTTTTTTGGTGAGTTAGTCAAGTCAACCCACCTGCCCAAACAAAAGTGGTATTTTTTTTTACATTTTTTTTCTTTTACTAATAGTGTGAAGTTTATCTTTTTAAGCTTAAAATAATATTTTAAATTTATAGTAAAAAAATTAAAACAAAACTTAATTAATTTATATATTTATTTGAATATATTAAAAATAATAAATTCTTAATTGGGCGGGTTGCGGTTTAAATTTTGGTCGGTTTATTCGGGTTGCGTTTTTTGGCGATTTTTTCATGTTGGTTTGGACGGATTATTCTGGTTGGGTGGGTTGTAAAAATTTCTGCACAGCCCTACTTGTCACCACTGGTCCATGTTTGGAGTTGATGTTATAGTTGTTGAATCCTCTAATCCTCTGTTTGGATGGAATGGAAGAAAAAAAAAAGAATTTCAAAGAATTTAATTTTTACTTGTTTGGCTTCAAACAAACAAAATTATGAAATTATAGGAAATGATCCAAAATAAAACCGTCAAGAAGCTAATGTCCTCATTTTTTAAATTGTAGATAAATGACCCTTTTACATTATTGATTACCCAAATTACCTTTTTTTTATAATTTATTTATTTATTTATGACTTTATGACTTTAATATAGTGGTATATGTATATTAGTTTTGTTTAATTAGTTTTTATTTTAAAGTTATATTGATTTTTTAAGTTTTTTATAGGTTGTTGGTATATTATTTTACAATTAGTGTATATGTTTTTTGTGGTATAGTATATAATTTTTTTTTTGTGATATTTAATTTCTATTTTATTATACATAGTGTTATACCCAGATTTCGAGCCATGGTAACTATGGCTCCAAAAGTTGGATTCGCAACAAATGGTCTCGTAAGGATTGAAGTATGCTCCAGGATTGTATATCGAGCCTGCAAAGTACGATATATGACCTCGAATATATGAGCTCGAAATGGTCTCGATCTCGAAAGGTAGCTTCGAGAACACACTCATCTTCAGGGACGACTTCGGATCGGGGGTCTCGAGCTAGATGTATATATGATCTCGAAAGACACGTGATCTCGGGAGATGTCATTAGCTCGAACAATGACGTGAGACCTGGGATGCTAAAGCCTTAGAGATACGCGATAATCACCTTGAATATCTACAAGTATTATAAATATGAGATGTAATCCTCATTTATTAATGTAAATCCCCAATAATCGTGGGATATTATTTGGTCAGTTATGTGTTTCCTGGTCTTCAGGGACGTTTCCTTTTATCTCTGATTATAGGCATTTAAAGCCATTTATTTTATTCACAAAAGAGTAACTACCCAAAATATGTGGGATAGTATTCTGCATCCTTCTCTATAAATAGAGAAGCCATGCACCATTGTAAAGGACCGAAATTCTGATCCTTGAGAGAAAACTCTGAAGAATTCATGCTAAGGATTTTTCAGAGATAATCTTAAAATTAATAACAGAGACTCGTGGACTAGGCAGATTTAACTGCTGAACCACGTAAAAATCGCGTGTTTGATTTGTTTTATTTCATTTAGCCATTGTCAATCATTGTTTACGTGCTCTTCTTTTACTGTTTGACGAGAAACGGCGTCAACACATAGTGATAGTATATAATTTTGTATCATAGTATATAGATTTTAATGGTAGTATATAATTTTGTTAGCATAGTATATACATTTTTTAGTAATAATTTTGTAAGTTTTGATGGTATATTATTTTTCAACTCAGTATATATATTTTGTGGTATGGTATATTATTCAACAACTCATAAAAAACGAAAAAAAAATCAAAATAACTTTAAAATAAAAACTAATTAAACAAAACTAATATACATATATCATAATATTAAAATATTTAGAATAAAATAGTAATTTGTTAAATGGTATATTTGGTAATATGTGATATTAAATAGATGATTAGACTATTATACTACAAAATTAAAAACATGGACATTTACTTACTTTCACACAACATTAAGGGTCATTTTGCTCCATGCCCCTTTTATTTGAAAAAATAAATTTCAAATTAATATAATTGTATAAAATATTGAATAATTATATATTTTCAAAAAAATATTTTAAAAAATGACATAAAAAAATGCCTAAGTTCATGTATGTATTACACTTCAATATCTAATTTGTTTTTTTACCGCATAAATACCTAAAGTTTTTTTTTTTTTTTTGCAACCGTTACTTTTTCCCATTAAAATATAAATACCAAACTATTTAATTATGAGTTTATTTTTTTGTTGCAACCTGTTACTTTTTTTTGTTAAAATACAAAGGGTTATTAGTGGCTAAAGTCTATGTTCTTATACAAATGTAGCATTTAAGTCATTTATCTTTTTTTTGCTCGCAAAACTTCCTAATGTTATATAATTATTGCACATTTTCCCTAAACCATTATACATTTATTAAAGTAGGGACTAAATATAAATGTTAGAGACCATTGCCACTAAAAATTAAATAGCACAAACTTAAATGCTTCAATTTGAAAAGAATTGTGACTTTAGCCGCCAATTATCAAATACTCTATGTTTAACATATAAAAAAATTATTTCTTAAATTTTTTAAGGGGCTATTGACTAACCATTGTCTCCCACATTAATTTTTTTAATTACAAAAGTAAGATAAAATAATTTTTTTACAATATATCTTAATCTCTATTTTTTTTCTTTATATTATTTAAATATTATATCTTTAAAATTTATAGATTTAAATATTATATCTTTAAAAAAATTATTTAACATAATATAAATAAATAAATAAAAACTAATAAATTTGGAGGGAAAAAGAAATAAATTTGAATAATTTAAAAAAATATATATCTAAAGGAGCTCTAAAAATCTATAAATTTTAAAGATATAATATTTAAATGATGTAAGGAAAAAATTAGAGAAACTGATATATTGTAAAAAAAATTATTATGTCCTAATTTTGTAATTGAAAACATTAATACGAGAATATACAGTTGTAGAACCACAACTTGTCTAGGGTAGTCAATAGCCCTTAAAAAATTTAAGAAATAATTTTTTTATATGTTGATTATAGAGTGTTTGATCTTCTTAAAAAAAATATATATGGAAATTTGTGGCTATAGTCCCCATTCTTACAAAATTGAAGCATTTAAGTCCTTGGTCTTTTATTTTTTTGCGGCAGTAGTCTCTAACATTCATGTTTAATCCTCATTTTAACAAAGAGATAATGGTTTGAGGAAAATGTGCAACAATTACGTAACGTTAGGGACTATTGCCAGCAAAAAAATGATAAGGGACTTAAATGCTACACTTGTAAAAGAACATAGACTTTAGTCACTAATAACCCAAATACAAATACCAAACTTTTTAATTAGGTATATTCGCGCCATAAATACTTAAGTTTTGTAATTGTTACACTTAAATACCTAACTTTTAATATATGTAGCTGTTACGATAATTTCAATGTGCAAGTATACACAATCGTAGACAAGTAATAATAAAGATAATGAGAGTATTGTCCCAAAGAGATTGTTTATTAACTACCAATAATTAATTTCCTAATTCAATTTGGCTAATAAATTATAGATTAAAGAATATCATAAACAAGAATTAACAAAAAAAGAAGCAAATAAAAGCAAAATTAATTCATTGGATGAAAACACATGGTATTTAATTTCATCATCTATCCACTTTATTACTTTATCAATACAATTTCACTATTCTTTCTCTTATTGTGATAGTAGATTTACTAATATAATCTATATTGTTACTAGGATATATAAATCTCTCAACCTATATGTGAATCTTCTACATCTTTATAATAAATTTCAACATAAGACAAGCATTAAGAATAGAAATCCTAAAAGCTACACAAACTATATAGATACTCTCGTTAAAATCTATGTCTATTCAATTATCGCATGTTAAACTCTCGCCTCTCAGATATTGAATCAAATTCATAAGCAATGCAAATAACGACATCAAATTACTCACATTCATCAAGCACAAATTGAATAGAACACTAAAGAAAAAAAAATCATTGAAATTGCATTAACTAATAATAAAGCATCAAGATACTACATTAAAACCCTAGAAAATAAAATTAGTTCTTAATTAAATCCATAACATTCATTGATTCAGAAAATAACATAGAAAAATAAATTAAAGAAGAAAAGGAGAAGAACTCTTGGTGAATTCCCCAATCTTGATCTCCAAGTTTCTCTTATTCTCCAGCGGCCAGCACTTATTCGAATCGCTCATAATTATGTTTTTATAATAACACTAGAGATTCCGTGCGAAAAGACCATCTTGCCCCCATAAAAATACAATTTCTGTAGGTTGTACATACTCAAGGGTCGCGGCCCAGCCATCAAGCGCCCAACCCTAGCACGCTAAGCCCTAGTCGAGGAGCCTCTGACTTCGATGGCGTCGCGGCCAGCATTCTTGTGTCGCGACTCAAAATGATTTAGCACTGCGGCTCAGCATTGCTCTCCCATTTCTGCTCAAGTTTGGGTTGTTTTTGAAACCTATGTCACTACTCAAACGTCTGCCAAGATTGATCAATTTCGTACTCAACTTCAAAATCTAAATAAAGGTTCATTGTCTCTAAATGCTTATCTTCTCAAAGTGTAATTACTGGTGGATCAATTGAGTTTTGTTGGTCATGTGACCTCTGCTAAAGATCATATAGCTACCATCTTTAATGGCTTGCCTCCCGATTATGACACATTCATTATCTCTGTTAATTCTCATCAATCTTCGTGTATCGTGGTGGAGATTGAGTCTGAAAGTCGTTTGGAGAAACATAGTCATGAGCTTGATTCTCATTCTTCTTCTGCTAATCTCGCCCAAGCTAATGCTACAATGAGGAGAGGTGATTTTTCTACTCCGGCTTCTTACTCTAGTTATGGTCGATCTAGTGGCACACCACCTGCTCAAGGAATATATTTGAATCATTGGGTTGTTGGTCGAGGTAATTTTGACTCTCAATCTGGCCAATCTTACCCTCAAAGTGGTCCCTCTCCTCCGTCTCGTGCTTCTAGTAGACTTGTATGTGAGCTGTCTCTCGGCTTAGACATTATGCCTCGCGTTGTTATCGAAGGTATAATCTTGAATTCCCTGGTTTTGGTGCGGCTTTTGTTGATAAAGGTTCTCCTAGTGCAAGTGCTATGGTGGCTACTACTTATGTTAATGACCCTGGGTGGTATCCTGATTCTAGAGCAATAAACCATTGTATTAGTAAAGGACACATTCTAACGGACCTGAGAAACTCCATGTTGGTGATGGTGCTGGCCTATCATTTCCAATGTTGGCAAGTATGTAATTCAATCCACTTTCCACTCTAAATCGCTCTTTCTCAATCAACTTCTTCATGTTCTTAATATTACAAAAGATCTCATTAGTGTCTCTCAACTTATTCGTGACAATAATGTTTTCAGTGAGTTCCATTCAGATACAAGATTTTAACCAAGGAACTCTCCAATACAAGATTTTTGTTTCTCAAAGACCAATTGACAGCTCAGCAACTCTCCACCATCAGTTTGAGGAGGGTGTTCAGTGATATAGTTAGTTGTTAGTTTGCTACTGATTAGTTAGTGTAGCTATTTTAACCAGCTCTTGTATATATACCTTTGTATAAAATTTTGCTGGGTAAAGAGAATCACTTATTTTCAGCCCTGAATTGTTTTCGTAATAGATACAACCCGGAAAATTAATATCAAGCATGGTCGTAGTTTATAACTCTTGTATGTATAGCTTTTGTATAAACTTTCTTTTGCTGAGTAATGAGAATCACTTATTTTCAGCCCTCAATTGTTTTCGTAATAGAAACAACCCGGAAAATTAATATCAAGCATGGTCATAATTTATAGAAATGACACAATTTTGCTATAATATAAAGTTATAAACATGAACTATAACCAATGGAAAAAACACTACAAATTTCCAATAATCTACTCTCATGCATGGGAAAAAACGTGATGAAAAATTTATGTTGGGCAAGAATTAACTGGCATATGCAACATGTCAAATGAAACTATTAAACCAACTGTTATTTCTTTCTTCCAATTCACCTGAAAACACTAGAGATGTCCTGTCTTCGACAAACTCAGGGATTCAACTCAAGGCAAAATAGGATGAACCATTTACATGTATAATTATCCTATAGGAAACCGATTTGCAATAACCAGCAGCTCAAAGATTCTAACTGTTTTCAAAACAATACACATTATATTATATACACAGCCGATAGAGAATACCAGTTTCTGTCGTAGGAAGAATTCTTGCCCCTACAATGTCATTATGGCTCAGGCATCTTGAACCCAAATCCTAACAGTTTTATCGCCTTCAAGGCCCGCAGAGGCAATTTTGTTCTCAGTAGGGTGACATGAAACAGAGATTACAGTATCAGTGTGGCCTTCAAGTCTCTGAACCATATTTTTATGTTGGAGATCCCATAAATATACACATCTATCCTCTGATCCACTCACAATGTACTTCCCATTTGTCACAGAAAATGTAGATGTAATGCAGTATATTTTGTTCACGTGTCCACTGTAGATTTTCAAAAACTTACCAGTTGAGTAGTTCCACAGCTTCTGCACCCAGGAAAAAGGGTCACCAATTAAGTATTAACAAGACCCCAACAAGATAAGCATTTCAACCACTAGCAATTACATTGCAAAGCCAGGTAAAGAAATTAAGTTTTATCAGGCTTTCTACTTGGTAGCTAAGCACACATAGGAAACAACATAAGAGAAAATAACAGTAAATCAGAAAAGGAATCAAACAAGAATTTATCAAAAAACAGAACTAACAACAACCAATATACTACTACGAGCATGTTTACTGATCCTAAATAGAAACAGTCTTAAAAAAAACGATGAATGGGAGGAATAAAAAAAATTGCCATCCTTTTCTTGATAATTAGAGAGCAATTTTCGAACTTTGGGTCTCAAATAGGTAAATGAACACATCAATAGATAAGAAAGGAAACTACTTATTATCATTCATTTTAAGATTCACTAGGTTAAACATAACAACAAGATGGTTACTTGTTACACTTATTCATTTTAAGATTCAGTGATTAGTAAATGTAGGTTACAAGCAAAACATAATAACAAGATGGTTACTTGTTACTCTAATCATTCATTTTAAAATTCGGTGATTAGAAAATGCACCTTACAACTTAAACATATAACCCCAAAATGGTTACTTGTTACTCTATGATTAGTTTAGTCCTGACATATTGGTATTGTAATACGATGAAAACTCAATTGATCATTCAACTAGTACAATTCAATTATTGAAGTTGACAACACAATTCGCACGAAAGAAAAATGGCATATTCATTTAACCAAATTTGTAGCAATAGACAAGACCGAATTGACAAGGGATTTACCAGTGTGTCATTGAGAGTGGCAACGAGTATGAACTTGCCATTGGGGGAAAACTTAGCGAAAGACACAGCAGGGACCTTATCGTCAATAAGGGTCTTCAAGCAAGCACCAGTGGCGGAGTCCCAAATCTTGCAGGACCCATCATGACTACCGGACACGATGAGCGAACCATCGCGATTAAAGTGTACGGAGGTAACGGGCATAGAGTGAGCCTTAATTGAGTGAAGGCACTTGCCGGTTTTGACTTCCCAGATCCTAATCGTATCGTCGAAGGAGCCGGAGACGATGAGGTTAGACTGGGGGTTGAAGTTGACGCAGAAAACTAGGTCGGAGTGGCCACGGAGAGTCTTGACGCATTCACCTTTGGCGGAGCGTGCGTCCCAGATGCGGAGAGTGCGGTCGTCAGAAGCGGAACAGATGTAGTGGGAGTCGGAGGACCAGGCAAGGTCGGAGATGCCCTCGGAGTGACCGACGAGGCGGTGGAGGAGGGAGAGAGAGGAGGAGGACCAAATAGCAATGGTCTTGTCGAGGGAGGCAGAGGCCAAGAGGGTGCCGTCGTTTGAGAATTTCACACATGAGATGGCGCGTTCGTGGGCCCGAAGCGTCTTCAGGTACCGGTAAGGGGTGTAAGGCGCCGCTTCTTGCCCGCTGCTCGCCATTTTTGTGCGCCTTGTTTAGGATTTACACGAAGAATAAATAAAGATAATATATATATAATAGTTACGCTAAATAATCAAGTTTGTGAGTTGGAATTTGATGCTTGAATGTCCCAATTTTAACACATCTTTCGATTTTTCATCTAATCTTCTTGCATAAAAAATATTTTTCAATAAAAATTCTTCCCATCGATTAGAAAATCTTTTCTTTTACTACTAAACAACTCGAAAAATGAATTAAAGATAAGAGAAATTATAGTAAATGACCTAAAAGAAATTAATGTTTTTATTTTTTTAAAATTATAAATAAATGATCATTTTATATTGTTGATTACCTAAGTTATCATTTTGCACCAAGTTTTAAGTGAATATTATGGTTTACCTAAAGAGCTAATAAAGAGATTAAAGAAGGTAAGAGTAAATGTAGAATTTTGCTATACTAATTTGTTGTATTGGACTATTTATTGATTTTTTTTTAAAACAGAAATATTTATCTAATTAATAATTGTTTTAGGAATTATTTTGCTCGTTGTCCGATAAAAAAAATTATAGTAAATGACATTGATGTACCTCTATTATATGATGGAAATTTTTATTAATATTGTTTTTACTTTTTCTTCTTTTGCTTAACAACATTTTTTTTTTTAACTTGGGGAGGGGAATTTTTGTTTTTTTTAAAAAAAAAGGAATAAAAATGAATTCATTTTTTTTTACATACAATTAAAAGTACTTTAAAATTTACCACTTATTCGTTTTTTTTTTAAAAAAAAGTACTTGGGAAGGAGATTTAAATTTAGGACTTTATTTTTGGAAAAGAGAGGAGAAAAACATTTATAACCTAATATGCCTTTTAGGGCGTCTCAGTCCAACCCAATTTTATTTTATTTTTTTAAAGAAAAAAAACCATTGTATAATAATTAAAAATAAGCTTAAAAAAGCCATTAAAACTCAATTTTTCTTTCACAATTTGGCAGTTGTACTACCAAACCATAAAAGTAAAATAAATAAATCGAATCCAAAATTTAAAATTAACTTGGTTTGGTAACAAAGAAAAAAAAAGGATTGTTTATTAAAATTAAAAGAAAAAATTATAACTATATGTTTTTTGAACTTGATTTGTGATTGCTTGGTACATATCTAATTCGATCAATTAAAAAGTGTTAGCGTCTCATAAATGCAATTTGACAATAGAAATTTAGAGTTATCTCATGGATTTTTCTCATATTTTCGAACATGAAAGTGCTTTCTTAAAAGTTCAGCAAAACTCAGGTTAGGATGATAATTTGCCTTATCTAACTAAATAAATAAATTTCTATAGATTATGATATAATTAAGTAATAATTGATGCGTAGCCTAAGGATAATAACCATGCTTGCCATAATGTCTACAAATTAAGCTACTTTTCATCATGTTTGCAAAGCAAAGTTTAATTATTTCCTTTGTTTTCATTTCAGTTCAAAGTCACAATTTAAAACCATTACAGGCTTCGCTGATGAACTTTTATGTAAGCTAAGGTAGGGTCGAAACAAATGACTTTGTCAATGCATTGACGATCTCTGGTGAATCGATATTTGCAGCATGACCTGTGTCCCTAATAATCTCCAACTTCGACTTGGATCCCAAGTGCCTGCAAATCATGATTTATTGTAATGATAATAACTCAATTAGTACGTATTTACTATTTAGAACATTAATTTTTACATACCTATGTAGCTGATAAGCCAAATTTAAAGGGAATACATTATCTTTGTCACCCCAGATTATTAGCGTTTCCTTGAACCAAAAGGAAAAAGAAAAATACTACATTAATAATTACATACAGAGAAAAAAAAGTTATAAAAAATAGAAGTTTCTCAGAGTGGTAAAAAATGGTAATTAACCAAAGAAAGTTATAGGTATACCTGAGTTAGGACTGGAAAATTGGAATCTAGTGTTCCGGTGAGTAAGTGTTCTACCATCTCTATCTTTTCCTTTCGATATTCCATTATTGCCTAAAACAACATATATAAATAAAGCTCGGTACTTGGCAAGAAAAACAGAGCAAAATAATGGTTTTTTTAGGGGTTTGACTGACATTAATATATCAATTGAAAAAGCAAGAAAAGTAGTCACCCTGACCTGTACGAACTTTCGAATAACAAAATCAGGGACCCATTTAAGAGGATTAAACTTGTACACTGATAGATTCACTAACAGCCGCAGATCACAAGGATTCTCTGGCAAAAGAATCTCCAAACCATATCTCCCATGCTTCTTATGGAGCAGCTCTTGTTTTTGATCCTCTGTCCAAACTATCCCACTACTCACGATCACAACCTTTTCAACCTCGTCCGGACACATCTGAGCCATCTGGTAAGCCACGTAACCTCCATAGCTTATACCATACACAGAGAACCGGTTTAAGCCAAGTCTCTTCAAACCTTCAACCACACATTTGGCTTGGAAAACCTCAGACCGGTCGGACCTTTTGGTATAAGACTTGCCGAAGAATAACAAGTCCGGTAGGTACAAGTTGAAGGCTTGAGAGAGAGGACCCACTTGGCCTAGAAACTGCCAGATTGAATTGCCACCATAGCCATGAACCATCACTAGATCTGGCTTATTCTTCCGCCGGTGATTAACGGTCCAGAAGTGCATGGTGGTTTGGTCATCTAAATCAACGGTACACGGAGACAGACCACAGAACCAGAAGTAGAGTCCTAAGCAAATCTCCATGAGTTTGACTAAGATTGGAACTCCATTTGTGTTGAGTAAACTAGAAAAAAGGTGTTTGTAGATTGCCCATATGGAGGAGAGATAGAGGGAGAAGAAATTCAAAAAACTTAACCTAGCCATAAATAATGTTCTTCTTCTTTCCTCTGTTCTTGTTCTCAGTGGTACTTATTGTATGTTTATATACATGTACCCATATTACTTAAATATATATTTTATACTAGTGAACGACACATATCTTTTGGAAACTGAACATCTGTTATAAAAATGATTTATTTCTATTATTTATATATATGATGGGTCTATATTTATCCTATAAAATTTTATATGTGTAAAATAATTTTTTTTTTGACAAAATGTGTAATAATTATTATTGCTTAAAATAAAGAAAATTATACTAGATCTATTCATTACAATACACATTGATAGTCTAAAATTCTATATATATAAATATATATTGACAAAAATTCTATATATTTTAATTGTATAGATTGTCTTGATTTTTTTTACCACTTGATATTAATAGTTAAATGTTCAAAATATTATCTCTTAAGAATGAGATTCATTTTGAAATCAAAATATGTATGATTTCTGATATGATATTTTTTAAAATGCAATACCACACAAATTAAGTATTTTTAATAAAAGTCAAAAAAGGAATAATAATGATTTTTGAGCAAGTAAAAAAATTACAGTTGGGTTTACCAATGCAAGTTTCATAGTAATTAGAGACTGGAAAATATTATATATATATATAAACTTAAGCACATGTATCTGTTTAACATAGATAAACATGAAAGTATGGCTAGAACTCGAATAAGACATCCAACAGTATATCCATATTTATAAATATAGTAAAAAAAGAAAGACTTTCTAACAATGATTGTCGTCCAATTCATTTACCTCTAAATAGATCTTTACCCTCACTCACGTCTGTCGATAAAATTTGTTACGTAAATTAAAATAAGATTTTTGCTTATAAGGATTATTAACAAGAAAGAACAGATAATGACGTTTTACCTTTTAATACGTAATAATTTTTTATTGGTTTTCTTGACTGGTGTTACAAGATTTGTGATGTATTGGACTTTAATAAACAGAACATAATTAAGGGATAAGACCAAGTTAACGTATGCATAGATCACTACGTAGAAACAATTAGCATCACAACTCAAATGACAAACAAATTAGAAAGGTTATAGAGAATATATTATATTAAGGCTTTGAGTCTTGAAACTGTAAACCAGCTAGAAAAAGCTTTATGAGTACGTAATTTGGGATTATATAATGACAAGTGTTACATACTGATGCCAGAATTAATGGAAGTTGACGGATCGGAATATAAGAACAGAAAGATTACAAAATGAACAATTAGTGAATTTGTCCCAACTTTTGTTACTATTATTATGATTTTATCTCCTAGCTTTTGACATATTATTGTTTTGCCCCTTAAATGATAAAGTTAGTATTTACCACTAACTTTTGACATAGAATTTTTATCTCCTAAATAGCAAAATAAGTATTTGTTTATTGATGTGGTAAAATATATATGTGATAAATACACAAGTATACACAATCAACAAATAATAAATAGATAAAAGTAAATATCATCTCCACAGGGAATGAATTAGCAAATATTCATGCAAAAATCAATACTAAACAACTTGGAACAAAACAAGTGAAAATAAATTTGGTTGATCCTAAAAACTAAGCAAGAAAGTAAATAAAAAGAAACAAAATAATAAGATAGCAAGAGAATGAAATAAGGCTAGAACAATTAATTCCCCCTAATATGCAAAAATGATGATAATGTTGTTGGTATATGTTATGGCAAACATTGTATTATTAATCAAGAATTTCAATTAAATTCATAGGTTCTCGTCGGTATCACTGTTATGGTATAAATTTTCTAATTAAACTAACATATGTCTATGCAAATCTAATTTCAATAATATTTATCAAGCACCAATTTCACAAAGATTATGCAAGACATTAATATATGTCTATACTAACACAAATTAAATTCAAAGAACTTAATCTTCCAACATTCAAGTTGTATGTCCATTAATTAAAATATTTTCAGAATTATTACTTAACTCAATAGCCCACTAATGGTGATCAAATAATGGCAAGCATTTAAACATTAAAATCACTTGAGTGAATACACCTCAAATTGCATTAAGTACCCTCACCAAAGTACCAAATTCTTTAACAATTATTCTGCCTACTAAGAAAACTAGCTCATAATTAAAATATGAAAAATATTAATAATAAATTCAAACACTGACTAGAAAAGTACAAGAGAAGAATTAAATACTAAGAAAATGAAGCCCCAATAGGTGTCTCTGTATTGCTCTGAAATCCCTAATGCGGTTTAATGGCTGGATTAGAAGGCCGGAAGAGCCATAACTGTTTAATTATGCCATTATTAAATGATTATATGCATGTTTATGTGAATTATATTATAACGTAATGTTAAATGCATGCATGTTGGTCCACATTTGATTACAGGGGTATTTTGGTAATTTAGCATGTTGAGTGTATATTTGTATATTTTGGTGCATGCTTGTGATTAATTGTTGAGGCCATATTATAATGTGGATTTTTTCGAGCTATTCGGTATGAGACAGTCTTTGAATATAAACTATCGGTTTGGTCATAACAGGTTTAAGCTCGGGGCTCGGGGTGAGTCTCGGAGTGTTTTGGTGATTAGAGCGTTACCGAGAATTAAAGGGTAACGGGATATGAAATATTGGTATTTGAGGATATCGGGAATTGGAGAGCATTAATTATGATTAACGAGATAGGTGGAAAATGATGGTTTTGCCCATGGGAGTCCTTAGAATCTTTTATTTGACCTAGGGGCATTTTAGTCGGTTTACCCCTAGGATTGATATATGGGTTGAAGGCTGTAGAAAAATAGAACCAAAACAGAGTTTGGTTACCTCTCTCACGATCATCATCTTCCTCTTGCTTCCTTTGGAGTTTTTGATCCCAATTTGAAGAACTAAGCTAAGGAACCAAAGTTTGGGGTGGGGCTTAGGACTTTAGTTCAACCATTAAAGAGGACTTAAATCCAACTTGAGGTAAGATTTCATCCATGAAACCTTAGTGATGCTCTGTTTTTCTTATTGTTTTCAGTTGTGAAATTTAAGGTATTAAGTTGAGAATTAATGGAAGTTTTTGGAGGAAGTTCACTTAGGTTTTGATGCTTGTATGGTGGGTAAGTTGTGGTAGCAATTGGGGGCTTTGCTTGGTGATGTTGGGGGAGTTTTAATGGGGTTTTAGATTGGGTTCGAAGGGAGAAAAACCAGGTTTTTGACTGAGTTTCAGGTGGGGCCGCGACTCTGTTCTAGAGCGTCGCGGTCCAAGCTTGAGAAAATGAGAGGAAGATGTTGAAGGGCTGAGGGGCCGCGAACATGGCCAGGGAGGGCCACGGCCCATGCTAGGTGCTGAAGGTAGGCCGCCTCTATTTGAGGGGCGGGCCGCAGCATGGCCAGGGAGGGTCGCGGCCTTTAGTGGCATTTTGGCCAGAAATGGATTTTTGGCTCGGGGATTCAAGCCTTAGGCCTCGGGATCGATCCTACTACCCGGTTTAGTAGGATTCGATGTCTCGGAGGCTAGGTCTTGGTTTGGGAACCCTTGTTATCCATTTTATTGATGGTGTCCCATATTTGGTTATGACTAGGTGACCGCTAAAGGACTAAAAGTCAGATCGTTCTCAAGGGTCGTTCTTTTATTCATTCTCGCTCGAAACAAAGGCAAGAAAATTGCACCCTGTGTATATGACATGCATGATTGTTGTTGAGGCATGTTGGTTGATAAATGTGGACATTGATTGCATATTAAATGCTTAGCAGAGCTTGCTTACTTGTGTATGGCACTGATTAGTCAAGGACGACACTAGTCGCATATTACTGACCTGAGAGTCAGAAACGGCATAAGCGTCCTGAACGCAGGGCCGATAAAAGATTAGATCTAATCGATATCAGCGTTGAAAGACTCTGGGAGCATTAATGTTGGATCGACCCTAAGGTCGATGAAACTTATAAGCGCTTGACTAGACTAAGAATAGTTACTCAGAGTCAGGGCCAAAGGCCTAGCTAGCTGCTTGTCACATGGCAAGGGAGCGGAATCCCACGGTTGTGACTCTATGGTCACGAGGAAGGTTATGTCAGTGACTAGTTCATCGAGCACCTATCATGTTTAAGCTAGTGAAAGGATCACTTATTTGTAAAGCCTTGGTGACCCTATCGTCACATGGATAGAGTGAACTGAACTCACCTTAGTGACTTTTGCATCTGTCACTCATCTATTTGGACTGAAAGTCCTGAATGATAATTATGATCATTGTTGATATTATATTCATGCTATATTGTGTTTTCTTGCTGGGCTTTGGCTCATGGGTGCTATGTGGTGCAGGTAAAGGGAAATAAAAGCTCACCCAGGCTTGAGTGGAGAGCCTACGTGGTGGTGTGTACATATGCGGTCGCTTGACCACCACGACTGTAACGCCCCAAACTCCAGGGACCGTTACGGTGTGCCTTGTAAACAGTGCTAAACTCGCTAATCGAGTCATTTGGCCAAAATCGTGAACTAAGTATGATTAGCGGTTTAGGGATTTAAAACTTTGGTTAGGATGTAACGTTTCACTAAAACGTTTAATTTATACATTGGGATCCCAAAAATAAGTCTCAGAGTTAATTACAGAAAATATTTACAACAGGCCGTTCTAAGCGGCAAAACAGGGTTCAACTCTAGTTCCACTTTAAACCTCGGTCGTGGCGGACGAGCAGCTGCATATGTACACGTCATCACCTAAGCTCTCCAGCTCAAGGATGGTCCAGCTTCCTCTTGCCTTTACCTGCACCACGTAGCACCCGTGAGCCGAAGCCCAGCAAGAAAACACAATAAAGCATGATATAATATCAACAACGATCATAATAACCATTCAGGACTATCAGTCCAAACAAATAGGTGACAATAGCCAAAAGTCACAATACTGAGCATCGCTCCTTCTAGCCATGTGACGATAGGGTCACCAGGGCTTAACTGACAAGTGATCCTTTCATAAGTTTGATTAGGACAGGTGCATGGTGAATGGTCACCAACATAACCTTCCTCCCGACCCTAGAGTCGTGCAATGGACAGCGTCCCTTGGCCATGTGACAAACAGTCACCGGGGTCATATACCTTGGCCATAAACATCTGATCGTAGACCAGGCAAGCGCTTAATAGTTCTTCGACCTTAGGGTCGGTCTGGCATTAATGCCATAGAGCCATTCAATGCATGATTCTCGACTTAAGCTTGATTAGAACAGGTGCAAGGTGATTAGTCACCAACATAACCTTCCTCACGACTCTAGAGTCGAAACTATGGACAACGTCCCTTAGCCATGTGACAAACGGTCACCGGGGTCATATACCTTGGCTATAGTCATCTGGTCGTAACCAGGCAAGCGCTTATAAGTTCTTCGACCTTAGGGTCGGTCCCGCATTAATGCTATAGAGCTATTCAATGCGTGATCATCGACTTTAGAGTCGGTCCCTGACTAGTCAGTGTCGTTCACGAGTAAGACATGCCACCAATCATATATCACATGTTCAATATCCATAAACAAGGTATTTAGCATGCTCACTAACAGATACCAGTACAATTAGGACCATGCACAACCACAGAGGCTCAAGCTCTGAACAATCTCATACCCAGTATACAAAGCATGTCCTAATCACATGTTTCTCATGCACCGTATGCAATATATCCAACAATCCATCATGCACCTATAACAGCCATGCATGTCACGTTTAATAGTCAACCAACACACATCAAGAATAGCCATGCATGTCATACATAATAATCAACCGACATGCATCAATGATAACCACACATGTCATACTCATTAATCAACTAACATGCATCATAATAGCCATGCATGTCATACTCATTAATCAACTAACATGCATCATAATAGCCATGCATGTCACATATACACAGGGTGCAGTTTTCTTACCTCAAAGCCGAGCTAGAACGATTAAAAGAACGACCCTTGAGAACGATCAACTTTTAGTCCTTTAGTGGTCACCTAGTCATAACCAAATATAAGGTATCATTAATAAAAATGATAACTGAGGGTTCCCAAACCAAATCCCAGCCCCCGAGACCTCAAATACTACCCAACCGGGTACTAGGTCCAACCCCGAGGCCTATGGTAAGAATCCCTAAGCTAAAAACCACTTTTTAGCAAATTTGGCCTTAAGGGCCGCGGCCCCCAAAAGCTGTGCCGCGACACGCCCCCAAGCCCCATCTGCCAGACACGCTTGGGCCGCGGCACGCAAAAGCCGTGCCGCGGCACCGAGCCCAGTTCAGCCTAAAACCAGCACGCGAACTCAGAATTGCCCCTGCGTTTTCCCTTAGAACCAGCCCCTCAAATTAGCCCAAAACCCCTTCCAAACACTCATTCAAACCTCTAGACACCACCCATAACCTCCCCTCATCAAAACCCAATCTAATCACCCATCAAAACCCCTTTGAATCCAAACTTCTCACAAGAATCAAAAGCTGAAAACCAAAACTTGAAAACAGAGCACACCTGAATTCATTGGCTATAACTCACCTTAAACACAGTTTTGAATCCCCTTTGATGATTGCTACAGGTTCCCTAGCTGCCACCTTTGATTTCTAAGCTTAACTTCTTGATTTGGGCTCTCAAAATTCAAAGAAAAGAGAAGGGGAAATCTTGTACGGGATGGAAGAGAGAATGAGAGGATAGGCTCTGCTTTACTCTGCCTTCTACAGCCTTCTAAACCTCATGCATATCTAAGCCAAATGACCTAAATGCCCCTAGGTCTTTTAAAGGCTTCTAAACACTCTCAAGGGTAAAATTGTCCTTTACAACCTATCTCGTTAATTATAATTAACGCTCTCCAATTCCCGCTATTCTCAATATTTCCAAATACCATTAAATCATATCCCGTTACCCTTTAATTCCCGGTAACGCTCTAATCATTAAATTCACCCCGAGACTCACCCCGAGCCCCGAACTTAAACCCGTTATGACTAGACCGAACACTTACATCTCATGATCGTCTCATGTCGAATAGCTCGAACCAATCCACCTTATAATGTGGCTATATTAGTCAATCACAAACATGCACCCAAAATATACAATTACGCCCACATTGGCCAAATTACCCTCATAATTAACATATGAGCCCATATGCATGCATTCACCATCATATAATAATATAATTCACATAAACATGCATATAATCATTAAATACTATAATAAATCAATTATGGCCCTCCCGGCCTCCTAACCAAGGTCTTAAACCTTATTAGGAAATTCGAGGCATTACAACGACCAAGGAGTTATCAGAGGAACTAAGGGGTTACCCTATTTTTGCCGCTTAGGTCAGCGGATTTGTAAATTTGAAACTGTAATGACCATTTTGAGTTGTAAATAACTTGTAAACGTTTTTATGGGCCCATGAACAATTTTATGTTTTAAATAAAATATATGATTTCCTTTTAATTGGTTTTTCACCTTAGCCTGTTAATAATACCTAGAAGCACGTTTTTAACCAAAAAACTCGGGTAACGAGTTAAATTTTCGGTTCACCGCTCACCGTAACTGTTCTGGGGTAACTAGGGCGTTACAGTCTCCAAGTGATTCTCTTCTCTTGTCTTCCTCTTTTAATATCCTTCCTCCTATTTTTTTCCTTTTCTTCTTCTTCATTCTCCACTGATAAGTTCCAAATTTGTCTATTTTTAATTAATTATTATTCTATAATTATGCACTTGATTATTTATTTATATATGTTGAATTAGTTTATTTTGTGTTTCAAGGATTTTCAAGACATTTGGGTGAAAAATAATGAATTTGGGATGTTTTACAAGCAATGGTTAAACTCGAAATTATAAGTCTGAAACTTCACACTTGATTTTGATAATTTTCCAATACTCTTTTGGAAATCTTTCAAGAAATACAAGTTTTAAATATTTTTTCTTACCTTTCCATAGCTTTTTGAATCGTCAAATTCCAAGTTATATCGAGGAAATTATGGTTAAAATACTTTCAATCGCCGCAGTAGAAGAAAACTGAAAAACGGAAAAATTTCTACGGCTACGGCCAGCCTTATTTCAAGGCGCGACCAGCAATGTCCCGGACTGCGACCGAAGCCTGATTTTCTGGAAAATACATTTTCTAATGGCTGCGGACGCCAAGAAACATTGGTCATGGCTGGCGATCGATTTTTTCCTTAGTTTTTTAATTTTAAATGTATTTTTGAAAGGGCTATTAAAGGGGTTATGGATAACTTTTATAATAATTTTGGATTGCGAAGTTTAGAGGCTAGAGCAGCAGATGAGGAGAAATGACATCAGCATAACATTCTTTAATCTAGTGTTTCTTTCTTCTCAAAACTCTTTTATTTTCATTGAATATTTATGTGTATGAACATGAATATGATTATGGAGTAGTTTTATTTATAGTTAAGCTTATTTCAAAACCCTAGACATGAGATATTGAATGTATTGATGAATTTTATTTCTTATATTCCCTTATATTAAATTGTTTCTATTTTTCTATTTGAATGTTATGAATCTTGTAAGATCTTGTTAGGTGGCCAACTAATTAGGATTTTGCATTGTTCTACTTTCATCTTAGGACTAGTATTCACCTAATAGTTTAGGATTTTAAGTAGAGTGATAAATTACAATTAGGATATTGTGAAGAGTATTTTGATTGTGATGAAAAATAGAAACTAGGTTAAATGAATTGCATGCTTAATGAATTTGTTGCCTAGATTAACCTGTTTCCATAGAGTGTAATGATTTTACTAGGTTAAATAGATCGCATGCTTAATGAGTTTATTGTTGAGTAAAAAGGGTTAATTAAGAGCGCTTAGCTTTGATTAAGTATAATATGGAAACTGGGATAATTGGTTGCTTAATTGGGAATAGGGAATATTATTCGTCATTGTTGATAGATTGATTGTCGAAGGTGGAGAGTAATTCTTAACTATTTCTTTAATATCGTTCTATCCTTAGTTATTTAATCTTTGATCTTTATTTCATTTTATGGAATTCCAATTTCCATAGTGTCAGATAAAGACTTCAAATTTACTTCAAAATTCTAGCAAAGCTTGCACAAGGCTATGGGGACAAGATTGAAATTTCGTACATCTTTTCACCCACAAGCAGATGGACAAACAGAAAGGACTATACAGACTCTTGAAAATATGCTAAGAGCTTGTGTTCTGGACTTTGAAGGATCATGGAGTAAGTATTTGCCACTGATTGAATTTGCTTAAAACGCAGTTATCGGGAAACTATAAGTGTTTACCGAGTTTTTCAGAAACTAAATAATAAAAGATAAGAGAGATTAAAGAGAAAGGGTTTAGGAGTCGTAAGCAAGATTTTTACGTGGTTGGGGCGTTAATGAGCCTTAGTCCACGAGACAGTTGTATTAGAGCTTAGAGAATCTATAACAATGGAGTTTTCTCTTAGTTTTAGCAGAGTAATTGTATATACGCTAAAAAAAAGGTCCCTTCTCGAGTGCTCTGTTACATGTATTTATAGGTTCACAGGTGCACCGGGCTGACCCGGGCCCAATAAAGGTATAAATACTGCTGGCTTCTCTACCGGAAGCCCAATACAGAAGAATTAAAACATAAAAGAAAAACATTAACTTGAGCCCATTGGGCCAGCCCAAACCATATCTATCATCCGACAAATTGGAGCTTTTGGTCTGGGCATCTCGAGTTATGAGGAGATTTAGGGGACAAGATCAGTCAGAGCAGTGGCGGCACAGGTCTGAACCAGCGGCGTACAATCCCGAGGTGGCTGATAACTCTATGGTATAGAGTTATTTTTATTAACTTTAAACTTGATTTTTCGTGAAAAGAGTAATGAATGTGATGTTGTTTGTAAGTTTGATTAGTTTTTTTTTTTTTTTTTAGTTAGTGTACTAATTTAGGAGTCTTTTAAGTTGTTAGAGTTAAATGTAATTAATTAATTAATTATGCTTGTTTTGTTGTTTAGGAAAGGAATTTTTGAATTGCCAAGGGAAAGAAAGGAATTCGAGGCCAAAGTGAACACTAAAGCTGGAAATGCTTCTGATTTGCTGGAGAACAAAATGCTATAGCATTTCTGGGGACTGGGAAATGACGTGGACAAAATACTAGCAGGAATTTCTTCATCTAATTCAGCGCCTATGTGGCAGTCACTTAAAATTATGTCAGCTGGCTGATGTGGATTGGACTAGTGGGCCAAAGAGAAGAAATTGGGCTTTCTAATTGAGGGTAATGGAAATTGTACCCTAGGGAGGAGAAGAAAACAAGTACAGCCGCATAGAGTGAGAAAGGAGGACATTAACTCAGCTGAGAGAGGAGAGAAGGAATATTGCAGAGAGATATACACAGAAAACCAAGTACCCATAAGAGGATATCCACGAGAAAAGAAGGAGGAGGACGAAAGCATACTTTGATTCTACTTCTTCTTCTTCTTCTATCTTTTCCTTTTCTGTAGTATATACTCTTAATTCTATATTTTGTGAAACTGAAGTATTAGTCATGGATGAACAAACTCTGTTTTGGATTGTAATTACTGGTTTGAGCATGAGCTAAACCTTTTGAGATTTGAATAGCTATGAACCCCTATGCTTGTGATTAATTAATGTGAATGCATGAGTTTAGCAATTTTGCCTTTGTTCATTCAAGTGAGCTTACTGTTATTTAATTGTTATTAATTGGCCATGAGTAACAATTTGCTAAGCTAGATTTGGTTCTGGAAAGGCTAAATCTAGTGGATATAATAACTTGGATGATGCAAGAGAATTTCCATGTTTAGGTTGTTCTTAGTAAGTAAGATAGGAATATTTTACTACGTTGCATAACTTGAGAATTGGAGTTTAATTGATGTTCTGCAACCTGATTAAATATAGGAATATATTAAATTAAGTAGTAGAACATAATCAGTGAGTTTTGGAAAAATCTCACGAGAAATTCTAGAATTCTGTTAACTCTGTGCAACTTTGCTGAAAGAAATGCTGTAACAACTGGGCAAATTAGACATAGGGGGGATTTAGCTATTCAAGTCTATCATTCCATAGATACTTTTTCTTGCAATTATTTTTCCAGTAATTGTAGCCACATTTTAAGCAGGTTTTATTTACAGTCATTTAAATTTAGATTCATTACCCAATCATTCCCATATTTTCCATTTATTTTAAGTTGTTAATTAGTTGGTTTTACATTGAATTTTGTTTGCAATCCCTGTGGAGACGATCTTACTTATCATTATATTACTTGTGTGACTGCGTATACTTGCGTATATTAATTTTCACAACAATTTTTTGGCGCCGTTGCCAGGGATTGAAATTAAAATTGTGTATTATCAACTATTTTGCAATTTATTTCTGTTTGTTTGGTTCTAATTCTGCTTGTTTGGGCTGTGTGTTTTTCAAGATTAATTTAGTGCATGAACGAACAAGAAGAATTTGAACTTGCTCCTATTGACCCCGAAATTGAACGCACTTTTAGACAAAGGAGAAAGGCACAAAAGGCTAAAAGCCGCTGCAACATGGCTGAAAATGTTGGAGAAGCAGGGGGTGCGCATAACATGGCTAATCATATTGCCTTGGCGGATGATAGAGCCAGAGCAATAAGGGAATACGTTGCCCCTATGTTCAACAAGCTCAATCCAGGCATTGTGAGGCCCGAAATTCAAGCACCTCAGTTTGAGCTCAAACCTGTCATGTTCCAAATGCTCCAAACAGTTGGTCAATTTAGTGGGTTGCCAACGGAAGATCCTCAACTCCATCTTCGCTCATTTTTGGAGGTGAGTGATTCTTTCAAGCTACAAGGAGTAAGTGAAGAGGCACTAAGATTGAAGTTGTTCCCGTTCTCTTTAAGGGATCGAGCTAGATCATGGCTCAACACCCTTCCTCCCGATTCGGTGACAAATTGGAACGAATTGGCTGAAAAATTCTTAAGGAAGTACTTCCCTCCCACTAGAAATGCAAAGTTTCGAAGTGAGATTATGTCTTTTCAGCAATTGGAAGATGAGTCCACTAGTGAAGCTTGGGAAAGATTCAAGGAGTTGTTGAGAAAGTGTCTGCACCATGGTATCCCTCATTGCATACAAATGGAGACATTTTACAATGGTCTCAATGCAGCCTCTCGGATGGTATTGGATGCTTCAACCAATAAAGCCATTCTTTCCAAGTCTTACAATGAAGCATTCAAGATTTTGGAAAGGATTGCAAGCAATAACTATCAATGGTCAACCACTAGAGCCCCTACAAGTCGAAAGGTGGCGGGAGTTCTTGAAGTTGATGCGTTAACCGCTCTAACCGCTCAAATGGCCTCAATGACCAACATTCTAAAGAACATGAGTTTGGGAGGGAACATACAGCCAGCCGCTACCATTCAAAGTGCAGAAACCTCATGTGTTTATTGTGGAGACGGACATACTTTTGAGAATTGCCCTTCGAATCCAGCCTCGGATTGCTATGTGGGTAATCAAAATTTCAACCGCAACAACAACATATATTCAAACTCTTACAATCTAGCATGGAGACATCATCCAAACCTGTCATGGGGGGGTCAAGGAGCAAGTTCAAGTGGAGCACCAGCACAAGGAAAACAATCATTTCCACCGAGGTTTCCTCAACAACCAAGAGCTCAACAACCTCACCAATCTCAAGGCTCTCAATCAAGTTCTTTGGAGAGTTTAATGAGAGATTATATGGCCAAGAATGATGTTGTAATTCAAAGTCAAGCAGCCTCTCTCCGGAATCTTGAAATTCAATTGGGGCATTTGGCGAATGATCTGAAAAATAGGCCCCAAGGTTCCTTGCCTAGTGATACCAAGAATCCAAGGAGGGATGGCAAAGAACAATGCAAGGCAATCAATCTACGGAGTGGGAAAAATCTGGAAGTGAATGAGGAAGAAACAAAGGGCAGTAAGGAGCCCACTTCAATCCAAACCGAGGGGGAAACGAGTAAAAAACCAACAAGTGCAGCTGCTGAATTCTCCCCAGTTGATACAGCATCGGATCAGCATTCTACTGCAGAAAAGACTTTACACAAGCCACCTCCGCCATTTCCTCAACGATTCAAAAAACAGCAGCAAGATGGCCAATTCAGGAAGTTTCGGGATGTTTTGAAGCAGCTCCATATCAACATTCCCTTGGTGGAAGCTTTGGAGCAAATGCCCAACTACGTGAAGTTTTTTAAAGACATTTTGACAAAAAAGAGGAGGCTCGGTGAATTCGAAACAGTTGCTTTAACAGAGGGCTGTAGTGCTATGTTGAAAAGTAAAATTCCTCCTAAATTAAAAGATCCGGGCAACTTTACAATTCCATGCTCCATTGGTGGGAAAGTGTGGGAAGAGCTTTATGTGATTTGGGTGCTAGTATTAATCTAATGCCCATGTCGATTTTCAAGAAATTGGGCATTGGAGAAGTTAGGCCAACCACGGTTACCTTGCAATTGGCAGACCGGTCGATGGCTTATCCGGAAGGAAAAATTGAAGATGTACTAGTGCAAGTTGACAAGTTCATATTTCCGGCTGATTTCATCATTCTTGATTATGAAGCGGATAGAGATGTACCAATCATATTGGGGAGGCCATTTCTTGCTACCGGGAGGACTTTGATTGATGTGCAAAATGGAGAACTTACCATGAGGGTGAATGATCAACAAGTGACCTTTAGTGTTTTCAAAGCCATGAAGTTTCCGGATGACATCGAAGAATGCTCTAGATTGAGTGTAATTGAGACACTTGTGGCTGAAACTTTTCATAACGAAATTCGCAAGGCTGATTTGGGGGTGAATATCTTTGAAGATGATGAAGAATTTAGCAAAGAGGAGGAGTCCCAAGTCACAAGGGTAGAGTCCAGCAAACCAACCATGAAATTCAACAAACCTTATGAGTCTCTAAACCTATCGGAAGGGAATTTCAAGCCTCCAAAGCCTTCCATTCAAGAACCACCAAAGCTAGAGTTGAAACCTTTGCCGAGCCACTTAAAATATGCTTACTTGGGGGACAATGAAACGCTGCCTGTGATTATTTCAGCATTGTTGGGAGCTGAAGCTAAAAGTTTGTTGCTAGAGGTGTTGAAAGAGCATAAGAAAGCAATTGGCTGGACTATGGCAGACATAAAAGGCATTAGCCCGACATTTTGTATGCACAAAATATTGCTGGAAGCTGGCTGTAGTAACTCTATTGAGCAGCAGCGAAGGTTGAATCCCATCATGAAGGAAGTGGTTCGAAAAGAAGTGATCAAGTGGCTCGATTATGGCATTGTGTACCCGATTTCAGACAGCTCATGGGTCAGCCCGGTTCAATGTGTCCCTAAAAAGGGAGGAGTTACAGTGGTGACTAATGACAACAATGAATTGATTCCCACAAGAACGGTGACTGGTTGGCGAGTTTGCATGGACTATAGGAAGCTGAATAATGCCACTCAGAAGGACCATTTTCCGCTGCCATTTATTGACCAAATGCTTGATCTGTTGGCAGGAAAAGAGTTTTATTGTTTTCTTGATGGATACTCAGGTTATAACCAAATCTCTATTGCTCCGGAAGACCAAGAAAAGACAACATTCACGTGTCCCTACGGCACCTTTGCCTTTACAATGATGCCGTTTGGATTATGCAATGCTCCTACCACTTTCCAAATGTGTATGATGGCGATTTTTTCAGATATGGCAGAAAACATTCTTGAGATCTTCATGGATGACTTCTCGGTATTTGGGGAGTCTTTTGACAATTGTTTAGCTAATTTGGAGAAGGTGTTGATAAGATGTGAGGAGACCAACTTGGTTTTAAATTGGGAGAAATGCCATTTTATGGTGAAAGAGGGCATTATTTTGGGCCATAAAGTATCTCACAAGGGCATTGAGGTAGATAAAGCAAAGCTGGAAGTGATTGAAAAGCTACCACCACCCACCACGGTCAAAGGCATTAGAAGCTTTTTGGGGCATGCGGGGTTCTATCGAAGATTCATAAAGGATTTTTCGAAGATTTCAAAGCCTCTTTGTTCATTGCTGGAGCAAAACCGACAGTTTGAATTCACCAAAGAATGTCATGATGCATTTTTGACTTTGAAGAAGGCTTTAGGTTCAAACCAACCAAAAACTCAACAATTCACAAAGTCCAATTCTAAGCTTAAAAACTCAAAACTTCAAACTTAGATTACCTTTGATTGGGTTGTTTTCCGTCAAATCCTTCGGTTAAGAGGCTTCTACTCTTTCCTAGAATCGCTATGCCTCGACCCTCGCTTGATTCTGACTCCTAGAACTCAAAATTCCTTCAAGAAAGCTTCGAACAGTAAAATAAGCTATCGGGAAGGGAGAGAGAGATTTTCTAACGTACGTTCTTATCTGACAAGCTACTTCAAGCTTAAGTAACCTCAAATAAAACCTAGGGCTTGGAGTCCCGAAAACACCCCCGGGGACATTATAGTCAAAACTTCCAGAATTCCATCCTGATCTCAAATACTCCTAATTTATCATCAAATAAACATTTCTATTACCCCGAACTTCACCCCGTTATGACAAAATTGCTAACTCATAATATGATCGTCTCATGTCGAATAGATCGAATATATCTCCATAATAATAAAATCTCATTCACAAATTACAGCATACACCCAGTTTACAAATATGCCATCAACAGGCCAAATTACCAAAATGCCCTTATGATTATATATACACCCATATGCATGCATTTTATCATCATGTAATAATATAATTCACATTAACATGCATATGATCATTTAATACCATGATAAATCAATTATGGCCCTCCCGGCCTCCTAATCAAGGTCCTGAACCCTATTAGGAAATTTGGGGCATTACATCCTCGATGAGATCTAAGGACTCCTAGAGTAAGGCGTGGTTCTGGGCGGGATCGTACGTGTATCTTCGGTGATACGGGACAGTCGTCTCGACATGGATGACGGCTTCTGTAATGCCCCGGATTCCCTATTATGGTTAATGGCTGGATTAGTAGGCCGGGAGGGCCATAACTGTATAATTATGCCATTAAATGTGTTTATGCATGTTTATGAGAATTATATTATCATATGATGTTAAATGCATGCTTGTGAGTCCATATTTGTTTACAGGGGTATTCTGGTAATTTGGCCCGTTGAGGGTATAATTGAATATTTGTTTGTATGATAATGATATACTGTGAGACCACATTATAATGTGGATTGGTTCGAGTATTTCGACATGAGACGATCTTAGAACATGATTTATCGGTTTGGTCATAACAGGTTTGAGCTCGGGGCTCGTGGTGAGTCCCGGGGTGATAGTAAAGGTTATAGCGTTACCGGGGATTTTAGGGTAACGGGTTATGAAATATTGGTGTTTGAGGATATTGAGATTAGCGGGAATTGGGAAGTGTTAATTATAATTAACGGGTTTAGCGGAATGTACCAATTTTTCCCTTGGGGTGGCTTTGGAGATTTAAGATGACATAAGGGGTATTTTGGTCTTTTTGGAAGGATATATGTGACTAAGTAACTTAGAAGGCTGTAGATTAAAACAGAGGGAAACAGGGGTTAGTTTTTTCTCTTCCCGTACCTTCTCATAGCCTCATCTTCTTCATTGCCTTCTTTGAGAGTTTTGAGTTCTTGGTGGAGGTTCAAGCTAGAGGAACTTAGGGCTGGGTTGGAGACTTGGTTCTGCTTGTGTGGGAAGTTCAAAACAGGTTCTAAGGTAAGCTTTGACCATTGAATTCAAGTTAAACTCTGTTTTTGTTCTAGCTTTTGAATCACGAGTTTTGGTGTGGAAAGTGTGAAGCAAAGAGGATTTTAATGTTAGTTTGATTGGGGTTTGGTGTGAGTGAGATAAGGATGTTGTTTGGGGGTTCAATTACATGTTTGGAGAAGGTTCTATGATGGTTTGAGAGACTAGTTTGAGAGAAAAACGAACAGGGAGAAAACCTGGTTCGCGTGTGGCCGTTCTAGCTTTTCTGGGCCGTGCCGCGGCCCATGCGCGTCTGGAAGGTGGGGGGGCCTCTTTGTTTGGGGCGTGCCGCGGCACAGCTTTTGGGGGCCGCGGCCCATAAGGCCAAAATTTTCTAAAAGTGGTTTTTAGCTTAGGGATTCAAACCATAGGCCTCGGGGTTGGACCTAGTACCCGGTTGGGTAGTATTTGAGGTCTCGGGGGCTGGGATTTGGTTTGGTAACCCTCAGTTATCATTTTTATTGATGAATCCTATATTTTGGTTATGACCAGGTGACCGTCGAGGAATTTAAAGGTTGATCGTTCTTAGGGGTCGTTCATATTATAATACTCACTCGGACCAGAGGTAAGAAAACAGTGTGTGAATACGGTTGCACCCTGTATAGGTATATGACATGCGTGGTTTGATACTTGAGGCATGTTGGTTGATATATGTGGACATGGATTGCATATTAAATGTTGTTGAACGTTGTTTACCTGTTTGAGACACTGACTAGTCAGGGACCGACTCTAAAGTCGAGAATTATGTATTGAATGGCTCTATAGCATTAATGTCAGACCGACTCTAAGGTCGAGAAACTTATAAGCGCTTGCCTGGCTTACAACCAGATGAATATAGCCAAGGTATATGACCCCGGTGACTGTTTGTCACATGGCTAAGGGACGTTGTCCATAGTTTCGACTCCAGAGTCGTGAGGAAGGTTATGTTGGTGACTAATCACCATACACCTGTCCTAAACAACTTATGAACGATTCACTTCTCAGTTAAGCCCTGGTGACCCTATCCTCACATGGCTAGAGGGAGCGATGCTCATTATTGTGACGTCTGGCTATTGTCACCTATTTGTTGGACTGATAGTCCTGAATGGTTATTATGATCGTTGTTGATATTATATCATGCTTTATTATGTTTTCTTGCTGGGCCTCGGCTCATGGGTGCTACGTGGTGCAGGTAAAGGGAAGGAAAAGCTTGGCCAACCCTGAGTGGAGAGCTTGGGCGATGTGATGTACATACAGGGCCGCTTGACCGCCACGGTCAAGGAGTTCTCAGAGGGACTAGGGGTTTACCCTATTTTTGCCGCTTAGGCCGGCGGGGATTGTATATTTGGAACTGTAGCAACTCTTTTGTAACTTGAACTACTTGTAAACATTTTAAAAAGGCTCATGAGCAGTTTATTTACTTAATGAAAAGTACCCTTTCCTTTTTACTGGTTTTTACACCTTAACCTGTTAACGACACTTAGATCACGTTTTTAGCCAAAGGACTCGGGTAGCGGGTCAAATTTCTGGTTCACCGTTCTCCGTAACTGTTCTGGGGTAGCCAGGGCATTACAGCTTCGCATCCATAGACCATGGAGTAAGGAGTGTGCTTGGTAGATGTCCTTTCGGTGGTCCGGTAAGCCCACAACACACGGGGCAACTCTTCGGGCCACTTGCTTTTGCAGGCTTGGAGTTTTTTCTTTAACGTCCCTTTCAAGATTTTGTTGACGGCCTCTGGTTGCCCATTTTCTTGGGGCCTGGCGACTGTGGAGAAGCTTTTGACGATACCATCTCTTTCACATAAATCTGTGAAGTGGATGATGTCGAACTGCTTCCCGTTATCGGATACAATCTTATAGGGAAGCCCGTACCGACACATAATATTGTTGATGATGAAATCCAGGGCCTTCTTCAAGGTGATTTTATTCATGGGCCCCGCCTCAACCCACTTGGTATAGTAGTCGACGGCCACGATGGCGTATTTCACCCCTCCCTTCCCGGTCGGGATCGATCTTACCAGATCGATTCCCCGCACCGTGAAAGGCTAGGGGCTAGTCATCAGGGTTATTTCTGTTGGAGGGGCTCGCGGGACCTTCGCGTATCTTTGGCACTGCTCGCACTTGTGGACGTAGTCAATACATTCTTTCTTCATGGTTGGCCAGAAATATCCTTGGAGCATGATCTTTTTGGATAGACTGAGTCCGGCTGTGTGGTCTCCGCAGAAGCCTTCGTGCACTTCATGCATGATTGCGCTCAGTTCAGTCCCGGACACGCACCTGAGGTATGGCATGGAAAACCCCATGTGGTAGAGTTTTTCGTCCATCATGACATATCTATGGACCTGGTACTGAAGCTTCTTGGCTGCGGCCTTGTTCCCTGGCACCCCACCAGTTGTCAGATAGTGGACAAGGGGTCCCATCCAAGACGTGGAGTGGTCAATGGCATTGATCACAGAGACTTGAATGCTTGGCATGGGGAGATGGTTAACGGGGACCAGTCCGAACAGCTCCGCTTCGACATCGGTGGCTAATGTTGCTAGTGTGTCTGCGAATACATTTTGCACTCTGGGGATCTGGCGGTAGGAGTGCCTCTTGAACGCTTGCATCATTTCTCTCGTCTAAGTGACATAAGCCACCATTCTCTTCCCTTTGGTTTGATATTCTCCTGAGACTTGCCTGAAAACCAGCTGGGAATCACTGTAGATCTCCAGGTTCGTGGCTCCTACTTCCCGGGCTAGACGCAACCTGACTAGCATGGCCTCGTGCTCGACCTCGTTGTTCGATGCCTTGAAATGGAAACGCAAGGCGTTTTGCAACTGGTGTCCTTGCGGCAACACTAGGATGATTCTGACCCCTACTCCATTCTCGCTCGAGGCCCCGTCCATGAACACCTTCCATACGGGCGTCGTGGGGTCTGCGGGATCGTCCCCCTGGGTGATCCCGGAACATTCCACGATGAAGTCGGCTAGGGCTTGCCCCTTGATTGAGACTCTAGGAACGTAGGCTATATCGAACTGACTTAGTTCCATGACCCACTTTAAGAGTCTCCCTGACGACTCGGGCTTCTGCAACACTTGCTACAAGGGGTGGTTGGTTAGAACTTTTATAGTGTGGGCCTAGAAGTAAGGCCGGAGTTTTCGAGACACCATCAGCAGACAAAATGTCAACTTTTCAATTAGCAGATACCGTGACTCAGCCCCGAACAACCTTTTACTCACGTAGTATACCAAGAGTTGGGCTTTTTCCTCCTCCCGCACTAGTGTGGCGCTGATCGCGTGCTCGGTCACTGCCAAATAGAGATATAGAGGCTCTCCGTCCACCGATTTCGCCAATATCGGTGCTTGGGCCAGGTGCTTATTCATCTTTTGAAAAGCCTTTTCGCACTCGACTGACCAATTGAAACGTTGGCTTCCCCGAAGAACATTGAAGAACGGGATGCACTTGTCCGTGGCCTTAGAGACGAAATGGCTTAGGGCGGCTATCCGCCCGGTCAGACTTTGCACGTCTTTATGCTTCCGAGGAGAGGGCATATCAATCAGTGCATTGATCTTGTCCGGATTGGCTTCTATTCCCCTGGAAGCTCACTATGAACCCCAAGAACTTCCCGGAGGCCACACCGAAAGTTCATTTCTTAGTGTTTACCGAGATTTTCGGAAACTATATTAATGAATATTATTTAAGAGTAACGATAAGAAAAGTAGAAGTTTAACACGGGATTTTTACGTGGTTGGGGCGTTAATAAGCCTTAGTCCACGAGTCAGTAGTATTAGAGCTTGGAAAGCCTTTTATAATGGAGTTTCTCTCTATATTTTGACAGAGTAACTGTATACTAGTTGAAGAGAGATCCTTTTTCTAGTGTTCTATAGCTTGTATTTATAAGCTTATGGGAACACTGGGTCTGGGCCGGGTGTGACCCGGGCTCATCAGAGATATGGATACTCTTGACCTTTCTAGTGGGAGCCCAAGATAAAAGATAAAACATACATGAATTTCAGACCAGTTAAGGCCCAATAAGTTGGCCCAAGAGCTATATTTCGCCCGACAAAACGATTCTTTTGGTCTGGACACTTCGAGTTACGAGGCAGATTCAGAGGACAAGACCAGTCAGAGTACTGGGCAACGCAGATCTGAAACAACGGCACGCAATCCCGAGGTGGCCTTTTCCGCAGGTGAAAAGTAGGGACAACGCCCACGCGGAGTGGGGCAGCTTCAGGGTCCTGGACGCTTGGTCCCACCAACCGGGGACGATGTGATCCGGGTCCATTTACCTTTGTCCCTCTTCATTTACCACAGGCCCGGACCGTTACCAGGGTCCGGGACCAGGACGCGTATGTCGTGGGGGGTTCGAACTGTCTGTACGTCTTCCGGATGACTGTCCCGGATGACGGGAGATGAATGATCATACCAGACCTCCTTGTGGGCCCAGAAGTGCACCCAGGCCCGTGCCCCTCTTGGACATTCCCATACCAAGAGGCCTTGTGTCGGGCCCACATTTTTAACAGCCCCTGACCATGGGCCTGGACGAATGTTTCCGGGTCCACGCAGGAAATGGGGATACACTTAGGATTCAGCTTCATCCCATACTTTCGAATGATTGCGAAGGCCTCAGCCAGGTCGTCCGAATGTTTCCTGGAGGTCTTGGATTTGACCAGCATATCGTCAATGCAGATGTAACGCCCTAAACTCTAGGGACCGTTACGGTGTGCCTTGTAAACAGTGGTAAACTCGCTAATCGAGTCATTTGGCCAAAATCGTGTAACTAAGTATGATTAGCGGTTTAAGGATTAAAATTTTTGGATAAGATATAACGTTTCATTAGAACGTTTAATATATATATGTTGGGATCCCAAAATTATAATTTAAGAGTCTACTACAAGAAAATATTTACAACAAGCCGTTCTATGCGGCAAAACAGGGTTTAACCCTAGTCCCTTCTCAACCTCGGCCGTGGTGGACGAGCAGCTGCATATGTACACCTCATCACCTAAGCTCTCCAACTCAAGGATGGTTCAGCTTTCTTTTGCCTTTACCTGCACCACATAGCACCCGTGAGCCGAAGCCCAGCAAGAAAACACAATATAACATGATATAATATCAACAATGTTCATAACAGTTACTCAAGACTTTCAGTCTGAACAAATAGGTGACAATCTCAAAAGTCACTAATATGGGGACAGCACCCTTTAGCCATGTGACGATAGGATCACCAGGGCATAACAGATAAGTGAGCATCTCACTAGCTTTAGCAAGATTGGTGCATGGTGATCAGTCACCAACATAACCTTCCTCGTGACTCTAGAGTCACAACTATGGAACATCGTTCCCTAGCCATGTGACAAGCAGTCACCTGGGCCATATGCCCTGGCTTTGAATAACTAGTCTTGGACTAGACAAGCGCTTATAATTTTCTTCGACCTTCTGGTCGGTCCAGCATTAATACCCCATATGAGTCATTCAACACTGATATTGATTAGATCTAATATTCATTTTGTAATATCCAACATTTTCATAATACATTTATTTATTATAAATCAGAGTTTTAATACATAAAATGTACAAGTTTACAAATTTAAGAAATAGTAATGGAAAAATAGTGTTTAAAATATGATTTTATGTTTTTAAGGAGATTAAAGAGAGAGAAACTTGAGTAGTCAAGTATTGGACCCAAATGTCATATAATTTTAATTGGAGATTTTTATAAAATTAAGAAAGTTTTGCTAAAGGGCTTGTTTGAAAAGAATTTTAGTATTTTGGGTCCAAGTGTAATTTTAAAAATAAATTTAAAAAAAAAAAGAAAAGAAAAGGCTTCGGCCTTTCTTTTTTTACCCGAGCCCCTCTCTCTCTCTCTCTCTCTCTCTCTCTCTCTCTCTCTCTCTCTCTCTCGCGTGCGTGCGTCTACCCGACCACCGAGCGTCCACCGGCGATCACCGTTTATAGCCACTGTAACGCCCTGGCTACCCCAGAACAGTTACGGTGAACGGTGGACCGGAAATTTGACTCATTGCTTGAGTCCTTTGGTCAAAAACGTGCTCTAAGTATGATTAACAGGTTAAGGTACAAAACCAATAAAAAGGAAATGGAGATTTTATTACAAACTGCTCTGCAGAGCTAAACAAAACATTTACAAGTGGTTCTCAGTACAAAATGGTCACTATAGTTGTAAAGTTACAGTTCCGCCGACCTAAGCGGCAAAAATAGGGTAAACCCCCTAGTTCCTCTGAGAACACCTTGGCCGTGGTGGTCAAGCGGCCGCATATGTACACAACACCACATCAGCTCCCCACTCAAGGCTAGGTGCGCTTTTCTTTCCCTTTACCTGCACCACATAGCACCCATGAGCCAAAGCCCAGCAAGAAAACATAACATTCCTCATAAACATTATCACATGATTATCATTATAATCATACTGAACATAAAGCTTTCAACAAGCAAATGAACATCACATGATTTAAGCAGGAGAGTGGCTGTTAGGTAAGCCACTAGCCTCCAAGCTCTCTTTTCTAGCAAGAGAGTGGCTGATAGGAAAGCCACTAGCCTTCAAGCTCTGTTTTGTAGCGGGAGAGTGGCTGATAGGTAAGCCACTAGCCTCCAGGCTCTGTTTGTTCATCGACCCTCAGGGTCGGTCAGGCATTAATGCTCCTTGAGTCATTCAATGCTAATGGTCGATTAGATCTAATCTCTGTTGGCTTGCGTGTTTCACGCTAAGGCCGTTCTGACAAGTAAGTCAGCGCTTCCTGACCTGTGTCCAGTAACACTGCCGAGCCTGACAAGTAAGTCACAGCCTCACAGCTGATACTAACACTTTTGTCGATTCTGTATCCAATCCATGTCCATATTTATACAATCAACATGCCTCACAAATATCCATGCATGTCACACTTTGGGTGCAGTTTTCTTACCTTTGATTCGAGCTAGAATGAGCAAAAGAACAACCTTTGAGAACAGTTTAGCTTTTAGTCCTTTAGCGGTTACCTAATCACAACACATTTAGGATACCATTAATAATCAAGATAATCAAGGGTCTCAAACCATAATCTAACCTCCAAGAGATCAATCCAAGCTAATCCAAGTAGCAAGGACACTCCTGAGGCCTAAAACTAGGTTTACGGGGTCAAAACGAGCAAACGGGGCGAAAACAGGGCAAGGGCTGCGACCCTAGCACCTTGGGCCGCGGCCCCCAGGGTTCCCAGAGGCTAGGGCCGCGGCGCTCAGCAGGCACAAGGCCTCCACCTGCTTCTTCAAAGAAGGGCCGCGGCGCCTCAAGAACAGGGCCGCGGCGCTCCACCCTGGGCCATTCCCAACCGCGTTTCTAACACTCCAAAGCCTCCAAAATCATCCCTAAACATTCCCCAATCATCAAAACAAAGTTCCCAAGCTTCCCCATGCATCAAAACTCTCAAAACCCAAGGCTCGAACGAACCGAAAACTCAACAATTCACAAAATCAATTCAAAGCTTAGAAACTCGGAAAAACTCAAAACTTAAACTTCGATTACCTTCAATTGGGTTGTTTTCCGTCGAATCCTTCGGTTAAGAAGCTTCTAATCTTCCCTAGGATCGCTATGCCTCGATCCTCACTTGATTCCGACTCCTAGAACTCAAGATTTCGTCAAAAAGGCTTAAACGGTAAAACGAACTTTGAAAAGGGAGAACGGAAGGTTTCCTTATCGTATGTTCTATCTGATAAGCTACTTCAACCTTAAATAACCTCAAATAAAACCTAATGCTCGGGGTCCCGAAAACACCCCCGGGGACATTATAGTCAAAACCTCCGAAATTCCACCTTGATCTCAAATATTCCCAATTTATCATCAAATGAACATTTCTATTACCCCAAAATTGACCCCATTATGGTAAAACCGCTAATCCACTAAAAATAACCGTCTCATGTTGCTTAGCTCGAATATATCTCCATAATAATAGAATCTCATTCACAAATCAAGTTATGCACCCAAATACACAAATTACCCTCAACGGGCCAAATTATCACCATACCCCTGTAATTGTAAATATGGACTCATATGCATGCATTTCACATCATATCATAATATAATCAACATATACATACATTTACTCAATTAATAACATAATTAAGCAAGTATGGCCCTCCCGGCCAACTCTTCATGCTGTTAAACTTATCGGAGAATTCGGGGCATTACAGCCACGCGCCGGACCGTTGGATTCAGAGGCCTCCGAACTATCGACCACGCGGGAATCTAGAGCTCACTCACAGATTAAACACCTCAACTGGTCGATTTAAGTTCGGCCACCCCGCGACTTCAAAGTTGCGATTCGGCCACCTCGGGCATCCGTTTGCCGATCCGTCACCACCATCGTATTCCTCGTGTTGTGGGCTTCAAAACCCAATAACTGGTTCCTACATCTACCATAGTTGGGTGGTGGGCCCACCGCGATCCCCCGTAGACCGACGGTCGAAACTTAGTGTTCGAGGTTTTGAAGTACGTTTTGAGTCTCAGAAAATCATCGTTTGACTTGTTGTGGAACCCGATCACTTTGGTATAATTTCTTTGATCTGTATATTGTGATTTAATTGTGATTGATTAGAATAATTGTTACTATGTGTATTTATAGTATATAATTATATATTCTTGATATATGGAATATTTTTCTGTAATTATACTGGCTGTCTGGGATTATATGTATTTTTTATACAGGTTTTGATTTTGGAGTTGTCCACTTTATAGCCGTTGTGCTGTCCAATTTTCTAGAAAATATTAAATAAATTATAAAAATACATATTTAATTGATTTTCCATTAATATGGAAATTATTATGATTAATTAATTTTAATTATTATTGTTATTGTTTTGTTAAGTAAATCAAAAATACAAATTCATATATATATATATATGAAAAGTGTGATTTATAGTAAACCTATTATTTAACCATTATTATTGTATATTAATATTTTTATTAATATTTGAATATTAAAATAATATCAAATATTAGTTTCTTACAGTTATTGATATTTGTAAGACCGGTGAATTTTGGAGAAAGTATATTTATTATATCACTGGAATTGATATTATGACTAATTAATAATAATATAAATATTTATATTTATATTATTATCATTATATTGATTATTACAATTTTATGTTAAAAATATGATTTCTTTTATAAAATGACTATTTGAATATATATACATTCATATATGTATTGTTATTGAGGTATTTTGTTATTATTATTGAAATAAGTTTATTTATAGATGATAATTATTATTGTTGTTGTTGTTGTTATTATTATTATTATCATGAGAGTACATTATTAAATGAGCAATGTTTTATATGAAGAGTTATTTGTATTACGTTGATAATAATTATTATTATCATTCATATAGTTTATGGTATTGTTAATATACACTATCAATAGTGTATATTTACGATTTTTATAGAATTTAATAAATGATTTGCCTTGAATAAGATTTGTATGGATTTGATTGATTGACCCTTGCTGAGCAATTTTAAAATAAGCTAAGGACCTAAGGTAAGTAAATCTCACCTTTTGTGCTTAAGTGTAAGATGCATGACTACATTGATTGTGTACATCTGATGAGTTAAGTATGGTATGATGATGATGCATATGATAAGTATGTGAAGAATGGTTATATGAACACCATAAGGGTGTTGTGTGATATGTAATTGATGAATTCTGTGATATGTGAAAGATGTCTTACTTGGTTAAGAATGATATGAATTATGTGCAAGTATATGTTCTTATTTTGATGGATATGTGGATTACTTTATGTTCATGATTTGTTATATGTTATGATATATGAAGCGTTTAAGTTTTTAGGCTGGAAACCTTAGACCTGAGCCATAGCTCTACATTAAGGTATAACAACGCCACCAACCCAAAGCTTCATGTATTATGACTAAAGATGTTTTGAGTTATATGAGATGTGATACAATGCCTTGATTGAATACCATCAAACATGAATCATGAACATGAACATTGACATTTTAGCATCAGCATGTATGCATGACATGTACAGTTATGTGATACATTATTATGTGATATAAGACCATGCATATAAATATGAGGAAAATTGTGAAATGCCTTGAAATGTCTTATGTGAAGTGAACATTTTAATGACACAAGGCTTAAGCAAAGTGATAATAAGATGTTTAAAAAGGGTGCCACTGTTTTGATGAAGCAATCAAGTAAGTTCAGTAAAGAAGACGGAAGTCTAGAAGACTTATAGTGGCTGCCCACTAGTGTGGGCTAGGTCAGAGTTGACCATTCAGATATGTTTGCCATGTTTCCGTCTTTCTTCTCCATATGTGTAATAAGTATGGCAGCTATGGCAACGATGAAATGAGTGTTATGATAAGCCCAGCTGTGATGATGGCTAGCCGGAGGAGAACCCATGGGATTCTATATGATATGTGTAACAAGCCCTGCAGGCATTGGCCAAATCAAACAGTGTGCACAAGTGATATTGGGCCCATAAAAATGTGAAACTAAAAGAAAGAGCATAAAAGTAAAGTTTGAAAGTGCATGAGCAATAAATGAAATGCATAAGTATATAAGTCAGCATATTAGTATATGTGCACTACAAACTCACGACATTCATGTGTATGTGTATGCATGAGATTTGCTTACTGAGCGTTAGCTCATTATGTTATTTTCCAACATTTTTCCAGGTGTGGCTTTAGCTGTTGAGCAACTTGTGGAGCACGGACTCAGTAGCAATGTAATAATGGTTTAGAGTTTTCATATGGCTGCCTTAAATTTAAAGTATTCATACGTGTAATAATTTATACTAATAAGTTTATATAAAAGTTTTAAATTTTTCTGTATTTCTTCGTATCATTTTATTTAATTCTTTTGGTCAAGTGCCTAACATACTCGTAAACTCTAGAATTACGAGTATGTGGCGAACGTACCCTACCTTAGGGACGTTACACATTTGGCTTGGCGTTCACGACGCTATGCCATTTCTGACTCTTAGGTCAGTAAATCACGACCAGTGTTCAACTCATTGTGAACTTGACTAGTAAATCATAGCTTCACAGATGGATCTAACACCGTTGCCGATTCTGACTAATAAGTCAGTGCCACACACAAGTAAGCCATGCCACCAAACATATATCACATATCCAATATCCATAAACAAGGTATTCAACATGCTTACTCAACAAGTACTAGTACAATTAGGACTATACACAGACACAGAGGCTCAAGCTCTGAACAATATCATACTCAATATGTAAAGCATGTCCTAATCACATGTTCCTCATGCATTACATGCATCGCATATAAACATCCAACATGCATCAAGTACAACCATGCATGTCATATATACACAGGGTGTAGTTTCCTTACCTCAGATTCGAGCTAGAACCAATATAAGAATGACCCTTGAGAACGATCAACATTTAAGCCCTTAGCGGTCACCTAGTCATAACCAAATATGGGACACCATCAATAAAAATGATCAACATAGGTTACCAAACCAAAATCTAGCCTCCGGGACATCAATCCAAACTAATCCAAGTAGTGGGAACACTCCTGAGGCCTATAGCTAAGTTCCCGGGGTCAAACGAGCAAACGGGGTGAAAACAGGGCAAGGGCTGTAGCCCTAGCACCTTGGGCCGCGGCCCCCAGAATTTCCTGAAGCAAGCGCCGCGGCGCCCAACACCAAGGGCCGCGGCACCCAAGAACAGGGCCGCGACCCCCAACCCTGGGCCATTCCCAAACGTATTCTCAACTTCTAAAAGCTTCCAAAATCATACCCAAACATATCCCAATCATCAAAAAAAAGTTCCCAAGCTTCCCAAAGCTCCATAACCCTCAAAACCCAAGGTTCAAACCAACCAAAAACTCAACAGTTCACAAAGTCCAATTCTAAGCTTAAAAACTTTAGAAACTCAAAACTTCAAACTTAGATTACCTTTGATTGGGTTGTTTTCCGTCAAATCCTTTGGTTAAGAGGCTTCTACTCTTTCCTAGAATCTCTATGCCTCGACCCTCACTTAATTCCGACTCCTAGAACTCGAAATTCCTTCAAGAAAGCTTCGAACAGTAAAATAAGCTATCGGGAAGGGAGAGAGATATTTTCTAACTTACGTTCTTATCTGACAAGCTACTTCAAGCTTAAGTAACCTCAAATAAAACCTAGGGCTCGGAGTCCCGAAAACACCCCCGGGGACATTATAGTCAAAACTTCCAGAATTCCATTCTGATCTCAAATACTCCCAATTTATCATCAAATAAACATTTCTATTACCTCGAACTTGACCCCGTTTTGACAAAACTGCTAACTCATAATAAGATCGTCTCATGTCGAATAGCTCGAATATATCTCCATAATAATAAAATCTCATTCACAAATTACAGCATACACCCAGTTTACAAATATGCCCTCAACAGGCCAAATTACCAAAATGCTCTTATGATTATATATACACCCATATGCATGCATTTTATCATCATGTAATAATATAATTCACATTAACATGCATATGATCATTTAATACCATGATAAATCAATTATGGCCCTCCCGGCCTCCTAATCAAGGTCCTAAACCCTATTAGGAAATTTGGGGCATTACAGCAGACTTCCATGTTTCGCCCCAGTTGGGCCCAGAACATTCGGCTGACGAGCCTCTGATAGGTGGCCCCGGCGTTTTTGAGCCCGAAAGGCATGACAATGTAGCAATATATCCCCTTGTCAGTTTGGAAACTGGTATGCTCCTGGTCTGCTACATGCATAGAAATCTGATTGTAGCCAGAGTAAGCGTCCATGAAGCTTAAGATCTTGTACCAAGATGTCGCATCCACCATCTGATCGATCCAGGGAAGCGGGAAGCAATCCTTAAGGCAAGCCTTGTTAAGATCCGTGAAATCGATGCATATCCTCCATGTCCCGTTGGGCTTCGGTACCAGAACGGGGTTGGCCAGCCATACGGGGTATACAGATTCGCAGATGAAGTTGATCGACGACAACTTTTCTACTTCCAGCTTGAGGGCCTCGACCCTCTCCGTTCCCAAGAGCCTTCGTTTCTGTCGGACCGGGGTCGCGTCTGGGTCGATATTCAATGCATGGCAGATGATGTTACAGTCGATCCTCGTCATATCTGAATGAGAACAGGTTAGAATATCCTGGTTCTCCTTTACTTGAGCGATTATGGCGGCTCGGACCTCTGCCGGCAGATTTTTCCCGACTTGGATTATCCTGGTCGGATCGGTGTCACTAATGCACACCTCCTCAATCTCGTCCATGGGCTCCAGGATGTGGTCATCTCCTATCCTCAGGTCTAGCTCGTCCTCCTCCCGAACCACTCTTCCAGACGGGGGAGGAGGAACCGGGTCGATGACCTCCTCGAAGGGTTCCTCCCGAACCATGTATATTGGTCGGGCGGACACGTGGTAACATTTTTGGGCGCTCTTTTGATCTCCCCGGACTATTCCCACCCCTCCGTTGTCGCAAGGGAATTTCATGCAAACATGACGGATGGATGTGATCGCCCCGAACTCGACTAGTGCGGGCCGACCGAAAATGACATTGTAAGCAGTGGGGTAATCCACTACTACGAACGTGCCGAACTTGAACGAGTGCTGCAACTTGTTCCCCAATGTTACAGGCAACTGGATTTTTCCCATGGGTAGTATTGCGTCCCCATTGAAGCCGTAGATCTGGGTTGGGCACGATGCCAGATCCGCTTCGGTCAAGCCAATCACGGCAAAGGCGGGCTTGAACAAGATGTTAACGGAGCTTCCATCGTCCACCAGCACCTGGGACACCAGCTTATTGGCGATCTGGGCGTCTATGACCAGAGGGTCATGATGTGGGAAATGGACGTTACGGGCGTCGTCCTCCGTGAAGGTGATAGGGAGGTTCATCAGCTTCGGGTGCTAAGTTGGGGCCTGTACCAGAGCGCACTCCTCCTAATCGTGGTCGAGCTCGCTAAGGTAGCGTTTTTATCATTCCTGGACGACCCTCCCAAGTGAGGCCCGCCCAAAATGATGGTCACATGTCCGTCCACGTGGGGGGGTGCAGTCCCGGATGGATAAGGCATTCCAGGTCTGGGTGATTGCGCAACGGGGACCTCCTGAGGGGTCTGTGCTGCCGGGGCCTATGCATATCCTCCCTGAGGCAGATATGCTCCAAGCGCACCCGTGACCGCGGGTTTTCCGAGAACTGCTGACAGGCCCAAGACTCCCACGGGCACTCTGACCCACTGGTGGAGAAGCCCTAGCTTTATCAGATTCTCGATCTCATCCTTGAGCTGCTAGCACTCTTCAGTCATATGACCCATATCCTTATGGTAAGCGCACCTTTTGTTGGTATCTCTCGGATTCCTCCCTCATTTGACCATGGGGGTAGGCTTACGGTAGTGAACCGCCCTTTTTGTGGCAAGGAAGATGTTCTCCCTGGTGTCCACCAAATTGGTGTATTCCAAATACTGGGGCCCGTAGCCCCTCTTGCCTTTCTTAGCCGGCTCAAACCGATTTTGGCCCTTGCTGGACCTCTTCCCCCGAGAAGGGATTGCACTTGCCTCAGTTCCCCCTGCCTGGGACTGCTGGGCCCCAACGAGGGCGGCTTTGTACTCGACTGGTGCGGCTCTATATCTGGAAAAAGGGGCAGACTGGATCGGGGTGTATCCTGAAGAGGTAGGACCGTACACTATAGGCGTGGTGTAGGTAACCCCGGGCGTAGCCACCGAACCTGGGGCAATCGGGGGAGTGACGTAGGGCTGTGCCAGGAACTGTATCCCGTACCCCGGGAATGCTTGGGCATTGGGCTGAGGCACCGACGGCCACCCGAACACCTGGATTTGAGCCTCCTCCCAGTTGATGAACCCCTGGGCCCTCCTTATGAATTTTTCTAAGGTAGGCGCCTTGCTACGCTACATGTCATCCCAGAGGGGGGACCTGGCCTAGATCTCGGATTGCTATGCTTGCGAAACGCCGATTGTAGCCCTGACCAGGATTGGATGGATCCTGGCTTGAGTCTCTTCCACCACTCCTCGGCAGGACCGTTTAGAGTGATCGAAAAACAGAGGCACTTGTCGTCATCACTAACGTGGGCCACGGTCATAAGTCGGTTGTACCGGGACAGATGATCCCTGAGGTCGGTGTTCCCGGTATAGGCAGTGAGACTCGGCATCTTGAACCCCTTGGGGAGCACATTGTCCAGAATGTGCCTCGCACAAGGCTCTTTGTCCTTCTCATTGGAGTCGGTGTCTGCTCCTTCCTGTTTGCGGACCAAGCGGTCCGTGACTTTTTTCAAGGCGGCCAGTTACTCCATGAGCTGCCTGGCCATGCCACCCTCTAGGGGAACTCTCTCGTTCCTCCTGTCGCTGATGTTGTTCCTAAGGTCACCACCTCGGGGGCGAATCTTTTCCTTACGGGCCCACTCTTTTCGAGCATTTAGCCCATCACGAAGGTCCACCCGGGACGTGTCATCCCCAGAATTAAGGGCGTGGTGTTCCTCGTTATGCGGGCATTCTCGGCGATTTTTGTTCACCGAAGTGCTGGGGTACAAAGACCTTTCCCGTCCGGCTTGCCCTGAGGCATACCGAGGCCTAGTACCCTGCGGCTGCGTCCCCTGCGGATTGGTCGGGTGGCCCTGTCTTGGGACAGAGTGCACCTTCTCTTTCCTAGGGAGCGGCCGGGGACGGGGCCCGGCTCTCTGGAAGGGGGGATTTTTCCCTTGGGTGTTTGCCCCAGCCTTCTTTTTCTCTCAGTCTGGGTTTCCTAGGCCTGGCTCAGGAGCCTGCCCCAGAGGAGGGGTCAACCTCACATCTTCAGGGACTCCAGTTCTGGCCTGCGGAGCAAGTTATTGTTCTCCTAGAGGTGGGCCAGCTAGGGGATTGGTCGCCAGACCCTGCGCGGCTATGAAAGCCTGCAAGGCTTAGAGGGACTCTTGCATCCCGAGATGCCTCTGCCTGCTCAGCAATCATGGCTTCTTGGTCCAGGACTTGCTGCCTCAGTCTAATCACCTCCAGATCCTCCTGGTTGAGGTCCACTCCTCTTGGGATCTCGGGATCCTCACCTTCGTTGTGGTACTCCTCCTCATTCCCCTCCTCTTCCTCGTAATAGTCCTCTTCGTACTCCGTTCCACCTTTGTAGTCCTGTGACTCATCAGGGTGGGATGTCTGATGAGGAGTGTCCTCAGGTGGGCTTTAGGGAAGAGGTTGGGTGGGCAGTGGCTCTCCATTGCCCTGTTCTGGGCTAGTAGGGTTGAAAGTGGTGTGTCTTGTATTCACCATTGTTGTAGAGGTTTGATGTCAACACTAGCTTTCTCAAGCTCTCAATGAAAGCACCAAAATGTTTACCGAGTTTTTTAGAAACTATAATAATAAAAGATAAGAGAGATTAAAGAGAAAGGGTTTAGGAGTCGTAAGCAAGATTTTTACGTGGTTGGGGCGTTAATGAGCCTTAGTCCACGAGACAGTTGTATTAGAGCTTAGAGAATCTATAACAATGGAGTTTTCTCTTAGTTTTAGCGAGTAACTGTATACACGCTAAAAAAAAAGGTCCCTTCTCCAGTGCTCTGTTACATGTATTTATAGGTTCACAGGTGCACCGGGCTGACCCGGGCCCAATAAAGGTATAAATACTGCTGACTTCTCTACCGGAAGCCCAATACAAAAGAATTAAAACATAAAAGAAAAACATTAACTTGAGCCCATTGGGCCAGCCCAAACCGTATCTATCATCCGACAAATTGGAGCTTTTGGTCTGGGCTTCTCGAGTTATGAGACAGATTCAGGGGACAAGAACAGTCAAAGCAGTGGCGGCACAGGTCTGAACCAGCGGCGTACAATCCCGAGGTGGCCTTTTTCGCAGGAGAAACGTGGGGACAATTCCCACGCTTCATGGGGCGAAGTCAAGGTCACGGATGCTTTATCCTGCCACCCTTGGGGACCCGACCCGGGTTCGTTTACCTATGTCCCTCTTCGTTTACCGCAAGCCCGGATCATCCACCAGGAGCCCGGATCGTTTACCAGGCTTCGGGACCGTTCGCATCAATCCCGACTGTTACCCCCAGCCCTTTGTACCATCTCCTGGATGATCGTCTCGAACAATACTCCCCGGACGCCTTCCGGGCCTCACCCAGAATTAGACTGTCGATATCCATCATACTCCTTGCCACGGGCCCGGACTGGGCCCAACCTTAATTAGCCAGCTAGTGGGCCTGGATCGCGGTCTCGGGCCCACGGCAGGAAACAGGGATAACAATAAGGATGGCACGTTATGAAGCGTTATATGGGTGGAAATGTCGATCTCTTATCCATTGGCATGAGGCGGGTGAATGAAAGTACATAAAGCAACATAATGGACTAGATATTGTGACGTTAACAATAGAAGTCGTTCAAAAAATTCAACAAATGATAGCAGCAGCCCAAAGCCGACAAAAGAGCTATGCAGACAAATGAAGAAGACCATTAGAGTTCCAAGTCAGAGAAAAAGTATTTCTACAGATAACGCCAATGAAAGGTGTTATGAGATTTGGACCAAAAGGAAAGTTGAATCCAAGGTACATTGAACCTTTTGAAATATTAGATACCGAATTGGAAAAGTAGCCTATAAATTGGCACCGCCACCAAAGTTGTAGGATGTACATAATTTCTTCCATGTGTCAATGTTGAAGAAATATATTCTTGATTCCATTCACGTGCAACATGAAGTTATCCAGGTGGACAAAGACCTTACCTATGAGGAAAAACCTGTCCAAATCTTGGATAGAAAGAATAAGTTCTTAAGAAATAAAGAAATACCTTTGGTCTAGGTATTGTGGAGAAGTCAAAAAATAGAAGAGGCTACGTGGAAGCATGAAGTTGAGATGAAGCTAAATATCCCGACTTATTCTAAATTTTTTAGGACGAAAAATTTATAAGGAGAGAAGATTGTAACCCCCCTTTCTACAGATGCATCATAACAATAATAAAAAATAAGAGAAGATATTTTTTTTATTCATACTTTTGAGTACAATACAATGTTAATCGAATACTATAGCTATTGTTATACCCAAAAAATAAGAGAATGCATCCTAGGAGGCCAAGGAGAATGCATTCTAGGAGTGCTAAGGGGAGTGGTCCTAGGAGACCCCAAGGAGGATGTGGTCCTAGGAGAGCCCAAGGGTGTGTTTGAGGTAAACCTCCCAAGGTTTCCTAAGTGTTGGCTCGAACGTGTCCAAGGTAAGTAGCTAAGGAGGAGGAGTCCCATGCAAGCCAAGAATGGAGACTTAGATTTTGCCAAGGAGAGCCTACACAATTTCCGATCGGACATAGTTGGGAGATGCTAAAGGGGAGTGCCTCAGGCTTGTCCAAGGTGAGATGTCAAGGAGGATGCCTTGGACCACCTTGGTCCAAGGAGAAGGCAAGAGGAGGATGCCTTGGACCACCTTGGTCCAAGGAGAAGGCAAGAGGAGGATGCCTTAGACCACCTTGGTCCGAGGAGAAGGCCACAAGGTCCGATCGAACCTTGATTGGAGAAGGTATGCTCGGACTTGTCCGAGGTGAGAAACAAGGGTGTTGGCTCGGACCACCTTGGTCCGAGGAGAGCCAAGCATGCATGACCTTTGGTCCGAGGAGAGCCATGCATATATCACCTTGGTCCAAGGAAATCTTGAAGGAGTAACCAACATGCATGTGAGACTACGGCAAAGTCCCCAGAACGACTCTAGCAAGAATTGGTCTAGGCACCCGGGAATCTCTCACTCCTCACTCAAATTGAGGAATCAGTTGTATTTTAAACATTTATTGTAATATAAATATAAGATGAATAATAAAATATCCCTATCGAAAGGGGATATCAGTTGAGGATCCTAGACCTATAAATAGAGGGTTTATGGGATTAGAGAGGGGCTGCTGCTGCTTCTTCTTTCTAGAGAGAGAAAATTGGGTCTGTGTATTCTAGAGAGAGAAAGTGCTGATATTTGAGAGAACTCTTGTATTTTCACAATCTGTACTGAAGAAACTTAGTTTGCTCAGTCCATCTGATCTTGAGTATAGATCTATAAATCACAACTCTAAGTGGATTAGGCTATTACCGACAATCGGGGCTGAACCACTATAAAAATCTCCTGTGTTATTTACTTTTCTTGTTTAAACCGTCTGTGTCGTTTTTATTTCTCTTGAAGGCTTGTCGTATTTGACGTTCTCACGTCGTTGGCTAAAAACGCAGTCAACAGCTATTAAGTAAAGAAGAATAACTAATGAAAACACAACTATAATATCCATGGACACCTCATTAGTATAATACCTATAGAATGATGCAAAGTACAAGAAAACAATCACTAAAGTTATGAGCAAAAAGAAATTCATGATTAGGGGTGAATTTATCTAGAAGGGTAAAAAATGAAGAAGTTGTTGCAAGTAAATGGTTGAAGGAACAAGTATTTAAAGGACAAAAACTAACATTTATGATCGTTGGTGAATAGTGATCCGACCGTTGGAAACAACAACCTGACCGTTGGGGATATAACTGTTGTAACATTATTTTATTGTGGGATTTTATCAATTCTTAGTTGTTAAAGTAACTAACATAAGAGAACAATTAATTTATGGATGTTAGAGAAAAAAAATTTAGAAAAGTTTGTGAGTAAAAAATGTTGAACTAAATAATATAATAAGATTGTGAATTTTTCAATTTTTTGGTCACTATTCATGGCATTATCCATAGTGGGTCCCACAGCGGGGTCCACAAAGGTCCCACAATAGGGTCCGCATGGGTTCCATAGCGGGGTCCACCCCATGGTTCCCACATGTTGATGCACCAATGATACAATGCACTTGTGGAGTGATGACTTCCAAAAATTACTATACTTGACATTTTGGATATTTTATTATTTTACTATGCTCGATATTTTTAATATTTTATTATTTTACTATGTAGCATAGAAACCCATGGTTTTCCTATAAATAGGGTCTTCCAGAATTCATTTTGAATTATGAAAATCTTTCTTTCCCTCACTCTGCCTAAAAATCTTCTTAGAACTCTTTTAAAGTTCTAAATCTCTAAGATCTAGGTGAAATTATGTCTGTAGTGCTAGCCTACGAAGACCTTTTAGGTAAGCTCATTCCCGAGCCTTTCAGTTTAGTTATTTAGCTATTATTTATAGATTGTTTTACTATGCCATTATAATACTAAAATTTTATATATAGATTATCGTTTTAATGCCAAAATTTATATATAGATTATTTTACTATGTCGTTATTGTAACGACCCGAAATTGCTAATAAGGCTTAAGGGCCATGATTAGCGTGTCAGGAGGGCATAATTGGTTTATGTATGTTTTAAATGATTTAATTCATGATTATATGAATAAATGAGATGCATGATTATGAGAATTAGTATGCATGTAGGCTCTGTGTAGAACATTAGGGCATATTTGTAATTTTGGCCCGTTGAGGGTATAAATGTGATAAATTGTGGAGACCACATTATTATGTGGATATGTTAGCAGTATGCGACTTGAGGCGATCCTAGGGAGCTAGTTAGCGAGAAAGTCACAATGGGACCCAATACTTGGCTTGGGTCGAGTCAAGGGGTATTTCAGGTATTAGATGATTATCTGGGTTATCGGGTTATGAAAATAAATATTTGGAGATATATTTGAGGATAGGAAGCCTAGGTGGGAATACTGGGGAATTTTACCATTTTTGCCCTCGGGGACGTTTTGGTACCCCGAGCCTTGGGATCGACTTAATCAACTAAAGATAGACTAAGTTAAAACTTAGAAAACACTGTAAGATACCCAAACCGACCCTCTCCTTCTTTCAGCTTGTCACTTTCCTTTCCTCTCTTTTTCTCTCAAGGGAAACTACTGAAAACTAAGGAAATTTGGCTAGGAACTCAATGATTTGAGCTGAAGTTTTGGAAGATTAACTTAGTATTTAACTAAGAATTTCAACCAGGATTGAGGTAAGACTTGAATCACACTCTTGGTTATTTAGATTTTGTGGTTTTGATTGAGTTCTAAGAGGTTTTTGGGTTTTGAAATTGAAGATTGAATTGAAGCTAAGAACTTGGGAGTTAGCTCAGAAATTTCTTAGAGAATTGGTTCTTCAGTGGAGGTAAGCTCGAATTTATGATCTAATGTCTGAATCTTGGTGTTTTCTTGACTAGTTTTGATGTTTTTAAGCTTTTGGATTTCAGAGATTGAAATGGGATTTTGATGAGTTTCTAGGCTAAGTTTTTGTTGGATTATGTTGCTGGAAACGTGTTAGAAGTTTTTTGATAATTGAGTTGTGGAATTAGGATGGTTTTGAGTGTTAAAAATGGTGGTTTTTCTGGGTTCAAGGGGCTGGGCTGCAGCTCTGTTCTAGAGTGTCGTGGCCCTACGGAGCCAGGAAGGCTTTCAGGTGAGGGAGCGCCACGGCGACACAGGGGCAGGGCCGCGACATGTGTCTGTGTTCAGGGAGGCCTAGCCTCTATTTTAGGGGGAGGGCCGTGGCATGGGTCTCAAGGGTCGTGGACCTTAAGGGTACTTTTAGCCTTTTGGAGGTTTTAAGTGCGAGAACCTAGTCTAGGATGCTCGGGATCGATTCTACTACCGTGTTTTGTGGAATTCGATGTCCCAGAAGCTAGAACTTTAATCAGAAACTTTTTTGCAATTGTTAATGGAATTCCTTATCTTGGTTGTGACTAGGTAAGAGCTAGGGCTCGGGAAACGGATCGTGCTCAAGGGACATCTCTTGTTATCTAAGCATTTGGAAATCAAAGGTAAGAAAACTGCACCCGGTTGTTAGTTAATAATGGGACTAATGGTTCCCTATTCTTGTATGCGTTATGAAGGTTGGTATTATGCCATGAGAATATTAAAACAACGGCCTAAGAGTGCTGAGGTTTACATTGGCGCACAGGGCACGGCTCAGCCACTGGTAGCTGAGGACAACTTAATATTCTCTGAGCTCGGTTTAAACGAACCGGAGTCAGTGGGGTAAACAGAGGGTGCGGCCTAAGGGCATCGACCCTAATTATTGTGTGATATGATTGTCATTGTTAACTGTTGTATATGAGTTGCTAAGTGGCTAAGTATTATCTTATGGAATCATGAGTATGTCTATGAATTATGTGGTTTTTAGGGATTGCTAAATGTATAAACATGCTTTAAGAGTTATATGATTATTATCAGTGCTTGTGCTATGATGTCATGTTTTCTTGCTGGGCCTTGGCTCACGGGTGCTACGTGGTGTAGGTAAAGGCAAGGGTAAGCTTGACCAGCCCTGATCGGAGAGCTCTGAAGGCAGAATGTACATGACTAGCTGCTCAGCCGCCACGGTTGAGGAAGGGACAGGAACAGGAGGATCATAAATGCCTATTTTTCCCTTAGAGTGGCCAAGAATGTTTTGTACCTTAGAATTTTGTAAACTGACTTTCAAACGTTGTTTCTTTTGGGATCCCAAACGTTTAATTTTATGAAACGTGTCTGTTATGACCAAAACCTTTTTAGACCCTAGTTTATGAGCGGCGTTAATGACATGTTTTCAACTTAATGGATTGATTAGCAAGTCTTGCACCTTTATAAATATACAGTGTAACGGTCTTGGCTATCCAGTGCGTTACAATTATAATGCTAAATTTATAAATAGATTATTTTACTATATTGTTATAATGCCAAAATTCATATATAGATTATTTTAATATGTCGTTATAATGCTAAAATTTATATATAGATTATTTTACTAAGTCATTACACTACCAAAATTAAAATATAAACTATTTTTAATATGTCATTATAATACTAAAATTTATATAGGTCATGGTCACACTTTGAACTATTATGGACTTTTTATACCATTATGTGGACTATTATATGAACTTTTATTATATGACATTGTTCCTTATTATTATGGACTGGAATTATGACCTGGACATTTTCGTATGACCATGACAACGACCATGACTATTAGACTGGGATCTTATCATGGACAATTATAGTATGACCATATGCATGAACATAAAATAGGAAAAATATAATAATAAAAATTATAAACTAAAATTATATCGTGTAGAATTTATGTAGGTTAATAGCTTGTGTTTTTATCAGGAAGCTAACAGTTCGGTTGTTTTATTAGGGTGCGAGGAAAGTAGAATCTTCATCTACAACACAAGTCTTTTATGTGTCTTATGTGCATTTATATGCTTTAGATGTTATTATGTCATATTGTTTTTATGCCTAAGTTATTTTCAAGCATGTTATATTTATTATGCATAAGCATGCTTAATGTTTACATATAAGTTATTGAAAACGTTAAATTAGAAGTGCTGCTTAGGAGACATATGTCCCAAAATGTAGTAAGGGAGACATACTTCCTTATATAATAAATGTTTATGAGGGAGAAAATCCTTATTATCATGTTTATATTTAGGTGGGAATGTGATTCCCTATATAATGCCAGCAGCAACATCCTCTAGGGCCCAAAGAAACGAAAGTGAAAAGATGAAAGTGAAAGAAAGAAAATGCATAACATGTTGCACGTTTATTTTAATGCATATGAGGTAGTTATTCTACAAACTGAGCTTTAGCTCATCAAATAATGTTTGTGTTGTAGGTAAGATGCCTCAAGTATTAATTGCTGATGAGTATACGTGGGGCAAGCATGACTGTATATGTAACGACCTCCTTTCTTAACATACATATATATAGTGTAAAAACAAAGTTTTACCTGAATATAACACTACTGAAATTCTGAATTTACAAAAAACTTTATTAAACAATACATAAACTAATGTTCATAACTTCAAACCGTACAATACTCACAACTAAATAAAAACTTTATCTTACATACAAATCTTAATACTTTTTATAAATAATTTTCGTGGCGTTACTACATCTTAATGTAGAAATAAAGATGTATCCAACCGATAAATTGAAAAGCTTTATGTAAATTACAATGTTCATGAAATACTTTTAAAGCTTTAAGTAAATTATAAAGTTCACAAAATACTTTTAATGAAATATAGTTATAAAATCAAGTTTCTCGTTTATTTATAAAATAGCATAGCAGAACTCCACTCCCTTCAGGTCAGCCCCATATGTACAGTCGTGTTGGCTCCACGTATACTCATCAACAATTTATATTTGGGGCCTCTTACCTACAATACAAAACATTATCTGATGAGCTAAGGCTCAGTAAGTAGAATAACTACCTCATATGCATTAAAATAAACATGCAACATGCTATGTATTTTCTTTCTGTCTTTCACTTTCCTTTCTTTTGGGCCCTAGAGGATGCTGTTGCCGGCATTACATAGGGAATCACATTCCCACCTGAACATAAACATGATAATAGGGAATTTCTCCCTCATAAACATTCATTATATAGGGACGTACATCTCCCTCCTTACATTTTTGGGACGTAGGTCTCCCAAGCAGCACCTCTACTTTAACGCTTTCAATAACTTGTTTGTGAACATTAAGTGTGCTTATGCATAAGAAATATAACATTCTTAAAAATAACTTATGCATAACAACATGTTAGAATAACATATAAAGCATATAAATGCACATAAGACACATAAAAAACTTGTATTGTAGATGAGGATTCTACTTACCTTGCGTCTTGATAAAACAACCGAAATTGTTAGCTTTCTGATAAAAACAAAAACTATTAACTTACATAAAATCTACATGATGTAATTTTAGTTTATAGTTGTTGTTATTCTATTTTTCTTTTCTTCTTATTTTATTGTTTATTTTATGTCCAGGCATATAGTCATACTATAATTGTCCATGGCAAGATCCCGGTCTAAAAGTCATGGTCATGGTTATACGGAAATGTCAAGGTCATAGTATCAGTCCATAATAATAGGGAATAAGGTCATATAATAAAAGTCCAAATAGTCCAAAGTGTGACCATAGCCTATATAAGTTTAGTATTATAAAGATACATAAAAAAATAGTTTATATTTCAATTTTGGCATTTGTAAAATATGACGACATGGTAAAATAATCCATATATAAATTTTAGCATTTTAATGGCATAGTAAAGTAATCTATATAAATTATAATGGCATAGTAACATAATCCATATATAAATTTTGGCATTATAGTAAAATAATCTATATATAACTTTAACATTATAACGGCATAGTAAATTAATCTATATATAACTTTTGGCATTATAACGACATAGTAAATTAATCTATATATAAATTTTGGCATTATAACGGCATAGTAAATTAATCTATATATAAATTTTGGCATTATAACGGCATAGTAAAATAATCTATATATAACTTTTGGCATTATAACGGCATAGTAAAATAATCTATACATATATAATAACTAAATAACTGAAAAGAAAGGCTCGGGAAAGAGCTTACCTAAAAGGTTTTCGTAGGCTAGCGTTTCGGACAGAACTTTAGAAGAGTGTTAAGAAAATTTTTGGGTAAAGTAAGAGAAAGGAAAATGAGGTTTTTTGTGATTTCAAGATGAGTTTTGGAAGGGCTATTTATAGGAAAATTTTGGGTTACTATGCTAATAAAATATTTAAAATATAAAGCATAGTGGAATAATAAAATATTCAAAATATAAACATGGTGGTTTGTTAAAGTCATCATTATATCACTACTGCATCATCATGTGGAAACCATGGGGTGGACCCCGCTGTGGGACCCATGTGGACCCTACTGTGGGACCCTTGCGGACCCCACTGTGGGACCCACTATGAATAGTACCCGGTGAATAGTAAAAAAATGAAAATTTTCTCAATCTTCTTATATTACTTGGTTTAACATTTTTGACTCACAAACTTTTCTGAAAATGTTTCTCTAACACCCATAAATTAATTATTCTCACATGTTGGTTACTTCAACAACTTAGAATTGTTAAAATCCCATAATAGAAAACAACTATTTCCCCGACGGTCAGGATCACTATTCACCAACGGTCATAAACGACTAGTTTTTGTCCTATAAATACTTGTTCCTTCAACCATTTACTTACACAACTTCTTCATCTCTTAACCTTCTAGATAAAATTCATCATCAAATCATGAATTTCTCTTTATTTTTCATAACTTTAGTGATTGTTTGCTTGTATTTAGCATCATTCTATGGGTATTATACTAATGAAATGCCCACGAATGTTATAGTTGCATATTCATTAGTTATTCTTCCACTTTACTTAATAGCTCTAGCATTCGGTTAGCATTGTAATGCGCTCAAAAGTATGAATAAAAAATATCTTCTCTTATTTTTCATAATTGTTGTAATGTATTTGTAAAAAGAAATGGGAGTTACAGTATATATGGGGCTTGACATTTAATTTTAATTTATATGATTTTTTGGGGAAAATAACAAAATTGGACACTGATTAAATTTGGGCATGTCATCAAACACGTGGACAAATGATTTGATGAGGCGAAGTCCTCATTGGCACTTAACGGTCCAAAATAGACGACTATAAGAAAAATGTAACAGTTGAAGGTATTGCCGTCCAAATTTTTTATTGAGTTTATTAGTGTATTAACTCAAAAAGAAAATGGGGTTTTATCGCAAATATCCATTTTTTGAATGAAACTATGAAGATTTTCACTCATCTATTAATTATACATGCTCTTTAGATAGATAAAAAAAACTTATATAGTTGGAAGATTTTTTTTTCTCTTCTACCGTACTGTAATCATTTTCAATAAATTTTTTATTGTCACAAAAAATATTGAGAATTTATTAATTATTTTTATTACATTTATATTATTGTGATATAAATTTCAAATAAATATTCTATTTTAAATAAATAATTTATTTATTTTTGTTTAAGTTTATATTTGTTCTAGTTTTTAAATTTGGGAGTGACAACAAAAAATTATATATTATATGCTTAATGTAATATTAAATATTATACGTGGATTTTAAATTTAAGTTTCTTACTAATTTAAAAAAAAAATTGTTTTTAATTGACCGTAGATTATATTATATGTTTAATATGATATTATTCTAATAGATGAGTTAAATTTTAATTAAATTTTATTTAAGTTATAAAATGTATGATTTTATTATTTTTAAATAATTATCATCGTAAAATATCACAAAAAATATACTATTTTAATTTGTTTAATTATTTATTATTTTTAAATAATTATTATGGTAAAATATCTCAAAAATATACTATTTTAAAATGTTTTATTATTTATTATTTTATTTAAGTTTAAGTGATATTTACAAACTACTATTAAATATAAAAATATTCTATTAAAATTAACTGAAAAAAATTAAATATCATTAAAAATAAAAAATTTCATTTTCTACCCATTTTATATATAGAAGAGACATATTGCATAAACTAATACTGATAATGATAAAGTTTGGTCAGCTAGACAAGAAGTTGGGAACAGTACAATCGCCTGTTTGGGGGTTTATAGGGGCTTGACATTTTGCTCATTATCTAAAATATATAATTTCTATGGGCTGAGACTATTCTAGGTAGTTGGTTAAAATAGTCTCAGAGAAGTTTTTCTTTTTTTAAATATATTATTTATATTTCTTCAATCTTTGCTTCTTAATTTTTTTATATCCATATAAAAATATTTGATGGTATTTTTATATATTAATATATCTTACTTTTTCAACGTGCTTAATTTTATTTAAAAAAATTATTAAATATATTTATTAACTTGTATGATTGTGATATAAATTTTAAATAAATAAATAATATTATATTTATATATTAAAAAATGACATAAATATATTAAAAGAAAAATTAAATCTAAATATTTTTTTAAATATATATATGAGATAATATTTTAGATTATAAACTACACTATTTAATTTGTAAAAATATTCATGATATTATTCAAACAATAATCTTCAAAATAAAAAATCTATACAAAAAAAAACTATGTATAAGATTCATAAATATATTATTTTCTTCAATTTAACATTAAAAAAAAAAAAAAAAAACTCACCAAAATAGGTCAAGAAAGTTGGAGGCACTACTGGTTGCTAGGAGAAAACCTAAGTTTTCAAATTGGGGAGAATGAGGGGCTCGGGGATGATGGCTGAGATTTATTACTGGGCGAACTGTTTGCGTCAGTGGACGCTATCGACTTAGCGTCAGTGGGGCACCGATGCAAACGGTTAAGCAACATGCACGTTTTGCTTAACCGTTTGCGTCAGTGCCCAACTGACGCAAACAAGCCATTAGCGTCAGTTGCCCACTGACACAAATAGTGACGTTAACGACGTCAGTTGGCCACTGATGCAAACTTCGCCAATTAACAGCGTCAGTGTTACCACTGACACAACACTGACGCAAATTGTAACGCCCTGGTTACCCCAGAACAGTTACGGTGAACGGTAAACCGGAAATTTGACCCGCTACCCGAGTCCTTTGGTTAAAAACGTGATCTAAGTGTTAATATCAGGTTAAGGTGAAAAACCAGCAAAAAGGAAAGGGTGCATTTTATTAAGTAAACAAACTGCTCACGAGCCTTTCAAAATGTTTACAGGTAGTTCATAATACAAAAGAGTCGCTACAGTTCCAAATTTACAATCCCCGCCAGCCTAAGCGGCAAAAATAGGGTAAACCCCTAGTCCCTTTGAGAACTTCTTGACCGTGGCGGTCAAGCGGCCCTGTATGTACATCACATCGCCCAAGCTCTCCGCTCAAGGCTGGTCAAGCTTTTCCTTTCCTTTACCTGCACCACATAGCACCCATGAGCCAAGGCCCAGCAAGAAAACATAATAAAACATGATATAATATCAACAACGATCATAATAACCGTTCAAGACTATCAGTCCAACAAATAGGTGACATTAGCCAAAAGTCACAATAATGAGCATCGCTCCCTCTAGCCATGTGACGATAGGGTCACCAGGGCTTAACTGATAGGTGATCTCTTTCATAAGCATGTTCAGGACAGGTGCATGGTGGTTGGTCACCAACATAACCTTCCTTACGACCCTAGGGTCGAAACTATGGACAACGTCCCTTAGCCACGTGACAAACGGTCACCGGGGTCATATACCTTGGCTATAGTCTTCTGGTCGTAGACCAGGCAAGCGCTTATAAGTTCATCGACCTTAGGGCCGGTCCCGCATTAATGCCATAGAGCCATTCAATGCGTGATCATCGACTTTAGAGTCGGTCCCTGACTAGTCAGTGTCTCAAACAGGTAATCAGCATCCACTAGCATTTAATATGCAATCCACGTTCACGTATATCAACCAACATGCTTCAATATCAAACCATGCATGTCATATACCTGTACAGGGTGCAACTGTATTCATACACTGTTTTCTTACCTCAGGTTCGAGCGAGAAGTATGATAAGGACGACCCCTGAGAACGATCGATCTTTTAGTTCCTTAGCGGTTACCTAATCACAACCAATTACAACCTCCATTAATGAGAATCCACAATAATAGGGTCTTAACCTAAGCACCACCCTCGGGACCCCGAAACATGCCCACACGGTGAGTAGGTTCGATCTCGGGCCTTAAGGATTGAAACCCCAAGTCAAAAACCCTTAAAAACACTCAAAATGGGGTTTGGAAGGAACAGGGTAGCGCTACAGCGCTCAACCCCTAGCGCCACAGCGCTCAACACAGAACCTCCCAAGCGCCAGAAAGCTTCCTGAGGAGCGCTATAGCGCCCTAGGGTGGGCGCTGTAGCGCTACCTCCAGACCCAAACACCCCTGAACCGACCTTCTTCATCTCCTTCGATTCTAACTCGATTTCCAAGCTTCCAAAGCCTATTCTTGATGCCAAATAAACCCAAAAACCATCCTAACACACCCCAAACATCACAAGCATGGGAACCCTAGCCAAAACTCCCAACAAAAACCATGAATTCATCCTAGGAAACTCAGCTGCAAAACAAAACCAAAACAGAGCAAACCAGAGAAACCATGGTTAGAAACTTACCCAAAGCTTGGCTTATGATGGCCTTCAATGGTGGAACACACTCCCAAACTCCCAAGGCTTGCTTCCTAAGCTTAAATCCTCAAAATTGGTTCAAAAACCACAAAGAACAGTGAGGAGAAGAAGGTACGGGAGAACTCTAAAGTGTACTCTGTTTTTCCTTCATTTTCTCAGCCAACAAGGGTTATATCTATCCTAGGGGTGAAATGTCCATTTTACCCCTAGGTCATTTAATACTTTCTAAAGGCTCCTAAGGGCATTTTTGGTACTTTCCTCCTAACTCGTTAATCATAATTAACGCTCTCCAATTCCCGCTATTCTCAATAATCTCAAACACCAATAATTCACATCCCGTTACCCTTTATCTCCCGGTAACGCTCTAATCATCAAAACCACCCCGAGACTCAACCCAAGTCCCGACGCTTAATCCCGTTGTGACTAAACCGCTAATCAATAATCTACGATCGTCTCATGTCGAATAGCTCGAGCAAACCCACATCATAATGTGGTCTCAACACATAACATCGATATGCATACAAGTAACATTATATTATAATATAATTCTCATAAACATGCATAAACACATTTAATGGCGTAATTAAGCAATTATGGCCCTCCCGGCCTACAAATCCAGCCGCTAAACTACATTAGGGAATCCGGGGCATTACACAAATGCCCCTGTATTTGTGGCAGTGTTCAACTGCCACAAATACTGATTCTCGGTCAATGGTGTCAGTCAATTGCGTTGACTGGAGCGTTTGACTAACACAAAAGATGTATTTTGGTGTAGTGTTACATGTAATAAGAATTTGGGAATAAAAGAGAATATTTGTGAAAGTTTATTAATATTGATAAATTGGTGTAAAAATAAATAATATTAAAACAAGTTTCAAATTATAATTAGTTAATCTGAATAAATATTTAATTAATTAATTAAGAGATAAGTAAATAAAAAAGTTTTGAATTTAAGCCCAATTGAAATTTAAATTTAAGATAAAGAGATTGGGCCAAAATCCATGTGTGGAAGCCCAAGACTTTGAATTTTTATCTATTAATTTAATTAAAATAAATGTCATTAAGTTGTCTATATAATAAATGTGATGTCTAGTGTTTTTATAAGATAGTTTTAGTTGATTCATTTGGATAAGTGAATGCCAAGACAATTTAATCACTTACGGGCTGCTTACTCTCTTGTTCATCCCTCTCTAATTTAGAGAAGAGAGGGAAAACCTAGACAAATGGAAACTTTATATCTCTTAAAAAATCAATAATTTAGAGTTTTAGTTATGGTTTCTTCACTTTTTTGGAGATGAGTTTGAGGATTTTTTTTTCTTTTCAATTTTGAACATTTTTTAGTATTATTCTTGAGTTTGTTTTTCGCTCTAACAAAAGTATGTAATTAAAAATTTTGTACATTATTGTTTTTTTTTTCTCATTTTTTATTTATATATATAATGCATTCATATTATTTTTGTTTTGTACTTAAAATTCTTCAATCTTACTCACAAATATAAATCTGTAGTTATATCTCGTAAAAAATCGAATTTGGAGATGATTTTTGGAATTTTGATTTTTATACATTTTTTACAGATATTTTTGGGTCAATCTTAAACACTTTCATTGATGTTCTTGAAGTTGTTTTCAACTTCAAATAAGATAAAAGTCAAAATTCTTATTGTATTTGTATTATATTAGAACTTAAACCAAAATTGAGTTTCTCGTCATCAATTTTCTCACAAAAAAAAAGAAAGTGAAAGGGTTCTTTCTTATCACTTTTTATATACTGATCTTTCTCGTTTCATAAAATCAATATATATAAAGGACAAAAATCCTACTTAAAAAGTGATAGTGCATGTCCCCAACATTGCTGCCTCTGTCAATTGATACCAAATGTATGCATGTACAACTTCATTTAATATAAGATCGGGCTTTCAAAATGACTGAAAGTACTTTCCTATTCACGTGGAGTTTGAGGTCAGAACAGTGATTCTATTGATTCTATCAATGGTAGCAGTAGTGAAAACTGAAAATAAGTGTGTAATATTATAGTGTCACCTCACCGTCCGATGAATGATCTGTGGATATAATTAATTACTCAAATCAAGAGCCAGATATATAGTATTGTAATGTTAACTTTTCAAGAAGTTCCTATTGGCCAATCAGTAAGTACAAAAATGACCCATTTTTTATGAATTGCATACTGGAGACCTTGATTAAAGTGAAGGATTATTAATCTCAGTATATATATACATACTCAATCTGTCAAAGAAAATGGACTGATCAGGATTAATTTCAGTACTCAGTCTGTCAAAGAAAAAAGACTGATCTATTGTACAAATATATAAATTAAATTAATTTTTTTAGATTCAGATACTTTTATAATTATATATATTTTTTAATCTTAGACTGCTAATTGAGCAATTAAGTTATTATTATAATTACCTAGCTAATAAAATTCAGCATTTGATCATTTTGCATGTACATAAACAAACTTTATATTTGGCCTAATACAGGTATTTGTCTTCATTGTGTACGTTGTATAGACAATCAAGGACGTCAATGTTTCTCACTAAGTTACCATGCATTTTTTAGGTCAGTTATGGAATGTAGAATAAAATCGAATAGGATTGAATATTAAAAAAATTAAAAAATGAATAATTTAATTATTTGTCTATAATAAATTATAAAAAAAAATCAAGTTAAGTATAATGTCATCATTTTTATTTCTTATACCATCAATAACATATAGATGAAGACGAGAGATTTAATTTGATGAAATTATCTCATGTTAGGTAGATTAATAAGATTATTGAATTAGTTTTTCAAATATTCTATCTAATTTCTTAACAAAACTACATGATAAAAATTCTATTGAAACTTTATATTTTAAAAATATATTATTTTATAATTTTAAAAAGTTCTAAAATTTAGTTGAACACGATACACTTAATTCACCCATGTGCAGTGGCGGATTTGAGATTCAGCTTTAGTGGGAGCCATTTTTTTTTTTGAAATAATATCGGTATTGTTTGGTAACACTTAAAAAAATAGTTTTTTATTTAATTAATTAAAAATTTGATAATTAAACATAAAATGTGTTCGGTAACTCTGTTTTTATTTATTATTTTTTAAAATTTTAATTAAAATTATTTAAATTTATAAATATGATTTTTTCACTTTTAAATTTTTTTTAAAACCGTTTTCAACTTTTAATTTCTTTTTTTCTTCTTTTCTTCAAATCACCTTTTCATATTGTTAAACAAAAAGTAAAAATGATCAAAAGTGTTTATTATTTTTTGTTTTTAAAAACAAAAATAGTTACCAAATATATTTTTAGTTTTTTAAAATAAAGAAACAAAAATAAAATTATATTTCCATTTTTTTGTTTAAAAAATTTAAAAACAAAAATTTTACCAAATACAATCATAATAAGAAAAAAAAATATTAAAAAATTGAGACAAACTTTATTAATTATAACATATATAAATATTGAATATCAAACTATTTATTTCGATACTAAATAATAAAAAATATACACAATATAATAAAATCTTAACAAAAAAAAATTTATATAAAAGAAAATTAACAAGAATGTGTTTTTTTTATAAATAAACTGTACATATATAAAAAGACAATAAGAAAATGTCCTTGTTGTCCATGTCATTAAGATTTAAATAAATGAGTTTGATTATTATGCTAAAATATTAATTGTTAAAAGTTAGTTTTAATTAAAAATATATACATTAATTAATTAAAAAATATATTTTTTAACAATATTTTATATTTTTTTTTCTCACCCGGGGCAGCCGCCCACCCTTGTCTCTATGTGGGTTCGCCTCTGCCCATGTGACTATCACTCTCAAGATATTGAATTTTCAATAGATCTCCAATGCAAATTAAGTAAATATTTGTGGCAATATTAAAAAAAATAAACTTGTTTAGCATAGTGCTAAATTTAGTATGGCAATAAATACTTGTAAAATTTAGTATTTCATTCATTTAAAATTTATATATATTTATTAAATAATATTATTTTTATATCTCTTATTTTGAATAGTATTATATATAACATTTATACATTTAAGTATAATATTAATAAATATAATATTTAGTCTTTTCCTTTTAAATTTATCATTAACATTAACATCGAAAGAATAATGGATATATGGTGCAATAAATGCATTTGCAAGTACTCCCATCTCACACCATACCACAACAATATAGAATCAGATCATTAAACCGTACCTAAACAAAAAAAAAAAAAGATTTTTTACTTTTTGATTATATGTTTTGTTCTCGTTATTTGTTTAAATTTGTATTTTGATAAATTATTTTTTGAATCTTATGTTTTGTAAAATAGTTTAAATAGAACTCTAAACTCAATTTTGGTCAAAATTTTGTTAACTAAAATCACAAATAATTCACCAAACTAACAATTCAGAATAAAAATTAAATTATTATGCTTAAAAAATGTGTTGTTATATTCAATTTTTTTTATCAAAATTGATTTTATGAGTCTATTTGCACAATTTTACAAAATATAGGACCCAAAAATAATTTTTTTAAAACATTGAATTCAAATAAGTAATCATAAAAAATACAAAATCCAAAATAATATAAACCCAAAAAATAATTAGACTATCAATTTTCGCTGCTAACATTGGATATTTTATTATTGCTGTAAATATCAATTGATTTTTACCAATTATATATATTATACTAGATGGAATATTGCTATGTGAATAAATCATGTGGTGTTAGGAGACATATATCTAACACTCTACTAGACCATATATATATTAAATACAAATAACGTGCCAGTGCTTAATTTTATTTATAAAATTTATTAATTATATATTAATTTCATATAAATTTTAAATAAATATTCTATTTTAATTAAATAATTTATTTATTTTTGTTTAATTTTATGTTTTTTCTATAATTTGAATTTAGAAGAGACAACAAAAAATTATATATTATATATTATATGTTTAATGTAATTTTAAATATTATATGTGGATTTTAAATTTAAGTTTTTTGCTAGTTTTTTTTTAAAATAATTTATATTATAAGTTTAATATGATATTATTCTAATAAGTGAGTTTAAGTTTAATTAAATTTTATTTAAGTTATAAAACATATGATTTTATTATTTTTAAATAATTATTATTGTAAAATATCTAAAAAATATCATATTTTAATTTATTTAATTATTTATTATTTTATAATTATCATTGTAAAATATCTCAAATATATCCTAATTTTTTAATTATTTATTATTTTTAAATAGTTATTATTGTAAAATATCTCAAAAATATCTTATTTTAATTTTTTTAATTATTTATTTTATTTTATTTAAGTTTAACTACAAGAAAATAATCTTGTTGCTACCAAGTTTTTAGCTACTAAATGTTATTAGTAGCAATTATTTGTATTTTGCTACCAAAATATGGTAGCAAAAAGATTTAGTTGCAAAATATTAACAAAATAATACCAAATGCTTCTACTACCAAATTGTTGGTAACTAATTAGTATTTTTAGCTACCAATTTTTTTTTCGTAGCTAAATCTAGTGGTGCCAAAACATAAAATTGACAATTTTATATACTATTGGCTACTTTTTTTTTTGGTAGCAAAATTGAAACTTTTAGCTACTAATTTTTTTGGTAGCAAAAAATAAATTTATTACATCTTAATTGTAAAAATTTGTGCTACTAATAATTTTGTAGCAAAAAATCAAATTGTACTTATCTTTAAAATATTTATAATAACTATAATTCTTAAAGGATAGTAATTATAATTATAGATTTATAATCCATATATATACACTAACATATCACACAAGTAATTTTTATCATTTATGTATACTATAAGATAAATTATTAAATATATATAATAATCTTCAGTGTTGATAGCATAAATATATATCTACCTATATGTTAGGTGACTCTTTAAAATAATTAACAATATATTGTATTGTGTAGATAACATATATAATTAACATTTCACAAAAAAACATATATAATTATCAATATAAATAATTAAATACATGGTCTCACACGTATCTTGTATCTATAACCGTCATTCACATGATCAAGGCTCTCTCTCACACTTTATCCTACCACTAATCACTATTATAAATCACTCAAGTCATGTAAGAGTGAATATAGCTAGAAATTTTTTTTTGAGCTTTTTTCTTTATTTTATCTTTTATCGATCATATTAAACTTATGTAATCAGAATATCATCCTACGTCATCTTTCACTTTTTTTCTCAACTATCTCAGTGTATAGTTTTCTATATAGACGACTATGAAAGTGTATATATATTCAAATAATATTTATTAGATTAATTAATTAGTTGATATTTTTCTCATATCTTTTATTCTTGTCTGTTGACGTTCTTCCATTTTTTATTTCCTTTGACAGGTTTTTCGCTCTAATTAATCATTATTATCGTTGAAGGTTTGATTTGAGAGTCTCTGAAACTATCTATATTTCAACATTTCATTTGAAACTACTCAAGTTCTTTTTGGTATTACATATTGTTGACGCCGTTTTTCGTCAACAGATAAAAGAAGAGCACAAAAACAATGAATGACAATGGCCAAACGAAACAAACAAATCAAACACACAATTTTTTACGTGGTTCAGCAGTTAAATCTGCCTAGTCCACGAGTCTCTGTTATTAATCTCAAGATTATCTCTGAAAAATTCTTTAGCATGAATTCTCCAGAGTTTTCTCTCAAGGATCAGAATTTCGGTCCTTTACAATGGTGCATGGCTTCTCTATTTATAGAGAAGGATGCAGAATACTATCCCACATATTTTGGGTAGTTACTCTTTTGTGAATAAAAATAAATGGCTTTAAATGCCTATAATCAGATAAAAAAGGAAACGTCCCTGAAGACCGGGAAACGCATAACTGATTAAATAATATCCCACGATTCTTGGGGATTTACATTAATAAATGAGGATTACATCTCATGTCTATAATACTTGTTGATATTCAAAGCGGCGATCGCGTATCTCTAAGGCTCTTGCCTCCTAAGTTTCCCATCATTTCCCGAGCCAGTGACATCTCCCGAGCTAACGTGGCTTTCGAGATAGTACGTCGAGCTCAAGACCCCTGCTCTGAAGTTGTTCCTGAAGATGAGGGTACTCTCAGAGCTACCTTTCGAGATCAAGATCATTTCGAGGTCACGACACTCGAGGTCATGTATCGTACTTTGCAGGCTCGATTTACAATTCTAGAGCATGCCCTAACCCTCACGAGACCATTTATTGCGAACTCAGCTTTCGAGGTCATATTTATTATAGCTCGAAATCTGGGTATAACATCTTGCCCCCTCAAAAGTATTTGTTCGAATCCTAAGAGAAGGAAACTTTTGAACTACTTCCTCTGGGGGACCGTACCGTAACACTCTTGAAAATGGACACGCGTCAGCCGGGTATTGCCCACTTTAGGCACTTGAGTACCTTGGAAACATGCCCACGATCATCCGTCTGACAACTTTTCGGCGCCTTCTTGTCATTGAACCCCATCCGTTCGATCTAGTGAGGATTTCACTCGACGCTCCTGATTAATTCCATTTTTCCACCTATATATACAAGACCTCCCCTCTTCATCTTCTTCTTCACGTTTGTTCATCGTAAGCAAGAAAAGAAACACAACCAGAAAACCAGACTCTCCTAAGAAGCTTTTGTCCTGCGCATGTTTTCTCGACCCAAGAAACAAAGAAATCCTGGTCTGTTCGAGTCAGTGAGTTCTTTCTTGCAACCTCTTCTTCAGTCGACGATTTCTCTGCAATCACCATCACTGTGTAAGTATGTCATTTCTGTTGTTTTTTTTTATACTGTTTTTGCTGTGTATGCTAGTTTACATTCTTAGCATAATAAGATAGGGGGTTTCATTTCGATAGGCTTTCAAGTTTCCTAGACTTCCCCTGCTGGATTTCGCATCACTGGTTTATATCCAGTTCTAACGTTTGAGCAAAGTTTCAATTTTCTGGGTTTTGAAAATTTTAGGCCATGTTTCTTGTCTAATAAGTTTTCGGGTAAAAACCCTTGTCCTTGACAAATGCACGAAAACCGAGAATGCCCTTCCTGGCTAACCGCCACCTTTCTTTCCCTTGAATTTCGGGATTTTCAAAAAATCTTCCACGCTCCTTTTCTCTCCCGTGGAACACACGCTCTGACTCTTTAGTAAGGGTCTCAATATTTAATTTCTTGTTCCTAAATCCCCGAGCTCATACCATCGAGCTCGTGATTCTTGCATGCATGGCCCTCACCATTTTTTCTTTCTCGTTAGATGTCACAGAATCTGGAAATACGGTGGGGGTCATTGCGAGCCATCCCATACGAGCCTAAATCTCCGAGCCCAGAATCGCTGTTCGCCCGGAATTAGCGTCGGATACAAGAATACGAGCTTGCGCGCGAGCAAGAGGACACTCGAGCCCACTATCGCCGTCAGATAGACGAGGTCATTGAAAAGAAGAGAAGAGTTCTTCGGGAGGCCATCTATCCGGAGCCCAACCCAGGACCTAGGCCAATTCCCCTCGACCTTGCGTCAAAATTCACGGTTGCATATCATCCAGGGGAACTCCAATTTTCTTTAATGGCGGAACCTTCGTCCTCGCAGCCTCAGAGAGAGATGTTCGAAGCCGAGCTCTACCAGAGCTCGGTTACCACCACCGACCAAATAACTGACATTTTGGCCCTCCATGGCCTTAGTTCGTTGGACACTCTGAAGTGTCGAGCTCCGGTTAGTCATGAACGGAGCTGTTTCGCCCCTGGGGGCCGCGACGTCAGTGTGAAATATTCGGCCTGGAGCCAGGAACATATAAGGGCAGGAGCTCTGCTGCCCTTGAAGTCCTTTTTCAGAGACTTCACTGATTTCGTTGGGTTGGCTCCATTCCAACTCAACACCAATTCATACAGGGTGCTGTCTGCCCTGAGGTCCTTGTTCCACGAGCTGGGGTGGGAAGGACCTTCACCTCAAGAGATTTTATATCTCTTTTGTTTGAAAAGTAACCCCTCCCGAGCTCGGGGAGGAGATGGTTTTTATTATCTTTCGAGCTACCCCAAAGAAACGAAGATTTTTTAAGATCTTCCAAACCACCCTCCTGACTCCAAAAAGGCTTTTTTCTGGACAGACGGTTTGTCCCTGTCTCGACATCGATCGTTCAAGCGGATTCGTAAGTACTCTTGTTACTTTTTTTTTTTTTTTGAGCTCGGAATTTTAGCCCTTAAGACCGTACTTAGCTGAAATGTGTTTCGCTTTTCAGCTAATTTTAAGCGCCCCTCCCCCACCGAGGCAATGGGGGAGCACAGAGAGGCCTTGCTCCGACTTCCTTATGGCAGGAGGTCTCTTTCGTATCTTCTTCAAGAGGGCAAGCTCCGAGCCTGTGGGTTGTTGGGAGAAGGCCAGTCAACCTCTGACTGGTCTAATAAAAAATACGAACGTTGGGAGGAGGTGCCCCTGCCTACAGGCGCCCTTCCTCCGAGGAGAGAGAGGAGGCCAACACTCCCAGTTCGTCTGAGGAGTCCGCGGTCCGGGAATGAGGCCAATGATGAAGCCTCGAGCTCGGACTCAGATGAAGGTAAAGTCCTCCCTACCTCGAGGATGTGGTCCCCCACACTACTAGAACACAGGCTCAATAGGTTAGTCTCGTGCCCACAGGATAGATACCACTTCTACATATGGAGTTGGGTAGACGACTGTGTCCATAGGTTCGATAGTGGGCTTGGGAAATATGATACCATGTACACCACGGACGAGGTGTGGAATGGGATAGCGGTGCAGTACGGGACCAATGACTATAGGGACCTCTCGAGGTTATCCCCTACTTATAGGGAAAGCACTCCCCCCACCTCCTCTGAAGACGGGGGAATTTCATGGTCCCCAAGCTCGAGCTCGGGGGAGAGTTCCAGTTAGGTTTCCTCCATATCACTCTATGTGTCTGATACCGAAATTACTTGCTGTAAATTTCTCTTTTACTGACTCAGTGTTGTGACTTGTGCAGGCGAGATGGACTCCGACCTCGACACCCTTATCGACCATGCAGGCGCCAAGAGGAGCAAACGCCCCAGGGCAGGGTCGGTGAAGACCAGCCAGCCGGGGAAAGGCTCTAAGAGATCTAAGAAAACGCCTCCTCCTCCCCCGCCGACTTCGAGCTCTGCTGCTACGCCGACTGGCCAGATCAGCGCCCCCACGACCTCGCAGGCCGTCGTCTCTGCGGTGGCACCGGCCTCGCAGGCTGGTATCCCTGCCGTGGTCGAATCCCAACCTCTTGTGGCGGGTCAAACGTCTTCTGCTCAGCTCGCCAAGAGACCTTCTGCTTCTCGAGCTCAGAAGCTAACCATCTCCACCCATATGGACTCATATGTGGTGGATAACGCTGCCGGACCTCATGGATCTACGCTGATTTCGGATGTCATGTCCCGGATCGGCCGCAGTTTCGAGGCTCCTCAGTGGCAGTGCCTAACTGGCACCCGAGACCGCACTGTCCTGTACGAGAAGAGTATCGAGCACACTGCCGCGGTAAGTATCCTTCTTTATTCCTTTTGCTTACATTCATACTGTCCTGAGGCTAATGGTGGTTTCTTCCTTTTTTCAGGCTCTTACCTTCACTGCCCAGCTCAATTACGAGCTGAACAACGAGATCCATTCGAGCAAGACTCATGCTCAAGAGGAGAGGGACCTCCACCTTAGAGCGAACGACGATTTGAAGGCGGCGAATACTAAGCTCGAGGCAGTGGTTAAGGAGCGTGAGGAAATGGCCAAGGAGCTCGGAAAGCTGAAAACTGAACTCGAGGAGCAAAAGAAAGATAACATCCAGCTTCGGGAGACCAACAAGAAGCTCGAAGAGGACAAGGCCGCCACCTTCGACTTCATAGAGGATGTCAAAGCTCGCCTTACTGCCGAGTTCAAAGACAAGAGGGAAAAGGCGGTCGACTCAGCCATGTACCGGATGTGGGCTAATAACGAAGAGCTGGACACCAGCTTCTTGGGTCCCCACGAGGCGCCGTTTCTTGAACGATGGAATGCCCGGCTCGAGAAGGAGGAGGCTGAACGGCTTGAGAAGGAGAAGGCTGAGCAACTCGAGAAGGAAAAGGCTGCTCCGGGCACCGTTTCGAGGGAAGCTCAGGAGGATAGCCATGCTATTCGTCCTGAGGGGTCCGGTGCCACTGATGCTGAGAAGGCCAAGGAGACTCCTCTTTCTTGAATCTGACCTCGGGGAGATCAGTTATCGGGGCTGCGTCCCCTTATTTCTATAACTATTTTAATATATGCCCACGGGGCTGATACAATTTCTTTTACCATTCTTTTATATGATTTACATTGCTCGAAATATTTTGCATATTTTAAATGGATGAACCGGTTATGTTTATTTATTCATACAAACATAGTTTGGACTTGGGCTCGAAATTTGATGCATTCATGCATAGTTTATTCGAATTATCCGCTTCCGACCTCGTTACTTATCAAGGTCGGATATTACTTTAACCACGAACTCGAAAGTACTTATATGGTATGTAATATGAATGATTTGGTTATCTTTTTAGTCACTTTTCCTCATCCTCAGTATTTTGCCTCCGAGGTTATGAGTTCGAAACTATTTTTCTTTAAGATATTCCAGCCTCGATCTCGACATATTTCGCAATAGGTTTAGGCTCCCATTTATCATCGATCGATAATTTGGCTGGTTTGTTCCAAACCTGTTGTGTTTACACATCTGGTTAACTCCAAATGTTTTAGGTTCTTGATGGTTATATCCAATCTATCTAAGCTCGCGTATTTGGTCATATCCAAATACTTTGTTTTTGATAATTCGGTTATGTCCGAACTATCTAAGATCGCGTATTTGGTTACATCCAAATACTTTATGTTTTTGATAATTCGGTTATGTCCGAACTATCTAAATCGCGTACTTGGTTACATCCAAATACTTTATATATATTTTTTATTTTTTTAAGCTGGTGTATGTATACCAATGATGCCCCCTTAATATCCTATGAATGTGACCATAGGTTATTAAATTAAGGGAGATTACAAAAAATAAAAATACATTTACATGTGAAACAAAGCAGACATTTTATTTGATGAAATTCAGAAACAAACAAACTAGTACAGATAGAAATTCATGGTTACAGGCAACACTTCCTACACTATTGATAATATGGTCTAAGGTGTTCGCCATTCCATGCTCGTGGTATCAGGCTCCCATCTAATCTCGCAAGTTTGTATACGCCAGGTCGGATGACTGATTCTATCTGGTATGGTCCTTCCCAGTTTGGCCCGAGCACTCCAGCTGCTGGATCTCGGGTTGCTAAGAATACGCGTCTCAAAATCAGGTCTCCCACTCCGAAATTTCGACCTCGAACCCTTTTATTGAAATATCTTGTGGTTCGTTGCTGGTAAGCAGCATTTCTCAGCTGAGCCTCTTCCCTTTTTTCTTCGATCAAGTCTAGGGTTTCTTCGAGTCGAGTGTGATTTGTATCCTGATCGTAAATTTGAGTTCGAATCGTTGGGATTTCGACCTCGATGGGCAACATTGCCTCGCATCCGTACGCTAGAGAGAACGGGGTATGTCCCGTTGATGTCCGAGCTGTAGTTCTGTATCCCCAAAGGACTTGAGGTAATTCCTCGGGCCATCGTCCCTTTGCCTCCTCCAACCTCTTCTTTAGAGAACTCTTGAGGGTTTTGTTAACGGCTTCGACCTGACCATTCGCTTGAGGGTGAGCCACTGATGAAAAACTCTTTATTATACCGTTCTTGTCACAAAAGTTGGTGAATAGGTCGCAATCGAACTGGGTTCCGTTATCAGATACAATCTTTCTTGGTACTCCATATCGGCATACGATGTTCTTCACCACGAAATCAAGGATCTTTTTCGAAGTTATGGTCGCTAATGGTTCAGCCTCTGTCCATTTTGTGAAGTAATCAACGGCGACCACAGCATATTTTACTCCGCCTTTGCCAGTTGGGAGTGAGCCTATGAGGTCGATGCCCCATACCGCGAAAGGCCATGGGGATGTCAACATGGTCAGTTCGGAAGGTGGAGCTCGGGGTATCGTTGCGATTCTCTGGCATTTGTTGCACTTTTTCACGTACTCAAAAGAGTCCGTTTTAATGGTTGGCCAGAAATATCCTTGGCGTATAATCTTCTTGGACAGGCTATGCCCCCCGGTATGATCTCCGCAGAACCCTTCATGAATTTCTGCAATGATCTTTTTAGCTTCGGGAGGAGTTACACATCTAAGCAGCAGCATGGAGTACCCTCTTCTGTATAACTTTCCATCCAGAATGGTGTAACGAGGAAGTTGATACATCAACCTTCGAGCTTGATTTCGATCTCTTGGAAGAATTCCATTTTCGAGATAATCAACTATTGGACTCATCCAGGTTGGTTCTGTTTCAATCATACACACATCTTCCTCGTCTGGCTCAGTAATGCTTGGTGCCGATAGGTGTTCTACGGGTATAACATTCAGCTCTTCATTTTCGGTGGAAGTGGCGAGCCGAGCTAAGGCATCTGCATTTGAGTTTTGTTCTCGGGGAACCTGTTCGATTGCATAAAACTCGAAATACTCTAATGCGGATTTTGCCTTCGCCAGATAAGCTGCCATTCTTGTGCCACGAGCCTGGTATTCCCCCAAGATTTTATTAACCACGAGCTGGGAGTCGCTGTAGCAATGTATAGCTTTGGCCTTGAGCTCTTTTGCTATTCGTAGTCCCGCAAGTAGAGCCTCGTATTCAGCTTCATTATTAGATGCTTTAAAACCAAATCTTAAAGCAGAGTGAAATTTTCTCCCTGCAGGAGTGATCAGAATAACTCCTGCCCCCGCTCCATTTTCATTTGACGAGCCGTCGACGTAGAGTTTCCACAGCTCGTGGGCCGTGGTTATTACCTCGTCGTCGGCTATACCAGTGCACTCCACTATGAAGTCTGCCAAGGCTTGTGCCTTAATGGTCGTTCTTGGATGGTAAGTGATCTCGAACTGTCCGAGCTCAACAGCCCATTTAAGGAGCCGACCTGACGCCTCTGGTTTAGACAGGACTTGCCTAAGTGGTTGATCTGTCAGTACATGGATGGGATGTGCTTGAAAGTAGGGGCGGAGCTTGCGAGATGAGTGGATTAGGCTGAGGGCAAGCTTTTCCATCAGTGGATATCTTGACTCTGCCCCCAGTAATCTTTTGCTGATGTAATAGACGGGTTTCTGCAATTTCTCTTCTTCTCGAACGAGCACCGCGCTTATCGCGTGTTCGGTAGTTGAGAGGTACAAGAACAATACTTCTCCCGTCTCAGGCTTCGATAGGATGGGCGGTTCAGCTAAGTGCTTTTTGAGCTCCTGAAAGGCCAGCTCGCACTCCTCTGTCCATTCAAACTTCTTACTTCCTTTCAATAAGTTGAAGAATGGAAGGCCTCGATCCATTGACTTCGAGATGAATCTGCTCAGGGCGGCCATCCTGCCTGTCAAGCTTTGGACATCTTTATGCTTCCGAGGTGAAGGCATATCAATCAGGGCCTTTATTTTGTCGGGATTAGCCTCGATCCCTCGAGAGTTGACAATAAAGCCCAGAAATTTTCCCGAAGATACCCCAAAAGTGCACTTCTGAGGATTTAGCTTCATGTTGTATTTCCGGAGTATGCCAAAGCACTCTTCGAGATCATCAACATGGTTCTTGTTAAGTTGAGACTTTACAAGCATGTCATCAACATAAACTTCCATGTTGTTCCCTATTTGCTCTGAAAACATCATGTTTACAAGCCGCTGGTACGTGGCTCCAGCATTCTTGAGTCCGAATGGCATAACATTATAACAGTATAGCCCTTTATCTGTAATGAAGCTCGTATGTTCTTGGTCGGGGGCATGCATGGGAATCTGGTTATATCCAGAATAGGCATCCATGAACGACATCAGGCCATGCCCCGCCGTGGCATCCACGAGCTGGTCAATTCTTGGCAGCGGAAAATAGTCTTTTGGGCAGGCCTTGTTGAGGTCTGAGTAGTCAATGCAGGTTATCCACGTCCCATTGGGCTTCGGGACCAAAACTGGATTGGCTACCCAGTCAGGGTAAAAAGCGTCCCTAATGAAATTGTTTGCTTTCAGCCTGTCAACTTCCTCCTTTAGTGCTTTCTTTCTGTCTTCGTCCAGCTGTCTTCGCTTTTGTTGCTTCGGGGGAAAGCTTTTGTCTATGTTCAATGCATGGCTCGCTACATTCGGGCTTATCCCCACCATGTCTGAGTGTGACCATGCGAAGACATCCTGGTTTTTCTTCAGAAAGCAAATTAATTGCTATTTTGCCTCGTCTTGGAGGTGTTTTCCGACCTTCACCTTCTTTGAGGGATCAGCTTCCTCAAGCTGAACTTCTTCGAGCTCCTCCAAAGGTTGGAGGTCAACTTTTTCCTCGATCCTCGGATCGATCTCCTCATCAATTTCCAAAACCGTCCCATCTTTATTTTGTATGATAACGAGTGCCTGAGCGCTCGTTTGTTTCTTTCCCCTCAAAGAAATGCTATAGCACTCCCTTCCTGCCAATTGATCTCCTTTTAAAGTCCCGACCCCGCTTGGGGTTGGGAACTTAAGGGCCAGGTGCCTCACAGATGACACTGCCCCCAGCCCGACCAGGGCGGGTCTCCCGAGCAGTACATTGTAGGCAGATGGTAACTCTACCACCATGAACTCCATCATCTTGGTCACCGAGACTGGATAGTCTCCCAAGGTCACGGGGAGTTCAATGGATCCCATACAAGCAGTCCCTTCTCCTGAAAATCCGTACAAAGTAGTTGCACATGCCTTCAGGTCGCGAAGGGAGAGTCCCATTTTCTCGAGGGTCGCCTTATAAAAAATGTTGACCGAGCTCCCATTATCTATGAGAACTCAACGGACTCTCTTGTTGGCAAGCTGAAGGGTAATAACCAATGGGTCATGATGAGGGAACTGAACATGAGATGCGTCCTCCTCAGTGAATGTTATCGGTTGCGTTTCAACCCTTTGGCTTTTTGGTGCCCTAGGTTCGGGTTCATAAGGAGACCCGTCCCTTGTCTTCAACTCGTTAACGTATCGCTTTTGAGCATTTCTGCCCCCTCCCGCGAGACAAGGCCCTCCCGAGATGGTTATTACATCCTCTCCATCAATCGGCGGGGGCCTGTCTTCTTCCCGAGATCGAGAGTTATTATTTTGTGCCGTCGAAGGCGCGGCTACTCTCTGACTCGCAGTAGTCTGTCCAGTACTCTGGTTTTTGACATACTGCCGGAAATAACCTCTCGAGATCAACCCCTCGATCTCGTCCTTCAGCTGTCGACATTCATCCGTGGTGTGTCCGGTGTCTCTATGGAACCGGCAATACTTACTGGAATCCCTTTTTGACTTTTGATTTCTCATTGGGTCCAGACGCCTGAAGGGGACCTGGTTTTCATTAGCCAGGTATATGTTTTCCCTAGACTCGTTGAGTTCGGTGTGTACTTTATATACGGAGAAATACCTTTCTCCTTTCTTTTTCTTTCCTCCTTCAGCCTCAGGGTTATTTCCCTCGCTCTTTTTCCTCTTGGAGGGATTCTCCGAGGTAGGCTGTGGAGCTGCTTGGTCAGCCGAGGTTGAGGCGGAGTTAATGTTTATCGTTGTAGTTTCGGTCTGCGAGGTCGCCTTCAGCGTTGACCTCGCCTCCTCTACATTGACAAATCTCTGCGCCCGTCTGTTGAACTCGGTTATTGACCTCACCGGTTTCCCTTGCATGTCATCCCAAAGGGCACTTCCGGGTAACACACCAGCTCGGATAGCCATGAGGTTCCCACTGTCATCCACATCTCGAGCCCGTGCGACCTCTAGATTAAATCTTGTCAGGTAGCTTTTCAGTGTTTCGCCCGGCTGTTGCCGGACGTTAGTCAAAGTAGATGCCTCTGGTCTAACTCCCATCATGGCTCAGAACTGCTTCTTGAAGTCTCTAGCAACTGATCCCATGAAGTTATCGAGTGCCTCTTGTACTTTTCGAACCAACTCTTAGCAGGTCCGGCCAATGATGTTGGAAACAACATACACCTGAGCTCGTAACCCACGTTACTAGCTCTCATAATAGTGTTGAATGTACTCAGGTGACTGCATGGGTCGGTTTTTCCTTCAAACGCTGGGACGTGAGGAATCCGGAACCCTTGAGGAAATTGAGTGTTAGAAATATTTGGAGCAAACGACTCGAGCTCCTCGTCAGAGTCCTCATATCGACCGTTCCCTCGTTCATTCTTTAAAAGCCTAAAGGCTTTTTCGAGCTGATCAATCCTTTCTTGGACTGGGTCCTTAGGTGGTGCTGGAATTGACAGTCATTGATCATGATCCCAGGCTCGCGTCTCCGTGAGGGATCTCTACGCCCATTTTGGTGATTCCTTAGGTCCGGATTTGCCTGATCTCCCTTCCCCCTGCTCTGATTCAGATGATTCCGCAGGTCAGGACGGGTCTTGCGGCTTCCAGTATTTTTACGACCTCGGTCGCGTTTACTGACGGACCTGGTCTCTCCGGACTCGTCACTGGTGAAACTCATTGATCGGTCGTTTCGAGATGGGTTCTTCCCATGTCGCCTTGTCTCCGCAGTGCGAGACCGGGACGTCTGACTTCTCTCAGATTGTGCGCCTCTCCGCTCCTAGAAAGTCTCCCTGTGTCCTTGTCTATCCCCCGTACGCCCTTGATCCTGATTCAGAACAGGTTGAGCGTTTCTGCGGGGAGGTGAAGGATATCTTATGGGAGATGGAGGGAACCGTATAGGCGACGGTGGCTGCCTCCCTTGCCTCGGCCTAGAGGGTCCAGAATTTGCCCGTGATGGGTCAGTCGCATTCGGTGCGCTACCAGGAACCTGAGTCCGAGCCTCGGTAGGAGCTCGGTTATTCTCAGTTCCTGCAGGCGCTTCCACAGGTGGATTAGGCGGGACCCGAGCTCGGGTACTCCTCTGGGGCCTAGGAGGAGCAGATGGCTCTGCTGGTGCCGGAGGTTGAGTCGGCCTCCTCGTGGTAGCATCTTTTCGTGGTCGTCCACGGGGCCTCCGGGGAGGAACATGCACATCCCTTGGAGGAGGGACTTGGTTTTCGCGCGAAGGCGGGGGCTGAGCCACCTGCGCCTCCGCGGCCATCCTAGTCAACTCCTCATTTCGTTTGTTGGCTTCTGCCAACAGCTGTTTCAACTGCCGGTTTTCCAGTTCTACAATAGGAACGTAACGTTCAGGATTGTAGTACATATCCTCATCCCTTGGTGGAGGCGGTGGTCCCCGGGAATCAGAGGACCCACTTCTCTCCTCAGACTCCGGGTTCTCCATTGGTTGTTTTCCAGGACGCCTTGGGTAGCTTTCGTCAGGGGTGTTCTGATTATTTGTAGCCATGAATCTCTCAGGGATGAATGCTTGAGGCTCTCAATGAAAGCACCAAACTGTTGACGCCGTTTTTCGTCAACAAATAAAAGAAGAGCACAAAAACAATGAATGACAATGGCCAAACGAAACAAACAAATCAAACACACGATTTTTTACGTGGTTCAGCAGTTAAATCTGCCTAGTCCACGAGTCTCTGTTATTAATCTCAAGATTATCTCTGAAAAATTCTTTAGCATGAATTCTCCAGAGTTTTCTCTCAAGGATCAGAATTTCGGTCCTTTACAATGGTGCATGGCTTCTCTATTTATAGAGAAGGATGCAGAATACTATCCCACATATTTTGGGTAGTTACTCTTTTGTGAATAAAAATAAATGGCTTTAAATGCCTATAATCAGATAAAAAAGGAAACGTCCCTGAAGACCGGGAAACGCATAACTGATTAAATAATATCCCACGATTCTTGGGATTTACATTAATAAATGAGGATTACATCTCATGTCTATAATACTTGTTGATATTCAAAGCGGCGATCGCGTATCTCTAAGGCTCTTGCCTCCCAAGTTTCCCATCATTGCCCGAGCCAGTGACATCTCCCGAGCTAACGTGGCTTTCGAGATAGTACGTCAAGCTCAAGACCCCTGCTCCGAAGTTGTTCCTGAAGATGAGGGTACTCTCAGAACTACCTTTCGAGATCGAGATCATTTCGAGGTCACGACACTTGAGGTCATGTATCGTACTTTGCAGGCTCGATTTACAATTCTAGAGCATGCCCTAACCCTCACGAGACCATTTATTGCGAACTCAGCTTTCGAGGTCATATTTACTATAGCTCGAAATCTGGGTATAACACATATTACCATATGGTTGAATATTTTTTTTTCTTTTTAACTAATTTGATTTGCATCATTTCATTGTTAATTTTGTAGGCTTTGAGGAGGATTATCGACCAAAGTTATAAGAGATTGGAGACATTAGTCAAGAACATTTTCTACACTTTGCAGTAAAGCTTGTACTAAACACTATCTTGTAAAAAATATTTTATAAATCAAGCATTCTTCCCTTGTATATGGAATGTATTTGATTTGAAGTTTGTATATATTTATATACAATATATTAATTTATTAAATTTTAATTTGAATATTTTTTTATGATCTTTGATAATTTATATTAAAAGAATTTGAACAATTAATTATTTAGACATAAAAATAACCAAAATATATTATTCATATAAATCACCAAATAATTAAGAATGTTATTCTATGGACAATATCATATTAGCTACCAATTTGAAAGTTTGTTGCTACCAAATTTTACTAACAAAATAATATTACTCATCCTTCTATTATTAAATTAAAGTAATTTGCTACCAAACTTTGGTAGCAAAGAAATGATTAGGGGATAAAAAAACAATCATTTTGCTACTAGATATAATATAGTTTTTGCTACTAAAAACTTGGTAACAAATAAAGAGCAATTGCTATCGAATAGTTTAGTAACTAAAAACTTTTAGCAATGGGGAATTAGCTATGAAGTAGCTACCTATAATTTTGGTAGCAAAAATAAATTATTTGCTATTAATTTTTTTGTAGTTAAAAACTTTTTTTTAGTAAGTGTTTACAAACTACTACTAAAAATAAAACTATTCAGTTAAATATAAAAATATTCTATTAAACTTAACTTTAAAAAACGAATAAAACTAAAAATTTATAACTAAAAATTTATGATACGTACTTATTAGAGAAATATACAGTGAAGCAATGGAATAATGTACTCGTTTTCTTCCATACAAAACGTATACGAACTTATTAATTAATATATCTATGGTAAAATAATCCAAGTTTATTACTATTATTATTATGTAATAAACAATAATATGAATGCTGTTAATAAATAAATAAAAACCTCCCACCACCACCCTTATATATAGTGTCTATATATATATATGTAGAAGGTAGATACGCAAAGTACTATACCGCTCACTCAAATACAGTACAATATAATGTCTACTGATAATCTTGATGAAAAGTCTTCCTTGAACTCGCTCGAAACGCTGTCGGGGCATCAACATCATAGCTTGTTCAACCAACCGTTGAACGAGAAGAACAACAGTACAGATAAACAATCGCTGCTATCTAGTACTACTACTAGCACTACTGCTGCTCCATGTTATTCCAAGTACAAAGAGGACAAAAGGTACGTGATTTCCAAAGCCAAAGCAAAGAAGACGAAGAAATTAGAAGAAGATGAAGACGACCAGGTCTCCTATAGAGGGGTCCGAAAGCGGCCCTGGGGAAAATTCGCTGCGGAGATAAGAGACACGACGAGAAATGGCGCAAGAGTATGGCTGGGAACCTTTGCCACCGCGGCTGAGGCGGCGTTGGCTTATGACCAAGCTGCATTCACAATGCGCGGGTCGCTGGCAGTCCTCAATTTTCCGGCGGACAAGGTTGGCCAGTCGCTGAAGGATATCGAGTACGGATTTGATCCCCGAGGTTGCTCTCCGGTCTTAGCTCTGAAAAGAAGGTACTCCATGGTCAGAAGTAAAGGCCCTGCAGACTCCGAAAAGAAAGTGCAGAAAGAGATCAACAGTAACATGAAAGAGAAGGATAGTAGTGATAATAATAACACCATATCAATGGAAAATCATGTGGTGGTGCTTGAAGATTTGGGTCCAGAATACTTGGAAGAGCTTCTAAGTATCTGTGACACGATCGAGAGTACTAGTACTAATAGTAGCACTAGCACTAGTACTAGTTGGGCAACAGCTTAACTTAAGTGATGATCCTATTGCTTTAAAATATATATATATATATATGTATGATCATTTAGATCTCCAGCACCTTTGCTTATAATTAGTAAGCATGTAGCTTAATTATTAAGATTGTCCCATATAAGTTTGGATGTATATAAATGCTTTTTTTCTTCTTCTTCAAAATATTTTTATATAATTTAAATAAATTAATTGACGGATATATATATGTATTTTAGTTTTAATAAGCACCAATTAATTGAATCGGTAGAACGTATATATCGGTCGAGTTGTAATCAATAATGTAATAAAATGACACCAGTATTCGTAAGTGCGAGACAGAAACAAGATTAGGAAGTTTAGAGTAGTATCATTTAAGGCGGTTCAAACCAACTGTAATAAGAACTAACAAGAGCCGTTAACAAATTTGTGGTCAAGTCGAGTGGTGACACTAGCCTGCCATAGCAAATTCCTTATTTTTCTTGCACCAATTACGGTATATCATATCAAGTGTAATAATTAGACACCCTGTGATGATGTTCAGTATCAATACTTTTTTAAAATTTAAGTAGTGTGACAGGATTGGAAGATTAAATCACAACCAACCAATTGGTGCAATTCAATATGGCCGCTTCTACCCATTTTAGTTTAACAAGTATTATGAGTTATCGATCATAAAATGACACGTCATATATTGTTAAACACTTTAGAGCAACCACAATACTATAGCTCATTTTGTAGCTTGTTGACTATTTTTTTTTAAACATCGTGTCTTGTCTTTCTTAAAGCATTGAAGAGCCTCATTACATCAATAAATTTAAAGCACCGTTTCCTTTTTCTTTTTTATAAATTGTACTATTACCTTTTATATATATTATATATTTACATATTTAAACAAACTATTTTCTTCTATAAATACCAATCAACCTTATTTAATTTTCACACCATTCATCATTTCTTCTTCAAAATAGACTATCACAAATTTTTTTTTCTTATTAATGTATTCCCAAAATTCTCAAAATTTATCCACATATTAACTCTCAAAATCCAAATTATTGCAATCTTCAAGCAGTGGTAAAGTACGTATGGTCAAAATTTAGAAATAATTTTAATTAGTATTTTTTAATTATGTTAAATTGATTAATTATAATTGTGTCATTTTATAAGCTCTTTTAAATTTTGTCTAATTTAAATTTCATGTAATATTTATTTATATTAATATATGAATTTAAAAAATTTAGTGTGACAATATTTATAATTACAAAATAATATATTTAATAATAATATGTGAGACGATAATTAATACATTTGGAGTGGTTTAGCATTTAGCATTTTTATGTAAAATATTGTCAAAAGTGAAGGGGATGAGAGACAAAATAGATGATTTGAACATTTTAAAATCAATCAATGAGTAGCCACCGTTAAAATTGCAGGTGAAATAGCAATCCTCCTGAATAAAAGAGTTAGATGAAAAAAGAAACCATCTTATCTTTGTCAGTAAAAGTCAAAAAAATTATTTCCATCTTCCCTTCCTACTTTTCAGTCAAAAGCAAATAGAATGAAATGAAAGGGTGGGGTTTGGACAAACCTGAAGGATTTATTAATTTGTTTGTTTTTCCGATCGATCTCCCTCTCAAACTTCTTCAATTGATTCTAAACTTAGTCTCCATTTTTCTGCCAACTTCAGAACTCCAACCAAGCTAGCTAACTTATGCTTAACTTTTGTGTGATCAAACCAACAAATAACAGGCCACCATATCTATCTCTTTCTTATCAATGTTTTTTTTCCTAAACCAAGATCAACTAGAGCCCATTCATGCATAAAACTAGTACTAAACAAAAATACCATTCATTTTTCTATGGAGCATCACTTAGTTCTTTTTTCTCTTCACCTTCTCAACCTATTCTTGTACTACTGATCATCTAACTCAGATGGAACTTTCCTAATTTCTATAGTTAACTGACTCTCTTCTGACCTTTGGCAGACGCTAATATTTATCTCTTTTTTGTTTTTGTTAGTTTTTTAAGTTTCGTATGAGTTAAAGGGAACCTATAATAGATATAATATTTCAGTGTAGCTAGTGAAAATTGATGCTAATAATATTGATCCTATTTATTTATAAATATATATTGTAATTAATTATCTCTACAATACCTATATATATTGTTTTGTGAATTGGTGCTTCTTTAGTACCTAAATAATAACTTATTCGTAGAGTCCCTGTCTTGAAACATAGTTGAAGCCTCTGTAATATGTTTGAAGGGCAGACAAACCAATTAGGCAGGGCAAAATGGGCCGCCCCACCTCGATTTTTTCTATACTTAAAGCCAATTCTCTCGTACTACTTATGTAAAATTGACATTTTATATGTGGTTTATAATATTTATAATTCTATATAGACTAGAAAGAATTATAAATATTGAAAAGTATGTTTTATATAATTCATCTTTATTCTTGTATTTATTTTGTAAATTTTAAAATTAAAACAATATATATAATATTTGATGGCGTAGTTGATACCAAGTGTAAAATATAAATATTACAATAAAAAATAATATTTAAGTTTAGGAAAAATTCTAAAATTATAATTTAATGTTTATAAAAAAAAAAAGTTAAATGGGGCGGGGCGGGGCGACCCATCCCGCTTCAAGAAACTAATCGAGGCAAGGCGAGGCAAAATATTTGCGGGGCGGGGTGGGGCAGACCCACCCCATTTACATGCCTAAAACCAATTAAATGCAAATACAATATTAAGAGTAGACATGCTAGTAGCTAGGTTAGATGAGTAAGTAGAAATTAATAAATTATTAACTGAATTTGTTATTTTTTTTAAGAAAGAAAAAACAGTATGCCTGTTTGCTTTCAATATCTATCATATATTTCAGAAATTACGTGATCTCTATATTTTCACTTCTTAGCATCCAAGTGATTCAAAATCATTAATGATTTAACTTATGAGCGGACTTATTGATATTCATATAATATTTCAATCTTCACATCCACAATAAATAATAATGTATAAGAGAGTCATAATACATCATCATCTTATGCATGTCACAACACAATAGTACATCCTCATCAACTAGACATATATATGGGAGTTACTTAGTTATATATTTCAACGAGAAAACAGTTATATGTGAAGTTTGACTATTATTTAATGTAAATTTTGTTTAAAAGAAAAAAAAAATTAATGCTCCAATTGAAAGTTGAAAACTTAAAGTGCAAAATAATGTATGAGTTAGAGATTTTTACGACAAATTCTTAAAAAGTGAAGAAAAAACTAAGAGTATCTTTAGTGAGAGATGTAAATAATGAGTTATATTTGACACAAAAAATTAATATTTAGCATAATTTTTAGTATTATGCTCCAATCTACTATTGTAAAAATTGTAAAATTTAATATTTCATTAATACTAATTTGATATTTATTGAAAATATATATAAAAAAAAGTAATCATTTTTTTTAATATTTTATTGTTGACAATATAAAATAATAATAAAATAATAAAGTAAAAAATATAACATTTAATACAAATTGATAAAAATAATATAAAAGTAAATAAAAAGTATAATATTTTAAGGTGAGTATAAAATATATACCATATTATACTGTGACAAATTTAGCTTAATTTTTAGCTTGTATTAAATATGTACTATATTATATTGTGTGATAATTTTAGCTCACTTTTTACCCTAAGTTAAATTTGGCACAATTTTTGGTATATACTCTAATGATGCAAATGTTTTGCTGGACTGAAGATTTAAATGTCAAAATTTTGAAGTTGATGACTTAAGTGTAAAAGGCAGATTAATTACATGTGCTCATTAATTTTTGTAAAAAGAAAACACGTGATTGAAGGAATTAAGGGCACATTGGTCGACCTTAATAAGCCTCCATATTTTTTTTTCCTTTTACTTTTCTGACAAAATATTTTTATTGAAGTTCTCATTTCCTAACCCTACCTTGTATCTCTCTTTCATTCTGCCTCGTCCTCTCTGATGAAACGATTCTCACTCTTCTTCTCTCGCCTCTCCGCCTACCCCGACCTCGTCCCCGTACATCTCCCTCAATCTCCTGAAGACGCTGCGCCTTCGGGGAAGACGACGACGCCGCATCTCTCTACCTCACGCTGACGGCAAGGGACTCGGGTTCTCAGCCACGGGGAAGACGCCACGAGGTCTAGCATAAACAATCTTTGACGGGTCAGGAGCAGATTGGGTAATCACTCTCTCATTTATGAATTATTTCTTTCAGTTTTTTTCTTTTTCTTTTGTGATTTCTGGGTAACTATAGTCTTTTTTTTTGGCGTGGTAATTAGCTCTCTCTCAACTATTCTTCTCATGATTTATTTCTGTTCATTTATTTATTTTGTGGTTTTGAATGGCATGGGAGTTTTCATTTTTATGGGTTTTACTTTGTATTTTGAGTTTCGGCATCTTCAATTTTTTTTAAGGGCTGATTATCTTAGAATCATCAACCCAGAACACACATTCTAGCCATATAGTAGTGTCAAAAAATATGATAGACTGGTGCTTCTTCACTAGTTATATGTTCGTTTGTTGTTATAAGCACTATGTTTTATGATTATTTATTATACAGCTTCAGAATTTTCTTTGTATTTTGATTGAAGTGCTGCTCTATTTCTAATGAGGTGACAAAAATAACACACACACACACACATATGTATATTATTTTCATTGTTAGTATTGAATTGCTCTGTTTCTCGTTCACGGAAATAGTTTTGAGTGGTTTCATTTTAGAATTCTATTGTTTTGTTTTAGACTACATCAAGAGTGGTGAGGGATCTGATTGAATTTAAGTTTGGAGCATTGAAATTTGAATGAAAGTTTGTTTTCTTGCTTATATGATAGTATTGAATAGGTTGAATTAAAACTTTATGCCAAGCATAACTCTCTAGTCATTAGTTTGTTTGTTAATGATGTTTTTTCTTTTGACAAGTATTCATAAGTTAAGAATTGTGTGTCATATTATAGTGTAAGGCCACTAAAACAGTCGAAGGTCTTCTACTCTAGCACCAGCACGCACACGCAGCTAGCTTTCTCCTCTGTCACGAACGGTTCAGACTTCAAATATTTTGGTGGTAAGTCTTCTACATTTTTTTTTAGATATACATGTGTTTATATATATATATATATGATATATATGTGTTAGTCTAGTTTTAGGATATCATATATTTGAACGGTTCTGAGATATATTTTTGTTAGTTTTAAACACATCTTGTCTCTTATTTTGCTAACTAATTTGAAGTACATAGGCTATATGAGCTACTGGGTTTAGTGAATCAATTAGCATACTTCCTGATGGTTAAGAGCTGTAGAAAATGAAATTTGTTCTGATGTTGAATATTGGGTTTAATGAATTACTTGGCTTAATTTTGATGATTAAGTGCTTTAGAAAATAAAATAATTTTTCTTATTCTTTAATCGCTAGTTTTTAAGACACTGCATCACTTCATAAATGGTTCAGTTATATATTTTGCTGATCTATATTTGGTAGTTGCATTGGTTCAGTTGTCATGTAAACTTTATACTTGCTAAAATTACTCGTTTCTCTTTTGAGATTTTTGTTCATTTATAGATCAATCTGAAGATTCTTGTTTTGAATTTTGTGAGAATTTCTAGGTTGAATCAAGTGGTTGTTTGTTGTAACTTCGTGTAATTTATTGCTTTAATGGTCGCTGGAGTACCATGCTAGTGATTACTATAGTTGTTTATAAAGGTTGTTTACATTCTCACTTATTTGATCTCCCTTTTTCACCATAGAGGAATCTCTCTTTTCAACAACTTTTCGAGTGATCATCCTAATACAATGGGTTCATTATGCAATCTTTCTTTGCTGTAAGTGTTTAGCTTTGTTTTAGAAATAATGGGTCAAAACTTTGATTACGTTTGCTTAGGCTCTCATAATATCTGTATTCATGAATATCTGTGTTCATGACAGCAATTTGCAAAGCAATCAGTTGATTGGTTCTCTCAATGTTCTTACTGTATACAAAGATTCTATTATAGATGCATAGTAACGGATCCGTTACCATGCATCTATTTGTGTGATTGCTCATTTACACTTTTATTACTAGGATTAGGGGCATTAATCCATAGTACTTACTATTTGTATGATATTTGATATTTTGATGTTTTAATTTTTATTTTATCGTGATATATTCATGTTTTTGTTTGTGTCTTCCAAGTGTTCGATGTTTTGCCTCATTCACATTTATCTTGTTGTTTGAATTTTGATTGCTTATTTGAATTTCTATGCATATAGGACACTTATGGGGTTTTCTCTGAGTATGTGAATTTGAAAGAGGTGCTTTTAGTTCAATCTTTGTATTTTTGTTTAATAAAATTTGCACTTCCTTATGCTTGAGTTAATCCCTATATTATATATTGTCCAATTTTCTGATTATCATGAATCATTGACATTTTGTTGGCATAATCTGGCTTTTTCTATTGCCTTCTATTGTTGCTTTAATAATAGGACATGTATAATCTAGTTGTGTGGATCATGGTGTTAGAGTTTTACGTGAGTGGAGGAGTGGGTTCAGTTATTGTTTTATGTTGTTTTAATTTAGCTAGTTATTATCTATTTTATAGATTTAATTTCTATTACATGTATAATCCACAACTGCTGGGTGTACCAATGGCCTTCATTTGTTTGACTTGTCAATCATCATCATGTGTGTCAATTTTGACTTGCTAATTTTATCTTAAGTATATCAGAAGAGTCAGTATTTCACTCACGAGAATTAAGAATTTCAACAAATTAACAAGTTAAAATGATTATACTTTTTTTTTCTTCTAATTATGTACTGGATCTTTGTTTTATTTGCTAACTTGAAGAAGAAAATGGTTTTTGTGCTCATTTGTGGAAAACGTGATTCTACTTGCATTTAAACAATATGTTTTTGATATATACTCTTCTTTGAATTTGTAAAACTTTGTGCAATCTTATTTTCAATTAGAGAATAGTCAGTGTCTTTAGAGAATATAACTAAATGATATATGTAGACATTATGAAATCAAGTTTACAAGTCGATGTAATCGTTTTAGTACTAATTTCTGCAGTATGTTTCATTTCATGATTATACTGCTAGTCTCTTTCTTAACATTATTGCTGCTGAATGGTTATCATATAAATGTCTGCATATATCCTTAAGAGGATAATGATCGATTTAGTTTTATATATAATATTATTATTAATATTTAATTATATTTGAATTTATTTCAATATTTGAGAAGTAGATTATATATCATATAAATTACAATTAAATATAAATTATTTTTTAAAAAAAATATATAAATATAGCTTTTAAGGACGCTGAATGAGTATCCTTAAATATGCTTGCTGGATCTAATAAGTTGGGGCGTGTCAGGCTTTAAGGACGCGCATTGGGTGTCCTTAAAGCTCAGGTTTTAAGCATGCGTGTTGAGCTCCATCTTCCGTCAACATCAGTAAATATATTTTCATAGCTTCAAAATTTTCATGATTTTTATTTGAATTTATGGTAGAGACAGCCATTGCTAATTACTGAAGACGATATCATCTTAACCTAATCCCTAATCTAATCGCTTTGATCCTTTAGATTACTTTGTCCTCTGTAGCTCAAATCTCGGGTGTCCAAGTTCCCATTCCGAACTAGCTTTGTTGTTTTCATTTCTTATCTCAGGTTAGCTCTTGTTTAGTCGGGTACCAGTGAACTTTTTTTTAATAGGCCTTGTCTCCATTCATTCTTAATTCAATAATTGAGTGAGTTTATCTTTTTGTTGTGCATTTTTTATCTTACTATATAATTTTTATTTAAATTTCTGTTTTCATTTTGCTCTAATTTTTTTAAAGTTGAAATCCCTAAAGTAAACTATCGGTCTTTCCTTCTCCTTACTCTTCTTCGCTTCTCCCTGACACCACCCAGCTCGCTGTTTTATCACCGTTGAAGAATCGTTCTTGAATAGTTATTAGTAAGTGCTACACCTTCTCTATAAAGTGTTTTCTATTTTTCCTAATTAATCTGAGCTGAGGTGCCCTGCTTTTTTAGACTTGCAAAGGATTAGATCTCAACTAAATCATGCATTTTTTTCTGAAATGATTTGATTGTATTAAACTTTTTGGCTGGTTATATAGATTTGTGTTACTGTTTTGTATGTGTTACTAAGATTTGGCTGCTTCTGTATTTGTTATTGCTCAACCAGAATTGCCAACACTTGAAGTTATTGAATAAGCATTGTGTTGTTCTAACATGTGATCAAAATGAGATTTAGGTTTCAAATTTAAAAAATAAAAAAAAACTCCACCCAAACCGTCGGGCAGGTTTAGACCAAAAGTTTGGTTGATTTGCCAAGCCTACTATGTCATTAGACGAATAAAAAATCCCTCCAACTCACCCAACCCGATTAATGAACAACCCTTCTATTGGGTTGGGTTCTCATTTGGGGCTAAAACTAGGGTGGTTGAATTTATCTTTTGCTTGACATGTGTTACTGTGTTATTTCAGTGATCTCTGTTATTTGTATCTTAGTTCATACTTAATTTAATTTGTGAGTGTGAGGGTTGAAAATAATTATATTATGCTAAGAAATAATGCTCGTCTTTTATTAATATGTTTTGATAATTTTCTGTGATTTGTCTCATCTTAAATATTTCTTTTAAATTCATGTGGAGTCGTCAAGTCTTGAGAGTGGATCTGGTGCAAAAGCATAAGAAACAGCTTGAATTTGCACCTTGAATTTGACCTCTATTAAAAGATAAACAGTTTTGGATAAATAAAAGTGTATAGCAATTTTTCGAAATTTCTGTCTTGAGTTTATTATTTCAGGATATGGATCATTCCTCCTTGTTGTTTTTTTTTTTTGCAGCATTCCTCATTGTTTTTGGTGTCCTGTGGATTTATGTATTTAGAGTTCACAATTCCTAGAGATGCTGTTAAACTTTATATATCCATTAAAATCTTAATCTTGAGAGATGCAGTTTTGGGTATTTTACCCTATTTTTGCTTGGTGGGTTGGTTGCTTTATTGAGAAATCTAATTTTTGAATTTATGATGCAGTTCAATTTCAGAAGGGCCCAGTAGAAAATGGCTGAAGGAGAGGAAGATTTACCCAGGGATGCAAAGATTGTGAAATCACTCTTGAAATCAATGGGTGTGGAGGACTATGAACCTCGTGTTATTCACCAATTCTTGGAGCTTTGGTATCGCTATGTTGTTGATGTTCTAACTGATGCACAGGTTTACTCAGAGCATGCAGGCAAAGGTGCAATCGACTCTGATGATGTAAAGCTTGCCATTCAATCCAAAGTTAATTTCAGCTTCTCACAACCCCCTCCAAGGGAGGTAATTTTCTTTAACTCAACTCTATTATACACCTTGATGCAAGATATCAAGTTGGATTGTCATCAAATTTTATAATTGCTCCCCCACCTTTTTAGAACTTCATTTATGAACATTTAGCACACGTTGATTAGCTCATGCTAAAATAAGGATTTTTTTTACTGTTTGTTTCTCATATCCTATACTGAGTCTATCATAATGAGCAATTGTTCTTTGAGTTTGATCTTAAGAACCAAAGAATATTTGTCATTTACTGGTGTGAACTCAACATTGAAAGCTTACACACACCGGTGTTATTGGAGCTTGTTATTTGGTATTATAGGAAATTTTGCTTGAATAGAGGATCGCACTTTGTAACCGCCTCCTACTGAACTATATTTTGTTGATCATACTCCAAAAATGAGTGTATTGTTGATCATAGAAAAGATAGGATTACTTAGTAGATTTTCTTGACCACTCTTTGTCACCAGGTCCTACTGGAGCTTGCTAGAAACCGAAACAAGGTTCCATTGCCAAGGTCAATTGCAGGGCCTGCTAGTGTTCCGCTCCCTCCTGAACAGGACACATTAATCAGCCCCAATTACCAGCTGGCAATCCCGAGGAGACAATCTGCTCAGGCAGCTGAAGAAACAGAGGAAGATGATGAAGCTGTTGATCCGGCAGTGGCAACATCCCAACAAGAACAGAAGACAGCAGATGTGCCACCGCAGTCACAGAGGGTGTCCTTCCCCCTTGTGAAACGCACCAAGTGAATTTTCCTCTACGTTCACTACTTAGGTTGGTTAGTCTATGAGGATTCGAACGTGTAAATACAATTACCACCAAGTATTGATTTGTTACGATTTTTATAATGCATAAGAAAGTATTGTTATAAAGAAAATGCTGGCTGGTACCACTGATTCAGGGCATCACAACTAATACAAGGGATAATATCTATATAAAAATTTAAAAGCGAGGAATATTTAAGTACCCAATACATTAAGTGTCTCTTTTTGCTTTAAAGTTTGTTTACGATTGGCAGTTTAGTTTGGTCACCTTACTTTAAAGTTTGAATGAGAAAACAAAATAGTTTAGAGGGACATCACTTATTCGAAGCAAATGTCCGAGCTTTTATTGAGCTTGTTAGTCATTTGATAACTGAAAAATGTAGCTGTTTTTTGGCCCCTCTATTTTTTTTTATATGAATAACAAATCGTTCTAATTATGCTTCCTATTCTGCAATAAAAATTTGCTTGGAATAAATATTTATGTTTTTCAATCCGTCTTTCTCACCAAAGACATTTTTTTACTCATTAAGGGTAGTATTTGAATTCACATATAAATTTGACAAACATAACAATCATTGTAGTTATTTCTTTTCTTCCATCGTTATAGTTAAATTCAGATATAAAATATTAATGATTTAACAAAATACAAAATAACTACTAAATTTGTTTTATTGATTTCCAATCATTTCATAAAAAAAATAGTAAAAAAGTTATTAACTTAGTAATATTCTTAAAATATAAAATAAACAATAATCATACCAATACTAATAAGGGATATTTGCAGCATAAGTACCCAATGTTTGAGGAAAATACCTAGCATGGACTCAATCTTTTTTTTAGCGGATAAAGTACTCAAACATCCTAAAATTGTAATTGCGTCTAATTCCGTCAATAGGGTCTCCGTTAGTGATCCATAATGGACACGTGTAGGCTCCAGATTATACTTAGGTTTAATTTTAAAAAACTTTAAAAAAATTATTTTAAATTTAATTTATTAAATTATAATTATTATTATTTGATTTTTAAAAACCTAAAAATTAAAACCCACAAAGAGAAGTCATTTTCGAAGAGGCTGCAAGGAAGAAGTCGACAGTGGAGACGTAGCCATTTTTGAAGAGCTAAGGAAGAAGAATGACTGGGAATATGGAGGGTGAATGTTCATTTTGCTCTTATGGTCGAGTACACAGCAAAGGGAGGTATCGGGGTAGGGGTCCAGTGAGGTATGATTGAGTAACCTGTGACTGTAGCTTAACGTCGGTATTGAGGACCTCTTGGGCCAATCGAAATCCTGATAGAAGGTTCAGAACTTGCTATAGAATGAAAGTAAAATTTATGGTATTCTTGATTATTTAGGGTTTGAATGGTGTGTCTTGAAATAACTTGTATATTTTCTCCCTTATTACAATCAAAGGGGGATGTGATTTTTTTCGTTGGGTGGATCCAGAAACTTGTCAAGGTGGAAAGGGTTTGATTCTGGATTGGGTCAAAAGAATTGAAGGTGAAGATTGCAATGGGGAAGAAAATGTGGGTAATGATCAGAGACATGTAGAAAATGGTGACAAGGAAATTGGGAAACAAGTTTGTAAAATGTGTACTCACCCAAATAGTGGTCTTTGGTTGAATATAAGTTGGGGGAAACTTTTTTTTTTTTTTTAGTTGTCATTGTGCTAGCATTGCTGCTAAAGTAATGTTGGTTTTACAAATGTAATGGTCTCATGAGTTGTAACAATGATAATGGAATTGAAATGAAATTGTGCTATTTTTTGTTGTTGTGAAAATTAGTGTGTTTTGATTGACAATTTTATGTTAAATTGTGTTGAGGGCACTTGGTTGTATTTGTGCATTTAACAGATTACATAATAGCATAATAATATCAATAACATATGCATCATATTTGAACATCAACATAAAGACCAATACAACATTAACCAGTTTTCAGCAAGTTCGAGGTGCTGCCTTTGGTAAGATTAAGCATCTTCATGGACCTGAGTTTGGCATGATGTGTGGCCCAAATCAAGCTTTTCATGAACTTGGTTGGTTTCCCTTGGACCCTGGCCCAAATCAGCATCTTCATGGACCTGAGTTTGGCTTGGTGTGTAGCCCAAATCAGCATCAATTAACACTTGACTTTCGTTTCCCATGTCAAGCTCATCTACAAAGTTGGTTGCACCCTCACTTGTGTTGCCAGGGTGTGGCTGGGATGCTTCAGCCATCTCAGCTTCAACTTGGGTAATGTCACCCAAGTCATAATCATCTCTGACCAAATCTGCCTCATCTCTGAATTGTTCTCATTCCTCACGTCCCAGAATCAACAGATCTTCTTCATCCTCATCACTATCAACATCTTCACTGTCCTCATCATCCTTTACACTGTCAACATTTTCACTGTCCTCCTCGTCCTCTACACTTTCAGAATCATACTCATCATTCTCTTTATCACTTTCCCCCCAATCATCAGGCATATGCATAACAAATTCCTCTTCACCATCACCCTATTCTCCTTCTACATCCTCATCACCATTTATGACCTTTTCAAACTGTAACGTCCCAAATTACCTAATAAGGCTTAGGGCCTTGATTAGGGGGTCAAAATAGAAAATTATGGAAATTATGTGCTTATGTGATATATATGGGTGTTAATATATGATTATGTGAGGTATATTGTGATATGACTTGATATGCATGCGTTAGGTGTATTAAATATGCACGTGGGCCTGTTTCTTATTAGAAAGACAACTTTCGTAATTTGACTCGTTATGAGTATATTTGGCATATATATGATATATGTGTGAGACCACACTGACCACATTATTATGTAGATATATTTGGGTTACTCGGCACGAGGCGATCCTAGGGAACAAATTAGCGGGAAAGTCACAACGGGACTAATACTTGATTCATTGTGAGTCAAGGGGTATTTTGGGTGCTTAGTACATTAGCGGGTTATTAGGTAATGAGAATAAATATTTGAGGAATGTTGACCCTGATTTTGGACAACTGACACGGAGTCAAAATACGCTTGACGTGGATGAATGCGTTGAAAAGAACGCGATGACGAAAATAATAAGAACACGATATTTTATAGTGGTTCGGCCCCAGGATCTGGTAATAACTTACGTCCACTTAGATTGTTATTGAAGTGAGATCCAAAGAAGTGATCAAAGAACTAGGGTTCAATGAGTTTCACCAGCCTCTGAAGAACAATACAATATGATTGATATGATAACTCTAATCTCAAGCGATTTAGAAGTCAGAAAAATAAAAAGGATCTCCCTTCCCTGAGCCCCCCCCCTCTTCTATTTATAAGCTCAGGGAAGATTTACATTGATCTGTTACAGATATTATTTCCTAAATAATCGGATACTCAGGAAATCATGGGAGAGAATTTCGGATTCCATCATAACGGCCTAAGATTTCCTCCGCGTGTTACGTGCATACGAACAAACTGGTTGTATGAAGAGACCGATCGCATAATGCTGAATATCTTCCTGGTCGATAGTCGAATACAGGTTTTGCTAGGTGTCAGCCACGTACAATTAATTCCTGCCATGTCATTCATTCCTGATTTTTGGGATAACATTCGCCCCCCAAGTTTGTTTAGTGCGACCAGTAATAAAGAAACTTAAGGGAACAACCGTTCGTCTTCCCACGTCTGTCAGATTCCCCGTGCATTTTCGAAAACCGTGTCATAATTATGTCTAATCAAGCCTTTTCGGTTTCCAAAAAGGCAATGTGACGGCTTGTCCACTTCCCCACGTTTCGAAAGTGTGAAGTGATGATTACCGCCTTTTGGTTGTCCCTTCGCTCCTTATAAGTAGGTCTTTCTTCTCTTTCAAGAAATTTTTACCCATCAACTTTGCTAAAATCTTCAAGAACTTGCACCAGTGTTCAGAGCTTCGAAAACCAGTCCGAAGTCGTGTCGCAGGTCTTCCGATTCAAGTTTTCATCTTTCTCCGAATCCTCATTTTGCCCAGGTAAGAACTTTGTTCCTTTAAGCTCTGTATTACGCCATGCATGTCGTTTTTCTACTCTGATATGCCTGCGTTCTTGAATAGGGTTTTTGGTATAAACCGCCTAATATTGGGTAAAAGCGCGCCTTTATGCCTTGTATAGGTTAGGTCAATACTTCGATAGATAGAGTCTCTGAATTGGGACATAAGGTCGACGAAAGATTCAACCTTTAAGCTAGGCGAAAAAAACTGAAATTTTTTCCCTCCCTTTAGGAGTCGAAAAAAGTTTTCAGAAAACGTTTTTCTTTCCTTTTTTTATTTTTTCCGTCTTTTAAGCTACCCATGTTGAAGTTTGCGTAGGATTAGGATGTTGCTGGTTATTTAGGCACGAGCAACGTTATCCTAACTTCCCCATACTACTTCGTGGATTGTCTTATCTCCTCCATTGTCTGTTTGCAGTTCATATGCAAGACCCTTGGGGGGGAGAAAGACCTATCGAAGACGAACTCTTAGCCCAACTGCTCAAAGGCGAAGAAAATCCATCCACGCTGATTCTGAAAATTCCATTTTCACGTTCTAACCCAAATCCTCCACCAGCTCCTATCCAGAAAATGGCCAGAACAAAAACTAAGGCCAGAAAAAGACGCAACCCTTCTCCAAGTCAGCCTCCTGCTGATGCCCCCTCGACCAGTGGTCGAGGAGAATTCCTTCCTGAGACCAAAGTTCAGGCACGTGCCCGTCCTCGGCATGCCGACCAGCCGGCTGTCGAGTGGCACGTGGTATCTCCGAGCACGGTGACCATTCACATGGTCTCCAATTATTTAAATAAGTACAATCTGACGGGGGTGACCCTAGTCAGACCTACCATCGACCAGCGAGCCAACCTGCCAGGGGGGGCTTATAGTGCCTGGTCGAAATACCATATCGAGGCGGGTGCCACCTTGCCTCTGCATTAATTTTTCCAAGGGGTGGCTAATTACTTCGGGGTGGCCCATTTTCAGATTACCCCGAACGGATATAGGATGCTGACCACGCTCTATATCCTTTACAAACTCAAGAAATGGCCAGCCCCCTCCCCTCATGAGGTCAATTATCTATTTGACCTTAAGTCCAGCCCCAACCAAGACGGTACGGGGTTCTTCCATTTTTGCCATCAGGAGACCGGACGCACGTTTCTGTCCGAGACCACCCATATCTCCAACGTGGGGAAGTATCATCTGGAGTACTTTCTCACGCCTGACATCGCTGCGGACAACCTGGCCTTCACCCGAGGAGGTAAGGGAAATAACGAGCCTTAAATCATTAGTTCTTGCCCTTTAAATTTTTCTTGTCATAATACTTTACTGTTCCACTGTACTCCAGGTCCATGGTTGCGCCCAACCCCCACTCCAGGAATGGAGTCGAGGGCAGCACTCTTAGCTAGCATGTCCAATGCTGCTAAGAGTGTGAAAAACTTGATCACTGAGGCTAACCTTAGGTTGGCTGGCCTTAAGGGCTCCCCTCCTGCGACCAGCGAACCTGCGGCGGGTGGTGTCCATGCTGGCGTGGGACGTGAGCAGGGTCAACCTCAGGCACCTCCTCCTAGGAGGAGGCCAACTGGGGTTACAATCAGGGAGCCTGCTGTTCCCCAGCGAGCAGCAGAATCGTCGGTCCCCAAGGGCAAGGGGAAACAAAAGGCTGCTGAGTCTGCCCAACAATCTGACGACTCGTCGGATGTATACGGTACACCATTCTCGTTTTTAAATAACTTGTCAATTCCCATCCACCTATTTGATGGGGACGACAACTTTAGGAACGCTCCTTCTTTAAATTCAGATTTCTTCCAAGAACTAGGTAGTTCAGTAGATAATGTTACGACCAGTAGGTGTAGCTCGGGTACCTTACTTTTGCAACCCTCATACTCTAACCTTTGTTTCTTTGCGACCCTTTAATCTCATCGTTTGAAATTTCATTCTTTGTGCAGGCATGGACTCCAGGGACTTCTTTGCACACTACCAAGCTGCTGCCAAAGCTTCTGTCCCGAAGAAGGACAGCAAAAGAGCTCGTGGGGAAAGTAGCAAGACCCCTTCGAAGAACGCCCGAATAGAAGATGCTCCCACCGACACCCCCTCCAAAGAGGACTTAACACATCCGCCTGTCCCCGAGCAACAAACTCCCACGCCTGCCGATCCTCGGTCTTCCTCAAAGGCCGTAGACAAAGAGACCACGGACCATTTGTCCGAAGGCTCCCTGCCCAGCCACATAGTTGGCATGGCCAGGGAGAGAATATATCGGCTCTCCAAGCATAAGCGCTCCCAGGTCGCCATCAATGACACTGCCACAATGGATATCAACGAAATCATCAACAGAGGGTTGAATGAGATAGCCAGTGTAAGTCGTCTTTTGCTGCTTTGTCATTTATGCTGAACTTCCTTTCTAAACCCATTTTTTCTTCAGGGGTTTTTGTCTTTGACTGCTGGCTGGCGCCGAGTTGGGGCAATGGTCTCTCGAGAGAAGAACTTTGACTCCAGGCTTGCCCAGGCTAAGCAAGCGCTTGAGGATGAGAAGACCAAGCTGCTCGAGGAAAACAACAAGTTGCTTGTGGAGAACAAGGAGTTGGCTAAGCTGAACGAGTAGCTATGCGAGGACCAATCCACTCTTACCCGAGAGCTTTAGGAGAGTGAAGAGGCTCGGAATAAAGCCATCAACGAGCGGCACAATTGGAAGGAGAACTGCAAACTCAACACCCAAGAGTGTAAACAGCTCACACTCGATCTGACCGCCAGCAGGGATGAGGTAAAGAAGCTTGAGGAACGGGTGCGCGAGCTCGAGGAGGACAGAGTTAAAACTCTGAAGAAGTATAAGGAAGCCACCTTCCTTTGCTTCTATGACTTCTGGAAGCACAATCAGGAGGCAGACATTAGCTATCTCTCCGAGTAGTTGCAAAAGACGCTGATGGCGCAGTGCACTGCTCGGCTGGAGGCAGAAGAGAAAGCTAAGGCCCAAACTCCTGCTGCTGATGCTGTGGCTGAACAGAATGCTCCTAATCCAGAAGACCCTCTTGCCCCCCAGCAAAATTAATATTTATATTTTTTTCCAGCTTTTATGGCCCACGGGTCTTTTTGTAAAGACAATCTTTTTTCTTTTATTGCTGCGAGGGCAGCTCTTTTGCTTATGCTTGAACAATTACATCTGAGCAGTACTGCTCGCGGTGTAAAGGTTTTTTTTTCCTTTTAATTTCATACTTACATCCGAGCACTAATGCTCGTGGTGTAAACGTTTGCCTCTGATATTATAATCTTTTATTATAATACCTGTTCGCATGACCGAACTTAGCATAGTACTTTGGTTTGCTTTTTTCAAAATATTTTTGAAAAATGCTCTAAGTACTGAAGCATGCTTTCACTTATTTTGTTCATGTGTTTACGTACCTCTTGGTGGTACGCTTTGCTATCGATGTACCTTATATGCCCCCCAAGTGATCGAGGAGCTTTAGGTCCTTGGTCACTTGCCTTGACCACGACCTGTGCGAACATTACTACTCGTTGCAAAATTTAACACTTGCAATACAGCAAAACAACACACGTAATGAACAAATACTTGTAAAAATAAATTTACAAAAGTTGGCAAGAATGACTGGCTGCGCACAGTCCCTTATAATCTCGTATTAAAAATGGACTAAACATGTCTTTACGAGTGATCCTAAAAAAGGACCTTACATATATAATGTTATATTATTTTATAATATAATGTAAAATTATATTATATTATAATATAATGTTTTAGATTAAATAAATGTGACAAAGTGTGTCACATATTGTAACATATAATAGAGAGTTACAATATTTAGATATATGAGATATATCCAAATAATGTAACATACTTGGTGTTACAAATTTGTAACCTCTAAAGATTACCCTTTATTGTGTAAATTGTTGTTACACAATATTGAGATGAATTTCATAAAATCCATATGTGATATGGTTGTTAGAGATATGATTTTAACCCCAATAATGTATTTTGGGAGTTACAAAATCATTTGGGAGGGTTTGGAACCGTTTGGAAAAACAGCACAATTTTTGTGCTGAATTTGGTCAGTGGCCGCGACCTGTGGGTCAGAGACCAGTGGCCGCGGCCACTAATGTCTCTGGCCGCAGCCACAGGCCAAAACTGACCAAATTTTCAGTTTTTTCAATCTTTGTTGAACGGCTCAAAAAACCCAAATAACTCACAAATCTCTTTTTTAATTCCATATTAATCCAATTAAACATTGGTAACAGCCATGGGGGTTGGTGGAATTTGAAATTCAAAGGGTGTCTCTAAACTCTATAAATAGGAGCCTATAGCTCACTTGTAAGACACAACTTTTCTATCCACTAGAGCACTTGGCTAGAAACACCTTGAGGCTTGATAATTCCATAAAGCTTTTCCAATATCTGAGAGAGATCCCTTAGTGCTTGAGTTAGGGGGAAATAAGCTTTTGGACAAAGGTTTTATACCTTGTTCAAGTTGGTGATCCCCAATCCTCTTCACTTAGGTTGTGTAAGTGAGAGTTTGCTTTTGTTTCTGTTCTTCTTTCTATTGCATTGTTTTCTACTTATTCTCTTGTTCCTATTACTTGTATTTCTTGTTCAAATGTTGTAATCTTCTTTTCTTTATTTCAAACATTTTAGTTTACTTGTAACATTTTGCTTTGAGTTGTATTTCCACCATTCTCTTCTTCATCATCATCTTCGCCCTTTCTTTGGTTTATTTGTATTTTCAGTTATAGAGTTGTAACCTTATTTAATCAATCTATATTTACTTGTAATATTATTGCATAAAGTTGTGTTAACCGAGATTTTCGGCAACTATCTTAAGGAAGGATGTTTACTGATAATAATAATGAAAATGGAAGATTGACACAAGATTTTTACGTGGTTGGGGCGTTAACTAGCCTTAGTCCACGAGTCTGTATATAAGTCTGTATTAGAGCTAGGATAAGCTTTTACAATGGAGTTGTTTAACTGTATTTGAGCAGAGTTTCTGCCTTCTCTCCCCTTTTCTACGTTGCATTACAACTCATATTTATAGGTCGAGGGGGACATCAGGTTTGGGCCGGGCCCGACCCGGACCCATCTGGGGAATGTATACAAGGGGCCTTCCTAGTGGAGGCCCACGCTAAAAAGATATACAGTACACCAAACCCGAACCAGCTCAGGCCCAAGTAGTTGCCCTGAGGCGCAAGCATTCTCCCGACAAAATGGCACTTTGGCTCTGACCACTTCGAATCACGAGGCCGATTCAGGGGACAAGACCGGTCAGAATATTTGGCTGCGCAGTCCTGACACGCCAGCAGATAATCCCAAGGTGACCCTTTCTGCAGGTGAAAAGTGGGGGGACAATGCCCACGCGAAATGAGGCGGTTTTAGTGTCCTGGACGCCTGACCCGTAGCCTGGGGATGAAACGGCCCAGGTTCGTTTACCTTTGGCCCGCTTCGTTTACTTCGGGCCCGGACCATTCCGGGCCCGGGACAGGGACGCGATGGTCGCGATGGTCCGGGGCACTCCGGACAGTGCCTGGACCGTTCAAGCTGAACATGAACCCGGAGGAACGTCCCGGACCCTTCTACACAGGCCCAGTCCGTAGTCCTCGGACCAGGCCCAAATACCGAACCGGTCCCTCTGACCGCGGGCCGGGGCGAGGGCCCAAAACCCTGACAGGAAAATGGGGATAACAAGTTGTAATATTATAATCATTTCCATTGAGGCAAAACAATATTTTCCTAACATATAAGCGATTAGCCATACAACGTGGCTAACCCTTTTTGCAAAACTTGTAGAAAGTAAAATTTAATACAAGCCAGTCCTTTAAAAAGGACTGTTCACTGATAATACTTACGCAGGTGTTCTCCAATCCAATAACGTGGAACGAGATCTCCGTTTAGGCGTGTAAGTTTGTAGGTGCCCGGGTGAAGGACTTCTTCAATCTGGTAAGGTCCTTCCCAATTAGGTCCGAGTACTCTAGTAGTGGGGTCGCGGGTATTCAAGAAAACTCGTCGTAGCACCAAGTCACCGACGTTGAATTTTCTTTCTTTTACTTTTAAGTTAAAGTACCGGGCGACCTTTTGCTGGTATGCAGCAACTCGGAGTTGGGCTTTTTTTCGTCGAGTTGGACCTCTTCCAGGTCCTCGACGGGTCCCATGTTTTCTTCAAAATCCCCAAAGCGAGAATCTAGATCTCTATCCTCACTTTGGGCAACACCCTATTTGGTGACTTCATCACCGGCTTGGGCTTGTGTATCAATTGCCATCTGCAACCTATCTGAGATAGTGCTTTTTGATGTTCCCTTTTTCGCCTTCGTGACTGAGGCGTTATAGCACTCTCTGGCCTCCCTTTGGTTTCCCAACACGCGCCATACCCCTGTGTCTGTCGGGAATTTCATGGCCAAGTGCCACATAGAGGTGACGGCCCGTAGATCAACCAGTATCGGTCTCCCAATGACGACATTGTACGTCGAAGGACAATCAACTACTATAAAAGTAGCGAGTAATGTCCTGGTAGCAGGCGTTGTACCTGTCGTCACTGGTAGTTTGATTGAACCTGCGGGGGCGAGTCCCTCACCAGAGAAGCCGTATATCGTCTGGTTGCAGGGCTCCAGGTCCTTAACGGATAACTTCATGCGTTCCAGCGAAGATTTATACAGGATATTCACCGAACTTCCTGTATCGACCAGCACTCTCTTCACCATCATGTTGCCCATTTGGATATCCACGACCAGCGGATCGGAATGTGGGAACCGAACATGTTGGGCATCGCTATCAGAGAAGGTTATCTCACCTTCCTCTGATCGAGCCTTTTTTGGCGCGCGGTCCTCCCCAGTCATCATCTTGATGTCCTGGTCGTGGCGTAAAGTTCGAGCGAATCGTTCTCTGGCCTTTCCGCTGTTTCCCGCGAGGTGTAGGCCTCCACAGATGGTTAACAATGTGCCAGTGACGGGGGCAGGCTGCAAAGGTGGCGAGCGTTGGCGTGTGGGCGCTTGCTCATTGCCACCTGGAGCCTCTCGTTGGGAATTTCCCGAGGCCCGTACGTATCTTCTCAAGTGTCCTTGCCTAATAAGGAACTCGATTTCATCCTTCAGCTGGTTGCATTCGTTGGTATCATGTCCGTAGTCGTTATGATAACAACAGAACTTTGAAGTGTCTCTTTTCGAAATATCCTTTTGAATTGGGGCAGGCTTCTTATAAGGCACACTGGAACTCGTGGCCCGATAAACCTCTCCCCGAGACTCAACAAGGGCAGTATAGTGAGTGAACCGAGGTTCATAGTGATTACCCTTGGCTCGTTTATTATCGGAGGTGGAAAGCTCATTGTGTGGCCTTTTTCCACCATTCTTGCCATTGCCGTTACCGTTCCCGTTGCCTTTGCCGTTGCCGTTAGGTTTAGACCCATTGGCGGCTTTGGTGGGCTCGACTGTTTTCTTATCCTTGCCTGAAGGTTTTCCATCATCGGCAATGGCATCTTCGAGCTTGATGTAACGATCAGCCCGGTCCAAGAATTCCTGGGTAGTTCTAACCCCTTCCTTTCGGAGGCTTTTCCAGAGGGGGGAGCGACGCCTAACCCCTGCGGTTATGGCCATTATTTTGCCTTCGTCCCCCACCGTTTTTGCTCCAGCGGCTGCTCGCATGAAGCGCTGGATGTAATCCTTAAGCGATTCTCCATCCTGCTGGCGTATTTCAACCAGCTGGTTTGCCTCGGTCGGATGCACACGACCTGCGTAGAACTGTCCGTAAAACTCCCTTACGAACATCTCCCAGGAAACTATGCTTGCAGGAGGGAACTTGAAAAACCACTCCTGTGAGACATCAGAAAGTGTTGCAGGGAAGATCCTGCACCGAGCGTCTTCGGACACTTTCTGAATGTCCATTTGTATCTCAAACTTATTGACGTGAGACACTGGGTCACCGTACCCATCAAAGTTGGGAAGCGTAGGCATTTTAAACTTGCTAGGAGTTTCTGCCATAGCTATCCTCTGGACGAAAGGAGTGCCTTTTCTCCTGTCGTGGTCGATGTAAGATGTTCTTCCCCCGACCAGCTGTTGCACCGCCTGGTTGAGGGCATCTATCTGGGCCTGCACAGCGATAAGAATTGCTGTGGCCTCTGTTGCTGGGGGGATGTTCTCGCCATGTCGCTCACGGCGATCATTGAGCACATCTCTCAAGTCCTCGTCTCTTCTCCGCTGCTCGCTAGCTCCGAGCTGGTTGAAGACGTTATTCTGCCTGGGCTGCCCCCCAGCGTCCCGTCTGTTGGGTTGGTCATCCTGAGGTGGCTGACTCCTGCCTCCACCTCTTTCGTCATTTCTCCGATCGGCATTTCCTCTGTCGGAATCGGCTTCATCATAACCATTGCCATCTCTGAATCGTGACTGGCCATGATGGGATCGACTGTTCCCTCGATTTCTGTCCCGGGCTGAAACGTCCCAAGCATTAGAGGATGGCCTGCGTTGGTCATTGGGTCCCCATGCATTATCATGCCGTTGGGGACCACGGACCGCAGAGCCTAACTCTGAGTTCCTCCTGTTATCAGAAGGATGCTGTCCTCTGTTCGGAATGTTTGGCTCGTCGCCCCTATGGCGTCTAGGACTGCGAGGCTGATGCTTGGTCCTATTCTACCTCTCAAGTGGGGGATTGCCGCGATCAGCTTGGGATGGAGGCTGTGCTTCAGGGTCCTGCGGGACATCGTCATGGGGCACCTGAGGCTGTTCGGGCCTTTACGGACTCAAGGGTTGGATAGGCGGACTAGGATTGGGACCCCTGTGGGGTGGCCCATTTGTGGGTTGATCAGGGTGCGTGGCAGGTGCAGCCTGATTCCTAGCCAATTGTAAGGCTGCCTCCAGGGCTGCCATGGCTTCGCTCTGGCGACGGTCCATCTCCGCCTACCTTCGCTTAACTCCGCGCACTGCCATTCAATCTCTTGCTGCTGTCGCGCCATGATTTCGGCAACACTTTCCTCACTGGCCCTCAAATTGGACAGCTCTTCATGCAACGCCCCCAGAGTACTCTTCAGCTTTGCGTCATCCATTTCTTCCTCCTCAAAGTCCAAATGTGGCTCATCCTCAGCCACGCTTGCAGGAGGAGGAGGAGGCGGGTTTGATGGTGCAGCGGCGGCCGCCTGTCCATTTTTCCTTGTAGTTTTCGCCATTGGTTTTCTCAACGATGATATACTAAGCTCTCAACGAAAGCACCAAAATGTTTACCCTGATTTTGGACAACTGACACGGAGTCAAAATACGCTTGACGTGGATGAATGCATTGAAAAGAACGTTATGACGAAAATAATAAGAACACGATATTTTATAGTGGTTCGGCCCCAGGATCTGGTAATAATGTAACGAACCAAATTCACTAATAAGGCTGAAGGGCCTTGATTAGTGTGCCAGGAGGGCATGATGGGAATTATGTGTGATTTTTGTGATTAAGATGCATGATTATGATTTTAAGCATGTTATATGACTATTTGTATTATGTTATGTGATCATTATGATATGTGAATAGTACCATGTGGGTGCGGTGATTTCAATGTGACGCACGTGCCGAGACGGTCCTAGCGAGCTAGATAATGGTAACTGGTGATTTGGTAACTTGTGTAACTGTTAGTAACCATAGAGAGTAACAAATTTTGTTGGATAAGTGGTAAAACTGTAAAGTAGGCAAAAGACAAGTGTACCCTTGAGGTTTAGTCAGAAAATGATATTTGAGGAAGGCTAAAAAGGTCTTTTGGCAGTGGTATAGATGTCTTTGGCTGAGGAAAAAGGATATGTACGATTCATTTATGCTAAGTATAACTGAAGTTAAGACTTGGAAGGCTAGAAAGATCAAGAAGGGAAGGGAGAATCAAGAACCTAGAAGGCAAAGTGGAGGAGGAGCTGAACTGAGTTCTTTGAGGCTAGTGTAGGGCTTAAGGGTGAGGAATCAAGCATATAGCAAGGTTTATACTGAGGTAAGGAATTGGTTCCTGTTTTGTTAAGTTCTGAATTTGGTTTTTGAAAGAATTGAGAGATAGCCATGGTTTGTCTTGCATGGAATTCAGCTGGCTTGTTAAGGTGGAATTCAGCTCAAGCTTGGATTGGAGGAAGCTCAAGTCGAATTTCTGATTGAGGTAAGGGTATTAAGTAGGTTTGCAATTTCGTAGCTGTTATGGTTTAAGGATTTAGAGGACTGGTTTGTATTTTTCTCAAGTTTTAGCTTAAGTGTTAGAGTCTGAATTTAAGTGTGAATTTCTGTGGGTGATTGTGTGGTTGAGCTGGATTATAGTGTTTATAGGTTGTTGGTTGGTCTATGTGGGGTTTTAAATAGGTTTTGGAGCTTGGGTATGAAGTTGGGATGATTTGGAGTGATTTGGGTTCGGGGAAAACGCAGGGGAAAAACCCAGAATTCTGGGCTCGCGATGGAGCGCCGCGGCGCAAGGCTGTTTCTGGGCATGATGGGCTTTCTGACTTGCTGGGCGCCGCGGCCCTACAGGGCTGCGCCGCGGCGCTAGGCCAATTTCAGGATGTTGGAATTTGCAATTTTAAGCTTTTGCTTCGGGGGTTCGGGGAATGTCTTCGGTGCGTTGTTTTAGGGTTTTGGGGGTTCCGAGAGTATGGGATTGGCTCTGGGGAGGTAGCTTTGGATTGATTAGTGACAAAAGATGTTTCATTTGTGTTGTGATTAAGACTTTGGAGAGGCTCGGGGTAGAGGACTGTGCTCGTGGCTTCGTGGCAGCGGAAATCAGTAAATTGAAAGGTAAGAAAACTGCACCCGAATGTATGGTTGCGAATGGGACTAAGTGCTCCCGAGAGTTGTATTGTGTCATCGTTGGTATTATGCCAAGGGACACGTATAAGCGGTCTAAGAGTACCGTTCATGATTTTAGCGCACGGGCGCGAATTGGCCACTGGGAGCCAGAAACAATAAGATAACAGAGGGAGCAGCCTGTGAGCGCTAGCCCTGGTTATCATCTGTGCATTACGTATTATGAGTTGAGATGTTTAGTATGTGGAATACTTGAATGATGATATACTTGAATTTATGAGATGCTATATGAGTAAATGACTTGATTGCTAGTTGTTCATGCTCTGTTATTGCTGTGTTTTCTTGCTGGGCCTTGGCTCACGGGTGCTTCGTGGTGTAGGTAAGGGCAAGGGCAAGCTGGACCAGGCCTGAGGTGGAGAGCTCCGAGGTGTGATGTACATAGCCAGCCGTTCGATCACCACGGTCGAGGAGTGTGTCAGGACAGAGATTACCTAACAGCTCGTTTTTGCCTTAGTATGGCCAGTCAATGTATTTAAACTTTGTAACTTTTGTATATGGCTTTTAAACTGTCAATTTTGGGATCCCCTGTGCATAAACAATGTTTAGTAATGAAAACGTAACTTTTGAGACCAAAATACTTTTAACCCTAGTTCCTCTACTATTCCAGTAACACGCTTTTACTTTAATGACTTGATTAGCAAGTCTGGCACTTTATAAACACACAGTGTAACGGTCTTGGCTATCCAGGGCGTTACAAATAACCTACGTCCACTTAGATTGTTATTGAAGTGAGATCCAAAGAAGTGATCAAAGAACTAGGATTCAATGAGTTTCACCAGCCTCTGAAGAACAATACAATGTGATTGATATGATAACTCTAATCTCAAGCGATTCAGAAGTCAGAAAAAGAAAAGGATCTTCCTTCCCTGAGCCCCCCTTTTCTATTTATAAGCTCAGGGAAGATTTACATTGATCTGTTACAGATATTATTTCCTAAATAATCGGATACTCAGGAAATCATGGGAGAGAATTTCAGATTCCATCATAACGGCCTAAGATTTCCTCCGCGTGTTACGTGCATACGAACAGACTGGTCGTATGAAGAGACCGATCGCATAATGCTGAATATCTTCCTGGTCGATAGTCGAACACAGGTTTTGCCAGGTGTCGGCCACATGCAATTAATTCCTGCCATGTCATTCACTCCTGATTTTTGGGATAACAAGGATATATTTGGAGTTAGTGAGATCAGGAGGGAATTCTGGGGATTTTGACTATTTTACCCTCAGGGACGTTTTTGGGGTACCCCGAGCCTTGGGATTTGCTTAAGGTTACTTAAGCTCGAAGTAACCTGACAGAAACAAAAAGTACGTTCAAACACTTTCTCTCTCTCTCGTTCTCTTTTTGATGTTGTTGGCATTTACGAAGGAAACTCGAGTTTTATGGCTCAGATTCAAGCAAGGTTAGAGTCATAAAGATTCCATAGAAGATTAGAAGCTTGATAGCCAAAGGATTTAGCAGAAAAATGACAAAATCAAAGGTAATTTAAGCTTTGAATTTTCAAGTTTTTGTTTCCTTAAGTTTCGTAAGTTTTGAATTGGATTTTATGGTTTTGATGAGTTTTTGAATTGTTTGAAACTTGGGTTTGATGGTTTTGGGCCGTTGAGTTGATTGAGAGCTTTGTTTTTGGGATTTGGATATGTTTATAGAGGGATTTGATATGAGAAAAACGAAGGAAAAACAAAGTTTCCAGATTGAGCCATGGCCCTATTCTTGGGCATCGTGGCTCAAGCTGGATGATGGAGAATAAGGTGGGCTGCTGGGCTATTTTAGCCGCGGCGCCAGTGAAAGCAGAAAAGGGCTTTGGGCCCCTGAATTGAGCGGGCTGCAGCTCAAAGGCTTGGGGCCGTGACTAAAAATAGAAAATTTGGCCAAAACAGGTGTTTAGTGACAAGAACTCAAATCTAAGGGCTCAGGATCGATCCTACTACCCGATTTAGTAGGATTCGACGTCCCGGAGCCTAGGTCTCGGTCTGGAAGCCTTTTAGTTACTCATTATTGACGAGATTCTATAATTGGTTGTGACTAGGTTATCGCTAGGGGCTCGAGATCAGGATTGTGCTCGATGGTCATTCTTATTTTACTTTACACTCGGACGTGAGGTAAGAAAATTGCACCCAATACGTGATGTAAACGATTAGGGCTTGGCCTGAACGTTGAATATAGTCTTGATTGGGCGTGGGCCCTTGTAAATGTGCATGATTATGATTATGCCTGTGAATATTTTTTAAGCATGTTGAATGCTCTGTTTATGGATATTTGTTATATGATGAGTGCATGCTAGCATTATATATTTGGGAAAGGCTTGACTTATCAGTCAAGAACGACAATAGCATTAAGTGTTGGTCGAAAAGCATTAACTTATCAGTCAAGGATGACAATAGCGTTGAGCATTCTTCGATATGGTTAGATCTAATTAGGAGTGCATCATATGCTTTTCCAACCCAATGGTTGTGGAAAATTAAGTGTCAGGTACGCTGGGAAAGATCCAAGGCTGGTTATACAGCGGATAGGGCAATGGGCCCCGAAGTGACTTATTAGCCCTAGTGTGATTTATTAATCATGTAACTTGGGCAACGAGCCCCGATATGATTCAATTAATCATTTTATTTAGGGCAGCTGACCTCATATGACACTGTGGTCAATTATATGAATGACATGCATGTATGAGTAGGGTTATTACTGCTGGACATGCTTATTATGATTTGGTAATGTGATATTAACTGCTTATAAGCATGTTTAAGTTTCCTTGCTGGGCCTTGGCTCACGGGTGCTATGTGGTGCAGGTAAGGGGAAATGAAAGTTGGACCAGCCATGAGTTGGAAAGCTTAGGTGACGACGTGTACATATGCGGTCGCTTGACCACCATGGCCAAGGTTTCTCAAAGGAACTAAGATTAAACCCTATTTTTGTCGCTTAGGTCGGCGAGTGTGTAACTTTTGATGTTGTAATTACCTTTTGGAAATGTAAACAATTTTGTAAACGTTTAATCTGGGATCCTATGTACAACTTAACGTTTTAATGGAATATCCATCCCTTTTAATCGAAATTTTTAACCCTCGACCGTTAATCACATTTAGTTGCACGTTTATGGCCAAATGTCTCGTTTAGTGAGTTAGCACTATTTAAAATACACATTGTAACGGTCTTGGCTAACTAGGGTGTTACACAAACTCCCTCTTATCTATGACATAATCATATGCTTTAGCACTAACAACCACATCTACCCTAACATCAGCATCATCGGGCAGCTCCTCAATGACACATCTTTTCAATGCAGCTGGGGATGAGGAACAACATGGGGGGTTACATGTGGTGCTGGTTCCAAACTGCTATCCTAACCAAGTTTCAAGACTTTCTCGGGCAGGATTATACAAACATCAACATGTCTATATTTTTTTACCTCCATCTCTTCCAACAGCTCAACCACATTCTTTTCTATGATTAATCTCTTCCCAGCATGGAACTCTTTACCTTTAGGTGTGAGCCATAAACCAAAAGGAAGCTCATATCCGAGCTCTTTGACAAACTTCTCAATGTCTAACATGCCAAACTCATCCATTACACAACCATCAAAACAAGCCACCTGTCCTCCCTAATATTTCAACTTTCCATTTGGATTAAACCAATTACCCCCATGATGTACATTTAGCGTGAATATCTCTCAATTAAATCCTAGCCATCCAAAATAGTCAAACATTAATAACCCCCACCTACTTTAAAACTCAGCACATGTTAAAACAAAAGACAACCACAACCCTAATCCAATGCAAAGATTCCCCAAAAACAGTGTGCGGGACAGTAAAAAATATCACTTTATAACCAAAACTGTCAAACAATACTATTAATGTACTTATTATGAATTTAGTAAAAAAAATGTATAAAAAATGGAACCCAATGCAAAATCTGGTGGTCCCATAATCCATTCATCATTTCGTGCAAACACAAGCATAAAGGAAACAAACACGTAGCCATTTTTTGTCCGAAAACTTACCATAAATGGACTTGGAACCGATGCTTCCCTTCACGACATTGTAGTCGTCTTCTCGGCAAGCTGAACCAGAGCAAATGCTTCCTCCTCCGCCGTCCGTTGTCTTCATCAATGCAAGGCTCATCGTCTTTGTCAATGCAAGACTCGTCTTCTTCGTCAATGGGGTTTTCAAGAGTTTGGGTATTTTTCATAGGTTTGGAGCAGTACTGAACTTTGGAGGTTTTAGTTTTTAGGTTTTAAAAATCAAATAATAATGATAATAATAATTTAATAAATTAAATTTAAAAATATTTTTTTTAGTTTTTTAAAATTAAGCCTAGGTATAATCTGTAGCCTATACATGTCCACTATGACCCACTAATAGAGACCCTATTGACAGAATTTGGCGGAATTACAGTTTTAGGATGTTTGAATACTTTACCCGCTAAAAAAAAGATTGGGTTCATGCCATGTATTTTTCCCAAATATTGGATACTTATACCGCAAATATCCCTGCTAATAATGACAAACTTTTAAAAATCATTTTTATAGGAGAATAAACTTTCAAAATCTTTAACTAAATATATATTATTTATACACATATTTAGATATTCAAAATAGAGTTTATAATTTTTTGATTGTTTATTCTCATTAATTGAAATACTGCGTTTTGAAAAATTATCTTTTGGATTTTGTATTTGGTAAAACAATCTAACTAAATTTTAAACTTGATCGAAAAATACAAATAATTTACTAAATTGACAACTCAAAACAAAAGTACAAATATATTGTATAACAATTATGTCGTTATATTTAATATTTTTTTCCATCAAAATCAAGTTTAGAAATTTGTTTAAACAATTTTATAAAACACAAAGCAAAAAAAAATTATTAAAATATATAGTCCAAGCAAATAATAAAAAAATTAATTTTCTAAAGAAGACTAAACCCTTCAAAATATACTCAATCCAAAAAAGTTACAAATAATCATTAAGGACGATGACATTCACTTAATTTTACAAGTAGTTTTTTAATTTTAACTTATTTCCTTAAAATAATTACTTTTCCAATAATTTTGATTTTTATTAGATCCTTTCTAAATAGTTATTTTTTTGAATTTTATGAAAATAGACTGGTTCTGCCGCTCATTAATCATATATTAATTATAATTTAATTTGAAATAATAGTTAAGTTAACATGCATTCTAATTTGTGATCTAAACATAAAATATCATATTATAAATTTACTTCAGATCTTAAAAATACATGTATTAATTATTTATTATAAATATTAATAGCTTTTTGTTGTAATTCAAAATTGTATTTCTTTTATTTATAAAAATAAATAAATAAATAAAAATTTGTAAGTAATCGTTGCACACATGTTTTTGCACACTATTATCGTCTTCACCATCACAAATAACGTTTACATAAATTAGACCGACTCCAATTCCAAGCAAACCCTAATAGAGGTTTCCCCTTCAAACTTCAAAAACCCTAGCTCCTAGTTTGAAAAAGCTAATTCACATTTTCTATATAACTGGACATTGATAAAGATCTCTCAATTTGATCTGATCCCAAATAGGTAAGGCCTCAACTCTCACGACCATCTATCCCTGTTTATCGCTCACTTCCGATTCGGTTCAATCTTTTTAACACTCCGCCTAGATATCTCAGATAGAGAGAAGGACAAGAAAAATCTTAATTTTCTTGGAAAACAATACTTAATAGAGCAAGAAAGTTCAAGAAAATAAAGGGTTTCTATATTTCTGGGGTTTTGGGTTGGAAGAGGTTTTTTGTGCCTCATGGCTGATCTTGAGAAGGCAATACTCATACTTTTTGATGAATCGGGCGCAGTTGATTCGGAGTTGAAATTAAAGGCAAAGGAATATTGTGATAAAATTAAGGAAGAACCAGCAATCTGTAGACTTTGTATAGAAAAGTTATGCTTTTCTAACTTGGTTCAGATACAGTTTTGGTGTTTACAGACCCTTCACGATGTTATTCGAGCTGGGTATTCAGCGATGAGTCCAGACGAGAGGTATTTAATTAGAAAATCCGTGTTCTCTATGGCCTGTTTCGAGGGATTGGACGATCACAATGTTAGGATATTGGAGGGTCCTGCATTTATTAAGAACAAACTTGCTCAAGTTTTGGTGACTCTTATATATTCGGAATATCCTTTGATATGGTGGTCTTTGTTTGTAGAATTTTTGCCTCATTTGAGCAAAGGGGCAGCAGTAATAGATATGTTCTGTCGGGTTTTGAATGCGTTGGATGTTGAGTTAATTAGCTTGGACTATCCTCGAACGCCTGAAGAAATTGCTGTTGGAGGGCGGGTGAAGGATGAAATGAGGCAGCATTGTGTATCTCAAGTAGTTAGAGCTTGGTATGATATAATATCCTTGTATAGAAATTCGGATGAAGAACTTTGTTCTAGCGTATTAGAATCCATGAGGAGATACGTTTCTTGGATTGATATTGGCTTAATTGTGAATGATGCTTTTATCCCATTGTTGTTTGAGTTGGTTTTGGTTGATGGGCTATCTGAACAACTTCGTGGTGCTGCAGCCGGTTGTTTGTTGGCAGTTGTTTCAAAGCGAATGGATCATCAAACAAAATTGTCTCTTTTGCAAAATCTTCGTATTAATCGGGTTTTTGGGCTGGTAAACAAGGATGGGGATTCAGAGTTGATTTCTAGCATAACTACACTTCTTACAGGGTATGCGGTGGAGGTTTTAGAGTGCTTTAAAAGGTTGAATTCTGAGGATGCTAAGAGTATCTCCATGGAGCTTCTGGATGAGGTTTTGCCCTCTGTTTTTTATGTTATGCAGCATTGCGAATTGGATTCCACATTTAGTATCGTTCAGTTTCTTTCTTGCTATGTTGCCACAATGAAGAGTCTTTCTCCTTTGAGAGAGAAACAGCTGCTTCATGTGGGTCAGATATTGGAAGTAATTCGTTCCCAGATACTCTATGATCCTACCTACCGTGATAGTCTTGATAAATTAGATAAGCTTGGGAAAGAGGAAGAAGATAGGATGGTGGAGTTTAGAAAGGATTTATTTGTCCTGCTACGTACTGTGGGTCGTGTAGCGCCTAATGTTACTCACTCATTTATCAGTAATTCGTTAGCTAGCGCTGCTGAATCTCCGCCAGAGAGAAATGTAGAAGAGGTGGAGGCTGCACTTTCTCTTCTCTATGCATTTGGTGAATCTGTAAGTGATGAGGCTATGAGAACTGGAAGTGGACTCTTGAGTGAGTTGGTGCCAAAGCTTTTATCTACAACATTTCCCTGCCACTCTAACAGGCTGGTGGCACTTGTGTATTTGGAAACAATAACAAGATATTTGAAGTTTGTTCAGGAAAATGCAGAATATATTCCCATGGTATTGAATGCATTTCTTGATGAAAGGGGTATGCACCACCCAAGTATCAACGTGAGCCGTAGGGCTAGTTATCTGTTCATGAGGGTTGTGAAATTGCTGAAAGTGAAACTCGTTCCGTACATAGAGAAAATTTTGCAGGTAGTTAAAATGACCTAGCTTTGCACTTCACATACATTTGCTTTGTGTACCATCCTTAAAACTTGGTCTCGATTGCCATTTCCCTTATTCCATAGTCTTGACTTTTTTTATATGGTGTTGTCATGTCAGAGCTTACAAGACACGGTTGCTCGCTTTACTTCTTTGAATTGCGCATCAAAAGAGCTTTTGGGATCTGAAGATGGCAGTCACATTTTTGAGGTATTCATGTTATATGTGTAGGCATTGAGCTTGTGTTTATCCAATAAGTACATGGATATACATCCATGAAGCTTGTGTAATTTTTGTTGTTTTTAATGCTAATGGTTATTTACTAATTTGCGAGTCAACAATTGACAGGCGATTGGTTTGCTAATTGGGATGGAAGATGTGCCGCCCGCAAAACAATCAGATTATCTTTCTTCTTTGCTCACCCCTCTTTGCCATCAGGTTATGGTTAATTGCAGTGAGAAAAATTCATAATATTTTGTGAGTCTTCTTGTTATCTCAAACTTGTTTTCTTAAATTTACATAACCTTTTGGTTAATTCAGGTAGAGGCATTGCTTATGAATGCCAAAGTACTGACTCCAGAAGAGACACCTGTAAAAGTTGCAAACATACAGCAGATAATTATTGCAATTAACTCTCTCAGCAAGGTCTTTTTCTGATTCAATAATGTTTGGGTTAATAGATATCTTTTCTAAGATAGTTTTTGTGGAGTGTATTCACCAGTGTTTTATTAAAGAGTACTGCTATGGGGCACCATATGGTGTCCAACACCATGTAAATATTTACATTTAATGGTTTTTAATATTTTAAATTGGAGTATGTGGAGCCGGATATTAAATTTTACTAATAATAGAATGTCGCATCAAGTGGTGGGAGGCAACATATGATACGCTTAGCAATATTCTTTATTAAACCAAAACAGTTGCTTTCATGTTGTCATTCTTCAACCTTAAAGGACATTTTTTGTTTTGTAATGTAGACTGTCTTCTTATTTTTGTCCTGATTCTACATGCAATACAGGGTTTCAGTGAGCGTCTTGTAACTACCAGCCGTCCAGCAATTGGCATCATGTTTAAGCAGGTTGGTGTTTAATATATTCGATAGACATTGTTTCTTTAATCTGGAAGTTTACTTAAGCTCGTTTTTCTTGATATTAAATCAAGTGAGATTTTTCTGTTTTGAAAACCCCCACCACCCTCCCCCCACCCCCACCAAAAAAAAAATTCTATTGTGCTCGTGGGCCATGGTTTTCTGACAGGAGAAAACAGATACATGCTTCTGTTTATTAAATGCCTAATAGTGATTCTCTATCCTATTTCATAATGGTTCTTTGGTTAGGTTGTTCACGTGTTTTTACACGCGGTTGATGATTGATCATTAGTTAATTGATGGAATTTATGGAAACAGATGTTAATTTGGAAAGGTTGTATAGCTGTCATTTTATATCTTTACACTAACAATCTGCTTATCTTTTTCTCTGTGATCAAGACATTGGATGTTCTCCTCCAAGTGCTTATTGTGTTTCCAAAGATAGACCCCTTGCGAAGCAAGGTAAGAGTTGAAAACAGGATAGTGGAAGTCTTTAAGCAGTTCACTTGTACTTTATTCACCTATTTATCTGATGTTACATGCTATTCAGGTGACATCATTTTTACACCGCATGGTGGAAACATTGGGAGCCTCTGTTTTTCCATTCCTTCCAAAGGCATTGGAGCAATTACTGGCAGAAAGTGAGGTACATTTCAGTTACATATAAGTATACTTTTTTCTTAAAATACAAGTTTTAGGAATGTTCTTTTCATGCCCGTAAACAAATATCTACAGAACTTGTCTATAGAAATACCAAAGAATCAAAGTTTCGGAAGTAAGTTTGATTTCAGTCTTCATAATCGTTGATATAGTTCTGATATTGAAATCTGAGCTAAAATTCTCAAATTTCCTTGATCGTGTGATAGAAAATTGTTATTATGAATAAGAATCATAAGTGGTTAATAGATAGTAGAAGAAAGTGGCTGAATTAAATATCCAAATTTTAATGGGAAGTGGTTATTCATGCTCCAAAATCATATAGATACATCGATAAATAAATAGAAGAGTTATTAATTTGTTAGACAGATAAATAGGCTGAATAAATCATAAATATACTTGCTGAAGTCATTGGGTTCTGATTTTGTGTAAGTGGTCCATTCTTCATGTCCCTGTAAATGTATCTTGTAAGCAATGATAATTATACGTAATAATAAGACACTAGGAAATGCCCACAGAAGGTGAATACTTTTGTTGCCTTTTTTGGAAATTGTAGGACTACAGAAATATGAACAGCGCAGAAGGTTGGTAGTAACCTTTATCAGTTCTTGAATGTATTTTCACTACCCTTCGGCTTCATTTTTGTTCATATATTTATGACCTTGAAAAAACACTTCAATTCTTCAATTTCTCTTGGGTTATATCTGCTTGGATTTCATTTCGAGCTGTAGGCTACATTTATGCTTGCTTCCGCACTTCAATACTTCTGTAAGTTTAATTCATTATTGTGATTCCTGCAGCCAAAGGAGATGGTTGGCTTGCTTGTGTTACTGAACCAACTTATATGCAAATTCAACACATTAGTCCATAACATCTTGGATGAAGTATTTTCTGCTATTGTTGGTAGGACATTGAGTGTTATTCCAAGAGATGTATTTCCATCAGGACCTGGAACCAATACCGAGGTATAGAGATGCTGATTCCGTAAAAAAAATTTGTTACACTTATTAATAACTGATTGATGATTTTAAGCCTTAAATATTTACAATGTTGTTGTTTTTCAAATACTGTTTTCTCACATCTCTTTTTTTTTTTTTTAAATCAATATCTACAAGTATGTGAAGTTTAAACATGATTTTTTTTTTAATTTTATCTTTGAAGTTGTGTTGGTATGACCTTAATTCAAAGCAAATGTTTGTGTGCCTGAACCAACCATAGGCTGGAGTTTCATTTTCAGTTGTATTGTTCATTTATTTATTTGTATTTATATGATTTAGTGTAGCCGTGACTCTAAACGTGCTGATGAATGGGGGTTTGGTTAAAGAGCTTTAACTTTGACATTTTACACTGTATATTAAAGCTTATTGATTTTTATTGTAGGAAATTCGTGAATTGCAAGAACTTCAGCGGACTTTCTATACTTTTCTTCATGTGATAGCCACACACGACCTTTCTTCTGTTTTCCTATCTCCCAAAAGCAGGGAGTACTTGCATCCTATAATGCAGTTGCTATTGTTCACAGCTTGTAAGCATAAGGATATCACTGTTAGAAAGGTTTGATACATTCTTTGGCGCTCTTGTTTACTACATTAAAAAGGATGACAATCCTTCAGTATTGGGCAGTAATGATCTGATTCCTTTCATTTATGTATTTCCTGTGACTTAGGCATGTGTTCAGATATTTATTAGATTGATCAAAGATTGGTGCGGCAGGCCTCAAACAGAAGAAATGGTAAGTTCTTACTTCATTTAACCTAATTCTGTTAACTAAAATCACATTCCTCATTGCACTGACATTTTTCTTTTTCCAGTTACCTGGTTTCCAAAGTTTCATAATTGAGAACTTTGCAACACATTGTTGTTTGTATAGCGTGCTTGAAAAGTCCTTTGAATTTCGTGATGCAAATACTGTAAGTTGATTTCATCAAGTTTTTAGTTTCTCATTTACCGTATATTATCGACTCATTAAGTTGTCCCACTTATCAATTTTTGTAAAAGCTTTACAGGCAAAATAGTTGATAAAACAAGTTCTATTTACCGTGTTACAAACTCAAAATAGTCATTTCTTTACTACGACTGTTCATTCCAGTAATGTTATTCACAATTTCTGAAAAAAAAATAATGTTTACTTTTGGATTTGACACCACCATTTGTGCAAAACTAAAGTACTGGTGTCAAATATTATATTGATGTTTATATTAGAGCTTTTTTCATGCCTTTGGGGATATTCTTATATTAATGCAGATTGCTTTGTTCGGAGAAATTGTATTAGCTCAGAAGGTCATGTACGAGAAGTTTGGGGATGATTTTCTAGTTCACATTGTTTCAAAAGGCCTTCCAGCGGCGCATTGCCCACAGGATATGGCAGAGCAGTATTGCCAGAATTTGCAGGTTGTGTTTTCATTACGGTATTTAAATAATTACTGTAGAAATTTTAACCATCCTTGTTGATGTTCCTCTTCTGATCTCTGTCACTCTCTTTCTATATATATTATTATTCTTAAGGTTAGATCTGTTATAAATGCTCTTTACCAGAAAATTGAAATAGAATCTTTGGACAACCGCAAACATTAGGTTCTAGTGATCAGTGAAATTAAATTGCCAAGAGTTCCTTAGGTAAAAAAAAGCTTTTATCTAAAATGCAATTGATAGTCATTGGAATTTTTCAACTATGGTTAATCAACCGAATGCAACTAAAGCTTGATTTGGCAATTTCAGTATCAACTTAACAGTAAGAGAGGTTCATTTTTCAAACTCAATTTTACAAGTATCGAGATCACATGCAGGAATAACTCAGAATTGTGTATCCACAAAAATTCTACCCTTCTCTCTGATTCTGATGTATTTATTATATATTCCCCTCAGGGTTCTGATATAAAGGCATTGAAGTCATTTTACCAGTCCCTCGTTGAAAATTTGAGGGTTCATCAGAATGGCAGCCTTGTTTTCAGATAGCATCATAAAGGTGCCAGTGGAAATTACTTGTTCTCAGATAACTTCTCTTTTGTCCTGAATCATGGCAATGCGTTTTTGTTTGCCAAAGGTAACCATAAACCTTGTTTTAACCTCTTATTGTTGTTCTTTTGTAACATTTTGGCAATGCACTTATGTTCAGTAAAACTTGCAGGGTTTTTGTGTGTACATATCTTTCTTTCGGCTGTCTTTTGATGAGGTATAAAAAGCACTCTTTTTCAATTTAAAGAGACGAGTTTTTTTTTTTTTTTTCTTTTCTTCTTTGTTATATAAGTATTTTTGTATAGTCGCTCATATACATTCTTTTTGTTTGTAACGCACGCAGTTGTAAATTTGAGGAGGAAATTTTGCCTGTGAAAATTTTGCTATACATCCATCACCCAGATTGGAGCTGCTTGGTCTGTATTCAAGCCTCGTGGATTTTGTCAATATTATTGTTTATTTTCCCCTCTATTTTTGAAGGTTGTACGCATTATCTTTTAATTTTATTTATTTTTTAAATTTTATTGTTGGGATTTATAGAATTCCTGTGAATTAGTTCAGCTACAATTTTTAAGCTTCACCGTTTGAAGCTTCTGTAGTCTATTAATTTTAATTATTTGACCCCTGTGAAAATAAAAACTAGGCAACCTCTACTTTTCTTCATAATTGTCATCATTGATTCTTTTTTTTTCTTCTTATGTTCATTGTCTAAACTGAAAACAAATACGTAGTCGAGAAAAACCTATAGTAATGGTGTGAACACATCCTCACTGGCAATCTCAGCAGCTTTTATCCACTATTTGTTTTTATATTATTACTATGATTTGTGCACTTGTCATACATCATAAATTTTAAATCTAAATAATTGGGTGTTTTTTTTTAATTGAAAACTGTGAAGCAGACACGTTAAGTTTGACTGTTCATATAAACATATTAGACAGGTGAAGCATACTTGTTAACCTTCGTCTTAGCTGTAAGCCATAAGCTTTCTTTTTCTTTTTTTTCTTTTTATCTTTTGAGGAAAGACGAGGAATCAAATCTAAAAAATGGGTAGGTGAGTTTCAGCATCACAATCACAAAGAAATGACCCAAGTTTTCTCTATCCTTGTTTTGTGACCATTAATTGTTAACAAGTGGTTTGAAATTCCTAATGTATCCAAATATTTTCTCACTGAACTCTGAATTTTCTAACATCGATTGGTGCAATTACAAGTATCAATGTATATTGGCTATGTTTATTTTTTTTTTCAACTAAATTTTCTGTCATTTGCAATACAAGACTACGCTAATATCTCTACCGTATTCATTTCGTGATGTCAAATCATGTTCCAATTCATAATTTCTTCCCTTATGTGTGTTCATGTTTTTTTTCCCTTCAAAATGTAAAAAAGCAAAATTGTGACTTTTTAGGATGGTAAATTAGTAATATTATGCATACTGAAGCTATACCGCGTGTGAAATGTTTGCTATTTTGAGGCCTAAATCATTCTAAACAAACTGGCTATTGTGAAAAATAGACAAGAAAATCTTTGCGCACTAATCTTTAATTGATGCTTTTCAAAAAATAAAATAAAATCTTTAATAGATGGAATCATCATCTAGTAAAATCTTTTGAAACAAATCGTTTTTAATGATGATAACGAGTAGTCTCTGATTTAGCCCCTGAAACTGTTTTTACATTTAATTTATTTTTCCTCCGATTCCCATTGAAAGAAGCAGCTAAAAATTGACCATACATCAACTTGATCAATAATACTTATTAATTTTGATTAAGTCCTCCTCAGCAACGTTTTCTACTATGGCAGCACCATTAATTATAATCACTTGAGTTTGATCAAGTTCTCTATACGAGTTCACTAGTCGAACTATAATTGAAAATGCTCACTAATTGATACACTGACATTGTAAAAAATCTCCTAATTGACTTTTTTGTCATTTGAAAGGGAAAATAATAACAAAAATGGGTTGGTGCAAACCTGAAATGATATCTTAAAAATGTGAAGGCTTTTATCGGTTTGCCTCCTTTTATTAAGGTGTCCAAACATGTGTTTTTCTAAATAATGAATTAATGTAGACTCATCATTTCCTTTGAAAGAAAAATCATGATAATTTTTAAAAAATTTAGCTAGTGGCATAACCGACTCTCGTTTGTCGCCTAAACACAAATAAAACCCCCCACTAAATTTCTCTTCTCACTAATTAACATTTTATTTTTTAGAAAAATAAATAAATAAATAAATAATACATCCATTATTTTTCTTGAACATCTTTTATGGCTGTCGTTATTGGATGCATTATTACGTGGAACATTTCGTCCATAAAATAATTTCCATAGAATATAGTATATAGACAAACAAACAAACCGATAACAGACAATTATTAACTCCAAGCAAAATCAAAAACAGACAAAGAAACCATTTGAAATAATAAAACGCCAAAATTATAAAAATCATTATGGCTAACCAATCTAAATATATAGATATATTCAGCCAAATAATCTTGTGTCTCTTTACCAACTACGTTTCAATGATAATTTAATTTAGTCCAGTAAAAATATTAGTAATAATAATTATTATTGTCGTCAGCACAAAGTTGTCACTCGAAATCAATCTAACAAAGACGTGTAATCCAATTATAATTTATTTTGGAAAATTATGGCCACGTAATTATTTTTCTTCGGCCGTAACTGGTCACGCAAGAATGTTGATTTTGTTTGCAAATTGCAATTCCCTGCTTGACCCGCGATTTCGTGTAAAAAAAAATTGAAAATATTTTATATTCTTCTTTTTTTTTTCCTCTCCTCGTATCCATAAAATTCAATTTTTTTATCCCAGGACTTCAATTTTACAGAAATGAGAGACGGACGCCGTAATAGGATTCCCTTTATTGATTTATCCAATAACTATTACTTTATTTAGAATTTTGTTTAATATATTTTTTCCAGCTTATCTCATTTTGTTATCATCCCCAAAATAATAATAATAATAATAATTTAAAAAATCAATGTCTAATTATACTTTTTACTTAGTTAGCACTTTTAAAATAATTAAATCGCTTTTAATTAAGTTATAATCAATAATTAGTTGGAATAAGTTAACTGTGTGGGTAAAGGAAGCGAGAAATAAATGTTCAATTATACTAACAAAATTATTAACCAAAAAAGTAAATGAATTAATTCGTGAATCATTATTTTCACATGTGATGAAACGTGATTTTATCATGGATATATATATATAGATATATGTTTGTTGTTGGAACTTTAAAAATCACATATTTGTTTTGTTTTTAATTATATTATTAATTTAATAATAAATACATATAGATCATCATCAATACTTAATTGGAGTAAGTTAATCGTGTGGGTGAAGGAAGCAAGAAATAAATTAAAAAAAATATATATTCTAGAAACTGGCCTAATAGTACACCTTAGGTAGTCGAAGTCTCCAAAAGTCGGAACAATCGAAATTACCTAGAAAGTACGTTTTTGTCACATTGACATCTACACAAAACTAGCAAAGCAAAAACACTTTTGTTGATAAAACATGGGGTCGATCGATTCTATGGATATTCAAAGTCTATGGATACGAGTAAAATATTTCCCTACTTTTCCAAACATTAGACTTAGTGCTCCTTCTTTCCATCTACTCGATCGATCGAGCTAGAAGTACAATATATTCCATATTTGTGTATTGTAAGCTACATAAAAATAAATATATTATATTTTTGGTGGTGATGAGAAAAATGAAGATGTATTATACTTACTTATAATAATTATAATTAAAGAGTTTGCTTTTTGGAGTTATCATTGAGTCATTGACTTCGCTATCAAGTCCTCTAAACTCAAACCTATTTCTACCCCCACACACCCCTCAGTTTATTCATTCCAAAAGCCTTTACAATACAATAATATTTGAATAGCTGGATAGAGCTACCTAGCTTATCCCATAACATAGAGCCAAGCTAGCTAAGCTAATAAAGCCCATAATCATCTCATCATTAAAACACACAGAAGAAGATCAAGGAAATATGACTCTTAAGAAGATCATAGTCAAGTCGTTAATGCCTTCATGTTTGAAGCCCCAGAAGGTTTCATCCCCAACAGTACCAGAGACCAGATTTCCAGTTTCTTCAAAAGAAACAAGTTCTCAGAGATTGTCACTTTCCGATTTAAGTAATTCATCTATGGTATCTCTCATGAGTGATCTATCAAGTACACTTTTTGGGTCGAATATTCATATTTTCACGCATAAGGAGCTCGAGAACATCACATACAACTTCTCTAAGAGTAACTTTCTTGGAGAAGGTGGGTTTGGACAAGTGTATAAAGGGTTCATTGATGACCAGGTCAGGCCTGGTTTGAAAGCTCAATCTGTAGCAGTTAAGGTTCTCGATTTGGACGGCAAACAAGGCCATCGGGAGTGGCTGGTAAAGACCTACAGTGATCATATTATTTAATTATTCTATTTTCTCTTTTAACTATGTGATTATATCAAAATGGTAAAGACCTACAGCGATCATATTTAATGTTTGTTATATATATATTTTTATTGCAGGCAGAAGTAATTTTTCTTGGGCAATTAAAGCACCCTCATCTTGTAAATTTGATCGGTTATTGCTGCGAGGATGAGCACCGGCTTCTTGTCTACGAATTCATGCCACGGGGCAGCTTAGAGAAACATATTTTCAAAGGTGAAACCCCTTTTTTCTTTTTCTTTTCTAAATCGTCCGATTTAGCTCAATTAGTATCTTTTTTAATTATATATATATGCCTTTATTTTCTCATATGTACGTACTAATAATTAATTAATGTATTTATACGTAGGTTATTCTGGAACCTTACCATGGTTAACAAGAATAAAAATAGCCATTGGAGCTGCGAAAGGCCTCAGTTTCCTCCACGAGGAAGAAAAGCCCGTTATATATCGGGATTTCAAAGCTTCAAATATATTATTAGATTCGGTACGTAACTAACCTCTTGTCTTATTTTTCTCTTCTCCTTGTCTTGTCATGCACCAAACACATAAATTAATAGTAAATAAATAATTTTTTATATATATAAATATAAATTACTTATTATTAATTATTTTACAGGATTTTACTGCCAAGCTCTCTGATTTTGGCCTAGCCATAGATGGTCCTCAAGGAGATGAAACACACATCTCAACGCGCGTAATGGGCACCGAAGGCTATGCTGCCCCGGAGTACATAATGACAGGTAATAAAACCAATAATTGATGATATTTATACACATTTTTATTATCTCCTTATAAATTAATATTAATATTTTATTTATATTGATGACAAATTTTCAGGTCATGTGACAGCTATGAGCGATGTCTTTAGTTATGGAGTGGTTCTCTTAGAACTACTAACTGGTAGGCGATGCTTGGACAAAAGCCGACGATCGAGTAGGGAGCAGAACCTTGTGGATTGGGCTAAGCCATATTTGAAAGATGCCCATAAAGTCGACCGTATAATGGACCCCAGGCTCGAGGGTCAGTACTCTACCGAAGGGGCTAGGAAAGCAGCTGCTTTGGCTCATCAGTGTCTGAGCCACAACCCCAAATGTCGCCCCACAATGAGTAATGTGGTCAAATCGTTGGAGCCACTTTTGAGCTTGACTCATGATATTTCAGTACCTTTTGTTTATGTTGTTCCCACCGAAGGAAGAGAGGAAAGTGTGGAAATGAAATCAATTATTAAAGATGACCACTGTGGTGATGATGATGTGGTAACGACGAGTAGTAATAATGGAAATGGTTCCCAAAGAGAAGAAAAAGGCCAGCGACTTCGTGGCCGAAAAGGTTATAGGCATAAATACAGGATTAGGTCATCGAGGTCAAACGCAGTATATTCTGATACTGCTTTGTATAGAACTCTTGGAACTAGTCTTTACTCCCCAAAAGGATTAGTACTACCCAGGTGAGGGAGTTTATTTTCAGAAAAAGATAAAGAGAGATTAGCTAAAGAATATTATATAAAGCACACGCACATACAAAATTATACATATATGTGTATACTTGTGTTTGTATCATGTTGTTTACATTAGAGCAGTTCTTTAATTTTTTTTTTCTTTATAAATTTTGTTGTGTAAGATATTGATTGAGATAATATTGTTGAGTATCTCAGATTAGGACATGTACTGTAGAGTAGCCCACCTAGCTACCCCTGTAAACGAAAAATATATACAAGCAAGTGTGTAATTAATATGTTGTATTGTAAGTCAACTCTGTCTCCTCGGTTAAAAAATCGACTTCTTTTCAAAACACTCTGCTTTCCCATATATAATGTAGAAAAATAGGTACACGCCCATTCATTGGTTCAAACTGGATTTGCGTGAATTATGGACATGTGATCAATAATTCTGTAAAATATTATTAGTCAATATCTGAAATTATAATTCCTAATAGATTATTAGTTGGTAAGGGTCTTTAGTTCTATATTTAAATGGAAACTAATTAGAAGAAAGGTTCCTGAGATATTCTTACAGATCATTAAGTAGTAGTCATGATCCTAAATGTTTCGTTAAAAAATATCGTGGTATGCTATAGGCTATAATATAGCTAGTGCGCATTAAAGATCTAAATTGGCTCTTATCTGAAATTTTCCAAGTCAATAGTCCAAAGATTAACAGAGGCATTTGGTCTATTCAAAGTCTGAACAACCCAATTAATATTAGAGATAGAGTCCACTCCAACTCTAGAAAAACCATGGCAAGAATTGTAGTCCTAAATGGTTATGGGCCAACCTGTTACATTTCCAACCTTGTACCAAACCCACCCAGTGCCTAAAATTGATCAACTTAAAATTAATGGTCATGTCATGTTTGAATATGCATATTTGTTGAGGCAAGTACACGGTGGACTTGAATTAGAATTCTAATTTTGCAATTTCATAACAGATAGATCAATTATTCTCTTGGGAACTGGTAAATAATATATATTAATTATATTATATTATAAAAAGAAGTACGGGGAATAAACTAAATGCCGTAAATAAATAAAGAAAATGATAATTAAATTGATTAACGGGATTTAGACATGAGTCAAAGTATACATAAATTTTAGCGCTTCATATATCGATCGATCATTGTCTTGTTTCCTTTGATGGATTAGAATAGAATTTCAAAGTGTTTTATTAGAATAAGCTATTGCGAACGTCAGCATCTATTACGTTCGCAATCTCAGAGTGGTCAACATAGGCCGTAAAAGAACAAATAATTATCATAATCAGTCAAATTTATCGTTTTCGTAATAACTGATCAAGTTTTTCGTTCTTAGTTTCCACAAATGATTATAAAAATAAGAGAAAAACTGGTACGATAGGAAGTTGTATTTACGGGAGATGTTAATCCGACAAAGTAGCTCAGCCGAAAAATAATTCTACATTAATCGGCTATATAGTACTCCAAACCTGCTACACGAAATAAAATCAAAGAAATGAGTTTTGTTTTTCAATAAAATATAATTATTAACATTAATAAAAAAAGAAATTGTAAGTAAAAATATTTACAAATATATAATGATATGGATTTAAATATATTAATTAAATAATTTTTTTATGAAATTAGTTATATTTTAAAAAAAAATCATTTAATGATAATTAGGATTATTTTATTTATTTTTTTGTTGCAATAAGGATTATCTTTTTGAATACTTATTACTTTAACAAAATTAACTTAAATTTAAAGATATGAATAAAATTAATAAAAATTAACTAACTAGCAAAGTTTGTGACCTAAAAAAATAATCCATATGCATATAATACTATGAATTTAATGTCATAAAAAAATCTGTTATTTTTAACATTTTTTCAAATATAAATTCTTATTATTAAAATTTTATATATAACAGTTCTAGTTCATGCATTATTAGCTTATTATCAAACAAACATCAAGTATAAAAATGAATAATAAATATTTTCTTATATATAAAATAATAAAAACTTTGTAAAATAAACAATAAAAAAAGTCATTAATTAAGAAGGAAATAAGTTGTAACAACAAATAAATATAACAATATGAATGGCAAATCAAATTATAAATAACTAGTAGCAATAACATAGTTGTTAATCAATCCTATAAAATTTTGAAAAGTATTACTAACCTATATTTACAAAATTGTTGGTAATTAATCTTGTAATTGAACAATGTATTTATAACATATGTTACAACAATATTAGCGATTAGTTCAATGACATTTTAAAATTATTTGTAACTCTTATTTACAAAATTGTTAGTGACTAATCTAATCATTATTAACATTTTAGTAATTATTTGGTAACTCATTGTTACCAAATTAATAATTTATTGTTACGAAATTGGAAACTTATTGTTATTAATTTGTAACTTATTTTTACGACCTCGTAACTCATTGTTATAAACTTAGTAATTCTTTACTATCAAAATATCTAAATTATATAAAATTTATACTTTTCTGTATAGTTACGAGATCACAACCAAAGTTTACAGAAAAAGATTATATTGTAACTAAAAGTTACATGAACTATCATATTTATAGTATATAATTTTAAATTATAAATTTAAGATATTCATTACTTATAAAACACTTTATTAAATATGAAAAATGTAGTTATGGTGAAATACAATATTTATATTTTTTAAACAAGTTTTACATGTTTGTAATGATGTTTTTTTACTAAAAAATATCATTTCTATAACAAATATTTACAGAACTAATTTCACAACTAAAACTTTATTTATGTAATTAATATTTACAGAAATAATTTATAAATTTATCTAACATGTAACAAAGGTTTACAAAACAGTATTTTACTTTTACAATTTTGTAAATAATAGATACATATTAATTATTACACAATAACTATAGTTACCTATTATTATATTATAAATCATAATTATTAAATCGTTAACAACTATTACAATATTGTAACTCATCCGATAATCATCATAACAATATTGCAAACATAATATTTTTAAACCGAATGAAAGTTTATTTTATTGGGATATTGCCAGCGATAATACCTAATTTTTTTTTCAAAAATTGCATTTTAATACCCAAATCTTTTTTTTGCGGTAATAATACGTAAATCTATAATTTTTGTGCATCCGTTAGAACTCACCGTTAGTTGCCCGTTAAATATCCACGTAACACATTTTTATTAGTCTAATTGGCAGCGATAATATCTAAATCTTTTCAAAAGTTACACTGTAATACCTTTTTTTTGCTGTAATACCTAAATCTACAATTTCGATGCAACCATTAGTATTCACAGTTAACTATCCGTTAAGTATTCATGTGACACACATGGATTTTGGGATGATTTTAGACTAAATCATTTAAATTCTTTAAACATTATAAAAATAATTTAAAATTTTAAAAAATCTAAAACATTATTAAAATCTAATTAATAATCTGGATTTTTGAATGATTTTGAGTTTCAATTTTAATTTGGGTTGTTTCGAATTTGTAAACTTTAGTTCTATTAATTAGTTTCTAACAATCTTTTAGATTTTTTAAAAATTTAAAATGATTTTTATAGTATTTAAAAAATTTGGGGATATTAGCGGCGATAATACTCAAATCATTTATAAAGTTACACTTTAGTACCTAAATTTACGAGGATAAAATGTGCCACGTGGATACTTAACGGCAGTTAATAGCGAGTACTAACAGTTGCATCAAAATTGTAGATTTATGTATTATTACCCAAAAAAAAAAAATAGGTATTAAGTATAACTTTTGAAATTTTTTAAGTATTATCACTGCTAATATTCCTATTTTATTTTATATATAAAACAACACCTTTCTAATTTGCATTAGGTATACATATATTTAAATCTCACACATGTAAAAAAAATATAAGAAATAAGCAGTTTCATTCATGGCTGGCTATGGAAGATATGTCCAAAGCACCAATTTGTTTATCTTTTTCTTTAGAACTCAAACTCAATTTCTCTCTCCGTATGTTTCAAATAGAACACCGTTGAAACGAAGATGCTTTCTACTTTCAAATGATTTCTTAAATCGTAGTTGGGCTTATGTCTTACATCTCCATGGAGCTTTTATTTTTTATTTTGAAGTCCGATAATAATAGGGGCTTATATTATTATCTTTTTTTTTCAGTAATATCAAAAAACTTTTAATATTTTTGGATTCTACTTTCAAATGATTTCTTAAATCGTAGTTAGGCTTATGTCTTACATCTCCATTGAGCTTTTATTTTTCATTTTGAAGTCCGATAATAATAGGGGCTTATATTATTATCTTTTTTTTTTCAGTAATATAAATTTTTTTTTAATATTTTTGGATTCTACGTGCACAACCGACCTAATGACCTTTTGAGATAGATTTTTAACTAATATGAAAAAGTTTATTGTAGTTGTAATTATAGCTTGGAGATGAAAAATTATTATAAATATTATACTATTTTTATATAGAGTTAGTTACACTACATATAAAAGATATTGTTGAAATCGGCATTAAAGTGCTTCACTACCTTTTTATATTGAAGAAACTAATCTTTTTTATCAAATGAAAATTGTATCTACCAGTTTAAAAAGAAATTTCTTTCACTCCCTCTTTATTGAAAAAAAGGAACAAAACAAAAGAAAACTATATTTAAAAAAGAAAGAAAGAAAGAAAAATCACTTCAATAAGAAGATAAAACAAAACAAAACAAGCAAAATCTCTTTATTGAATAACAAAAGTTAGTGTTTTGGTCCAACAAGGGTCAGAGCCACTCTTGTGGTAGAGAGGTTCAAAGCCCCACTTCAAATTATTTAATAAATTAATTTTTCTTTATAATAAATATGTTTTTTTTCCTCGTTAAGTTCGATGAAAATGAGATTTTTAATTTTCTGCACTTTTTATGAGATTTTTTTTTCCATATTTTGTTATATTATTTTTTTTACTATATTTTTTTTTCAAATAAGTTTTTTAAAAATTAATTTGGTAATAATCAATTACCACTATTAAATTTTTTCATAATTTTGAGTGATGTAGTAGTAAATGCTCATCAATTTTGTTTTTCAGTGATGTGATGCCACTATCAAAACAACGCGCTACGCTAATAACAATCAAATCTAAACCCTGAATAAAAACTAACTAATTAACCTAAACCAAATCTATAAAAAAAATCAAATTTGAATAAAAATTAAATCAATCATGATGGTAAATGGACACTTAATTAGGTCTGAAATTTTTTTTTTTGGAGAAATAAAAAATAAAACGAATTGTGATGGAAACTGGTTAATTAGCTAAGTCTAAAAAAAATCAAATTGAAAAAAAATAAACTCAACTGATCATGATAGTAACTGGTCACTTAACCATGTCTAAAAAATAATCTGAGAAATGAAAACCTAAATCCATCGTGATGATCTGGTTATTTAGAAAGCTTGAAAAAAAAAATCTAAAAAAATCTAAAGTAATGATTATAAAAGACCACTCAAAACGAAGACTCTTTCAAGTTTCAAATGATATCTTAAATCGTAGTCAGGCTTATATCTAAATCTCTATTGGGCTTTTATCTTAAACCCCAATTGGGGTTTTAGTTCAATTTGAAGTCCGATAATAATAGGAGCTTATATTATTATCTTTTTTCAATATTATCAAAAAAACTTTTAATAATTTTAGATTCTACGTGCACAACCGACCTAATAACCTTTCGAGATAGATTTTTATCTAATATGAAATAGTTGATTATAATAATAATTATAGCTTGGAGATGAAAAAATTATTATATATATTATACTATTTTTATATAGAATTCAATTTCACTACATATAAAAGAAAATGTTGAAATTGGCATTAAAGTGCTTTCACTACCCTTTTATTGAAGAGTTATTGAAGAAACTGATCCTTTTTATCAAAAGAAAATTGTATCTACTAGTTTAAAAAGAAATTGCTTTCACTACCTCTTTATTGAAACAAAAAAGGAACAAAACAAAAGAAAACAATATTAAAAAAAAAAAAAAAAATCTCTTTGTTGAATATAACAAAAATTATAGGGCCTGGCATTGTTTTCTGTTTTTTATTTTCAAAGTTGTGTTATCAAAAATGAGAACAAAAAACTGTTTTTGTAGTTTTCAAAAAACAAGATGTGTTTGGTTAATGTTTTCTAAAAACAATTTTTTAGTTTTATTTTTTTCAAATCTTAAATAAAATATTAACAAAGAGAAAAATATTTTAAAAGTTTGTAATAAATAATGAGATAAAATAATTTGAAAAAAAATGACGAAAAATAAGAAGTAAGAAAGTAAGGAGAGAAAATTTGAAGAAATATAAATTGAGAAGAGAGAAATTGATCCAAGAAAAAATGAGAGAAAATATGATGAGAAGGAAAGTGAAGAGAGAGAAGTGAGTAGAGAGAAAGTGATGAGAGAGGAAATGACGAGAGAGAAAAAATGATGAGAGAGAAAATGATGGTATATTAAGTGATGAGTGACAAAATGATGTGAGAGAAACTAATGAGAGGGAAAATTATGTGATAATAAATGATGTTAGATAATAATAAATAAATAAATGATATGAGAGAAAAAAAATATAGACAAAAAATTTTTGAGAACAACAAAAAGTTGTTTTTTGTTGTTCTCAAAATTTTCTGTTTTTTGTAACTTTGTTTTTAAAAATTGTTTTTTGAAAACAACGCCAAACACCCTAATTTGTTTTCAAAAAACAGTTTTTAGCTTTTAAAAACAAAAAACAATTTTTTTTTTAGTTAAGGTGCCAAACACCCTCATAGTGTCTCGGTCCAACTAGGACAGAGCCACTCTCGTGGTTTAGAGGGTTCAAGTCCCACCTCAAATTATTTAATAAATTAATTTTTTCTTTTATAAAAAAATGATTTTTTTCTCATTAAGTTTGATAAATATGAAGTTTTTCAATTTTATGTATTTTTCATGCTTTTTATATATTTATTTTTATGAGATTTCCCCCCACATTTTAGTAATATTATTTTCGTTTACCATATTTTTTTAGAATAAATTTTTAAAATTAATGTGGTAGTAACTAGTTATCTCAATCAATTTTTTTCATAGTTTTGTAGTGATGTGGTGGTAACCAATTACCACTATCAAAATAATTTTTTTAAAGTGATTTGGTGGTAACTAGTTACCGCTATCAAAATAATGTGTTACACTAATGACAATCAAATATGAATTCTGAATAAAAAAACTGACTACTTAACCTAAACCGATCGTGATGGTAACTCGTTACTTAGCCAAGTCTAAAAATAGAAAATAGATCTGAGAAAAAAAAACCAAAATCGATCGTGATGGTAACTGGTTAGTCAGAAAGGCTTGAAAAAAATCAAATCTGATTAAAAAAAACAATCATGATGGTAACTAGTTACAGCTAGGTCTGAAATGCAAAATCAGATGTGAAAAATAAGAATAAGAACAAAACCAGATCTGAAGAAGAATAATAATCATCAGAGACGTTGTCAGGAGGAGGCTCGAAAGGTGGCGTCTCCATCGGGGAGGGGGAGAGGGCGAAGGTGGCGTTGTCGTCGAGGGAATGAGAAGAGGGAACAATATGGGTGGGGGAGGAGAGAGAGAGGGAGAAATGAGAAAATGATTGTGAGAAATGACTTTTTTGTTGTTTGGTTTATGATAATCAATTTATTGTATTTTGTGAAAATGAGAAAATGATTGTGAGAAGGGATCTTTTTTTTTTGTTATTTGGTTTATGGTAATTAATTTATTATATTTATGGTATTGTCATATATTAATTTTTTTTTTTTTTAAAACTTACCATATTTTGTCGTATTTTTTTTATCCATAAATATAGAAACTAACTTAATATTTACTATATTTATGTAAATTTCTCGTAACAAAAGTTATAGTGTTTCGGTCCAACCAAGGGTTCAAGCCCCACTCGAAATTATTTTATAAATTAATTTTTCTTTATAATAATAAATTAATTTTTTATAATATTTCTTTATAAAAATTAAGAATTTTGAACTTAAACCTCTCTAAAGTTATAATAATATTAGAATTAGCCCCACCACGTGTAAAAGTCAAAGCTTTTTCTGTGTTACAAAACATTCGGCCCTTGCACCCTCAGCTTTCTTATTTACAGAAGAGACGAGACTTTAATCATCTCCTTAAATTTGTAAATTATTGTTACTCAGTTAATGCTAATTATAAACATTTGAATTTTAAGTAACTAAATTGATAGTGACTTTCCCTTAAATGCAGGTTGATTGGTTACTCCCATCCCTAGCTCGCCAAGCTCGGTTAATAATTAGAGATACAACCATGCAATTTTATTAATTTAATAAACAAAACAAAATTATTCTTTCTTTAAAAAAAATAAACAAACAAAACAAAATCACATCGAAAATTAACTAGTTGAGCATGGATACTCGATAGTTAAATAAGATTTAAAAATATATAAATAATATTAAATTTTCAAAAATATAATTTTGTTAAATGTTTTGCAATATTAGTTATTTGTTAAGATGATGCACAAAATATGTTTCAATAAGAAATTTATAATGTCAAATTTCTGGTAGAATTTATTTAATCTGTATAGCATTATTTGATTAAGAAATGTAGAAGACGAAGAGGGCTTTCTTGCCAGAGGCTACTTCTCAACCTTCGTTCTCTTTGGTCTCTGAAATCATTCGAAGTAAGCCAAGGACCAACTCGGGATCTGAGATTTTCATGGCCCTCGTTATGTCGGGTGTTAATAAAATGAATGTTAAGAAGAAAATTAAGCTTTAAATGGGAAATAAAATTTTAATATTCATATGACACTAAGTGGTTTGTGTCACCCTTAAAATGATTAAATGGATCAAGTGATCATTTATGCACATAATACATCATTAGTAGTCATGATATGTTGATAATCTTGGTCAATTAAAAATTTAGCATTTTCTTGACTAATTATCGAACCAAGTAGTTCTAGCTCATGATGAGGTAATTTTTAAATTTTTTTAAAAAGTTCCTTAAATAATTATGGATGCTTTTAGTAAAAATTTTGTTTTTTTTGTTTTTCTAAACATAAGAAATAGAAATATTTTTTTATTTTTTATATTTGTTTTTCAAAATAAAAATATGTTTGATAACTCATGTGTTTGTTTATAAAAGTTAAAAAAAATTTACATAATCAAATGATTTACAATGAATACTATTGGTATGTATAAATTTGATTAAAAGTTGGAGAAAAATTCCACTATATAACAGTAGTAATTATATTCATATTTAACAGTATATATATTTGTAATATATTTATGAGGGATTTGAATTTTGAATTTTGAATTTCAAATAATTTTTTTATTTAATTATTATTTTTAAATATGATTTAAATTAAATAATTAAATAAGGTACTCATCAATATTATTTTAATAAAATAAAAATTAATTAAATTAGTCTACACCTATAAACCCTTTCAAAAAGAAGGATATCGAGAGGAAGAATCAATTTCAAAACTTAAAATATATGGCTTATAAAATATCTAGACTAAGATAGAAGAGCTATTTTAATATCTTACAAAAATGATTTACATAGAGGTACAGTAGCAAGTGAAAATGGAGAACTCAAAACATCTATCCAACATTGCTTGTTTATCATTGTTGACACGATTTTTCGCCAACAGTGTATTAAGAAATAATAAGGCAGATTAGTACTTAATGATAAACCGTAATGAACAATAAACAAAATTCACTCAAGAACATAGAACTTTTACATGGTTCAGTGGTTAAAATCCACCTAGTCCACGAGTCAATATTATTGCTGTTTCTCTCTCTATTTTGCCAGAGTTTTGGTATTACAGAATAATAGTCTCATTTCCTGTCCAATATTCTCAGTATTTGTAGGGGGATTCCATGGACAAGTTTGGGTAACTACGTGAGTCAATCACGTATTTACATAATAATTACATTGAATACAAATAATTCTCATTTATATTGGGATATGATTTGATAACAGGTTCCTGCTATCTCGGATAACAATCATGGCAGTCTGGTCATAAATAAACGTATAAAGGTATCCCGAGTCTCTGGGGATCCTTGAGTATGCAATATACTAGAATTACCACGATTTGGACATCTCCTCCAAGCTCGTGCTTCACAGCCATTGCACCCTTAGTTCAGGATAAACTCAGGATGGCTATTGTTTAACGCCCAAAATGTGACTACCACTAAGCGGTAATTGTAGTAAGATCGGGCGGTCGATCCACAAGGAGGTAGCCTAAAATCAAAATATTAGTAGAAAATAACACAAAAAGTTAGTAACAAGAAATAAATAAAATTATAAATGGAAAGAGGTTTGAGATTTTTGTATTGTCTTTTTTATAAAGTGATAAAATGAGATAAATGAAATAAATGTAAGATGTAATCAAAGAATCATCCATATACTTGTTTAGTTACTTGGTTACTTGATTTACAAAAATACACAAGTAAATAGTTCCATCCCAACATTTACTTGGAAAATCTAACATTAAAGTCCATATATTTTTTTCTAACAAAAGTCCATTTGAGTTACAAAGTTCTTTACTTTAAAAGCACAATGTTAATCTTATGAAAAACCTAAAAATGACAAAATACACAAGGGCAATAATGCAATAGAATATTAGACATAAAATTATGTATTAATATTACTTTTACTAATTAGAAGCACATAGAAAAAACATGACTAATCCTATATACTATTAGCATAAGTAAATAAAGATAACAGAATAAAGATAGAGATGAAAGAACATAAATAACTCAAATGTATTACATTAAGGACATAGTAAATCAAAGTAGCAAAATAACATCACTAGCATATGGAATCATCCCTAACCTTCCTAGGAAGATTAGGCCATTATGCTCATGATTATCACAAAATTCTAAGAAGAAAATATGATAAGAAAGTGAGTAGAAATTTTGCTATAGTTTCTTTACTCTAAAATTTACATGCATGTTGTGAAGAAAGAGTCCCTATTTATAGAAAGAGAAAATTACTAAAAAGAAATTAAACAAAAAAATGAGGTTTACAAAATAAATCTGAAATATTAATAATAAAATATGATTTTGAAAAATCAAATCTTATTATTAATATTACCCTAGCTATTTTGGTGTATGGTCAAAATGTTATTTTTTAAAGACACCAAAAAAAGATGAGCTTTAAAACTCATAATGGCAATTTTGCAAGGCCCAATACCCACAAAATATGGGTTGAAGGTGGCTGGTGGTAGAGGTGGGTTTTGACCCATTTCCAGTCAATGAGGAGGTGACACGTAGGCGGGCTGCTGAGAAATTGGGCTCTTTGGGCCGAATTGATGCTGGAGCTATTTTGCTTTGCTGGAAGGTGCATGGCTGAAGGAAGGGACTTGGGCCTGCGTTGGGCTTTAGCTGCATTGGGGACTTAGAGGCTTGACCCTGGGAAAAAGAGGCAAGGCGTGACTGCTGGGATATTGAGGAGTTGACCAGGTCAACAGCTGGAGCAAAGGACCCAAGAGGTTGAAGTGTTGGGCGACGTGGCGGCCTCGGGTTGGCTGGAAGGAAGACGCGTGGCGCTGGCTGGAGCGTGCCACCTAGCGTTGGGAGGGAAGAATACCAGGCAGGCCTAGGCTATTTGGGCCGAACTTGTGGACCAATTTTATTCAAAAATGCCACAATTTTCAGTTCTAATTCTTTCCTTCTTACTTTCTTTTTTTCTTCTTTGTTTCCAAGTGCCAAAAATACCAATTAATTCATACAAAATAAAATAAATTAAATCATAATCATATATTTTCATTTGTAAAATAAATCATATTAATTCCATGAAAATATTAATTAAAACTTAATTTATTTTGACAACTAAAATCAACAAATGTGTATTTTTTACCACTAATCAGCTATATTCACATATGCCCACTGATGCGTGTCGTATGCCGTATCAAATTTAAATATATATTTTTTTCACTTACACCAGCAACTTCAGTATAGCGGTAAATAAGGGTCGAACCCACGAGGACTAGGATCAAATTATTATTCAAAATAATATTAGATTGAAATTAAAACGGAGTTTTAGTTTTAATAGCTGAAAACATAAAATGAAATAAATATCAACGATTGAATAACTAAGGATATAACGATATTAAAGAAATAGTCAAGAATTACTCTCCACCTTCAACAATTAATTTATCAACAATGATGAATAATATTTCCTATTCCCAATTAAACTATTAACCCCGCATATAGCACTTAAGCAGTCAATTATCCCAGTTTCCCTAATATAAGTAATTAAAGCTAAGTGCTCTTAATTAACCCTTTTTACCCAGCAATTAATCCATTAAGCATGCAATCTATTTAACCTAGTAAAAGCATTACGCTTTGTGGAAACAGGTTAATCTAGGCAACAAATTCATTAAGCATGCAATTCATTTAACCTAGGTTCTATTTCTCATTACAATTAAAATACCCGTCACAATACCTTAATTGCAATTTATCACTTTACTTAGAATCCTAAACTATTAGGTGAATAGAAATCCTAAGATGATAGTAGAACAATGCAAAACCTTAATTAGTGGCCATCTAAACAAGAATTTACAAGATCCATGACATTCAAATAGAAAAATAGAAGCAATTTAATATAAGGGAATAAAAGAAATAAAATTCATCAATGCATTCAAGATATCATGTCTAGAGTTTTGAAATAACCCTTAACTATAAAGAAAACTACTCCATAATCATATTCATAAACATAAATATTCAATGAAAATAAAAGAGTCTTGAGAAGAAAGAAAAACTAGATTGAAGAATATAGATGATGATGTTTTTTCCTCCTCCTCTGCTGCTCTAGCCTCTAAAAATCGCAATCCAAAGTTATAATAAAAGTTAACCCTAATCCCTTTTATAGCCCCCCAAAAATAACATTTAAAAATTGAAATTTAAGAAAAAATCGATCGCCGGCCGCGACCAATGATTCTTGGTGGCCGCGGCCACTAGAAAAATGTATATTCTAGAAAATTGGGCTCCGGCCGCGGCCTGGGACATTGCTGGCCGCGGCCACTAAGTTCTGTCCCCCAGGCCGCGACCTGGAATAAGGCTGGCCGCGGCCATAGCAAGTTTTCCCGTTTTTCGGTTTTCTTCTACTGCAGTGACCGAAAGTATTTTAAGCATAACTTCCTCGATATAACTTGGAATTGGACGATTAAAAAAGCTATAGAAAGCTAAGAAAAATATCTAAAAATTTTATTTCTAGGTATATTTCCAAAACAGTATCAGAAAGTTATCAAAATTAAGTGTGAAGTGTCAAACTTGTAATTCCGAGCTTAACCATTGCTTGTAAAACATCTCAAATTCATTCACTTTCACCCAAATGTCTTGAAAATCCTAAAAACACAAAATAAACTAATTAAACATATATAAATAAATAATCAAGTGCATAATAATAGAAGAATAATGAATTAAAAATAGACAAATTCGGTACTTATCACCCACTATGAATCTAAAATTGTCCACGTAGATAACAAACAGATATTATTCCCCTCGGTTATCTCTCCGTGTATCTATCTGCCAGCTGTACCCAAGCTGAACGAATGAACTCGTGCTAAAATTAGGGTACAACAATCATTTCATCATTATTGATGAGATAAAACCGAATCATTTGAAAGATATACAAAAGAGATTAATGGTCCTTTTTCTCAGCTCCTGAACATCTAAAGCAACCTTTCTCTCCATTTTTAAGACTATTACTCTCTATCCAAAACCCACCTCCGTAAAAGAAGAAAAGAAAAAATCTTTTCAATTGAGCCTTATAGCAGAGAAATGTAAGGGCTTCTTTCCCTTGTAAACTCATCTTCTCAAATCTCACTCAAGAATTATGTTTAATAAATGGTTACCGAACGGGGCCTATATTGTTAAAAAAAGTTTGAAATTCGTAATATTCATTTCTTGGAAGGGTAGTTTCGTAGTTTTTTCGTTGAAGGTATTCTTGTTTTTTTATTATAATTATTATTTTGTAAGTTTGATTATGAATGAGATTCCTATGACATGAAAAAATTGAGATTTCTTATGTGAGTTTTTGTAATGCCCCAAAATCCCTAATGTGGTTTAATGGCTGGATTAGTAGGCTGGGAGGGCCATAACTGTTAAATTACGCCATTGAATGATAATATGCATGTTTATATGAATTATATTATAATATGATGTTATATGCATGCATGTGGGTCCACATTTGAATATTATGATGTTTTGATAATTTGGCCCATTGAGGGCATATTTGTATATTTGGGTGCATATTGTGATTTGTGAATAAGATCCTATTATTATGGAGATATATTCGAGCTATTCGGCATGAGACGGTATTATTTAATGGATTATCGGTTTTGTCATAACGGGGTCAATTATTGGGTAATAAAAATGTTTATTTGATGATAAATTGGGAGTATATGAGATGAGGATGAAATTCTGGAAGTTTTGACTATAATACCCCCGGGAGTGTTTTTGGGACCCCGAGCACTAGGTTTTATTTGAGGTTACTTAAGCTTGAAGTAGCTTGTCAGATAGAACGTACATTAGAAAACCTCTCGTTCTTTCCCGTTAGTTCATTTTTACCGTTCGAAGTGTTTTCGAAGTCGGAATCAAGCGAGGATCGAGACATAGCGATCATAGGAAAGATTAGAAGCTTCTTGACCGAAGGATTTGACGAGAAACAACTCAATCAAAGGTAATCTAAGTTTAAAGTTTTGAGTTTTTAGAGTTTCTAAGCTTTGGATTGGCTTTTGTGAATTGTTGAGTTTTTGGTTTGATTGAACTTTGGGTTTTGATGGTTTTGGATCATTGGGAAGCTTTGGAACTTTGATTTGATGATTTGGTAATGTTTAGGCATGATTTTGGAGGCTTTGGAATGATGAAAATTGTGTTTGGGGATGGCTCTAGGTTGGGGGCCACGACCCTGTTCTTGGAGTGCCACGGCCCTAGCTCGAAAAAGCAGGTGGGAGAATTTATGCTTGCTGGGCGTCGCGGCCCTTGCTTCAGTGGTGGTTGGGGGCCGCGGCCCAAGGTGCCAGGGCCGCAGCCCTTAAGCAGGGTTGAGCCCGTTTTAGTGTTTTGGCCCCGAGAACATGGTTTTAGGCCTCGGGATCGTTCCTACTACCCGGATTAGTGGGGATTGATGTCTCGGAGGCTAGATCTTGGTTTGGGAACCCTTGATTATCATTTTATTGATGGTATCCTTTAATTGGTTATGATTAGGTGACTGCTAAAAGACTAAAAGCCAGATCGTTCTCAAGGGTCGTTCTTTTATTCATTCTAGCTCGAATTAGAGGTAAGAAAAATGCACCCCATATGTGACATGCATGATTATTCTTGAGGCATGTTGATTGTGTAAATGTGGACATGGATTGATTATTGAACGCTTAGCAAATCTTGCTCACTTATGCATGGTACTGACTCATTAGTCAGAATTGGCAAAGGTGTCAGTATCAACTGTGAAGCTGTGACTCATTAGTCAGGTTCGGCAGTGGTACTGGGAACTGGTCACACAGTGCTTACTCATAAGTCAGGACGGCCTTAGCGTGTTCAACACAAGTCAATAAAGATTAGATATAATCGACATCTGCATTGGATGATTCAAAGAGCATCAATGTCGGACCGACCTCAAGTTCGATGAATACTATAAGCGCTTGTGTGACTTACCCATCAGTCACTCATCTATTAAGTTAGAGACTTATTACCTATCAGTCTCTCATCTGTTTAAGGCTAGTGGCTTACCTAGCAGCCACTCTTCTGTTTAAATTAGTGACTTGCTTGTCAGTCACTCACTATGGTTTACTAGAACCTCAAGTGATATTCACTCATCTGTTTAAGAGCTATAAGCTCTATGTGATTATAATGATAATCATTTGATAATGTTTATATTCAATACTGTGTTTACTTGCTGGGCTTTGGCTCATGGGTGCTATGTGGTGCAGATAAAGGGAAATAATAGCTCACCCAGCCTTGAGTGGAGAGCTTAGGTGGTGATGTGTACATATGCGACCGCTTGACCACCACGGCCAAGGAGTTCACAGAGGAACTAGGGGGTTTACCCTAGTTTTGCCGCTTTGGTCGGCGGGTTTGTAATTTTGAGACATTAATGACCATTTTGAGTTGTAAATAACTTGTAAATGTTCTTGTGGGCCCATGAATAGTTTTATGTATTTAATAAAATATATCATTTTTCCTTTTTATTGATTTTTCACCTTAGCCTGTTAATAACACTTAGAACACGTTTTTAACCAAAGGACTCGGGTAGCGGGTCAAATTTTCGTTTCACTGTAACGGTTCTAGGGTAACCAGGGCGTTACAGTTTTTCTGTTATTGAAATAAAATTCCGACATGTGTGTAATCTCTAATAAATAATTAATTACGTGAGTTAATTTAATTATTTATTTATGTTGTGAATATTATTAGTATTATTATGAGTATAATAATAGTAATAATATGATGTGAGTTTATTTTATTATATTATATGGTTTATTTAATTATTATTTAAATGGATTAAATAATGGTATTTGCATGTAATTGTGAAATGACCATAATGTCTCTATGTTTGAATTTGGTTGAAGGACATTAGAACATGGTTTAAAATTCAATTGATTTGGCAAATTCGAAATTTGGTTCAGTCATAATAAGATTATTATTTATTTTATATATATTTTTAAAAGAAATTAAAGAATTCCTTCATAATAGGCTTTGAAGAGTGGGTTGTTGGTTTTCTTTGGATTAGATAGGTTTTATGAACACTTTAGATTGTGATTAAATTGTGGGAAGAGAGAAAAAGTCACATGAGTGGAAGAAAGAGAGCGTTCTTGAATTTTTCTTGAGAGAGAAAAGGAAATTTCAGGTTTGAGAGCTATAGGGAATTTCTGGGTGTTTATGAATGTTTGGAATGTATTTCCTATGATCTAAGAAGGGTATTGGACGTAATCAAAGGGGCTAGAAGGTTAGTTTTCAAAGATCACCATTTTCCACCATTAAAGTTGGTGTTCTTGGAGAATTTCAGATTTGAGAGTGTTTAGAAAAATTCTGGGTCCGTGGAGGCATGTGTACAAGCTTAGGGGACTCCAATGATCAATTTTGACGTAAAGAATCAGAGCTTAAAGGCCTAGAACGCAAAATGCATTTTTTTTTCACCATTTTGGCGGTACACCGTAGTTGGAGAAGAATATCTTATACCAAGGGTTTTCAAGCATAGTTTTGGGCTGAGATTGCGTGGTTTAAGTTGCTGAAAATGTGAGGATAAATTTCAAAGCTAAAGGAGGGTTGGAAAGGGCCAAAACCGAGGCTTAGAGTCGTCGGCGCCGGAAAAGAATCCAACTCTAGCGAAGCTCGATTTGGGTAGTTGTGAAGGTCTTTTTCTAAAAAAAAATAAATTCTATTTTGAATTCTATATTATTTTTAGGGATGATTGGTGAAGTTTCATAATTTTTTGAAATTTTCTTGAATTATTGTGAATTATTTGGTATTTTTCAATGAATAATTATGAAAAATACTTAGACTAGTGTTAAATTCTTGAAATAAGTTTGATGGACTATTATGTGTTAGGAAACCATTCTAGACAGTTGGTTTGAGTTTTTGATTGTTTGTGTATTTATTTGTGATTATTTTATTTAATTCCTAGATTAATTATGAAAATTGTCTAGGATATGCTTGAGTCAATGTTTATATTTTTTTTTATGCTAAATACTGATTATGAAGTGATTTGAAACTAAGTTTTAAGCATAGTTACTATTGTAAAGGATTTTATAATCTAATTGTTGATAATTATAACATAAATGGGTTTAAATTAAAATAAATGGTATAAATTATTATTTACTGTTTGGGCACTATTCTTATGATGTTAATATGTTATTCTAGTGTCTGGAAGTGATGTAGAAACATGTTAGGATGTTGGGTAATTTTTTGATAATTTCTTGGTATTTTCACGTAATTTTAAAGGGAAAATTTGTATAATAATTATGGTAATCATTATGTATGTTTATTGTAATTGTCCAAGATGCATAATCTGATTATAAATGGTTAGGAAGCATGTTGGGAGCTGACTTTGGTAATTATGGTAAATTTTGATTATTTGTTGAATTATTATGAAAAATGGGTAAATAAGCAAGTAATAGTAAATAATTAATTTTATTGGAAGTTATGACTCAAATATGAGTTATTAGTGATAATTAAATTCAATGGCTATTTAATTTGAATTAAGTTGCTTGTGTGAATTTAATTTGTTATAAAATGCTTGTTTTGACTATAATGGCATTTTTGTAATCTTTCACATAAAAAGTGTTTATATGAATGCATGTGTTACATGAAATATGTTTATATGTGGGTATGCAAATTAATGGTATGCATTATAATGAAAAATAATTAGGGTTAGTGTGCCATACAAAGTGGAATTTATATTGCATTGTGTATTTTGGTGTAAAGTTCTCAAAATAGATTTCTTGTGAAATCTTGATTTGTGTGCTTGAATGTATTTTGAATATGCCGATGTATTGTTGAGTGTCTAGGGTTTTGCCCTCAACAAGGAAACTCAGCGATGGGTTCTAGAGAGAAGAAGATGATTCGCATCAACAAATGTAAGAAGAGTGGACATCGGCGCACATGGTGTATGTTTAAGCATACACCTTGTTGTGGTTTGTTATTTTATGTACTTATCCTATGTGGTTGGTTATTTTATGATAGGTTGTTAGCATGAGAAATGTGCTAGGACAACTAGATAGTTAACATATTTGAATGATAGACTATATACGTGCTCTATGTAACTGTTGCTTGTGTGAGCACAACACTTGCATGTATTATCATGGGAATGTCAAGTGTGAGTATAACACAAGGCAGGGTAAATTACATTTCATGTCTGAACAACATGGAAGTGAGATAATTATCGTATGTGAGTACAATGTGCGATATGAGACTGATGAATGTGTGTAAGTACAACACGCATTGGATGTTTACTATGATATTGTATTTATATCGCATGTGGTTAATTGTGAAATTGTTATTTATGCTTATGTTATCTTGGGAGGGGGTTGTTATGTCCTACATAGCTCTTTTTACTAGGCGTTAGCTCACGGGTACTCTATGTGCAAGTATAGACAAGACAAAACAGTCAGTAGTGCGAGCTCGGGACATGGATCTTACATGCTAGCGGTGTTAGAGTTTTAAAAATATTTTCAGACTGGAACGTTTTACTTTTGTTTTTGGACTTAAAATAGTTTATTAATGTCATTATGATTTTTAGTTAAGTGTCAAACATTTCATTTTAAATAATAAAATCTCATGCTTATTTTATTTTAATAAATAAATTTTTCTATCATAAATGTTTATGGATTTAAAACAAACTTTAACAAATAATGTCTCGGAGCGTTACAAAAATAATCATACATGATTGCCGGAATTCAATTGCATAGAAATAAGGCACTTATTATATAATTTACTTGCTTATAATTATAATTATTAAGTGCATCAAACAAACAACCCTCAGTACTTTTGAACTTATTTTGAGCTAGTATACACTACTGGCTGGCCTCGATGATCAAAATATTAAGAAGCACACATTTTTGTTTTATGAAATTGGATCCCAACCCCAAATACAAGGATTTATTATTCGAGATTTTGTTTTTAACTTAAATAAGCCCAACCAAGCCCATAAATAACCTGATTACAGGTCATAAAGATGAGGTGAAAGTCGAGGCTTTGAAATTGCAACAAGAGGGATCTTCTTGGGTGTTGAAAGCCCAAAAATTTCGTTCATGTCCAAATCCTCTATCTTCATGTTGGGTGGTAAGCTCCATGTGAATCCATGCAAGAGATTAGCCAAACTGGACTGAATCACCTTTAGACCAAGACTGTAACCGGGGCACATACGTCTACCAGCCCCAAATGGAAGGAGCTCAAAATCATGGCCTTTCACATCTATTGACTTATCTAGAAACCTCTCTGGCATAAACTCTTCAGGCTGATCCCACAAACTGGGGTCCCTCCCTATGGTAAACACACTCACCAGGACCCTTGTATCCTTGGGAATGTCATAACCCGCCACTTGACAATTCTCGCGGGTCAACCTTGGCACCAACATGGGTGCCACCGGGTGCAATCTCATGATCTCTTTGGCGACAGAGTTAATGTAGGGTAATTGATCTATGTCCTTCTCTTCAACCCATCTCTCTCTTCCGATCACTGTGTCTAATTCTTCAGTTGCCTTGTTGAAAATCTCTGGCTTCTTTAACATCTCTGAAATTGCCCATTCCACTGTCACTGCCGAGCTCTCTGTTCCACCTGCTATTAAGTCCTGTATAAACATGTCAAAGTAAGTATACCACCATGATTACTCAATTATTATTACTTACTTAATCTTACATGTTATTTGTTTTTTTGTGGCCAGCTCTAAAACATTTTCACTTCAATAATTTATCATTGAAGCATTGGTTGAATCACATCATATATCGGGTTGTTATATCGTGGCCCACATATGGGGTATGCTAGTGTAAGTACCAACAATAGACAAACCATCTATATATAACAATTCTAAAGTGTCGTACAAGAAAGCCTTAGGAAAATGACAACACATAAGTTGTTGAAGCCAAACAATAGATAAACGTGAGGGATCTTATCGACATTAAAAAAATATCTAATTTCCCAATTGAAAATGGGCATGTCACATTCGCACAAATAATTTTAATTGGTCCATAAGTGACTAAGTCAATTTTAAAAAAAATTAAAAAACTTACCTGGGTAAAAGCCTTAACGCCATGTCTTTCAAGCTTGACCTCAAGAGTTGGATCGTCAGCATACTGTAAAAGCACGTCGACCATATCTTTGGCCACGTAATCCTTGACACCCTTTCTTCGTTCGTTATGTTCATCCAGAACATGTTCTAAAAACCTATCCAACTTTTTGCTCAGAGCCTTCATTCTCTTGATGTAGCCCTGAAGGTCCAAGAAATTGAGCCAAGGTATCGAGTCACCGATGTTAAGGACTCCACTAAGCAAGAAAAGCTCATCTAGCATTTTCTTGAACTCTTCCGGTGAAACGATGGCTTTTTCAGATTCGTCTGTGTACTTTTTCCCAAGCACCATTCGGCTTATTACGTTAAGGCTCACATTGGAGAGGTGCTCTTTCAGCGTGATAGGCTTGTCTGCAGACGCATACAAGCCTTTGAGCAAGGCGTTCATTTCTTCCTTCCTTATGTACTCGTATGAGTCTAGTCTTCGAACACTGAACAGTTCCATCAGGCACATTTTTCGGGCCTGTCGCCAGTACGCGCCGTAAGGTGACCATGTGATGTCGGAGTAGTTGTAGGTTGTGTGCTTTCCGGCTGCTGTTTTGGGACGCCCGGCGAAGTTAACGTCTTGGGTTTTGAGGACGGCTTTGGCCATATCTACGGAGGAGCCAACCACCACTGGGTATGACCCAAAATAGAGTTGCATGATGGGGCCATACTTCTTGGAGAGCTCGTGAATGGAGCGATGTGGCAATGGGCCTATTAAGTTGAGGTTTCCGATTATGGGCCAGGATTTTGGGCCAGGTGGTAAGTTTAGTTTTCGGCGGCGGAGACGTTGAGAGAGGAGGATGAGAGCCACCGTGGCGAGCCACACGGCGGCGTAGGAAACCCAAGTGAAGCCTTCCATGGGTAATAGGGAGGGGTTTGGTGTTAAGGGTACTGAGCGTTGTGGAGTGGATTAGATATGGTTGGGGATATTTATAGAATTTTATTATAATGATAAATTCACTATTATTGTGGAATTTTATTTGATAAAGAGAGATTGAGGACTCTTTCTAAAGTGAAAATGAGCCATCACTGGTTTTTTTTTTATTTTTAAATAACATAATTTCGGGGACAGTACTGGTGAGACTCTTCTTTGTGATTTTCGATGGCCAACAAGATCAGCGTGAAGACCCAATAAAAAAGGAGAAAAAATTACTTGCTTGACTGACCCATGATAGAAAATATATATTAAATATAACAGATGCACGTATTTTTGCCATTAAGTTTCGCTGTTGTAGTTTGCCTCAATAGCCAATCATTTCATTGATCTACTTAACAAAAGCAAAAGCTCTTGTCGGTTAGTATAAATTTCCATCAAACTCACGTCATGACAAAACATTACCAACCACAATTCCATAGAATAAACTTATCAACAGGGCCAGCCTAAGCTTTTTTTGGGGCTTAGGAAAAATTTTAAATGGGGCCTCAGAAGAGAAGAGAAGAAGAAAAACTATATTTTTAATATTAATATATCATCCAAATTTAAATAAAAATTTTACACCTACCTAATAAAATTAAATATTCTAAATAAAAGTAGTACAAATTTATTATTTAAAGTTATAGATGAATACTCTAATAAGCAAATTTTATTCTCGAGATATTTTATAATGAATAATTTTTAAGTCATAGAACTTAACAAGAATATCAATTAAAACAATATGATTAAAAAAGAATGCATATAAGAGAATTTCATTTTTAGAGAATAAAAGAAATAAAATAGTGTATTATGAAAATTGTAATAGCAATATATATATACAAATATTTTAAGGATATATTAATAAAATTAAATCAATCAAATCAATTACCAAACCAACAATATAATTTGAAACGTTAAGTTAATGATAATTTCTATTAACAAGAAAAAAAATAACTTTAGAATATATATAAATTGTTATTACATTGGCAATGAAAAATAAAATAAATTAAAGTCGAAAGAAGTTGATCAATAACTATTTTTTCTACTAAATCGTACAACTCATGACTCACTACTCATAAAGTTTAAAAAATATTTAAAAAGGAACTGTGTATAATAAACATCTTAAATTTTGAAATATATGATATTATAAAAAAATGGCCTCCTATATTTTAAATTTTAGGCCGCCGCCTCACCGGCCGGCACTGCTTATCAATAGTACTTAAGCTAGCATTTGATATTTTGCATACAATTTCTCGGTTAGTGACACAAAATTTTAGGTATGAATTAACATAGCTTCTTTCCTACCATGGTGCGCGATCCGTGAACTTTTTTCTGAATTTCTTGGAAATTCTAGGTAAGAAATTGAACTGCCAAAAACTGAAATAGGAGGTCAAGTTTTTTTTTTGTATAGGTTGACTTGACTTTGAGTCAATGTATGCAGCCGGTGGCTGTTTGAGAGAGACTAATGCACTACCTTTTACAAAAGAAGAGGCACCATACCATATACACAAAAAGGCTCCACCACAAGAATATAATTATAAAGCAACTCTACTATTATTGCGACTTTATTGATGTGTATATTCCAATAAGTTGATGGGGTCCCATCCCAGTAACTTTTTTTAGACTACTTGCAAAGCAGGACACGTGGAAACAGCCAAAAAATAGAAATATACTGATTTTTCTCTTTAGGTTTATATATTTTTTTGACACGTGTTTTGTTTGGTTATTTGTTTTGATTTTATATTTTGTATTTTGTTCCGTTATTTATTTAGACTTTATGTTTTGATAGATTTTTTTTTAGATTTTGTATTTTGTAAAATAATTTAAATAGATTTTTAAATTCAATTTTGATGAAGAAAAAATTAAATAAAACAATACATTTGTTAGACAAAATAATTTTATTTTTATTTTAAATTATTAGTTTGATGAATTATTTATAATTTTAGCTTTAAAAATTTTGACCAAAATCAAATTTAAAATTTTATTTGAATCATTTTATAAAATACAGAGATTAAATGCGTACATGTACATATGTCGTTTGAGGGATAAATTAAATGAACGACCCTCGTAACACTTATGTTTTCAAATTATGCATATGCTTTCTGTAGTTAATAATTAAATAGTAATGTTTTAAGTGATAGGTAATAAATAAATAAATAAAAAATCTCACCTTTTATATATTTAAACTTTTAGATAAATTACTGTAGGATTTTGAAAATGATAAAATGTCTCTATTAAAGAAAAATATCTCACGTGAAAAGTGTAGGTACATTCAACAATACATAATAGCATGAGTTACTTTACTCATCACTAATTAGTTTTGAACTAAAACCTCGTACTTCTTACCATGCACCCCATTTCCTACTTTCTAAACCACTTTCCACATTCTAACATGATATCATGAGTCAAAACTCTAACAAGTAAACACAATCCAAATCCAAAAATCGGTCCAAAAAGAGAGCCAAAAGAGCCACGTAATTTGGGGATAGTGAGCCAAAAAGAGTCAAAATAGTCACTTGTGATCGAGCCGTCAAAAATTAGTGAGCAAAAATAGCCACCATCTTGAGGGGGTATTAGAGAAAAATATCTCACATGGAAAGTGTGTGAGTACATTCCCAATACATAAGAACATGAGTTACTTCACTCATCACCAATTGGTTTTGAGATAGAACCTCATGCTTCTTACCATGCACTCATTCTACTTCTAGACCACTTTCCATATTCTAGCATGGTATCAAGAGCCAAAGAAAACTCTAACGAGTATGTATCTGATCCAAATCCAAATCTGGTACAAAAAGAGAGCCAAAAAAGTCACTTGTGAATCGGGGATAGTGAACCAAAAACAGTCAAAGAGCCACTTGTAATCGAGCCGTCCAAAATTGGTGAGCAAAAATAGCCACCATCGTGAAGGGGGATATTAGAGAAAAATATCTCACATGGAAAGTGTGTGAGTACATTCAACAATACATAAGAGCACGAGTTACTCCACTCATCACCAATTGGTTTTGAGATGGAACCTCATGCTTCTTACCATGCACCCATTCTACTTCTAGACCACTTTTCATATTCTAATATGGTATCAAGAGCAAAAAAAAACTCTAACGAGTATGTATTTGATCCAAATCCAAAACTGGTCCAAAAAGATAGCCAAATGAGTCACTTGTTGTAACGCCTCAACTCCAGGGACCGTTACGGTGTGCCTTGCAAACAATGATAAACTCGCTAATCGAGTCATTTGGCCAAAATCGTGAACTAAGTATGATTATCGGTTTAGGGATTAAAAACTTTGGTTAGGATGTAACGTTTCACTAGAACGTTTAATATATATACATTGGGATCCCAAAAATATAATTTCAGAGTTTATTACAGAAAATATTTACAATAGGCCGTTCTAAGCGGCAAAACAGGGTTCAACCCTAGTTCCACTTTAAACCTCGGTCGTGGCGGACGAGCAGCTGCATATGTACACGTCATCACCTAAGCTCTCCAACTCAAGGATGGTCTAGCTTCCTCTTGCCTTTACCTGCACCACATAGCACCCGTGAGCCGAAGTCCAGCAAGAAAACATAACACTATACATAAACATTATCAAGTGATCATCATTATAATCACACTGAGCATAAAAATTTCGAACCAATGAGTGAACATCATATGATTCAAAAGGGAGAGTGGCTGCTAGGTAAGCCACTAGCCTCCAGGTACATATTTCATTCATCGACCCTCGAGGTCGATCTGGCATTAATGCTCTTTGAGTCATTCAATGCTGATGGTCGATTAGATCTAATCTCTGTTGGCTAGCGTGATCCACGCTATGGCCGTTCTGACTAATGAGTCAGCGCTATGTGACCAGTGTCCAGTATCACTGCCGAACTTGACTAATAAGTCACGGCTTCACAGCTGATACTAACACCTTTGCCAATTCTGACTGATGAGTCAGTGCAACGTGACCAGTGCCCAGTGCCACTGCCGAACCTGACTAATGAGTCATAACTTCACAGTTGATACTAGCCCCTTCGCCAAATCTGACTAATTAGTCAGTACCATGCACAAGTAAGCAATGCTATCAATATGTATCATATGCCAGTTATCCAAGAATAGGGCATTCAGCATGCTTACTAAACAGTTGCTAGCATAATTATGATCATGCACAAACCCAGAGACTCAATCTCTGACCAATCTCATATTCATCATTCATGGCATGCCCTAATCATATGTTTCTCGTGCATCACATGCATCACACTTAATCACCCAGCAGGCTTCAATAATAATCATATGCAAATGGGCAAGATTGCCAGACATTCATTATGCTATCAATGTTTACATTTAAACATCGAACATGCATCAATCATAGCCATGCATGTCACATATAGGGTGCAGTTTTCTTACCTTGGGTTCGAGCGAGAATTAATAAAAGAAACGACCTTTGAGAACGATCAGTCCTTTGGTCCTTTAACGGTCACCTAGTCATAACCAAATATAAGATACCATCAATAAAAATGATCAACATAAGTTCCCAAACCAATACCTAGTCTCCGGGACATCAATCCCCACTTAACCGGGTACTAGGATCAACCGCGAGGCCTATGGCTTGAATCCCCAAGCTAAAAACATGTTTTTGGGTCAAAATGGCCTTAAGGGCCGCGGCCCGCCCTAGCTGCGCTGCGCCGCGCCCCCCAGACAGAGGCAACCCCCTCTGCCAGACGCCTTGAGCCGCGGCGCACCACAGCCATGCGGCGACTCAATACCCAGTTTTGCCCAGAAAACCCAGCACGCACACCAGAATGTCCCCTGCGTTTTCCCTTAGAACCAGCCCCTCAAATTAGTCCAACACCTCTTCCAAACACTCATTCAAACCCCTAGACATCACCCATAACCTCCCCTCATCAAAACCCAATCTAACCATCAATCAAAACCCCTTTAAATCCAAACTTCCAACAAGAAATCAAAACTGAAAAACTAAAGAAGAAAACAGAGTACCACCTGAATTCAATGACTAAAACTCACCTCAAACACAGTTTTGAATCCCCTTTAATGGCTGAAACAAGTCCCCTAGCTACCACCTTTGATTTCCTAGCTCAAAAACTCAAGATGGCCTCAAGAACACCAAAGAAGAGATGGTGAGGGATGATGTACGGGTTGAAGATGAAAACCCCTGTTTTGGCTCTGTTCTTTCTACAGCCCTCCTAAGTCATATATATCCAAACTCCAAATGACCAAATTACCCTTAAGTCACTTCAAGCCTCTAAAACCATTTTCAAGGGTAGAATTGGAACTTTTCACTTATCCCATTAATCATAATTAACGCTTCCCAATTCCCGCTATTCTCAATATTCCCAAATACCAATAAATCATATCCCATTACCCTTTAATTCCCGGTAATGCCCTCATCATTAAATCCACCCCGAGACTCACCCCGAGCCCCGAACTTAAACCCGTTATGACTAGACCGAACACTTACATCCCATGATCGTCTCATGTCGAAAAACTCGAGCCAATCCACCTTATAATGTGGCTATATTAATTAATTACAATCACGCACCCAAAATACACAATTATGCCCACAATGGCCAAATTACCAAAATACCCTCACAATAGTAAATTCTCCCATATGCATGCATTCACCATCATATAATAATATAATTAACGTAAACATGAATATAACCATTAAATACCATAATAAATCAATTATGGCCCTCCCGGCCTCCTAATCAAGGTCCTAAACCTTATTAGGACATTTAGGGCATTACACTTGTGAACCAGGGATAGTAAGTCAAAAAGAGGCAAAGAGCAACTTGTAATCGAGCCATCCAAGATTGGTGAGCAAAAATAGCCACCATCTTGAGGGGGATGTTAGAGAAAAATATCTCACATGAAAAGTGTGTGTGTACATTCAACAATACATAAGAGCATGAGTTACTCCACTCATCACCAATTAGTTTTGAGATGGAATCTCATGCTTCTTACTATACACCACATTCTACTCCAATACCACTTTCCCCATTCTAATAAATCATGATACCCTCAAATTTAAGTCATGTAAACACATCACCCCCACAAATCAAAATTTGACGAGCTTAAAAAAAATAAGTCCAGATTATTATCAAGTATGAAACTGAATTATTTTAGTTGTAAAATTTGACTAAGTTTAATTTATTTAGTGGTAGGTAGATTTGGTAATATACTGAAATATGAGAATTAATTTATACATACAATTTCTAAAGAGAAATTTACGTATATCACTACAATTTAAGAAAAAATTACATATATACTGTAGCACGGTGTTTTTTTTTTTTTTTTTTACTGTTCAAAGTATTTTTTTTACAGCTATAGACGTCTTCATCTTTGTGCAGTCGGACTTCATCTTCTCTGATGAGGCAGTGATAGAGAACCCAAGGAGGCATATAACTCTGTTAGGGAACTAGCCTTCGCGTTGCTCAAACCTTCCGCCTTTGTCCCTCCACTCCTCCATTGGGAAAATGTTGAAGCTTTGTCGGCAGTCATTAGAGAGGTGCTTTAGAGTTGGAAATGGTGGTGATGAGCTTCTACAGCATATGGGCCTCAAGCCTTATGCTTCAGGAGACTATTCCATAGTTGTGGTTCAAGCCAATTCGTCTCTTTGAAGATATCAAGGACAGGTATTCACTTCTCCTTCTGCCACACATGTTGGTATCTACGACAGCCATGGCGGTCCCGAAGCTTCTCGATTCATCACCTACCATCTCTAGCTCTTTGTTGTTGGAGTAGAGTTGGTAAAGAATCCAAAAATCAACATATGAATTGCATAAACTTTTTGAGATTTAGTTCAAATATAGAAAAAATAAGATTTTTACCTCTTGAATTATTACTTTTTGTAGAGTTGTTTCCCTAAATTATTTTGCTTTGCAAATTAAATAAAGTGGAAATTAGATCTGTACCCATTTTAAATGATCCACTTTAATTTTTACCCACTATTTTTAACTTTTATTTTGGTACCCAAATTTTCAATTGATGTACTCATTATACCCCTTCAATTACATGTTTTTTTTTCTCCTTAAACACACTACAATTAGAATGTATTTTCAATTTAACTATAATATGACACATATAATACACATTACAACAATACTTAGAATCATGTGCTCAAATAAAGGTAATTTGGGAAATCTCATGATAATAATGGGTAAAGTTCAACTAAATATATTTAGTGTCTAATTTTAATTAATTACTCCTAAAAATAGATAGTTCTCAACTTTTCCCTTAAATAAACTACTAGAAATAGAGTTATTATTGGAGATGTTGTTTTTAATTTAAATAAGCCCAACCAAGCCCATAAATAACATAATTACAGGTCATAAAGATGAGGTGAAAGTCGAGGCTTTGAAATTGCAACAAGAGGAATCTTCTTGGGTGTTGAAAGCCCAAAAATTTCGTTCATGTCCAAATCCTCTGCCTTCATGTTGGGTGGTAATCTCCATGTGAATCCATGCAAAAGATTAGCCAAACTGGACTGAATCACCTTTAGACCAAGACTATAACCGGGGCACATACGCCTACCCGCCCCGAATGGAAGGAGCTCAAAATCATGGCCTTTCACGTCTATTGACTTATCTAGAAACCTCTCCGGCATAAACTCCTCAGGCTGATCCCACAAACTAGGGTCCCTCCCTATGGTAAACACACTCACGAGGACCCTTGTATCCTTGGGAATGTCATAACCCGCCACTTGACAATTCTCGCGGGTAGACCTTGGCACCAACATGGGGGCCACCGGGTGCAATCTCATGATCTCTTTGGCGACAGAGTTAATGTAGGGTAATTGATCTATGTCCTTCTCTTCAACCCATCTCTCTCTTCCGATCACTCTGTCCAATTCTTCAGTTGCCTTGTTGAAAACCTCTGGCTTCTTTAACATCTCTGAAATTGCCCATTCCACTATCACTGTCGGGCTCTCTGTTCCACCTGCTATTAGGTCCTGTATACACATGTCAAAGTAAGTATACTCCCATGTTCACTCAATCATCATTACTTACTTAATCTCACATATTATTTGTTTTTTTCTCGCTAGCTAAAAAATACTTTCACGTGCAATTTAACATGTTATTTCATTTATTTGAATTTAATAAATATTATGAGTTATCGCTAAATAAAAGTATGTAGTGTCATTATGAAATACCAATACTCTTTATTAGTGTATATTATATTATATCAAACTAATATAATTGTGATATTTTGTATTAAAATCTAACTTGTTTGTTGTGAAAAAGTAGTAGCAATTTTTTTATAAATGACATATTAAATATAAAGTGTCATGATTATATTGGTCGGATATGACACACTAATCTTAATTCTTAGGAAAAAAAATCTACTGTTCTTAATTTCCTATTTCATCCATGTCCCACTAATTAGTTTAAGACACCTTATTTATTTATTTAATATATATTTAAATTATTTATAATTTTTTTTTTCCAATTATATTAATATTATAAATAAATGATGTGTCTTACAATAATTAGTAGAATAACGAAGAGATAAAAAATTCGATACAGCAGATTTTTTTTCAATTCTTAGGACAACACATAAACATGAGGGATCTTATCGACATTAAAAAAAATATCTAATTTCCCAATTGAAAATGGACATGTCACACTCTCACAAATAATTTTAATTGTAGTCCATAAGTGACTGACTCAATTTAAAAAAAAATTAAGACTTACCTGAGTAAAAGCCTTAACTCCATGTCTTTCAAGCTTGACCTCAAGAGTTGGATCGTCAGCAAACTGTAAAAGCACGTCGACCATATCTTTGGCCACGTAATCCTTGACACCCTTTCTTCGTTCGTTATGTTCATCCAGAACATGTTCCAAAAACTTATCCAACTTTTTGCTCACAGCCTTCATTCTCTTGATGTAGCCCTGAAGGTCCAAGAAATTGAGCCAAGGTATCGAGTCACCGATGTTAAGGACTCCACTAAGCAAGAAAAGCTCATCTAGCATTTTCTTGAACTCTTCCGGTGAAACGATGGCGTTTTCAGACTCGTCCGTGTACTTTTTCCCAAGCACCATTCGACTTATTACATTAAGGCTCACATTGGAGAGTTGCTCTTTCAGCGCGATGGGCTTGTCTGCAGACGCATACAAGACTTTGAGCAAGGCGTTCATTTCTTCCCTCCTTATGTACTCGTATGAGTCTAGTCTTCGGACAGTGAAAAGTTCCATCAGGCACATTTTTCGGGCCTGTCGCCAGTACGCCCCGTAAGGGGACCATGTCATGTTGGAGTAGTTGTAGGTTGTGTACTTTCCGGCTGCTGTTTTGGGACGCCCGGCGAAGATAAGGTCTTGGGTTTTGAGGACGGCTTTGGCGATATCGACGGAGGAGCCAACCACCACTGGGTATGACCCAAAATAGAGTTGCATGATGGGGCCATACTTCTTGGAGAGCTCGTGAATGGAGCGATGTGGTAATGGGCCTATTAAGTTGAGGTTTCCGATTATGGGCCAGGGTTTTGGGCCGGGTGGTAAGTTTAGTTTACTGCGGCGAAGACGTTGAGAGAGGAGGACGAGAGCCACCGTGGCGAGCCACACGGCGGCGTAGGAAACCCAAGTGAAGCCTTCCATGGGCAATGGGAGGGGTAGTGTGTGTTGTGGAGTGGATTTATTAGTGAAATAGTTATGGTTGGGGTATATTTATAGAATTTTATTATAATGATAAATTCACTATTATTGTGAAATTTTATTTGATAAAGAGAGATTAAAGACTCTTTCTGAAGTGGAAATAGGTCATTGTGTCATACTATCATCACTGGTTTTATTTTTAAATAACATGATTTCGGGGACAGAGCTGGTGAGACTCTTCTTTGTAATTTTCGATGGCCAACAAGATTAGCGAGAAGACCCAATAAAAAAAAGAGAAAAAATTACTTGCTTGACTGACCCATGATAGAAAATACATATTAAATATAATATTTGCATCTTAGCCTGACCATTATCAAATTTCTCCAGTGCACTTGTTTTTGCCATTAAGCTTCACTCTTGCACTTCTTTTTGCCATTAAGCTTCACTTCTTTTGGATGGTTGAGACCAATGCACTATCTTTTACAAAAGAAGAGGCACCATACCATATAATACTCTAAAAAGCTCCACTAAGCTCCACTAAGTGTATAAAAGAATCAAATTATAGCAACTCTACCATTATTGCATCTTTATTGATATGTATATTATTCCAATAGAGATAAGTGATGGGGTCCCATCCCAGTATCACTTTTTTTAGACTACTTGCTAAGTGTAACTTGCCGGCTTTGATGGCTTGTTACAAGCTAGGATGGCGCTCGGTCAGATGCGCACGTGAGGGTGCAGGCTGGTGAGCATGCTGATGCCTAGTTTGTACGGCAGTGGCATTTTCGTAAATATCTTCAATATTGCCCGGAAATGGACGGGACTTGGTAGGTTCCATATTGAAGGGTCAATGAACGCAATGGTATGATTAGATTTTGGAGATTCGGAGAATTGGCGAGCTAAGAGCCAAATATGTCTTCCAAGCAAAAATCATATATGTTCGTGGTAGAAGGCTAAAAGCTCAGAAGACTCTTTGTAGGGGGAGCACCTGGTGTCAGCTCTCCACCACCCCCTGGCGCAGGTGCGTCAAGTGAGCTACTACTAGTTGGGAGGACTAGTAGGGCGGGCATATGAGGACCATGAGGGGACTCATATGTCTCCATGAGTAGGAGTACTCATGGACATTACCGGGCCGCCCCTGTAGTGTGTCAAAGTGTGCTCCCAGAGGTTTAAGGGTACGGTTCCCTTGGTTTTCCGAGATGCCGCTTGCATGGAACGTGGCCCAAACCTTCGAGAGATGTCGCGGCGCGCCATGGCCATGAATCTCTACACGAGATGGCACGGGAAGTCATTCATGGGACTTGTTAGCATGCAAGCATTGGAGGGTACACTATGCTTGAGCAGGACAGAGATCCAGTGTGTGCTACTAGTCTGGCAGCCAATCTCGAGGGCCTGCCAACATGCACGATGGTATGGTGCCTTGAGGATTGGACCATGGACGTATGGGAGTCCTTGGTCTGTGACGTGAGCTAATCGGATAGTATTGAATGGGGCATGATGGGAGGTGTTGGCACGTCAGCTTGGTGTTGGCTCTTAGCCACACATGCTACCTTGACTTGCAAATGTCTGGGTGAGCATCGATGTTGGGATTTTCCTTGCCATAGTGAGAACCTATGGACAGTGTGAGTGTCTTGGCTAGATAGCCTTGATGCATTATTGCACTCATAGATGCTTGAGAGCATGACTCAGCGAGAGTTGTTCGAGAGACGGAAGTGTGCAGAGGCTCACGGTCGCGCGAAAAATGTGCCCATTGTTATTCGAATGGTTGGAAAGCTGACCTTGGCTCAGAGGAGTCAGGGTGCCGCACGGGCATTTCCGCTGTCAAAATGTCAGCCCGTGACAGTTGATATCAGAGCCAGGTTCATCTCAAGTTGGGGTGAACCTGGTTTGCCCATCCTAGAAAGGATGTAGGCGTGCTGAAGGACCATAAAGGTCTGGATGCTTGGATAGATGTCGTTGAACCTTTTAGTCACCTAGAAATGATTAGTAGGCTCAGACGGGATGAGACTTGGTTGCTCTTCTTCGTGGGAATACTGGACATCCTAGAGAGGGGACAAGTTATGGTTACTTCGAATCAAAGCTCAGTGATGCTTGAAAGACAACAACCATGTGCAATTGTGGAGAGGTGCTACAAAAGAGTTGGAGCTCAGTGACACGAGACAAGGTTTGATCGAGAGGTCAAGGTTTTCTGCTTGGTTCACTAGTTCAGGTTTGCCTGAGTGACAATGTAAGTCGCTTGGAGCGCTGTTGTTGAAAAGGGAACTTGTACGCAAGAATGGGTGAGCATAATAGTGGTCGTCAGACTCTTGTCAATCACGACAGAAGTCGAGAGTGGATAGATTTGGGGAACTAGATAAAGATGAACATAGAATGCTTCAGTTGCTACTTGTGTGCCAAATGGCATCACAGAGAGACCAAGGTGGCCGTGGCCGCGATCGTCAGAGGGCAGTCGTACTTGGAGGTGTCTACATGTTATCTTGTTTCACCCAAGAAGGGAGGCGCCGAGACAATTGAGTGGAACGTGTTGCCTCACAGTGATTAACTGGTGTGGGCAACACTATGGCATCGTGGGAGATGCTGAGTTGTGGAATATATGCATCAAAGCCCTGCAGGGCCAAGTAGACCGCGCGCAATGGTCAGAATGGTACTAGAGTTTTGAGAGCGCTGGAGGGCCACGACAAGGAAACTTAGTACTACAAGAAGGCTTAAGGAAGCAGAGATGGTGCTTGAGTTCAAATGTGGGCCGGAGGGCCTTGCTATTAGGACTTAGTGACCATAGAAGCCTAGAGAAGCTGCCCGGAGGGGCGAGATGCTAGCATGTGGAAGATGGATAGCTATGTGGAGAGCTCACGCATAGGGGAATCAACAATGGTGCTGCACGAATTATTGCGTGTGGGAAAGTTGTCGAGGACGCAACCAGTTGAAGTGGGGGAGAGACCTTCACGGTTCAAACATCCAAATAGCAGACCAATGTTCCATTACGAAAGCATCGAGATGAGTTATCATGGAGATCGTTAGTTGTTCAGAATGTAAAGTCAAGGAGACTCAGAGACAAATACAGAGCCAGTTACCTAGGGTGAAAGTCGTTAGGACTCAGGTACTAAGTTAACATCAGTGCAACGTTTGCCTAAGGTGAAAGTCAACAAGACTCAGGTACTAAGGCAACATAGAGATGTCGAGGGGCGAAGAGTCAGAATGGCTGACACATTAGTTCAACATCATCTTCAAAAGTGATAAATGGAACGAGGGACCGCACGAGAAAAGCGGTTAGCTTGCGAGCTATACCTTGAGAGGTACACCTCGAGAAGAGAAGTTATTCCCAAGTTGAAGTGGGGGAGCCTGCTAATTCATATGGTCGAAGGGTCAGGGTACTTGTTCAGTTTTGGTGTGTGAATCTAGAGAAAAACACAACAACAGATGGGTTGTACAGTGCGAAGACATGCATGGCTAATGCGAGTAGGTCAGGTGACCAATTGAAACTACAGATAGACAATATGCATGGGCGTAGGCTGAGACCAACATTGGGCAGGTTTTGCAGCATGTTATGGGACATGCTTAGTGTTTTATGGGGACACATGTTTATGGGAATACAAGCCAAATGAGTCAGAGAACATATGCCGAAGGAAGATAGCAGATTGGGACAACTTCAGACCTCATATGTGAGGTAAAGTGCAGTCAAGTTGATCAAGATTTGACAGGATGTCTACAATTAGACAAGGTTGATTTGGAGGCAGAACTTGAGGCACGATGCTGAGAGTCAGCATGAGCACAAGCCAGAAGGCAGTGTAGTGGTTTCGAATGATGTCAGATCATTGACCACATTGTAGAAGCTCAGAGGAGCAGTTATGCTTATGGTCAGGAGTGGCCATTTCGCATCAAGCCATGGGTATGCAGTAAGGCCGGAGGGCCAAAAGTCTAAGAGACTACTTCGCGAAGTCTGTGTGCAAGGATGCACTAGATACTGCATAAAGGCTATAGTTGGCATGAGTGCTGATGGACCCAAAACGGGTATGTTTTAAATATTTATACTCGCAAGCGCACGAATCGTATTTATAGAATAGTGTTCGTGTAAGCACGAGATCGAACCCAAAGGAGTTGACTAAAATCGAAAAAGAGAAACTTATTTTAAACCAAAATTAATAAATTCTAACCTAGTTCCAAAGATTGATGAGATTTTTTAATAATGAAAATACAAGAAAATACAATAATATAAAAATGAAATAAAATATATATAAATATAAATTAAAAGTAAAAATCAAGATAGTAAAATAAGATTATTAAGAATTAGAATCCACAAAATATAAGTTCAATAATATTTATAAGTACATTGATTCCCAAGTTTTAGTGATAGTTAAAATAAATCAAACTATCATTTTCTAAATAGATTTATAATTTTAAGCACAAATTATTTCTAAAAAGATAGGATTTTTCTTCACTTTTCAAAATTATAATTTCAAAGCATTTAATGTAAATCAATCTAATGAAATAACAAATAAATCAATGAACATTATTTATAAGGCAAAACATAATATTTTTGTTCTAAGCATGGATGTGTACAATTTAATGACACATCTTACACAAAGAATATTATGTTTTAGCACTAATGAAGAACAAAGTGTAGATATGTGCTAACAATTCAAAATACATGATATTTAGGATGAAAGAAGATATTTGAAGAAGAAAATTCCATAAACTTTGTTGCACAAAATGGGAAATCAACATACAAAATAAATACTATCTAGTTACATATTGTTTCATCATCACCTTAATAATCTTAAAAAGATTAGAAACACATAACTAGAATAGAAAATACACACTAAAAATTACAAACATAAATAGGAAAATTTGGAGGAGAAACCTCCAAAATTTTCCTCTAAAAATACATAGAAAAATAACAAAAAAGAAGAAGAAGATGAAGAGAATAGAGAGGTTTTGAAATGTGTAGAGTTTTTGGTATGGTAACCTCCCTTAAAAATGGACTCTCTAAATGGTCTTCAAAACTCCCTATTTATAGCAAAAATAAGTAAATTAAAATAATCAATTTAAATTAATTAAATTGATTAAATTAATTAACTTAATAATAAAATAGAAAATATGGGTAAATTATAGGGTGTAATAATTATGTTTTGGGGTAAAATGTATAGAAAGTAGGGTAAAAAGTGGCATTTTTGACAAATGGGACAAATGGTACACTTGAGTAATTTATGGGCTCAAGATGTTGCTTTGTGGCTGTTGAGTCTTGTGTGGGAGGTTGAAAGCAGTCGTAGGCTTGGGTGTTGGCATGAAGGGTGGCAGTGATGGGCTTGCTGGCATGAAGGGTGGCAGTGATGGGCTTGCTGGCTTCTTTGTTGGGCTGAGTTGATGAGGAATAAATGGTGATATAAGCCAGGCGGCTGGGAGAGATGGCAGGCGTGAGGGACAGCTGGAGGTGTGGCTTCATTGATGCATGGCTGTGAGGTGAAGGAATGCATCAAGTGGACCATTGAAGCTTCAGGTGGCATTTGAACGTGAGGCACAACAATGGAATGGCTGGAGGAAATGGTGGGCCTGGGCCATGGCTGGTTTGGGCTTTTGATAAATATCAACTTTCTTCTCCTTTCTTTTCCTTGAACCACCATATTTTCCTTGCTTTTTCAAGAGCAAAAATTGCAACAAATCCTCTACAAAAATCAACATAAATTAAATTAAAACTGAATATTTTCAATAATAAAATACACAATAAAAGTTCCATGAAAATATTAATTAAAATTTAATTTACTTAAACATTTAAGCTCAAAATTGCATATTTTTATTCCTAACTTAACAATAATAATTTAAATAATTAACTACAACATTTTACAACAAAATAACTATAAAAACACACAAAATAATATAAAATCAAAATAAGACTAATAAATTCAAAATTACTTAAAAACTTAATAAATCAATTAAAAACTCAAGAATTAAGCAACAATTAGCACATAAAAGTGGTAAAATAACTCTATTTTGTAGAGTTATCAAGTGCCACGTTGAAGAGAGACATGCCTTCAATGGAAGGATGTTTCGTAGGTGCCGTTGGGAACGGTTGGTTTGCGAACCTCACCCTGAGGGGGGGTGCACCTTAATTTCCTCCTTGTCAATAAGAGAGTAGGCATTGGAAAATTGGTGGGAAAGCAACAATCAAAAGATGTGTTGGCTTTGGGGTCAGTGTTCCAAGGGCTATTTGGTTGACTGGAGGGGCAACGTGATGGACTCGGAGGAGTTCATGTGTGCAAGGAGTATTCGAGTGCAGCGACACTACTTCATGGGAGAATTCTAAATAGTGACGGTGGCATGGGTGTAGCACCCACATTATTTTGATATAATATAGCCAATAATCATATGATTTCATTGCATTACATATCATACAATATGTATAATTTGAGCATATGCATATTCTTATAAGTGTTTTCATGTATAAGTATAAAAGTTGTGTATGTGATGTCTATATGTATGCTCAATATTATTAACCTTGTGGCATTTGAGTTGTCTTTTATGGGTGTTTGATGTGCTCAAGATATAAGAAAGTATGAAAAATATGGACAAGGCATGGAATTAAGTGATGAAAGTGAGATATAGAAGGCAAAATAGGTTAAGTAGTGAAAAATAGTACAATGTCGATTACTAGTATTTCTGTGTAAAATTGAGTATTTATGGATTTACCAAATGTAATTGAGGTATGATTAAGGTCTCATTGATGATGTAAAAATGGTTTTAGAAACATTAGATCAATTCTTGATGGGAGGTATACATAATCAGTGGTATTGATGCAAAGTCAAAACGAGCTTAGCATAAGTGTGCTACGCTCGATCGGGTAAGCATAACTATTGGGTATGAAGTCATATGGACCTAAGGTTTGGTGTGAGTGTTTTACACATAAGGATAATAGGCCTAGCAGATGATTAAGTCGAAATTATTGAAGTGATAAGGTTTTCATAAGTCAAAAGGTGAAATGATGGAATGTTACAAGCTAGGATGGCGCTCGGTCAGATGCGCACGCGAGGGTGCAGGCTGGTGAGCATGTTGATGCCTAGTTTGTACGGCAGTGACATTTTCATAAATATCTTCAATACTGCCCGGAAATAGACGGGACTTGGTAGGTTCCATATTGAAGGGTCAATGAACGCAATGGTACGATCAGATTTGGGAGATTCGAAGAATTGGTGAGCTGGAAGCCAAATATGTCTCCCAAGCAAAAATCATATATGCTCCTGGTAGAAGGCTAAAAGCTCAGAAGGCTCTTTGTAGAGGGAGTACCTGGTGTCAGCTCTCCACCACCCCCTGGCGCAGGTGCGTCAAGTGAGCTACTACTAGTTGGGAGGACTAGTAGGGCGGGCATATGAGGACCACGAGGGGACTCATATTCCATGAGTAGGAGTACTCATGGACATTACCGGGCAGCCCCGGTAGTGCGTCAAAGTGTGCTGCTAGAGGTTTAAGGGTACGGTTCCCTTGGCTTGCCGGGATGCCGCTTGCATGGAACGTGGCCCAAACCTTCGAGAGATGTCGTGGCGCGCCATGGCCATGAATCTCTACACGAAATGGCACGGGAAGTCATTCGTGGGACTTGTTAGCATGCATGCATTGGAGGGTGCATTATACTTGAGCAGGACAGAGGTCCAGTGTGCGCTACTAGTCTGGCAGCCAATCTCGAGGGCCTGCCAAAATGCACGATGGTATGGTGTCTTGAGGATTGGACCATGGACGTATGAAAATCATTGGTCTGTGACGTGAGCCAATCGGATAGTATTGAATGGGGCATGATGGGAGGTGTTGGCTTTTAGCCACACATGCTACCTTGACTTGCGAATGTCTGGGTGAGCATCGATGTTGGGATTTGCCTTGCCATAGTGAAAACCTATGGACAGTGTGAGTGTCTTGGCTAGATAGCCTTGATGCATGATGCTTGAGAGCATGACTCAGGGAGAGTTGTTCGAGAAACGAAAGTGTGCAGAGGCACACGGTCGCGCGAAAAATGTGCCCATTGTTATTCGAATGGTTGGAAGGCTGACCTTGGCTCAGAGGAGTCAAGGTGCCGCACGGGCTTCAATGGGATCTTTTATTCTGGTCGGAGGAGAAATTACCAAACGTCTAGCATTCCCTCACGCTTGGCTTCAATGTGTCAAAATGTTAGCCCGTGACTCTAAGCAACACACTAGCGTAATGGAGATATACTGATTTTTCTTTTCTCTATTGTAAGTAATTGACTTTTGTTTTTTTGATAACGTGGTAAGTAAGAGACTTATAACAATGATTTCTTCTACTGATTAGAGTATAGGTCCCAATCAGGTGTACATGTACATATGTCTTTTTAGGGATAAATTAGATGAACGACCCTCGTAACATATAGTTTTCAAATTATGCATATGCTTTCTGTAGTTGATAGTAATGTTTTAAGTGATAGTTAATAAATATGGCTTGATCAATGAAGCAAGAAAAATTAATCATGAATTGAATTATATATAATTTTTTTTGTGTGGGGAGAATTATTTATAATTTGTTGATTTAAAATAGTTGCATATACAGTACTTGATGTTGTATATTATTTTTAAAATGTGGAAAATAGTATTATAAGTAGGGTTGCTTATTTAATCCGATCTAATATTTTTATCCCTAACCAATCTAATCCAATTAAATGTTAGATGTTGGAAATCATCATCTAATCCAATTGTAATTAGATTAGATATGCTATTTTATATTTGAACCTAAATTTTAATATAAAAAAATTAACAAATAAAAAAAAACATACAAAAAACAAAACACTATTTAACAATAATATTATATTAAGTCCTTACAATTACTACTTTAACTTGTTGAAATATTAAATTTACAATACAACTATTCAAATTTAAAACTGATGTCTCAATATCAATAACTAAAATACTTAGATAGTAACATAACATGAATACAATAACAATACCTACAAAGTACAAACATAGCATCAAAAAATAACAACAATCCAAATAAATATATTTATATATAGTATATAATACATATATATTTTACTTGTAATTTAATTGAATTGGTTCCTAATTAATTTTTCACACTCCCATCATCGACTTAATCCAATCAACATTAATCTTTTCAAATCCAATTATAATTAGATATCCAATTTTTTGTAATTAAATTGGTTTGGAATAGTAAAATTGGTTTGGATATTGAACAACCCTATTAATAATTGTTGTTTTTTTTATCGGTGGTCATGTAAACTCTTTCTACTACAATAACCACAAATTTGGAATATTAATTAATTATGGGTGAATAAGGATATGAACTTGATTCACATAAGATTAGAGATAAATTATTTTCGTGTAACACAAAACCCAATCTTAGATAAGAAAGAAATATTGAAAAGTGTAATATATATATTTATTTTTTGACAAAAAATGAAAAATATATTTTAATAAGTAGAAAAAAAAATCGCACAAAAGAAATTTCCTCTAAATGGTTAATCGAACAATATTTTGTATAGGTCAAAATTAGTCAGAGAGAAAATACAAATTTTTGAAATAAATACCAATCATGTTTAAAAGGCCAAAATCTCTTAAATTTACAGAAATTTCTAACTAAAAGTCTAATAATACCGTTCATGCAATTTTCTTATTGTGTAGAAGAAACCTCATTTTTTCCCCTCATTTTTCCAATTTATCCTAAATAATGACCAAACTTAATAAAAAAGGATTAAGGGTGAGTAAAATACCATTTTTACTCTTGGACCCTTAAACATAACGTTTTGAAAACAAACGAAACACACCAAATGACATATTTTTTAAGGACCCACAGCATAACATCATGATACAAGAGCAATTCGAAATTAATTGTCCTTATATAATTCATGAATCCAAATTATGCTATTAATATTTTACATCAAAATAATTATTCATTAAATTAGTTAGAAAAACATATTACTACTTCAATAATAAAAAATTTGCCATCGCTAATATTTAGAGCACTAGCTATATATAATATTATCAGCTAAGTTAAATAATGCAAATAACTTATCTCCAACAAAGTTGATGAAGATACATTATTTGTTATTGCTTTCATCTTTCGTATCTTTTCTGATTTCCCGCATTTTTTTAACAAATGATGCTCATGTCAGCAACAACAACCCAAAGCTTGTTTTTTTTTTTGTAGACCAAGATGGTCCTACGTTACTAGTGTGTACCAAACCCTTGTGCCTTTTTGTAAATTAAGGAAAAGAATATTAGATGATGAGATTAAAATATATTAGATTGGATTAATATTATGTCTAATTAGATTGTGATTGAACTAATACTATATATTGGGTTTGCTTTGTAGTTTGCATTATATGGGCTTTTGAATATTATCCCCGAGAGGGTTTGAGATAAGCATGACAAAATGGGAGGTGAAGCGGGGCCCCTACCCAACGAGACGTCTTTGTCCCGAATTTTTTTTCTATACTTAAATCTAATATTAAAAAAAATATTATTTTGAAATATATGCAACTATTATAAATTTTCCTTAACATTATTATTTATAGGATGTATTAGTGCTTGTTCTACAATAGTGATATATTTTTATATGTATTTATGGTACTATTTTATATTAATATTCTTTTTTTCTCTTTGGTCAAGAAAAATGCAAATATCCATTTCATGTATACTGTGATTTTACAAATGAGATAATATATATTTCGAAACTTTTTTTTTTATTGAAATGGGTCATGTAGTGTATATTGTATAAGCTATTTAGAATTTCATTTCTTACTTTTAATCTAATTTAATTATAATTCAAATTTTCTTTTTAAAAAAAAAGTTAAACAGATCAGGGCAGACCCGCCCCGATTTAGCCGGGCGGGTCAACACGACCCACTCCAAAGAACTAATCGGGACAGGGTGGGGTGAAATGTTTGCGAGGCGGGGCAAGCCTGTCCCATTTACATGCCTAGTTTGAGATGACTTAGTGGTCTACTTAAGCATGGATTCAAATGTGGATTTTAAATTTTGTAATGAGGTATTATCTTGAATTCAACAAAAAATCTCAAATTCTAACACCCCATTGAAGGGAAGGTGTTAGTCCGCAAAATCATTAAGCTAATTTAAGATATCTTTCTTTAGTTTCAATGACGGAAGAAGGGACTAGGGGTGGCCATTCCTCCTAACTTTTTTTTTTAATCTTTTTAAAAATTTTATATAATATATTTTTTGAATTCTTTCTTCATAAATATATGTATAAATTTATATTGTTATCCTCTAAAATTAAAAAAATATATATATAAATTTATATATTTTGTATATATAATAGTCTAATTTTTTATTAAAAAAAAATTGGCTCTCAATTTATTTCAGTTGCTGCTCAACTTGGACAATGAACAATAGTATATGTTCTTTGGATACTTTTACGGTGCATACCTTAAAAGGTATCACCGGTACATATTTTATGTGTTTTCGGCTCGTGAATAGTTTTTGGACGATTTTTTTCATGATCGTGTTTATTATAGTTATTTAGAACATCCTGCAAATTTTCAGAAAATTCGGAATAATTTACAATGTCAAAAATTAAGTTCAAAAAAATTTTAATTGTAATTTAATTTGATTGGTTCTTAATTAAATTTTCACACTTTCATCTGCCAACCGATCAAATCCAAACAATATCTATTTTTTCAAATCCAATCAAATCCATTTATAATTAAATATCTAATTTTTTGTAATTAAATTAGTTCGGGATAATGAAATTAATTTGGATCTTGAGCAATCTTAATTATACTTTGTTGTTTTTATTTATCGGTGGTCATGTAAACTCTTTCTACTACAATAACCACAAGTTTGGAATATTAATTAATTATGGGTGAATATATAAGTCATTAACGTTCCACCACGAAGGGTATGAGCGTGATTCACATAAGGCTAGAGATAAATTATTTTCGTGTAACACGAAACCCAATCTTAGAGAAGAAAGAAATATTGAAAAGTGAAAAATATATATATTGACAAAAAGTGAAAAATATATTTTAATTAGTAGAAAAAAAAATTTGGACAAAAGAAATTTCGTCAAAATGGTTAATCGAACAATATTTTGTATAGGTCAAAATTAGTCAGAGAAAATACAAATTTTTGAAAGAAATACCAATCATATTTAAAAGGCCAAAAACTCTTAATTTTACAGAAATTTCTAACTAAAAGTCTAATAATACCGATCATGCAACAATTAAATTTTCTTATTGTGTAGAAGAAACCTCATTTTTCCAATTTATCCTAAATAATGACCAAACTTTAAAAAAAAAGGGATTAAGGGTGATTAAAATACCATTGTTACTCTTAGACCCTTAAACATAAAGTTTTGAAAACAAACGAAACACACCAAATGACATATTTTTAAGGACCTACAGCATAACATCAAGATACAAGAGCAATTCGAAATTAATTATCCTTATATAATTCGTGAATCCAAATTATGCTATTAATAGTTTACATCAAAATAATTATTCATTAAATTAGTTGGAAAAAAATATTACTACTTTAATAATAAAAAATTTGCTATCACTAACATTTAGAGCACTAGCTATAATAATATTATCAGCTAAGTTAAATAATACAAATAACTTATCTTCAACAAAGTTGTTGAAGATACATTTGTTATTGCTTGTGATGCCTGCCTTCAATAGTCTTATCAACTTCTATTCTTTACAATGATGCCTCCTATATTTTTCCCGAATACGCAATCGACCCTTGTGTTTTGTTAAATGACAATTTAGACATTGAATGCTTATAAAATGGATCAGCATAGTACTCTAGACCCAATTTCGGTCAAAATATTTTTAATTATAAAATCAATTCTCAAGTCGTTAGTGATGCGATGGGATCAGAGAAGCGGAGAAAGTGGTCAAGTAGCTGAGAATGAAATATTATATTTGAATTTTTTTTTACCAAAATTGGGTATAAGGTATTATTTTGATCCATTTTCTAAAATACATAGTCTGAATTATCATTTAACAAAATACAGAGACCGATTGCGTATTCGAAAAAAACACAAAGGTCAAACTAGTATTTTATCTTTAATAATTCATCTTTCGTATCTTTTCTGATTTCCTGCATTTTTTGAACAAATGATACTCATGTCATCAACAACAACCCAAAGCTTGTTTTTTTTTTAGACCAAGATGGTCCTACGTAACTAGAAGATGAGATTAAATTATATTAGATTGGATTAATATTATGTTTAATTAGATTGTGATTAAACTAATACAATATATTGTGTTTTCTTTGTAGTTTGTTGCATTATATGGGCTTTTGAATATTGTCCCGAGGAGAGTTTGAGATAGGTATGACAAAATGGGCCCGGAATTTTTTTTTTTATACTCAAACCCAATATTAAAAAAATATTATGTTGAAATATATGTAATTATTATATATTTTTCTTATCATTATTATTTGTAGGTTATCTTAGTATTGGTTCTACAATAGTGCACTACTACAAAAACACCCTTTTATGACACTCACCTAGATGCGAGTCCTAAAAACAGCTCCTGAACTTTTTAGACTTGTGAAGAATTTCTTTTAGGGCTCGCGGAGTGAGTCCTAAAAACTATGAGTGTCCTAAAAAAGTTTGAATTTTTTTTAACAAACGTCCTAAAAACTTTTGTGTGTGCTAAAAGTTTGAATTTTAAAAAATTACAAATTCCTTCCAATCTCCTGGACTTTTTAGGACTCACGTTGAGAGTCCTTAAATAATTTCTTTTAGGATTCGCAAAGCAAGTCCTAAAAACTAATGCGTGTCCTAAAAATAAATTAAAGTTTTATAAATAACTAAATTAAAAAAAACTCACACTCAGCCCCCTCTTCTTTCTCTCTCCTCTCTCTCCTTCCCTCTCTCTCGCCTGAAACTTTGCCGAGCCCGATCGCCGCCTTCCCCGCTGCCACCTCCAGCAACACGCGCCGGCCAAGGAGCTTCGAAGGCCACCGAAGCTTCGACCCCCGCGAGCTCGAGCCCTCACGCACCACCTAAGACGGACAACAGAGCCTTCGGTTTTGGGTTTTCCCAAAGTTTCTGACGAGATTTCAACTACCTTGGGTCGTTGTGAGTCGAGTCACCACCCCCATCGTATTCAACACTTTCATGCGAGCACAACCCAACCAAGGATCGGGTTAAAAGTCACAGGATTTCATTTTTGGTGTTCGTTGGAATCTATGGAGTCCGAAACTTTTTACCTCCAATCCGGCCACCACATTCCGTTCCACGAAGAACCACCACCACCACGATGTTCCTTGAGCCTTAGGCTTCAAAAGCCAATCACTGTTTTCTCGAACCACCGTATATATTATATGTATTTATGGTACCATTTTATATTAGTATTCTTTTTTTCTCTTTAGTCAAGAAAAATAGATTACAAATTTCCAGGTATACTGTGATTTTACAAATGATATAATATATATTTCGAAACTTTTTTTTATTGAAATTAGGTCATATAATGTATACTGTATAAACTATTTAGAATTCAATTTCTTACTTTTAATCTAATTTAACTATAATTCAAATTTTCTTAAAAAAAAAAGTTAAACGAGTCGAGGCACACCCGCCCTAATTCAGTTGGGGCGGGTTGATTCGACCCGCTCCAAGGAACTTATCGGAACAGGGTGGGGCGGAATGTTAGCGAAGCGGGGCAGAAGCGAGGTGAGGCAGACCCACCCCATTTACATGCCTAGTTTAAGATGGCTTAGTGGTCTACTTAGGCATGGATTCTCCTCAAAAATTAAAAATATATATATATTTATATATTTTGTATATATAATAATATAATTTTTTATTAAAAAAATTTGGCCCTCAATTTATTTCAGTTGCTACTCAACTTAAACAATAGACAATGAACAATAGTATATGCTCTTTGGATACTTCTATGATGCATACCTTAAAAAGAATCACTGGTGCATACCTTATCTATTTTCGGCGCAATTTTTTATCATGACCGTGTTTATTGTAGTTATTTAGAGTATCCTGCAAATTTTCAGGAAATTCTGAATAATTTATAGTGCCGAAACTAGATTTAAACAAGTTTTGCACTCGTGACTAATTTTTTTTTATGCGTGTGGAAAACAGTCTATTTGAAGTTTGAACCTAGTTTTTTACACTGTAAATTATTTGAAATTTCTTGAAAATTTGCAGGATGCTCTAAATAACTACAATATACACAATCATAAAAAAAACTGCGCCAAAACTATTCACGACCCAAAAAATACAAAAGATATGCACCATAAAAATATCCTACGTTCTTTAACCAAAACCCCAAACATAAGGTATCATGGAGCTGGTCCTAAGCCAAGTTGAATTATAGTCAAAAATTGATGTGGGGATTTTTTTTAATAAAATTTGTATATAATTTAGTAAAAAAATGAGAGTCCTTGGGTTAAGGGGTATTAGATTTGGGTCTTACATGTCTTAGCATGGGACAGTTTTGTGACAAATTAGGCTCTAATCAAAATTTATTGTAGCAACACTTTTAATAAAAAATAATTAATAAAACTTGTATATAATTTGAGAAATTTACATAAATATGGGAAAAATAAACATAGTTTTTATATTTATAAGAAAAAATAATTGTACAAAATATGGTAAGTTTTGAAAAAAAAAAATTAATATGGTAATTCCATATAATATAAAAAATAGATTATTATAATCATAAATACACAAAATTCTCTCTCACTCTCTTATTTCTCATTCACGACATATCTCTCTCTCTTTTCTCCTTTCTTCCTCTTTCCTCTCCCATTTTGTTTACTCATCTTAGTTCTCCGCTGGCGATGCTACCTCTGCCCTGCCCCCGACGACGACGACACACCTCCGCCCCCGCCCCTGATTGCGACGTACATCCACCCTTCAAGTTCTTCTTCTTCTTCTTCTTTGTTTTTTTTCACATCTGGTTTTGTCATTTCAAATCTGATTTTGCACTTCATATTTAATTTTTTTACTTCTAAACCTAACTGTAACCGATTACAGTCACGATCTGTTATGATTTCTGGGTTTTTTTTTCCGGATCTGTTTTAAGTAACTGGGTGCAATGACGTATGATTCTTTTTATTCATATCTGATTTTTTTTTATATCTAACTGTAACCAGTTACAATAACGATTAATTTAGATTTGTTTGTTTATATCTGCTTTTGTTTTCACACCTGACTAAGTAACTAGGTAGGTACCATGTCGATTGGTTATTTTTTATTTAGATCTGAATCTGTAACCAGTTACGATTATGACTAGTTTAGCTTTTTTGTTTGCGATCCTATTTGTTTCCAAGTCTGGCTAAGTAACAGGTTACCATCACAACTAGATCTTTTTTTTCATATCTATTTTGTTTTTCATACCTAGTTGTAACCAATGACCTTCACGATCAATTTAGTTTATTTTTTTCATATCAATTTTTTTTCTTCCCAAAGCTTACTAAGTAACCAGTTACAATTCAGTTGATATTTTGATAATGGAACATTACTAAAAAAAAAAAAATTATTCTTTTAGTTGTAACTAGTTACTACAACACCACTTAAAATAAAACTGATTTTTATTGTTATAACCAGTTACTACACATTACTAAAAAAAATTGACAGTGGCACAAGATTACTATCACAAAAAAAATCAAAATTGTTTTGATATTGATAACCAGTTACTACGGATAAAATGTTGATTGAAGAAGATAAAAAATTGAAGAAAAGAAGAAGAAATGGGAATAAAATGTATGGTGATGAAGGTCTCAGATTTTTTTTCTTCAAATGTAAAAAAAATATTTTATAAAATATGAATGATAAAAAATAATACAAATAGATTAAAATTATAAAAATAATCTCAAAACAAATCAAAACTAACTACTAAAAATGTATAAAAGATAAAATATGGTATACAAATAATATTTTACAAATATATGGAGAAAAAACTCCCATAAAAATGTTAAAAAAAATATGCCATAAAAAACTTAAGGGAAAAAAACTTGTCCTATTTTTCAAGGTTTAAGAAAAAATCTCATATATGATGTAATTTCCTCCTTTTTTTTATCTGATTTTTTTTCAAACCTTGCTGTAACCAGTTTGATCAGTTTAGATTTTTTGTTTGGATCCTATTTTTTTCTAGCTCTACCTAAGTAACTGGTTACAATCACAACTGGTTCTCTTTTTTTTTTTTTTCAGAGCTAGCTGTAACTAGTTACCTTCACAATTAATTTAGTTTTTTTAATATCAATATTTTTTCACTAAGTAAACAGTTACAATTCATTTGGTATTTTGATAATCCTACATTACTAAAAAAAAATCAAAATTATTTTTATCGTTGTAACCAATTACCACCACATTACTTAAAAAATAAAACTGATTTTGATAGTGGTAACCAGTTACCACACATCACTACAAAAATTGACTATGACATATGATTACTACCACATAAAAAAAAAAAATTGTTTTAATAATAGTAACCGATTATTGTGGATAAAATGTTGAAGAAGATAAAAAAATTAAAGAATAGGAGAAGAAAAAATAGGAATAAAAAGCATGATGAAGAAGCTCTCATTTTTTTTTCAAAAAATAATGTAAAAAATGTTTTATAAAATATGAATGACAAATAGATTAAAATTATAAAAATAAAAACCTCAAAACATATTAAAACTAGCTACTAAAGTTGTATAAAATAAATAAAATATAGTATACAAATAAAATATTACAAATATACGAGAAAAAAACTTCATTAAAAATGTAAACAAAAAATGTCATAAAAAATTTAAGAAAAAAAAAACTATCATATTTTACAAAGTTTTAAAAAATATATCATATAAAAGTAATCAAAATAAATTACTATTATTTGTTTATTTGAAAAAAAAAAAGAATGCGCCATAAAGAACTGATTTTTAATTAAAGACTTATATATAGGTAATTTGTTAGTATCTTGCTGTATGAGTAGTGATTTTTTGATTTCAAATAATAATGTGTAATTTTAATATGTTATTACATTACACACATATATATTTTTATTTGTCCTCAAATCTTAAAGTTCAATTGTATAAATGACTAAATTTCTAGTGTGTTTTCTTTATATTTTTGGGTAGTTGTTAATGAATAATGTTATATTTTTATTAATTTGGAGACATTATTAATTAGTATGGTAGGGTACAAGGCCAACCCTGAGCCAAATTGGGTCCTAACCAAAATTTAATGTGAGGGTGTTTTAATTTAAAAAAAAAAAAAAAAGTCTATGGGCTCTAGATGTGGATCCAATTTGTTTTAACCTAGGCCAACCTTGAGCCGAAAAGGGGTTGAAATTAGATTCTGTACCCATTTTAAATGATCCACTTTAATTTTTACCCACTATTTTTAACTTTTATTTTAATACCCAAATTTTCAATTGATGTACCCATTATACCCATTCAATTACATGTTTTTTTTTCTCCTTAAACACACTACAATTAGAATGTATTTCCAATTTAATTATAATATGACACATATAATACACATTACAACAACACTTAGAATCATGTGCTCAAATAAGGGTAATTTGGGAAATCTCATGATAATAATGGGTAAAATTCAACTAAATATATTTAGTGTCTAATTTTAGTTAACTACTCCTAAAAATAGGTAGTTCTCAACTTTTCCCCCGAAAAGGGTCCTAGTTAAAATTTAATATGGTGACACTTTTAATAATTTTTTTATATTAAACTTGTATATAATTTTAGTGAAAATTACATTTTATATGGGTTTTTTAATAAAGTTTTAAAAAATATGGTTTTTTTTTACCAGTATTATTTTATGGCTTTTTAAAACTTGTGTGTGTTAAAATAGTATTTAACTTGTTAAGCAAGTCATTTTGGCTCAAAAGTATAATTAAAATTAAATAACAATTTAGGTACTAAATTTTTTTATTAAAAAGGTGTAAACTTTTTATTAAAACCTTAAATATTTACAAAAGATCCCAATTTTTTTTTATCAAAATACAATTACATTCACGATATACAAAATAGTCGATCTAAGTGACAAAATTGGACTTTTATGCTCTAAGTCCCACAAAACACCTCGATCGTGGCAGCCGAACTTGTAAGCGTCGCTCCAAAATCCTCCAACTCATGGCTGGTCTACATTTCTCTTGCCCTTACTTGCACCATAGAGTACCCGTGAGCCAAGACCCGACAAGAAAAGTTTCACAAAACATACGTAATAAACACAACATGTATATATAACAACTCATATGATTGATAAATCACATCGCCTATATGTCAGTCATATAAATAACAATTCGCATATTCGAAAATTCATAGTCATATATATTCAATAACCATATAGACACTCAACACCAACCATATCGAGCAATTTGCATCACCAAGTACCATATGTATGGCCAATGCCTAGTAAAGTGTGTCTCTCGACACTAGGCTTACGGTAATAACCGCATACTTAATGCAAAATGTGTCTCCCAGCACTAAGTTTACGGTAATAACTACATACTTATAATCCAATGAGTCACTAATAAGCATAATAAACAAGTATACAATCAGGATACTCAACCCTATCTCATTTCATTGTTACATGGTTATAACCGTTTCTAGATACAGTAGGACCAACGTCGACTCTACGTGTAAAAGCCAACTTTTCTTACCTTGATTCATGTGCTGCAAATGGAACGTCTTCGAGTGCAATCCTTATCCTGTGCCTTGCGGAAACCCGAGTCACAACATAAATGGTATGTTTATTAAGAACTAAGTCTAAAAACGGGTTCCATTGCTAATCCCTAGCTCTCGAGACCTCCAATTCCATCAATTCAGGTGATGGAATCGTCCCCCCGAGCCCCCGAGCATTATTCCCAAACTTAAAGAAAAATTGCACCTTGAAACTATGTTGGCGCCGTGGCAAGCAGAAAGAAATAATTCACCCAGAACATGGTTCGACGTCGCGGCCCCGCAGCGTAAACCTAGTATTTAGGTGTTCTTCCCCAAACTCTGAACCCCTGCATTTCAGACCTAAACACTTGATTCCTAACTGTTAACTGGACAAATTTTGTAACGCTATAAACTCTAGGGACCGTTAGGGTGTGCATTTTAAATAGTGCTAAACTCGTTAATCGAGTCATTTGGCCATAATCGTATAACTAAGTATGATTAGCGGTTTAGGGATTAAAAAATTTCGTTAAGATATAAAGTTTCATTATAACGTTTACCGTATACATTGGGATCCCAAAAATATAATTTAAGGGTCTATTACAAGAAAATAATTACAACTAGCCGATCTAAGCGGCAAAACAGGGTTTAACCCTAGTTCCTCTTTCAACCCTTGACTGTGGCGGTCGAGCAGATGCATATGTACACATCGTCACCTAAGCTCTCCAACTCAAGGATGGCCCAGCTTTCTTTTACCTTTACCTGCACCACATAGCACCCGTGAGCCGAAGCCCAGCAAGAAAACTCAATATGCTCATGAACAATCATATCATGACATCAAATCATATCTGACATGCCTAGCAAATATAACTCCATTCAAGCATGCAAATAAATTCAGACAATGTTGGGGAATCTAGGATAAGAAATCCTGCCCTCCTGATTGGATGACTATCAAGTCAATCCTATTCAGATGAGTAATTTAACAATTGAGGTTCTGGTAAACCATACTGAGTGACTGACAAGCAAGTCACCATGGGGCTCAGCACCCATAGCCATGTCAATGATGATCATACAGAGCTTATAGCCCTAAATAGATGAGTGAATATCACTTTGAGGTTCTGTTTAACCATAATGAGTGACTGACAAGCAAGTTACTATGGGGCTCAGTACCCATAGCCATGTGACGGAACAGTCACCTGGGATTTCTGGCAATGGCTCTCATTAGATGAGTGACTAATGGGTGAGTCACTAGCTTAAACAAATGAGTAACTGATGGGTAAGTCACTAGCTTAACCAGATGAGTGACTGATGGGTAAGTCACTAGCTTAAACAGATAAGTGGCTGATGGGTAAGTCACACGGGCTCAACACCCATAGCCATGTGACTAAACAGTCACTGAGGCTCTCTGGCCCTGGCTCTAAATGACTAGCCTTTGGCTAGACAAGCGCTTTTAGTTTTCATCAAACTTGAGGTCGGTCCGACATTAATGCTCATTTGAGTCATTCAATGCAGATGTTGATTAGATTTAATCTTTTTTCGGCTTGCGTTAAACACGCTAAGTCTGTCATTGACTTTTTAGTCAATACTAGGTGACCAGTGCTCAGTTCTACTGCGAACTTGACAAGCAGGTCACAGCTTCACATCTAATACTGACACCATTGCCAATTCTGACTAGTTAGCCAGAGCCACGCACAAGTAAGCAATGCTACCAAGCATATATCATATGTCAAATATCCAAAAGTAGGGTATTCAACATGCTTACTTAACAATTGCTAGCATAATTATGATCATGCACAAACACAGAGACTCAAGCTCTGATCAATCTCATATTCAATATTCATGGCATGCCCTAAACACATGTTTCTCGTGCATCACATGCTCCACATTTAAACAACCAACATGCATCAAGAATAACCATGCATGTCACACATGGGGTGCAGTTTTCTTACCTTTGGTCCAAGCACAAGTTACCAATAAACGAGCCACAAGCACGATCCTTATTCCAAGCCTCTAGTGATAACCTAGTCACAACCATAAACGGTGATCCAATGAGTTCAAGTTCTAAAACCAATCCCGGAACCAAGACCTAGCCTTCGAGACATCAAATCCCATTTAACCGGGTAGTAGGAATTATCCCTAGGCCTAATGTTTGAGTTCCCAAGCTTAAAACATCATTTCGGCCATAAAAACCCTCAAGAGCCGCAGCCCCAAAACCCTGAGTCGCAGCCCCCAGCCAAAACAGAATCACCAGGGGCAAGCGCCGCGGCGCACCATACTCAGTGTCGTGGCCCCCAGAGCTCACAAAACCTTCCACCTGCTTCATCGAGCTTGGGCCGCGGCGCCCAAGAACAGGGCCGTGGCCCATCCTCGGACCAGCCATTTTTCCCCAATTTTAACCTTTTAAAATCTCCCAAAACCTAACCAAACTTCTCCAAACTCAAAAATCAAAGTTCCCAAACATCCCCATGATCCAAAACCAACAAAACCCAAGTCTCAAATCACCCAAAAACTCATCAAAACACAAAGTCCAATTCAAGCTTAAAAACTTAGAACTTAAAACTTGAATTACCTCCGATTGAGTTGTTTCCAACTAAATCCTCCGGATAATAAGCTTCTAATCTTTCATAGGATCACTATGCCTTGATCCTCGCTTGAATTCGAGTCTTAGAACTCAAGTTTTCTTCGAAAATGCGATCGAGAGACGAAAGTGGAATTTAGAGGGAGAGGAAACGTTCTAAACGTTCTTTTTTATTTCTTAAAAATGTTACTTCAAGCTTAAGTAGCATCAACCAAATTCTAACACTTGGGGTCCCGAAAACGTCCCCGGGGAAAAATAGTCAAAACCTCCAAAATTTTCCCATGATCTTACTGACTCCCAATTTATCATCAAATATTTATTCCTATTACCCAATAACCCGGTAATGCACTAAATACCCCTTGACTCACTCCGAGTCAAGAATAAATCCCGTTGTGACTTTCCCACTAGCTTACCTCCTAAGATCGTCTCGTGCTGAGTCACCCTAGCATAACCAAATAATAATAAAGCACCATACACATATCACATATATGCCAAATATGCCCGAAATGGCCAAAATATGAAAATCACTCAATTAATCAGAAATTGGTTCATATCTATATTTAATATACCTAAACATGTATATTATCATTAAATAGCACAATAAATCAATTATGGCCCTCCCAGCCTCCTAATCAATGTCTTAACCTTATTAGAAAATTTGGGGCATTACAAATTTTTCAGCAATTTAACCCCCAAATAAGTAATATAACCTATATAGAACATCGATATGCCATCAAAACAACAAACTTACACCAAAATCATAACTTGCCATTTGAAGGTACTAAGCTTATAAACCTTGCTTCAAAATCTGAAAATCCCATCTAAAAGCACAGAATCCAGCAACAAAAACAAAGTTTAAAGCAACAAAAATCTTGTTTCTAAGCTCAATTCACCCATCTAAACAGCCTATTTATACTAACTTAGGATTACACTCCAAAATTCCCAAACCTTATCAAGAACACCACTAAAGTATAAGTTCAAAGAGTTACCTCCAATATTTTGAATATCCCAGCTAAATTCTAGCCTTGACAACTCTTAGGTCCTCTCCTTCCTGCTTAAGTCTTTCTTAAATTCTCAAATCACCAAAGGCTTGCTCCTAGCTCTAGCTTTAAGGAAATTTTTATTAAACTCTAGAGGAAGGAACCAAATGAATTCTTTGAAGAAGAGAGAGAGTATGTACGTGAACCACCCAGAAACTCTCACCATTTTGGCTCTTTGATATATCTCTAAAATCAAAAGACCATTTTGCCCCTAGCCTTACCTTATCATCAAAATTAAGCATAAGGACATTTTGATCATTTCGTCTAAATTTCAACTAATTCTCAATTTAATCCACTAATCTTCCAAATACCAACATTTTCCCCAAAAATATTTCACATTCCAATAATTCCCAAAATATGCAAAATTACCAAAATACTTTTTAGCTCACCCCGAGCGAGTATTTATCTCCACTGTGACTTTTCTACTAAATTTATCAAAATAATCATGTCGAATATCACAAATATATCCACATAATAATGTGGTCTCAATCACATAAGATTACAAATATACCCTTAGCGGGTCAAAATTATGAAAATGCCTATTTTTTTAACAAAAATTGGTCTTTAAACACATGTAAAATACATAACCATGCATACTCAATTATATAAGCATATAAATCACATACACCAATTAATTCACATATAATTACCCCACGCGCACTCCCGACACGCTAATCAATGCACTTAATTCTATTAGAAGTCTTGGGACATTACAGTTACAAACTATTACCCATATTTTCGTAATTTTTGTAAAATTATGTATTTTTCAAACTTTTTTTGAATTTACAGTATTATGTATAATTTTTTTTTAAATAAGAGAGCTAAGGGAACAAGGCCAAGCCCAACAACATTCATACTACAATGGTCTTGGCCCACTAATTAAAATCTCTAGCTCTAGCTTTCTAAAATAAAAGATAATTGAGAACGGGGTCTCAAAAAACTATTCTGGTAGCCATGGATTGCAGCTGAAGATGATTGGTTTCATGGCTAATAATGCGTTAAATTTTGAGTCCCTGAGCTGCTGATTTTAGTGCATTAGGGTTGTTTTAGCTGGAAATGCTGAAATGATGTCTTCTGGCTTGCATGAACAACATGCGAAAAGGTTGGAAGAAGGTGCGTGCATGGTTGTGAAGAGTGACTCCAGAGAAGTAATGTATATGTGTAGCTTTTCTGACGCTATATTTCTCTTCTTGATATGAGAGATGTTTTATCTTCTCAATTATTCAGCTAGTGCTAGCTTTTTTTATGTTCTATGTTTATATGTATACCTGGATCATTCAATAATCTAGCTAACTCTATGGCAAAGCGATCTCCTAAGAACACTGTCGTTAGATCCAAGGGAGCTGCCTTGTTTTAAATCAATGAATTCATTTTGTTCAAGCCGGAAAAAATTACACAACTAAAGGTTGAGAACATAAGAAATCAAATTGAACCTTTGATGCATTAATTACATAAAAATGGGCTGCACCTGCACAATTGATGTTTTTCATCTAAAATTTATAAACTTGAAGTTTGTTAAATGTGTAGACATATCAATTTGACAGAAGATGACAGATGAGGTTCTAATGCTAAAAGAAAAAATATTTTGGTCGTTTTGGACGTAACTTATACTCGAACCCCAGATTATTATATAAACTTTAGAATATTAAAATAGCCAAGAAAGGAATAAAAAAAAGTGCATGGGATTACAAAATGACGACCGTCAAACTTAATAACTATGTACTTGAATCTCCATGAACTCTATACAACGCCCTATACAACACCTATGTAATTATAAACCGATCGAATAGCCCCATTAAAAATTCTTTAACTCTATTAAATATTGTTTTCACCGAAAAGATCCTCAGTCTTGGGTTCATATGGAAACACTGTTTGGCACTCCTCTACAAGTTACACCAGGTTCAGAACTAGGTGCAAGTAGCTCATAAGGTAACACCCCAGCTCCACACCTATTTTTAAGGCTTGGATCATTGTTCCTCCTCTCAATTTCCTTTTCTATCCTTCTCACCTCAGCTGAGAAACCGTAAAATGCATCGACGATCTCGGCATCGCCCGACCAAATCGAAGGCTGCTGCCGCTCCCCAATGTACTCCTCGTCAGGCGAATGAGTAGAGAGAGTGTCAACCACAGCCATAAATTTTGTGGATTGTAACACAGAAGGCAATGCTAAAAGGAAGTATTTCTGAGGGTCAGCGATAAAATTGGCATACTCGGGATCATTCTCTTCGGGGATCAATCTCCTCATCAATGGTGGGCGGTTTGGGACGTAGCCACCATATGGGTACTGTCCAAAATTAAGGGCAGCATGTTGGGCCGAGGCAAGCCAAATGAGGGTAGTGAGGATGGACGATAGATCTTCAGTGGTCTCAAGCTTGGGCCACCAGCTAGCATCACTGACATCGGCGTGGCCCACATTGATGGACTCGTTGTACCAATTCTGCAACTCCTTGTCGTTACAAACCACGCTTGAATTTGGGTAGTACCGGTTGACATATGTGCGAACCCAGTTCTCAATTGCGCCCCATATCAAGAGCCCATCATTGGCATACGGGTAGTCTTCCATTACAACCTTCACACCATGTGGCTGTGTAGGGTCAGGAACCGCCATTCCCCTGCAAAAGAGGATCTTAAATTAGATTCACTATGACTTTTGTTTAGTGCGCACCTTTTACTTCAACATTGGGGTCCCAGTTTAGAAAATGACCATGTTTTACTTTTTAGTACTGCGGTCCAATCACACCACTTATGTGGGTGCATTATTAAGAAAAATATCTGAACGGGTCAAATACCTTCGAATAAGATCGGCTGGGAGACTTTCCTTGTCAAAGCGCCACATACTTTTGTAAGCAGCAGCACTGATCTCCATCCCATAGCGGCCGGCAGTGAAGCAGGCCTCTATCACACCGTCGGCATTGATAAGGTTCTGCCGTGCCAATGCATTGATCTCCAGCGTATATCGCATGTGAGGGTCCAAAAGCTTGAATATGGGATGCATTGCGCTCATCTGCCTATGCGCAGCCAATATAAATGGTTCTAAGCTAGCATGTGTACGTAACCTGTAACATAACACATCGTCATTTATAAGTTATAGACTCTTAACAAATAAAAACATAAGTGAAGTGAAGCTCTATGCAAGTTGTGCTCACCAATGGTTTACTAGTTGATGGACTCCAGCATCGTTAGTGCAAACGTGAGCCTTGGCAAGCTGCCACACCCAATTGGAGGTAGCGTCAACTGGTGGTGTAACCACACGCTTTGACCGGGAACTTGGTCCTGTTTGTGGGAGGCTAAGCTCTATGGCTACAGGTTTAAGGGTACCTTGAGGTGATAGGTAATAAATGGTACGAGTAGCGTAGGTTCTTCGACCATCGAGTGAGTTGATCTTGTCAAGGAATGGAAGGAAAATGTCATGATAATCCACCATGAACAGCTTCTTTTCATCCAAGGCCTGTGAGGAGAAATAATATATAAATTAGCAAAGGTATAATATATTATGAAAGGTGATATTAGTTAATTAGACAAAATCAAATATATTAATGTACCTGCTGGACAGTCATGCCATTGAGATGGCCAAGAATATGCTCGTCTTTAAGGGCAGACTCTTGGGGTCCATAAGTTTCAGGATCGAGCTTGCTCACTGGTGGATAAACAGTCATTCTCTCTATGGAGACCGGATTAACCCCTGCGATCGCTTGACGAGCAAATTCATCATCCCTTAGCCAAGCAAACTTGTCCTCTGCAAATCAAGAACTAGTTAGTACCCATGTGACATGTTATTCAAAATAAATGTTGTGGTTTTTGTTTGTTATACTCACTTGAAATAATTTTCGGAGTGTCATATTTGAGAATGCCTTTATTTTGTTGGATTCGGGTAACCAAATTTAAAGGAAGCTTCTTGAGAAGTTCCTCTTGCACACCCAATTTGAGTAGCACACCTTCACTATAAAGGTTATCAATGTCGGCAAAACCACTAAACTCTTGGTTTTCAGCTGAAAAGCTGGCCTTTAAGGAAGGTATCAAATTGTGTAACACTGCTTTTAGTCTCCCAAATGAGAAACTGGCCTGTTTTGACTCCTCAAATTGTTCATCTCTTGGCACGTACAATGGGAATGGCTTCTCGATTCTGCTCTCCGCTTGCAAATCTACAGGGCCAGTGTCATAATTTTAAGTTTTATTTGTATTTTATTTACCTAGACTAAACAAGTGAATGAATATTCATTCATTAACAGAAAGAAAAGTAGTGTTAATATGGTTACCGGTATCAGTAGGGAGACGACCAGTACGACACCGTCTAGGATATGGGATTTCTTTACCACCAAGTTTAGGACGAGCCAAGTCACTTGACTTATCTGGGTTTCCCAAATCATTGTACACATCAAAGTCGTAAATCCTGTCTGATAATTTTCTAACTCCTTTGCCATTTCCTCTCAATTGCTTTAGCTCTTTTTCTCTCAAGGCTTTAAGCCCTGCTGGAGTTTCATTTGGTAGATATGGCTGCAGAAAATTACATATGGCAAAGTTATGTACCAGTATATAAAAATGTCATGTAGTCAACTAATTAACTATTAACAAATGAACTTAATATCTCAATGAAATAATTAAAGTGGTATTCGTTGGAAATTCTTATGATGGGCTCAAGGAAAGATCTCAATGCTTGGTGACCCATTTTGTACAAAAATAAAATGACCATAATCTACAAAGTGACCGACACTGTGATTTTCACAATTGTTACTATTATCTTGTTCTAAATTATAGAATAATCACGAAAGTCCCCAGTCATTCATCAGAAAACTAATCACTTCCATTACCTTTGATTTTATTTGACTTTTCTTTTTATTTGTAATCAAACAAAGACGCCCAAAGAGGTACCTTTTAGCTGACGGTGGCTGTAACTAACATGGAGTTGAATAATCTTTTCTTTCTACTAAACAACTTGAAAAATATGTGCACGCTCAAAGATTTTTACGTTCGTATGAAAGAAAATTAAGAGTAGTTGATTTTTATTTTCTTAAGAAATTAAGTATATTTAATCCAATAACCGGCAGCAAAAGTCATTCATTTTAAAAAAAAAATACAAGAGATCATTCCATTCATTTTGACCCATGCATATACCCAAGCTACATGCCGACTTAGTCATTTACAAATATTCAAAATCTAATTAAGAAAACAGCTAATAAATCCGGCTGCATCAACCTAAAAAATTCTCAGGGTTGAAAACTAATAATATAAAATAATAACAAAGGCATCTACCTTGTTTGAAGAAAAACAAAAAATTAAGGTACCTACCTTATTGGAGAAAAAAATCCTTTTGGCAGGATGATCTTTCTTGGATTGGACCCAAGAATTGCAGGGGAAATGTACAGGACCACAGGCGAATCCTTCAATGGTTATGGCCTCTAAGAAAAACTCCTTTTGATGTTTGTTTGTCACAGTAATGGCTCCAGGAATACCAAAGTTAGAGTCCACCATAAACTCAGCCGTGTAGTTCACCCTTTCTGCTTTGACATTCACTTTCTTCGACCAATCTCTTAGAACAGCCTCTTTGCTCTTCTTTGGACCATTGGTTCCTAAAATCAAAGGCAAAACAAACTTTAGTATACTTCCAATTCAAATAATCATATCCAAACAACATACAAAACAACACATGCAGCAATAAAACGACAAGAAGTCGAATCACCCAGAATCTATATCCAAAAGAAAACCACAAAAATGACCATATCTGTGAAAAATTCTAAGACGCCCAGAAGGAGGAAACTGACTTACTTGGATCTGTTTGGGTGCTGATGAGTTCCAAAACGACATTTCTGCCAATTTTGTCAGTTATGGCATCTAAGTGCTTGACAAGGGTCTCTTTAAAGTCCTCTTTGTTCTTGTTTCTCACGGTCACCACGGCTCTGACCTTGAAGCTCACAGGCTTCGACTCAACTGGGGCAGGAGAAGGCTGCACAGACTTATTCCTTACCAAATCTTCACTGATTGCCGCCACAGGACCCCTCACAACTTTCCTCAAATGTAGTGTCCTCTTTTGCTCCAAAGGGACAAAAACAGGACTCACCAAAAACCGGCTTTGATTCCGGCGAAAACTTTGATTCAAAAACACTTTTGAGTAAGAAGCGGAGGAGGAAAAAGAAGTACTTTCAATCATAGAACTGCACATAATATCTTTAGCCAGGGCCATGTTCTTGTTCTTATCTGATCTCAACACACAATAACTCACTCTTAAAGCTATAAGTTGTTGTTTTTGTTATGTGGGTGTAGAGATTAGAAATGGGGAAGAATGGAAGAACAGATTTGATCCGGTGGACTTGATTACTTTTATGTGTTTATGTATGTGTGTGTATATATAGTGGAGAAAATGGATCAAGGAAAGGTCTCTTATGACTCTTACACTCACCTCACCTCACCTCACCGTCCACACGTTTTTCCATATTCAATTTTGTGAATCACTTGCCCTTTACTTTTGTATGTGTTTTTTTTTAAACAACAAAAAAAAAACATTTTTCATTTGGGATAATAAAAAACCTTTTACAATTTAGAATATAAAAAAGTTGCCAAGTCAAAATAGACTTTCAGCTTCATAGTCCGTAGACGCGGTAGGGATGGGGAAGGCAAAGAGAAGGTGCCGTTTTCTCATGATGAATTCTAAGACAAAATAATACTATTAAACTGAATTTTTTTTCCTCCTTGAAAAAGACAATTAACTCCTTTGTCCGCAGATAAAATGACAAATATACACTAATCAGTAGTTATGTAATACGATAGTAGATACTGGTGTACGTATTTTAAAAATATTATATTTTATTATGATTTATTTTAGTATAGTTATTTTCCATTAAATTGGTCTAAAAAAAATCGCTGCCATTAAAAATCATGAGATTAGTATTATCATTATTATGAATAATAATTCTAAACGTACATATTTTATTCACATCAATATCAATATATTCAAGCAATTTTGTAAAAAAATAAATCAATATTCAAGCATTACTCTTAGGTCAATAATGCATTTGTAGTATATAAAAAAAAAAAAAAATTAATTATAGGTAATTAGTGGAAATACACCATTTACAGTATCACTTTACAAAGTAACATTATTTTGATATTTATTTGCAACGTAACTTTAACTGGAATTCCCTACATGGTTGTTGGGTAAGAATGGCAATGGTGCGGATCAGGAAGGTTTTTCAATTATCATTCCCATTCTAAGTTAATTATATAACCATAACGCCCCCATTAACCATCGAGGATGATGTAGGAATTTACTAATAAATAATAGGAAATAACTAATTACCTATATTCATTAATTATAATAAAATGAAAGGAAAAAAAATTCATGAATAAATAAAATGATTATCAATTTAATTTTATATTTTTATAATTTAGATACAAAAATATATAGATCAAAGCAGGTATGGGGTGATGGGTATGGAGCGGACTATGCTAATACTGTACCATCATCATACCCATATATATGCGGGGTGATTATTCCCCATTAGTCATTTTCCCTGCTTCAATGGTTTTTCCTCGTCCCATTCTATTAGAGTATGGTGTATCACATATAATATGTGTAAGAATATTGAGTCATTAATAAGAACATGGGTAACTCCACTAATTACCAATTAGATTTTAGATGAAACCTCATAATTCTTGTCATAGTATCATGAGTCAGGATCAAATAACCATGGGTACTCGTAGCCATGGGTTATATTGGCATCCCTATTATTGGAGGTGTCTGAGGTAATTTTGCAAAAACTACCCATTAACCATATAAAATAATATAATTCAATAAATATTTATTTTAGTGTTATACACGTCAACAAAAATAAAAGTATATAACCGATAAAAAATAGTTAAAGAGATTCCGTGTTTGACATGATATCAAAAACATTGGGAAATTTGACTATTGATGCATTAAATGGGGTACCATAGCAAAAATACCCTATCCATTATATATATATATATGCATTTGATCCTAGTATATACATTAGTTCCAAAAATACCCCTCTCATTTGTTTCCCACTTTCCCTCTCTGCTCTCACGACTCTCTCTATTCTCGATTCGAAACCAAACAACCAAAATCCCCATAAACTCTCACTCTCATTTCGTACAGTGTTTCCCACTTTGTCTTCCACGACTACGGCAGCAAAGAAAGTGGCAAGAAATCATTGCCGGACTAGGCAGGTAGGCGAGAAAATCCATGAGATCGACTAAACAACCCCGAAACAGACAAAGGTGGGGGATTTACTTGTTTATTCTGCAATTAATTGTCTGGTCCTGGTTTATTTGTTAATTTTTTGTTCATAGGATAGATCGGGGATGGGATATGAAGAAATCTGGATTTTTTTCGAGATTTTTATTCACCTCTATAGAAATCGATACGCATCGGTAGTTTCTGTTAGGTTCTAGCCTCGATAGGACTCGATAGAATAAGACATATTTCTGATTTAGCAAGTGCCTCGATAGGCCTCGATAGAGTAAGATATATTATTATTTTGCATTTCCTCGATAGGACTCGATAGAATTAGACATTTTTATGATGCATGTGTCTCGATAGGCCTCGATAAAACTATGCATTTTTTGATTTTACCAGGGCCTTGATAAGCCTCGATGGGCCTCGATATGCCTCAATAGAATGGGTAACTCCATGAATTAACCCTTTTTCACCATATATTTATAACCATAACCCCTCATTAATGTTTCTCACATTAATGACCTTATAGGCACTTAAAAAGACATCAATACCCTTCAATAGATATTAAGTTGTTCTCTCTTTTGTTTGTCTTGCACGTACCTAGCAGCCATGGAAATGATCTACTCTCACAAAATATAGCAAACACATATTCTCTCTCAAATCATCAAATCTCAAAGGTCATCACCATTTTTTCGCACCAAGTTTAGAAAGTGACGTTATCTCCCACATCTCTTTTCTTCTCACCCAAGTTGAAGAAGATTAAATAAAAATCATCTCCCAAACTTGAAGAAGATTGAACATTTGATTTGATAATGAGTAAGTATTTTTTTTATTTATAGGTTATGGGTGTCTTGTGTAATAGTTTAAATAGAATTTTGGAACTACTATACACTAAAAAATCTGTGAAAAGAAATAATTTTATGTTGAGATGACGAATTTTCGAATGATTTTCGCGATTTAAGTCACTGTGTTCACACTTTGTTCACACATTATTCACACTTTGTTCACACTTGGTTCACATTTTCGCAATTTAGGTCACTGCGTTCACATTTTGTTCACACATGATTCATATTTGGTTCAGACTTGGTTCACGAGTACTAACACATGATTCACATTTGGTTCACATATGATTCACACTTGGTTTCACACATAATTCACACACAGTTCACACATTGTTCACACACGTTTCACACTTGGTTCACACATGCTTGCTTCACACATTTATTTCTTGTTTCTTTTGGCTAGTTTTACCTAATAACCTTTGGATTTCGAACCTTTTGTCATATGTTATACAGGTCAAACACATATAAATATTGTGGTGTTATATAATGGATCATGGGAACAAGTTTTGAACGAAGGTTGGTCATTTAGTGCTAAACAAAGCAAGGGTATGAAGGTGCCAAAGACTATCACTTACAATAGTCTTGTTGATCAATTGTATACTTTAATCGGAGCTGACAAGTCTCGTATTGATCTTGACTTAAATGTAATCTATCATTTTGGAAGTAAAGGTATCCCTCCATCTTTGATTAGTAATGATGATGATGTTGCTTTTTTTCTTGATGAGATAGGAACATCTATCAATCATCGGACACCCCTATGTGTGTCTACTATAGAGAAGAGAAGTAATGATCCTTTGGTTACTAAAACACGTGAGTTGTATACTATTCCTCCAATTGAAACCAAAGTGAATGATGATTTTTGCATTGATGGCAATGAAGACAGTTGTGATGATGATAATAATGATGCAAATGGCAATGAAGACAATTGTGATGGTGATAATAATGATGCAGATGGCAATGAAGACAGTTGTGATGATGATAATAATGATGCATTAAGCTCAGATGATAATGAAAATATTGATAGGTCTACCTGCAATGATGTACTTGTGAAGCATAATTTACAACAGTCAACCTCCAATGAAGTATTGAAGAGCCATGATTCCTCAAATAATAGAGGTCGTAAAGTAAGACAGGTTGGTGAAGTTAATCTATGGAGTACTCCACTTTTGTTGAATCAAGGGGAAAAAGGCTCTACTTCAGCCTCAACAGCTCAATTACTGACATCTTCTTCGAGTATCAATTCGTGGGAAATAAAAGAGGGTCAAATATTTGAGAATAAGCAAGGGTTGAAGATGAAACTCCATCTTTATGCATTAAAGAAAAACTTTGAGTTTAAAGTAAAGAAGTCTGCGAAAAATATATGGTGTACAGTATGTGTTGATGATAAATGCAAATGGAGGTTGAGGGCTACAAAATTGGTTAATTCCAATATGTTCGAGGTTCGTAAATTTTTCGGTGAACACAGATGCTCATTGGATGTTCGACATAAAGGTCACCGTCAGGCATCCCCATGGCTTATTGGACAGTCATAAGGAGAAAATTTGAGGGTGATGATGTTAATTACAAGCCAAGGTCAATTGTAAAAGATGTGAGTTTATCATATGGAGTTCATATGAGCTATGCTAAAGCTTGGAGGTGTCGAGAGTATGCATTGGCTTACATAAGAGGTACACCAGAATCATCATTTCAGAAACTTCCCTCATTTCTATACATGATGGAGCAAAAAAATCCTGGAACTGTTACTCATTTGCAGATGGACAATGAAGGTAGGTTCAAATATTGCTTCATGGCCTTAGGTGTTTCTATAATGGGGTTTAAAACATATATTCGCCCAGTTATATGTGTAGATGGAACCTTCTTGACTACTCGGTGTGGAGGTACTTTGTTATGTGCCATGGGAAAAGATGCTAACAAGCAAATATATCCAATTGCATTTTCAGTAGTTGACTCAGAGAATAATGACTCATGGTTGTATTTTCTACCGAGGTTGAAGGAAGCGATTAGTGAAGTGGAGAATCTAGTATTCGTGTCTGATAGATATACTAGTATAGCAACTGCCTTGACTAAAAATTTTCCTGAAGCACACCACGGTGCTTGTATACATCATGTTAGCATGAATATCCGTACGAAGTTCAAAACTGACCATTGCCATGAAGAATTCTTCCTTGCAGCGAAAGCTTATAGAAAGCGAGAGTTTTTACGCCATTTTGAGAAGATTAAATTCAAAGATCTTGCAATTGCTCAATACTTAGAGAATCAAGTGGGTTTTGAAAAGTGGGCTCGTTCTTTCTTTCCTGGTCATCGATATAATTTAATGACTATAGGTATTGCCGAAAGCTGGAACAATGTCATTGCTGAGGCACGTGGGTGGCCAATTACTTGTCTCATGGAATTTATGAGGCACACTTTACAAAAATGGTTTTTCGAGCGTCGAACTGCAGCATCAGCGGCTACAAGTCCTCTTGCCTTACAAGTGGAAGTTGATTTGCGAAAGTTAGCAGACAAGTCCACTACCTCGTTCTCTTTTCTGTCTAGTCAGTATGAAATAACAGTATTGGATGGTGATCTTGATGGAGATGTCAACCTGAGGAGGAAAACATGTAGTTGTAGAAGATTTGATTTGACAGGTCTTCCTTGTGAACACGCTCTAGCTGGTGCTCGAGATCGTGGCATTAGTCCATATAGTTTATGCTCCAGATTCTACACAGTTGAAGCGTGGTTGTCATCCTATGGTGGATCTGTATATACGCTGGGTAATGAAGAATCTTGGGTGATACCAAATGACATAGGAAGTATGATGATAGCTCCTCCTTTAGTGAAGCAGAAGGCTGGTCGTCCAAAGAAGAAACGACATTTATCAAAGGGTGAGAAGAATAGCAAACAACATAGATGTAGTAGATGTGGTGTCCTGGGGCACAATCGAGTGACGTGTACCACTGTTTGTCCCCCGCCGTCTAGACATGCTTAGTTTGTACTTTTATTGTTTTACTTTGTACTCTTCAATTGTGGAATTTGAATTTTTAGATTGGTTCAGTAATACGACTTTTTGTGTTAAAGTTTGTTGTTTCGTACACACCTAATTTATATTCACACATAATTCACACCTAATTCACACATAGTTCACACATTATGCACACATATTTCACACGCAGTTCACACATAATTCACACATAATTCACACCTGGTTCACACCTAATTCACACATAGTTCAATCCTGATTCACACATATTTCAATCCTGATTCACACTTAATTCACACTCAATTCACACATAACTTAATAAGATAAAAGTGACAAAGATTTATCCATTCCACTATTAAGATGAAATAAACGAAGTCATTCAATACCATTTAATGAGATGAAGTTGACATAGTTTCTTCATACATTCAAAAGTAAGATACATATATTTAAATAAAAGACAACTATGGTTGTAAGTTATGGTAAAACAAATCTACACAAGTCTTTTTTCTAAAGAAATCCATGTTGTCGTCATTTACTTCGGATAGCGGTTTTTTGGCTAGCAAGTACTCTAGATGTTTGATGACATATACTCCACAATTGCCACTGCAAAGGAAATAAAGTTTTTTAATTATTGGAAGACCATATTGATTATTGGAAGACCAAAGTTTTTTAATATAAATATGGTTAACAGTTATACCTAGTTTTGGTCTGTGGCACTTTTTCTGTGCCAAGTCTTGTGAACTCAAAACGCACTTTCTCTGCTTGTAGTTGGACATCTTTCCTATGGCTTAACAGCCCACTGGATTGAATTAGAAATGGTAGCATTTTTCCCCATCTGCTCATTTTATTCTCAAACTCCTTGTTGGAGACCACAGTGATATCAGAGTCATAAGCTTTTATAAGACAGCTTGTCAATGATATCTCTAACAACACCCAATGTGTCCCAGAAAAATTAATTGGGGTAAACACTTCGTCAATGTCTTTCCAACTCCTTTTGAAATTGTTATCATCACCTACCAAGTAATCAATCACTTCTTGTGCCCAAATGTAGCTTGATTTGATTTTCTTCTTGTTGAATTGTTCCCAATGTGGTTCGAAGAACTGTTGGAACATAGAATCCACGATGGTGAATCTTTCAGAGTAAGTCTTCTTGTAAGTATACACTCGTTCTTTTACCAACCCTAAAGCTGCATCAATGTGCTGCATGCCAAATATTATAAGTATATATACATTCAAATTATATATATTTTTAAAAAAAAATTATTTCAGTAGTTTTACCAGTCCGTCCAGCCATGTACGTGGTGTAAGTAGCTGAATAAACCATTTCGCAGTGCACGAACCAGCCAAGAGAGAAATAGGCTTATCATTATTTTTTAAACCAATTACCCATTTCTTAAAACGTCTCATTTTCTTTTCGTCATATGGCTGTAGGGGATTAATTTCACAAGGATCAGTTACAATTGTCTTTGCTTTCTTTTTCTTCTTAGTTGGATCAGTAAACTCGGAACCAAAAATTCTTTTCATTGGAACCCTCCTTCTCTTGAATTCCACCCCAGCCATATCTCTAGGAGATACCACCTTACAGCTAGGGTTATCTTCTCCAACAACGTGCTCCATAATAAATGTACGGTGTGGTGAAGCAAGATGCTCATCTGATAATGAATCCTCAGAATCACTACCTTTACGTTGCGAGAGCACTAATTCAATTAGATAATCCAACTTCTCCTCCATTCTTTGTTGGTTACTTTTCAAAGTGTCAATATCAGCTAACAACTTTTCATGGTGGGTGTTAATTGGAGTTGGTATCTCTTTCTTGTCTTGCTCGTGACGATGCCCATCTGCTACATCGGGCTTTGTGGGAGATTCCTCACGTTCTTCCCCTTCAAACTCCAATTCCACATCATCGTCTACAAAGCTAATAACACGTCCCATGAGTAGTTCATCTGGTCCTTGAATAATAGAGTCATGAAATTCTTTCTCTTCGGGTCTTGGATTGAGCGTGGCCTTCACAAGATTTTGCAACAAAATAATAAATTAATAAGGTATAAACATTACTTATAAATCACAAACTCAAATAAAATCTTAACGACTTACCAAACCTTGTATTCTGACCACAAATATTAAAATTCAAGCAGTATTCGTTCTTTCCTCTACCAACAACTCTCCTAAGCAGTAACTGGTGAATAATAACTCCAGAATATTGTAGAGGCGGAGATAAGAAGAATTGCTTGAATGGTGACTGTTTCGCTCGTTCCAACAAGTCAAATGTCGTGAACTTCGCTATTATTGTACTCATAATGCTCCCTCCCCTATACGCAGCCTTTGCTGGATAATGCCTTTCAGTAGGAAGCATGAGGAGTGACATCTGAAAATGTAAATTAAATAAGCGCTTAATACATAACTCAGATGTATTCACATAGTTCAATCCCGATTCACACAGTTCAATCCCGATTCACACATATTTCAATCCTGATTCACACTTAATTCACACTCAATTCACACATAACTTAATAAGATAAAAGTGACAAAGATTTATCCATTCCACATTTAAACAACTTTTACAACAAGAGTAAAAATATATATTTTCGGTAATACATTTGTGGGGTCATATAAAAATTTACTATTGAGGTACATTTTATGTACACTAGTTTAGAAACTCTACAGCAACCATATCACACCAAAACAAAATACCAAATACTGCAGCAATGACAAGTAAAGAAAACACAGGGGAGTTCAGAGCATAAAGGTCTCCTAAGTTCATTTTGCTAGTCTTGCCATCTCAATTCGCTATTCTCAAAGAGTTACAGAGCTTCTCTTCTCTCTTTTTCTCTATTATGTACCTTTTTCACCAGCCATCTACCGTACAAGTTTTCCATAACTCAGCCAATCATTTGCATCAGAGGTGTAATGATTAAAACACATCAGAAAATAATTGCCAAACCAATTCTGCAGCCTCACGTGTACCAACTGCAAATTCTAGTTGTCACCTTAATTTTAAACCACCTTTTCTCCACTATTGAGTTGTTTGCTTTGCCATAAATATATATCAGAACATGTGGTCTGAATATGATTATGATCCTCAACAATATTGCTCAAGACAATTGTTTGGACACTGTGAGATATTAACACATATTCTAAATATTTTTCACTCACTGTTGCTTTCCCATTGGCTGCAATTGTAGAACCAAATGCAACTCTGGCCAGCATTGCCATAAGCTATGTCTTACTCTTGACCACTTAGTACATATGGTAACTAATGTGAGAGACATCCTTAAATAACAGTTATTATAACTAAAACAAGCCTAATCATAGTGCATACCCCACAACAACCAGAATATTATTTCCTCAAAAGTTCCCAAAATACAGTCCCATTCCTCATTCTAGTCAACCTTTTCTTGGTTATATTAAAGAAATATATGTATATATATATATTCATGATTTCAGCCGAGGCCATACCATAATACACATCACTTAGAAATTATTTCAACACTTCAAAATAAGACAGTACAATTTGATATTGACAGCATGTACAAGTTTCTCATCATACTCTTGCCTCACTACAAAGAAATAAGTCTAATAATGGCTTATTATAATCAAGAAAAGGTTCAAGAATCACTTTTAATAGGGTTAGTTAGTGTAGTTTCCTTTTATAATTCACACATTATTCACCATAAGTTCAGAACATGGTTCACACACCATTCACACCAAATTCACACATGGTTCACACATCATTCTCACATTGTTCACCATAATTTCGGAACATGGTTCGCACATCGTTCACACACTATTAACACCAAATTCACACACTATTCACACTAAAATCACACATGGTTCACACCAACTTCACTTCATACATGGTTCACACCAATTTCACACATTGTTCACACTGAAATTACATATGGTTCACAACAACTTCACTTCACACATGGTTCACACTAAATTCACACCACAATCACACATGGTTCACACCAATTTCACACATTGTTCACACTGAAATTACATATGGTTCACAATAACTTCACTTCACACCAAATTCACACTAAATTCACTCCTTATTTCCCAATTAAAATATGCCTCAAGTAGTTAGAAATTTAACCAAAGTACAAATTCAAAATAAACAAAGGAGTCATAATAACAACAAGGGATCCCAACAACAATACCTTGGGCTAGGGTATCGGGCTTGCAAGGGGAGTGTGGGGTCTTAGGTGTTGTAAACCTTGGGCTCCGGCGACGTGGGCTCGACGATATGGCTGAAATGTGGGTGGGTTCGGCGACGGGACCAAGCGGAGGGGATGGGTTCGTGGGTTCGAGACCAAGAGAGTAAAAGGGGCTGGTGGCTGTGGAGATGATGACGCAAGTGGGAGGAGGGACGAGGTGGGTGCTAGCCGGAGTACCACTGCAGCTTCGACGGGAATAAATCTGGGTTTGGGAGGGAGGGTTTTCAATGGACGGGAAGGAGGAAGAGAAACTGAAAGAGTTTTATTTGTTTAACAAAAGGGGTAATTTTGTCTTAAAGAGTTAAAAATGTGAAAAACTTTAACTAAGGGTTAGAGTTATAAATATAGGGCTGAATAGGGTTAGTTCATGGAGTTACCCGATAGAATTGGGTATTTTCAGATTTTACCTATGCCTCGATAGGCATCAACAGTAACAGTCAGCATCAATATTGTGTGCTACCTCGATAGGCCTCGACAGACCTCGATAGTGTATATGCTGTTTGATTTTTTAAAACCTCGACGGGCCTCGACATGCCTTGATGGTTCTAGATATTTACCAGATTGTTTAAAATTGTATTTTTAACTTTTTTTTTTTGTTTTTTTTTTCAGATACCTAATTTCATTGTACCATTGGAGTAGCAATTTCTTGGTCGTGTCACCTATAGGGGTAGTACTTGCTTGGAAACCCTTATAGAGCAGTTTAAGAGGCACAGGCTAATTGATCGGGCAAAGGCATGCCCGTTGGGACAGCTCTTCAAGGCTAAGCCCTTTAGTTTTTCGAGGGTTCTACTACATCAGCTTATGTTGCGAAAGGTGGAAAGCAAGAAGGTTGAAGATGGCTAGTTCTACTTGGGCAACACTCTTTACAGATTTGGGATTGTAGAGTTTACCCTAGTGACTGGGCTGAATTTTGGGAACACCTCGTCCACATATGAGTTGAGAGAGCATATTTCAAGTGATCGAATCATCCAAGAATACTTTAATGGTGATTCCAAGGTTAGTTTCAGCCAGTTGGAAGATGCTTTGAAGGCCTCGACAAACCCAGATGCATTTAAGCTGGGTTTGTTCTATTTGATAGAGGGGGTACTAAATGCCCCAGAGAAGATAACACATATATGGGGTGATTCCCTGAAGATGGTTGAGGATCTTGACTACTTTTTCAAGTATCCGTGGGGGAAGCTGTCCTTCAAGAAGGTTATTAGAGGAGTTCAGAATGACATGCAAAAGTAAGTGAAGCACTATGAGGAGAAGAAGAACGAGGGTTCAAGAAAAAAAACAAAAGGAGTCGAAGTATAGTTTCTACGGCTATGCCCCGCATTTCTGTACTAGGCTTTCGAGGCCATGCCAGCTATTGGGAGTAAGTACAGTGAGAGTAGTGGGAACCAGATTCCCAGGATGCTTAGCTGGCCTATGAAGACCGATAACAATCTTTCAACAGATGAGTTAGTTCCTATGTTTGTCAAGCGTCGAGTAAGTTCCACTTTTTCTTGTTAAATGTCACAAATTAATTGATTAACAGTTTATTTTATTAAAGTTTTTTCTAACACATGTTATTCGACCATGCAGTTAGTGATATTTTGCATGCTGGAGCCACGTCCCGGTGAGGTAGTCTACTACAATAGCCTTCCAGACGTTGATTCTAGGTTATTCCCTGAGTTGGAATCAACTATAGTGGAGGCTAGGACTGCAGCAAAGGAAGTAGTGCCTGAGAAGGAGGCAGAGAAACTGGCAGAGGTTGCAAAGGAAGCTTCCATTTTTTATGAGGATGTCCCGAGGGTTGAGGAGGGCACTTCACAGGCCTGTGCACCTTCCTCTAGTCAGGTTGCCCAGCCTGATTATGAGCAGTTGATGCAGAGGCTCGAGAGGGTTGAGGAGGGCCAAGCAACCTTACTTCAGAATCAGACTATGATCGTGGCTTAGTTGGCGTAGTTGATTTCAATGGTCTCAGGTCGATCCACCCCACTTAAAATCAGATACAAAGTCTGATATTTTGCCTGAGGACTACGAGCCTGGAGATCCACCCTCCAATCCACAGGCCCAAACCTCTCTTGTTGCCAGTCGCGCGCGACAGTCCCAATGTACGAGTACTACAACCTGAGGAGTCAGCTGACCTTGAAGTTGTTAGGAAGAAATGCAAGCCCAAGAATTTTGATGACTTCACCGACCCAACGAAGAGGATGAGAGTAGATAAACATGGGCTAGTTATTGAACCTTTGAGGAAGTATGACCCGCAACAGGAGTAAAGCTTCCATAAGTGGATGATCGGGAAGATCGACAACAAGAGGGATCCAAACGTCCATACTGAGACGCACGGTGTGGCATGTTTCTTGCAGTTGCACACGGTTCAAACTTGCCTTTGGGATTCGGTATGTAAATTACATTTATGTTTTCAATTCAATCATAAAATATGTTGATGGTACTAACGAATTTTCATGTTTTTACAGCATATTGATGTCGCTCTACACATGCTGGGGTCATAATAATACATAATGATATATGCCTCGACAGGACTCGATTTGCCTTGATCGGTCCAGATTAAGGCCTATCGAGGCAGACTGATTACTATGTCAAGGCCAATCAAGGCCTATCGAATCCTATCGAGGTAGACACGAAATATTTTGTGAAGAGCTATTTATTTAGATCAAAACCAACAAAGTATCAGGAGAGGTACTTGGATATAATCAATTAAATTATTACAGAACACAAATTTTGAAAGCCTAGCCCTACATGACTTCCTATTGTACAATCACCATTGACATCGACCACAAGAAATTCATGATGACTAAGGACTTGGACATCCAGGAAAATTGCTTTCTCACCTATTTTCTTCACATCCTTTTCCATCTCAGGTGATAACACAGTTGTTGCTTTTGTAGCTCTTTCACGTCTATCGGCAAACCAAGACTGAAGAGTGAATCTTATGAATTCAAGAAAAGTGGCAACTAGAAAGCTCCTTGCTTCCTTGGTTTTATTGTTAAAGCTTTCTGCGTAGTTACTCGTCATGATATTGTATCAGTTTCCAAGAAAATAAGCGCTACTCCACCTTTCAAATCCAATTCCCTCAAGATATTGAGCAATGGGTGGATCAATTACCTTAATCTTGTCAAAGAACTTGTGGAATTCCATTCTTTGAAACGCGTACGCTGCACACCCCATGATGTCTTGACAGTGGTCAGTTTTGAATTTTGCCACCACATTCATACAGATGTGGTGGTAACATGCACTGTGATAGGCATCTGGGAATACAAGCTCCAAAGCATGATTAATGCTTTTATGCATGTCCGATACAAAATCTAGGGTCTCAACGTCCCCTATGGTTTCCTTCAATTTTCTCACGAAATAAGTCCAAGAGTTATGGTTCTCACTGTCCACCAATGCAAACGCAATTGGAAACAGCTGGTTGTTTACATCCAATGCAACAACACAGAGCATGTGGCCACCATACTTATTCTTCAAGAGTGTGCCATCCACACAAATGACAGGACAACAATATAGGAATCCACGCTTGAAAACTCCAAGGGAAAAGAAGCAATACAAGAAATGACCATTTTCTACTACAAAATCAGTAATTGCACCTGGGTTCTTATGCTCCAGCTGACACAGGTATCAAGGTAACTTGGAGTATGATTCCTCAGGTGTCCCTCTGACATACATATGAGCCTTTTATCTGCATCTCCATGCCTTTTCATAGCTCATTTCGACCCCAAAATGGTGCTTTATGTCCTCCCTTATGTTGTTTTCCATGTATCGAGTACCATCAGTAGCAAATTTCCTCTTGATTAGGTGGCCAACAACCCACGGTGATGCTTGATGGTGAACCTATCTCGAATTTCTTGTGAGCAAGTGTGTACTTCGTTGTATACAATAATCTCGAACATTTCATATCGCATTTTTTTCTTACCCCTAAATCTCCAACCACAATCAGGATCCTTATAGGTAATGTACCACACATCAGTCCCATATTTCTTCACCATAAACTCAAAATTATTCTTCATCGCAAATATGGATGCTTTGGTTTTCAATTCAAGCTTGTTCTGAAAGAACTTGCCTAGGTGCAATTCTCCTGAAGCTTTGCCGGTTGAGGAATGATGTTGATGAGAGGCGTCTATATCCTCTTTGGTGAACATGGGAGCACTCCATGCTCTACGATCTTCACCTAAGTCCAATGGAGAACTCCATCTAAAACTATCATCGATTCTACTTGGACCTAGACGACTACTGCTAGTCCCAGGTGTTTGCCGATCTTCTATTCTACATTCCTTAACTACCATAACATCTTAACTCTATGTTGGCAAATCTACCCTAATACCTGGCTCACCAACATCTGTTGCATCAGTAACAAGATCGTCGTTGACATAATGATCGTAGCCATAGGGATCGTACTCCGCTATGTCATGAAAATATAGCACATCTCTAACAAGGATATCATCATGGACTATAACGTCTGGATTTGTCTCGGGAAAAAATGTCCCAACCTCACTTTGAGTTCCTTTGAAACCATGACATGGGGGAGAAATGTTCTCTTCATATCGAATTTCTTTATTAACGCTGGGAGAGGCCGATGCATTTCTTATACCTCCCTTCTTAACAAATGTCACACATAGAGGAATCAACTTCTCTACAAATTTTGATGCTAACTCAATGAATGCACGCACATGTTTATCATTTTTTATAATGGTAGGTTTGACGGATTGTGATAGGCATGTGTACGGGACCTCAATTTTCAAGTCATGCACACATTTATCCACTTCAAGCTCATCGTACAGACTGTCAAGCAGTTGCTCATACGTCACACCATTCTCCAAAGGAAAAACTTGATTTTCAGCATCCCTGAAATTCCAATCCCTATTTTCCAGTTCCCGAAAACCATTGAATGCAACAAATATGGAAACAGTTGAATCTATATCGAAAAAAAATAGGTCAAAAATTAAAACTATAACATAAAACAACAAAACATCAATTTCTGTCGAGATATGTCGAGGCCTATCGAGGTCTATCGAGTACAATCAAGGTACATCATGGTAGACTTCCCAACAAATTTCTTATGAATCCATCAATCCCCATCGAGGCATATACTACATACATTAAGTTCTATGCCTCTATCAAGGTCCATCGAGTCTCATCGAGGTAGCAATTTTCCCTAAATGTGTGAGGGTTTTATCGAGGTCCATCGAGGTAGTCATTTTCCCCTAAATGTGTGAAGGTTTTATCGAGGTCCATCGATGACCATCGTGTCTCATCGAGGCATATCAAGGTAGCCAATTAATATAAACACATGAGGGTTTTATCGAGGACCATTGAGTCTCATCGAGGTAGACAAAAAACCCAGAAAAAAACCAAGAAAGGAACGAAATTCTATTCCGACAGTGGAAAATTACAATAAAACATGAGGGCATACACATATTTGTTTGAAATAGCAAAAACAATGTAGATAAACAAGTTTCCTCACTACATATAACAAATATATACTCACCCATACGATTTTTTCCCCTATATCCGAAATCCAAAATGAAGTTCTTGCCTTAAAAGGATTCACAACTTGCCTCTGAAAGCCAAGTTCGAAAATTAGTATAGATTAAGATAATGATCGCTGCCTTGTTTTTTTTTTTTTTTTGTATGAGAGCTTGAGAGTTAGAGAGGGAAAACGTGGGAGATAGAGATGGAGAATACAATAAGAGAAAAAAAGAGAGAAATTTATGATAAGGGCATTTTGGGAATCCAGGAGAATACTAGGATAAAAATGTGATGATTTTTTAGCTTTGTATTGTTTTGTTATACGATCTCATTTAATGCATCAATAGTCAAATTTTCCAAAATATTTACCGTCTTAAAGTTACTTGTGAGAATATTTAGGTAAATCTTTAAAAATTCTTTTTGTATTTAAAAGATTTTTCTTAAAAAAAAATATGTCAACACCAACTTCAAAAAATTCTTTTGAGAATATTTTAAGTTTTTATGACTTTTAAAAATACTATTTTTTTCATTTTCTAATAATAGATTTCTCATTTTATTCTTATTATAATCAAAGAAAAAAAAACAAATTACATCAAAATATGTTCTTTTATGATTTGAAAAGAAAGTAAATTATGCAAATAGTAACTAAAGAAGCTTAAAGATTCTATTCTCTACTTTTACTAACTAGAAGTATAAGTAAGACTTGTGTTGAACGAGCCTTATATATGATCATAGTCTAACGCCAATATATTTTTCCTTATACCCCAATTTTTTTTTTTTTTTAAATGTCTCTAAATATCACCATAAAATATAAACATAAAAAATATAAAGTTATATATTATACTAGTCAAATATATGAACAATAAACATTTATTAATTTTGACACTTGTAAAAAGAAAAAAACTTTTGTATTTAACATGGGTCTAATAAGTTAAAAACCACCGCAACATAAGTCCAGTAATATGCATGTGGAGGGTAGGATTTCCACGTTTAACATTTATATAAATATATATATATTGACGAAAATATCACTAAAATAATAAGAAAACGACAAATAAGTAAAATTCGTGTAATGCATTAACACATCATCTCGAGGTAAAATCTCCGATTGATCATGTGAACAAGACACCAGCAAAAGTATATTTTTGCATGCAATGCATATTGTAGGCACAATTTAGGTATTTTGCACTCATAATTGAGCAAATGAATAGAGTTTCACCACACAATGTGCACTATAGTACATATGGACCACAGGCCAACTTTCTTTTGTGGATCCACACTCTTCTTCAAGTGACAAAACATTTCAATAATTTATTATGATATCAATGTTTTGTTTGCTGTTGGCGCATTTGATCTTAAACAAGAAAAAAACATGTGTTGATAATATTTGTGTATGAGGATTAACTAAATATTTTTATATTAAATAAACAAGAGAATTAATTTTTTTTAAAATAGAGTAAGAGTATTTATTTTGTAATTTGTCAGTGCCTTTCTTAAGCAGTAGTTCAATCAATTAAAGGGCCTAGAAAATCTAACAAAGCACACAACACAACATATAAAAAGCATCTTCTCAGAGTTTTCTTGGGACCATGCATGGCATGCATCTCTCCTTTGTTTCATCTCGATCATTAATGAGACGAAGAAGAAAATATATGTATACCATTGAACTGTGTTGATATAATGAATTCATTCAGCCCCATAAATGACTAGAAACAAGTTTCTCGATCGTGAAAGTTTCCCACTTCGTAAGTGATTGATATCGTATGATCATGTCTTGTAAGTGGTTTAATCCTAATTATATACAGAATAGCATAATAATAATTAAGTAATGTTTTTGTATTCGAAGGTTATCTCCAATTAGTTCAGTTTTGAGTGGCCGGGACCTAGTTGCAATTACAAGTATAAAGAAGGGCCTAAGGGACTTCTCAACAAATCGTACTGGATTTTTCTTTCCCTGGTGGAATAGTAAAAAAGAAATAGCAATAATAATTAAAGGCACTTCTAAAGTCTCAGTTCTATTGGGAGAACTTAGTCCTTCACTAAATGTGAGTTGTTGGATGTGTGCACTTTTTGTGTTCAACGGCTGGAATTAATCTGAAGGCTTTGGGTGTGCAAAAATACTTAAATACCCCATATGTGTACCCATTAATCGGCTACCGTTTATCTTCGTGTTAACTGCATTTTTTTTTTCAAAAAAAACTTATGAAAACTGAATCAGTTTGTTTCCCTCCCCCGACTAATCGAATAAGGTTATTCTCCTCCCCAACTCTGATAAGGACTGTTCAGTTTCTCTGTTTGAAGAACAAGGGTTCACATTACTTAATAAACTTGAAAATGTACTCATAAATTCTTTCCCCCTAGACTTTACTTTGAGTTCCCACTCCAAAGAAAATGAGATACAAAGCCTTGGCCACCCGCTCCCCCGCAATGACAGCCGAAAAGATCGAGGACTCTCACAGGCCTCGTTCCCTCCAACGGGTCGGTCGTCCTAGGAAAATGACCATCAAAAGTGATGCAAGCCCAGTGGAAGAGGGCGTACAACCACAGAGTGCGGAAGTTGGCGAACTCCAAGGGCATCCTTCCACCACCCAACCACGGCGTAAGCGAGGTAAAGACTTTATGTAGCAGTTGCTCTTCCTCTTGCTAAAGAACATCTTTTTTTTAAAAAAAAAGAGAAGAGGGTAGTCAATGCACGTTGGGTAAACTTTTTTTTTCACATACTGACATTTCTGTTTTTTTTTTTTTTTGCTATAACAATGGACGACCCCGGAAAAACCCTATCCCTGCGAGTTCTGTTTGTGCTGGACAAGAAAAGTCAAATGCAAAAATGGTCCCTTCCTCCTCTTCAGACTCAAAGATATCGGACCCTGAGATTTACATGAGCAGGAGTACATTCCAGAAAGTGGCTTTCAGCATGTTGTTCAATCTTTGAACGGACATTGACGAGATAAAGAAGAGAAGGTTTTGTCATTGTTGCCAAGGGGCCAAAATGAAGAGTGTTGACTTATTCAGGGAAAACTTCTTACGTGGCTAATACATATACCAATATGCCCAATATTCATGCAAAATAAAAAACATATGCAAAAATTAACTACTAAATGGTAATGCGGTGTGTCATTCAATAATTAATACATTTTAAAAAAAATTATTTATATTAAAAATTTGCCACCACATTATATTCATTTCTTATACAGCATAAAAAAAAATATACCAACTTCAGTTTTTGTTACGTTATTTTATTATACATTTGTCTAAGTCAATTATAATAGTTACTTAGTACCAGTCAAATAGTTACGTATCCACAATCGTAAATAAGTCACAACTCTTACCTATATTTACTATAAAACCCTCAACTGTACTATTTATTGGACCTAAAATTACGCTTTTACCTCCATTTATTTAAACAGTGCCAACTAAAAAAACACAACCAGTTATACAACCGCTTGTACCAAATCAAAATACTCAAAAGTCAACATTTTAATACTAATGTACATTTGACACTTACAAATTTTTGAGCCCCACATAAAGGACTTAGTCCCGTGAGGACGCCCGAATTTCCCATAATTAAAAATATGAAAAATAAAAATTCTGTTAAAGCTGACTTAATAGCACATATCGCACGTGCCGCCAGTTAGGCCAAAAAAAAAAAAAAAAGGAGGGGGCTGCCTCTAGCATATATATTTGGAGCTTTCCCTGCTGCTTCTCTCAAGTTAATTGGGTCATAAAAGATGGTGCAGAAGATTATAAAGAAATTACACCAAGACTCGTAACCATTAAGCTAGTCATAGAAATATATTTATATATGTATACGTATAAACAAAAGCAGTCAATTCAATATAAATATATATAGCAGCCAATATTCACCACCTAATCAAACGATATACCTACTTTTGAGTATGGGGATGGGATCGGTTGTTTTCTTTAGTCATATTTTGATAATATATGTATATGTATATGTATGGCTACCTTGTTCATCTTAAATATATATATATGATTAATCTATTAAAGCATGCGAAGGGAATTGTTCAAGTACCAATTTATAGATGATGTTGTGTGATTGGCAGGAGCTCAATTAAATTAAATTATAGTCTTAATGAACATGACTGATTGATAATCAATTGGTCAAGTTTGGAGTACACGAAAATTAAGCTGAAACGGAGGACACTTGGAGAAGCTGTAAGCTGTCTTTGATGCAATGTAATGGAGAACCTTTTCAGACCAGTATTTGACTTTATTTGAACAGTTAATTACTTGGTCAAATGACTGAAATTTAGGCTGCACAGTTTCAATTTTTTAAAAAGATAAAGCAGAGCAGATTATTATTATTATTATTATTATTATTACTGCAGGCAGGAAAATATATTAGAAATATAGAGAGTAAATTAACTTATATGAAATCATTCGACCAATGAGTGATAACAATAATGTCTCTGAATCAACTTTATTAAATGACGGTGAGTTTGCATGCATGATTATAGTTCATAGAATGGGGTTTTTATAAGTTATTATTTTTTTTTAATGTGCTTTTGAAGAAAAGTTTACGTCATTTTTTTGTCTACTTTTTATATATAAATAATAAGAATAGTATATATCTAGCTACTCAATACTTATCCAAACGCTCTTTCTACTCAAAATATATACCTTATATTTTAAAATTATACAACATTAAAAAAAGAACAATGAAAAGAATACACTTAAAACGCGAAGATGATAACTAATCCAATATATATACACATAGAAATGAAATGCTAAATATATTCTATTTTATACTCTTTTAATTTAATGAATGGAATATGTATTCTATTAATTATTTATAATATCTTTAAAATATAATATAATTAAAAGGAGAAGAATGTAAAAAAGATTGCAAAAAAGTTTCGTCATCATTCCAAGTATATATTCGGCTTCTCACCTAATCCACACAGATATTCCAAGATATCTACACGACGTTGTCCTTGTTAGAGAATATATCATTCAGTCCAATTTATAGAAATCAAAATAAACTCTAAGCAACAAATACAAATACAATTGACAATATTTTTAATCAAAATAAATGTTACAACCAAAAAAGTAAGAAAAGAAGAAGAAGACTACAAACTGAAAGCAAAAATAGTACATACAAATATAAAGAGCAAAGAAAATGAATAAAGAAATAAAAACAATAGTAAATAAAAAATAAAGTTAAAATAACAAAAACTAATAAAAGTGTAAAATAGTGGGATCAATAACTTAAAAAAGAATCAAGACTTTTGTCCAAAAGTATATTTTTATTTTTCTCTAACTACCAATGGATTCTCAAGTTTAGAAAAATAGATTTTTCGAATTATAAGTCTTTTGGTATATTTTTCAACCAAATGTTTTGTGGTTAGAAAATGGTATGTCTTGTATGTGAGCATTAGACTCCTATTTATAAAGGCATCTTTTGGATTTCAAATTCTACTAATCCCTTGACTGTTACCAATGTTTAATTAAATGTTTATAGAATCAAAATTAAGATTTTGGAATTACTTGGGATGTTAAAATCGTTTAAAATTAAAATTTGAAAAAATAGAATTTGGCTGTCAGCACCCCAGGCCGCGGCCATGGACATTCACAGTCGCAGCCGTTGGTCCCTAACTCTTAGGCCGCAGCATGGGATGTTAGTGGCCGCAGCCAGTGGCTTGTTTCGACCTCCTAACTTTCAGTTTTTCTCCAAAACATCACAAACTCTTTCCAACTTGATTTTGTCACCTCCACACATATAATGTGAGTTAAAAGCATATCTTCAAGAGTCATATCACATTATGACTTTGTGAATTTCAATCTCAAATGTGTAAATTTTATTCTACATATTATTGGATAATATCCGAGAGTTACAAATTTGTAACTAATTTTATAACTTAAAAATATATTACATTTGGACACACATATATCTAATTTTGTAACTCTCCATATTATGTTACAAAGTGTGACAATTCACATTTTGTCACATTATTTAATTTAACATTATATTATATAAAATAATATACCACAGTTCACCCTTTAATTCTTTAAATGTTATTTTATTTTCAAAAACAAAGATTGTTATTACTTTTTATTATTTCTTCATTATTTTTTTATAAGCGTATTTACTCCATTTATATATTGATCAAATATCAAATTTCATCGGAATTGAGTATTATCCCTATAGTCCCCCAACCACATTCAAATTTAAAAGTTCTTTGTTTTTTTTTTTAAAATTCTTCTTGTATACAACTAAGAACCGTACGACACAGTATTCCCAGTAATTATTACACTATTTGCGCGTGTGGCCATTTATTCGAGAGTTTATATTTTTTTGGACCATGTGTTTTTTCTCAATACTTGTTTGGATCCTGTGTTTTGACAAATTATTTTTTGGACCCTATGTTTTATAAAACAGTGAAAATAGAACCCTAAACTCAATTTTGATGAAGAAAAAATTGAATATAATAACACAGTTTTTAAGCAGAATAAATTTATTTTTGTTCTAAATTGTTAGTTTGGTAAATTATTTGTGATTTTAGTTGAAAAAACATTTATCAAAATCGGGTTTATGGTTCTATTTTAACTATTTTACAAAACATAGGGTCCAAAAAGTAATTTTTTAAAACACAAGGTCCAAACAGGTAATGGGAAAAAACACAGGGTCCAAAAAGGTATAAACCTTTTATTTTAAATATTTTTTTTCTTCAAGATTTAGATTATTACTATGGAATATACATTAGAATACATATTGGTTTGGATTTTCGTTAGTGGGTGAAATAGCGGTCACTGATTTTTTGTTTTTTTTGTCAACACCGCGCACTAATTATTGTTATTATGACATATAGTAGAAAGAGAATTGCTAAGGGGCACTACTAATGCTCAACACTACAAACAGATGACATACTACTATTGGTACAATATAATATTGAATCTCATATAGTGTAGAGTATCGTTAACCAATCATAAAATGTCAACTCATGTAATATTGAGCATATTAAAGTGCTAAATAACAATACTCCAGCAAAAAAGTGAAAAATATAAACTGTATAACTATGAATATTAGGTTTGCCGGCAATGCGTTATAATTATTAATTACCTGTTAACGTACAATATAAGTTATGAAAGTGATTTATTCCCAGTTTTTCTTCTCTTCAACAATTTTCTAAGCAACATACACATAAGTGGATGTTATTACCTCGTCCTTCAACGCGTAAAACATGTGGCTGTATTGTTTGAGAAATTTTTGTTTATAATAATTTAGAAGACAAAAGTGATTTATATTTGAGGACCAAAACTTCCTACAAAATAAGTCAGATTTAAGGAAAGTATATAATATTGAATGAATATTCAAAGCTAGCACTTGAACTTGAATGTTAAATGTCAACAGACTTCAGAAAGTTAAAAGTTAGGAAATAATGTACCAAAAACAAAAAGGCGTGAAGACTTGTCATAACAAATAGAATAAATTACAAAATCATGGAATTTTTACTTTTTCCAATTCATATGTTAGCTGCAAACACATTGAGTGTCATAGCTATCTATTGACCATACCCTTGTACTTATTATTTTTGAATTATGACCAAGAACAGCGTTCCCATGTCATAATTCTAAAATAAAAAGGTAAAGTTGGTCCATATTGTGACTATAGAAATATGTTACATGCTATACATTTCATGATCCCTTTATTTTCTACCTAATAACTTAAAGGTATAGTGTTTTAAAAAAAAATAAAAAAATTATTGCCCGTTTAAGGTTGCCATGAAATATAATTGATAAAACAAAAACTCGAAGAAAATGGAATTTTTAATTCTCCTCGTGGTTCTTGTAGCGCTTTATTAGTATGGTTTATTGTATATTTGGAAATTTATTTTAGCTATTATCGTAACATGTGTGAACATTCTTTAGCTGACATTTGTTTTGATTACTAATTTACTATGTAGACTTAACTATCATATTTTAGGCTAGTAGCATACCTTTCTTTCTTTCTTGTTTTTTTTTTTGGGGTCAAGTATTAGTAGCAGACTTTAATTTTTTGAATTTTGACCCAACATAATATTCAACATAATATTATGCCAGCTGTAATTTTCATTTTGATTTTAGAAAATAAAAACCCAACTCGAGAAAGGGAGACAAAAAGACGGTAACTCGAGCAGGGTTTTGTTTGATTATCAAAATACCGAAATTAACCCGCTGACGACTTCCAAGGTCTTACTATCAGACGAAGAAGTGTGTACGGCTAGTCCTCGGTCCACAGTCAGTCCTCAAGTCCTAAACCAACGGCAACCACAATTTAACTAAATGCACAAAATATCAGTTACGATCTTAAACCATTTAATTTTTTGTTATAGCAGCATCCAATTATTATTTTTTTTTAAGTATGTGGGCTTTAATATATTGGACTTTATATTTTTTTTCCGATTACGGATTTGTATTTTAAAATATTTATTTTGGAACTTATATTTTATAAAATAATTTAAATAAATTTATAAACTTAATTTTGATAAATATAATAATATAATTTTTAAGTATAATAAATTTATTTTTATTATGAATTGTTAATTTGATGAATTATTTATGATTTCAGTTGAGAAAACTTTAATCAAAATCAGGTTTAGAGTTTTATTTGAACAGTTTTACAAAATATAAGGTCTAAAAAATAATTTGTCAAAATACAGGATCCAAACAAGTAACAAGACAAAATACAGACTTCAAAAAAATATAAACTCTTTTAAGTATGTAAAATAAGTCTCCCTAAAAAAAAAATGTAAAATAAGTGTGCACCTAGAATTATTCCAATCTTAATAGCCATAAATACACTTAATTATCAAAAATTAATAATTTTTTAGCTCTTTAGCTTTTCTTTGGTCTTTGAAAGTGTAATTATGTTGTTGAGTTTTAGAGATAAGCATAGGCATAGTGATCAACACTAACACTAACCTATATTGATAGGTGTAATTAATTATCAAGTCGTGTTATTGTATTTTAAATTAAAATATGTAAGACTGATATAAAATTGCAAATTAATGTTTGGGTGCCTCTTAACAATACTTTTTACAAATAATAGCAATTAAATACTTTTTTTTTTTATGAAATTCTAGGCTATTTTATAAATAAAATTGTTATTTTTTAATATTTTATAGAGGCCAAATTGTTTTAATTTAGTACTTTGAAAAAATATTAAAAAGAAATTATTTTTATTACAAATTTTATGACTAAAAATTAGATTATTATAAAAAACTAGAAAATTTTATGCTAAAAATACTACGCTTCATTACATATAGTGAGTACTGTTTTTCCTTCAAAAAATTATTTTATTAACTAAAACCATCTCTCATTTCTCTTTGTCTCTTGCTCCCACTACATAAAGGAAGAATGATATATATATATATATATATATACCTTGGTAAGTATTAGCTATTATTATATTTAATCTTGTAATATATTTTATTTTTATTTTAGCACAACATTATATATATTTAATATAAAATATGACATATTTGTAAGTTGATCATATATTTTATAATATCAATAATTAGAATAAAAAAATATAGATTGGTATTGGAAAATATAAAGATTACTAGTTATAGAAAATATTTGAAATTATTAAAAAATATTTGAAAATATAATATTTAAATGATATAGAGAAAAAAAATAGATAATCTGATGTATGGTATAATGTAAAACTTATTGGTAAAATAGAAAAATGTATGTTTTTTGGATGTATTTTAAAAAAAATGGATTATAGTACCCAATGAGAGTGCTCTAAGTCTCCAACAACACAATAAACAAATAAAAATAATCTCGATGTCTCTAAAGCACAAATAGTAATTTCCAACAAATTCTAAACAACAAATATAAAAATAATGACTAGATGAAATGTTTTAAGTTTATTATGATTTGCAATCTTATTTTTAAAGATACTAAATATTATTTTTATTTTAAATATATATATATGTGCGAATTTTGGATGAGATATTTTACAAGTAAAAGTGCATCTATTCCGTCAAGTACAAATTTCTAATATTCTTTTTTTTATCGGGTAATATTTTAATATAATCCAATCCGTTTAAGTATGAATTTCTAATATTCTAAGCCAATCAAATCTGCACAAGTGTAGATAATCACATTTCGCATATTGGAGATTTTTAGAACAACCATACTTTACATGACATTAAAGAGAGATGAACATTGTTATAAGGAATTACATAGTACCAACACAACTAAAGTTGGTATTTCATGTGTGTTATCCTCGTTTCTTTCCGAGTGTCCAGATCCACACTTTAAGCCCATGGGCCGCCCGATTTAGAGTTTAAGGCCCAGATCGAGCCCGTTTGACGAGAGGAAAACGGATGTTGGCAGCCCAAGTCTAGGCAAGGCCCAAAGGGCGTTCGGGAGTGCAGACCGGGACCACTGCGGAGGCAGGTGGTATGAACCCGGGACCGCTCCCCCCAACATCCCCCAAGGCGCGGCAAAGGCGCGGCAGAGAAGAACGCGGCTCCCAAAACCAAGATGGGAGCCGGGATCGCTGTGGACAGACCCGGATCCTGGTAAACGGTCCGAGATCCTGGTAAATGGTCCGGGACCTTGGTGAACGGAGGGGGACGTTGGTAAACGAACCCGGGTCGGTTGTCTGAGTTTGGCGTGATAAAGTGTCCAGGGTACTGACATCGTCACATGAAGCATGGGAGTTGTCCCCACGCTTAACCTGCAAAAGAGGCTACCTCGGGATTGTACGCCGTTGGTTCAGACCTGCGCCGCCACTACTCTGACCGATCTTGTCCCCCAAATCTTCCTCGTAGCCCAGAATACCCAGACCGAAACTCCAGTTTGTCGCATGTCTTAGAATAAGATATTGTTTGGTTTGGCCCAATGGGCTTTGATTAGTGTACGTTTCATATTTTAATCCTTTGTATTGGGCTCCCATCAGAGAAGCTAATGGTATTTATGCCCTTATTGGGCCCGGGTCAGCCCGGCCCAAGCTTAGTGCACTCCTGTGCCTATAAATACGAATAGTGGTGCACTGGGGAGGGGATCCGAGATTTTGATTGTAAGCAGTTACTCTGCTCAAATTTGTAAAAAACTTCATTGTCAAAGGTTCCCTAAGCTCTAATACAACTGTTTCATGGACTAAGGCTGATTAACGCCCCAACCACATAAAAACCTTCTCTTTACTCCTCAAACCCCTTCTTCTAAGCTATCTAATCTTCTATTATTAAAGTTTCTGAAAAACTCGGTAAACATTTTGGTGCTTTCATTGAGATCCTGAGAAAGCTAGAGTTGATCTTGGACGTCAGCAACAATGGTGAACACAAGACACACCACTTTCGACCCTACTAATCAAGAACAAGGCAATGGAGAGCCACTGCCCAGCCAACCTATTCCTCAGAGTCAACCTGAAGACACACCTCATCAGATGTCCTAGCCTGGCGAATCGCAGAACTACGAAGGCGGGGCATAATATGAGGAAGATTACTATGAGGGGGAATACCACGATCTCGAAGCTGAGGATCTCGCAATCCCTGTAGAAGTATACCCCAACCAGGGGGACCCTGAGGTGACTAAACTGAGACAGCAAGTCCTGGACCAAGAGGCCAGGATTGCCGAACAAAAGGAAGCCACTCGACAGATGCAAGAGTCCCTCCAAACCCTGCAAACTTTCATAGCCGCCCAAGGCTTAGCGGCTAACCCTCCAGTCATTCCGCCTCCAGGAACACAACCGCCTGCTCCCCAGGCTAGGAATGGCGCGCCTGGAGATGCGAGGCCGATTCCTACCGCGGGACAAGATCCCGGACAGGGCCCGACTAACCCGGCCCAAGAGAAAGGGAAGGCCAAAGCAAACCTGCAAAGGGAAGTCCATCTTGTCTAGAAGACCGGGACCCGTCCCCAACCGCTCCCTAAGAAAGAGAAGGTGCGCCCCGTCCCACGACAAGGCCGCCCAATCAATCCTCGAGGGACGCGCCAACAAGGTACCAGGCCCCGGCTCGCCCCAGGGCGGAATGGACGGGATTGGTCTTTCCACCCAAGCGCTTCCGTGAACTAGGGCCACTGGGAGCGCCAGAAGAATGACGAGCCAAATGCCCCTATCTCCAGGGACGATACATCTCTGGTAGACCTGCGCAATGGGCTGAATGCTCGAAAGGAACGGGCCTGCAAGGAAAAGATCTGCCCCTGAGGCAGCGATTTGAGAAATAATCTCAATGACAGGAGGAACGAAAGAGTCCCCCTTGAAGACGAGATGGCCAAACAGTTCATGGAACAGCTGGCCGCCCTAAAGAAAGTCACGGACTACCTGGTCTACCCCTTTTTCTGGGTACGAAATCGCGCCAGCCGGGTACAGCGCTGCTCCCGTCGGAGCCCAGTCGTCCCAGGTGGGGGAAACTGAAGCAAGTGTCAATCCCTCCCAAGGAAAGAGGTTCGGGAATGGACAAAATCAGGTCAAGTCGTCTAAGAAGGGCAATAGGGGTTACGAGCCCCAGTATTCGGAGTACACCAACCTGGCAGATACCAGGGAGAACATCTACTTGGCCACTGAAAGGGCGGTTCATTACCGGAAACTGGCCCCCATGTTCAAAGGAGGAAGGAATCCGAGGGATACTAGCAAGCGGTGCGCTTACCATAAGGAGGTGGGCCACACGACCGAAGAATGTCGGCAGCTCAAGGACGAGATCAAAAATCTGATCAAACTGGGACACCTCCACCAATGGGTTATGATGCCCGTGGGAGTTTCGGGACTGTCAGTAGTCCTCAGACAGTCCACGATCCCGAGCGCGCCTGGAATGTATCTGCCTCCCCAGGGAGGATACGCAAGGGATCCGAGACCGCAGGCCCCTCAGGGGGCCCCCGCTGTAATGCCCCGAAATCTCCGATATGGTTTAATGGCGAGATTAGTAGGCCGGGAGGGCCATACTTTTTTAATTGTGCCATTAAATGATATTATGCATGTATATTATAATTATATTATGATATGATGTTATATGCGTGCATGTGGGTCCACATTTGAATAATTATGCTATTTTGATAATTTGGCCCATTGAGGGTGAATGTGTGTATTTGGGTGCATAACTTGATTTGTGAATGAGATTCCATTATTATGGAGATATATTCGAGCTATTCGACATGAGAGGGTCATATATAACGGATTAGCAATTTTTTCATAACGGGGTCAATTTTGGGATAGTAGAAATGTTTATTTGATGATAAATTTGGAATATTTGAGATCAGGGTGAAATTTCGGAGGTTTTGACTATAATGTCCCCGGGGGTATTTTTGGGACCCCAAGCATTAGGTTTTATTTGAGGTTACTTAAGCTTGAAGTATCTTTCAGATAGAACGTATGATTAGAAAACCTCTCGTTCTCCCTTTCGATAGTTCGTTTTACCGTTTGAGCATCTTCGAAGATATCTCGAGTTCTAGGAGTCGGAATCATGCAAGGATCGAGGCATAGCAATCCTAGGAAAGATTAGAAGCTTCTTAACCGAAGGATTTGACAGAAAACAACCCAATCAAAGGTAATCTAAGTTTAAAGTTTTGAGTTTTTAGAGTTTCTAAGCTTTGAATTGATTTTGTAAAGTGTTGAGTTTTTGGTTGGTTTGAACCTTGGGTTTTGGAGCTTTGGGAAGCTTGGGAAATTTGTTTTGATGATTGGGGAATGTTTAGGTATGATTTTGGAGGCTTTAGAGTGTTAAAAATACATTTGGGAATGGTCCAGAGTTGGGGGCCGCGGCCTTGTTCTTTGGGTGCCGCGGCCCTGCCTTGAAGAAGCAGGTGGGGTTCTTTGTGCATGCTGGGCGCTGCGGCCCTTGATGGAGGGCGCCACGACCCTTGCTTTAGGAAGTTCTGGGGGCCGCGGCCCAAGGTGCCAGGGCCGCAGCCCTTGCCCTGTTTTCACCCCGTTTGCTCGTTTTAACCCCGGGAACTTAGCTATAGGCCTCGGGAGTGTTCCTACTACTTGGATTAGTTGGGATTGATCTTCCAGAGGCTAGATATTGGTGTGGGAACCTATGTTGATAATAATTATTGATGATGTACCATGTTTGGTTATGATTAGGTGATCGCTAAAGGACTAAAGGTTGATCGTTCTCACGGGTCGTTCTTTTAATATTTCTAGCTCGAATCTGAGGTAAGAAAACTGCACCCTGTATATATATGACATGCGTGATTATTATTGAGGCATGTTGATTGATAAATGTGGACATGGATTGCCTATTGAATGCTAGCGAATGTTGAATACTTGTATATGTACTGACTAGTCAGGGACACTGACCTAAGGAGTCAGAAATGGCATAGCGTCATGAACGCCGAGCCAAATGAAGATTAAATCTAATCGATATGAGCGTTGAATGACTCATATGGGGTATTAACGCTGGACCAACCCTAAGGTCGATGAACTTATAAGCGCTTGTCTGGTCTAAGACCAGTTATTCAGAGCCAGGGCATATGGCCCCGGTGACTGTTTGTCACATGGCTAGGGAACGCTGTTCCAGGGTTATGACTCTATAGTCATGAGGAGGGTTATGTTGGTGACTACTCACCATACACTTATCCTGTTCGAACTTATGAAAGGTTCACTAATCAGTTAAGCCTGAGTGACCCTAACGTCACATGGCTAGAAGGGGGCTGTACCCACTTTTGTGACTGTTGCGATTGTCACCTATTTGTTTGGACTGATGGTCCTGAATTATTATCATGATCATTGTTGATATTATATCATGCTTTACTGTGTTTTCTTGCTGGGCCTTTGTAATGCCCCAAATTTCCTAATAAGGTTTAGGACCTTGATTAGGAGGCCGGGAGGGCCATAATTGATTTATTATAGTATTTAATGATTATACGCATGTTTACGTGGATTATATTATTATATGATGGTGAATGCATGCATATGGGCTCATATGTTAATTATGAGGGTAATTTGGTAATATGGCCACTGTGGGCGTAATTGTATATTTTGGGTGCGTGATTGTGATTAATTAATATAGCCACATTATAAGGTGGATTGGTTCGAGCTAATCGACATGAGAAGATCATGAGATGTAAGTGTTCGGTCTAGTCATAACAGGTTTAAGTTCGGAGCTCGGGGTGAGTCTCGGGGTGAATTTAATGATTATAGCGTTATCAGGGATTTTAGGGTAACGAGATGTGATTTATTGGCATTTGAGAATGTTGAGAATAGCGGGAATTGGAGAGCGTTAATTATAATTAACGAGATAGGCGGGAAAGGACGATTTTACCCTCGGAAGCCTTTAAAGGGGTTTATTTGGCCTAGGGGCAATATGGTCTTTTGACCTTAAGGATTTATATCAGCCTTGGGAGTTTTAGAAGGCTGTGGAAATATAATAAAACAGAGCCATCCTCATCCTCTTTTCCTTTCTCTCCCGTACAAGCTTCTCCCTTCACTTTTCTTTGATTTTTGAGAGCCCAAATTGAGGAATTGAGCTAGGAGATCAAAGGTGGGAGCTAGGGAACTTGATTCAGACATTTAAGGGGATTCAAAATCATTTTTAAGGTGAGTTCTAGCCATTGAATTCATGTTATGCTCTGTTTTCCTTTTGGTTTTCAGCTTGTGATTTTTGATGTAGAAAGAGGGAATCAAGGGGAGTTTTTGTGTATGTTTGGTTGGGTTTTGATGAGGGGGAGTTATGAGTGATGTTTAGAGGTTTAATTGAGTGTTTGGAGAAGGTTTGGAACTAGTTTGAAGGCTTGGTTCTAAGGGAATATGCAGGGGAGGTCAAGCTGATGCGTTGCTGATTTTTGGCTGACCTGGGTAATGAGCCGCGGCCTGGCTTTTTTGTGACGCGGCCTAAGGTGGCTTTTGAGGCAGAAATGCCTCTGTCAGGGGGATGAGCCGCGGCCCATCAGGGCAGATTTGACCAAAATTGTGTTTTTAGCCTAGGGATGCTTACCATAGGCCTCGGGGTTGAACCTAGTACCCGGTTAAGTGGGGATTGATGTCCCGGAGGCTAGATATTGGTTTGGGAACTTATGTTGATCATTTTTATTGATGATACCTTATATTTGGTTATGAATAGGTGACCGCTAAAGGACTAAAGGTTGATCGTTCTCAAGGATCGTTCTTTAAATCATTCTAGCTCGAATCTAAGGTAAGAAAACTGCACCCTGTGTATATGTGACATGCATGGCTATTATGATGCATGCTGGTTGATTACTGAGTATGACATGCGTGGTTATTATTGATGCATGTCGGTTGATTATTATGTATGACATGCATGGCTATTCTTGATGCATGTTGGCTGACTATTAAACATGACATGCATGGCTGTTATTGGTGCATGTTGGATTGCTGGATATATTGCATATGATGCATGAGAAACATGTGATTAGGACATGCTTTGTATACTGGGTATGATATTGTTCAGAGCTTGAGCCTCTGTGGTTGTGCATGGTTCTAATTGTACTGGTATCTGTTTAGTAAGCATGCTAAATACCTTGTTTATGGATATTGAACATGTGGTATACGATTGGTGGCATGACTTGCTTGTGTATGGCACTGACTAGTCAGGGACCGACTCTAAAGTCTAGAATCACGCATTTAATGGTTCTATGGCATTAATGCTAGACCGACCCTAGGGTCGAAGAACTTATAAGCGCTTGCCTGGTCTACGACCAGATGACTATAGCCAAGGTATATGACCCTGGTGACCGTTTGTCACATGGCTAAGGGACGTTGTCCATAGTTTCAACTCTAGAGTCGTGAGGAAGGTTATGTTGGTGACTAATCACCTTGCACCTGTCCTAATCAAACTTAAGAAAGAATCACTTATCGGTTAAGCCCTGGTGACCCTATCGTCACATGGCTAGAGGGAGCGATGCTCATTATTGTGACTTTTGGCTATTGTCACCTATTTGCTTGGACTGATAGTCCCGAATGGTTATTATGATTGTTGTTGATATTATATCATGCTCTATTGTGTTTTCTTGCTGGGCTTTGGCTCACGGGTGCTACGTGGTGCAGGTAAAAGCAAGAGGAAGCTGGACCATCCTTGAGTTGGAGAGCTTAGGTGATGACGTGTACATATGCAGCTGCTCGTCCGCCACGGTCGAGGTTTAAAGTGGAACTAGGGTTGAACCCTGTTTTGCCGCTTAGAATGGCCTTTTGTAAATATTTTCTGTAATAAACTCTGGAATTATATTTTCGGGATCCCAATGTATATATTAAACATTCTAGTGAAACGTTACATCCTAACCAAAATGTTTAATCCCTAAATCGCTAATCACGCTTAGTTCACGATTTTGCCCAAATGACTCGATTAGCGAGTTTAGCACTGTTTATAAGGCACACCGTAACGATCTCAGGAGTTGGGGCGTTACAGTCTTGGCTCATGGGTGCTATGTGGTGCAGGTAAAGGGAAAGAAAAGCTCACCCAGCCTTGAGTGGAGAGCTTAGGTGGTGATGTGTACATATGCGGCCGCTTGACCACCACGGCCAAGGTGTTCTCAGAGGAACTAGGGGGCTTACCCTATTTTTGCCAATCAGGTCGGCGGGATTGTAAATTTGAAACAGTAATTACCATTTTGTACTGAGAACAACTTGTAAATGTTTTGATTAGCTCTGCAGAGCAGTTTGTAATGAAAATATCCATTTCCTTTTTAGTAGTTTTTCACCTTAACCTGCTAATTACACTTAGAGCACGTTTTTGACCAAAGGACTCGGGTAGCGGGTCAAATTTCCGGTCCACCATTCACCGTAACTGTTCTGGGGTAACCAGGGCGTTACAACTTGGTATCAGAGCAATGCCAATGTTAGGGTTCCTGTAGACTAGCTGGGCATGTACACACATCACTGAAGTCAAGCTCGACTCATGGTTTGGTAACTATTTACGTAGTTATACGCGTGACTGCTTAAATACAACATATATGCTTTACCTGCGTGCATGAAGCACTATGTTAAACCCGTGCCCTGAAATAGTATATCCTCAGCAACTGTGTGCTTATTAGTACTGTGAATTGCTGGAACATGCTTCTAAGTATGATTGGTTATGAACCATTATGTGATACATGATGAGTGCTAAATGCTATAAACATGTATCTGCTTGTATATTTGTATGACTGTGGAATGTGCTAATTGTCTACTTATTCTTGGACCGTAAGGCGGCAAGAAGTTTAGTTATTACTACCTGATTGGTCGTATTGATCATTATTTCAGCAAGGTATCAGTGACAGAATTATGAATCCAGGGCAGACAACCACATCAGCTGGAGAGAGTGATCAGGGCCAGAATAATAATAATAGCCAAGGTCAGGAAAATGACCAGTCTCAAATTCCACAGCCAGCTCCTGTTAATTGGCTGCAGATAGTCAGTGATCTGCAGGCTACAATATTAAAACAGGGAGAAGAGCTTCGCCTCTTGAAACAACAACAAGGGCCTATAGTGGCCAGTGGATCAGAGGCACCTCCTCTGTCGGTGCCAACAGCTGGGCAGCTGCCTGAGATTGGAAATAAATGGGAGCCTCTTTATGAAAGGTTCAGGAAGCAACAACCTCCAATATTTGAGGGCAGTGCAGATCCTGCCAAGGCTGAACAATGGATGAGTATGATTACCATTATCCTTGATTTTATGAGGGTATCTGGTAATGAGAGGGTGGCCTGTGCTACCTATATGTTTCGGGAGGGTGCTCGGATTTGGTGGGAAGTGATTACCCAGACCAAGAATGTGAATGCCCTGAGTTGGGAAGAGTTTCAGACTCTATTCAATGAAAAATATTACAATGATGCTATTATAGCGGCGAAGGCCGAGGAGTTTATTAGGCTACTTCAGGGGAACTTATCAGTCACTGAGTACGCCTTAAAGTTTGATCGTTTGGCAAAGTTTGCCAAAGAGCTGGTGCCCACTGATGGGACCAGGAGAGAGAGATTCTTGCAGGGGCTACAGCCCAGGTTAGCCCGAGATGTACGTATCACCACTGTGGCAGGGGTTACTACTTATGCATAGGTGGTGGAGAAGGCACTCACAGCTGAGAGTGCAGAGACTAAGATCTGGCGTGATAGTGCAGCCAGAAAGGATTTCAGGAGGCCAGATCCTCCATTTGTGGGTTCTGGTAGGGGTGTTGGCCCCAGTGATCAGAAGAGGAAGGTTCCTGACACCTTCCTAGTTCCAGGTTCTGACAGGAGGCCCCGTGGTATTTCTATGGGTCGTCCAAGAGGTGGTGAAGCCTGGAAGTCTTATCCAGAGTGCCCTCGATGCAAGAGGCATCACTTAGGAGAATGTAGGGCAAAGGCCTGCTTCTCTTGTGGAGCAGTGGTCATCTTAAAAAGGAAAGGAAGAACCCAGAAAGGTGGATAGCTCGGCCCCAGCTCGAGTGTTCGCGTTGACTCAAGCAGAAGCTGAGGCTTCTCCCTCAGTTGTTACAGGTCAGCTTCTTAGTGCTAGAACCCCTTATAATGTATTGTAGAAAGGTAGTAAAAACAGAGCATAAGTTCAAGTTTCTCCCGTACCTTTTCTTCTACTGTTTTCTTTGTGATTTTTGAGCCATTCTTGAGGATTCAAGCTTGGGAAGTAAGCCTTGGGAGTTTGGGAGTGTATTCCACCATTGAAGAGCATCATAATCATAGCTTGAGGTAAGTTTCTAGCCATTAAAATCCATGCTTTGCTCTGTTTTAGTTCTGGTTTTCAGTTGGGATTTCTAGGTTGAATGATTGGTTTTGTTGGGAGTTTTGGCTAAGGTTCTTGTGGTTGTGATGTTTGGGGTATGTGAGGATGGTTTTTGGGTTCATTTGGCATGAAAAATGAGGTTTGGAAGCATTGGAATCAGGTTAGAATTGAAGGAGTCGAAGAAGGAGGTTTCAGGGTAGCATCGGTCTGGGGGTAGCGCTACAGCGCCCATCAGAGGGCGCTATAGCGCTATACAGGATTTCTGTGGGCGTTTTGGGGGTTCTGAGTGTTAGAGAATATTATTTTATTGCTCAATGTAAAAGTGGAAAAACCAAAAATACAACTCTATGCAAAGAATACAATGGACAAGATGATAGATAAATAGGTTTACAACTCAATGACCAACAATACAAGTAAATGTAGAAAAGAGAGAAAGAAGAGAATTATTAGAACTAAAACTCTAAAACAAAAGATACCAATAAATATGTAAATGGAAATAGAAGAAGAGGATTACAAACTCAATACAATAATAATACAAGAAGAACAACTGAATGAAAATATCAATGGAAAACACAAACTCACACTCAACCAAAGTGTAGAGTAGTGGGATCACCAACTTGAACAAGGTTCAAAACCTTTGTCCAAAAGCTTATTTCCCCCTATTCTCTAAGCATTAAGGGATCTCTCTAGGAAATAGCTCACTGGAATTATCAAGCCTCTATGGTGTATTTTTCAGCCAAGTGCTTTGTGGATGAAAAATGGTGTGTCTTCTAAGTGAGCATTAGGCTCCTATTTATAGAGTTTGAGATACCCTTTGGATTTCAAATTCCACCAACCCCCATGGCTGTTACCAATATTTAATTGGATTAATATGGAATTAAAAATGAGATTTGGGAGTTATTTGGGTTTTTAGAACCGTTCAACACATTTGGAAAAAACTGAAAATTTGGCTTGAAATGCACTTATGGCCGCGGCCAGGGACATCAGTGGCTACGGCCAGGGATATCAGTGGCTGCGGCCACTGCTCTCTGTCCCCAGGCCGCGGCCACCATCATTCAGTGGCCGCGGCCACAGCCCATTTTCAGCACTTGAAAATGTGCTGTTTTTCCAAACGGTTCCAAACCTTCCCAAATGATTTTGTAACTCCCAAAACACATTATTGGGGTTAAAATCATATCTCCAACAACCACATTTCATAATGTCTTTATGAAATCCAATCTGAAATGTGTAACATATAATATACACATTATTGGGTAATATTTGGGAGTTACTAATTTGTAACTCCAAAATATTTCACATTTGGGAACACACATGTGTCTAATTTTGTGACTCTCAATAGTATGTTACAAGGTGTGACAAATCACATTTTGTCACATTATTTAATCTAACATTATATTATATGAAATAATATAACACTGAGTATAGCGTTGGGGCGCTATTGAGCAGCGCTGTTGTAATGCCCCAAATTTCCTAATAAGGTTTAGGACCTTGATTAGGAGGCCGGGAGGGCCATAATTGATTTATTATAGTATTTAATGACTATATGCATGTTTACGCGAATTATATTATTATATGATGGTGGATGCATGCATATGGGAGAATTTATTATTGTGAGGGTATTTTGGTAATTTGGCCACTGTGGGAGTAAGTGTATATTTTGGGTGCATGATTGTGATTAATTAATATAGCCACATTATAAGGTGGATTGGTTCGAGCTAATCGACATGAGACGATCATGAGATGTAAGTGTTCGGTCTAGTCATAACGAGTTTAAGTTCGGGGCTCGGGGTAAGTCTCGGGGTGAATTTAATGATTAGAGCATTACCGGGAATTAAAGGGTAATGGGATATGAATTATTGGAATTTGAGGATATTGAGAATAGCGGGAATTAGAGAGCGTTAATTATAATTAACGAGATAAACGGGAAAGGACGGTTTTACCCTCGAAAACTTTTAGAGGGGTTTATTTGGCTTAGGGGCATTATGGTCTTTTGACCCTAAGGATATATATGACTTAGGAAGGCTGTGGATTGATGTTAAAACAGAGCCTATCCTCTCTTCTCCCTTCCATCCCGTACAAGCTTCCTCCCTCACCTTTCTTTGAATTTTGAGAGCTCAAATGGAGGTGTTGAGCTAGGGGATTAAAGGTGGCAGCTAGGGAATCTATAACAACCATCAAAGGGGATTCAAAGCTGTGTTAAAGGTGAGTTTTAGTCTTTAAGTTCAGGTGATACTCTGTTTTCTTCTTTGGTTTTTCAGCTTTGATTTCTTGTTAAAAGTTTGGATTCAAAGGGGTTTTGATGGATGATAAGATTGGGTTTTGATGAGGGGAGGTTATGGGTGTTGTCTAGGGGTTTAATTGTATGTTAGCAAGAGGTTTTATGATGATTAGAATGACTGGTTTGAGAGGAAATAGCACAGGGGAAATTCTGGTGCGTGTGGCCGACTTGGCTGGTTTGGGCTGGGCGCCGCGGCGCAGCAGGGGAGCGCCGCGGCCCTTGGTGTCTGTCAGGAGGGAGCCCTTCTGTCTGAAGGGCGCGCCGCGGCGCAGCTGGGGAGGGCCGCGGCCCTTAAGGCCATTTTGACCAAAAACATGTTTTTAAGATTGGGGATTCAAGCCATAGGCCTCGGGGTTGTACCTAGTACTCGGTTAAGTGGGGATTGATGTTCCGGAGGCTAGATATTGATTTGGGAACTTATGTTGATCATTTTTATTGATGATACCTTATATTTGGTTATGACTAGGTGACCGCTAAAGGACTAAAAGTTGATCGTTCTCAAGGGTCGTTCTTTTAATCGTTCTAGCTCGACTTTGAGGTAAGAAAACTGCACCCTGTGTATATGAGACATGCATGGTTGTTATCGAAGCATGTTGGTTGATTATTATGTATGACATGCATGGTTATTCTTGATGCATGTTAGTTGATTATTAAACGTGACATGCATGGCTGTTATTGGAGCATGTTGGATTGCCGGATATACTGCATATGATGCATGAGAAACATGTGATTAGGACATGCTTTGTATACTGGGTATGATATTGTTCAGAGCTTGAGCCTCTGTGGTTGTGCATGGTCCTAATTGTACTGGTATCTGTTTAGTAAGCATGCTAAATACCTTGTTTATGGATATTGAACATGTGGTATACGATTGGTGGCATGACTTGCTTGTGTATGGCACTGACTAGTCAGGGACCGACTCTAAAGTCGAGAATTACGCATTGAATGGCTCTATGGCATTAATGCTAGACCGACCCTAGGGTCGAAGAACTTATAAGCGCTTGCCTGGTCTACGACCAGATGACTATAGCCAAGGTATATGACCCCGGTGACTGTTTGTCACATGGCTAAGGGACGTTGTCCATAGTTTCGACTCTAGAGTCGTGAGGAAGGTTATGTTGGTGACTAATCACCTTGCACCTGTCCTAAACAAGCTTAAGTCGAGAATCACGCATTGAATGGCTCTATGGCATAAATGCTAGACCGACCCTAAGGTCGAAGAACTTATAAGCGCTTGCCTGGTCTATGACCAGATGTTTATGGCCAAGGTATATGACCCCAGTGACTGTTTGTCACATGGCCAAGGGACGCTGTCCATAGCACGACTCTAGAGTCGGGAGGAAGGTTATGTTGGTGACCATTCACCTTGCACCTGTCCTAATCAAACTTATGAAAGGATCACTTATCAGTTGAGCCCTGGTGACCCTATCGTCACATGGCTAGAAGGAGCGATGCTCATTATTGTGACTTTTGGCTATTGTCACCTATTTGCTTGGACTGATAGTCCTGAATGGTTATTATGATCGTTGTTGATATTATATCATGCTTTATTGTGTTTTCTTGCTGGGCTTCGGCTCACGGGTGCTACGTGGTGCAGGTAAAGGCAAGAGGAAGCTGGACCATCCTTGAGTTGGTGAGCTTGGGTGGTGACGTGTACATATGCAGCTGCTCGTCCGCCACGACTGAGGTTTAAAGTGGAACTAGGGTTGAACCCTGTTTTGCCGCTTAGCACGGCCTGTTGTAAATATTTCCTGTAATAAACTCTGAAAATATATTTTCGGGATCCCAATGTATATAATAAACGTTCTAGTGAAACGTTACATCTTAATCAAAGTTTTTAAACCCTAAACCGCTAATCATACATAGATCACGATTTTGGCCAAATGACTCGATTAGCGAGTTTAGCACTGTTTACAAGGCACACCGTAACGGTCCCTGGAGTTGGGGAGTTACAGCTGTAGCGCTACTCTGTTCCTCCAGAATCCCGTTTTGAGTGTTTTTAAGGGTTTTTGGCTCGGGGTTTCAATCCTTAAGGCCCGGGATCGAATTTACTCATCGTGTGGGCATGTTTCAAGGTCCCGAGAGTGGGGTTTAGGTTAAGACCCTTTCATTGTGGATTTTCATTAATGGAGGTTATAATTGGTTGTGATTAGGTAACTGCTAAGGAATCAAAAGGTTGATCGTTCTCAGGAGTCATTCTTATTATATTTCTCCCTCGAACCCGAGGTAAGAAAACTACACCCTGTGTATATGACATGGATGATTATTGTTGAGGCATGTTGGTTGATAAATGTGGACATTGATTGCATATTAAATGATATTGTTTACTTGTGTATGACACTGATTAGTCAGGGACGACACTGGTCGCGTATCACTGACCTAAGAGTCAAAAATGGCATAAGCGTCCTGAACGCAGGGCCGAATGAAGATTAGATCTAATCGATATCAGCGTTGAATGACTCTAAGGAATTAATGCTAGACCGACCCTAAGGTCGATGAAACTTATAAGCACTTGGCGAGTCTAGGACTAGTTACTCAGAGCCAGGGCCTAAGGCCTATGTGACTACTTTTCACATGGCTAGGGAACGGTGTTCCATGGTTATGACTATATGGTCATAAGGTAGGTTATGTTGATGACTAGTCATCATGCACCTAACCAGTTTAATCTAGTGAAATGATCACTTATCTCTAAATCCCCGGTGACCCTATCGTCACATGGCTATTGGGAACTGAACCCACCTTAGTGACTTTTCCAATTGTCACTCTTCTGTTTTGGACTGAAAGTCCTTAATGATTATTATGATCATTGTTGATATTATATCATGTTATATTGTGTTTTCTTGCTGGGCATTGGCTCATGGGTGCTATGTGGTGCAGGTAAAGGGAAAGAAAAGCTCACCCAGCCCTGAGTGGAAAGCTTAGGTGGTGATGTGTACATATGCGTCCGCTTGACCACCACGGCTAAGGAGTTCTCAGAGGAACTAGGGGGCTTACCCTGTTTTTGCCGCTTAGGTCGGCGAGTTTGTAAATTTGAAACAGTAATGAACATTTTGAGTTGTAAATAACTTGTAAATGTTTTTATGGGCCCATGAACAGTTTTATGTACTAAATAAAAGATATCATTTCCTTTTGATTGTTTTTCCACCTTAGCCTGTTAATAACACCTAGAAGCACGTTTTTAACCAAAGGACTCGGGTAGCAAGTCAAATTTCCGGTTCACCGTAACTATTCTGGGGTAACCAAGGCGTTACAACTTGGTATCAGAGCGTGCCAAGGTTAGGGTTCCTGTAGACTGGCTGGGCATGTACACACATCACTGAAGTCAAGCTCGACTCATGGTTTGGTAACTATTTACGTAGTTATATGTATAAGTGCTTAAATATAGTATATATGCTTTACCTGTATGCATGAGACACCATGTTAAACCTATGCCCTGAAATATTATATCCTCAGAAAATGTGTGTTAATTAGTAATGAGATTGCTGGAACATACTTATCAGTAGTGTTGTTTGTGAACTATTATGTGATACATGCTAAGTGCTAAATGCTATAAACATGTATCTGCTTGTATAATTGTATTACTATGGAATATGATAATTGTCTGCTTGTTCTTGGACCATAAGGCGGTAAGAGGTTTAGTTATTACTACATGACTGGCCGTATTGATCGTTGTTTCAGCAAGGTATCAGTAATAAGAATGAATCCAGGGCAAACAGATACGTCAGCTGGCCAGAGTGATCAAAGCCAAAATAATAATAGTCAGGGTCAGGAGAATGACCAGTCATAGATTCCACAGCCAGCTCTTGTAAACTGGATGCAGATAGTTAGTAATCTGCAGGCAATAGTGTTAAGACAGGGAGAAGAGCTTCGTCTCCTAAGGCAGCAGCAAGTGCCTGCAGTGGCCAGTGTATCAGAGGCACCCCCTGTGTCGGTGCCAGCAGCAGAGCATCTGCCTGAGGTTGGAAATAAATGGGAGCATCTTTATGAAAGGTTCAGGAAGCAGCAACCTCCAGTATTTGAGGGCAGTGCAGATCCTGCCAAGGCAGAGCAATGAATGAGTATGATTACCACTATCATTGATTTCATGAGGGTATTTGGTAATGAGAGGGTGGCATGTGCCGCTTATATGTTTCGGGAGGATGCCCGAATTTGGTGGGAGGTGATTACCCAGACCAAGAATGTAAATGCTCTGAGTTGGGAAGAGTTTCAAGCTCTATTTAATGAGAAATATTATAATGATGCCATCAGGGCGGCTAAAGCTGAGGAGTTCATTAGGCTACTTCAGGGAAATTTGTCAGTCACTGAGTATGCCTTACAGTTTGATCGTTTGGTGAAGTTTGCCACGGAGCTGGTGCCCACTGATGGGACCAGGAGAGAGAGAGATTTTTGCAGAGCCTAGAGCCCAGATTAGCCCGTGATGTGCGTATTACCACTGTGGATGGGGTTACTACCTATGCACAGGTGGTTGAGAAGGCACTCATAGCAGAGAGTGCAGAGAACAAGATCTGGTGAGACAGTGCAGCTAGAAAGGAGTTCAGGAGGACAAGTCCTCCATTTGTGGGTTCTGGTAGGGGTGCAGGCCCCAATGAGCAGAAGAGGAAGGTTTCTGCCATCTTCCCAGTTTCAGGTTCTGACAAGAGGCCCTGTGGTATTTCTATGGGTCATCCAGGTGGTAATGAAGCCTGGAAGACTCGTCCTGAATGCCCTAGATGCAAAAGGCGTCATTTGGGAGAGTGTAGGGCAAGAGCTTGCTTCTCTTGTGGAGCAGTGGGTCATCTTAAAAAGGATTGCCCTAAGGCAAGAAAAGAAGAACCCAGAAAAGCGGACAGCTCGGCCCCAGCTCGAGTGTTCGCATTGACTCAAGTTATAGCTGAGGCTTCTCCCTCAGTTGTTACAGGTCAGCTTCTTAGTGCTGGAACCCCTTATAATGTATTGATTGATTCTGGTGCTACACACTCTTTTGTTGTTTGTAGTATTATTGATAGACTGTGTAGACCCTGTGATTTTTATGCTGTGGGGTTTGGAACTTTGTTACCCACTGGAGAGTTAGTGGTATCCAGGAGATGGGTCAGATCTTTGCCAGTGACAGTGGAGAGCAGAGAGTTGTCAGTGGACTTGATAGAGTTGGTTATGACTGACTTCGATAAGATATTGGGTATGGATTGGTTGGCAAAGTATGGGGCAACCATTGATTGCAGAAGGAAGATGGTCACCATTGAGCCTGAAAGTGAGGATCATTTTGTGTTTATTGGTACTGTGCATGGACCTCGCATATCTATGATTTCTATATTAAGGGCTAGGGATCTTTTACAAGGAGGTTGTCATCCACTGCTCTGCCCGCAGTGGGTCTGGTCCACCCTAAAAGGTGGGAGGATGCTGCTTTCTGAATCTTTCATACAGAGGTTCCCACCTGTTCTCAACCACAGGTTGAACCGACACTGGCGCTGCACCCTGCTGAATTGGCAACCCAGTGACCTGTGGAGGGGCCTGCTGCCTCAACTGACGTAGTTCTTCCTCCGTTCTCTGCAATCTCGCTTCCATTTCAGCAAACATTTGTTGCCAATTCTGTGGGGCAGGTGGAGGGTCCTGACCCTGATTTTCATCCTCGGCCTGATTGCCGCGGAGTCTAGATGATTGCCGAGGCATCACAACTATATGCCTGCAATCAATGACGCTGCTCATCAGGCATGATAAAAAAGTCCAATACCACCTCCCAAACACAATAGCCAGCCATGAACAACAATCTAGATAACATACAAATAGCACATAGCACACATCGGGCCATGCCCTGGCGTCATGCATATGTTAACTCATTCATCATGCTCTATATGAAATAAGCAGGCAAACAGGGCATTCAAACATATATTCAAGCATATTATTCAACCATACCAACCAACCCTGAGTCGAGCTTGTCACTGACTGCGAGCGTACATGTTCGGTCAATCTCCATAACCAATAAACCTTGGCTCGCTCTGATACCAAGTTGTAATGCCCTACTTCCTTAGAGCCGTTACTAAGTGAGTTTAAAATGTGCTTCTAACTCGCTAATCGAGGTTTTAAGGTAAACGTGTAATTAAATCATAAACAGTGACATAAATTTTGAAAATAATCTCATTTACTGAAGGTCGTAAAACATTTAACATTTGGGATCCCAAAATACTGTTTACAAATATTTACAACTCAAAATATACTCAAGGTCGGCTAAATGACAAAATAGGGTTCTTTACAAACAACTTCCAAAAATACCCCTAGCCGTGGCAGCCAAGAAGACCAGACATGTACGTGTCATGTCATGCTCTCCATACTCACGGTCGGTTCACCTTCTCCTTGCCCTTACCTGCACCACAGAGCACCCATGAGCCGAAGCCCAGCAAGAAAACTCCACATAAACATTTAACATATACATATGAACCTCCTAGCATTTAACCAGTTTGTCATTAAGCTAACACATACGGCCATGCCATCTCAGGCGCTTCACCAGGCCCTGAGTTGCGGTCTACACCGTAAGGATATCCCAGGTATCCCCTAGGGTCCTACCCTGGCAACTCACACTCCACGTGCTAAACGTTGCTCCCGGCCCCTTGCCGTTCTCGACCTTTACCGTTCCCGGCTGTAATGCCCCGGATTCCCTATTATGGTTAATGGCTGGATTAGTAGGCCGGGAGGGCCATAATTGTTTAATTATGCCATTTAATGTGTTTATGCATGTTTATGAGAATTATATTATAATATAATGTTAATTGTATGCATGTTGGTGATATATGTTGAGACCACATTATGATGTGGGTTCGTTCGAGCTATTCGACATGAGACGATCGTAGAATATTGAGTAGCGGTTTAGTCATAACGGGATTAGGTTCGAGGCTCGGGGTGAGTCTCGGGATGTTTTAATGATTAGAATGTTGCCGGGAGTAAAAAGGGTAACGGGATATGAATTATTGGTGTTTGGGAATTTTGAGAATGGCGGGAATTGGAGAGCGTTAATTATGATTAACGAAATAGATGGAAGATGACAATTTTACCCTTGGGGAGACATTAGAAGCTTTTGATGACCTAGGGGTATTAAGGTCATTTTGCTTGGGTTATATATATGTTTCAAGTGGCTGTAGAAAGTTATAGAACAAAAACAGAGCAGCTTCTTCACCATCCCGTATACCCATTTCTCTCTATCTTTCTTTGAGGTTTTTGGTCCCAAGTTGAGGTGGCAAGTTAGGAAATCAAAGCTTGGAGGTTGTGGACTTGGTTCATCATCTTAAGAGGATTCAAAACCAGTTGGAGGTAAGGAATTGTCTTCGAATTTCAGGTGTACTCTGTTTTTTTTCTTATAGATTTCAGCTCTAGAACTTGATGTGGAAGGTTGGAATCAAGGGGAGTTTTTGGTGTGTGTGTGATTGGGTTTTGGTGAGGAGGTGATGTAGGTAAGGTTTAGGGGTTGAATTGGATGTTTTGGTAAGGTTTGGGATGTGTTTGGAAGGTTGGTTTCAAGAGGAATCGCAAGAATGGAGTTTTAGTGCAGCTGCTGGTCTGAAGCAGGCGCCCCAGCGCTACTCAGGACAAAGAGCAGCCCTCTCTTTTTCTGGGACAGCGCCCCAGCGCTGGTGGGTGGCGCCTAGGCGCTAGGCCAGTTTCAGGAGGAGTTGATTTTAGGGTTCGGGATGGTTTTCAAGGCTCGGGGGTTGGTTCCTTTGCTTCTTTTGAATAGGTTGAGAGTCCCGAGAGTGGGGGATTGGTCCCGGGAGTGTGGTTTAGTTTGTAAACCATCCATTGATTTATTCTATTAATGGTTTCTAATTGGTTATGATTAGGTAACCGCTAAGGAGTCTAAAGGTTGATCGTTCTCAGAGGTCGTTATTTTAATCATTCTCACTCGAACCAGAGGTAAGAAAACAGTGTATGAATACAGTTGCACCCTGTATAGGTATCTGACATGCATGGTTTGATATTGAGGCGTGTTGGTTGATTTACGTGGACATGGATTGCATGTTAAATGCTAGTAAACGCTGATTACCTGTTTGGGACACTGACTAGTCAGGGACCGACTCTAAAGTTGATGATCACGCATTGAATGGCTCTATGGCATTAATGCGGGACCGACCCTAAGGTCGAAGAACTTATAAGCGCTTGCTTGGTCTACGACCAGATGACTATAGCCAAGGTATATGACCCCGGTGACCGTTTGTCACATGGCTAGGGGACGTTGTCCATAGTTCGACTCTAGAGTCGTGAGGAGGGTTATGTTGGTGACCAATCACCATGCAACTGTCCTGAACAAGCTTATGAAAGAAAACACTTATCAATTAAGCCTTGGTGACCCTATCGTCACATGGCTAAAAAGAGCAATGCTCACTACCGTGACTTTTGGCTATTGTCACCTATTTGTTGGACTGACAGTCCTGAGTGGTTATTATGATCGTTGTTGATATTATATCATGCTTTATTGTGTTTTCTTGCTGGGCCTTGGCTCATGGGTGCTATGTGGTGCAGGTAAAGGGAAGGAAAAGCTTGGCCAACCCTGAGTGGAGAGCTTGGGTTATGTGATGTACATACAGGGCCGCTTGACCGCCACGGTCAAGGAGTTCTCAGAGGAACTAGGGGTTTACCCTATTTTTGCCGCTTAGGCCGGCGGAGATTGTATATTTGGAACTGTTGTAACTCTTTTGTATTATGAACATCTTGTAAACATTTTAAAAGGCTCATGAGCAGTTTGTTTACTTAATGAAAATTACCCTTTCCTTTTTACTGGTTTTACACCTTAACCTGTTAATGACACCTAGATCACATTTTTTTAACCAAAGGACTCGGGTAGCGAGTCAAATTTCCGGTTCACCGTTCACCGTAACTGTTCTGGGGTAGCCAGGGCGTTACACCGGCCCTAGCCGATCATTCACATATATACATACACAACATAATCTAAACATAACTTAAACATAAACTACATGATCAATGGGCTACACCCAACACAAAATCGTATAGGGTCGTGCCCTGCAACTCAACTATGGGACCTCGCCCTGCTCTATGGGTACAGCAGTTCTCTTACCTGTGTCCCGAGCTTCTTGAGCACTGAACCCTCGAGTACGTCCCTCTAATCCGAGCCTCTCCGAGAACCTAATCACAACACATAAATAGCACCCCCATTACTAACTATTTCAAAAGCATTTCCCGAAACCAAACCCGAGCCCTCGGGTCCTCCCGGAACCCCACACAAAGTGGCGGAAGCGTCCCCCTAGCCCCCTGGGCAAAAGCCTAAAAACCACAATTTTCCCCTACCCAGAAATGGCCTAGCGCCGCGGCGCCACCCTATGAGGGCCACGGCGCCCAGAATGGCCCTCGTCCCCTGTTGTAGCCTAGCGCCGCGACGCCCCTTCGCAAACCCAGATTTTTGGGTTTTTCCCTAACATCTTCCCGAGCCAAAACACTCCAAAATCAATACCAAGGCATACCTAAGTCTCAAATTCAATCCAAAACCCCATATAAACTATCTAATATCTCAGAAACATCAACAACAAGCCTAAACACACAATCAAATCCCCAATTCACAAATTGGTTTAAAACTTTATAAAACTTAAACCCATAAACCAGAAACTTAAACCACAACAGCTAATACATATCAGAGATGCATTAAACCCTTACCTCAAGTAGAAATTCACCCCTGAGCCTTCTCCAAATCCAAATCCAAGCAGATCCCTCTTATTCCCAAACTGAACCTAGGCAAGCTTCATCCCCAAGAAGCCACCAAACAGCCACACATATCAGCTCTTAACCTTAATATTTCTCTGTAGAATTCAATCAAGATACTGAATAAAACTTACCTTTGAGCCTGGGTCAATCTCCCAATTCCTAGCCTTGAATCCCTTGAACTCTAACCTAGGATCCTTCAAAACCAGTCACCTTTGAGAGGGAGAAAGAAAGCATCGATAGAGAGAGGGCAGAGAGATTAGGTTCCCTTTTTGTTCTTTTGTCTTCTTTTGCTAGCTGATTCTAGAGTCCCAGCCCCCAAATTGAGCATATCCATCTGCCTAAAATGACCTCAATACCCTTTAAGCTAACTTAAGTTCTCAAACCTTTCCAAGGGAAATTTTGTCTTTTGACACACCCTGCTAAATCCTCAAGTGTACCCTGAAATCCCCATTTAATCACGACATGTCTAAACTATTGCTATTGCTAATCGCTATTCAATAATTCCCTATCACCTAATAATATTCCCAAAATACCCCTAGGCTCCTCCCGAGCCAGGTATTTGACCCCGTTGTTACTTTCTAGTTAAACAGCTCCCTAGGACCGTCTCGGAACATGCATCACAAATAATTCACAATTATATCAACAATATTACATATATTACATTTATGCCATCAACGGGCTAAAATTACCAAATTTCCCCTAACAATCAAACGGGGCCCACATGCATATTTAATCACATATTCATTAAATTCACATAAATTAACACAGTATAACAATTATTGCCCTCCAGGCACACTAATCAAGGCTCCAAGCCTTATTAGCGAATTTGGGTCGCTACATTGGTCTTTTCACCCCTAGGATAGATACAAGCCATTGAAGGCTGTATAAAGAAGAGGAAAACAGAGTATAGACTGAAGCTTCTCCCGTACCTTTTCTCCTTCTGTTTTCTGTGTGATTTTTTAGCCCAATTTGAGGATTCAAACTTAGGGAGTAAGTCTTAAGAGCTTGGGAGTGTGTTCCACCATTGAAGAGCATCATAATCTAAGCTTGAGGTAAGTTTCTAGCCATTAAATTCCCTGGTTTACTCTGTTTTAGTTCTGGTTTTCAGTTGGGATTTCTAGGTTGGATGATTGGATTTGTTGGGAGTTTTGGCTAAGGTTCTTGTGGTTTTGATGCTTGGGGTATGTGAGGATGGTTTTTGGGTTCATTTGGCACCAAAAATAAGGTTTGAAAGCATTGGAATTAGGTTGGAATTAAAGGAGTCGAAGAAGGAGGTTTCAGGGGAGATCTGTTCTGGGGATAGCGCTACAGCGCCCATCAGAGGGCGCTATAGCGCTACACAGGATGATTGTTGGGTGGTTGGGGGTTCTGAGTATAGCGTGTTGGTGCTAGGGAGCAGCGCTGCTTTGTTCCTCCCGAATCCCGTTTTGAGTGTTTTTAAGGGTTTTTAGCTCGGGGTTTCAATCCTTAAGGCCCGGGATCGAATCTACTCACCGTGTGGGCATGCTTCGAGGTCCCGAGAGTAGGGTTTAGGCTAAGCCCCTTTCATTGTTGATTTTCATTAATGGAGGTTATAATTGGTTGTGAATAGTTAACCACTAAGGAACCAAAAGGTTGATCGTTCTCAGGAGTCATTCTTATTATATTTCTCGCTTGTAATGACCCACTAATCTAGACTAATTGGACCATTATCGAAACTATACATAAAACTTACATTTTTACAAAAATACCATAATTTATTGAGTAACTTAAAAATAAGAGTTATTTTCAAATAAACAGAATACTAAGAAGGATTTTGGGATCCCATTGTCTTTAAAACAAAACAAGATTTAAAATAAAAGACATTACATAATAATGCGGAAAATACACATAAAAACCATAAAAACATAAAAGGAGACTATATCCTCGAATCGAATAACGCTCGGCCCCTTGACTCCATTCATCATCGATACACATTCTCCAAGCGTCACGAATCTTTCCGCCTCTAAACTTATTTTCCTGCACATAAACAGAAAGGAGTGAGCCTAATGTCCAGTAAGGAAAATCTAACACAAAGTCACATACATAATTTCATAAGAAAACATAAAGACTTAACATAATACATATAACATACACTTATTATATTGGCCATTATTACTTGGGGTCCCATAGACTAAACAAGCATATGCCCATGGGATTAGTGGGGTCCTACTAGCTAAGTAGGTCATATGCGCATAACCCATTTGGGGTCTTGTTAGTCATATGGGTCATATGCCCAAGCCTACAAACATACACATATACATATCATAACACTTTTAATAACATAAAACATATAGATAACATAATCACATAACATGTTGATTCTAGCCTATTTCCTTACCAAAGTTACCGAGATTATGGACTGAGTTGGGATTGTTGGAACACTCCTAAAACCATAAAAAAAGAGTAAGTCTAAAGAAAGGAGATGAAATGAAAGAGATGGAAAGACTAAACCATAGAAAACATACTTACCAACTTATATGCTTAAAAGCTTGGATTCCCTAACCAAAATAAGAATAAGGTTAGGGGACTGAGTAGAAGGTTTTGAGAAAGGAAATAACATAAAAATACATAAAAGAACTAGAGTTTTGGGTTTACCTCAAAGATTGCAAGATCAATCTAACATCCACCGAAATACTATAGCACTCACTTACTTCCCAAAGTGTTTGATAAGCTTATGATGTTTAAGCTTATAGTTTTTCCCCAAACCAAGTGTTTACACTCTCACACTCACTTAACACTAGCAGCCTCTGAACTTAGAGCAAATGGTGAATAATGGCTGGGTACTAGGTCCTATTTATAGAGTTTGGGAATGAAAATATCTTGATTTTACTTGAATAAAAATAATGGCTTTTTAGGTGAAAATCATTTGAATAATCGTTCAGCAGAGGCTGAAGACTCGTTCAGAAGATGCTGGACTGTTGAAGGAGTTTGAATGGCTGAAGGGAAAAGAATTCAAATGTATTTGAATTCATGCTGGTGGAGGCGATATATCGCCCCCTATAGGCGATATATCGCCTGGACCTTTGTTCCCGAGGCGACCGTGCATCGATTCGTGTTTTCCGTATCTACGTGCTGCGATATATCGCCCCCTATAGCTGCGATATATCGGCATACGCTGAATATTTAAACACGAATTTACACATTTTTAGCTGAGTTTGAATGGAGTGAACAGCCTTGACTAAGCCCTCAACGTGCTCAAAGCTGCTGACTGACCCTATACATTCAAACTTTTACCCTTATTTAATTTAATCCTCAAAAATACTTAATCCTTAATTACCATTCAAAACATGTGCTTAAAATCCTATTGGTTGATGTCTAAACCTTATAATATAATAATATAATCCTTAATATCAGACACATTAATCAAACCTTAGGTTATACTTAATATTCTTAAACTATAGGTTAAACTTAGAAAATCTATAAGTACTACTATGAGTGTCCAAATAACTCCCGGTCTGAACCAAAAATCCAAAGTAACAATGATAACACTAAACATACTATAATACTACTAAACAATTAGCTAAGTAAAGTTCTTGGACTCTACATCGCTCAAACCAGAGGTAAGAAAACTGCACCCTGTGTATGTGTCATGCGTGATTGTTGATGAGGCATGTTGGTTGATAAATGTGGACATTGATTGCATATTAAATGCTTAACAGATCTTGCTCATTTGTGTATGGCTCTGACTCATTAGTCAGAATTGGCAAAGGTGTTAGTATCAACTGTGAAGTTGTGACTCATTAGTCAGGTTCGGCAGTGGTACTGGGCACTGGTCACACAGTGCTGACTCATAAGTCAAGAACGGCCTTAGCGTGTTCAGCGCAAGCCAATAAAGATTAGATCTAATCGACATCTGCATTGAATGACTCAAAAGAGCATTAATGCTGGACTAACCTCAAGTTCGATGAATACTATAAGCGCTTGTCTAGCCAAAGGCTAGTCACTTAGAGCCACAGTGACTATTTAGTCACATGGCTGTGGGTGTTGAGCCCGTGAGACTTACCCATAAGTCTCTCATCTGTTAAGCTAGTGGCTTACCCATCAATCACTCATCTGTTAAGTTAGAGACTTACCCATCAGTCTCTCATTTGTTTGGGCTAGTGACTTGCTTGTCAGTCACTTAGTATGGTTTACCAGAACCTCAAGTGTTAAGTCACTCATCTGTTTAGAGCTATAAGCTCTATGTGATTATAATAATAATCATTTGTTGATATTTATATGCATTACTGTGTTTTCTTGCTGGGCTTTGGCTCATGGGTACTATGTGGTGCTGGTAAAGGGAAAGAAAAGCTCACCCAGCCTTGAGTGGAGAGCTTAGGTGGTGATGTGTACATATGCGGCCGCTTGACCACCACGGCCAAGGAGTTCTCGGAAGAACTAGGGGGTTTACCCTATTTTTGCCGCTTAGGTTGGCAGGTTTGTAAATTTGAAACAGTAATGACCATTTTGAGTTGTAAATAACTTGTAAATGTCTTTATGGGCCCATGAACAATTTTATGTATTAAATAATATATATCCTTTCCTTTTGATTGGTTTTCCACCTTAGCCTGTTAATAACACTTAGATGCACGTTTTTAACCAAAGGACTCGGGTAGCGAGTCAAATTTCCGGTTCACCGTAACTATTCTGGGGTAACCAGGGTGTTACACTACCTATTCTCCTAAGTCGGCCTATTGCATCTCGTTCGGGAACCACCCGAACCTGAGGAGATCCGGGACAGTCCGGACTAGTTTTCTTTTCCTAACGTATTCTAATGCGCCCAGAGCCAATCTAAACGCAGGCAAGATTTAACAGCCTAAACAAAAAAATATGACGATATGGCAAACGCAAGAAAATAAAAGCAAAAGTCAGGAAAACTTACTGTAAAAGGCCGGTCGTGAAGAATGGTGGGTTTCCAGTGGCAGCGACGGTAAAATCATAGCTTTGAACAAGTGAAAGCGGTCCAAACGCTCGTCTAGGGGGCAGGCCGATGTTGTCTGCTCAGGCGAAGGTGTGTATATCGGGCGCGTTGGGAACAGGCGACAGCAAAGACGAAGGAGACGATGGAAAATGTCGTCGGCAAGCTCGGTCGTAAAAGATCCTTTAAGCGTTTTTCTTTTCTGAGAATGTAAAGATTTCAAATGAAAACCTGAGGTTATTTATAAGAACCAGAAGGTTTTTTTGATATAGCAGTTAGGCGCAATCCCCCCTATCAGACGGTCTTGGATCGTGCAGGGACATTAATGGACCTACTCGAGTATTGGATCACAGTACCCCCGAGGCATGATCTCGCCGCCCCGATCCAATGACCCAAAAAAAGAGCACCTCAAAGGCCGCCCCATCCAACGGTCCTCCTTGTCGCAGAGGTAATATTGGGAACACTCGTGCGGATGGGACGCTTCGTAAATCGAGCCGACACGCTAGCCCCCAGCACAGTAACCAATAGGGTGTTTGCTGACCTTTCAAGACCAAGTTCCATCAGTGCGCTAGTCGCAAGGGGGCACGTGCCCCCTTCGTAATGAGCCGGGGCTCTGGTAAACGAACTCGGATCCTGGTAAACGGTTCGAGCCCTTCGCATTCAACCCGGGGCATCGTAGCAGGTTTTAATTCTATGATTGTTCAGCACGCAGTGCCCCTCACTTGCGGACCCGTCGCCTTGGAAACGAACCGAGAAGTGGCGAAATGGTCCAGGAGGGAGACAAGCCTGCACCGCGCGATCCCAGATGAAGGCTTGGGGGGTAATTTTTATCCCCGTTTCTTTCTGGGTGTCCAGATCCACACTCTAAGCCAGTGGGCCACCTGATTTAGAGTTTAAGGCCCAGATTGAGCCCATTTGATGAGAGGAAAACAGATGTTGGCAGCCCAAGTCTAGGCAAGGCCCAAAGGGTGTCCGGGAGTGCAAACGGGACCACCGCGGGGGCAGGTGGTATGAACCCGGGACCGCTCCCCCCAACATCCCTCGAGGCGCGGCAGAGAAGGTCGCGGCTCCCAAAACCAAGATGGGAGCCGGGATCGCTGTGGACAGACCCGAATCTTGGTAAATGGTCCGGGACCTTGGTGAACGAAGGGGGACGTTGGTAAATGAACCCGGGTTGGTTGTCTGAGTTTGGCGGGATAAAGTGTCCAGGAAACTGACATCGTCCCATGAAGCGTGGGGGTTGTCCCCACGCTTAACCTGCAGAAGAGGCTACCTCGGGATTGTTCGCCATTGGTTCAGACCTGCGCCACCACTACTCTGACCGATCTTGTCCCCTAAATCTTCCTCGTAACCCAGAATACCCAGACCGAAACTTCAGTTTGTTGCATGTCTTAGAATAAGATATTGTTTGGTTTGGCCCAATGGGCTTTGATTAGTGTACGTTTCATATTTTAATCATTTGTATTAGCCTCCCATCAGAGAAGCTAATGGTATTTATGCCCTTATTGGGCCCGTGTTAGCTCGGCCCAAGCCCAGTGCACTTCTGTGCCTATAAATATGAATAGTGGTACACTGGGGAGGAGATCCGAGATTTTGATTGTAAGCAGTTACTCTGCTCAAATTTGTAAAAAACTCCATTGTCAAAGGTTTTCTAAGTTCTAATACAACTGTCTCGTGGACTAAGGTTTATTAACGCCCCAACCACGTAAAAACCTTGTCTTTACTCCTCAAATCATTTCTTCTAAGCTCTCTAATATTCTATTATTAAAGTTTCTGAAAAACTCAATAAACAATGTGTATTAGATTTAATAATTATAATACTTAAAAATTGTATTTTAAATTAAACCGCTTATAATAAGATAACTCATCAAATAGTGTTATGGTGCCTTATAGTCACGGTTGGCCTAACATAGGTGAACTATAGGACCCCACTCCAAAAGAGTCCCATAACTATAAAACTAAGGTGAAAAAATAATATATTTAAATAATCACCTCTATCCAAAAGAGTCCTCAAAATATAAAACTAAAACGGAATAATGGCTTTGTTGGTTAAAATTTTTGTTTTTGATTTTTTTAAACACAAAAATAGAAATATTAATTTTATTTTTGTTTTTTATTTTTAAAAAATAAAAATATAATTGTTAAGTATTTTTGTTTTTTGTTTTTAAAAAGAAAAAATAATAAATGTGTTTGATATCTTTTATTTTTATATTTCATTTAACAATATAAAATGAGGTGTTGATTTGAAGAAGAGAAGAAAAAAAAATAAAAAAGTCGAAAACGGTTTAAAAAAATTCAAAAGTGAAAAAAATTCTATTTTCAAAATTTAATGAATTTTAGTTAAAAATTTTAAAAATAATAAATACAAATAGAGTTACAAAATACTAATTTTATATTTATTTGCCAAATTTTTAATTAATTAAATAATTAATTATTTTTTTAAGTGTTACCAAACAACATCAACAAAAAATTTTCCAAACACAACTAATATATTTAAATAATGGGAACATTTTAAAATTATGATTATTTTAAAAACTAATGTATAAAAATATGGCTTTACCAGATTACTGCCTTCCTAAAATTAAAGTTTTAAAAAAGTCACATTATATATGGCATTTTAAACAATTAATTTTTAACTTTTACAACTTAATTATACAAAAACTATAACTTATTTTGTTAACTTATACATTTATCTAAAAAAAGAATGCCATAAGAACATTCGCAAATTGAAATTCCCGTAAAAATAAATAAATGACAAAAAAATTTATATAAAATATAATTTCCACTAAAATAATTCTACTTTTTTTTAAAAAAAATCCTATACTTAAAAAAAAAATCTCAAATTTTTATTTTCTCTTAGTAGTATTGGCTGAGTCTAATGCCTTATAATAATAATAATAATAATAAGTATGACTATAAGGTACTTAATAAAATTATATTCTTAATTCAACATCTGAAAATGTGTCTGATATAGAAAGACAAAAATAATAAAATGATGTTTGAAAATAAGAACGTTGCAAGAGTTGGAACTTGGAAGGAAAAAAATATCCACCGGCCAACGGGTACGGGCCTCGTTCCATACCACAGACCCACACCGGTCCTCGTTTAAGTGTTATTATCATATACAAAACAAACACAAACACTTTTAATATAAAAACAAATGAAAGCAAAATTCGTCTACTCCTTTACCGTCCAACCATATCAAATTCATTAATTAGATCTCATATTCATGTCTCTGTCTCGGATTGGGACACCATCTTTGAAAAATTACTTTTAAATGATTAATTTCTAGAACCAATTCCACATTTTATTATCAGTTGGATGGAGATATTTTTAATAATTATTAAACAATCAAGAATGTCTGAATTCAAGTTTTTTTTTAAAGATTTGCATATTGATCAAATAAAAATACGAGTTCATCATTTTTCTACTTTATGTACCATGAACGATTTTTAATTCTGATAATAATTTTACTTGCGAAAAAGAAATATTTATTATTAGACAAAATATGACACCAATGATTCACTCCCGGGTAGTAGTCAGCAAAAAAGTAATTATAAGTTTTCCAATATTACTAAACTCTCTTCGAAACACTGTTATTGGTAACTTTAAAATAAAAAATTCTCTAAAATAATGAGAGAAATATGTTAAAATAGATAGGTCTTCATCAAATGTTTTATATCCCATCTATATTTTATAAATTCTCTTCTTTATTTAAATAAATAAATAATATTTAAATAATATAGAAAACAAATATAAAGAAGCTGAGATGTACGGTGTAATATGAAAATTTAATGTAAAATAAAAAAAAAATTAAGATTTTGGTGATGTATTTTAAAAGATTAAGTAGAGACTCTATTGGGAGTGCTCTTAGGCCTAATTAACATTCCAAACGCTTAAGATTTTTCCTCCAAGCTATTTATGATTTTTGTTCCCCGAACTATGACATATACAATATCGTGGCCCCTGATTTTTTCGCGCCATTAAAAATTTCTCCCGAATTATTCACAATATTGTAAAGTGGGACTTCCGTCAAATTTTTTCCAATGTGGCTAACGACATGCTTACGTGTAATGCCCCAACTCCAGGGACCGTTACAGTGTGCCTTATAAACAGTGCTAAACTCGCTAATCGAGTCATTTGGCCAAAATTGTGTAACAAAGTATGATTAGTGGTTTAGGGATTAAAAATTTTGGTTAAGATGTAACGTTTTATTAGAACGTTTATTATATACATTGGGATCCAAAAAATATAATTTAAAGGTCTATTACAAGAAAATATTTACAACCAGTCGATCTAGGCGGCAAAACAGGGTTTAACCCTAGTTCCTCTTCAAACCTCGACCGTGGTGGTCGAACAGCTGCATATGTACATATCATCACCTAAGCTCTTCAACTCAATGATGGTCCAGCTTTCTTTTTCCTTTACCTGCACCACATAGCACCTGTGAGCCGAAGCCCAGCAAGAAAACTCAATATGCTCATGAACAGTTATAACATGTCATCATATCATAAGGCACACGCCTAACAGATACAACCCTATTTAAGCACGCAAATGAGTTCACGTAATGTTGAGTATAACACATCAACCAATGATCATAATAATCATCCAGGGCTTTTAGGCCAATATAGAAGAGTGACAGTGGTACAGTCACTAAGGTGGGTTCCGTTCCCAATAGCCATGCGACGTTAGGGTCACCGGGGCTTATAGATAAGTGATCCTTTCACTAGCTTAGATAGGATAGGTGCATGATGACTAGTCACCAACATAACCTTCCTCATGACCATAGAGTCATAACCCTGGAACATCGTTCCCTAGCCATGTGACAAACGGTCACCTGAGCCTTAGGCCCTGGCTCTGAGTAACTAGTCCTAGACTAGCCAAGCGCTTATAAGTTCATCGACCTTAGGGTCGGTCCAACGTTAATGCCTTAGAGCCATTCAACGCTGATATCGATTAAATCTAATCTTCATTCGGCCCTGCGTTCAGGATGCTTATGCCGGTTCTGACTCTTAGGTCAGTATCCCTGACTAGTCAGTACCATAAACAAGTAAGCAATGCCACCAAACATATATCACATATATCCAATATTCGAATACAGGGCATTCAACACGCTTACTCAACAATTACTAGCATAATTAGGACCATGCATAAACACAGAGACTCAAGCTCTGAACATTCTCATATTCAATAATCATAGCATGCCCTAATCACATGTTTCTCGTGCATCACATGCATCATATTTAACCACTTGATATGCCTCAACAATAATCATGCATACCACATTTAATAATCCAACATGCATCAAGAATAACCATGCATGTCATACATACACAGGGTGCAGTTTTCTTACCTCAGATTCGACCTATAATAAATAAAAGAACGACCCTTGAGAACGATAAACTTTTAGTCCTTTAGCGGTCACCTAGTCATAACCAAATACGTGACACCATCAATAAAATGATAATCAAGAATTCCCAAACCAAGAACTAGCCTCCGGGACATCAATCCCCACTAATCCGGGTAGTAGGAACGATCCCGAAGCCTAAAACCAAGTTCCCGGGGCCAAAACACTCAAACGTGCTCAACCCTGCTCAAGGGTTGCGGCCCTAGCACCTTGGGCTGCGGCCCCCAGCTGTAACGCCCCAACTCCAGGGACCATTACGGTGCACATTACAAACAATGCTGAACTCGCTAATCGAGTCATTTGGCCATAAACGTGTAACTAAGTATGATTAGCGGTTTAGGGATTAAAAATTTCGGTTAAGATATAACGTTTCACTAGAACGTTTACTGTATACATTGGGATCCCAAAAATATAATTTAAAGGTCTATTACAATAAAATATTTACAACCAGCCGATCTAAGCGGCAAAACATGGTTTAGCCTTGGTTCCTTTCCTTCAAACCTCAGCTGTGGTGGTCGAGCAGCTGCATATGTACACATCGTCTCCTAAGCTCTCCAACTCAAGGATGGTCCAACTTTCTTTTGCCTTTACTTGCACCACATAGCACCCGTGAGCCGAAGCCCAGCAAGAAAACTCAATATGCTCATGAACAGTCATATCATGATAACAAATCATATCTGGCATGCCTAGCAAACATAGCTTTATTCAAGCATGCAAATAAGTTCAAACAATGCTGGGGTATCCAGGATAAGAAATCCCGCCCTTTTGATTGGATGACTATCAAGTCAATCCTAATCAGATGAGTGTTTCGACACTTGAGGTTCTGGTAAACCATACTGAGTGACCAACAAGCAAGTCACTACGGGGCTCAGCACCCAAAGCTATGCATATGATGATCAAAATGATCATACAGAGCTTATAGCTCTGAACAGATGAGTGAATATCACTTTGAGGTTCTGTTAATCATACTGAGTGACTGACAAGCAAGTCACTATAGGGCTCGATGCCCATGGCCATGTAACAAAACCGTTACCTAGGCTTTCCTGCAATGGGTCTAACCAGATGAGTGACTGATGGGTAGTCACTAGCTTAAACAGATGAGTGACTGATGGGTAAGTCACACAAGCGCTTTTAGTTTTCATCGAACTTGAGGTCGGTCCGGCATTAACACTCTTGTTGAGTCATTTAATGCAGTTTTCGATTAGATCTAATCTTTATTGGCTTGCGTTGAACACGCTAAGGCCATCCTGACTTATGAGTCAGCACTGTGTGACCAATGCCCAGTACCACTGTCGAACCTGACTAATGAGTCACAACTTCACAGTTGATACTGACACCTTTGCCAATTCTAACTAATGACTCAGTACCATGCACAAATAAGTAATGCTACCAAACATATGTCATATGTCGAATATTCAAACGTAGGGCATTCAACATGCTTACTTAACAGTTGCTAGCACAATTATGATCATGCACAAACACAGAGACTCAAGCTCTGATCAATCTCACAATCAATATTCACGGCATGCCCTAATCACATGTTTCTCGTGCATCACATGCATCACACTTAATCATCTAGGATGCCTTAATAATAACCATATGCAAATGAGCAAGATTGCTAAGCATTCAATATGATATCAATGTTTACATTTAAACATCCAACATGCATCAAGAATAACCATGCATGTCACATATGGGGTGCAGTTTTCTTACCTTTGGTCCAAGCACGGGTTACCAATAAACGAGCCACAAGCACAATCCCGATTCCAAGCCTCTAGTGATAACCTAGTCACAACCACAAATGGTGATTCAATGAGTTCAAGTTCTAAAACCAATCCCGAAACCAAAACCTAGCCTCCAAGACAGCAAACCCCACCAATCCGGGTAGTAGGAATGATCCCGAGGCCTAAAACCAAGTTCCCGAGGTCAAAACACTCAAACGGGCTCAAAACCAACCTCTGCGGCCCTAGAACCTTGAGCCGCGGCCCCAGCCACTCCAGGAGCAAGGGCCGCGGTGCCCAGCAAGGGAAAAACTGCTCCACCTGCTTCTTCGAGCTAGGGTCGCAGCGCCCAAGAACAGGGTCGTGGCCCCCAACCTAGAGCCATCCCCAAACACGATTTCCAACATCCCAAAGCCTCCAAAATCATGCCTAAACATTACCAAATCATCAAATCAAAGTTCCCAAACATCCCCATGATCCAAAACCCATAAAACCCAAGCTTCAAATCTAACAAAAACTCATCAAAACACAAAGTCCAATTCAAGCTTAAATTTTTTTAAAAACTTGAATTACCTCCAATTGAGTTGTTTCCAACTAAATCATCCGGCTAAAAAGCTTCTAATCTTCCCTAGGATCGCTATGCCTCGATCCTCGCTTGAATCCAAGTCCTAGAACTCAAGTTATCTTCGAAAACACGATCGGGAGACGAAAAGGAAATTTTGAGGGAGAGAGAACGTACATAACGTTCTTTTATTCTTTTAAAAGGTTACTTCAAACTTAAGTAGCCTTAGCCAAATCCTAACGCTCGGGGTCCTGAAAATACTCCCGGGGGCAAAATAGTCAAAACCTCCAGAATTTCCCCTTGATCTTACTAACTCCCAATTTATCACCAAATATTTATTCCCATTACCCAATAACCCGGTAATGCTCTAAATACCCCTCGACTCACTCCGAGTCAAGAATAAATCCCGTTGTGTCTTTCCCACTAGCTTACCTCCTAGGATCGTCTTGTGCTGAGTAACCCTAGGATAACCAAACAATAATAAAGCACCACACACACATCACATATATGCCCGAAATGACCAAAATATGAAAATCACCCAATTACTCAAAAATGAGTTCACATGCATATTTAATATACCTAAACATGCATATTATCATTTAATAACACAATAAATCAATTATGCCCCTCTCGGCCTCCTAATCAAGGTCCTAAACCTTATTAGGAAATTTGGGGCATTACACCAGCTACTCCAGAAGCAAGGGTCGCGGCGCCCAGCAAGAGCAAAACTGCTCCACCTGCTTCTTCGAGCTAGGGCCACGGCGCCCAAGAACAGGGTCGCGGCCCCCAACCCAAAGCCATCCCCAAACACGATTTCCAACATCCCAAAGCCTCCAAAATCATGCCTAAACACTTCCAAATCATCAAATTAAACTTCCCAAGATTCCAAATGGTCCAAAACCATCAAAACCCAAGGCTCAATCGAACCAAAAACTCAACGATTCACAAAATCCAATTCAAAGCTTAGAAACTCTAAAAACTCAAAACTTAAACTTATATTACCTTCGATTGGGTTGTTTTCCGTTGAATAATTTGGTTAAGAAGCTTCTAATCTTTCCTAGGATCGTTATGCCTCGATCCTCGCTTGATTCTGACTCCTAAAACTCGAGATTTCTTCAAAAAGGCTTCGAATGGTAAAATGAGCTAACGAAGGAGAAAGGAAATATTTTCTAACGTACGTTCTATCTCACAAGCTATTTCAAGTTTAAGTAACCTCAAATAAAACCTAATGCTCGGAGTCCCGAAAACACCCCCGAGGACATTATAGTCAAAACTTCCAGAATTTCCTCCTTACCTCAAATACTCCCAATTTATCATCAAATAAACATTCTTATTACCCAATAATTGACCATGTTATGACAAAACCGCTAACTCGTAATATAAGATCGTCTCATGCCGAATAGCTCGAATATATCTCCATAATAATGAAATATCATTCACAAATTACAATATGCACCCAAATATACAAATATGCTCTCAACATGCCAAATTACCAAAATACCCTTATAATTATAAATGCACCTATATGCATGCATTTATCATCATATAATAATATAATTCACATTAACATGCATATAATCATTAAATATCATAATAAATTAATTATGGCCCTCCCGGCCTTTTAATCAAGGTCCTAAACCTTATTAAGAAATTCGGGGCATTACATTACGTGACTTTTTGCTTGCTGATATGTGTCCCTGCCACATCAATACCACATTTAATTTTGTAATATTTGATTTAATTTAAATTATTTTTAGTGTAATGATTTATTTTAAATTTATTCTTTCAATAATTTTTTTTTTAATATTTTTAAATTACACATGTGGCACTGATGTGGCAAAGACAAATCAACAAGCAAATAGTCACGTTAGCGTACTGTTAGCCATATTGGAAAAAATTAGACGGAAATCTCACTTTACAATACTGTGAATACTTCAGGGAAATTTTTAACAGCCCGAAAAAATCAAGGGACATAATAATGTATAAGTCATAGTTCGATGAGCAAAAATCCTAAATTGCCAAAAAAAATCCCACTTATTTTCTTTAAATTTTCAATATAAATTTGTGAAACTACTTCTAATATAACTCAATAAAAAAAATGCAACGAAAATCTCATTTTCATCATTTTTCCTGTCTTCATTTTTAGTTTTACTTAATCCTTTTTTTATACAAGAGTTCTCCTTATTCTTAGATGCCGTACAATTACGACATAATGTAATCACGAAATTCTTTGAATTATTAATAAAAAAGGGTCGCTATTGGAGGGACTCATATTTGAATGGTGACGATGTATATAATGTTATATATATTTAGTCTCCTCTTAGTCATGGCAGCACACAGAATCGATGTACTAAACCATTGTGTCCAAACAAGTGAACGGTAGGCCTAGTAGGACTAAAGTTAGAATATGGAAGAATGTGAACCACAATAATAATATTCACAAGACGTACTCATATTCCCATCCCAAACAATTTCCTTTGTCTCCGTTGAAATTCCGTATTTTATGATTACCAATTTATTAATTAATTAATTAAATATATAATAATTAAGTTGGTACTAAAATAAATATTCTGTAGCTAGAGACCAGAGTTTTGTAACTACATAACAAAAAACCAGAAAAGAACTAAAATGCAAAAAATAAAAACACACAATGTTTTTATACGTGGTATCAACAATTCTTGCAGATTGCTACTAGTCTACAGGGCCACGCCCAGAGATAAGATTCAATAATAAGATCTCAAAAATACAAAGTTTTTGACTTATGCATTAATAGACTCCCTCTTATTATATGTTGCAAGCTTGATGTATTCCACCTTGACAAATGAACCTTGCTTAACCTTCAAGAATACGAACTCCCTTTGATCTGCTTGAAGTATGCTTGCTTCCTCCCGAAGCAAGACTTGAACCACCTTCTCCCAAAGGCTTGAAGAACCTTCTCCCGAAGGTATGCACTTTGTTCTCCTCCTTTGTAGAACTGTTTGAAGACTCAAAACAATTACAAGGACACTGAAAAACAGAGGTAGAGTCGAACTCACTCACCTCTACAAAACAAAGACTCTCTTTTACAAATAAGAATGAAATACAGAAAGAGGTAACTAAAACCTAGCAGCCAATATGAGTATTTGTAGTCATTATACTCATATTGGGCAGCTAATACACGGTCTAAACCAACCTAAGCCCACAAGGAAACTTTCTTAAAATAATTATTCAATTTGACAGGATTTCCTGATTCTGTAGCTACAGAATCATGAGCTATATATGGTAACAATCCATCATTTGATGTAGGAATCAAGACTTCCATTTATAACTTGATCATGCAATAAAACTCGATTATATGGTGAGATACAATGAGGTAATCGGCTGGAAAAGACATGTCAAAATTTTTTGTTTTTATAATAATAAAGCCACACTATTTTGGCAAACTTTCCCAATAAAGAAAAGTTTGTCATCAATTATACCTTTATTATTTAAAACATATATCAACAATATATATTTATATACAGCCAAATATAATAAGAACATAAAAAATATTTTTGTCAAATTATATATGCCAAAAATGGAATTAACAATCTCCCCCTTTGACACTTTGATTGACAAAATATTTTGAAGAAAACAAACAATGATGAATCTGCAAAACAAAGTGCTAGAACAAAAAATGAGAGTATAAAAATACTCCCTCGCTTACTAACTCATATAAAAAAACATGATAACTTTTAAAACGGAAAAAGTTTAATGAAACCACAAACAAATAACTCCCCCTAAAAATAGGGCCTAGAGTTGTAACCAAAAAATAAATACTACTCCCCCTTTTTGTCTATCAAAGGAGTCAAAAGCCACAAAAGACAATAAAAAAATGACATTAAAGTTCAACATAAACACAAAAAACATTAAAAACATAAACATTCATTCAACCAGCCATCCTAGCCACTTTGAAAGTAATTCATGATGCGTCCATCTTCCTTAGAAGCTGCCTTGAATATTCTCCATCCTAGCCAAACGAGTATTGATTTTTGCCAGTTCTGCAGGTGCAGAAGTTAAAGCTGTGGCAGCAAGTGAAGCATCTGGTAGTGGGAGGCTCAATTGATTCATTGTCAAGAATCAATTCCGATTTCTTGGAAGACTTTCCCTGAGAGGGTTTTTCTGAGATTTTAAATGTCTGACCAACAATGGGAGGCTCAATTGATTCATTGTCAAGAATCAATTCCCTTTGAGTAGATAAGATCTTATAAATCAAATTGGGAAGCACAAGGTTAAGTTTGGGCTTTTTACCCTTTCTAAAAGATATAATTTGTTCCCAAATAAGATCAGCCAAATCAACTTGATGTAATGACCCAACTACTCTAGACTTTGGACCATTAACGAAAACTATCCATAGACATTAATCCTTAATAAAACTTACAAGTGAAATGATCATAACTTTATTAAAAATTTGTAAAAATAAATGTTAAACTTACATAAAATTTAAAGTAGGATATGGGATCCCATTGTTTTAAAATCAAAACATAACATAATTGTAATTAAATAAAGTGCGGAAAAATACACATAAAACCATAAGTAAAGAAACTTCATCCTCGAATCGAACTCTGGGCCCTTCGATTCCATTCCGCCTCAATACACATGCCCAAACTACCAAGAACCTTTCCCGCCATCAAAGTTATTTTCCTGCACATATAAACATAAAAGGAGTGAGCCTAATGCCCAGCAAGGAAAATCTAACACATAAACCATATACATAAATTTCATAATGTAACATAAAACATATCATAACACATATGTCACATACATACTATAATGACCATTATTACTTGGGGTCCCATAAACTAAACAAGTCATATGCCCATTAGATTAGTGGGGCTTGCTAGCTAAGCAAGTCATATGCCCATAATTTATTAGGGCTTGTTAGTTGTACGAGTCATATGCCCAAGTCTACAATTATACATATTATAGCATATTACATAACACATAATCATAAGATAACATTTATCATAACATATAAATCATATAACACATAAATCCTATCCTATTTTCCTTACCAATATACCGGGATGATGAGAACAAAGTCGGGATTTTGGAACACTCCTAAAAACCATTAATATAGAGGTGAGTATTCTAAAAGAAAGAGATGAATGAACTAAAAACCACTGAGAATATACTTACCGAGAAGAATCTTACGTTCAAGATCTTAGATGCCTAACTAAGAATAGAGAATACAAGTTAGGATTTGAGTAGAAAAACTATAAGAACAATACAAAAAGGAACTAGAATAAGGAATACCTTGAATGCTTCTATGACCGAACTATAACTCGAAACCGAAATACACTATAACTTTACTTCCCAAGTGTTTATTAAGCTTATAATGATTAAGCTTATAACCCCAATCCAATTGTTTATCACTCTATAGTCTCACTAGCACTTGGAAGGCTCTGATCAATGCTTGAAGAATGAATGAAAAGGCTTGGTGCTAGGTCCTATTTATAGAGTTCTAGGAATAAAAATCTTCTTTTTGGCTTTGAATAAAAATAATAAATTTAATTGAAAATATTTGAATATCCTTCAGCCAAAGGCTTAGGAATTGGTCAAATTGTTCAGAGAGATTTAAGGATTCAAATCTTGATTTTTAAAACAAAAATAATAAAAACAAATAGAATCCTAAATCTCCCTAAATCCGAACTTCTAACTCCCTAAATCTCGTAACTCTAAACTCACCTGCAGTAAAATCAACATATCTGAAGCTATAGAACTCCGATTTAGACTCTCTTTATACCGTTAGAAAGATAATTCAATTATCTACAACTTTTTAGAAATACTATTTTTCGAAATTCATAATATAACTGGGTCAAAAACAAGTCGGAAGTTACAGTACCCTAAAGTTACGAAAAATCTATTTAATTATCTAAATAACAACCTAATCCACAAATAAATAAAATTGTGATAAATGTCATGCTCCTAACAGATTCTAGTGAAGACTAAGTCTTATATTTCTCTTATTTTATCATTAAAATAATAATTCCTTAATAATCATGCATATGACACGTGTCATAATCGTATTGGCTCTATCTAAACCTTAGGTTATAATAATCATCATATTAATAACCAGCAACATTAATCAAACCTTATGTTATAATTAATATTCTTAAACTATAGGTTAAACTTATAAAATCCATAACTATTGCTAGGAGTTTCCACCTAAATCCCGGCTTGAACCAAAATCTACAGTAATAAATATACTATAACTACTACTATTACTATTACTACTACTATCTAACTAGCTAAGTAAAGTTCTTGGACTCTACAATTCTCCCCTACTAAAAAGAATTTCGTCCTCGAAATTTACTTACCAAATAATTCTGGATACCGGCCTTGCATGTCCTCCTCCAACTCCCACGTTGCCTCATGTTCAGAACTATTACTCCATAGGACTTTGACTATTGGAATACTCTTGGACCGTAACTGCTTCATCCCTCTATCCAGGATGCTAATCGGTCGTTCCTCGTAACTCAAGTCTTTCTGGAGTGCTATCGTATCGTACTTGAGGATGTGAGATGGGTCTGACACATATTTGCGTAGCATCGAGATGTGAAACACATTGTGACTATCTGCTAGTGCTGGCGATAGGGCTAGTCTATATGAAACTGCTCCCACTTTGTCCAATATCTAAAAAGGACCTATAAATCGGGGACTAAGTTTGCCTTTCTTCCCAAACCGCTTCACACCTTTCATAGGAGATATTCTTAAGAAAACTTGATCTCCGACTTTGAATTCCACATCACGCCGCTTGGCATCCGCATAACTTTTCTAACGACTTTAAGCAGCGAGCATACACTTTCTAATTAGGGCTACTACATCACGAGCTCCTCTAACAGCTTCAGTTCCAAGTAGTTGCCTTTCTCCTACCTCGTCATAATGGAACGACAATCGACATCTTCTTCCATAAAGCAACTCATAAGGTGCCATCCCGATCATTGACTGCTAGCTATTGTTGTAGGAGAATTCTATCAGCAGCAAATACTCACTCCAAGATCTCTATGTAAACACTGATCCTCTATCGAATACTATTTTCTTAGAGATTCTATGCAGTCATACTATTTCTTGGACTTAAACGTCTCCGTATTGATCTGCTGTGTACGAAGTCTTAACATACAGGAAATGAACTGACTTGGTTAATCTATCTATTACTATCCAAGCCGAATCATGTTGCTTACTTGTTCGTGGCAAACCCGTCACGAAATCTATGGCTATATCATTCCATTTTCATTTTGGAATGCTAAGTGGTTGCAATAAGCCTGCAGGCCACTGATGTTCTACTTTCACTTGCTGGCATACTAGACACTTAGACACAAATTCTGCTATGTCCTTCTTCATCCATGGCAACCAATACATTGCCTTGATGTTGTGTGCCATCTTGGTCGACCCTGGGTGAACTGAGTATGGGGTACTGTGCGCTTCTTCTAGAATCGTCATATTAATCCTTTGATCATTTGGCATGCATACCCGATTCTTATATCTCAATAATCCTTGACTTGATATTGAGAAATCTGTGGCCTTGCCTTCTCTGACTGCATCCATTTGTGTCGCTAGTGTGTCGTCATGCCCTTGCCCAATCCGTATATCTTCTAGTAGATTTGACTGGACATACAAATTAGCCAGCTTACCGACAACTATTTCTATTCCGGCACTGATCAGCTCCTGCTGTAGCGACTTTTCTATTCCTGCTAGCGCTGCTAAACTTCCATAACTCTTCCTACTTAGCGCATAGGCAACTACGTTTGCCTTTCCCGGGTGGTATATGATTTCACAGTCGTAATCCTTCACTAGCTCTAACCACCTGCGCTGCCTCATGTTGATCTCCTTCTGTGTGAAGAAGTACTTTAAACTTTTGTGGTCCGTATAAATCTCATACCGTTCTCCGTAAAGATAATGGCGCCAGATTTTCAACACAAAGACCACCGCTGCCAACTCCATATCATGCGTCGGATAGCGTTGCTTGTACTCCTTTAGCTACCATGAGGCGTAGACTATCACCTTATCATTCTGCATCAGCACGCAACCCAACCCTTGCTTCGATGCATCGCAGTAGACTACGAACTTATCATTGGGTGTCGGTACACAGAGTACTGGTGCTGAGCACAGTGTGTCCTTAAGCAACTGGAAGCTTTCTTCACATCTATCATTCCAGTTGAATCTTTGTTGTTTCCGGGTCAGGTTGGTGAGTGGAGTGGCTATCTTAGAAATACCCTCTACGAACCTCTTATAATAACCTGCTAATCCCAGAAATCTCCTTACTTCGGATGCATTCTTTGGTCTTGGCCAATCCTTCACGGCCTCTGCTTTAGATGGGTCTACAGCAATCCCGTCCTAGGATACTATGTGGCTGAGAAATGCTACTTGTGAAAGCCAAAATTCGCACTTCTTGAACTTGGCGTAAAGCTAATGCTCCTTCAGTTGTAAAAAGATTAATCTTAAATGTTTCTCGTTCTCGACTTTATCCTTTGAGTACACCAAGATGTCGTCGATGAAAACTACGATGAATTTATCCAAGTAGTCCTTAAAGACCCTATTAATTAAATCCATAAACACGGCTGGAGCGTTGGTAAGACCAAAAGACATAACTAGAAACTCATAATGTCCATAATGAGTTCTAAAAGACGTCTTGGGAATATCTTCTTCCCGTACGTTGAGCTGGTGATTCCCGGACTGTAGATCAATCTAAAAAAAATGGTTACCCCTCGGAGTTGATCAAAAAAGTCATCAATTCGGGGTAGCGGGTACTCATTCTTATTTGTCACCTTATTTAGCTCGCGATAATCTATACATATCTGCATGCTTCCATCCTTCTTCTTCACAAATAGTACTGGTGCTCCCCATAGCGAATGACTCGTTCTAATGAAACCCAAGTCTAAGAGTTCTTCTAACTACATCTTTAACTCCTTGAGTTCGGTAGCAGCCAGCCGGTATGGTGCCTTGGAAGTAGGCTCGGTGCCCAGTACTAATTCGATTGTGAAGTCCATTTCCTGCGTCAGCGACTATCCTGGCAAGTCGTCAGGAAATACCTCAAGAAATTCCCTTACAATATGTACATCTCCGACCTTTAGTGGTGTTCCCTAAACTACATCCATAACGCTAGCTAAGAATGCGTGACATCCTTTTTCTATCATCCTCTGAGCTTTGAAAGATGAAATAAGTGACGTATGTAGTCCTAAAAAATTTCCCATATAGCATCATTTCTGACCGTCAGGAGTCTCGAACATCACTTGCTTACGTCTACTATCGATGGTTACGCCATGCCTTGCTAGCCAGTCCATTCCAAATATCACATTGAAATCTTTAATCTCTAGTTCTATCAGGTCTCCTTCTAATTCTTACGTCCTCAACTTTGATCGGTACGCCTCGTACTATCCGTGATGATAGGACTATTTTACCTGAAGGCAACTATGTCACAAACCTAGTTCTACAAAGTTTGTCTAATTTATCTATCATTCCTAACGAGATATACAAGTATGTTGTTCCCGAATCAAACAATACTAGAACATATACTATCGAGGATTAGAATCTGACCTGTAACTGCTTGTTACTAGCATTGGCTCCTCCCTGGGTCAAGGCAAAGACTTTGGTCTAGAACCATCGTTTAATCCCTTTTCTCCTTCTGCTTGAGCTGTGGACATTCCGTCTTTCGATGACTTTCCTAACCACAGTTGAAGCATCCCTTGATGTTTGCATGACATTCCCCAAGATATTTCTTTTGGCCCTTAGAGCATTGAGGGTATTCTACATAACCTGACTTATTGCCTCCATTGTTTGTCTGTGCTCTTTTATCACCATTGGGATGCTTATCATCTGGATGCCTTCTCTTCTGACCATTACTATTACTATTGCTATGCTGACAGCTGTTGTTTTCTGACTATTTTGAGGTTGACCCTACTGTTTAGGCTCAGGCCTACTAGCCTTCTCCTTACTAACATTCGCCTGAAGCCTTTCTACTTCTATTGTCGTTTCTAGAACATTGACATAAGTAGTATTTCCCAGGTTTGCTAGCTTAACCCCTAATTCAATCTTTGGTCTAAGTCCTCTAACGAACTTGGTCACCCTCATAAAGTCAATTGGAACCAACTCTGATGCAAACTTGGCTAATATGTTGAACTGCCGAGCATATTCTACTACCATTAAGTTGCCCTGCTTCAAACTAGCGAACTCCTCGACCCTTGTAGCGATGATTGCCGAATTGTAATACTTCTTATGGAACAGCTCCACAAATCTTGTCCATGTCATGGTGGTGACATCGTTAGTCTGCTAAACTATGTCCCACCATATTCTAGCATCCTTCTTAAGCAGAGAAGAAACGCAGGATATGCGGTCTGCGTTGCCGAGATTCATATGCGCTAGGATCGGTTCTACATTTCTGAGCCATTCTTCTGCTTCAAAGGGGTATGTTGTCCCTTCAAAGTTTGGAGCGTGTTGCTTACGAAACTGCTCGTAGATTAGCTCCATGTGCTAAACTGGGTATGGCGCATAGTTCGCCATTGGCCATGCCCCATAAGGACCTACTTGATGGGGTACTTGAGCCATCTGTTGAGGCTGTGGTTGCGGCTGAGGTGGAGGCTGAGTCTGATATCGCTGTTGTTGTAGCAATTCCTCCACTTGCTGTCGTAGTCTTGCAATTTCTGCAGTGTTGTCAACCAACGGCGGCGGCGCTCTCTCTTTAGCAGCAACATTGGTTACATGCCTTCCCCTTCTACGAACTGGAAGGGCTTCATAAGTTCATCAGAGCAGCGTTGGAGGCGTTTCCGTTGGTGCGAGCAAATCTTTTGAGCGACATCCTCAACAAAAGTTGTAACAGTCGAGAACATGTTAGAATTTACCCTATTAGGCTCTAAGGCAAAACTTAATCTAAGCAAACATAAATCGGACCTATTAATTATGATTTTTTATGAAAAAAAAATTATGTAAGCCTTCTTTATAATTAGGGTGTGTTTCTAAACTTTAAAAAAAAAAAGCCATCTTTATGATTTACTAAGTCTGTTTCAAATCATCCTATATGACTTAATTCTCAGGCTCGAAACTCATCATTGTTCCAAAGTTAACCATATTGAGGGAGGGCTGGGATCAGTAAAATCGTTCCCACTACTATGGCCCCCTAAACTCTCAATATAGAACCCGGTCCATTGATTTGTATCCACCCTCACCGAACTTGGCCATTATTTATTAAATTTATTATTTATTAGGATTGTAAAAAAAATCAAACTCATACATGTCATTCAAAAATAACAATGATGATGTTATAATTAAAATTCTTAAACTATAGGTTAAACTTATAAAATCCATAACTATTGCTAGGAGTTTCTAACTAAATCCCGGCTTGAACCAAAATCCACAGTAATAAACATACTATAACTACTACTATTACTATTACTACTACTATCTAACTAGCTAAGTAAAGTTCTTGGACTCTACACTTGAGCACCAGTATTGATTTTGTATAATAGAAAGGCAAGATCATTAGATTCATTTACCAAATTGGAGGAAGGAAACCAATTCGACAAGGCAAACCTTTTAAGAACCGCATGTTGATAAGTGAGTTGAGAGATGTGCATAGCATCGGTGAGCTCGACATCCTTGTCTCCATTGAGATCAGGAAATACTTCATGACGATCAAACATGACATCAGATGGCTCTACCTCGATAGGTAATTGAAGAGCTTCAGCCACATCATTCACTGTAAAGGAATACCAGTAACCACACACATACACTTTGCCAAACATGAAGGAGTTTTCATCTAGGCACTCATCGGTGATGTTGGCATAGAATTCTTTCACAACTCGATCCACATAGCCAGTAAGACCAATCAAAGTGTCCATCCACTTCCTTTCTTTTAACAAACTAACAACTCCAAACGGCTTATGATCAAGCACATTATAATTCTTTTCAACGATAAAGTTTCTTGCCTCATAAAATTTCACATCTCTCTCATGATCATTATACCAATAATAATGTGAATGAGGTTTGAAGTTTTCAAAAGAGATACCAGATGATCTTTTCCTTTTTAGAAGAGGAGCCGACTTTGGAGGAGCCAAGGGACGTTTTCCTTTGCTTTTGTCTTGAGCAACAAGTTTCGAAACAACAACAATAGGTTCTATAACAGTAGGTTCCTCTTTTGATGCAACACTTTTAGAACCAGAATCTCCCAAAGATTGTTCTTTTTCTTGAAATTTTGCACTAGGATCAGATTCAGCCTCTGATTCTTGTTCCAAATTCCCAGTTTCTTCTTCTGAATCAGATTCTGAAGAAGATGCAGAAAGGGGGTGATTTTTGAAAATTTTCACCCGAGAAGAAGAACCAACTTCCTTAACTTTGGGAACACCATGGGGACGAAGCACCTCAGTTTGCTTCTGAGTGGAAGTCTGAGAACGTGTTCGAGAATTCACCATTGGCACAGGAACAATGGCCCTTTCAAAGATTGTTCTTGAGGAACCACCCTTTTGAGAAGAAGAAGACTTGGACAAAGATTTTTCAGATGAAAGAATTTCATCATGACCATTGAGACCAGGGGTGGTCGAGGCGATTGGAGAAGCTATCACAGGTGGGGAATTCGGAGTGAATGTCTTCTTTCTCGCCTGGGTTTTTGATTTCCCATAATTTTTTACAGGAGCAGGAACCTGCGGTGGAGCTACGGTCACTGGAGCAGGAGGAGCAGTCGGAGGAGAAGCTAGGATAGACAGGGAACCACGAACCGGCCTCTTCGAACCACCTCAGGCATTCTTGTTTTTTGCCATTGAAAAGCTTGAAACTTTGAAAACCCTCTAGAGAAACTCACACACGCAGAGAGAAAATTAAGAGAAAAAAAAAATTGAAGAGAGTGTAAGTGAGAGGATTAGATCGTGGGTTAGGGTAAATATAAAGAGAATGAATAGAAAGGGAAAGTGAGAAGTTATCTAAACCAGATTTCCAATTAATGTAATAACTCCCACAATATAAGAAAATAAAGAAAATATTTCCTTACCTTTGACTTACCCAAAAAGGAATAAAAAAAAAGAAACAAACATTATAATTTTGTAATTAAATCAATAGTTTCCAAAAATAGTTTCCAACCGAAAAATAATGCCCCCCCATTTTTAATGATTTTTTCACTTTATGCATTTTTTTATTAAAAAAAATGAAAAAGACAGAAATAAAGACAAAACACCAATAAACACAAGACAAACAACCAACACTTTAGAGAATATTTTTTTTTGTCTATTAATAGAATTAAAACAAGACAAAGAAACAAATATTTTTAGTTAAGCTTAACATGAAAATCGGTCACAAATTATTATTTTTTTTAAAAAAAATAAATCAAACCTTGATATTTTTGCCAACAATATGAAACACTATGTCTGTTTTGCCTTTGTTCCTGATGAAAAAATCAAACTCGAAAGAATGCACATATATTATTTTACCAAGCTAATTTCTTATTGCAATAAGACCATACAAGTTACGTAGGAAAGGAATGTACTCAGTCACCAAAAATATTTTAAGAAATTCAATCAGTATGTAACAGCTTTTTAAAACCATTTTTTTTTAATTCAGTTGTTTTTTCTTCTAAAAAATGTGTCAAGTATTTGTGTGTGAAAGTGTAAGCAGGGAACATTACCCAATTTTTCAAATAGTCTTTTTCTGAATATTTATAACCAAAGGAGACGCTATTACACTACCTCAATGGTAGCCATTTTCAATGGTATTGTAACCTCTACATAACTCTTAATTACATAGTATCAACTTACTCAGTGACAGCTTTCACACAGTGAGATAGGTAGCTCTATTCTTCCAATGGAGCTTGAACACAATTTTTTTTTAAAAAAAAATGGTAGCACACACATAACACTGATTGAATAACCAAAATATTTCTAGGAGGAGTGAAAATCTTTTCCTGAACTAAACCTGTATGATAACATTGCACCAAAAAATTAGCACTAAAAATAATAATAAGAAATTCTCTTGAGTTTGAAACTTTCTTCTAGAACCAAAACAAAAACAGCAACATTATGTACATCAAGTCAAAGCAAACTATCAAGAACCATAAAGAACACAAAATTAAATGGTACAAACCCCTAAGGAATTCCTTAGAGAAATAAAGCGGACCGAATCAAGAGCTTTGTAAAAAAATCTGCTATTTGTTTGCTTGTTTCAACATATTTTAAGACAAGAATTTTATTTTCTACAAGCTCTCTAATAAAGTGATGACAAATGTCTATGTGCATAGTGCGAAAGTGTTGACCATGATTTTTTGAAATATTTATAGCACTAGTGTTATCACAGAAGATGGTTAAAGTTTTCAAATCAAACCCATAATCTTCCATCATTTGTTTCATCCATAACAATTGGGTACAACAGCTACCCGCAGCAATGTATTCACCCTCTTCAGTTGACAGAGAGATACAATTTTGCTTCTTACTGTGCCATGAAACGAGATTGTTTCCAAGAAAGAAACATCCACCACTAGTGCTATTTCTATCATCTGCATTTCCTGCCCAATCAGCATCACTAAAGCACACCAAATTAGAGTTAGTGTCTTTCGAAAACCAAATCCCAAAATCAACAGTGCTATTGACATAGCGAATGATTATTTTCACATCAGAAATATGAGATTCCATGGGATTTCCCTAATATCGAGCACAAACACCATTACTGTAAGATATATCAGGACGTCTAGCAGTAAGATAAAGTAAACAACAAATCATGCTTCGGTACAAAGTAGGATCTACCTTCACTCCTTGTTCATCTTTGGATAATTTCAAAGTTGTGCTCATAGGAGTATTAATATGTTTGGCGTTTTCAAGCCCAAACTTCTTCACCAAGTTTTTTGCATACTTACTTTGTAAAACAAATGTGTCATCATTAGATTGTTTCACCTGAAGACCCAAAAAATAGGTGAGTTCACCTACCATGCTCATTTCAAATTCTTGTTGCATTTGTTGGACAATAACCTGCACTTCAGAGTTAGAAGTAGATCCAAACACAATATCATCAACATATATTTGAGCAACAATAACATCAGATTTAATGCTTTTGATAAATAGTGTTTTATCAACATATTCTCTTCTATAACCATGAGAGATTAAAAACTCAGTTAGACGTCCACACCAAGCACGAGGGGCTTGTTTCAAACCATATAACGCCTTGTCTAACCTATATACATGATCAGGAAAATGAGGATCCTCAAATCCTTTGGGTTGCTCAACAAAAGCTTCTTCTTTCAAAAAACCATTCAAACAAGCAGATTTAATGTTCGTTTGGTACAATTTAAACCCAATAATACAAGCAATGGAAAGAAGTAACCTGATGGACTCAAGTCTTGCTACTGGAGCAAAAGTTCCATCAATATCAATGCCCTCAACTTGAGTGTAACCATGGGCAACCACTCTTTTCTTGTTTCGAATGATGGTACCAAACTCATCACTTTTGTTTTTGAAAATCCATTTTGTTCCTATGACATTAGCACAAGTCGGTCTAAGAAAAAGTATCCATACTTTTTGTGAATGAATTGATCCAGCTCTTCTTGCATTGCCCGAATCCATGCTTCGTCCATCAAGGCTTCCTTCACATTTTTAGGCTCTAAAGAAGAGACAAAACAAACAAATTGAATCAAATTAGCATACCTTCTTCTAGTAACCATGCTCTCATCCATGTTCCCAAGTATGAGATCGGTAGGATGATTCTTCTTGACTCTGGAGGATAATTCTCATTGAATTGGATCAGTGATTATGTTTGGTGGGTGCTCAGTTTGTTTCTTCGTTGAAGTTTTTGGAAAATCATCAGTTGTAGCTACAAAATCTTGAGGTGTAGCCTTAGATGAAGATTCTGTGATTGCAGCCAAATCGTCTGCCAGTTCAGGAGACTTTTCCAGCAAACTTTCAATCTGCTCTTCTGTGGAAAACTTAGAGAAATATTTTAGATCATCAACAACAACATTAGCAGATTCCACCACAGTTTGGGTTCGCATATTATAAACACGATAAGCCCTACCAACATCACTTTTTGCATCAAATTTACCAGTATGATCACGATCCCTTAAAATATAACAAGCACTGCCAAAAACATGAAAATGACTCACATTTGGTTTTTTACCTTTCCAATTCTCATAAGGAGTCTTATGAGTACCTAGTCGCAAAAACACGCTGTTGATGGTGTAGCAAGCAGTGTTAATTGCTTCAGCCCGTATACGCTTGGTAGGTTTCTTGTTGTTTAACATTACCTTAGTTGTTGGTTTTTATAGGTCAAATCAGAGATTATACGCGGCAAAACAACAATCAAAATTGTTAATTTAACCCACAAGATTTCTAGATCTACTTTTTCACATACATATATATTGAATCAAAGATATGAATAGAAAATTACCTCAAGTCCTTTCTTGCGGCAATCTTTTTGTACGGAAAAAATCCTTGAGATCTCACACCAGGATCTTCCAAAATGTTCTCAACACACAAAGAACGAGTGTGGGCTCGCTATACAAAACAATAGGCAATATTTATTTATCAGATGTTCTCAACACATGAGATATGATAAAGTTTGGACCTAAGTTTGTGAAAAACAGTGACCTATGCTTGTATCACTGTTCTATTTCTCTCATGGAGATTTCACGATCTGTTTTCTATCACTGAAAAGTCTCGCTCTGAAAAACTGATCTCCTATATTTAATATATCCAATATATTAAAAATAAAATATTAGTTATTTAAAACAATTTAAAATAACTAATCAGTTATCAGATTTTGTTTAAATAATAATATTTAATCATATTATAATATCTCATTATTTATTTAATAATAAAATAACTAAAATTGTGGAACCAAGAATCTTCTAGAAGCTTCTTGTGCGTGTAGCACAGTGACTGTGCACTGTGCTACACGTCTACCACATGCTTGGGAAGGCATGTGATTTTTCCCAATTTTCATCATTATTTAAATACCAAAAATCCCAAAAATAAATTCATTCAAAATTAATTATATTTTTGTTAAATCAAATAATTAATTAATTACACATAATTATACAATAATTATGTATAGTGCATAGAAAAATATTTTACTTATCAAATAAATCATTTTGCCCATTTTTGTATTTATCTTTGTCAGTGTTTGTTTGAGTCATTTCGAGGACTATGGACCAATAACATTAAGCTCCAATAAATTAAAACTAAATAATTAAAATCTTTAATTATATTAGTTGATTTATTAATACTGATATTTCTCCACTATAAATTTAAAATTGAACTCTTTATGTTATAGATATACTTTTATAGAAATCTTATTTTAAGTTGTCCATTAAAATAACCATCTTACAATAGTTCAATTGTAACGCCCTGGTTACCCCAAGACCGTTACGGTGAACGTTGAACCGTGAATTGAACTCGCTGCTTGAGTTCTTTGGTTAAAAACGTGCTTCTAGGTGTCATTAATAGGGTAAGGTAGAAAACCAATTAAAAGGAAATGATATATTTTATTTAAAAGATAAAACTGTTCACGGGCCCATCAAAACATTTACAAGTAATTTACAACTCAAAAAGGTCATTACAGTTTAAATTTACAATCCGCCGACCTAAGCGGAAAAAATAAGGTAAACCCCCTAGTTCCTCTGAGAACTTCTTGGCCGTGATGGTCAAGCGGCCGCATATGTACACAGCACCACCTAAGCTCTCCACTCAAGGTTGGGTGAGCTTTTCTTTCCCTTTACGTTCACCACATATCACCCATGAGCCAAAGCCCAGCAAGAAAACACAATATTGCATGAATATAATATCAACAATGATCATAATAATCATTCAGGACTTTCAGTCCAAAATAAAGGAGTGACAATTGAAAAAGTCACAAAAGTGGGTTCCGTTCCCATTAGCCATGTGACGATAGGGTCACTTGAGCTCAAATAGGTGATCCTTTCACTAGCTTATTAAGATAGGTGCTCAATGAACTAGTCACCAATATAACCTACCGCATGACCATAGAGTCACAACCATGGGATTCCGCTCCCTAGCCACGTGACAAACAGTCACCTAGGCCTTAGGCCCTGGCTCTAAGCAACTAGCCTTAGACTAGTCAAGCGCCTATAATTTTCATCGACCATAGGGTTGGTCCAGCATTAATGCTCCTAGAGTCATTCAACACTAATATCGATTAGATCTAATATTTTATCGGCTCTGCGTTCTTGACGCTTATGTCGTTTCTGACTCTCAGGTCAGTAATACACGACCAATGCCATACATAAGTAAGCAAGATTTGCCAAGCATTTAATATGCAATCAATGTTCACATTTAATAGCCAACATGCCTCTATAATAACCATGAATGTCATATACACAGGGTGTAGTTTTCTTACCTCTGGTTCGAGCGAGAATGAATAAAAGAACGACCCTTGAGAACGATCAACCTTTAAGTTCCTTAGCGGTCACCTAGTCATAACCAAATATGGGATTCCATCAATAAAATGAATAACAAAGGTTCCTGAACCAAGATCTAGCCTCTGGGACATCGAAACCCACTAAATCGGGTAGTAGGAACGATCCCGAGCCCTAAAATTGAGTTCCCATGATCAAAACACCCATTTGGCCGATAAAACCTCCATGAGTCGCAGCCCCAAAACCTTGAGCCATGGCCCCCAGCCAAACCAGGAGCAAGCGTCGCGACGCCCTCTACTTAGTGCCGCGGCCCCCAACACACACAAAACCCCACCGTCTTCACCTTCGAGCTTGGGTCGCGGCGCCCAAGAACAGAGCTGCGGCCCCCACCAGGAACCATCCATAACTCTATTTTCTCCCATTTAAAACCTTCCAAAAACATACCTAAACATTTCCAAATCCCAAAATCAAAGTTCCCAAACTTCCCAAAGATCCAAAATCATCAAATCCCGAGGCTCAAACGAATCAAAAACTCAACGATACACAAAATCCAAATCAAAGCTTAGAAACTCTAAAACTCAAAACTTAAAGCTTGAATTACCTTTGATTGGGTTGTTTCTCGTTAAATCCTTTGGTCAAGAAACTTCTAATCTTTCCTAGGATCGCTATGCCTCGATCCTCACTTGATTCCGAGTCCTAGAACTCAAGATTTCTTCGAAATTGCCACGAACGTCACAAAGCTTAACGGGAGAGAGAAAAAGTATTTTTAACGTACGGTTCTTTATGATAGACCACTTGAGGCTTAAGTAACCTCAAATAAAACCTAATGCTCGGGGTCTCAAAAACATCCCTGGGGACAAAATAGTCAAAACTCCCAGAATTTCCTCATGATCTCAATAACTCCCAATTTATCATCAAATACACATTCTCATTATCCAATATCCCAATAATTGACCCCGTTATGACAAAACCGCTAATTTGCAACATAAGACCGTCTCATGCCGAATAGCTCGAATATATCCCCATAATAATGAGATCTCATCCATAAATCACAATATGCACCAAAATGCACAAATATGCCCTTAACGGGCCAAATTATCAAAATGCCATGATAATCAAATGTGGACCCACATGCATGAATTTAACATCATATTATAATATAATTCACATAAACATGCATATAATCATTTAATGGCATAATTAAACAATTATGTCCCTCCCGGCCTACTAATCCAGCCATTAAACCGCAATAGGGATTTTGGGGCATTACAACAACCCTCTAATTAATTAGTTCATAAATTAGAATGGAAGAATTACCACTTTACCTTTCTAATTTACTTCTTATTCCTTAAGTACCATTAATTCACTAGTGAATAATTAATCTATAATCTAATTATAGATTTGAGCTCAAAATCATTCAGTTCCAGAATTAACCTTTAAGGGAACCAATATACGATCTGTTAGGAAATATTAGATTCTGAACTGTTGATACATATTCCCAGCCATCCATGATATTAAATCTCCAAAACAAAAGTCATTAGCCTCATTCTAAGAAGAGACTTTAACGAATGAATCAAAAGATTTAATAAACATGAACAGGAGTTCATGAACACTCAGGATTTAGGTTGATCTATAAATGATCATCAGTTATGATATGAATTACAAGTCTTTATTATTAAATGGTTTTTGGATAAAGACTTTTATTCATTTCGGTCTATGTCATATATCATCATATTATATAAATCACATTTACCGAGATGTCTTACCACATCAATAATCTGAATCTAGATTATTTGTATCAACATGATACTCAGTAAACCGTACTTATAACCCCAATTAAAGAATTACATAACTTCAATTTGTTGTTGACTACATTTATTCATTCATGTGATCTTAATTTTCTCGTACTAATACAAGATCACATCCTCAATAATGAATATGGAATTTTTCTGATATTTACAAAAAATTATTCAAACAATAATTTAATAATCTAAATATAACAATAATAGACCATTGCATTTATTTATTCATCGAAATAATAAATGTCTTTTACATGCTTTTAGGACATACTCCTAGCACTAGCCATCTCTATCAGAGTTCGGTTCTTTCTTTCAACGACTCCATTTTGTTGAGGAGTTTTAGGATGAGAAAATTCATGAGAAATACCATTAGATTTATAAAACTCATCATAAACAGTATTTTCAAATTATTTTCCATGATCACTCCTAATCCGAACACTCTTTCCAATATTACAATCTTTTTCCACACACAATTTCAAACAAAGAGATTTGAAAGCATCAAATGTATAAGATTTTTCTCTCAAAATATCTACCCATGAAAACCGAGAGAAATCATCAACACACACAAAAATGTATCTCTTACCATTCAAACTTTCAACCTGAATTGGACCCATTAGATCCATATCAAGAAGTTCAAGAACTTTGGAAGTATTCACATCAGGAATACTTTTGTGAGAAATTTTCAGTTGCTTACCAAGTTGACATGGTTCGCATTTTCCCACAGATTCTTTACCCAGTTTGGGTAATCCTTGAACAATTCCTGCATTTGACAGTTTTTTCAAATTTTTGAAATGAATGTGTCCAAGATTTTCATGTCATAAATCAGTAGAGTTATCTATGGCAGAGTGACAAGTAGCATAGGTAGTGGGAGTGTAACAATTATCATTAGATTTAAACCCTTGCAAAATAATTTCATCTTGGTCATTAACAACATAGCAACGATTACTATCAAAATTAATAGTGTAACCCTCATCACAAATTTGACTAACACTAAGAAGATTAGCTCTTAGTCCTTCAACAAACATTACATTCTTAAGCCTGGGTAGACCTTCAAAATTAAGAGTTCCCATCCCTATGACATTTCCAGCTAGACCATTACCAAAAGTAACTTCTCCACATTGCATTGGTCTAATGTTGACAAGAAAGTCTTTATCACCTGTCATGTGCCTGGAACAACTACTGTCAAAATATCACATTTGAGAAGCAATAGTTTTAAAACAAGAGATACCAGCAAGACATTTATTTTTGACAACCCATTTTTGTTTTTGAAAAACATGCTTATTTTGAAACACTTTAAAATTTCCAAAAAATTTAGAACTAAGCATGTTCTGCAAAGTAAGACATCTAGGTCGAATGTGACCTTTTACTCCACAAAAATGACAAGAGGGAATGAAACGTTTCTTTTTCCCGTGAGAATTTTCAGGTTTACCTGACCGCTTCTGTAACGCCCTACTTCCTTAGAGCCATTACTAAGTGAGTTTAAAATGTGCATTTAACTCGCTAATCGAGGTTTTAAGGTAAACGTGTAATTAAATTATAATCAGAGACATAAACTTTGAAAATAATTCCATTTACTGAAAATCATAAAACGTTTAACATTTGGGATCCCAAAATACTGTTTATAAATATTTACAACTCAGAATATACTTATAGTTGACTAGACGACAAAATAGGGTTCTTTATAAACAATTCCCAAAAATACCCCTGGCCATGGCAGCCAGGTAGACCAGAGATGTACGTGCCGCCTCACGCTCTCCATACTCATGGTCGGTTGACTTTCACCTTGCCCTTACCTGCACCACAGAGCACCCGTGAGCCGAAGCCCAACAAGAAAACCCTCACAAGCAGACAACATATGCACATCAAACACTTAGCATGTAAACAGACCATCATTAAGCTAAACACATACGGCCAAGCCGTCCCAGGCGCTTTACCAGGCCCTGGGTTCGCGGTCCACACCGTGAGGATATCCCAGGTATCTTTTAGGGTCTCGCCCTGGCAACTCGCACTCCACGTGCTCAACGCTGCTCCCGACCCCTTGCCGCACTCGGCCTTGCACTCCACGTGCCTAACGACCTCGGCCTGCACCGTTCTCGGCTCTTGGCGAACATTTACACATATGCAACCATAGCATAATAAAGCAAATGCAAAACTTGAACAAATTCAATCAAAGGGCTATGCCCTGCAACACATTCACATAGGGCTCAGCCCTGCACACAAGCTCTGTGGGAACAGTGGTTTTCTTACCTGTAACCCGAGCTTCCCAAGCACCGCGATCACGAGCACAGTCCTCTATCCCAAGCCTAGAAGAAAACATAGTCACAACGCATGATAAAGGATTCCATTAGTATTCGAGTAACGATTTCCAGATATAATTCTAGCTTCTGGGGCATCGAATTCCACCAAACACGGTGGTGGAGTTGATCCCGAGCACCCTAGGTTAGGTTCCCGCGCTTAAAACCTCCATTCAGCCAAAATTTCCCTTTTGAGCTGCGACCCTAAGAGCTGGCGTCGCGGCCCGCCCCCAAAACAGAGGCTAAAACCTCTCTGACGCCCATTTGAGCCGCGGCCCTGCCCTATGGCGCCGTGGCGCTCCCCAGAGGCAGAGCCTCCCTGGCTCATCAGCTTCATTGGGCTGCAACACTCAAGAACAGAGCCACGGCCCAACTCTTCGAGCCCAGAAAATAACACCATTTTCACCTAAAAGATCAGTCCAATTATCCCCAAAATCAAACCAACAATCCCAACTAATTATCACAATGGTTATACCATAGATTCAACAACAAAACCCAACAAAAAACTCAAGCCAAAACCTTATAAAAATCAAAGTTGAATCCTCATCCCTCCAACATGCAAAACTCTAATATTCAACCTTAAAACCAGCTGCAAATTAACACAGTTCCACATATTAGGAGCTTACCTTGATGAGTTATATTTCTGTGTAGATTCTCTAAGTTCCAAGCTTTAATTCCTCAAGACCATCAACCCAATTCCTTAGCGTTGGCTAGTTTTTCTCCAAGATGTTCTAAGTCTCCAAGAGTGTTAGAAAACCAGTGAAGGGAGAGGGAGTGAGTCGGTTAGAATAAGTCTGGGGGTTTCCTATTTGTTTTTTTTATTTAACTTAAGTCCATATGGTTATCTCAAGGCTCGGGGTACCAAAACGTCCCTGAGGGCAAAACGGTAAATTTCCCCAGTATTCATTCCTAGACATTCTAACCTCAAATATATCTCCAAATATTTATTTCTATAACCCAATAACCCCATAAGACATCTAGTACCCAAAATACCCCTCGACTCGCCCTGAGTTGGATTCTCAACCCCGTCGTGACTTGTCGGCTAACTGCTCCCCAGAACTGTCTCGGATCGTGCCACACAGATATATCACATACATATCATGTTTATTACATTTATACCCTCAACGGGCTAAAATCACAAACATACCCTTAATATCCAAACGAGGCCCACATGCATATTTAATTCAACTAAACATTCATCCTAACCACATATTCATTAAATTCACATATATTAATACAGTATAACAATTATTGCCCTCCAGGCACACTAATCAAGGCCCCAAGCCTTATTAGCAAATTTGGGTCGCTACAGCTTCATTTCTATAGAAACAGAACATTCAGCTATAAAAACAGAACCCTGCAAAGTTGAATCAGAATATCCAGAAGACATATTTTCAGATTTAAAAAATTTAGTATTCATTTTCGATTGAGTTTCAACAAAACCCAATCCAGCATGATTCAGTTGACCTAAATTCTGAACCTCCTCAAAAACGTTAGAACTTGGATTTAGCATTTTGACATTTCTTTTCAATTTGTCAAGTTCTTTTGTCAAAAATACAATTTCAGAATTTTTTTTACACAACTCAAATTCACAACATTTATTCTTTTCTTCAAGATCTTTAATGTTGTGAGACAATTCTTTATTCATTTTAACCAAGGAACGATTTTCAGTATAAACCTGTAACCACTTACCATAGATTACCTTGTATGATTCAGCCAATGATTCCTCATTGAGTTCTGACTCGTCTGAATCCGAGTCAATTTCCTTTTTCTCGACATCAGTCAAGGTATTGTTTAAACACAAAACTTTTCCTCTTTCTTTAAAGGCACTTGACAAAACACTGGTTAAAACAACTTTCTCATTATCCTCTTCACTACTTTCAGAATCATCATCACTCCAAGTAACATTAAAACCTTTTTTTATTCTTTTTCAATGTGTTGGCACATTCAGATTGAATATGACCATAACCTTCACATTCTCGACATTGAATACCCTTTTTATTGTTAGAAACAAAAGGTTTAGAAGAGGTGTTACCTTTTGGAGTTTTCGAAAAATTATTTTTATTTCCAACATTTTTCATGAACTTTTGAAAATTTCTTGTTAACAAGGCCATTTGATCATCTTTCTCATCATCAAAAACATCTTTTTCAGAAATTTTAAATGCAATACCTTTGTTTTTTTCAATTGAAGGATTCGGCTTACCCTTTTGCTTTATTTGTTGATTTAGCTCAAATGTTCTTAACGAACCCATAAGCTCATCAACCTTCATTTTGCCAAGATCCTTAGCCTCCTCCATTGTTAGCAATTTCGTGTCAAACCTGTCTGGAAGCACACGAACTATTTTTCTAACCAACACAGATTCATCTAGTTTTTCTCCCGAGGAAAAAAAACTCATTAGCAATATCAGACAACTTTTCATAAAACTTAGATAAAGTTTCACTTTCCAACATTCTTAATTCATCAAATCTAGTTTGCAACATGGTAAAATGTGATCTCTTTACATCAACGATACCTTCAAACTGAGTTTGAAGGATTTTCCACACCTCATTTGCAGAATCACAAGATGATATCAATTTTATAAAGCGTTCACCAACACCATTAAAAATTGCATGCAAAGCTTTATTATTATAACCATATAATTTTTCATCTTCAATGGACCACTCAAGTTCAGATTTTACCTTTATCATCTTTTTCAATTGGTGGAGTCCAACCCGAGAGTATATATCTCCAAGCCTTCTCATCTTGTGACTTGATGAATGCCCTCATCCTGACTTTCCAGTATGGATAATTAGTATCATTCAATAGAGGTGGCTGAGTGATGGAGTTTCCTGTTGAACTCAAAAGAGGGTGTTTTAATATTTATACTCGCAAGTGCACGAATCGTTTCGGAATATAATGTTCATGTAAGTACGAGGTCGAACCCATGGGAGTTGACTAACATCAAAAGAAACTATTTCAAACAAAGCAAGAAGATTCTAACCTAGTTCCAAATATTTGATGAGATTTTGTTTTAGAAAAATAAAAGACAAGTAATAAAAAGATTTAATATTAAATAGAAAAGTGGTTTTCAAATGAGATATGTAAAATAAGATTATTAAGATATTAGAATCCACAAAATGCAAGTTCAATAATATTTATAAGTATATTGATTCCCACGTTTAGATATAGTTGAAATAAATCACACTATATTTTTTCAAAATACATTTTCTATTCAAGCACAAGTTACTTTAAAAAAGGTAGGGTTTTTCTTCACTTATATAAGATATAATTTCTAAGCATTAGTTGTGTTACAACCTAATGAAACTACAAAAAATCAAAGAGATTATGTTTAGGCAAAATATGATACTTATGCTCTAAGAATTAGATGTGAACAATTTAATGAAAAACATTTAATCAAAGAATATCATATTTTTGCATAATGAAGAACTACGTGTAATATGCTTTAACAATCAACACTAGATGAAAAATGCATATCTTTGATAGAAAAATCCATAAACAATGTTGCACAAATGGGAAATCAACATACAATAAAAAATACTATCTAGTTACATTTTGCTTCATCATCATTTTAATAATCTTGAAAAAGATTAGAAGCTCATAACTAGATTTAAATAAGAATTACAAAATAACATACTTGACATGCTCTTCAAAAGATGAAAATGGTAGAGAGAAAATAGTGAAAGGAAGAGAGAAATATATGAAGTGTAGAAGATGTTGAAAAGATGAAGAAGAGCTCACAAATGGTCTTACAAGACTCTATTTATAGGCAAAATATGAAGATTAAATTAATCAAATTAAAATAAATAAATTGATTAATTTAATTGTGTTGGGAAGTAGTAGGATAAAAAGAGTAAGTGTAAGGGTATTGGAAAGATGAAATGTTTGGTTGGATGGAAGATTAGTGAAAAACTAGGGTAAAAAAATGAATTAGGAATGTTTATTTAGGTAAGAAAAAATAGGGAAGAGTGAATTAATATTTGAGTGAAAAGAAAGAAAAAAAACATTGGGAAGAAAAATGTGATTTTTGGCTTTTTGGTGGCTGGCAGATGGGTCTGGCGTAAGGTGCAAGGGGGCTGTGTTAGGTGAATTCGGTGGTGGGCCGAATGGGCCTGGTGCCAGGCGGATTGGCAGCTGGAAGAAATGAAGTCATGGGCCTGGTGGGCCCAAGAGGATGTTGTTGTGAATTTTCTAATGATTAAAATATGCGCAAGTATACACAGTCGACAACAAGTACTACAGTGATACAGTATCAAAGTTCGTCTCCACAGGGACTTTTAAACTAAATAAATGCAATATCAACTAATAACAATTTACAATTCAGTAACCAAATCAAGAGAGAGATTGAGTGATTAATTCTGGAATTAAATGTAAATAAGCAAATTTAATTAAGCTAAAAATCAGAGACCAAATGAAGTAATTCTGTGTAAATTTCAGATGTGAGAAAATAGATCTGGGTGGTTAATTCCCCTCTGTTTCGTTCCAGTTGCTACAGCAATGGCTCAGCAATGGGTCAGCAATTTATGTCACAGTTAACAGATTTCGTAAAACCCAGTGAGTTTTTCCCAAAACTTACTATCTATTGTTTATAACCTCCCTCAATACATTCCTGTATTAAAACAGACGATAAACAATCCATCAAGCACCAAATCTTTAGGTTATGCAAGGCAGCAAAATAGTCCTATTCCACTACTAAAAATCACCTAAAACTAGGTAAGTTTCTTGCATCAATTGAATGGGTTCAGCTAGACTTCCCTTTTCCAAGTTAGATCTAACTTAATAAATGCTAAATATGGCCAGTAATTAACATTCAATTAACATTACAGCACATTCAATTGAACTATGACATAAACAACTTCACCATGCATTCAAAATATTAATTCATACAAAGGGTTCATAACCACCCAAATCCTCAAAAGCTTAGTTCATAACTGAAATTATAAAAACATAACTAGAACTTAGAAGTTCCATAGAGTATGAGCAGAAAAACTAGATAGGAAATTAATACAAAATGAGAGGTGAAGATTAGAGAGATAGATGAGTGATGAGCTCAAGTTCCCCTTTAGAGCGTCTGCCTCCTTCTCCTCAGTTTGGTACTTTTTTTCTTCTCTTTTTTTTTTCTCTGTACTTATCTCTGTAAAATATGCAGCAAACTTGAATGATAATGGGTCTCCCCCAATATTTCGGCTGGTACCTCCCTTTTAGGGTACTTGGTTTACCCTAATTAGCAAGTCAAAGTCAATCTTGCCCCCTGTCCTTTGCCACACCACCCAGCTGACTTAATTGTACAATACTCTCGCCACCTCAGCGCCACTTATGCCTCATTAAGTCCAGCTCGCATTTGTCACGTTTCCTTCCTGGGCTCTGCCAATTGCTACGGTGATGCTACAGCATTGAAGCAGCAACATGCATTTTCCAGACTTGTTGTTTCCTTTTTTTGATTCCAAAGTCCCCGATCACTTATTTCAGCTTCCTTTCCTGTTTAACACATACACTAAACTACATAAATCACTCAAAAATATGACAATGCAAACACAAGGTCCCTAGCTACACAGACACACTAAATTGAACACAATTACAAGAAATAAAAACTCATTACTCTTTTGTTTGGTTCAAAAATTAAGTTTAAAGATGTGAAAATAACTCTAAATCCTAGAGTTATCAGATGTGCAGGCGTTGATTGATGCAAATGAAGAGGAAGACTTCGGCTTGCTGTGGAGGCTGATGTTGAAGGAAGACTTGTGAGGGAGCATCAGGCGTGTGGCTGAATGGGTGAAGCATTGGGCCTGGAAGCTTGGGCGGGCCCAGGAGGGCTGGGAATTGCTGGGCTTCTGGCGGTTTGGGCCTGGCATTGGGCTTGTTGGAGGCTTGGGTTTGATTGCAAAAATACCACTTTTATTTCTTATTTTCCTCAATTTTCAAAACTAAAAAATACCATAAATTCCCTACAAAATAAATATAAAATAAATCATAATAAAATATTTTCAACTATAAAATAAATCAATTTAATTCTTTGAAAATATTAATTATCACTTAATTTATATTTATATTTAAGTTCAATAAAACAACATTTTTTTTACCTCAAACTAAACAACAATAATTCAAATAATTAACTACAACATTTTACAACAAAATAACTATAAAAACACACAAAAATCTATAAAATTAAAATAAAGCTAATAAATTCAAAAAGTAATTAAAACTTAATAATTTAATTAAAAACTTAAGAACTAAATCATTTTTAGCTTAAAAAATGTGGTAAAATAACTCTAATTTCTAGAGTTATCATTTCCTTCTGCAAAGAACGACATTTCACACAAAACAAATTAAACAGAATAATATAACCTCAAGATCTCACTAAGAGTTTAGTGACTTGCTTTGATACCGATTGAAGTTCCATATTTTATAATTACCAACTCATTATTTAATTAATCAATTAATTAAATGTGGAGTAATTAAGTTGGTACTGAAATAGATATTATGTAGCTACAAACCAGGGTTTTGTAACTACATACCAGAAAACCAGAAAAGAACTGTAACGACCCAAATTTGCTAATAGGGCTTAGGGCCTTGATTAGCGTGCCTGGAGGACAATAAATGATTTAATATGCTAATATGTGAATTTATGTGAATATGTGATAGAAATGCATGTTTAGTTGAATTAAATATGCATGTGGGCCCCGTTTGGATATTAGGGGTATGTTTGTGATTTTAGCCCGTTGAGGGTATAAATGTGATATGTTTGTAATATACTGTGTAGCATGATCCGAGACAGTCCTAGGGAGCAGTTAGCCAGAAAGTCACAACGGGGTTGAGAATCCGGCTCAGGGCGAGTCGAGGAGTATTTTGGGGTATTAGATGTTATGGGGTTATTGGGTTATGGAAATAAATACTCAGAGATATATTTGAGGTTAGAATGTCTAGGAGGGAATATTGGGGAAATTTACTATTTTACCCTCGGGGACGTTTTCGGTACCCCGAGCCTTGAGGTAACCCCATAGACTTAAGTTGAATAAAACAAAACTTAGAATTACTTAGAACTCTCAGAAACCGACCCATTCCTTCCCTCTCTCTTGAAGTTGTCTTCCCTCCTTTGGAAGCTTGAGGAAAATCTTGATGAAGTTAGCTAGAAGCTAAGGGAATTCAGCTGGGATTTTGGGGAGATTAAAGCTTGGAACTTAGAGAATCTACACAGAAGCATAACTCATCAAGGTAAGCTCTTAATATGTTGAATTGTGTTATTTGTAGTTGGTTTTAAGGTTGTATATTGGAGTTTGCATGTTAGCTAAGTTTGGATTTGTTCTTGATTGCTTGGCTGAGTTTTGAGGTGGAAATGTTGAGTTTTTCTGGGTTCAAGGAGTAGGGTCGCGGCTCTGTTCTTGCTAAGCTGCAGCCCCTTTGATCATGGGGCGTCAGGAAATAGGAGGCGCGCCGCGGCGCCCTTCAGCAAGGGCCGTGACGCGTGTGGGCAAATTTGAGGCTAGGCCTCGGGTTTGAGCTGGGGGCCGCGGCATGAGTCCCTAGGGCCACAGCGCTTAAGGTACTTTTGGGTTTTTAAGAGGTTTTAGGCTCGGGAACTCACTAGTTAAGTCTTGGGATGGATTTTATCACCCAGATTGATAGAATTCAATGCCTCGGAGATCATAATTATGGTTTGAAACTATTTAGTGGGTTAGAGTTTGATAGGTGGACATTGTTAATGTGTTGTGACTAGGGCTTCAGCGAGGCTTGGACTAGGGAATTGTGCTCGGGGCATCGATGCTTGGAAAACTCAGGACGCAGATAAGAAAACCACTGTTCCCATAGAGCTTGTATGCAGGGCAGAGCCCCATATGTTTGAATTGCAGGGCGTAGCCCTTGATTGAATTGGTTAAATGTTCATTATATGTGTTTATTATGCTATGAATGCAATTGTGTAAATGTTTGGCAAGAGCCGGGAAGGTGCAGGCCAAGGTCGGCAGGGGCTGGGAGCGGCAAGAGGCCGGGAACGGCGTTAGGCACGTGGAGTGCAAGGCCGAGTGAGGCAAGGGGCCGGGAGCAGCGTAGAGCACGTGGAGTGCGAGTTTCCAGGGCGAGACCCTAAAGGATACCTGGGATATCCTCACGGTGTGGATCGCGAACTCAGGGCCTGGTAAAGCGCCTGGGACGGCATGGTCGTATGTGTTTAGCCTATTGATGGCATGTTTATATGCTGAGTGTTTGTTATGCATATGTATTCTGCTTGTAAGGGTTTTCTTGCTGGGCTTCGGCTCATGGGTGCTCTGTGGTGCAGGTAAGGGCAAGGGGAAAGTCGACCAACCATGAGTACGGAGAGCGTGAAACGGCGCGTACATGTTTGGCCGAGCTGGCTGCCACAACCAGTGGTTTTGAGAAATGATTGTATCAAAACCTAGATTTTGTCATCTAGTCGACTTGGTTTGTACTTATATGTTGTAAATATTTCTAAACAGTATTTTGGGATCCCAAATGTCAAACACTTTATGATTTTCAATAAATGGAAATATTTTTAAGGTTCATAACTCTGTTTATGATTTAATTACACTTTTGACCTAAAACCTCGATTAGCAAGTTGAATGCACGTTTTAAACTCACTTAGTAACGACTCTAAGGAAGTAGGGTATTACAAGAACTAAAGTGCAGAAAATAAAAACACACAAGGTTTTTATACGTGGTATCAGCAATCCTTGCAGATTGCTACTAGTCCACTAGGCCACGCCCATAGATATGATTCAATAGTAAGATCTAAAAAATACAAAGTTTTTGACTTATGCATAAACAAACTCCCTCTTATTATATGCCGCAAGCTTGATGTATTCCACCTTGACAAATGAACCTTCCTGAACCTTCAAGAATACGAACTCCCTTCGATCTGCTTGAAGTATGCTTGCTTTTTCCCGAAGCAAGACTTGAGCCACTTTCTCCCGAAGGCTTGAAGAACCTTCTCCCGAAGGTTTGCACTTTGTTCTCTTCCTTTGTAGAACTGTTTGAAGACTCAAAGCAATTACAAGGACACTGAAAAACAGAGGTAGAGTCGAACTCACTCACCTCTACAAAACAAAGACTTTCTTTTACAAATAAGAATGAAATACAAAAAGAGGTAACTAAAACCTAGCAGCCAATATGAGTATTTATAGTCATTATACTTATATTGGGCAGCTAATACATAGTCTAAACCGACCTAAGCCCATAAGGAAGCTTTTCTAAAATAATTCTTCAATTTGGCAGGATTTCCTGATTCTGTAGCTACAGAATCGTGAGCTATATATGGTAACAATCCATCCTTTGATGTAGGAATCAAGGCTTCCCTTTTATAACCTGATCATGCAATAAAACTCAATTATATAGTCAGATACAATGAGATAATCGGCTGGAAAAAACAGCTCAAAAAGATTTGTTTTTATAATAATAAAACCACACTATTTTTGGCAAACTTTCCTAATATAGAAAAGTTTGTCATCAATTAAACCTTTATTATTTAAAACATATAGCAACAATATATATTTATATATAGCTGAATAGAATAAGAAAATACAAAATATTTTTGTCAAATTAAATATGCCAAAAATGGAATTAACATCCACGAACATGTGATTCAATTCAATAAAACATGGCCGAAAATACCGACGAATTGATATCAATTCAATCACATATTTTATAATCTCAATCATTTACATGTATTGAAAGTCTCTCATTTTCATAATTTAGTTTACATGTATTGAATGCTTTACACCCTATTTGCTCTCTTTCACTCTCTGTTCTATGTTCTATTTATTTTTTTCAAGAAGATCAAATACTCCATAATTAACATATAAAAAAAATATTTCTTAGAATTTGTAAGGAGACAAGTTGTGGTTCTACCACTATATAATCTCATATTAATTTTTTTAATTACAAAATTAGGACAAAATAATTTTTTTTACAATATATAAGTTTCTCTATTATTTTTTTACATTATTTAAATATTATATCTTTAAATTTTTTTATAAAAATCTATAAATGTAGATAGGAGATTATTAGAGTTCATTTAAAAATATAATATTTAAATAATGAAAAGAAAAAAATGGAGAAACTTATATATTGTAAAAAAAAATCATTTTGTCTTAATTTTATAATTAAAAAAAATAATATGAGATTATATATTGGTAGAATCACAACTTGTCTCCTTAAAAATCTAAGAAATAATTTTCTTTTATATGTTAATTATAGAATATTTGATTTTCTTGAAAAAAAATTACGTGAAAATTAGCGGCTAAAGTCTTAATTCTTTCAAAATTAAAGTATTTAAGTCCCTGATTATATATTTTTAGCGGCAATAATATCTAACATTCATGTTTAATCCCTATTTTAACGGAGAAATAACAGTTTGAGGCAACAATTATGTAACATGAGTCACTTTTGTCAGCAAAGAAAAGAAATAAGGAATTTGAATGTTATATTTGTAAAAAAATAAGAACTTTAGCCGCTAATAACTCATTTGTATTTTTCTTAATACTTTTTAACACCAATATAGTTTAAATTCTTGGAAAGTCGGAACTAGTTTGATTCTTAGAAAATGATTGGAAGTAAACAGAGTGATCGTAGACAAAAGGAGTGAGTTTTAACCTCAAGTTTCAATTTAAAGTAAATAAGGGGGTTGAACTTCTTATTGTATAATATAGGCATTTGGTGGAAATGTTCTGCACTATTTAATTAATCATCTTAAAAACAAAATTGTATAATGTATATATTTTTTTACATTGAATAATTGTCATTCCCATAATGTCTTTGTAGCATGCACGCATAATGTGTTTTTTATTTTTATTTTTATCAAATACAAATATAATGTCTTCTACTTGGCCCCCCTCTACACTACTCTAGGCTTGTCTTTTACTTTGGCCCCTCGTGACTATAAGTTAAGGAGATAGATTTGGGGGAGTAAAGTTTATTGAATGCCACTCAAATTTAGAGTATCGAGAATGTCAATTGGCATCATTATCCATCTGGTCAGCTCGAGAATTAGTCAAGGAAATGATGTGTACTTACTCCCATAAAAGCATTTGCAGTGCAGATTGCTACTGTAGTTGTTTAGCTCAAGTGGGTCTCTTACTAATATTTTATATTATTGTTGCCCACCAAGTTGCTCTTCTTTTAATACTGAATAATAATGATTGGTTGAAAATAATTTGTGAGTTGATTTGGGCAATATATAAAGTCCCTTGCACTAGAGATGAGAATGCATGAGCACTTACTTGGGCAAATCTATAAGTTCAGTTGCATCATCTCGTGGACAAAGTGACCACCTTGAGGTGAGTGAGTACGGATCAGTGAGATCCTAAGATCTGGCTTTTGGTTTGAAGATTGAATCAGTGGTCAGCCTGTGCTTGAACGACGGCATTCCAAGAAGCAACTTCCTATGGTATGGGAGAGTCCCCTATTGATGAATCAAATCACTCGAAAGAAAGTAATTTCACCGCTCCGTAAGCAAATAAATATTCTTAAGGCATGACAGACACAGCCCAATGCCAGAGACATGAGCCTCCATCCTTGGTGGATTCTTTATCATCAATCTTGGATATATAGATCAGAATTCGACTCAAAACAAATAAGCACTCATGTAACTAAACTTTAAAATGTATTTTCAATAGATGAGCTATAATACCTCAATATTTTACCTAATTAATATTACATCTCCCTGGTGCTGGTTCTATAACGAACTCAATTTTTTTGTGTGGTGGCAACCCTGGAAAATCTTCTAGAAACACATCCTGAAATTCACAAACAAGTTCAGTATCTTCTGGTCTCACTAGCACGACCTGAGTGGTATCAACCACACTGGCTAAAAACCCAATGCAACCTCCTTGCAATAAATCTCTAACCCTCAATACAGAAATCATAGGAATGCGAGGTCCATGCACAGTACCAACAAACACAAAAGGATCCTCACCTTCAGGCTCAAAGGTGACCATCTTCCTTCTGCAATCAATGGTTGCCCCATAATTTGCTAACCAATCCATACCCAGTATCATATCGAAGTCAGTCATAACCAACTCTATCAAATCCACTGATAACTCTCTCCCCTCTACTGTCACTGGCAAAGATCTGACCCATCTCTTGGATACCACTAACTCTCCAGTGGGTAACAAAGTTCCAAAACCCACAGCATAAAAATCACAGGGTCTACACAGTCTATCAATAACACTACTAGCAACAAAAGAGTGTGTAACACCAGAATCAATCAAAACATTATAAGGGGTTCCAGCACTAAGAAGATGACCTGTAACAACTGAGGGGGAAGCCTCAGCTTCTGCTTGTGTCAATGCGAACACTCGAGCTGGGGACGAGCTGTCCGCCTTTCTGGGTTCTTCTTTTCTTGCCTTAGGGCAATCCTTTTTAAGATGACCCACTGCTCCACATGACAAGCAGGCCCTTGCCCTACACTCTCCCAAGTGATGTCTCTTGCATCTGGGGCACTCAGGATAAGACTTCCAGGATTCACTACCACCTGGACGACCCATAGAAATACCACGGGGCCGCCTATCAGGACCTGGAACTAGGAAAGTGTCAGGAACCTTCCTCTTCTGATCACTGGGGCCAACACCCCTACCTGATCCCACAAATGGAGGACTTGTCCTCCTGAAATCCCTTCTGGCTGCACTATCACGCCAAATCCTATTCTCTGCACTCTCAGTTGTGAGGCCTTCTCAACCACCTGTGCATAGGTAGTAACCCCTGCCACAATGGTAATTCGTACATCACAGGCTAATCTGGGTTGTAGCCCCTGCAAAAATCTCTCTCTCCTGGTCCCATCAGTGGGCACCAGCTCCATGGCAAACTTTGCCAAACGATCAAACTTTAAGGCATACTCAGTGACTGACAAACTTCCCTGAAGTAGCCTAATGAATTCCTCAGCTTTAGCTGCCCTGATGGCATCATTGTAGTACTTTTCATTAAACAAGGTCTGAAACTCCTCCCAACTCAGGGCATTAACATTCTTGGTGTGGGTAATCACTTCCCACCAAATCTGGGCATCCTCCCGAAACATATAAGTGGCACATGCCACCCTCTCATTACCAGTTACCCTCATAAAGTCAAGGATAGTGGTAATCATACTCATCCACTGCTCTGCCTTGGCAGGATCTGCACTGCCCTCAAATACTGAAGGTTGTTGCTTCCTGAACCTTTCATAGAGAGGCTCCCATTTATTTCCAACCTCAAGTAGCTGCCCAGCTGCTGGCACCAACACAGGAGGTGCCTCTGATACACTAGCCACTGCAGGCACTTGTTGTTGCTTTAGGAGACGAAGCTCTTCTCCCTGTTTTAATATTGTAACCTGCAGATCACTGACTATCTGCTGCCAGTTTACAGGAGCTGGCTGTGGAATCTATGACTGGTCATTTTCCTGACCCTGGCTATTATTATTATTATTATTATTATTATTATTATTATTATTATTATTATTATTATTATTCTGGCCTTGATCACTCTGGCCAGCTGAAGTATCTGTCTGCCCTAGATTCATTCTTATCTGATACCTTGTTGAAATATTGATCAATACGGCCAGTCAGGTAGTAATAACTAAACCTCTTGCCGCCTTACAGTCCAAGAACAAGCAGACAATTATCATATTCCACAGTCATACAGTTATACAAACAGATACATGTTTATAGCATTTAGCACTCAACATGTATCACGTAATAGTTCATAACAACCATACTAATAAGTATGTTCCAGCAATCCCAGTACTAATAAGCACATAGTTACTAAGGATATAATATTTCAGGGCACAGGTTTAACATGGTGTCTCATGCATACATGTAAAGCATATATACCACATTTAAGCAGTTATACATATAACTACATAAATAGTTACCAAACCATGAGTCGAGCTTGACTTCAGTGATGTGTGTACATGCCCAGCCAGTCTACCGGAACCTTAACCTTGGCATGCTCTGATACCAAGTTGTAACGCCCTGGTTACCCCAGAACAGTTACGGTGAACCGGAAATTTGACCCGCTACCCGAGTCCTTTGGTTAAAAACGTGCTCTAAGTGTTATTAACAGGTTAAGGTGGAAAAACAATAAATTGGAAAATGTATCTTTTATTAAGTATATAACTGCCCATGAGCTTATCAAAACATTTACAAGTTATTTACAACTCAAAATGGTCACCACTATTTCAAATTTACAAACCCGCCGACCTAAGCAGCAAAAATAGGGTAAACCCCCTAGTTCCTCTAAGAACTCCTTGGTCGTGGCGATCAAGCAGCCGCATATGTACACATCACCACCTAAGCTCTCCACTCAAGGTTGGGTGAGCTTTTCTTTCCCTTTACCTACACCACATAGCACCCATGAGCCGAGGCCCAGCAAGAAAACACAATATAGCATGATATAATATCAAAAATGATCATAATAATCATTTAGGACTATCAGCCTAAAACAGATAGGTGACAGTCGCAAAAGTCACTAAATTGGGAATAGCTCCCTTCAGCCTTGTGACGATAGGGTCACCGGGGCTTAACAGGTAAGTGAACCATTAATTAGTTTAACCAGGATAGGTGCATGGTGACTGGTCACCAACATAACCTTCCTCATGACCATAGAGTCATAACCCTGGAACATCGTTCCCTAGCCATGTGACAAGCGGTCACCTGGGCCTTAGACCCTGGTTCTGAGTAACTAGTCATAGACTAGCCAAGCGCTTATAAGTTTCATCGACCTTAGGGTCGGTCCAGCATTAATGCCTTAGAGCCATTCAATGCTGATATCGATTAGATTTGATCTTCATTCGGCCCTGCGTTCAGGACGCTTATGCCGATTCTGACTCTTAGGTCAGTATCCCTGACTAGTCAGTGCCATATACAAGCAACATTCACTAACATTTAATATGCAATCCATGTTCACATTTATCAATCAACATGCCTTAATAACAAATACGCATGTCATATATACACATGGTGCAGTTTTCTTACCTCAGATTCGAGCTAGAATGAATAATAGAACGACCTTACAGAACGATCAACTTTTAGTCCTTTAGCGGTCACCTAGTCATAACCAAACACAGTACATCATCAATAAAAATGATCAACATAGGTTCGAAAACCAAAATCTAGCCTCCGGGACATCAATCCAAATTAATCCAAGTAGTAGGAACAATCCCGAGGCCTAAAACTATGTTCCCGGGGTCAAAACACACAAACGGGTCAACCCTGCTCAAGAGCCGCGGCCCTGGCACCTTGGGCCGCAGCCCCCAGCCTCCACTGAAGCAAGGGTCGCGGCGCCCAGCAACAACAAATTCCCCCACCTGCTTCTTTGAGCTAGGGCCGCGGCTCTCCGAGAATAGGGTCGCGACGCCCAACCCAGAACATGTCCAAACTCGTTCTCCAACATCCCAAGGCCTTCAAAATCATGCCTAAACATTACCAAATCATCAAATCAAAGTTCCCAAGCTTCCCAATGGTCCAAAACCAACAAAACCCAAGGCTCAATCAAGCCAAAAACCCAACGGTTCACAAAGTCCAATTCAAAGCTTAGAAACTCTAAAAACTCAAAACTTTAAACTTAGATTACCTTCGATTGGGTTTTTTTTCTGTCAAATCCTTCGGTCAAGAAGCTTCTAATCTTTCCTAGGATCGCTATGCCTCGATCCTCGCTTGATTCCGACTCCTAGAACTCGAGATTTCTTCGAAAAGGCTTCAAACGGTAAAATTGAACTACGAGAAGAGAACAAGAAGTTTTCTAATGTACGTTCTATCTGACAAGCTACTTTAAGCTTAAGTAACCTCAAATAAAACCTAGTGCTCGGGGTCCCAAAAACACCCCCGGGGACATTATAGTCAAAGCTTCCAGAATTTCACCCTGATCCCAAAAACACCCTTATTACCCAATAGAAACACACATAGTTTTTTTTACGTGGTGTCAATATCCTTTCGGATATTACTAGTCCACGGGGTCACGCCCAGAGATAAGATTCATTAATAAAGTTTCTCAAAAATACAAAGTATTTAACTTAAGCAAAGATTAGAATTCCTCTAATTTTATGCCGCGAGCATGATGTATTTTCCACTAGATGAATGAACCTTGCTGAAACTTCAAGAACTCGAACTCCCTTCGATTTTCTTGAAGAGTGCTTGCTTCCTCCCAAGACAAGACTAGGATGAACCTTCTCCCAAAGGTTTTCTCTTTGTTCTTCTCTTTGTTGAATTGTTTAATTACACATAACATATACAAAGACACAAAATAACAGAGGTATAATCGAACCACTAACCTCTACAAAATAAACACTCTTTTTCTAAAGATGTAAAGGAATCGACCAAAGAGTTAACCTAGAGAAATTTGCTATGATAAATATTTAAACACAAATATATTCACATAAGACAACCTTTACTAGGTCTAAACGCACAAAGCTCACTAGGAAATGTTTCCTTAAATAATCAATCAATTACATTGAATCATCCGAGATCTGAGGAAACAGATAGACTATCTGTAGCTACAGATTAGTCCATATCTGAGCTGTCATTGCAAGATCCTATCTTCGATATTAATGAGGATCAATCTGATCCTATCTGTTGAAATCTGGTCATAAGAATCAAGTTATCAAATGAAATCAGGCAGATATAAAATAAGTCAACATTTATTATTTGATTCATATGTTAAAAGCTAAGTATATTGTCAAACCTTCTATAAATAGAATAGATTGATATAATCAACTTTTTATATAATCATAACATAAATGTGAACAGAATAAAAATGAAATAATCTTCTATTGAATATCGAGATTACAAGAAATAAATCAAAAAATATTTTGTCAAATATAATTTGCCAAAAATGGAATTTACAATCTCCCCCTTTGGCACTTTGATTGACAAAATATTTTGGATGTAAATACCCAAGAAGAATCTGCAAAGGCCACAATCTAATTTCCTACGATTTCCCTTGTGCAAGGCCACAATCTGATCTAAAATCATGTCAGCTAGATCAATTTGAGTATCAGCTATGAGCTTAAATAGCAAGAAGGCTAATTCTTGAGAGACCACAATTGATAACTCTTGAATAAAGAGTTATTTCATGTGCTTTTGAACTTATAATTGTGGAAAAATCGTGGGTGATGTTAGTTTATTTTTAGCTTTTGTAGCTAACTTTGGTGTTTTTATGATCTTAGTTTAGTTTACTTATTTTTGTAGATTTTAATAGCTAATGGGTTGAAGATAGTAGTTTCATGGATAAATATTTGTACAAAGAATGAACTAACATGTGAAACTATCTAAATTGAATTTTTGATGGCTGAATTAGCAGGTTTTGCAGCAGCAAAGCAGATTTTGCTAAAGCATTTTTATCAAGCAGCTTTAGGACACCTAGAGCACGTGGAAAGTCAAAGGGGTGAGATGGAATAGTGGCTGAGGTGGCAAGTAGCGAAAGTATGAGTAAAAAATTTGGAGTAATTGCCAAAAGAAAGGAGGAGACCTACGTTTTTACAAGGAGGGGCAATATTGTAATTTGTTGACCAATTTGGGAAACCTAGAATACACATATAGAGCATCAGTCGAAATTTGAGAGAAGGTAGCCATTTTTGGAAAGAAAAACCAGCAAGAAGAAAAAAGAAAAACCAGAAATCAGCAAGAAGGATGAAAGACGAAAAAGGAGAAGCTCAAGCATCAATTGGATTTTTTTCCTCTTCTATTTCTAAACTTCATTTTTATATTTTCTGAGTTGATTTCTGAATCTGAATATTATGGGCTATATTGATTGGAGATTAATGTTTGTTAACTCAACCATGAACTAATTTTTAGGTGGCTTGAATTGTTGATGAACCCTATGTTATAGTCTAGAAATTTCTTACACTTTATTTTAGTAAAATCTCTCTTGTTCATTCAAGTGTGCTTATATTAATTTCTTGTTGTTGTTTGGCCAGCAATGACAAGATATTTAATTATGTATAATGCTAGAAAGATTAAATGTAATGGGAAGAATTTGGATGACACAAGTCATAATCTAGGTGAGATTATGTTAGTAAGTAACACAGGGATGTGTTATTTGCCTTGTGTAACTTTTGAGAATTAAACTTTGAATTTGCATTCTTAAATCTGATTTTGCATAGGAATATGTTTAATTAGGTAAAATAATTAATTTCATAAAATTTGGGAAAGTTTTATGAGTGTTTAATAAATTCTTGTTAACCTGGGAGTTTTGCTAGAATATTGTTGCTGCAATCTGTTCAGGATGATTAATATAGGGGGAATCAATAATTCAAGTCTATTTTTCAATCCATATATTTCTTTCAATTTTCTTGTTTAGTTCAGTTTTAATTTCAATATTTCCATCTCTTTTAATATTTGGTTTAGCCTAAAAACAACCCATTTGATTTTTAGTACTTTCAAGTTGTTTAGTAATTGTTTTGCTTGTTTTTCTATTTTGCAATCCCTGTGGAGACGATCTACTTATCATTATATTACTTGTGTGATTACGTGCACTTGCGTATTTAAAATTCATTATTAAATTTATCACGACAACAACCATGTTGGAAGATGGAAACCAATTAGAAAGAGCAAACCTCATTAGTGCAGCATGTTGATATGTGAGATGAGCAATATAGACAGTATCATGAGTATTCCAAGTAACAGTTTGTCCAATGATTTCAGACAAAACCACATTCCACAGTCATTCAATATTCACAAGCAGATACATGTTCATGGCATTCAGCACTCAGCATGTATCACATAATAACTCATAAACAATCATACTAATAAGCAGGTGCCAGTAATCTCAGTACTAATTAGCACACATTTGCTGAAGAGATAATATTTCAGAGCACAAGCTCAACATGGTATCTCATGCGCACAGGTAAAGCATATATATCACATTTAAACAATTATACATGTAACCACATAGATAGTTACCAAACCATGAGTTGAGCTTGACTTCGGTGATGTGTGTACATACCCAGCTAGTCTACAGGAACCTTAACCTTGGCATTGCTCTGATACCAAGTTGTAACGCCCTGGCTACCCCAGAAAAGTTACGGTGAACAGTGAACCGGAAATTTGACTCGTTACCCAAGTCCTTTGGTTAAAAACGTGATCTAAGTGTTGTTATGAGGTTAAGGTGAAAAACCAGTAAAAAGGAAAGGATACATTTCATTAAGTAAATAAACTGCTCATGAGCCTTTAAAAACGTTTACAGGCTGTTCATAATACAAAAGAGTTGCTACTGTTTCAAATTTACAGTCCCCGCCGGCCTAAGCGGCAAAAATAGGGTAAACCCCTAGTCCCTCTGAGAACTCCCTAACCGTGGTGGTCAAGCGACCCAATATGTACACAACATCGCCCAAGCTCTCCACTCAGGGTTGGGTGAGCTTCTCTTTTCCTTTACCTGCACCACATAGCACCCATGAGTCAAGGCCCAGCAAGAAAACACAATAAAGCATGATATAATATCAACAATAGTCATAATAAACGTTCAGGATCAACAATCCAAGCAGATAGGTGACAATAGCCAAAAGTCACAATAGTGGGTACAGCTCCCTCTAGCCATATGACGATAGGGTCACCAAGGCTTAACTGATAAGTAATTCTTTCATAAGTTTGATTAGGATAGGTGCATGGTGATTGGTCACCAACATAACCTTCCTCTCGACTCTAGAGTCGTAATTATGGACAGCGTCCCCTAGCCATGTGACAAACGGTCACCGGGGTCATATACCTTGGCTATGAACATCTGTTCTTAGACCAGGCAAGCGCTTATAAGTTCTTCGACCTTAGGGTCGGTCCCACATTAATGCCATAGAGCCATTCAATGCGTGTTCATCGACTTTAGGGTCGGTCCTTGACTAGTTAGTGCCATAGACAAGTAATCAGCGTTCACTAGCACTTAATATGCAATCCATGTCCACATATATCAACCAACATGCTTCAATATCAAACCATGCATGTCATACACCTTTACAGGGTGCAACTGTATTCATACACTGTTTTCTTACCTCTGGTTCGAGTGAGAATTATTATATGAACAACCCCTGAGAACGATCAACCTTTAAATTCCTTGACGGTCACCTGGTCATAACCAAAATATAGGATTCATCAATAAAAATGATAACTGAGGGTTCCCAAACCAAAACCCAACCTCCGAGACATCAAGCACTACCCAACCGAGTACTAGGTTCAACCTCAAGGCCTAAGGTTTGAATCCCCAAGCTAAAAACATGATTCTGGCCAAAATGACCTTAAGGGCCACGGCCCTCCCCTGCTACGCCGCATCGCGCCCTCCAGACAGAGAGGGCCTTCCCTGCCAGACGCCAAGGGCCGCGGAGCACCACAGCTGCGCCGCGGCGCCCAGCCCAGACCAGCCATAAGGGTTGCACGCACCAGAAATTCTCCCCTGTGTTTTTCCTCTCAAACCAGCCCTTCAAACCAACTCAAAACCTCCTCCAAACACCCATTTTAATCTCTAAACACCACCCATAACTCACCCTCATCAAAACCAAAACTTATCATCAATTAAAACCTCTTCAAATCCAATCTTCCAACAAGAATCAAAACTGAAAAACTAAAGAGAAAAACAGAGCACAACCTGAATCAGTGACTAGAACTCACCTTGAAACCAGCTTTGAACCTTCCTCAATAGCTAAACCAGGACCACTAACTCAGCCCTTGGATTTCCTAGCTTGAATCCCCACCTAGAGCCCAAGAACACCAAAGAAGAAATTGGAGAGGTGTGGTGTACGGGAAGGAGAAAATCTCTCTGTTTTACTCTATTTAATCCACAAGCTTCTACAACCAGCAGCCAACTTAAGTCATATATATCCAAACCTAAATAACCAAAATACCCTTAAGTCATCAAAAGCTTCTCAAACTATTCTAAGGGTAAAATTGGTACTTTCCACTTACACCGTTAATCATAATTAACACTTCCCAATTCCCGCTAATCTCAACATTCTCAAACACCAATATTTCATATCCCGTTACCCCAAAATCCCCGGTAACGCTTTATCCATTTAAAATCACCCCGAGACTTACCCCGAGCCCCGAACACAAACCTGTTGTGACCAAACCGATAAATCATATTTAAAGATCGTCTCATGCCGAGATACTCAAACCAATCCACATTATAATGTGGTCTCACAATATATCATTGACATACAAACAAGTATACAATTATACCCTCAGCGGGCCAAATTACCAACACACCCCTGTAAACAAATGTGGACTCACATGCATGCATTTAACATCATATTATAATATAATTATCATAAACATGCATAAACACATTTAATAGCATAATTAAACAGTTCTGGCCCTCCCGGCCTACTAATCCGGCCATTTAAACCATATTAGGGAATCCGGGGCATTACAGGGATGCTATGGCCGCCCTTGAAGCAGCCATCCAGCTGGCTAGGAATTAGGCTGCGCCAGCCTCAAAGTCAGATTAGACACCAAACAGGCCACCTCAAAGGGGTCCCAATCCTAGTCCTCCGCTCCAACCAGTAAGCCCTCAAAGGCCGGAGTAGCCACCTGTGGCTCAGAATGATGTCCCACCTAGGGATCCTGAGCAGCAACCTCCATCTCAGGCTGGTCAAGGCAATCCTCCGTGCCCGACGCAGAATAGGGCTGGGAAACTACCCCGCAGCCCTAGACGCCCAGGGGATGAAGAGCTGCATCCACCAAGCAGGGGGCAGCGTCCTTCTGCAAACAGGAGGAACTCAGAGACAGGCTCTGCAGTCAGGGGCCCCCCTTGGCATAACAATGCATGGGGACCCACCGACCAGCGTAGGCCTCCCCTTAATGCTCGAGAAATGCCAGCCCAAGGAGGCAACAAAGTGAATAGTCGGTCGCACCATAGTCAGCCACAATTCAGAGATGGCCACAGCTACAATGAAGCCGACTCTGGCAGAGGAAATGCTGGTCGGAGGAACAGAGAAGAAGGTGGAGGCAGGAGCCCCCCACCTAGAGAAGACCGACCAGCGGGTCATAATGTTGGGGGCAGCCCAGGCAGAATAACGTCTTAAGTAAGCTCGGAGCCAGCGAGCAGCGACGAAGAGACGATGATTTGAGGGACGTACTGAACGACCGTCGAGAAAGGCACGATGAGTACATTCCCCCGGCACTAGAGGCCCCAGCAATCCCAGAAGCTGTTCAGGCTCAGATTAATGTCCTGATCCAGGCGGTGCAGCAGCTGGTTGGGCGGAGAACATCTCACATTGAGTACGAACGGAGGAGAGGCACCCCCTTCGTATAGAGGATTGATGTGGCTAAAAACCCCAGTAAGTTTAAGATGCCAACACTGCCGAATTTCGACAGGTATGGAGACCCGGTATCTCACGTTAATAAGTTTGAGATACAAATGGATATACAAAAGGTGTCAGAAGATGCCTGCTGCCGCATCTTCCCGACAACACTGTCTGACACTGCCCAGGAGTGGTTCTTTAAGTTCCCTCCTGCCAGTATAGTATCATGGGAAATGCTCGTAAATGAGTTTTACAGACAGTTTTATGCGGGTCGTGTGCACCCCGTTGAGGCGAACCAACTAGTCGAGATACGCCAGAAAGAGAGCGAGCCCTTGAAGGAATATGTTCAACGCTTCATGCGAGCTGGAGCTGGAGCCAAGACTGTGAGCGATGAAGGTAAGATGATGGCCCTAACTGCTGGGGTTAGACGTCATTCACCCCTCTGGAGCTGCCTTAGAAAGAATGGGGTAAGAAGCACTCAGGAATTCTTAGATCGAGATGATCGGTACACCAAGCTCGAGGACGCGATTGCCAACGAAGGGAAATCGCCAACAAAAGACAAGGGGCCCAAGGAAGAACCCGCCAAAGCCACCAATGAGTCCGAAAAACCCAATGGCAATGGCAAAGGCAATGGGAATGCCAATGGTAGAAATGGTGGGAAACGGGCGAACAACGAACCCTCGACCTCCGAGAATAAGCGCCCCAAAGGAAATCGGTATGGACCGAGATTCACCAACTACACTTCCCTTGTTGAAAGCCGAGCTGAGGTCTACCAGGCGACCAGCTCAAGCGTGCCCTACAAATGACCTGCACCCATAAGGAAAGATATCTTCAAGCGAGATACCACAAAGTTCTGTCGTTTTCACAACAATTACGGGCACGACACTAATGAATGTAACAAGCTAAAGGACGAAATTGAGTTCCTGATAAGGCAGAGACATTTAAGAAAATTTGTGCGAGCCGCGGGAGGTTCTCAGCGAGAGGCTCAAGGTGGCAATGAGTCGGCACCTGCACGCCAACGCTCGTCACCTTTACAGCAAGCTCATGTGGCAGGTACCCTACTCACCATCTGCGGAGGCCCACATCTTGCAGGAGATAGTGGGAAAGCAAGGGAACGATATGCTCGAACCCTGCACCACGACCAGGACATCAAGATGATGAGTGTTGAGGATTGAGCACCAAAAAAGGCTCGAACAGAGGAGGAACTGATCACCTTCTCTGACGATGACGCCCAGCACGTGCGATTCTCACACTCCGATCCGCTGGTCGTGGACGTACAGATTGCAAACATGATGGTGAAAAGGGTGTTGGTCGATACAGGAAGTTCAGTCAATATCCTATACAAGTCTTCACTGGAAAGGATGAAGTTGTCTGTGAAAGACATGCAGCCATGCAACCAAACCATTTATGGTTTTTCCGGAGAAGGGCTCGCCCCAACAGGGTCGATTAGACTCCCAATCACTGCAGGCACTGCACCTGCTAATAGGACATTACTCACTACTTTTATAGTAGTTGATTGTCCTTCGGCGTACAACGCTGTGATAGGGAGGCCAATTTTGGGCGACCTACGAGTTGTCACCTCTATATGGCACATCGCTATGAAATTCCCAACAGACGCAGGGATAGGATGCCTGTTGGGAAACCTGAGGGAAGCGAGGGAGTGCTACAACGCCTCGATCACCAAGGCGAAGAAGGGTGTATTGAGGGATGCCACGAGAAAGGAGTTGCAAATGGTGACTGATGTTCAGGCCCACTTGGGTGATAATCTCACCAAATAGGGCGTTGCCCAAAGTGAGGATAAGGACTTAGATCCTCACTTTGGGGATTTTGAAGAAGAAGTGGGACCCATCGAGGACTTTGAAGAGGTCCAACTCAATGAGGAAAATCCGACCAGAGTTGTGAAAGTTAGTAAAAACTTAGAGACAACAATAAAACAAGCACTGGTGGAGTTCTTAAGGACGAACCAGGAGGTCTTTGCCTGGTCGCACAAAGACATGGTCGGGATAGATCCTGCAGTCATCAGCCATGTCCTGAACATCGACAAAAGCTTTCCACCAGTGCAACAAAAAAGAAGGCTGCTCGACAAAGATAGATCAAAGGCCTTGAAAGAGGAAGTCGAGAAGCTGAAGGAGAATGGGCTCATCAGGGTGGCGTTTTATCCATCGTGGGTCTCTAATCACGTACTAGTGCCCAAGCTGAATGGTTAGTGGCATACGTGTGTGGCTAGAACAATTGCCTGAAGTGCTCTGGTCGTACAGAACTTCCCACCGAACAACAACAGGTCATACCCCATTTTCCTTGGCATACAGGTATGAAGCTATGTTGCCTGTCGAGTTGGATCCACCCTCGCATCGCAGATTAACATACGACCAAGACTCTAATAGCCAACTATTAATGGAGTCCCTAGACCTGGTTGAAGAAAAGCGTGAACAAGCCCAACTTCGAGTAGCTGTGTACTAGCAGAAGGTTGCCCGGTATTTCAACTCTAAAGTGCGAGAAAGAAAATTCACTATTGGAGATCTTGTACTCCGAAGAGTTTTTCTAAACACCCGCGACCAAGCTGCTGGAGTACTCGGACTTAATTGGGAAGGGCCATACCAGATTGATGAGGTCCTTCACCCAGGCACTTATAAACTTGGATGCTTAAATGGAGATCTCGTTCATCGCTATTGGAATGGAGAACACCTGCGCAAGTATTACCAATAAACAATTCTTCTTAAAGAATTGGCTTGTATTAATTTTACTTTTTACAAGTTTTGAAAAAGGGTTGGTCATTTTATGTGACTGGTCGCTTATAAGTGTAAGATCTTATTGATCACTCGTATAGACATGTTTAGTCCATTTATTATGAGAAATAAAAGGGACTGTGCGCAGCCAGTCATTTCTTGCCAATTATTGTATTTATTACAATTATTTGCTCATTACGTGTGTTGTTTTGCTGTATTATAATTCTAATCATATTGCTATGAGCAGTAATGTTCGAACAGGTTCTGGTCAAGGCAAGTGACCAAGAACCTAAAGCTCCTCGATCACTTGGGGGGCATATAAGGTACAAGTAAGCAAAGCATATTGTTAAAAGGTATGTAAACACATGAGCAAAATAAGTGAAAGCATGCTAGGGTACTTAGAGTATTTTTCAAAAATTTCTTATTTTGTTAAATCAAACTAAAGTGCTATGCTAAGTTCGGTCATGCAAACAGATGTTATAATAAGATGCAAATATATTATAATATCAAAATGCATCATTTTACACCGTGAGCAGTCGCTGCTCGGATGTAATTGTTCAAATAAAAGTAAAGGCTGCCCATGCAGCAATAAAAAATTGATGTCTTTACACTACGACCCGTAGATCGAATACTTGAAATAATAAAAGAAAAAGACTAAGAGATTGGAGGATCTTGGGGAGCATCCTGGTTGAACACTTCTTCAGCATCAGCTTCTCCTCCGTCCATCCCAGTGGCCAGCGAGATCTCAGGGGAAGCAGGAATCCTCGCTATTTCTTCCTCTGCCAGTCGAGCAGCACAACGAGCGAGCTCAGTGTTTCTTGCATTCTCAGGAAGGTAATTGAAGTTGGCACCCTGGTTGTGCTTCCAGAAATCATAGAAGCATCGGAGTGTGGCATTCTTGTACCTCTCCAAATTATTGGCATTGGCTTTCTCAAGCCCCTCGATCCGGCCTTCCAAGGTTGTAGTCTCTTGTCTACTCGCAGACAAGTCCTCCTCGAGCTTTTTAGCCGTGCGGTAATTGACGCGGTTAGACTCCTTGAACTGGTCCCTCTGCTCGATGGTTTTGTCCAAAGAATTTTGCTTTTCCCTCAACTCCTCAGCCAGTATATTCTTCTCCTTGAGCACCGCTACAAGCTATTCGGCATATTTCGCTTCGGCAGCTTTGAGTTCATCAGCGTGCTGTTGCTCCAAAGATTTGGCCTACTCGGTAACAGCACCCGAGCAGAGACGGCCGGCAGTAAGGGTCAGCATTGCTTGCGGTCAGAGCAAAGGTTAGACTAACTGTAGAATATAGAAGGGTTGTCTCCACAGAAAAAGATGACTTACACTGGCAAACTCGTTCAAGGCGCGGTTTAAGATCTGGTCAACGTCCATCGCCTCTGTCGCGGCCATCATCTCTCGACAGCGATCGTGCTTTACAATTTTCGCGACACTGTCCTTGACCCTTCTGAAGGCGCGGCTAGTTATGTCGCCCCCAGTCGAAGCAGGACCGGCCTGCTGAGTCTGGTTAGTTGGGTCCGTTGGAGATGGAGTTGACCCGGCTGGAGCAGGGGGAGTCTGCTGCTCGTGAGGAGAAGGTGGAGTTGCGTTGGCTGAGGGCCCGCCCTTCGGGAGGCCTGCATTGTGAGGCTTCTTAGCTTGAGGCGCTTTACTGCTTTCCCCTGGATGCCTCTTGCTTGTTTTCTTTCTGCTCGAGGGAGTCGCAGGAGCCTCAGGGGCGCTGTAAATGTCGAACACGTTCTCAGAGTCCATATCTGAAACAAAAGCAAACATTCGAGTAGTGAAACAGTATAAACAATTAAATATGTCATGTCAAGAAAAGAAAAGGAAAAAATTGTAAGTGAAATACCCGAGCTATTATTACTGGTCGCTATACTACATATTCTACTAGTCTTATACTCACTCTCTGGCATGAAGAAGGATGAATCTAAATTTGGAGCGTACTTAAAATTGCCGTCCCCATAAAATAAGTGACACGGAATTGGCAAGTTATCTAAGAGCGAGAGATCGGTACCGTTCTCGTCTGAAGATTCGTTGAGGGGCTCGAGGGGTTCGGTAACTTTCTTTTTCCCTTTTCTATTTGGGACAGAGGGAGCAGCAGCCCACGGAGTGCTGGAAGGTTCCCTGATTGTCACTCCGATGGCCCTCCTCGGAGGAGGTTGTTCCACGTCCAGGTGCTGCTCGGGAACTTCTCCGCCAGTAGCACTCCCCGCTGTCGACTCCCTCATGTCCTGATGAGGGGCCAAAAGGCAAACCAGCCTAAGGTTAGCCTCTGTGACCAGATGTTTGACGCTTTTTTCTACGTCAGTCATGTTGGCCAAGAGGTCTAATCTCAACTCCATGTCTGGAGTTGGGTCTGGTCGCAACCATGGGCCTGGAAGGCATTTATAGTTTAAGAGAATGTGGAGAAAAACACTAAACAAAGAGTAACAACCAGTGATACAAAGGTTTTACCTCCTTGAGCAAAGGCCAGATTGTCCGCGATCATGTCGGTCGTAAGGAAATACTCCTGGTAGTACCTCCCCACATTCGATATGTGAGTTATGTCGGTCAAAAAGGTGCGCCCGGTCTCCTAGTGACAAAAGTGAAAGAACCCCGTACCTTTTTGGTTGGGGTTGGATTTGAGGTCGAACAAATAGTTAACCTCATGAGGAGTTGGCACGGGCCATTTTTTGTGGCTGTAAAGGATATAGAGTGTAGTAAGCATTCTATACCCATTTGGAGTTATTTGAAAAGGGGAAACTCCGAAATAGTTGGCCACCCCTAGAAAGAATGAATGAAGAAGCAAGGTAGCCCCTGCCTCAATGTGGTACCTCGACCAGGCGCTGAAGGCGCCTCCGGGCAGGTTCGCCCGTTGATCTTGGTTGGGTCGGACTAAGGTCATCCCCGTGAGACCATACTTCCTGATGTAGTTGGCAATCATCTTGATCGTCACTCGGCTCTCAGGTACTAAATACCACTCAACATCTGGTTGAATGACATGTTGGGGCTGAGCGTGTGTTTGGATATTAGGGTCAGGAATATTTTCAGATCGACCATGGGTCGAGGAAATTTCAGCCTGAGGAGCAGGCTGATGTGAAGGATTAGGGGTTTTCTTTTTCTGGGCTTTGGTTTTAGCTCGGGCCATATTTCGAGTAAGGACATGTGGAGTGTTTGAAGTGACACGAGAGAATGGAATGTCAGGTATTAGTGACGATGGTTGCTCCTTGTCCACAAGCAGTTGAGTCAATAAGTCGTCGTCGATAGGTCTTTCTCCTCCCACGGATCTTGCATGAAATTTGCGAACAGAGAAAGGAGGAGATAAGACGCACAGCTTGAGAGCTTATGTTGAAAGTTGGAATAACATTGCTTGCGTATACGACCAACAGCATTCTAACAGAAACACTAGGTTTTATGCGAGCATTTTGAAAAATAGATTGAAAAGCGGAAACAAAAAGTTTTTTGGAAAAAAAAAGCTTTTTCGACTCTGAAGGGGCGGGAAAATCCCAGTTTTTCAACTAGCCTAAAAATCAAATTTTTACTTTGATTTTACGCCCTAAACTTATGATCTTGACTATCAAACTGGCTCCTAACTCCTACAGAGCAAAACTATGCTGCCATATCAAACATCAATCGGTATACACACAATCCTCATGCATTTCTACCCAAGAACACAAAAAATTTCAGAACTCAAAACAGGCATGTAACAGTATGCATGGCATGTCAGAGAGCATGAAAGTTGAAGAAATTTACCTAGACGAAGATTGGAGATTCTGAAATGAAGCAACTTTGGGCGTGCGAACAGAGGATCTTTAGAACAAGTGACGGATGATCTTCAAATTTTTTGAGCTCTGGGTTGAAGTTCTTGAGGGTTCTTGGCAAGAAAATGGCAAGTAAAAAGTGAAAAGGTAAATTTGGGGACTATTTATAATGGCTGAAATATGATAAAAAGGGTAATCATGAGTTACCTTTTTCAAGGCATGGGAGAGTGTAATAGTCATCAGAAGGGTTATTTGGAAACTGAAAAGGCATGATTGGATGTGATTAGGTCACCTTTTTCGAGGAAGCACGAGTGGCTCTGACAGATTTCGTGGGGTATACGAAAGGTTAGCTTCCTAAGTTTACTTATTTCTAGTCGGAATAAATAAACTTAGGGGCAAATGTTTATCCAAAAAACAGTTGTGGATGACGTGGCAAGAATTTTCAACACGTGGCAGAGATGATGCTCGCCTATCGACCAGAGATACTTCCATATGCGGGGTTCAAGTTTTATATACGACCAACCTGGTCATATACTCCTTTTATTTATGTATAAATTTGTATAGTTGTAATGATAGCCGAGAATATCTCTTCATTATAACCTGATTATCCGTTTATTAAGGAAATATATGATTAATTGACTCATGTAACCTTCCTTGAGCCTATAAATATACAAGAAATAGCTCAAGGGGGGATTTTTTTTTTTTCCGAATCCTCTTTTCTGATATGAGAATAAGAGAATTGTATTGTTATTATCCATCGCCTGTATTGTTTCTCCTTCTAAGGTTTGTGAAACTCAAGAACCCTAGTTCTTTGATCACACCTTTGAAGCTCAACATTAATAATAGCATCAAGTGGACGTAGGTCATTACCAATCTTTGGGGCCGAACTATAACGCCCTGGTTACCCCAGGACAGTTACCGTGAACGATGAACTGGAAATTTGACTCGCTACCCGAGTCCTTTGGTTAAAATGTGCTTCTAAGTGTTATTAACAGGCTAAGGTGAAAAACCCATAAAAAGGAAAGGATATATTTTATTAAGTACATAAAACTGTTCATGGGCCAATAAAATCTTTTACAAGTTATTTACAACTCAATACGGTCATTACTGTTTCAAATTTACAAACCCGTCGACCTAAGCGGCAAAAATAGGGTAAACCCCCTAGTTCCTCTGAGAACGCCTTGGCCGTGGTGGTCAAGCAGCCGCATATATACACATCACCACCTAAGCTCCCCACTCAAGGTTGGGTGAGCTTTTATTTCCCTTTTCCTGCACCACATAGCACCCATGAGCCAAGGCCCAGCAAGAAAACACAATATAGCATGATATAATATCAACAATGATCATAATAATCATTCAGGACTTTCAGTCCAGATAGAGGAGTGACAATTGGAAAAGTCACTAAAATGGGTTCAGTTCCCAATATCCATGTGACGATAGGGTCACCGGGGCTTAATAGATAAGTGAGCCTTTCACTAACTTAAACAGGATAGGTGCATGATGACTAGTCACCAACATAACCTTCCTCATGACCATAGAGCCATAACCATAGAACTCTGTTCCCTAGCCATGTGACAAGCAGTCACCTAGGCCTTAGGCCCTGGCTCTAGTAACTAGTCTTAGACTAGGCAAGTGCTTATAAAATTCATCGACCTTAGGGTCGGTCCAGCGTTAATTCCTTAGAGTCATTCAACGCTGATATCGATTAGATCTAATCTTCATTCGGCCCTGTGTTCAGGACGCTTATGCCATTTCTGACTCTTAGGTCAATGTCCCTGACTAGTCAGTACCATATACAAGTAAAAAATATTCGCTAGCATTTAATATGCAATCAATGTCCACATTTATCAACCAACATACCTCAACAACAATCGTGCATGTCATATACATAGGGTGCAGTTTTCTTACCTCGGGTTCGAGCGAGAAATAATATAAGAACGACCCTTGAGAACGATCAACCTTTAGATTCCTTAGCGGATACCTAATCATAACCAATTAGAAACCATCAATAAAGTAAATCAATGAATGGTTCACAATCTAAACCACACTCCCTCACTCTCGGGACTTTCAAACTACTCAAAGGGGGTAAAGGAACCAACCCCCGAGCCTTAAAAACCAACTAGAGCCCTAAAAATAACATTCCCTGAAACTGACCTAGCGCCTAGGCGCTGCCAACCAGCGCTGGGGCGCTGCCCTAGAAACAGAGAGGGCCATTCTCTGCCCTGCATAGCGCTAGCGCTGGCGCTGGGGCGCCAACTTCAGACCAGCAACTCCTCTGATTTCCCTCCTTGCGATTCCCTTTGAAACCAACCTTCCAAACCAATCCCAAACCTTACCAAAACATCCAATTGAACCCCTAAACCTCATCTACATCACCCCCTCACCAAAACCCAATCAATCATACACAAAAACTCCCATTGATACCAACTATCCACATCAAAATCTAAAGGCTGAAAACTAAAAGAAAAACAGAGTAATACTTGGAATTCATGGACAATTTCTTACCTCCAGCTGGTTTTGAATCCTCCTTAATAGATGAACTAAGTCTATAACCTCCAAGCTTTGATTTCCTAGCTTGATTCTTCAATTTGGGATTTCCTAGCTTGATTCTTCAATTTGGGACCAAAAACTTCAAAGGAAGATAGAGGGAAGGTGATGTACGTGAAGAGGAAACCTTGCTCTGTTTTAGTTCTGTATGTTTCTACAGCCAACCAAAACCATATATATCTCAAGCCAAATGACCCTAATGCCCCTAGGTCATTTAAAGCTTCTAAAGTCTCCCCAAGGGTAAAATCGTCATCTTTCACCTATTTCGTTAATCATAATTAACGCTCTTCAATTCCCGCTATTCTCGATATTCTCAAATACCAATAATTCATATCTCATTACCATTATATTCCCGGCAACGCTCTAATCACTAAAACCTCCCGAGATTCACCCCGAGCCTCGAACTTACTCCCGTTATGACTAAACCGCTACTTAATATTCAAAGATCGTCTCATGCCGAATAGCTCGAACAAATCCACATTATAATGTGGCCTCAACAATATATCACCGACATGCATACAAATATACAATTATGCCCTCAACGAGCCAAATTACCAAAATACCCCTGTCATGAAATGGGGACCCACATGCATGCATTTAACATCATATTATAATATAATTCACATAAACATGCATATTATTATTTAATGGCATAATTAAACAGTTATGGCCCTCTCGGCCTACTAATCTAGCCATTAAACCGCATTAAGGTTTTCGGGGCATTACACAAACCACTATAATTCTTGGTGTTCTTTACTTTCCATTTGATTGTATTTTCAAGCATCGTGCTATTTTCCTGTCGTATATTTGACTCCGCGTCGTTGGCTAATTTGAGGGTCAACATGTATCACTAGCTTAAACAGATGAGTGACTGATGGGTAAGTCACACGGCGCTTGGCACCCACAGCCATGTGACTAAATAGTCACTCTGGCTCTAAGTAACTAGCCTTTGGCTAGACAATCGCTTATAGTATTCATCGAACTTGAGGTCAGTAACGCTCTTCTGAGTCATTTAATGCAGATGCGATTAGATCTAATCTTTGTTGGCTCGCATTGAACACGCTAAGGCCGCTCTTGACTTATGAGTCGGCACTGTGGGACCAGTGCCCAGTACCACTGTCGAACTTGACTAATGAGTCACAGCTTCATAGTTGATACTGACAACTTTGCCAATTCTGACTATTTAGTTAGTACCATGCACAAGTGACCAAGATTCGCTAAGCATTCAATAATCAATCCATGTCCACATTTAAACATTCAACATGCCTCTTGAATAACCATGCATGTCACATATGGGGTGCAATTTTCTTACCTCTGATTCGAGCGAGAATGAAATAACGAACGACCCTTGAGAACGATCTGACTTTTAGTCCTTTAGTGGTCATCTAGTCATAACCAAATATGGGATTCAATCAATAAAATGAATAATAGAGGTTCTCGAACCAAGACCTAGCCTCTGGGACATCGAATCCCACTAATCCGGGTAGTAGGAACGATCCCGAGGCCTAAGATTGAGTTCCCATGATCAAAACACCCATTTGGCCTCAAAAATCCTCAAGAGTCGCAGCCCCAAAACCCTGAGCTGCGGCCCCCAGCCAAAACAAAATCACCAGGGGCAAGCACCGCGACGCCCCTTACCTAGTGTCGCGGCCCCCTTCACGCACAACCTCCACCTCCTTCAGCATCGAGCTTGGGCCGCGGCCCCTACCTGGGAACCAGCCATATCTCCGGTTTTCCACATTCTAAACCTTCAAAAAACATACCTAAACATCTCCAAATCCAAAAATCAAAGTTCCCAAACTTCTTAATGATCCAAAATCATCAAATCCTGAGGCTCAAACGAATCAAAAACTCATCGTTACACAAAATCAAAATCAAAGCTTAGAAACTCTAAAACTCAAAACTTAAAGCTTGAATTACCTTTGATTGGGTTGTTTCTCGTTAAATCCTTCGGTCAAGAAGCTTCTAATCTTTCCTAGGATCGCTATGCCTCGATCCTCGCTTGATTCTAACTCCTAGAACTCAAAATTTCTATGAAATTGCCACGAATGGTCACAAAGGTTAACGGGAGAGAGAGAGAGTGTTTTTAACGTACGGTTCTTTTTGACAGACTACTTCACGCTTAAGTAACCTCAAATAGAATCTAATGCTCGGGGTCCCAAAAACATCCCCAGGGGAAAAATAGTCAAAACTCCCAGAATTTCCTCCTGATCTCAATAACTCTCAATATATCATCAAATAAACATTCCCATTATCCGATATCCCAATAATTGACCCTATTATGACAAAACCGCTAATTTGCAATATAAGACCATCTCATGCCGAATAGCTCGAATATATCCCCATAATAATGGGATCTCATCCATAAATCACAATATGCACCAAAATACACAAATATGCCCTCAACGGGCCAAATTACCAAAATGCTCTTATAATTAAATGTGGACCCACATGCATGCATTTAATATCATATTATAGTATAATTCACATAAACATGTATTTAATCATTTAATGGCACAATAAAGCAATTATGGCCCTCCCGGCCTACTAATCCAGTCATTAAACCGCATTAGGGATTTCAGGGCATTACAAGGAGTCTCTTCTTCCTCAGGTTGGGTTCCTGTATTTAATCCCTTACTAGGATCAGATTCAACTTCTGAGTCACTCTTATCGCCACCCTCAAATTTAGTTATTGACACAGAAGGTGGATTTTCTTTGAGACAAGCAGCCAGGGGAGTTGAGATAGCCACACCACGTTTAGAGCGTTTGTCAGATCGATGAGCAGAGAGCTTTTTAGACGCAGAAGAAGGTGGAGAGGATACTTGTGGGGAGACTTCAGTGCTGGGTTTTGCTCCTCCAGAATCGTCATATCGAGATGCAGAAACTTCCTTTAAAGATGAAGGCTTAGGACTCGAGTGCGCAGATGAGGAGGTCTTTTGAGGGTCATCACCACCTAGACCCGGAGTAGCAGAAGCGATTAGAGAGGTGGACTGAGATGGTTTCTCATTCAGGTTAAATACTTTTTCCGAGCTTGACCCCTTGTTTTTCCCAAAGGGTTTGTAGTAGCAGGAGGGTCAATTGGGGCTTTGACTGAGGGTTTTGCACGAACAGGATGCCTAGAACTGCTATCTGATTTGGTTTTTAGCCATTCTTGAAAAACAAAAAACAAAGAACCAGAGAAACCACAAGCACACGAGAAGAGAAGGTGAAACTGAGAAGAAGAAACAAGAAAAGAGAGTGATATATGTGTTCGTGGGTTAGGGGTTTAAAAACTCAAGAAAATGAAACTAAATATGTGCAATAAAGGGACACAAATCTGGTAACTGTCAATTAAGAAAAAAAAATTCCCCAAATCCCACACAATCTGATTACCCCAATTAGAAACACCTTAAAAAGAAAACAAAAGATTATTAACAAAATAACCATAAAAAAACTTACTAGCCAAAACCTTCTTTTTTATATATATATATTTTGCAAAATTTTATTATTATCATTTTTTTTTATTTTTGACCTCTTTTTTTTCTTCCCTTTTTTTGTATTTTTTTAAATGACAACAAATAAGGACAAGACATTTGTCACACTAAAGAACAAAAATGCTAGTTTATGAAATAAAATTAAACAAAGACAAACAAATACAATATTTTTAATGAAGCTCTTAAAATCGGTCAAAACATTTTTTTTTTGTATTATATATATATATAAACTACAAACCTTGTTAATTTTGCCAACCAATTAAATCAACTATTCTGCTTGCTTTTGTTACTGATGAAAGAATCAAACTCGTAAGAAAATACAAATATTATATTAACAAGCTAATTATCTATTGTACTAAAATCATAAAAGTTATGCAGGAAAATAATTTACTCAGTCACAGATAAAAAATTTAAGTAGTTCAATCAATATGTAACAATGTTTGAGACCATGGTTTTATTTATTTGAAAATGTGTCAAATATTTGTATGTGAAAGTGAAAGCAGGGAACATTGCCCAAAATTGTCAAAGAGATTTTTTCTGAGAATTGTAACCAATGGAGACGCTATCACACTACCTCAATGGTAACCCTTTTCAATGGTAGTGTGTCATCTACATAACTACTAATTACATAGTATCAACTTACTCATAGATGACTTTCACAAATTGAGACAGATAGCTATATTTTTCCAATGGATCTCAAAACACATTTTTATTTTTTTATTAAACAAACAATGGTAGCTTGAACATAACACTAATTGAAAAACTCAAATATTTCTAGGAGGAGTAAATTAATTTTCGTGAACTAAACTTATATGAAAAAATACACTAGAGAAATTAGCAAGTAACATAATAATATGTATTTCTTTTAAGTTTGACAACTTCTTCTGGAACAAGAACAAGACAAGACTTTTTGATCAATACAATCAAGGGAAAAATATATGAGATGTTTTTAGTACACATAAATAATGGATGGAGATAGTTTTATAGTGGTTCAGCCACAAAAAGATGGCCTACATCCACTTAGTCACTGTCATTGATCTTGCAAGGCATGAATTACATTTGTATTTAGCTTTTAACTATTTGACTCCATTGAAGAAGGAGCGCTCTCTATGTGAAAAGTTGTCGCCCTTTTTTTTCCTCTCTTCTCTTGATCCCTAATCCTCTGATTTATATTTAAGAGTTAGGGTTACATCTGAGTGTGAGCTTAAGTTATTGGGCTTGACCAAAAAATTATACAAAGTTACAAGTGACTAAGCCTTAGGCATGATCTGGCCAATGGATAATGACACTCCAGAAATTGGTATAACAATAATATTTAAATTTATATTAATAGAGTTATTAAATATTTAATTTTGTATTATATATTATTATAATAATGATGTTTTATAACATTTGAATTTAAATTTGAATTTATATCAATATAAGTATTATATATGTAGTCTTATATTAAATATTATTATAATAATGATATTTTATAATATTTGAATTTATATTAATATAATTAATAAATATCTATTTTTAGTTAGTTATAAATGTATATTCTGCTAAATATTTAGAATATTTCGTTAAAGTTAACAAAACAAACCACTAAAACAAATGGCCCGTTTGACTTTGTTTTCTGTTTACTGTTTTCAAAGTTGTGTTATCAGAAATGAGAACATAAAACAGTTTTTGCAGTTTTCAAAAAACAAGAAGTGTTTGATTAATGTTTTCTAAAAATAATTTTTTAGTTTTATTTTTTTAAATCTTAAATAAAAAATTAACAAATATATTTACAAAGATAAAAATCTTTTAAAAGTTTGTAATAAATAATGAGATAAAAAAATTTGAAAGAAAAAATTATGAAAAATAAGGTGTGAGAAAGTAAGGAGAGAAAATTTGAAGAAATAAAAATTAAGAAGAAAGAAATTGATCGATACAAGAAAAAATGAGAGAGTGTGATGAGAAAGAAAGTGAAGAGAGAGAAGTGTGTAGAAAAAGAAGAAATGGTGAGAAAGAAAAAATGATTAGAGAGAAAATGAGGAAATATTAAGTGATGAGAGAGAAAGTGAAGTGAGAGAAAGTAATGTGAGAGAAAGTGACAATAAATGATATTAGATCATTTTTGTACCCAGTTTTCGAGCCATGTTCAATGTGACCTCGAAAGTTGGATTCACAAACAATTGGACTCGTAAGGTTTAGAGTATGCTCCAGGACTAAATATCGAGCCTGCAAGACATAGACGACCTCGATTGTGGTGACCTCGAAATATTTACGATCTCGAAAGGTAGCTCCGGAGACGCATCCATCCTCGGGGATGACCTCGGATCAGGGGTCCCGAGCTCGACGCACATACGATCTCGAAAGCCATGTGACCTCGGAAGATGTCTCTAGCTCGAAAGCTGACGAGAAACCTGGGAAGCTAAGGCCTTGGAGATATATGATAAAAACCTTGAATATCTATAAGTGTTGTCCATACGAGATGTAATCCTCATTTATTACTGTAAATCCCCTAGAATCGTGGGATATTATTTGGTCAGTTATATGTCCCCTGGTCTTCAGGGGACGTTTCCTTTTATATATGATTATAGGCATTTAAAGCCATTTATTTTATTTACACAAAAAGAGTAACTACCCAAAATATGTGGGATAGTATTCTGCAGCCTTCTCTATAAATAGAGAGGTCATGCACCATTGTAATGGACGGAAATTCTGAACCTTGAGAGAAAACTCTGAAGAATTCATGCTTAAGAATTTTCAGAGATAATCTTGAGTTTAATAACAGAGACTCGTGGACTAGGCAGATTTAACTACTGAACCACGTAAAAATCGTGTTTTGTGTTGTTATATTTTAATTGGTCATTATTGTTTGTTGTTTTCGTGCTCTCCTTTCACTGTTGACGAAAAACGGTGTCAACAATAATAATAATTCAAAAAGTGATGTGAGAAAAAAAAAATATAGACAAAAAAAAATTTGAGAACAACAAAAACATCAAACTCTTCTATTTTTGTAACTTTCTTTTTAAAAATTGTTTTTTTGAAAACAACGCCAAACACACATCTTGTTTTCAAAAAAAAAAATTTACCTTTTAAAAACAAAAAACATTTTTTAGTTAAGGAGCCAAACACTTTTACAATATTTATGTTATCTACATTTTATTTTTTTACATAAAAGAGATATATTATGATTAGAAAATGACGTCCATGATGAATTTTTTCGATATTTTAAGAAATCAGATTTCAAATTATAAATAGTTTAGGAAAATGGAAGAATTATTTTTATTTTATTTTTTTGGTGAGGGTGAGTATTGTAGTAGATTGACCTGTTAATAGATATATTTTTTTATATCTAAAAAAATTAAATTAGTGTATAGAATGAGAAAGATTACTTGATAATTAATTTGCTATATACTTTAAGAAACGATTCAATTGATTTCATAATTCAAAGTGTGAAGGAAGTTAGTTATTTCAGTCAACGGACATGCATGAGTGAAAATGAGCTCATGTTGACGTCAAGTATACTACGAAAGTTTACGAAGAGTTAATCAAGCTTAGGCGCTAATCTTTTTTATTATATGGAAAGTATGACCCCAAGTCAAAAACAAAGCAATTAAGTATGAAAGATATAATAAATCTTTTTAAGTAGCAATTAAAAAAAGTTTACAACGAGGGTCACGGACTCACAGTCCTGCTCCTCCTAGAAAGAAATTAAAAGTTTTTTTTTTATTATTATTATTATTTACTTTCATTGCATTTTATTCTCCACTTAGCAAAAGTTAATGGTCCCACTTAGTTTGTCCTAGTAAAAAGTAGCCACTTTGTGTGATGTGAATTATCGAAGCATTGAAAAGGTTGGGACTAGGAGAGATATGGGTATCTATATTGAACAATATTAATTATCATATTATATTATATTTGTCCTAGCTAGACCAAATCTTTTCCAATTATCAATTTTCCACGGCACTTAGTAATGTACTTTTGTACTCAAGATTATAGATCTTAGTTTTATTAGAATTTAGAAGGAACTCCTAAAGGCCACTTTGAATCTTTGCATGCGTAACACTTATTTTTTTCAGCTACTAGGACGAAGCTGTATACACGTTTCTCTCGTTTGGTTCTCTTTTTTAAACAAACAAAATTATCCAACCCCCTTTAATTAAATACTAATTAATAAAAAAGATAGTGCTTTCTTTCTTTACTTTATTTAGGTTTGTTTTAACTTTAATTTCAAGTATATTGTATACAGGGCTGGATTGTAGAAATTGAGTTTAGCAAGGGGTAAATGGTAAAAAAAGGGAGGGGGGTAATACATAATTTTTTTTAAATAAAATAAAGAAAAATTATAAAAGTGAATTTTTTGTATTAAAGATAAATTAGGGGACTCAACGCCTCTCTTTCTATAAGAGAATTACTAAAGGGTATTATTGTTGTCCAACATTACAAAAAAATAACATATCGTGATTGATGTAATATAATATCTAGTCTCATTTCATATGGTGTTGGACACGTAAAAATAGTAAATAACAACATTCATTTCTATAAGATTACTCTGTTTTAGGTTGTATATCGTCATTAAAGAAGGACTAATAAGCTCCTAACTTCTTTTCTTTATTTTTATTTTTAAATAATACAAGATTTCTTATATAATTTTTACTTAGAAAATAAATTTAATCCCCCTTACATTTGGTTTAGCCTCGTCTCATTGAGCATCAGCAAGTGCTCTACAACCAATCTGATGGTACAAGTGCGGTGGTTCATAACTTGATCTGATTATTAAAATTTATTTTCATGTATTCTTAATTTAGAATTCGAGTCATGTAATTGTTACTTGTGCTAATTAGAGTTGAAAAGTCTACGTTCTAGTTCTGACTTGTAATTTATTGATCTATCCAGTCTTGTTTCAAGGTGTAAAAGATTAGTTTACTTTTGAATAATGTTCACCCAACTTTTCAAAAAAAAAACCATGTTCTCCCAATCAACTCAACTATAATATCAAATCTAGTAGATTCTATTGTCAATTTTTGGGTGAAACATATAACTTTAGACAAATCTGATTATTTTTTTATTACATCAAAAATAGAGATAAATATAATTGTGTTTATAAAGAGTCATGCAACACGTGAATTTTAATTTTAGAATGGTAAAAATATGAAATTACTAAGTTATGCTTATAAGTCTGCTCATAAATTAGCATTATATGTTTTTAAAATAAAATAATGAATTTGTTAATATTTTTTTTTACGAATTATTTAACTTTTTAAGTTGTGTGAGATCATGAATATTTTCAATGAATAAATTTCATTACCACAAAAAAAACAATTAGATGTTACTAAAAAACAATTAGGTAGATGTTTATATATTATATGTAATTAATTATAAAATATAGGCTATATAGCTAGCTACCTAATCCTGCCTATCCTCTCGGTCACTATTATCAAACTCTCTCATATTTCACTCATGTCCAAATTAACTTACAGTCCATTCAAAACTTCGAACATTATTGTTTTGTTCTGTAGATTCATAGAAAAATGGTACACAAACTTTAATTCTAGATTTGATGTCAAGTAATTATCTTAATTTAAAAAATATTAATATTATGGTTAGAAATTTGTGTTACTTTTTAACAGGTTATTAATATATCACGCAATCGTATGGTTTACTAATTAACGACAAAATGTAATTTATTAATAAAAATATAAATATACAGAATTTCAATTTAAGTTTTATTAATTCGATTTTTCAGTGTTCTCAACTTGTCAATAGTTTTTGGCGCAATTTTTTTTATGACCGTATATATTGTTGTTATTTAGAACATCTTGCAAATTTTCATAAAATTCCAAATAGTTACAGTACCGAAAATTAAGTTCAAATAAATTATTTTCTACGCGCATAAAAATAAATTAGTCACGCGTGCAATATATTTAAACTTAGTTTTCAGTATTGTAAACTATTTGGAATTTTCTGAAAATTTCGTTGATGCTCTAAATAACTACAATATATACAGTCATAAAAAAAATCACGCCAAAAATTATTTAAAGGTTGATAACACTAAAAGTCCTACCAATAAAAATAAAGCTAGTAGAGTGGACATATCCCTTCGGAAATTCGTCTGATCTTTACATATAATTCTACTCAAATCTTTGTTGTTTTTTTATGAATGATTTGACTGAACAAATAACAAATAAGCTTCATTTCCCTATTGATTTTCTTTTTTGTTGGGTCGTTTCCTTTATTGATTAGAAAAAAAAGCATATATAATATATATTTATATGAATATGATAGGAGCTGGGCAAGTGGGTGTGGGACTATTATGCAATTAAAATGATAGTGTTGGTATTTATTGGGTGTCTAATACAATTAAAAAATATAATAGTGTTAATAGTTATTGACAATGTTAAATGTAACTAAAATTATATAATTTTGTTTAATTATGATATATAAAATATTTGACTGTATATATAATTTCATATATATTATTAATTATTTTTCTTCTTTTCAATTCTTATCTTATTTTATACATATAGTGTCATGTATAAATGCTATTATTCACATAAAGTGTAATGAATAATAAACTTATGTTTACAATTATGTAAGAACTTCTCAATTATGAATAACAAAAAAAAAATTAAGATAATTTGAACTATATAATTAGTAAAGTTGTTAAAAGTTGTATTATGTATGAATAATGACATGTAAAGATATTATACTAATTGAATTAAGTATGAATAATGATATATATACTAAAATTATGCACCAAGACATTATATCGAATCACACTAAAAATTATATATCATGATATCTAAAATAATAATGATAATTTTATTTTCTTCAAGTGTAATAATGACTGGAATTTATAATTAATAATATTATATATTATGATAGAGTTTTATTTTCATTAATAGCAGTTCTGCTATTATTACTATGTTTAATGTACACAAGTATACATACACATTAATTATGTTATAAAATCTTTTAAAAAAATTGTCAATGTTTAGTGACATTTACTTAATATGGCATCTAGGATGTATATTAGGCACTATACACACATAAATGGCTCCTCATGAAACTTAAATCTAGATAACTTTGAGTCGCAATGATTTGGTAAATTTGTAATTTGTAAAAAGGCACACACACAATCTCATTAAATTATTAATAATATATAAAACAATAGCTGATTTTACTTATTTTAAACATTTGATGTCTTTTAGAATTAGTCAGTTTTCCTATATTTGAGATCATATTTTTCTTCATATCAAATTCATAAAAATGGTTTCAATAATAGTCATTTATGTTTATTCTCGATTAGTAAATTTAAAAAATATGCTACTTAGAGCTAGCCCAAGTAGTTGTGTATGTGAGTGTGTAGAAAGAGAAGGAACTCAAATTCCTAATGTATCAAATAAAATTAAAAATATAAATTTTCATGAAATTTTAAATTACAAACCATAAATTTTAATAAATTATTTTAGGAAATTTTTCGAAAATATGGCTTTTTAGTCATCAATGTGTACAAATATGGGAATTAAACTTTCCTTAATTTGTATGGGAAAATTTAATTAACAAAAACTTAGTTTATGGGAAAATTAATCACATATTCAAAATCAAAATTAAACAAAAAAATATTAGCAAAAAGAGAGGTACTATAGTAATTAACATAGCAAAAACTTCTTCAGCCAAACCACCCCTTCTCTTTCATTTTGTCCTAGCCGCCACCTCCCTGTCCTCCACTCGCCTGCCTCACCATCTCCACCATCATCTATGGCCACCCACCCTCACTACCTGCGATTCACCTTAGGCGCGCACCTCCGTGAAACCCAACCAAAAACACCCAGCCGCACCATCGACGAACACAACCTCAATCTGCGCATCTCTGCGCGATTCCATTCGCGAGCCCCCAAATCCAAAATGATGGGGAGAGGCTGAGGTGAGGGATGTGCTGATGGTGGTCGGAGGTGAGGGAGAAGGGTGGCGCCTAAGCTGAGTGCGATTCGTGGTGCTCGGAGCTGCGCAAAACGACGGGGATGGTTGAGGTTGCGATGGGGTTTCGCGCGCAAGGGATGGGGTTTCTGGTGGTGGTCGGAGGCGAGGGAGGAGGTTGGTTCATGGTCAGATCTGTTTTTTTTCTTTCTATCTTCATATCTGTGGTAAATGGTTACCTTCACGTACTTTGTGTGTCTATTTCAGGAGGTAACTGGTTACCTTCACATTCTGATGTGTGTGTATTTCTGGATTCTTCATGGTAACTGGTTACCTAGGTTACTAAATCATACTTACTCTTCCTTTTTTTTCTTCCTTCAAATGTGATGTTTATTTTTCATTTCTAATATGAGTGACTCGTCACCCCTCTTATGGTAACTGGTTACCCCTCTTATGGCAGTAGGTTACTCATCTCACTGTAACTGGTTACCCTCCTGATACATGTTATTTAACCTCTAAGACTATTTTTTGTATAACTGTGAAAAATCAAACAAGTAACTAGTTACTCTTCTGGATAAATGTTATCTAATCTAGCTATAGGATTTTGTTTTTACATAACTTTAAAAAATTAATTAAGTAACTAGTTACCTTACCCAGGCTTCGAAAAAAAAAAGTACAACTTAAAAAAAGGAAAAAAAATGTTTATAATAAATAAATAATAAACACAATTCATATTACAAACAAAAAAATTAATAAAAAATTTGCAAAACAACCAAGCAAAAATTTAATATAAAAAAAATCAAATAAGCCAAAAAAATAATCAAATTACAAACATACCCTTCCAAATTAATAAAACTTGATTAAGAGTAAAACTATGGCATAAACAAACTTTTATACAAAAATATGAGAAACTAAACCCATAAAAGTGAAATTAAAAAAAAAAAAAGCCATAGATTAACTTTTCTTAAAAAAAATCATATTTTTGCAATATCTATTAAAAATCTCATATAACATATAATTTTCACATTATTTTATTACAACCGAAGCCCATGCCTTGCATGGCTTCTTCCACTATATATATATATTATATATCTATTCTATATGATAAGTGTGTAGATAACGAAATTTTTTTGTTTTAACGGTTTTTTATTTTTTTAATGTTAACTTTAACAGAATATTCTTATATTTAACGGTAGTTTGTAAACACTTAAATTTAAATTAAATAAAATAGATAATTAAAAAAATTAAAATAAGATATTTTTGAGATATTTTACAATGATAATTATTTAAAAATAATAAATAATTAAACAAATTAAAATGTGATATTTTTGAGATATTTTACAATAATAATTATTTATTAATAATAAATAATTAAACAAATTAAAATAAGATATTTTACAATGATAATTATTTAAAAATAATAAAATCATACATTTTATGACATAAATAAAATTTAATTAAACTTAAAGTCACTTATTAGAATAATATCATATTAAATATATAATATAATCTACTGTCAATTAGCAACAAATTGTTTTTTTTTAAAAACATAGCAAGAAACTTAAATTTAAAATCAAAGTATAATATTCAATATTACATTAAACATATTATATATAATATCTCGTTGTCACTCCCAAATTCAAAAATTATAACAAACATAAAGTTAAACAAAAATAAATAAATTATTTACTTAGAATAAAATATTTATTTGAAATTTATATGACATTAATATAAATTTAATAAAAATAATTAATAAATCATATAAATAAAACTAAGCAAACGTGCATAATGCACGTTGCTTCTATCTAGTATCACTACAACAAAATAGACATTTAATGGCTATATGGGGGAGACATTGTAGACATTTAATGTCTCCCCTTAGGGGAGACGTTATTGCAGGAGCCATCTAAAGTGGCCCTATGACGTCTCCCATGGGGAGACTTTGTAGACATTCAATGACTCATATAACGAGTCTATCATTGGTTTTTGTATTTTTTTTTTAATTAAATAATTATTTTCAATATATTAATTAATAGAATTAAATATATTCATTAAAAAATCTAAATTATATGCAAATTTAAATTTTGAATTTTTATTAATAAAACCGAAATGTGTATCTAATATGTTTTTGCTATCTAAATATACAAAATTGTAATATTTGTTGTTAAACATACAAATTTAACAAATATTACAGTAGCTAGCTAGACATATAGTAAGATAGAAAAAATAAACAATAAAAACCTATTTTTTGGGACGATAACTTTGAACTATCGGCACCATATCGTTCGCCTGCTGTTGTCACATTTCATTAATCTGTGCTGGTGTATATGGCGGAGTGTTCAGCTACAAAAAATATAAAGTACAATATATTATTTAATTATTATTATTTGATTATATCTACTTTAATAATAAATAAAACGTAAACTTTTTATAAATTTATATATATACATACCTCTTTCTTCAAGTAACGTCTAGGTCTATCCATATCTTTTCCTATGTATATGAAAAATTAAACAATAAAACTATATAAGCATACGAAAAATTGGCCAGCATTTCCCTTATATTAGTAACCTAAACATCTGTCAATCTAATCAAATAAGCACAACACAATACAAATATAATAATAGAATACATAATTCTAGACAAAACCGAGCAGCATTTCCCATATAATAGTGATCTAACCATCTATGAACAATAAGCCAAACAAATCAAACAACACAACAATAAGTTTCTTCCTTATAGCTCCGCAGCACATAAACATATTTTCCAGAACCTACTTCACTAAAACACACAATTCTCAACATTCTCTTATCACTGCAACATACAATTTTAATCTCAGAACCTACTTCACTAAGGATGAATATTTAAGATATTCAAACTCTTCTAACAAAAGTTTAATAATATTAAAACAAAAAATAAGATAATGTAATTACCTCTTGCAATTAATAGTCCTTGCTAGCAATTTTACTTCACTTTTGCAATGCGCGCACTATGTTATTAATTAAATAATAAAATATTAGTAAATCAATAAAAAATATATAACTATATATAAATAACCTACTTAAATGTTAATAAAGATTACAAATATATATAATTTTCTAATTAAATAATAATATAAATTAAAAAAAATTATAAACATATTAACTTGAATTATTATTTAGTATGTAAAATTAATTTTTTATTTTATTTTAGACAAAGTTATTAAATACATTTTAGCAAAACATATTTACATATATATACTTAGCAAACATTAAAAATTAATTAAAAATATATAATTTTCAGAATAAATAGTAAATAAAAATCTATAAATAGTAAATAATGTGGTAATATGCTAAAATTAAACAATATAATATCTCAAATATACATAAAAAATATTTTTCATACTTTAAACTAATATTTCTAATAAAACCCACAAAAACTATAAAAAAAAAAGCACAAAAACAATTTTTTCAACCATTATAACTACAATACATTGTTTAATCTTGAAATCATACCTCAAATATGCTTTAAATCCACTTTGATGAGCCAAAAATCACCCAAAACCGCAACTATCATAAACCCTAAAATCTCAATATCAATCCCTTAATATTTAGAGAAAATAAGCATAAAAATTATCCTAACTATTATACAACACTTATAAATGATAAAATCATACCTCAAATGGAATTTTATGGCATAAAATTGGCCAAAATCATCAAAGAGAACCCGAAAAATCGCCTGAAAATGCCTCCTCTCCACCTCTCTCTTTCGTGCGTATGCTCTCAGGGAAGAAGAAGAAAAAAGGGCTAAGTAATATAGTAGGGGAGGCCTTTAACGTCTCCCCTGGGAAGACGTGCCTAGCCTCTAACGTCTCCCCTTGGGAGACGTCCGATGTGGCACGTCTTCCCATGGGAGACGTTAGAGGCTAGGCACGTATTCCCATGGGAGACGTTAAAAGTCTTCCCTTATTTATATTCGGCCCAATTTCTGATATTTAAAAAAAATAAAAAATTATATCATATTTTTAAGTATAACGTCTCCTACCACTTTTGATGACTTACCTAGTTAGTCATCAACAAAAACTTTTAATGACTTACACTTCTAGACTTTAAATATCACTGAATACTTTTAATGACTTACACCAATGGTGTAAGTCATTATAGAGAGTCATTAAATGTCAATTTTGTTGTAGTGTATATATATATAGGACAATTCTTCTATAGGGGCTTCACTTTAAGCCCTACCGGTAAGGCTCTCAGTGTTTTTCGACCTGTGAACAGTTTTCGGAGCAACTTTTTTTTATGACCGTGTATATTGTAGCTATTTAGAGAAACCTGCAAATTTTCAAAAAATTTTGAATAGTTTACAGTACCGAAAACTAGGTTCAAACATATTGTTTTCCACGCGCATAAAAAAAATTAGTCACGCGTGTAACAACATGTTTGAACCTAGTTTTCGATACTGTAAACTATTCGAAATTTTCTAAAAATTTGCAGGATACTCTAAATAACTACAATATACACGGTCATAAAAAGAATCGCGCCAAAAACTCTTCACAGGTTGTAAACACTGAGAGTCCTACCGGTAGGGCTTAAAGTGAAGCCCCTATAGAAGAATTCCCCTATTTACAACCCGTGAATATTTTTTGGTGCGATTTTTTTTATGTCCGTGTATTGTAGCTATTTAGAGCATCCTGCAAATTTTCAGAAAATTCCGAATAGTTTACAGTACCTAAAACTAAATTCAAACATATTGTTGCACGCATGACTAATTTTTTTTATGGGCGTGGAAAACAACATGTTTGAACCTAGTTTTCGGTTCTGTAAACTATTCGGAATTTTCTGAAAGTTTGTAGGATGCTCTAAACAACTATAATATACATGGTCATAAAAAAAAGTCGCGCCGAAAACTTTTCACGGGTCGAGAAATACTAAGAGCCCTACTGGTAGAGCTTAAAGTGAAGCACTGTAAGAGAATTATCCTCTATATATAAATTATTTCTACTCAACAACCAGAAAAAAAACTATGGTATAAATCAATGAATGAAGGGAAAAGTTGATAATTACCAATTTTTAGGAGTAGTTAACTAAAATTAGACACTAAATATATTTAATTGAACTTTACCCATTATTATCATGAGATTTCCCAAATTACCCTTATTTGAGCACATGATTCTAAGTGTTGTTGTAATGTGTATTATATGTGTCATATTATAGTTAAATTGGAAATACATTCTAATTGTAGTGTGTTTAAGGAGAAAAAAAAACATGTAATTGAAGGGGTATAATAGGTACATCAATTGAAAATTTGGGTACTAAAATAAAAGTTAAAAATAATGGCTAAAAATTAAAGTGGATCATTTAAAATGAGTACATGATCTAATTTCCACATGAATGAATTGAAAACTAGCCCAAGTCCACAAACGGTGGATTACACTTTAGAACTAACACTTGTTTTTTTTAAGGGATAATTTGAAATACCCAGTTTTAGGATTAGTTAACTAAAAATAGCTACTAATAATATTTAGTTGAATATTACCCACTTTTTAAAGCACATTTCTCATATTACCCTTAAAACACTACTAGAAGTCCAATGTAAAAATCTCAATCTTTGCTTCTGTCGTGTCATTTACTTCCCTCTTTAAATAATATTCCACTGTGAGTTCCACTAGACTACTGTATAATGGGTAGAGTCATTAATAGTTTGGGTATTAATCAAAGAGTTTTAAAAAATGGGTAAAAATTAAAGAGGTTAACTTAGATTGAGTACTAGGTGTAATTTTTACTTTTTTTTAATGACGAATCATACTGTCTAATTTATAATTAGCGACTTATACCACTTTTTGTTTTACTAGTAAACCACACACCAGTGTAATCTCTTTGATTTATTAGTATACTAGTTTATTAGTAAATCATAAAATGTAAGAATAATTGCGGCTAAACTTCTCATGTAGTTGTAAAACTTTTTATGGAGTTCCATTTATTGCAATTAATTACCTATATAAAAAAATCTTCATCTTTATTTATTAGAAAATTTGAAAAAATAAACTTTATTTTGATTAAAATTTTGTTTTTTTATAATTTTCTTTCATGAGAAGAAGATGAAAAGTTTGATGGGTTTTGGAATTAGATTTTAGTTTAATTTTGATTACAATTTAGTTTTTGTGATTTTTTTATTAATTTAATATATTTTTTAGTTTCTAAATACTTGTTTTAATTTTTTCTAAATTTAAAATATTTTATTACTTTTTTTAGGATTTAAAATATTTTATTTTCATTATAATATTTTTTTTAATTGTAATTATTTTTTAAATATTTTTAATAAATAAAAATAAAGTCTCTCGTTAGCCCAAGTAGTTGACTGCAATAAATAGAACTACACAAAGAATTTTGGGTCAAATTTTTTATATAAGTAGTTATGAGCAAGAAAATCTATTACATAGTTTTGCTGTAAATTTACATAGATAATAAACTACAATAAATGAAACTATATAAGGAGTTTAACAATAATCACCCCCTAAAATATTATAGAATTGTTTACTATAAAGAGCTGTATAAATCAAATCAAAATATAGTAGTGGTATAAACAATTAAGTATATATTCAAAACGGCCAACATCTAGATAACACAAGTGGAAATTATGTGAGGTATGACTTTTTTTTACTTTCTTTTCATAAATATGGATATTTTCAAATGTTTCTTAATTTATGGCTTTTTCCTAACTTAAGCTAATTGTGTAGGTAAATATTTCCATTTTTTCAAAATAAAGCCATATTTTATTTATTGGTTTGGTGTTTAGAGATTTGTGCTATTATTTCGGATATATCTGTCATTACATCCCATTTATTAAAATATATTTTTTAATTATACATCTATTTTAAAAAAATATATCATTTCTTTTCTATTTTTATTTTGTTTACAAAATGAAATCATTTATTATTATTATTTTGTCTACTCATATATATATACATATATAACATGGGTAAAATTAAAATTTAGAAGAATTATTTTTATTTTTTTGCTTTTAATTTATATGGTTGAAGTTCATCAACTAACTTGCAGGATAATATGGAGTTTCCTTTTAATTATTATTATTTATTTATTTTTGTTGGATTAATTCCTTAAAAAGTTAAAAAGAGTTTTTTTTTAAATTAGAAAGTTAGAGAGTTTATTTAACAAAATCATGATCATTTGCTTCTAAATAATGAGATAGTAATCAATATTAAATATTAATAAATGACACTAGAAGCTCAAAATTAGTTTGAGTACAAATATAGTTATTTTATTGCAAATGTATTATCATACAACATTTAATTTAGTTGTCTTACTATGCATACATTAGAATCTCATTGAAAGAATTAATGTTTATAGGGAAATTACATTTTATATGAGATTTTTAATAGAGTGTGTAAAAATATGACTTTTTTTACGAATTTTCACTTTTGTGGGTTTATTTTCCTATATTTTTGTATAAAAGTTGGTTTATGTCATAGCTTTATCCTTAATCAAGTTTTATTAATTTGGAAGGGTATGTTTGTTTATTTTTTTAGCTTATTTTTTATATTACTAATTTTATATTAAATTTTATATGAATTGTTTTTAAAATAATTTTTTATTTATTTTAAACATATATTTTTTTTTAGAATGTACGTTTTTTTTTTAAATTCTGGGTAAGGTAACCAGTTACTTGATTGATTTTTGACAGTTATGTAAAAAAAATCCTAGAGCTAGGTTAAATAACATGCACCAGGAGGGGTAACCAGTTATCTTGAGATGAGTAACTTTCTGCCATAAGAGGGGTAACCAGTTACCTAAGAGGGGTGAGGAGTTACTCATATTAAATATGAAAAGAAACATCAAATTTGAAGGAAAAAGTGGAAGAACACTTCATTAAAAAAGGAAGAAGAAGTAACTATAATTTTAGTAACATAGGTAACCAGTTACCATAAAGAAACCATAAATATACACACACCAGAACGTGAAGGTAACCAGTTACCCTCAGAAATATATACACAAAGAACGTGAGGGTAATCAGTTACCCATTTACGTTTTCATATTTTTATTAGTTTTCTTTCCAAACCTTGGTATTCCTATAAGTGTTACAGTAAAAAGAAAATGCTAAAAAAATTGATTTGAATTTTCTTTATATATAGTGGAAAAAACTATAAATGAAATTACAATAATAAAAGATAATAAATAAAAAAATAGTAAAATAGTTATGTAATGTTAAAATATATGTGTGAAAAAATGAAGAAAAAAAATGGAATGAGAAAAGAATAAGTACAAAAATGAAAAAAAAACAAAATAAATGATGAATGAAAAAAAAAGATAAATAAATAAAAATGAAATGAAGAAGAAGAAGAAGAATAAAAATGGAAAAATGAAAAGAAAAAAAAATGAATAAAAAAAATTGGTAGAAAAAAAGAGAAGGAAAACTGAAAAAATATGAACGAAAAAACAAAACAATACAAATGAAAGAAAAAAAAATGAAAAGAAGAAGAAGAATAATAATGGAAAAATGGGAAAAAAAAATGATGAAGGAAAAAATTGGTAGAAAAAAGAAAAAAATTGAAGAAAAAATTAGTAAGGAAAAAAAAGAAAGAAAAAATAACTAAAACAATAAAGAAAAAAATTAAAAATTAAAAAAATAAAATAAAATTACATTCAAAATTAAAGAAAACCTAATTTTAATAAAAAAATGTAGCATTTCCATATTCTAGTTAGCTACTAATTATGTTTCTCATAGTTTAACTTTTTCTTTAATAAATTTTTTAATACAAATTAAAAAAAAGTATAATTATTATATTTTTACACATTGATGGTATAAAATACATATTTTTGAAAAATTTCCATCATTTATTGATATGAGATAAAACATATATTAATTCAAAATGAGGTTTATATCAAATTTATTGATCTGGTTAACAACTATAAATCACCATTAATATCCACAATCTCAAAATTGATCAACCTTCATTATACTTAAATTTTAAAAAATAATAATTAATTGTTAATTAAATAAAAAAAATCTTAATTGTTAAAACACAAATTTATGCATCTCTCTATCAATTTGCAAATAACAAGTTACTTTTGATGTACTTGTAATTATTTCAGTTTACTTTTTTGTTATTGTCCTTGTTACTTTTATAGAATTGCAAAGTACTAAGTTACTTCTTGTTTTGTTTTTTAAGTGGTTGTAATTGTTCTAGGTTACTTTTATGGTTTTGAAAAAGTACAGGGTTATTTTTGTTACTTAACATGTTACTTTTTTCTGTTTTCTATATTATGCTTGTAATATTTCCATATTACTATTATGGCGTTAAAAAAATGCTATGTTACTTTTTGTTGTTTTTGTAATTTGTTGTCTTTGTTATGCTTGTAATTGTTTCATGTTACTTTTATGGTGTTTAAAAAAGTATTAGGTCACTTTTTATTATTGTCTTTATTATTTGTATCACTTAAAAAGTACTAGGATAATTATTTCTGTTTTTTTAATATCAGACTATGGTAACTTAGTACCTTAAATTATATGCTATACTTATGTTATTTCTATGTTCTAGTATCAAGTCACTTTTAATAGTTTAGTTATTAAATAAATATAGAACCCAGAAGCAATTCGGTACAATGTATTTTAAGATTTATATGGGTGCCAAGATATACATAACTTATTGAGCATAAAAAAACAAGATAAAATCCCAAGAAAGCAAATGGTGACATGCTTGCTATCCAGATCCTAATTTTTAAATATAATTGCACTCTCATTCAAATTTTGCAGGATATTTTGAAAAAGAACAAAGTTACTAGCTTCAAACTTGACGGAAGTAAAGAGAATACATTCTCAAGAGTCATCTTTATACTCATCTTTCTTATTTATGCTTAACAATATAAATGATATATTATATATATATATATATTTATTAAAATTAAAAAAGAAAAAAGATAAATACGAATCAGTGCAAAAAAAAACCATATCCTTGTAACCTTGGATTGAACATTAATCTATAACCGAATGATCATTAGTTAAACACAAAACTTTTGTAAAAAAGAAAAACACAACCCACTGAACCAAGATAGGTAAAAGCTCAATTATAAGTCGCAAAATCTTAAAAAGAATAATGAAATCTGTAATAATCTACAATAATAAAATCTGCAATACAATTAAAAAAAATATGCAATATATATATATATTAATTATACAGTGTTCATATTCAAATGAAAAGGACTGAAATTGGAAGGCCGGTCAAGATCAAAAACGAAACAAAAAACTATACCTTTTGGAATTGGGGACATGGGAGTAGCAAAGGAGTGAGATCGTGAAGTGCCAATTTCAGAGATTGAGAAGTTGAATTGGAGAGACATTATTTGTTAATTACACATATTACGGTGATTTAGAAAATAATTCGATTTTTACGGTAATTAGAAATAATTACATTATTGCGGTTAACTCCAGACTAAAGACTTTGTTCTTCATCCCTGTCATGCATGACATGCCAATCAAAGCAAAGTCTCCACCTTCGTCTAGACAAAAACAGAGTTTGTTCCTCAAGTCTTTTCACGAACAACATCCCAACCAAAGTAAAGTAGTCTCCACCTCTATCAAAATTGGTCCCTCGACAACGAGTCCATTGGACAATGAATCTAAGAGTTTGTTCCTCATTTAAGTGTGTGTGTTGGTGAGATCCATCTCGGATCGGAAAAACGGAGTAGGCGAGGAAAGTGTTGGTCATGTGAGATCGTCGATCGAAAAACGAACCATGCAATCGTAGTGGTTTTCAGTTTCCACTTTCTGGACAACCAAACGCTAAGAAAGTAATTAATACTAAATCGTTAAGAGATAAAAATGTTCACTTTCTCAAAACACACTACAGTGATCACTAAGTTATAAGCCATGGAAAAAGATCGTCATACCTAAGTTACTTAAGCTTTGATTTCTCTATTGAGAGAGAGAGAGAAATGAAGGTCGCTTTATATTCGGAGCATGATTACAACTTTTATTAGGAATGGCATTGGTTGTGTCACTACAAGATTGGCTCCTGGAGAGATCAGTGAAATTACCATATTAGCCTCATGCACTGCTTTCATTTGGTTCTATATTAGAGATTTAATGGGGAAAGGGGGAAATATCCTTTCTCTGAACTCTGAACGTCAATACGTCATTCTAATCCAATGTAATATAAGGTACACTACTACACATTTACTTAAAACCTTAGTTAATAGAGAACCACAATATAGTTAACAATGTTCACAATACAGTAACACATTAGTTACTGGTTTGGTATCCATATGTTACAATATGTGATACAAACTTGTAACGGTGAGTTACAACATATATATGTAAATATGATTACTAATTTGGTAGTTATGAGTTATAATATAGCAAAATTTAGTTATTTGTTTAATAATTATATATTACAAAATAGTTAACGATGATTCCAATCTGATAACATTGGTTATTAGTTTGGTATTTATATGCTACAATATGTGTTTCAAACTTAGTTATATATTTGTCAATGTTGTTTACAGAAATGTTTTTCTGAAACTGGTTTTTGTAAATAATATTTACAAATTTGTATTTATTGTCATTCCATATTTACACTTTTTTCTTTTCGTGTTTTTCATAAAACTCCATATTTTTGTAATTTACCGTATTTTTCATATATTTTTTAAATGTTACTATATTTTTGTGAATTTTTCATATATAATGAATATTTATTTTTAAGTTGTTTTATATATCTATGAGGATTTTCGTAACTTTTCGTTACAATATTGTAACAATATAGAAAAGTAAATATTTTTCCGTAAACTTTGGTTACAATTTTGTAACTACACAGAAAAGTATTACTATAAACTTAATATAATTTAAATATTTTTACAAGGAAGAGTTACTAATATTATAACAATGAGTTATGAGGTCGTAAAAATAAGTTCCAAATTAATAACGAGTTTCCAATTTCGTAACAATTAATTATAAGTTTGTAACAATGAGTTATCAATTTGGTAACAATGAGTTAAGCTTGTAATGATGAATTACCAAATGATTACTAAAATGTTAATTATGATTAGAATAGTTGCTAACAATTTTGTAAACATGAGTTATTAATAATTTTAAAGGGTTATTGAAGTAATCACTAATAATTTTGTGACATGTGCTATAAATATATTGTTCAATTACAAGATTAATTACTAGCAATTTTGTAAATTTAGGTTAGTAATACTTTCAAAATTTTATAGGATTTATTATCAACAATTATGTTATTACTTGTTCATATTTTTGTAACTACTTATTTATAATTTGATTTTCCATTCATTTTGTTATATTTATTTTTTGTTACAACTTATTTCCATTTTAATGATTTTTTTAATTATTATCTTACAAAGTTTTTATTACTTTATATATAAGAAAATATTTATTATCATTAAATGGTTTTTTTTTTAAATATAACTAATTTCATAAAAAATTATTTAATTAATATATTTAAATTCATATCATTATATATTTACAATTTTTTTTATGAATGTTAGTAATTATATTTTATTGAAAAACAAAAATACATTTCTTTGTTTTTATTTTGTGTATCAAATTTGGAGCATATAACCGATTAATGTAGAATTATTTTTCAGTTGAGCTACTTTTTCAGATTAACATCTCCTCTCCTGTATATACAACTTTCTACTGTATATATGTAAATATTTTAATTCACCGTATTTTAAAAAAAATTTCCCGTATTAAGTATATAGTTGTAAGTTTCCCTTTTTTCAATTGACGAAGAATCATATGGAAAATGACTTCTATAAGCAACTCAAATTTTTCCCGATTTGTAAAGTTTTCTTCTCTTTTCCATATTTTAAGTTATTTTAAAAAAAAAAACCATATAAATGCAAAGTTTTATAAAAATACCGGACATATGAAAAAACCCCATTACACAAATTAGAAGAAACTAAGCTCAGATTTTATTTTCTTTCTAAACAACTAGTATTTAGAAATTATTGAAAAACTAGAAAGATTTATATCCAGTGTAATTTTTTTAATTAATTTTTAACGGTTTTTTTTCTTTATTTTATTAATTTTTGGTATTTATATAAATTATATATTTGCTATTTTGATTTTAATGAGAAAACGTTTTGATATTATTCATTAAAAGGACTTGTATTAAAAATTATAACATTTATTATAAATTTGGAATCGACATTTTATGTGTTTTATTCAAAACTTAAATGTTTCGTTTTGTGTCTTTCAATCATTATTTTATGGGTACATGCCATTTCAATATATTCCCATACATATTTATATATATGTTCACTTGGCTCATACTATTTTAGTCCATCTGCAATTCTTGACCTTGTCACGTGGTTTCAAATTTCGATTAGAGATATGTGTAAGGTCATATACACAATATATATATAAATACACGACAATTATGATATAGGGTTTCACTTTAAGCGGTGGGGCCTTCAGCATTTTTGATCGGTGAACAATTTTTGATACAATTTTTTTTTATGACCATGTATATTGTAGTTTAGAGCATTCTGCAAATTTTTAAAAAATTCCAAATAGTTTACAATACTGAAAACTAAATTCAAACATGTTGTTTTCTACCCGCATAAAAAAAAATTAGTCACACGTGTAACAAAATGTTTGAACTTAGTTTTCGGTACTGTAAACTATTCAAAATTTTCTAAAAATTTGCAGGATGCTCTAAATAGCTACAATATACACAGTCATAAAAAAAATCGTGTCGAAAACTATTCACAGGTCGAGAACACTGAGAGTCTCACCAGTAAATCTTAAAGTGAAGATCCTATATAAGAATTGTTCTATAAATATGTACATATTTATATCATCATCATAACTAATTAACTATGGGGCAAAGTTGTATTGTATTGTATAATATTGTTTTTATACAAGTTTGACATTCATTTGTATTAAAATGTTGTTTTAAATTATATTATGTTTGGTACACAAATGAATTATATTGTATTAATTAAAGCTAAATAAAATAAATATTTTTAAACGATATCATACATTATACTTGTAATGTCCCAAATTCCCTAATGTGGCTTAATGCCTGGGTTAGGGGGTCAGGAGGGCCACAATTAATTTAATATGCAACTATGTGATTATATGCATGATTATGTGAATAATATTATTATATGATAATAATTGCATGCATGTGGGCCTACTTCTTATTAGAAGGGCATTTTCGTATTTTTGGCCATTGAAAGCATAATTGTATATTTATGTACATGTTTGTGATTATGGGTGAGACCACATTATTATGTGGATATGTTCCAGCTATTCGACATTAGACAATCCTAGGATGCAAGTGTAATATCCAACATTTTCATTATACATTTTTTTTATTATAAATCAGAGTTTTAATACATAAAATGTACAAGTTTACAAATTTAAGAAATAGTAATGGAAAAATAGTGTTTAAAATATCATTTTATGTTTTTAATGAGATTAAAGAGAGAGAAACTTGAGTAGTCAAGTATTGGACCCGAATGTCATATAATTTTAATTGGGGATTTTTATAAAATTAAGAAAGTTTTGCTAAAGGACTTATTTGAAAAGAATTTTAGTATTTTGGGTCCAAGTATAATTTTAAAAAAATAATAAATAAAATAAAATAAAAGGCTTCAGCCTTTCTTTTTACCCGAGCCCCTCTCTCTCTCCTCAGAAACTCTCTCTCTCTCTCTCTCTCTCTCTCTCTCTGCGTGTTACTGTTGCCGACGACGCAGGAGTACTTTCCGGCCACCACTTTTAGCCACGCGCCGGACCGTTGGATTCAGAGGCCTCCGAACTATTGACCTACGCGGGAATCTAGAGCTCACTCGCCGATTAAACGCCTCAACCACTCGATTTAAGTTCGGCCACCCCGCGACTTCAAAGTTGCGATTCGGCCACCTCGGGCATCCGTTTGCCGATCCGTCACCACCATCGTGCTCCTCGTGTTGTGGGCTTCAAAACCCAATAACTTGTTCCTACATCTATCATAGTTGGGTGGTGGGCCCACCACGAGCCACCGCGATCCACCGTAGACCGACGGTCGAAACTTAGTGTTCGAGGTTCCGAAGTACGTTTTGAGTCTCAGAAAATCATCGTTTGACTTGTTGTGGAACCCGATCATTTTGGTATAATTTCTTTAACCTATATATTGTGATTTAATTGTGATTGATTAGAGTAATTGTTATTATGTGTATTTATAGTATATAATTATATATTATTGATATATGGAATATTTTCTGTAATTTACTGGCTGTCTGGGATTATATATATTTTTTATACAGGTTTTGATTTTGGAATTGTTCACTTTATAGATGTTGTGCTGTCCAATTTTCTAGAAAATATTAGATATTAAATAAAGTATAAAAATACATATTTAATTGATTTTATATTAATATGGAAATTATTATGATTAAGTAATTTTAATTATTATTGTTATTATTTTGTTAAGTAAATCAAGAATACAGATTCATATATATATATATATATATGAAAAGTATGATTTACAGTAAACCTATTATTTTGTTAAGTAAATCAAGAATACAGATTCATATATATATATATATATATGAAAAGTATGATTTACAGTAAACCTATTATCTAACCATTATTATTGTATATTAATATTTGAATATTAAAATAATATCAAATATTAGTTTTTTACAGTTATTGATATTTGTAAGACCAGTGAATTTTGGAGAAAGTATATTTATTATATCACTGGAATTGATATTATGACTAATTAATAATAATATAAATATTTATATTTATATTATTATCATTATATTGATTATTACAACTTTATGTTAAAAATATGATTTCTTTTATAAAATGACTATTTGAATATATACATCCATATACGTACTGCTATTAAAGTATTTTGTTATTAATATCGAAATAAGTTTAATTATAGACGATAATTATTATTTTTGTTGGGATTATTATTATTATTATCATAAGAGTACATTATCTTATGAGCAAGGTTTAAAGCATGGTTTTATATGAAGAGTTATTTGCATTACGTTGATAATAATAATTATTATCATTTATATAGTTTCTGGTATTATTAATATACACTATCAATAGTGTATATTTATGATTTTGATAGAATTTAATAAATGATGTGCCTTGAATATGATTTGTATGGATTTGATTGATTGACTTTTGGTGAGGAATTTTAAAATAAGCTAAAGACCTAAGGTAAGTAAATCTCACCTTTTGTGCTTAAGTGTAAGATGCATGACTACATTGATTGTGTACATCTGATGAGTTAAGTATGGTATGATGATGATGCATACGATAAGTATGTGAAGAATGGTTATATGAACATCATAAGGGTGTTGTGTGATATGTAATTGATGAATTCTGTGATATGTGAAAGATGTCTTACTTGGTTAAGAATGATATGAATTATGTGCAAGTATGTGTTCTTATGTTGATGGATATGTGGATTACTCTATGTTCATGATTTGTTATATGTTATGATATATGAAGCGTTTAAGTTTTTAGGCTGGAAACCTTAAACCTGAGCCATAGCTCTACGTTAAGGTATAACAACGCCACCAACCCAAAGCTTCATGTATTATGACTAAAGATGTTTTGAGTTATATGAGATGTGATACAATGCCTTGATTGAATACCATCAACACGAATCATGAACATGAACATTGGCATTTCAGCATCAGCATGTATGCATGGCATGTACAGTTATGTGATACATTATTATGTGATATAAGACCATGCATATGAATATGAGAAAAGTTATGAAATGCCTTGAAAAGTCTTATGTAAAGTTAAACATTTTAATGACACAAGGCTTAAGCAAAGTGATAATAAGATGTTTAAAAAGGGTGCCACTGTTTTGATGAAGCAATCAAGTAAGTTCAGTAAAGAAGACGGAAGTCTATAAGACTTATAGTGGCTGCCCACTAGTGTGGGCTAGGTCAGAGTTGACCATTCAGATATGTTTGCCATGTTTCCGTCTTTCTCCTCCATATGTGTAATAAGTATGGCAGCTATGGCAACGATGAAATGAGTGTTATGATGAGCCTAGCTGAGATGATGGCTAGCCGGAGGAGAACCCATGGGATTCTATATGATATGTGTAACAAGCCCTGCAGGCATTCGCTGAATCGAACAGTGTGCACAAGTGATATTGGGCCCATAAAAATGTGAAACTAAAAGAAAGAGCATAAAAGTAAAGTGTGAAAGTGCTTGAGCAATAAATGAAATGCATAAGTATATAAGTCAGCATATTAGTATATGTGCACTACAAACTCACGACATTCATGTGTATGTGTATGCATGAGATTTGCTTACTGAGCGTTAGCTCATTATGTTATTTTCCAACATTTTTCCAGGTGTGGCTTTAGCTGTTGAGCAACTTGTGGAGCACGGACTCAGTAGCAATGCAATAATGGTTTAGAGTTTTCATATGGCTGCCTTAAATTTAAAGTATTCATACGTGTAATAATTTCTACTAATAAGTTTATATAAAAGTTTTAAATTTTTCTGTATTTCTTCGTATCATTTTATTTAATCCTTTTAGTCAAGTGCCTAACATACTCGTAAACTCTAGAATTACGAGTATGTGGCGAACGTACCCTACCTTAGGGACGTTACAGCAAGTTAGCGGTTAAGTCATAACGGGGTTAATTACCGGGCTCGGGGTGAGCCTGGGGGTAATTTAGTAATTAGTACATTATTGGGGGATGAACGGATAATATTATGTGTATGTTTGGGATATGATTTAATATTATTTGAGGAAATTGAGAATAACGGGAATTGAAGGACATTAATTATGATTAACGGGATAGGTGGAAAAGACAGTTTTGCCCTTGCTTGGTTTTGAAGGCTTTAGATGGCCCTAGAGGCATTTTGGTCATTTTGACCATTAGATATACTTAAATTCAGCTGGATGTAGAAGGTTATGGCAAAAACAGAGTTTTCCTCTTCTTTCTCTCGATTATTTCTGTCTTTCCTCTCGGATTGGTGTTTGAGGCAAAATTCAGGATCAAAGCTTAAGGATTTAAGCTTGAGGGTTTAGGATTGTGTTCAGCACCTGGAAGGGTTCAATTTTGTGTTTAAGGTAAGGTTTTTAGCTCGATGTTTCTAGGTTCTTACTCTGTTTTTAGGATAGTTTATAAGCTTGATACTTTGATTGTGTAGTTGGATATATGGTGATGTTTTAAGTGTTTCTAGGCTTGAATTTTGTTGTTAAACTGGTGGATGTGTTGTGGTAATGATTGGTTGTGATTTTGGGATTGGTTTGGTGAAGACTTGGCTGAGTTTGGATTGAGAGAAAAGCAGGAAAGCTGGGTTCGTGGGGTCAAGTCGCGACCGAGATCATGCAAGTCGTGACTTGAAGGTATTCCAGAGCCTCTGTAATGTCTCAAATTCCCTAATGTGGCTTAATGCCTGGATTAGGGGTGTTGGACCCAAAACGGGTATGCTTTAATATTTATATTCGCAAGTGCACAAATCATTTCAGAATATAATGTTCATGTAAGTACGAGGTCGAACCCAAGGGAGTTGACTAGCATCAAAAGAAACTATTTCAAACAAAGCAAGAATATTCTAACCTAGTTCCAAATATTTGGTGAGATTTTGTTTTAGAAAAATAAAAGACAAGTAATAAAAAGATTTAAGATTAAATAGAAAAATGGTTTTCCAATGAGATATGTAAAATAAGATTATTAAGATATTAGAATCTACAAAATGCAAGTTCAATAATATTTATAAGTATATTGATTCCCAAGTTTAGATAAAGTTAAAATAAATTACACTATATTTTTTTCAAAATACATTTTCTATTCAAGCACAAGTTACTTTAAAAATGGTAGGATTTTTTTCACTTATATAAGATATAATTTCTAAGCATTAGTTGTGTTACAACCTAATGAAACTACAAAAAATCAAAGAGATTATGTTTAGGCAAAATATGATACTTATGCTCTAAGAATTAGATGTGAACAATTTAATGAAAAACATTTAATAAAAGAATATCATATTTTTGCATAATGAAGAACTAAGTGTAATATGCTTTAACAATAAATAATAGATGAAAAATGCATATCTTTGATAAAAAATCCATAAACAATGTTGCACCAATGGGAAATCAACATACAATAAAAAAATACTATTTAATTACATTTTGCTTCATCATCATCTTAATAATCTTGAAAAAGATTAGAAGCTCATAACTAGATTGAAATAAAAATTACAAAATAACATACTTGACATACTCTTCAAAAGATGAAAATGGTAGAGAGAAAATAATGAAAAGAAGAGAGAAAAATATGAAGTGTTGAAGGGGTTGAAAAGATGAAGAAGAGCCCCCCAAATGGTCTTACAAGACTCTATTTATAGGCAAAATATGGAGATTAAATTAATCAAATTTAAAATAAATAAATTGATTAATTTAATTGTGTTGGGAAGTGGTAAGATAAAAAGAGTAAGTGTAAGGGTATTGGAAAGATGAAATGTTTGGTTTGATGGAAAATTAGTGAAAAACTAGGGTAAAAAAATGAATTAGGAATGTTTATTTAGGTAAGAAAAAATAGGGAATAGTGAATTGATATTTGAGTGAAAAGAAAAAAAACATTGGGAAGAAAAATATGATATTTTGGTCTTTTAGTGGCTGTGTTGGCAGCTTGGTTGACTTGGGGCGGTTTGGGCCTTGTGCGTGATGGGCTTTGGGGCTGAAGGAAGGCATTTGGCTGAAGCTGGGAGGATCATGCTTTGGGAAACTGCTAAACGTGAGCTTCAGCTGGGCTTGACTTCATGAGGGAATTGGAGTAGCTGAATGGTGGCAGAAGCTGGAGTCGACAGCTGGTGGATTGGCACTTGGAGCAGGCGGCGTGGAGAGGTCTTCAGGAGTGTTGGGTAGGTGGCTGGGACGTTGGGAAGCTGGAGCTGTGGGCTGGATTGGGCCTGGGCCCGTGTGGCCGGAAGGAGCAGCTGGGAGAGGCAGGCTTCGGGCCTGAAGGCTGGCGGGCTAGGCCTGACGCGGGCCCAGGGGGGCTGGTGATGTTTTAGGCCTTTAATTTTTCAGTATTGCTATTTTTTTCTTTTCTTCAACTTTGATTATTTTATTTTCTCTTCTTTTCAAAGTACCAAAATGCACATTGTTTCCAACAAAATAATCATAAACTAAATTAAAATGAATTATTTTCTCTAATAAAATATACCATATAACTTCCATGAAAATATTAATTTACATAACATTTAATTTCAATAAAATCATATTTTTAGCATTCAACTAACAACATTAATTTCAACTAATTAAATTACAACAATAAAATATCTATAAAAACATATAAAAATCTAGAAAATTACAATAAGACTAATAAATGCAAAATTACTTAAAAACTTAATAAATCAATTAAAAACTCAAGAATTAAGCAATAATTAGCACATAAAAATTGGTAAAATAACTCTATTTTGTAGAGTTATCAAGAGGCCAGGAGGGTCATAATTGATTTAATATGCAATTATGGGATTATATGCATGATTGTGTGAGTTATATTATTATATGATGATAATTGCATGCATGTGGGCCCACTTCTTATTAGAATGACATTTTCGTAATTTTGACTCGTTAAGGGCATAATTGTATATTTATGTGCATGTTTGTGATTTATGGGTGAGACCACATTATTATGTGGATTTGTTCGAGCTATTTGGCATGAGATGATCCTAGGATGCAAGTTAGCGGTTTGGTCATAGCGAGATTAATTACCGGGCTCAGGGTGAGTCTGGGGGTAATTTGATGCTTAGTACATTACCAAGATTGAGCGGGTAATGAGATATGATTTAATTATTATTTGAGGAAATTGGGAATGACAGGAATTGGATGACGTTAATTATGATTAACGGGATAGATGGGAAATGACAGTTTTGCCCTTGTTAGCTTTGAAGGATTAATTTGGCCTTAGGGGAAAAACGCTCATTTTGACAATTAGATATGTTTAAAATTAGTGGGATGTAGAAGGTTAAGGCTGAAAACAGAGTTCTTTATTTCTCTCTCACTTTCAATCATCTCTTTCTCTCTCTCGGGTTGGGATTTTTGAAGCAAACTTGAGGATTAAGGCTTGTGAACTTAGGATCTTAGTTCAGCAGCTGGAAGGGTTCAACCTATTTCCGAGGTAAGGATTTTAGATTGAAGTTTCAAAGTTTGATTTGTAAGCTTGAAAGTTTGATTGGGTAATTGGATATGTGGTGATGTTTTGAATGGTTTAAGGCTTGGGTTTTGTTGTTAAACTGGTGGAAATGTTGTATTGATATTTGGTGGTGATTTTGGGATGGTTTAGTTGAAGGTTTGGCTAAGTTTGAATTGAGAAATAGGCAAGGGAGTTGGGTTCACAGGGTCAAGTCGCGACTGAGTTCATGCAAGTCGCGACTTGAATCCATTCCAGAGCCTTCCCTGGTCTCTATCTAGCAGGCGCGCCGCGACCCACAGGGTCAAGTCGCGGCCCGCCCCTGGCACCCCAGACAGTGACTCTTTGTCTTGGGGGCGCGTCGTGGCCCTTGGGAGGCAGGTCGCGGCCCGCCCCTCCCTTTTGTGCCAGGATGGGGTTTTATGAGTTTTAAGTGCGGGTTTTCATTTCTTAAGGCTCAGGGATCGAATCTACTAACCATTTTAGTAGGATTCGAGGTCCCAGGAGCGGGGTTTTAGACCATGAACCTTATATTACTTATTTTATTGATGGGATTTCATATTTGGTTATGACTAGATGACCGCTAAGGGACTTAAGGACCGATCGTTCTCAAGGGTCATTCTTTTATTATTTCACGCTCGAACCAGAGGTAAGAAAACTACACCCAGTATGTGACAAACATGGTTATTGATGAGACATGTTGAGTGCTCTATATATTGACATTGATTGCATTGTAAATGCCTAGCAGCTTTGCTTATTTGTGAATGGCACTGACTTATTAATCAGAAACGACATTGGTGTTAGTATTGGTTGTGAAGTCTTGACTTATCAGTCATGATTGACAGTAGTACTGAGCACTGTTCGTATGGTATTGGCTTATGAGTCAAGAGCGGCATTAATGTGTTTAACGCAGGCTAAAATGATTAGATCTAATCAACATGAGCATTAAATGCTCGACCGGCCTATTGGTCGAAGAAAACTAAAGCGCTTGTCTAGTCTAAAGGCTAGTTACTTAGAGCCAGGGCCAAAAGACTCAGATGAATGAAACATCACATGGCTTAGGACGCAGAGCCCCAGAGAGAGACTTATTAGTCATCTATCCAGAAAGAAACTTATTAGTCATCTATCCAGAGAGAGACTTATTAGGCATCTATCCAGAGAGTGACTCATTAGGCACCTATCCAGAGATTGACTCATTAGTCACCTATCCAGAGAGACTTATTAGTCATATACCTAGAGAGACTTATTAGTCTTCTACCCAAAATGACTTATTAGTCACCATCCGATTAGGGCTGCAAGCCCAGAATGATTTATTTATAATGTATACATGCAGTAATAAGTTTTCTTGCTGAGCCGTGACTCATGGGTGCTATGTGGTGCAAGTAAAGGGAAAGAAAAACTCACCCAACCTTGAGTGGAGAGCATAGGTGGCGATGTGTACATATACGACCGCTTGACCACTATGGCTGAAACGCCCCAACTCTTGGGACCGTTACGGTGTGCCTTGTAAACAGTGCTAAACTCGCTAATTGAGTCATTTAGCCAAAATCGTGAACTAAGTATGATTAGCGGTTTAGGGATTAAACATTTTGGTTAAGATGTAACGTTTCACTAGAACGTTTAATATATATATTAGGATCCCGAAAATATAATTTCAGAGTCTATTACAGAAAATATTTACAACAGGCCGTTCTAAGCGGCAAAACAGGGTTCAACCCTAGCTCCACTTTAAACCTCGGCCGTGGCGGACGAGCAGCTGCATATGTACACGTCATCACCTAAGCTCTCCAACTCAAGGATGGTCCAGCTTCCTCTTGCCTTTACCTGCACCACGTAGCACCCGTGAGCCGAAGCCCAGCAAGAAAACACAATAAAGCATGATATAATATCAACAACGATCATAATAACCATTCAGGACTATCAGTCCAAGCAAGTAGGTGACAATAGCCAAAAGTCACAATAATGAGCATCGCTCCTTCTAGCCATGTGACAATAGGGTCACCAGGGCTTAACCGATAAGTGATTCTTTCTTAAGTTTGATTAGGACAGGTGCAAGGTGATTAGTCACCAACATAACCTTCCTCACGACTCTAGAGTCGAAACTATGGACAACGTCCCTTAGCCATGTGACAAACGGTCACCGGGGTCATATACCTTGGCTATAGTCATCTGGTCGTAGACCAGGCAAGCGCTTATGAGTTCTTCGACCCTAGGGTCGGTCTAGCATTAATGCCATAGAGCCATTCAATGCGTTATTCTCGACTTTAGAGTCGGTCCCTGACTAGTCAGTGTCAATCACAAGCAAGTCATGCCACCAATCGTATACCACATGTTCAATAACCATAAACAAGGTATTTAGCATGCTTACTAAACAGATACCAGTACAATTAGGGCCATGCACAACCACAGAGGCTCAAGCTCTGAACAATATCATGTTGTAAAAAACTTATACAGGATCTTTATTTATTTTCATGTATATCTAATATTAAACAAATTAATACGAGATAGCCTAAAACATGTTTCTAAAATTGAATTCAAAGAGAAACAAAAATAGAATACTTACAGTATACGCAGCGGAATTAAGAGTCCTTCCTGCAGTTTCTCTAACTCTTGTATCCTTTCTGTCGCAGAGTATTATCAAGAAACTGAACCGATCTTCTATTTTCTTCACGATCTTCCAATGTATCCTTAGAACCACCTAGACTAGTGTGGGCAATTCTCAACACATGAGATAGATATAGAGAGAAGAAGAGAAAATATAAAGAGGCTTAGAAAAGGACTTGTGTTTAGAGAGAATATAAAACTATCAGAAAATCTGACTTATCAAAAACCATTTTTTTTTTTACTTCTCTATAAGCACTCATTTTATAGACTCAATTAGGCCATTTAATTTAATTAAAAAATCAATAAAATAACAGCCATTTTGAAGCCCTAGGTCGAAATTATCATGGGCTATAGGCCCGTGAAATTTCCCATTTGATTATAAGCCCATTGGACTTAAAATCAAGGCCTATATTATTTTCTATTGATTTAATTAATTAAATAATTATTTAAATCCTTTATCAAATTAATTATTTATAATTTGAACCTTGATTTATTTATTAATTTAGATACCAATTTATCTTAATTAATAAATCTGCCACAATTTCTCTTTTCTTCTCAAAATTACACAACTCTGTGAAACTATCCAAAATTGACCTGGTCAACTTTGATAATTCTAATTGATGATTAAATCAATTAATTGAGACTATCTAGATGATTTTATCCAAGGTACAATGGGGACCATGGGCCTATGAAATCAAGCTCCAATAAGTTATCATAAATTTAACAAATAAATTTACTAACTTATTAATTCCTCGTGACTCCCCTATAGACTTGGAATTGCACTCTTGAATTCATAGAACGCTCTATAACAAATATAGATACGCTATTAATTATCCATTGTTACAACCATAATTGTCACTCAATCCTCTATAGACGGTCTACAATGAGATAGGACTAAAATACCGTTTTACCCCTCATTGTATTTTATCCTTAAAACACTTAGTTCCTTGTAAATGATATTTCAGTAAACTAATTTAATTACTGAAATGAGATCTCTATCATTTAACACCTTGAACCAAACTAAAAGGAAACCATCGTTTCACTTCTTCATCAGAAGCTATAGATGTTCATATCTATGATTAACACTCCCACTCAATTATACTACCGAGTTCCCAAGATGTAAGTATGAGCTAGTCCGTAGGGTAAGCTGGTAACGAACAAGTCAAAGAACTCAAATAATACAATCAGTTTGAATACTAACCACTCAGAATTGAGATTGAATTGACCTATGGTCAACTATATGATATGACTAGAATAGATAATAACGGTATGTTTACTTATCTTATCAACTGTCAATATCGGTCCTGTCCGATGTAACAAATACATCCGATCTTATCTACTTTGCTAATGTTCTGGAAAGAACATAACACTGTAATGTGTAAGTAGATCATATCGTAGATTGGCAAGTCAGTGTAAATCCGGTGCACTGACTAATCTTAGGACTAACTTATTTTTGAACATATAATCATATTTATATTCCACTGTGATTACGTCACTATAAATAAGATTAGCTATATGCTCGGGATTTAATAGAAGTTTATATTAAATAAATAATCATGAAAATAAAACATGTGAGCAAAGTGATTGACCAAGTCAAAAAATGATTTCTATTCTTTTATTGATAATAAAATGAGATTACAAAGAATTTGGGTTTTAATTAGGGCATAAAACCCCAACATATCATACTCAGTATATAAAGCATGTCACAATCACATGTTTCTCATGCATCATATGCAATAAATCCAGCAATCTAACACGCACCAATAACAGCCATGCATGTCACGTTTAATAATCAACCGACATAGATCAAGAATAGCCATGCATGTCATACATAATAATCAACCGACATGCATCAATAATAACCACGCGTGTCATACATCATAATAACCATGCATGTCATACATAATAATCAACCGACATGCATCAATAATAACCATGCATGTCTCATATACACAGGGTGCAGTTTTCTTACCTCCGGTTCGAGTGGAAATGGAAACAGGAACGACCCTTGAGAATGATCGATCCTTAATCCTTTAGCGGTCACCTAGTCATAACCAAATACAATCTCCAATTAATGAAAATTACCAAAGATAGGGTCTTAACCTAAACCCCACTCTCGGGACCTCAAAACACGCCCACATAGTGATTAGATTCGATCCCGGGCCTTAAGGATTGAAACCCCAAGCCAAAAGCCCTTAAAAATACCAAAAACAGGGTTCTGAGGGACAGGGTAGCGCTACAGCGCTGCCCTTCTAGCGCCCAAGGCAGAACCTCAAGTCGCCCAGCCTCCCTGCAGGTAGCGCTGTAGCGCCCTATACTGGGCGCTGTAGCGCTACCTTTAGCCAGCCAATTCCCAGATTTTCCTTCTTTCGATTCTACCATTTCTAACCCAATCCAAAAGCTTCCAAACATCAAATTAACTCCCAAATGAACCCAAATACCATCTCCACATGTCCTAGGGACCACAACCCCAAGAACCCTAGCCAAAACTCCAACCAATTCCCAAGTTTCCAACCCAAAAACCAGCTGGAACTTAATTAAGAAAATAGAGCAAACCAAGAGTTCTAGTGGCTAGAAACTCATCTCAATTTCAGCAACACACCCTCTTCAATGGTGGAGCATAACTCTAGCTTGGCTAAGCTTGGTTCCTTGGCTTAATTCCTCAAACTGAGCTCGAAAATTCAAAGAGAAAAGAGGAAGAAAATCTATCGGGAGAGAAAGAGGAGAGGCTCTGTTTTTTGTTACTCTTCCACAGCCTTAATGGCTGATATATATCTTTTAGGGTAAAAAGACCTAAATGCCCTTAGGTCTAAAATAAAACCTTAACAACCACCAAGGGAAAAACCGTCCTTTCACACCTATTTCATTAATCACAATTAGCACCCTCCAATTCCCGCTATTCTTGGTAACCTCAAACACCAATAATCCATATCCCATTACCCTTTAATTTCTGGTAATGCTCTAATCATTAAATTCACCCCGAGACTCACCCCGAGCCCCGAACTTAAACCCGTTATGACTAGACCGAACATTTACATCTCATGATCGTCTCATGTCGACTAGCTCGAACCAATCCACCTTATAATGTGGCTATATTAATTAATCACAATCACGCACCCAAAATATACAATTACGCCCACAGTGGCCAAATTACCAAATTACCCTCATAACTAACATATGAGCCCATATGCATGCATTCACCATCATATAATAATATAATCCACGTAAACGTGCATATAATCATTAAATACTATAATAAATCAATTATGGCCCTCCCGGCCTCCTAATCAAGGTCCTAAACCTTATTAGGAAATTTGAGGCATTACAATGGCCAGGGAGTTTCTCATGGGAACTAGGGTTTAACCAAATTTTTGCTGCGTACGTCGGTGGGTTGTAACTTTTATATTGTAATGACCATTTTGGATTGTAAATAACTTTGTATTCACTTTTATGAGCCCATGTACAGTTTAATGTTTTATTTAAAATATATTCATTTATTTTGACCGAGATTTTCACCCTGGCCTGTTAGTAACATCTAGATGCACATTTATAACCTAATGCCTAGTTTACCGAGTTAAGTACTATTTAAAGTACACATAGTGATAGTCTTGGATTATCCAGGGCGTTACAACCTCTCCTGGGCTCTATCAAGCAGGCGCGCTGCGACCCACAGGGTTAAGTCGCGGCCCGCCCCTGGCACCCCAGACAGGGAACTCTGTGTCTTGGGAGCGCGTCGCGAGGTCGTGGCCCGTGCATCCTTTTGTGCTAGGTCGGGTTTTCATTTCTACAGGCTCGGGATCGAATCTACTAACCGTTTTAGTAGGATTTGAGGTCCCGAGAGCGGGGTTTTAGACCATGAACCTTTTTTATTACTTATTTTATTGATGGAATTTCATACTTGGTTATGATTAGGTGACCGCTAAGGGACTTAAAGACAGATCATTCTCAAGGGTTGTTCTTTTATTATTTCACGCTCGAACCAGAGGTAAGAAATCTGCACCCAATATGTGACATACATGATTATTGATGAGGAGTGTTGAGTGCTCTATATATGGACATTAGTTGCATTGCGAATGCCTGGCATGGTTGTTTACTTGTGAATGACACTGATTTATTAGTCAGAAACGACAATGGTTTTTAGTATTGGTCGGGAAATTCTGACATATCAGTCATGATCGGCAATAATACTGAGCGCTGGTCGTATAGAATTGACTTATGAGTCAAGAACGACATTAGCATTCTGACCGCAGGCCGAAATGATTAGATCTAATCAACATGGCATTAAATACTTGACTGACCTATTGGTCGAAGAAAACTAAAGCACTGGTCTAGTCTAAAGGCTAGTTACTTAAAGCCAGAGCTAAAAGACTCAGGTGACTGAAGCGTCACATGGCTTGGGGCACGAGACCCCAGAGAGACTTATCATTCATCTATCCAGAGAGACTTATTAGTCATCTATCCAGAGAGACTTGTTAGTCATCTAACGAGAGACTTTATTAGTCATCTATCATTTATTTATATGGTATACATGCAGTAATAAGTTTTCTTGATGAGCCTTGACTCACGAGTGTTATGTGGTGTAGGTAAAGGGAAATAAAATCTCACCCAGCTTTAAGTGAAGAGCTTAGGTGGCGATGTGTACATATGCAGTTGCTTGATCACCACAGCCAAGGTGTTTCTTAGGAGAACTAGGGTTTAACCCTATTTTGCTGCTTAGGTCGGCGAGTTGTAACTTTTATATTGTAATGACCATTTTGAATTATAAATAACTTTGTAAACACTTTTATGGGCTCATGTACAGTTTAACGTTTTAAATAAAATATATTCATTCCTTTTTACTGACATTTTCACCATGGCCTGTTAATAACACCTAGATGCATGTTTCCAACCTAATGACTTATTTAGCGAGTTAAGTACTATTTGAAGTACACAGTGTGACAGTTTTGGGCTAACCAGGGCGTTACAATACTACCTTGGCCCTAGACCCCGGACCCGACCTCGACCCCGACCTCGACCCTGACCTTGTCCTCAGACTCGGCCCCCAACCCCAGCCCTCGGGCGCAACCCCGAAACGACCTCGACCCTAGAATCCGTCCCTTGACTCTAGCCCCAGCCTAGGCCCTCGGCCCCGACCCCGACCTCGACCCCCAACCCTGGCCCCCAACCCCGACCCCAGCCCCCGGCCTCAGGCCACGACCCATGACCTCGAACTCTGGCCCCGACCCTAGCCATGACCTCGGACCCCGACCTCGACCCTGCCCCGGACCCTGACCCCGGCTCCGACATTGACCCCGACCTTGTCTCAGACCTTACCACAATACAACTTATTTAAAAAAAATATTACAATATGAGTTAACACATACCATTTTTTATGTATTGAATAACACAGTTGGTATTGTATTAAAATTTGTAATTGTAATAATTAATACAATATAAAATTTGTTCTAAACATAGTGTTCCAGTTATGTAATACAGTACGATCTCATTATACGACATGCCAAACTTGGCCTAAATGTCTTAATTCACATTGAAAAATTATTTATCAATTTGTCAGCAGTTTGAACAACAATACTACTAATTAAATATTAGTTTATTTAATATAATCATATAAATACCAAAGTGGTTAACAGCTCAAATACAAATTAGTATAAATATTTGTGTGTGCATATATTTTGCAAATCGAATGCAACAAGCAGAATCTCAATGGATTATATATAAAAACAAAGTCATGTGCATTAATAGTATATTTAGCTTGAACTAATTAATCTATGAATTTCCTTGAAATTAAGTTGTACGTGTATATATGTACTGCGTACACAACTTATATGATATCTTAATTATTTGTGCCCTCAATTAGTCTATGACACTATCCAAATTTCAATTTATTTATGTCAATATTCTTGTGTCAGTACTGCAAATATGAAATAAATTAACTCAAAGCATCTCCGTGACTGGGTTTCACGATCTCATCTTTATCATAATTAATACTATATAAATATATATTTATTATTGTCGGTTTCCTACCAGAACATTTTTCTTTACTTGTTTGTTTTTACTATGATCACTCTATAACTTTATTAGTTGCTGCAAAAAAAATTTATTAGTTCCACTGTCCTTTAAATTAATCAATATAAATACATTTTGTTGATAAACTGATCGACAAAGAGAAGAGACCAGCTAATTAATTATAAGAAAAATAAAGTGACATATGCCTCCTCGTGAAAACTACATAAATATTATACAATTATATCCATTATTATAATTGTGCTATAATCCTTCTGTTAACAACTTATATTCATTATTATAATTCCTGTCTACATATTTGATGTGACTGACTTGTTGTCTTATATAAAAAGTATTACAAAAATTACACAACTAATTATGTAATTTCAACCATTAAAATTTACTTTAAATTGTACTAATGAAATTAGTTATGGGGTTTTCCTCACATTTGGTTTCATTTTCTTCCCCGGCTAGGTGGTTGATGCCTGACATGGTGGGTGGCCTATGGTTCTTTAGTCGGGGGGACAATTTGGTTGAGTTTTGATTTCATAGGGTGGTGGTTCTCGGTGCCGGGGTTTGGTGTGTGTAGATTTTGGCTATTTCCTCGTGTTCCCTAATGGGTTTTTCGTTGAAGTGATCAGGGGTTGGGTTTGAATCCAGTTTGGCGAAGGACGGAAGTGGTGAGGTCGGATGGTGGTGGATCAGATAGGTTGTGGGCTTGTGCTGGTTGGGGTGTGTTGGATCTAACGAAATATAGGGCTTGCTTGAAGGGCATAGTCCGTTTCCTTGGTGGTGTGGCTGGTTTTGGGGTGGTCCGATCAGCGGGTTCCTTTATCTTGGCAGATTGTCTTCTATTATGGGATGAGGGTGGTGGAGTCTCGTCTGCTTCAGTGCTCATTCTTCAGTGTAATGTGTCGCTTTTATGCTTAGTTTTAGTTTTGTCGTTTGGTGATTTATTTAGTTTTATTTTAGTTTCCTTCATAATATTTTTGCGAAGGAGGTTGTAGTCTATGTTTATGGTAGTATTGTAGTCCACTCTTATGGTGATGTTTCATTCACTTTGTCATATTTTATTCTTGTCATTGTTCCTGCGAATGAATTCTAGTGGCCCAAAGTTGACAGAGTTAAAAGTTGAGATGTCATTGTGATGAGTTACATCTTACTTACATACTAATATTACTAGTTATACACCTACCAAGGTAATTGAGGTTTGCCTTTTAATTAATGAAATCCTTCATTTTATTTCTAAAAGAGAAGTTATACATCATGTAATATTCTACTACTTTTATTTTGTTATATATATGTGTGCGTGCGTAAAACGTTTTATTTTATTTTGATACTGTGTTATTTTAATATATGTCTCTTAATTTTCATTTTTATTTTATATATACACTTTATTTTAACCTCTTATATATATTGAGTTTTAGTGGATGTTATATACGGTCATGCATGTACATAATTGGTATCACTGTCAAATTAATATTGGGTTGGGGCAGCTCTGCCCCGCTTGAATTAATAGCGGGACAGGACGCCACCGAATTCTGTCCCGTTCTTTTCGGAGCAAAGATTCCCGTCGGATCGGGCCCTACCTCACTGCCCCATCTTTACGTGCCTACTATCAATTATATCAGAACAAGTTGTGTATTATTCATTTACATAACTATATATATGTACGTATAATATAGATATATATATATATAATCCATATAACTTGAACAAAAAAAATATTGACTTCTTTTTTATGGTGTTTGGAGAGAAATTTTAAATTTAAATTGAAGTATTTATTTAAAACAATTTGTCACACACACACAAAAAAAGTTCTTTCAATAATTCAATGCTTACTTCCGCAATAAATAATTAATTAATATACAATTTCTAACCTATTAAATTAGGCAGCATTAATTTCTAATAAAGTGGACATTAATATATAGTGTATGAAACGATACTAATTTAATACAGAGCTATCCAAAATTTATAATCTTAACCTTTTTCTTCGAACTGAAAATCTCAACGTTTAAGTGATAATAATAACAAATAAAGACTTTGAAAAATAGTAACTTTCGTCACATCCTATATATATCAGGCAGGTTGAATATGCTCTATCTCTTTTACCGGATTTTCTGGGTGGCATTTATCTGTGACATATATACAGACAACTGTAAAATAATAATTTTTTATGTAAATATAGGTCTAGCTTTGCTAAACTTATATGTATTTTCTGATGATAATAATAATATTATACCAATGTTCTAATATTATAATACCTCTCATAGCTTCATAAAATTAATAACGTGCTACCCTATATATTATAAGATTATTAACTCCTATATATATACATGTTTCTATGAATGATCAAATATTCAACTACGATCAGTTTGATTTGTATACTAATTTCGAGACTATTATTTCTCTGGCAAGGATTAATTAAATTATTTTGGACTTTATTATCTTTTTTTTTCTTGCCCAAGTTTTTTTTACGATGCCCATGAATATTTATATATAAATACATAAAATACGTTACCCAGTAATGTTACTCACCCCAGAAGCTAGCATGCATATATATAACAAATTAACAAGCTAGAAAATTAACTATTCATATATATTCCATAGAGATCTGCTCCATACATTTTATTTTATTAAGCTAATTAATTAGGAGACAAATTACAATTTTTTTTGTTGGTTTCATTTTTGTTTTAGGAAGAAGGTGATTAAAAAAGTATAGATATATATATATATACTAACTATATATATAATCATCAGGAGGAAGAGAGGAACAAACTTATTATAATATAACAGCAAAGAAAATTAAACTGTTCCCCAAAAAAAGAAAGGAAAAGAAAAGCTTTTACATGACAAGAGTTCTAGAGCGGTTAGATCCCGGACCGGCCGTTGAGAAGGAGCTAACGCCCATGACTGGTAGAGCGAAAGAAGACTCAAGAAAAACCATCTGGTGGTATGTTTCAAGGCTCGCACCGGCCTCGACCAGATCCTTTATCATATTCTGGTAGGTTTGCTTGAGCTTCTTCAACATGCTCTTGTAATGAAGTTTGAGCCAACTTCTTAATCTAATCCTCCTCAACTTGCCGATCAAAACTGCCACCCGCCGTGGTCTCTTTCCGCCCAGCCTCACAAGCGGTAGTTTCCTCCGCCGCCGCAGTGGGATTCCATGGCTGACCACCTGCCGGTTCGGCTTCAGGAAGGCCCAGTTTTGGGGGAAGAGTTCATCATCTATAGCCATATAGATCAATACTTACGTGAATGTGTGTGAGAGAGAGAGAGAGAGGAGGATAAAATGCAGAGAAGGGTGTCGTTACATATTTGATATAAAAAGAACAAAAATATATATTTATAAGAGAGAAAGTTGACTAAATGAGAAAATAAGTAAATATAAGAGAAAAAAAAAAGAATCGTTGGGTTCAGAGGCCAGGGCCATTATTGCTAGTTTATTATTAGTGGAAATTATACTGCATTTGGATTTTTATGGGTTTTTTTTTCAATTTTAGAAAGTTTTATGTATGGTTTTATGAAAAAATTGGGATACAAAAATGAATTTTTAAAAATTAAGGGCTGTTTGGTAAAAATTTTGTTTTTGAATTTTTTAAACACAAAAATAGAAATATAATTTTATTTTTGTTTCTTTATTCTTAAAAAATAAAAATATGTTTGGTAACTATTTTTATTTTTTGTTTTTAAAAATAAAAAATAATAAATGTTTTTGATAACTTTTATTTTTACTTTTTGTTTAACAATAATATAAGGTGTTGATTTGAAGAAGAGAAGAAGAAAAGAAAAAAGAAAAATTGAAAACTGGTTAAAAAAATTTTGAAATTGAAAAAAATTATATTTTCAAAATTTATTAAATTTTAATTAAAATTTTAAAAAATAATAAATAAAAATAAAATTACCAAATATATTTTATGTTTAATTTTCAAATTTTTAATTAATTAAATAAAAAACTAATTTTTTAAATATTACCAAACAACACCTAAGTTTAGAAAAGTTAAGAATATGCTTAAGTCATTTTTTATGTATTAACTATTAACTATTAAATATTCATATTTTTTAAAAAGTACCCTTATTATTTAGATTTGTGCCCATAGAATACACACGATATTTTATTACGAATTTACAAAATTAAGATGCAAAACAAACTTTGCAAAGCATACATATATCTAATTACTAGGTAAAAGCAACGTACAATGCACGTTTGCTTAATTTTAAAATTGTAAATATTGTATATAATTTTAATAAAAGCTGGTTCATTATTTTTTTTAAATATATATTTATAATCGAATGAATTATAGTTCTATATTATATATAAATATTTATATTAATAATTTTGACATATATGACATCTAAACATAACATTGACATAGTTATATATTTACATGACTACATGACATATATATAAAATAGAATAATATTTAAAAAGAAATTGATAATAGAAATAAAATAAGAATAGAAAAGTCATAATATAGACAATAATATATCTGCATCAACTATTTTTAGATTATAATATATCTCGCAATGTCCTTTGGTGAATTTGATGAATAAAAAAAGCTCCAATCACCTGATAAAAACAAACTATCACACAAATTTATAAGATAAAAAAATAATATACATGTTTTTATTATTTTTAAATAAATATGATTTAATTATTTAAATTATCATAAAATATCTTTAAAATATCTTATTTTAATTAATTAATTAATTTATTTTTGTTTAAATTTATGTTTATTCTAGTTTTTGAATGTGGCAGTGACAACAAATAATTATATATTATATGTTTAATATAATATTAAGTTTGATTAAATTTTATTTAAGTTATAAAATATATGATTTTATTATTTTTAAATAATTATTATGGTAAAATATCTAAAAAATATCTTATTTTAATTTGTTTAATTATTTATTTATTTAAGTTTAAGTCATGTTTACAATCTACGGTTAAATATAAGAATATTCTGTTAAATATAAGAACATTCCGTTAAAGTTAACTGAAAAAATTAAAAAACCGTTAAAACAAAAAATTTCCGTTATCTACACACTTTTTATATAGAATAGATGTTTTTACTTTTTACAATTGAAATAGTTTTTCTTGTGTTAAAATTTCCCATATATTTTTCATCAGCGAAATAAATTAATATATATTGTTCACACTTGCTGGCACTCTTTTTTATAAGGAAAAAGAAAACTGATAGAGCCACTTAAATTATTTTTAAATAATATAAAAACTTGTAATTTATAACTTGTTTAATTGTGTTAATTAGAATTCAAATTTCTACCATTGATAATTTTATTTTGAATTTTAACTTTGATTAAACTACATGTGTTTTCTTTTTCTTCCCAATTGTAAGGCACAAAAAGTGTGGTTGAATTTTGGCCCCTTAAGCTAATGTTTCTTTATTTATTGTTCGTATTATTCATAACTATATAATCGACATTAATATACAATAAAACAATTCAAATTATACATTTATGTTCGAGATTGATTTTGATTGGAGGGTTGAAGCTTGCTGTCAGCCCGTCACTCTTTTCAACTTAGTGAAGAAAGAGTAAACTTTAATTAGTTATTTTATTTTACACCTTTTTTCCTAAAATAGTTTGGTATCGCACAAAAAAAGGATAATAAAGATATACAAAATTACACTATAATTCACACCATGTATCTGCAGCGCTGACCCTCTTTAATTTTCATATTATATTAGCCGAGAATATATGCTAACGAAGCTGGTATTAAACATACATCAACGGTCAATTAAGTTGCTCAATACATTATGCTGATTGTTCCTGCATATTGGAATTTTTCTTTATTAAGAAAATGACTAATAGAGAATCAATTACCAAAAGAAATATTGGTAGCTCAGAATTGATGTACCAACTCATCTTTCCAAACAAAACAAAAAATTGAGTTTGAAGAATTCAGCTGTGTTTAGAAGCATTTGATGTCGTATTTAGTTCTTTATATTACAAGATATTAAAAGATATAAGAAGAAATAATTAAAACAGTTGACAAAAATAGACCTAATTATTCATTATAATTGTTGGACGATCCTTTAACTCTTTAGATATGATCAACAATCAACACATGTTGTGCCCTCCAAAAGGATTTTTTTTTTTAATTCCTCCCCAAAATCACAACACAATATATGTTTCATGAAGTTGGCATATTGGAAAATCCCAGTATAAATTATTTTCTTTAAAAAATTGGTGAATCGGGTAGAGACATGGTGGGGAATCACACGAATCTACTATATAAAACATTTGTCTAAGAGGTTAGAAATTTGTTTGGTTTCGTAGGGATGCACTGTCGTGTTAGTTAAGAGGGGTACATAAATCTCTTCCCCAAATCCCAATCCAAAATTGATGACTTTTTGAGTTGGTTAAGAGGTAATCAATCGATCGTTAGTTGCCTACTCCTTCCCTTTCACATGTCCTTCCCGTTTTCTATGCAATTCAATTATATATGCATTAGGCAATAGAATATGCTATGTCAGTAACACAAGTGATTGTTGTTGATAATAAACAAGTGAGGAAGAAGGTTAACAGCAATTAAATACTAAGTAGTTAAAAGGAATAGAATAAAGAAGCAAAATCCAAACCAATCAAACAAGGAATCCAAGAGCAAGAGCAACACGCTACACTAAAGCAACATCTCCCTTTTATTTATTTATTTGGTGCATTGAAATTAAATCAACAGGGCAAATTCAAAAGAGAAAATAAATTTTGGATCAACCCCAAAGATGAGAAGCTGCTATCCTAAATAATAGACATGGCAATGGGCTCCTTGTAGTGCTACATAAGATCATCAACACCATATGCTATCGTTCAGCTTATGCACAAATGAGAAGTACTTGCGATAAAAAAAAATAGCCTTAAGAGCCAAGGTTGGATGTGTGCTTTCTTTTTGAAAATGAGAAACCGAAGTTAAACAATGCGTCCCCTAAGAGATCCAAACTCTGGCCATGTTGATAATTCAGTGCAATCCAAGTAGTACAAAACCATCTTTTCTTTTCTCTGAGCAATAACACAGAACGTGTATATGATAATCCGTAGTCACACCTGCGTCTTCAAATTTGTACAAGAAGAAAATAATATCAAACTTGCAATAAAACAAATGCTGGATGCATACCCCAATGCTGGATCTCTTCCCCAACTCTTTAAACTCATTCGGAAGCTGTGAGCCCATTGTTGCTCCACCTAAAAGCAACCGGGCTCCGAACTTTGTGAGTCCCATCAGTCCACTCAATCGAGCCGAACTTAGCCGATTTACTGTAATCAACACTTGTTGAGAATGTAACCTCGTATGCTTGTGTTTGACTCTCCGCAGTAAACACAAGCTTGCTAGGAGAAACATTGATTTCAATCCCCGGGGGTGAACTCACAGTCACTTGGTAAACAGCACCAACTTCACTTCCAACGTTCTTGACAACCCTCTTATACTTGACTAATCCGTTATGCGAATCGAAAACAACCGAAAACGATGGATAATTCAGACCACCAGGGCTACTCAAAGCCCCAACTTTCTTAAATGTCGTTGCACAAATATCAGCACTAGTGGGTGTTTTAACAAATATTGATATACGCTTGGAATCATAACCAATAGAGCAGAGGAACGCCACATAGTCATGAACATCAAGATCATAAACCAAACCCGGATTGAGAGCTCTATTGGGATCAACATGTCCTGCTCCATGAATGAAAGGGGTTGATTTTTCCCCTGATGCAAGATCGTCAAAAGTCTCGCCAGAATTGTCCAAGTTGTAGGCAGTTGTCATCAGTGCGGATTTTATAGCAGCCGGTGACCAATCAGGGTAAGCCTTTCGAAGCAGAGCCGCAAGTCCACTAACATGTGGACAAGACATGGAAGTACCTGAGATTATATTGAACTCAACCCGCCTGGGATCAATATCCAAATCTGTTGGACCAACCAAGCCAGTCCAGCCAGCTAAAATGTTGACCCCAGGTGCTATGACATCTGGTTTTAGAATCTCTGGTGTGAGAGAGCTCGGACCACGGCTCGAGAAAGCAGCGACCTTCGGGGCAGCAGGGGAAGACCCAATTACTGTCCCCCTGAACAGAATAGTAGCCGTCGGATCATTACTTGATTTGATATACTCCTTTATTTTATCACCATTAATCTGACCAACCATAGTCGCTGGGATAAGATGAGAATCAGCTATGAGCTCTTCGCCACTGTCTTCTGTATTAGCTAGCACCAAAGCAAGACCACCTGCGAGCTTCACAGCACTACCTTTTTCAACTCTAGCGTTTCCACCACGGTCGCAAACGACAATCTTTCCAGCGACTTTAGAAGGTACGAGAGTCCCAGAATAGCAGTACCTATTCCCCGCGTCGCCGGCGTAGATCATCGGAAGCTTTGCATCGGAAGCCAAAGGCTCCCCTGCGTATAACGACACGCCGTTCAGAATTCTACCGTCACCCAAAACGACATCGGCCGGAAACTCTCTGTCGATGGTGGAAGCACCGACGGTTAGTATCCAAGGAGCAATATTGACGGCGGTATACGGGTTGGGTCCGGAGTTTCCAGCGGAGCAGGAAACCAAGACGCCGTGCTGGGCTGCCCCGAATGCCCCGACTGCGATTGAGTCCAAATAATACGGCGGCGAGTGCCCATTTGCCCCAACGGAAAGCGAAATTATGTCGACACCATCGGAAATCGCTTGGTCCATGGCGGCTAAGATATCCGAGTCGAAACAGCCCAAGCTCCAGCAGATTTTGTAGACGGAGATTCGGGCTTTGGTCGCCATTCCTCTAGCTTCTCCCGGAGCGTAATGAAGGAAACTCGCGTTCGGAACCACGGCTCCGGCAGCCGTGGAAGCCGTGTGGGAGCCATGACCCTCTGTATCTCTGGGTGATCTCGATTCCTTAGATCCGACAATGGGTCCCCCCAATTTCGCCAAATAGCCGCTGTAGAAGGCTCTGGCTCCGATAATCTTCTTGTTACAACTCGAAGCCGGGAAATCGGGCCCGGTCTCACATGTCCCTTTCCAACCAGATGGAACCGCAGACAAACCCGAGTCGGAGAAGCTCGGTCGTTCAGGCCAAATCCCGGTGTCTAGAACACCAATCACAACGTCTTCGGCGTAATCGGAGTTGGGCCAGAGACCAAACCCGTCAGCGAGGCCCAAGAACCGGTAAGTCCGCGTGGTGTGGAGCTGGCGGGCTTGGTCTGGAACAACAGAGATGACGGCAGGGAAGTCGCGTAGCTTGGCAGCCTGGGCGGCGGTGAGGGTGGCGGAGAAGCCATTGATGGATCTCTCGTAGGAGTAGAGAAGCTTGGTGGGGTGAGGAGAGGGTGGAAGGGATTGGATGATGGAGGAGTGCCAGTGATGGTGGGAAGTGAAGAAGTGAGGCTTGTGGGATTTGGACACGTGGACGATAAAAGTTTGTGGAGCATCCTCATCGATTGGGTGAGATGATGAAGTTACAGACAGAGAGAGGAGACATAAGAGAAAGAAGAGAATCAAGGAAGAAGAATCTGAAACATAAGCCATGGCTGCTTCGCGATTCGAGATTTTTTCCTCCACGAGTGTAGGGAACGAATGAAACTTCCTCTTCTCAACTTCAAGATAACCGAGTTGTGTAATTGGTCATGCTATTTCTTTTTTCAATTAATGATTTTTGTTCTCTTTATTTATTTATTTTTTTGCGTGCAACTTGTTCATTTCTCTGGCTACATACATTGTTAAATTATCATTTTATTTTTATTATTATTTGGAGCTGATATTTAAGTGATCATTATTCAGACAAGTTTCGTGTGTGTTTAATAAATAAATAAATGGCGTGGAGTATGAGTCCTGGGTTTGGTGGGACCAATAAATGACATTTCTTTGCACCAATGGATAAATTTTACAGGATATTTTGGAATCTTTTACCAAGATTTAAAACATTCCAAAATGAACACTTTTTTGTCTAAGTAAGCAGCTTTCTCTTAGTCTCAAGTTAACCCACTTGGTTTTAACTCACCCAACTTTGTTTTAGGTTTACAATTTTGAAATATTAGATATAGAAAACATTCAGATTTGATGTATTGTGTCGTATTCATTTCATTCCAAAAATGCTTATCTCATGTTTCTGTCCCACCCACTGTACCTATTTTATCTTTAGAAGTTATACTCCATACTTACAATACATCAATCATTATGCTACTATCATATAAAAAAATATTATCACACCAATCCTCCCACAATTATATAATACTTTGTCTGTACCGTATCATCGCAATGGATCAGAAAAATATCTTCTGTCTCAAAACTAAATAATACTAAATAATTAGATTTTTTTAATATTAAATGTTTTTCATTTTCAAAAATTTATATTAAATGTTTTGCTTGATAGGATAGATAAACGACATTGTTGTACATATAATATTCACATTTTTGTAAATTTTTAGCATTTGAAGGACTATTTCAATTCAGTTTTAATGGAAGAAAAACAATACGATGTGTGTTATTATACGTGTTTTTTCATTTGAAACAGTCACTTGTATTTTATTTTTTTTTGGCAACATTCACTTGTATAATGTATTGCATTTCCTTATTGTCGTTTTACCTGAGCAAGAAATTCTTATATTTACCCAAGATGATATTTCTCTCAAGTGTTGAACGATATGGGTTAAGGTTCTCGGTCAAGCCACAACACAACTTCTCGTTGTACATAAGATCGTTCAAATTTTATTTTATTTTTGACTAGTAACTATATATACTTGGTGCAGTTATAATTTAACTTATATAGATAAAAACAATATAATATAAAAAGATAAAATCTAAATATTAAAATAGTTGTTTATTTTTTTATTATACAATATAATAAAATCATTTACAACTAAAATTGAATACAACATAAAAAAGTTTCATGTACAAAGTAGTTTTATTATCTTAAGTTAGACATGGCTAGGGTGTTTGATAGGGTATAATGAGAGTTTTTAAAATTGGTTAATGTGCATCTTAATTTTCCCCAAATTTTTGTATCTTTAGTTATGCAATGCCTTAATTATGTGACTATTAAATTTTGCATATATTGTAAAGTTTGTGGGCATGTTGTCCCTACTAGGGATTCGTCAAGGTGATCCGTTATCACCTTATCTTTTCCTTTTGTGATTTGAAGGGTTTTTCTCTGCCCTAAGGTTAGAAGAGAATCTTGAGTTATTGAATGGTATTAAAATTTCATGAAATGCACTTTCTATTTCTCATTTACTCTTTGTGGATGAAAGTTTACTTTTTAGTACTGTAAATGTTAATTCTTGTAATGCTATTAAAGACGCTTTAGATATTTGTAATAAAGTTTCTGGTCAATTAGTTAATTTTACTAAATCTTCTGCCTTTTTTTTTCTCCAAATACAAATGTTTATGATATCGCTACGTTTCTATAACTCTTAGGTCTTGAGAATAAACCGTTTATTAGTAAATATTCAGGTCATCCTCAATGCTTTAATAGATCTAAAAAGTTTACGTTTGATTTTTTAGTAGATAAGGTCAAAGCTTTTGTACACTCTTGGAATAATAAATGTTTCTCTAGGGCCGGTAGAGAAGTTTTACTTAAGGCACTTATTTAAGCTATACCTTCTTATGCAATGTCATGTTTTAGGATTCCTTTAAGTATTTGTAATAAAACAGAATCTTTAATGGCTAAGTTCTAGTAGGTTCAACAGAAGCTAATAATAAAATACATTGGAAAAAGTGGTCATCTTTATGTTGTTCCAAGTTTTTTGGGGGCCTGGGGTTTCGGTCTTTAACTCATTTTAATCAGGCAATGTTAGCTAAACAAGTTTGGAGAATCCTAATTCCTTATTAGCTAGAATTTTAAAAGCTAAATATTTTAACCTAAATATTTTTTTAGAAGCTAAAAAATGGCATTCCCCTTGTTTTGTTTGGCAAAGTCTGCTTTGGGGAAGGGACCTTCTCAATAGGGACTTAAAATGGAAAATTAGAAATGGTAAGTTAGTTAGAACTACTCAAGACTATTGGATTCCTAACTTTAGGTATATATCATATAATTGGCAGACCTCCCCAGTTTCAGATTTTGTTTCTTTTTTTATTTCTACATCTGGTTGTTGGGATGTTGAAAAATTGAATAAATATTTTTCTGCTCATACTGTGTCTTCAATTCTTACTATTCCTCTTACTTCCTTACATAAACTGATTGCCTTATTTGGAGCCAAACATCTCCAAGTCTATTCTATCAAATTTGCTTATTATCTTGCTATGTCCTCTAATCTTGCTTCTTCTTCTTCCAATCAGAAATGTTCTAAAAAATAGTGGTCACACCTTTGGTACTCCAATGTACCATCCAAAGTTAAACATTTTATGTGGAGAGCTTTTTCCCATCTTTTACCCTCTGCTTCTAATCTTTTTTCAAAGAAAATTCTGCATGACCCAACATGTGCTTTTCGTGATGCTAATTATGAAAAGGTATCCCATGCATTGCTGAATTGTTCCAGAGCTCAAATTTTTTGGAAGAATTCTGAATTTATAGGATTTTTTAGGATGCATCAAAAGCTGAATATATCATAATTTATTATGTGTGCTTTTGAATCCTTACCAAGTCAGAGATTTAACAACTTTCTTTGTTTAATGTGGGATATTTGGAACAAGAGAAATTCTATGTTTTTTAGGAATTCAGTTGTTCCTCTGAAGGAGGTACTGAGTTAGGCTGCTTTTTACCTTCAAAACTATTGTGAAGCTCATGAAAGTAATAAATTTGTCAAGGAGGGAAAAGTCAGGAGATCGAATGTTCAATGAATTCCTCCCCCAAATAATAAACTAAAGGTAAATATAGATGCAACAGTAAATGCTAGAAGTGGCAGAATGGGTTTTGGAGTTGTGGCTCGAGATCATAAAGGAAAGATTTTGGCTGGTTTGGCAGCTCCCACCAGGGGAAACTTCTCGCCAATGGTCATGGAAGCTCAAACACTTTTATGCACCCTTAAGTGGTGTAGTGAAATTTCGTTGCATATTGACCTTGTTGAAATGGACTCTAAAAGTGTAATTGATAGAGTTAGGCATTCTAGTCAGGATTTGTCTCCATTTTCAAATATTGTAAAGGATATTAATACCTTATTATCTTCCTTCCCTGGTTTGCATCTTTATTATGTCCTTAGAGAAGCCAATGTATTGGCTCACAAAATCGCTAAAAGAGCACTAGGGTTAGATAATGAGGTTGTCTGGAATGGTTCAATTCCAAACTGGTTATCAATCTTGTAATTTGCTTCTTGTACATATTGGATCTATTTGATGGAAGCACCATCTTTTTAAAAAAAAAAAAGTTTTATTATCTTTTTTTTTTTTTAAATAAAGTTCATACACAAAAAACCAAAGCTAATCAGGGAGAGGAATATCCTCTAACAAAATAGAGGCTACCATTAGGGAACCCCCCATCCCAAAAGCCAGATGTTCTATTACAGAGAACACTCTTGGCTATTACATCAGCAACACAATTTGTTGACCTAGACCGAATCTCACATCAATGATGCAACGACCCAATTCACTAATATGGCTTAAGGGCTTTGATTAGTGTGCTGGGAGGCCATAGTTGAGTTAAATGTGATTTGAGTGAGTTTATTGATTTGAATGCATAATTATATGATTAATAATGCTTGTATGATTATATTGATGTTAATGTGTTATATATAAGGTATTTGTGAGAACCACATTATTATGTGGGTAGGTTTGCAGAGCACGACTTGAGGCGATCCTAGGGCTAGATAGCGGGAAAAGTCACAATGGGGTTTAACAGTTGACTTTGGATAAGTCAGGGGTATTTTTAGGTATCGAGTAGTTATTTAGACTATCAGGTTATGAAAATAAATATATGGAGATATATTTGAGGTTAGGAAGTCTAGGCAGGAATATTGGTGAATTTTACCGTTTTGCCCTCGGGGACGTTTCCGGCACCCCGAGCCTCGGGTTTGACCTAAGTGATAAAGGATAGACTTACAAAAAAATAGAAAATAGTAGAACAAAATTAAACCGACTTTTCTTTCTCAGCCTATTCTCTCTCTTCTCTCTCAAGGAAAAACACAAGCTAAACACAAAGAAATTTGGAGGATTTCAGCTGGAATTTAATGAATTGAAGAGAGGATTTTGAGGTTTAACTCAAGGATTATCCAAGCAATTTAATCAGTACTAAGGTAAGCAGTGATTCCTTTTCTTTTTGGTTAGAAAATTCTGAGTTCTACCTGGGTGTTGAGATAGTTGCAATTTTGATGTTTAAGGTTGAATTTAAGCTGGAAGCTTGGGAATTAGCTGGGAATTTACTTGGATTCTGCTTAGAGAAAGGGTTCAGCTGAAGAGGTAAGCTATAATTCATGATTTAGAAGTTTAAATTTGAGTTTTGACTGGCTGGTTTTAGTGTTTGAAGTTCTTGAGTTTCAGAAATTGAAAAGAGATTTTAATGTGTGTTAGGCTGGGTTTTTCTGATGAATTATGTTGCTAAAGTCATCTTAAAAGTGTGGGAATGATTATTATTGAAATAGGGAGCTTTGGGATGATTTTCGGTAATGTTAAAGGGTTGGAAATGGTGGAATTTCTGGGCTCGAAGGGAAGGGTCGCTGCTCTGTTCTAGAGTGCTGCGGCCCTAGGATGAAGATGAGCCATGAGGGCTCGGCCAGGGGTGAGCGCCGCGGCGCCCAAAGCAAGGGCTGCGGCGCGTGTCTTCTTCTAGAGAGGCCTTAGGTTCTGTTTTAGGGTAGGGTCGCGGCTAGGCTTCAAGGGCTGCAGCCCTTAGATGCATACTTGAACGTTTAGGGTTTTTAAGCACGGGAATCGAGCCTAGTGTGCTCGGGATCTATTTCACCACCGTGCTTGGTGGGATTTGATTTCCCGGAAGTTAGTTTTGTACCCAAAAAGCTATATTTGGATATTAATGGAACCCAATACCTTTGTTGTGATTAGATGCCAAAGCTAGGGCTCGGGAAAGGATCGTGCTCGAGGGACGTCGCTTGTAATTAATAAACGAAGAAGTTAAATGTCAGAAAACTACACCCGGTTGTATATTTGAAACGGGACTAAGGGCTCCCTAATATGTATGTTTGAAAGAATGGTATTATGCCATGTAAATAGTAAACCAACGGCCTAAGCGTGCCAAGGTTAAACTAGCGCACAGGGCACGGCTCGGCCACTGGTAGCCGAGGACAGCTTATTATGCACTGAGCTTGGTTTAAGCGGGCCGGAGTCAGTGGGTTAAACAGAGGGTACGGCCTAAGTCGTCGGCCCTGATTATTGTGTATTTTGGCTATTAAAGATGATTATTGTGACTATTGAGTAATCTAATTATTAATGGTGTTTACTTGTATCTTGGATTATGATTACATGTTATAGAGTTGATATGAATATTGAGTGATTGAACATGCTTAAAAGGTTACTTGTTTGCTAATACTGTATATGATGTGTATTGTGTTTTCTTGCTGGGCCTTGGCTCACGGGTGCTGCGTGGTGCAGGTAAAGGCAAGGGCAAGCTCAATCAGCCCTGATTTGGAGAGCTCTGCTACTGAGTGTACATGACCGGCTGCTCAGCCGCCACGGTTGAGAGGGAAGGTAGGGACGAGAGGACCGAAAATGCATACTTTGCCTTAGTATGGCTGATGATTGTCTTTAACTTTTGAGATTTTGCAAACCAACTTTTAAACACTATTGTTTTTTTTTGGGATCCCATATGTGAAATTGTTTAATTTTATAAAATGTATCTTTTGAGGCAAAAACTTATTTTTAACCCTAGCACACTTATGATTAGTGACACGTTTCAATTAAATGACTTGATTAGCAAATCCTACACCTTTACAAACACACAGTGTAGCGGTCTTGGCTATCCAGGACGTTACAACTTGGTCTCAGAGCCTCCTAGGTTTAAGGGTTCCTGAAGACCGGCTGGACATGTACATTCGCTGCTAGAGACAAGCTCGATTCAGGGTTTAGTAATGTGTAACGCCCCAAACCCCAGGGACCGTTACGGTGTGCCTTGTAAACAGTGCTAAACTCGCTAACCGGGTCATTTGGCCAAAATTGTGAACTAAGTAGGATTAGCGGTTTATTAAAAACTTTGGTTAAGATGTAACGTTTCTCTAGAACGTTTAGTTTATACATTGGGATCCCGAAAATAAAGTTTCAGAGTTTATTACAGAAAATATTTACAACAGGCCGATCTAAGCGGCAAAACAGGGTTCAACCCTAGTTCCACTTTAAACCTTGGCCGTGGCGGACGAGCAGCTGCATATGTACACATCATCACCTAAGCTCTCAAACTCAAGGATGGTCCAGCTTCCTCTTGCCTTTACCTGCACCACGTAGCACCCGTGAGCCGAAGCCCAGCAAGAAAACACAATAAAGCGTGACATAGTCTCAACAACGATCATAATAACCATTCAGGACTGTTAGTCCAAGCAAATAGGTGACAATAGCCAAAAGTCACAATAATGAGCATCGTTCCTTCTAGCCATGTGACGATAGGGTCACCAGGGCTTAACTGACAAGTGATCCTTTCGTAAGTTTGATTAGGACAGGTGCATGGTGAATGGTCACCAACACAACCTTCCTCCCGACCCTAGAGTCGTGCTATGGACAGCGTCCCTTGGCCATGTGACAAACAGTCACCGGGGTCATACACCTTGGCCATAAACATCTGGTCATAGACCAGGCAAGCGCTTATAGTTCTTATTGACCTTCCGGTCGGTCCAGCATTAATACCCCATATGAGTCATTCGATGCCGACCTCGATTAGATCTAATCTTTACTTGGCCCGACGTTCACAACGCACTGCCACCTCTGACCCTTGGGTCGGTAAAACACGACCAGTGCTCAGCCCGCGGTGAACTTAACTAATAAGTCACAGCTTCACAGATGGATCTGACACCATTGTCGATTCTGACTAATAAGTCAGCGCCATACACAGGTAAGCCATGCCACCAAACATATATCACATGTCCAAGATCCATAAACAAGGTATTCAGTATGCTTACTTAACAGATATTAGTACAATTAGGACTATGCGCAACCACAGAGGCTCAAGCTCTGAACAATACCATACTCAGTATATAAAGCATGTCCTAATCACATGTTTCTCGTGCATCATATGCAGTATATCCAGCAATCCAACATGCACCAATAACAGCCATGCATGTCACGTTTAATAGTCAACCAACATGCATCAAGAATAGCCATGCATGTCATACATAATAATCAACCGACATGCATCAATAATAACCACGCATGTCATACTCAGTAATCAACCAACATGCATCATAATAGCCATGCACGTCACATATACACAGGGTGCAGTTTTCTTACCTCCGGTTCGAGTAGAAGTTAAAACAAGAACGACCTTTGAGAACGATCGATCCTTAATCCTTTGACGGTCACCTAGCCATAACCAAAACGATCTCCAATTAATGAAAATGACCAAATATAGGGTCTTAACCCAAACCCCACTCTCGGGACCTCGAAACATGCCCACATAGTGAGTAGATTCGATCCCGGCCCTTAAGGATTGAAACCCCAAGCCAAAAGCCCTTAAAAACACCCAAAACAGGGTTCTGAAGGAGCAGGGTAGCGCTACAGCGCTGCCCTTCTAGCGCCCTAGCGCTCAAGAGAGAATCACAAACCGCCCAACTGAGCCCTGTGTAGCGCTATAGCACCCTCTGATGGGCGCTGTAGCGCTACCCCCAGACAGCACCACCCCTGAAACTTCTTTCTTCAACTTCCTCAATTCTAACTCGATTCCAATGCTTCCAAATCCCATTTTTGGTGCCAAATGAACCCAAAAACCATCCCCACATGTCCTAGGGACCACAACCCCAAGAACCCTAGCCAAAACTCCAACCAATTCCCAAGTTTCCAACTCAAAAACCAGCAAAAACTTAACTAAGAAAACAGAGCAAAACCAAGAGTTCTAGTGGCTAGAAACTCACCTTAATCTTGGCAACACACCCTCTTCAATGGTGGAGCATAACCCTAGCTTGGCTAAGCTTGGTTCCTTGACTCGATTCCTCAAACTGAGCTCGAAAATCCAAAGAGAAAAGAGGAAGAAAATCTATCGGGAGAGAATGAGGAAAGACTCTGTTTTTATTACTCTTTTACAGCCTTAATGGCTGATATATATCTCTTGGGGTAAAAAGACCTAAATACCCTTAGGTCTAAAATGAAACCTTAGCAGCCACCAAGGGCAAAACCGTCCTTTCACATCTATTTCATTAATCACAATTAACACCCTCCAATTCCCGCTATTCCCAATATTCTCAAACACCAATAAGCCATATCCCATTACCCTTTACTTCCCGGTAATGCTCTAACCATTAAATTCACCCCGAGACTCACCCCGAGCCCCGGACTTAAACCCGTTATGACTAGACCAAACACTTACATCTCATGATCGTCTCATGTCGATAGCTCGAACCAATCCACCTTATAATGTGGCTATATTAATTAATCACAATCATGCACCCAAAATATACAATTACGCCCACAGTGGCCAAATTACCAAAATACCCTCACAATAATAAATTCTCCCATACGCATGCACTCACCGTCATATAATAATATAATCCACGTAAATATGCATGGCCCTCCCGGCCTCCTAATCAAGGTCCTAAACCTTATTAGGAAATTTGAGGCATTACATAATGTGTATATGTGCTTGTTATCCAAAAAACAGGCATGAATGACATGACAGACATTTAATACACGTGGCTGCCATCTAGCAGAATTCATGCTCGACTATCGACCAGGACGATATCTATTGGCACGACATTCTATCCCTATCTACGACCAGTCTGGTCGTACACACGCTATACACGAAGAAAATCTTATGCAGCTATGATAGAATCCGAAATTATCTCCCATGATTTCCTGAGTATCCGATTATTTAGGAAATAATATCTGTAACAAATTAATGTAGATCTTCCTTGAGCCTATAAATAGAGAAAGATAGCTCAAGGGAGGGGGACTTTTTTGGCTTTCGGATTATCTAAGATTAGAGTGATCCCATTTGATGTATTGTCTTGTTCTTCAGAGGTTGGTGAAACTCATTGAACCCTAGTTCTTTGATCACTCCTTTGAATCCCAACCAACTCATTCCCAATCCAAATAGTCAAATTAAAAATGAAAAAGAGAATGAAGTTGTTGAAGAACTTGTAATATGCATCCAACCCCCTAATGAAACAAAATAGTTGGATGAAATAATTTTCGAGGCTCATAAGGAAAATGAAAAAGATATAATTACATTTCAAGAGCCCATAATTGAACAAATTTGTGCATTTACTCAAATTGAAAAGGAGTCTAATATAGATATGCAATTTTTTTATTTTATTGATATTCCATTAAAATTGCATATTTCTAATTTTCTTATAGGTGTGATGTTATCAATTATTATTTATGGCATTTGCATCAAAGTCATAACTCACCTTACTAATAAAATTCTACACCATCGATTGGGTGTAGGTTAAACGAAAAAAAATCATAGTTGAGCTAAAGACTATAAACTAAAGCGCTTTGTGGGAGGCAGCCCATACTTTAATGTTTCATTTTATATTTCACTTGTTGTTGTGTGCTTTTTGTTTCATGTTTTTCAAATTCCAAAAATCTTGAAGGAAACTTCTTGCCCAAAAAGAAAAGAAGAGAAGAAAACAAAAAGCCAAATCAAGGAAGCATTCATCAAAGAGAGTAGTTCTTAATTTTTTCCATTTTATTAAACATTGAGGACAATGTTTCATTTAAGTTTGGGGGTAGTGTGTATGTATTTTTCTTAGTGTTTATGTATGTTTTCTTTGTATTTATGCATGTTTTTCATTTGTTGTAAAATTCAAAAAAAAAAAAAAAGATTTGTTTTTCTTTTTGTTTTTATGTGATTTTCATTTGTTATATAATGTTAAAAAAAAATTATTTTCTTTGAAAAAAAATATATTGGTGATTTTCATTTTCTAATTATAAGAATTTTGATTGAAATTGTTCTTAGTTCTTAGAAAAATATAAATAATTATTAAGCTTTACTTTGAATTTCTAAGTTAGTTTTGTTTAAATATATATTTTTCATAATGTGTCACTTTTCTATTCTATTCGAATTTGTGATATTTGGATATAATTTATTTAAACATTAAATTCTTTAAATCTCTAAAAAAAAAATATTTGAAAAATCCTAGAATTTGCTTAATTATCTCTTGAGATTTAATATATTTTTGTTTATATAAGCTTGTCTAAATGTTCACATGATGATTTAATGTTTTTGTGTTAAATATCTATTTTGAAAATAATTTTAACTTTTTAATTAATTACATAAGCTTTACTTTTATTTGTGAGTTTCTTTGAACTTGTTATACCCAGATTTCGAGCCATAGCAAATATGACCTCGAAAGCTGAGTTCGCATTAAATGGTCTCATGAGGGTTAGGGTATGCTCTACGATTGTAAATCGGAGCCTGCAAAGTATGGTACAGACCTCGAATATGGTGACCTCGAAATGATCTCGATCTCGAAGGATAGCTCTGTGAGCCCCTCATCTTCAGGAACAACTTCGGAGCAGGGATCTCGAGCTCGATATGCCATCTCGAAATAAATGTCAGCTCGGGAAATGTCAGTGGCTCGCACAATGACGTGAAACCTTAGATGCTGAAGCCTTGGAGATGCGCTATGATTACCTTGAATATCCACAAGTGTTGTAGATATGGGATATGATCCTCATTTATTGATGTAAATCCCCAAAAATTGTGGGATATTATTTTAGTCAGTTATGCGTTTCCTGATCTTTGGGGAACGTTTCCTTTTATATCTGATTATTGGCATTTAAGGCCATTTATTTTTATTCACAAAAGAGTAACTACCCAAAATATGTGGGATAGTATTCTGCATCCTTCTCTATAAATAGAGAAGTCATGCACCATTGTAAATGACCGAATTTCTGATTCTTGAGAGAAAACTCTGGAGAATTTATGCTAAAGAATTGTTCAGAGATAATCTTGAGATTAATAACAGAGACTCGTGGACTAGGCAGATTTAACTGCTGAACCACGTAAAAACCGTGTGTCTGATTCGTTTGTTTGTTTTAGCCATTGTCTTTAATTGTTTACGTGCTCTCTTCTTTTATCTGTTGACAAAAAACGGCGTCAACAGAACTATTTCCATTATGTAATTTTTGAGCTAAACATTTGACATCACCAATTAAAAAAAAATATGTGTGCGTTTTTAATTTTTCTTTTGCTCGAGGACTAGCAAAATATTAAGTTTCAGGGTGTGATAACTCTACAAAATAGAGTTATTTTACCACTTTTTATGTGCTAATTGTAGCATAATTCTTGAGATTTTAATTGATTTATTATGTTTTAAAGTAAGTTTGAATTTATTGGGTTTATTTTGATTTTATATATTTTGATGTGTGTTTTATAGTTATTTTGTTGTAAAATGTTGTAGTTAATTAATTGAATTATTGTTGTTTAATTTGAGGTAAAAAAATGTTGTATTATTGAAATTAATGTTAAATATAAATTAAGTTATAATTAATATTTTCAAAGAATTAAATTGATTTATTTTATAGTTGAAAATATTTTATTATGATTTATTTTATATTTATTTTGTAGGGAATTGATGGCACTTTTGCTCTTGAAAAGAAGAGAAAAGAAAAGAAAAGAAAAGTGGTAGTTTTGAAAGAAAATAACAAGAAAAGCAAAGTGACATTTTTTTAAAAGAAAAGGCCCAAAATTGGGCCAACATCACCAACAAGCACAGCCACTTGGGCCTATGTCCTTGGGCTTCTTCCCTGCATCCAGCAGCTGCCTTCTCCAGCCAATTCATTCATTTGAGGGAAATTTGCATATATACTCCATCAGCCATAATCAGCATCCCACCGAAGCCACACTTGGAACCAACCTCCAACAGCTCCTTCCATCACCCAGCCGCATGAAGCCTCTGCCCAAGTCGCCTGGCACAGCACTAGGCCCAGCAAAGACCCCAGGCCCACGATTTCTTCCCAACAGTCACTGCCCCCTTGCACCCCAAGTGCCACAAAGCTGCCATTTCCCATTTTTGAGCCCACAAATTGTCACTTTGTCCCCAATGTCTAAAAATATCATTTTTTTTACCCAAACTTTTCTACACATTTTACCCAAAAACATCATTATTACGCCCTATAATTTACCCATATTTGCCATATTATAATTAATTTAATCAATTTAATTAATTTAAATTGATTATTTTAATTCCCATTTTTTGGCTATAAATAAGGGAGTTTGGTGTCAATTTTAGAAAGGAGGTTACCATACCAAAAATTCTACATATTTCAAAACCTCTCTATTCTCTTCATCTTCTTCTTCTTTTTGGTTATTTTCTATGTATTTTTAGAGGAAATATTTGGGGGTTTCTCCTCCAAATTTTCCTATTTATGTTTGTAATTTTTTTGTTTGTAATTTCTATTTTAGTTATGAGTTTCTAATCTTTTTAAGATTATTAAGGTGATGATAAAACAATATGTAACTAGATAGTGTTTATTTTGTATATTGATTTCTCATTTTGTGCAACAAAGTTTATGGATTTTTTCTTCTTCAAATATCTTCTTTCATCTTAAATATCATGTATTTTGGATTGTTAGCACATATTTACACTTTGTTCTTCATTAGTGCAAAAACATAATATTCTTTGTGTAAGATGTATCATTAAATTGTACACATCCATGCTTAGAACACAAATATTATGTTTTGCTTTATAAATAATGTTCATTGATTTATTTGTTATTTCATTAGATTGATTTATACTAAATACTTTGAAATTATAATTTTGAAAAGTGAAGAAAAATCCTATCATTTTAGAAGTAATTTGTGCTTAAAATTATACATCTATTTAAAAAATGATAGTTTGATTTATTTTAACTATTACTAAAACTTGGGAATCAATGTATTTATAAATATTATTGAACTTATATTTTGTGGATTCCATTATCTAAATAATCTTTCTTTTACTATCTTGATTTCTATTTTTAATTTATTTTTATATATTGTCTTTAATTTCTTTATTATTATCTTTTATTTTATTTTTATTATACAAAAATCCCATCAATCTTTGGAACTAGGTTAGAATTTATTAATTTTGGTTTAAAATAGTTTTCTTTTCGATTTTAGACAACTCCTTTGGGTTCGATCTTGTGCTTACACGAACACTATATTCCATATAAAATTCGTGCGCTTGCAAGCTTAAATATTTAAAACATACCCGTTTTGGGTCCATCACCGGGGGTTGTCCATGCCTTACCTCAGGTGTGTGTCCGGGACCGAGCTAAGCGCCATCATGCATGAAGTGCACGAAGGCTTTTAAGGAGATCATACACTCGGGCCCAGTCTATCCAAAAAGATCCTGCGCCAAGGATACTTCTGGCCGACCATGAAAAAAGATTGTATCGATTACGTTCGCAAGTGCGAGCAGTGCCAAAGATACGCAAAGGTCCCATAGGCCCCCCTGACAGAAATAACCTTGATGACTAGCCCCTGGCCCTTCGCGGTGTGGGGGATCGATCTGGTAGGATCGCTCCCAACCGAGAAAGGAGGAGTGAAGTATGCCATCGTGGCCGTGGACTACTACACCAAGTGGGTTGAGGTGGAGCCCATGAACACAATCACTTCGAAGAAGGCCTTGGATTTCGTCATCAAAAACATAGTGTGTTGGTACGGCCTCCCCTACAAAATTGTATCTGATAACGGGAAGCAGTTCGACAGCACCCACTTCACGGATTTTTGTGAGAGACATGGTATCGTCAAGAGCTTCTCCGTGGTCACCAGGCCCCAAGCAAACGGGCAGGCAGAAGCCGTGAACAAAATCCTAAAAGGGACGCTGAAGAAAAAGCTCCAGGCCTGCAAGAGCAAATGGCCCGAAGAACTGCCTCGCGTGCTGTGGGCTTACCAGACGACCGAGAGGACATCAACCGGCCACACTCCTTGCTCCATGGTCTATGGATGCGAAGCCGTCATCCCCATCGAAATGGCCATCCCGTCTCACCAAAGAGACACGTATGACCCCGCCCAGAACCACGCCTTACTCCAGGAATCGCTAGATATCATCGAGGAGATCCAGAAGGAGTCGCAAGTGCAGCTGAAGATGTACCAAGGCAAGATCGCACGACATTTCAACTCCAAAGTAAAAAGCTGAAAGTTTGGAACCGGTGACTTGGTCTTGCGAAGAGTCTTCCCTGCTACTCAAGATCCGGGAGTGGGGGTTCTGGGCCCGAATTGGGAAGGGTCGTACGAAATCCAGCATGAAGTGTGCCCCGAGACATACCGCTTAAAGCGGCTCGATGGCTCGGAAGTCCAGCGAGCCTAGAATGCAGAACATCTCCGTCAATACTATCAGTAGTCAGGAGAACGTGTTCCAATTTTTTATTTTCATTGTAAATAATGTACGCCTCAGGGCGACCCCCTTCGAATAATAAAAATGGCGTGTACAAAACGTCATAAAGAAATATTGTCGAACAATGAGAATCTTCCTCAAGTGACCCCAGACCAATCTCTGCTTATTGCGGGGGGTATCCCAGGTATGAGCAAATACCTGGCGGGGCGTAAGCTCAGGCTAGTCCCGGCTCGGACCAACGATGTCTGGGTGATACAAACCCCGTGGGACCAATCCCACCCCGGACGAGCGATGTCCGGGGGTATAAATCAAAGAGGACCGAGCCCAAGGCTGGTCCCACCCCTGACGAGCGATGTCCAGGGGTATAAAGTAAAGAGAACCGACCCCAAGGCTGGTTCCACCCCGAACGAGCGATGTCCGGGGGTATACATTAAAGAGGACCAAGCCCAAGGCTGGTCCCACCCCGAACGAGAGATGTCCGGGGATATAAATTAAAGAAGATCGAGCCTAAGGCCGGTCCCACCCCGGACGAATGATGTCCGAGGGTATAAATCAATGCGGACCGAGCCTAAGGCCGGTCCCACCCCGGACGAACGATGTCCAGGGGTATAAATCAATGCGAACCGAGCCTAAGGCCGGTCCCACCTCGAACGAACGATGTCCGGGGGGTATAAATTAAAGGAACCGAGCCTAAAGTCGGTCCCACCCCGGACGAACGATGTCCGGGGGGTGTAAATTAAAGGAATCGAGCCTAAGGCTGGTCCCACCCCGGATGTAACACCCTGGTTACCCCAGAACAGTTACGGTGGACCAGAAATTTGACTCGCTACCTGAGTCCTTTGGTCAAAAATGTGCTCTCTAAGTGTAATTAACGGGCTAAGGTATAAAACCAATAAGAAGGGAAATTGATATTTTCATTACAAACTGCTCTGCAGAGCTAAACAAAACATTTACAAGTTGTTCTCAGTACAAAATGGTCATTACTGTTTTAAATTTACAATCCCACCGACCTAAGCGGCAAAAATAGGGTAAGCCCCCTAGTTCCTCTGAGAACACCTTGGTCGTGGCGGTCAAGCGACCGCATATGTACACATCACCACCTAAGCTCTCCACTCAAGGCTAGGTGAGCTTTTCTTTTCCTTTACCTGCACCACATAGCACCCATGATCCAAAGCCCAGCAAGAAAACATAACACTTTACATGAACATTATCAAATGATTATCATTATAATCACACTGAGCATAAAGCTTTCAAACAAATGAGTGAACATCACATGAGGTCCTGATAAACCATACTAAGTGACTGACAAGCAGGTCACTAATCCAAATGGGAGAGTGGCTGCTAGGTAAGCCACTAGCCTCCAACAGGTTATGGTAAACCATACTGAGTGACTGACAAGCATGTCACTTTTTCAAGTGGGAGTGTGACTGGTAGGTAAGCCACTAGCCTCCAAGCGCTTATTTCATTCATCGACCCTCGGGGTCGGTCTGGCATTAATGCTCTTTGAGTCATTCAATGCTGATAGTCGACTAGATCTAATCTTTATTAGCTTGCGTTAACACGCTAAGGCCATCCTGACTAATGAGTCAGCTCAATGTGACCAGTGCCCAGTACCACTGCCGAACCTGACTAATAAGTCACAGCTTCGCAGTTGATACTAGCACCTTTGCCAAATCTGACTAATGAGTCTGTACCATGCACAAATGAGCAACGTATGCCAAGCATTCTACACTCAGTCCATGTCCATATTTACACAACCAACATGCCTCACGAGTATCCATGCATGTCACACTTGGGGTGCAGTTTTCTTACCTTTGATTCGAGCTAGAATGAACAAAAGAACGACCCTTGAGAACGGTTTAGCTTTTAGTCCTTTAGCGGTCACCTAATCACAACACATATAGAATACCATCAATAATCATGATAATGAAGGGTTCTCAAACCATTATCTAGCCTCCAAGAGATCAATCCAAACTAATCCAAGTAGTAAGGACACTCCCGAGGCCTAAAACTAGGTTCCCGGGGTCAAAACGAGCAAACGGGGAAAAAACAGGGCAAGGGCTGCGGCCCTAGCACCTTGTGCCGCGGCCCCCAGGGTTTTCTGAGGCAAGGACCGCGGCGCCCTCCATCAAGGGCCGCAGCACCCAACAAGCACAAATTCTCCACCTGCTTCTTCAAGGTAGGGCCGCGACACCCCAAGAACAGGGCCGCGGCCCTTCACCCTGTGCCATTCCCAACCGCGTTTTTAACACTCCAAAGCCTCCAAAATCATACCTAAACATTCCCCAATCATCAAAACAAAGTTCCCAAGCTTCCCCATGCATCAAAACCCAAGGTTCAAACGAATCGAAAACCCAACAATTCACAAAATCAATTCAAAGCTTAGAAACTCGGAAAGAACTCAAAACTTAAACTTCGATTACCTTTAATTGGGTTGTTTTCCGTCAAATCCTTCGGTCAAGAAGCTTTTAATCTTTCCTAGGATCGCTATGCCTCGATCCTCACTCGATTCCGACTCCTAGAACTCAAGATTTCATCAAATATGCTCCGGGTGGCGAAAACGAACTAACGAAGGGGAACGAGAGGTTTTCTATCGTATGCTCTATCTGATAAGCTACTTCAAGCTTAAGTAACCTCAAATAAAACCTAATGCTCGGGGTCCCGAAAACACCCCCGGAGACATTATAGTCAAAACCTCCAGAATTTCACCCTGATATCAAATATTCCAAATTTATCATCAAATGAACATTTCTATTACCCCAAAATTGACCTCGTTATGAAAAAACTGCTAATCCACTAAAAATGACCGTCTCATGCCGAATAGCTCGAATATATCTCCATAATAATGGAATCTCATTCACAAATCACATCATGCACCCAAATACACAAATTACCCTCAACGGGCCAAATTATCATCACACCCCTGTAATTAGAAATATGGACTCACATGCATGCATTTCACACCATATTATAATATAATCAACATGTACATGCATATTATCAATTAATAACATAATTAAGCAAGTATGGCCCTCCCGGCCTACTATTCATGCCGTTAAACATATCGGAGAATTCGGGGCATTACAACTATCCCCTCCTTACTGAAATTTCATCCTCGAAATTTACCTGAACAGCTCGGGATACTAACCCTGCATATCTGACTCCAGCTCCCAGGTTGCCTCCTCGACCTTGCTGTTCCTCCACAATACCTTAACCAAAGGTATTGTCTTATTCTTGAGGACCTTGTCCTTTTTGTCAAGTATCTGAACTGGCTCAAGCTCCAGATCTTCATAACTCAGAATATGGCCCACATCAGATACATACCTCCGAAAAGCTGATACATGAAATACATTATGCACGGCAGACAACGCCGGAGGCAAAGCCAATCTGTAAGCCACCTGACCAATCCTTTCCAGGATCTCAAATGGACCTACAAACCTAGGACTCAGTTTGCCTTTCTTCCCAAACCTTCTCACCCCTTTCCATGGTGAGACTCTGAGGAAAACATAGTCTCCTACCTGGAACTCCACGTTCCTGCGCTTGGGATCTGCATAGCTCTTCTGTCTACTCTGAGAAGCAAGCATTCTAGCTCTAATCTTCTCAATAGCCTCACCGATCCTCTGAACTGCATCAAGACCTAAGTATCTCCTTTCTCCTGTCTTATCCCAATGGATGGGAGATCTACACTTCCTACCATACAACATCTCATAAGGTGCTACTCCAATGGTAGATTGGTAACTGTTGTTGTAGGAGAATTCTATCAAAGGCAGATACTTACTCCAAGATCCACCGAAGTCCAGCACACATGCTCTCAGCATGTCTTCTAGAATCTGAATCGTCCTCTCAGATTGCCCATCTATCTAAGGATGATAAGCTGTACTGAACTTCAACTTTGTTCCCATGGCTTTCTGCAAACTCCCCCAGAACTTGGAAGTAAAAGTGAGGTCCCGATCTGACACGATCGACCTAGGTGCACCATGGAGTTGCACGATCTCTCCCACATAGAGATCTGCATACTGATCAGCTGTATATGTAATCCTTACTGGCAGAAAGTGAGCTGACTTGGTGTAACGATCCACTATCACCCAAATGGAGTCATGCTGACCAGTAGTCCTGGGTAAGCCTACCACAAAATCCATCGTGATGTCTTCCCACTTCCATTCTGGGATATCTAGAGGCTGCAGTGACCCTGCCGGCCTCTGATGCTTAGCCTTGACCTGTTGACATGTCAAGCACTTAGCCACATACTCTACTACATCTCTCTTCATCCCCGGCCACCAATATAACGATCTCACATCCTGGTACATCTTTGTGGTGCCTGGATGCAAAGAGTAAGGTGTAGTATGAGATTCATCCAGAATCTCTCGCCTCAATGCAGTGTCTAACGGAACACATATTCGCCCCTTGTATCTCAACAAGCCTACCTCAGACACTGTATAATCTCTGGATGCTCCAGCCAGAACATCCCCCCTGATCTTAATCAATTGGGGATCACTCAACTGACCCTCTTTGATTCTCTCCAACAGTGTAGACTGTAGCGTAATGTTAGCCAACTGGCCCACCAGCAACTCTATACCAGCTCTGGTCATATCATCTGCTAACTCTCTGGCTATCAGCCTCATACCATGAATCTGTCCTGGACCCTTCCGGCTTAAAGCATCATCTACCACGTTGGCTTTCCCTGGATGATACAAAATCTCACAATCATAGTCTTTCACTAACTCCAGCCAACGTCTCTGCCTCATATTCAAGTCTTTCTGGGTGAAGAAGTACTTCAGGCTCTTGTGGTCTGTATAAATCTCACATTTCTCTCCATAGAGATAATGCCTCCATATCTTCAAAGCAAAAACCACAGCCGCCAACTCCAAATCATGAGTAGGATACCTCTTCTCACACTCCTTCAACTGACGAGAAGCATAGGCAATAACCTTCTCTGATTGCATCAAGACACAGCCCAAACCCTGATGAGAAGCATCACAGTAAATCACAAACTTCTCCTGATCTGTCGGAAGACTCAAAACCGGACTTGTAATCAATCTCTGCTTCAATTCCTGGAAGTTGTTCTCACACTTATCTGACCACACAAAATTCTGGTTCTTGCGTGTCAGCTCAGTCAAAGCACTAGCAATCTTCGAGAACCCTTCCACGAACCGCCTGTAATAACCTGCCAATCCAAGGAAACTTCTAACCTCAGAAGCATTCTTTGGCCTTGGCCAATCTCTGACTGCATCGATCTTTGCTGGATCTACCTTAATCCCCTCCTTACTTACAATATGCCCAAGAAAGGATACCTGAGACAACCAGAATTCACACTTCTTAAACTTTGCAAACAATCTGTGTTCCCTCAATCTCTGTGGAACCAACCTCAGATGCTGCTCATGCTCTGTCTCAGTCTGAGAATATACCAGAATATCATCGATGAAGACGATCACAAACTGGTCTAAGTAATCCTTGAACACTCTGTTCATCATATCCATGAAAGCAGCAGGGGCATTAGTCAATCCAAATAACATAACTAGAAACTCATAATGCCCATACCTGGTACGGAAAGCAGTCTTCGGTATGTCTCCCTCCTTGACCCTTAACTGATGATAACCAGAACGAAGGTCGATCTTAGAGAATACCTTCTTACCTTGCAGCTGATAGAACAGGTCATCTATCCTTGGCAAAGGATACTTATTATTAATTGTCAACTTATTCAGTTCCTTGTAGTCTATACACATCCTCAGAGAACCATCTTTCTTCTTTACAAAAAGAACTGGCGCACCCCAGGGTGAGAAACTAGGTCTGATGAAACCCATATCTAGCAGCTCTTGCAACTGCACTTTCAATTCTTTCAACTCAGCAGGGGCCATTCTGTATGGTGCTCTAGACACTGGCTCCGTCCCTGGTGCCAATTCTATAACGAACTCAATTTCCCTGTGTGGTGGAAATCCTGGCAAATTTTCTGGAAACACATCCAGAAACTCACATACAAGTCTAGTATCCTCTGGTCTCACTGGCATGACTTGAGTGGTGTCAACCACACTGGCTAAGAATCCAATGCAACCTCTCTGCAGTAGATCCCTGGCCCTCAACATAGAAATCATAGGAATGCGAGGTCCACACACAGTACCACCAAACACAAAAGGATCCTCACCTTCAGGCTCAAAGGTGACCATCTTCCTTCTGCAGTCAATAGTTGCCCCATACTTTGCCAACCAATCCATACCCAGTATCATATCAAAGTCAGTCATAACTAACTCTATCAAGTCCACTGACAACTCTCTGCCCTCTACTGTCACCGGCAAAGATCTGACCCATCTTCTGGATACCACTAACTCTCTAGTGGGTAACAAAGTACCAAATCCCACAGCATAGAAATCACAAGGTCTACACAACCTATCAATAATGCTACTAGCAACAAAGGAATGTGTAGCACCAGAATCAATTAACACATGATAAGTGATTCCTGCACTAAGAAGCTGACCTGTAACAACTGAGGGGGAAGCCTCAGCTTCTGCTTGAGTCAACGTGAACACTCGAGTTGGGGCCGAGCTGTCCACCTTTTTGGGTTATTCTTTCCCTATCTGAGGGCAATCTTTCTTAAGATAACCCACCGCTCCACACAAGTAGCAGGCCTTTGCCCTACACTCTCCCAAATGGCGCCTCTTGCACCTAGGGCATTCAGGACGAGTCTTCCAGGCTTCAATGCCCCCAGGACGACCCATTGTAATACCACGGGGTCTCCTGTCAGGACCTAGAACTGGGAAGGTATCAGGAACCTTCCTCTTCTGATCATTGGGGCCAACACCCCTACCAGAACCAACAAATGGAGGAACTGTCCTCCTGAAATCCTTTCTGGCTGCACTGTCACGCCAGATCTTAGTCTCTGCACTCTCTGCTGTGAGTGCCTTCTCCACCACCTGTGCATAAGTAGTGACTCATGCCACAGTGGTGATGCGAACGTCACGGGCTAACCTGGGCTGTAGCCCCTGGAGGAATCTCTCTCTCCTGGTCCCATCAGTGGGCACTAGCTCTTTGGGAAACTTTGCCAAACGGTCAAACTTTAAGGCATACTCAGTAACTGATAAGCTTCCCTGAAATAGCCTCATAAATTCATCATCTTTCACCGCTCTAATAGCGTCATTATAGTACTTCTCATTGAACAAGGTCTGAAACTCCTCCCAGCTCAGGAGATTAACATTCTTGGTCTGGCCAACCACTTCCCACCAAATCCGGGCATCATCCCGAAACATATAGGCAGCACAGGCCACCCTCTCACTACCAACTACCCTCATAAAGTCAAGAATAGTGGTAATCATGCTCATCCATTGCTCAGCTTTGATAGGATCGGCACTGCCTTCAAACACATGAGGTTGTTGCTTCCTGAACCGCTCATAAAGAGGTTCCAATCTGTTTTCAACCCCAGGCAGCTGCCTAGTAACTGGCACTGACACAGAAGGTGCCTCTGATACACTAACCACTGCAAACACTTGTTGCTGTCTCAGGAGACGAAGCTCCTCTCCCTGTTTCAGCACTGTAGCCTGCAAATCATTAAACAACTGCTACCAATTTGCAGATGCTGGCTGTGGAATCTGGGATTGGTCATTTTCTTGACCCTGACTGTTGTCATTATTCTGACCCTGACCACTCTGGCCAGCTGTAGTGTCTGTCTATTCTGGGTTCATTCTGTCACTGATACCTTGCTGAAACATTGATCAATACGGCCAGTCAGGTAGTAATAACTAAACCTCTTGTCGCCTCATGGTCCAAGAACAAGCAGACAATTATCATATTCCACAGTCATTCAATATTCACAAACAGATACATGTTTATGGCACTCAGCACTCAGCATGTATCACATAACAGTTCATAATATTTCAGGGGCACAAGGCCAATACAGTGTCTCATGCATACAGGTAAGCATTTGCACCACATTTAGGCAGTTATGCACATAACTACATAAATAGTTACCAAACCATGAGTCGAGCTTGACTTCAGTGATGTGTGTACATGCCCAGCCAGTCTACAGGAACCTTAACCTTGGCATTGCTCTGATACCAAGTTGTAACGCCCTGGTTACCCTAGAACAGTTACGGTGAACGGTGGAACGGAAATTTGACTCGGTACCCGAGTCCTTTGGTAAAAAATGTGCTCTAAGTGTAATTATCAGGCTAAGTTATAAAACCAATAAGAAGGGAAATTGATATTTTCATTACAAACTGCTCTGCAGAGCTAAACAAAACGTTTACAAGTTGTTCTCAGTACAAAATGGTCATTACTGTTTTAAATTTATAATCCTGCCGACCTAAGCGGCAAAAATAGGGTAAACCCCCTAGTTCCTCTGAGAACACCTTGGCTGTGGCGGTCAAGCGGCCGCATATGTACACATCACCACCTAAGCTCTCCACTCAAGGCTAGGTGAGCTTTTCTTTTCCTTTACCTGCACCACATAGCACCCATGATCCAAAGCCCAGCAAGAAAACATAACACTTTACATGAACATTATCAAATGATTATCATTATAATCACACTGAGCATAAAGCTTTCAAACAAATGAGTGAACATCACATGAGGTCCTGATAAACCATACTGAGTGACTGACAAGCAGGTCACTAATCCAAATGGGAGAGTGGCTGCTAGGTAAGCCACTAGCCTCCAACAGGTTATGGTAAACCATACTAAGTGACTGACAAGCATGTCACTTTTTCAAGTGGGAGTGTGACTGGTAGGTAAGCCACTAGCCTCCAAGCGCTTATTTCATTCATCGACCCTCGGGGTCGGTCTGGCATTAATGCTCTTTGAGTCATTCAATGCTGATAGTCGACTAGATCTAATCTTTATTGGCTTGCGTTAACACGCTAAGGCCATCCTGACTAATGAGTCAGCTCAATGTGACCAGTGCCCAGTACCACTGCCGAACCTGACTAATAAGTCATAGCTTCGCAGTTGATACTAGCACCTTTGCCAAATCTGACTAATGAGTCTGTACCATGCACAAATGAGCAACGTATGCCAAGCATTCTACATTCAGTCCATGTCCATATTTACATAACCAACATGCCTCACGAGTATCCATGCATGTCACACTTGGGGTGCAGTTTTCTTACATTTGATTCGAGCTAGAATGAACAAAAGAACGACCCTTGAGAACGGTTTAGCTTTTAGTCCTTTAGCGGTCACCTAATCACAACACATATAGAATACCATCAATAATCATGATAATGAAGGGTTCTCAAACCATTATCTAGCCTCCAAGAGATCAATCCAAACTAATCCAAGTAGTAAGGACACTCATGAGGCCTAAAACTAGGTTCCCGGGGTCAAAACGAGCAAACGGGGCAAAAACAGGGCAAGGGCTGCGGCCCTAGGACCTTGGGCCGCGGCCCCCAAGGTTTTCTAAGGCAAGGGCCATGGCGCCCTCCATCAAGGGCCGTGGCGCCCAACAAGCACAAATTCTCCACCTGCTTCTTCAAGGTAGGGCCGCAGCCCTTCACCCTGGGCCATTGCCAACCGCGTTTTTAACACTCCAAAGCCTCCAAAATCATACCTAAACATTCCCCAATCATAAAAACACAGTTCTCAAGCTTCCCCATGCATCAAAACCCTCAAAACCCAAGGTTCAAACGAATTGAAAACTCAACAATTCACAAAATCAATTCAAAGCTTAGAAACTCAGAAAAAACTCAAAACTTAAACTTCGATTACCTTCAATTGGGTTGTTTTCCGTCAAATACTTTGGTCAAGAAGCTTCTAATCTTTCCTAGGATCGCTATGCCTCGATCCTCACTCGATTCCGACTCCTAGAACTCAAGATTTCGTCAAATATGCTTTGGGTGGCGAAAACGAACTAACGAAGGGGAACGAGAGGTTTTCTATCGTATGCTCTATCTGATATGCTACTTCAAGCTTAAGTAACCTCAAATAAAACCTAATGCTTGGGGTCCCGAAAACACCCTCGGGGACATTATAGTCAAAACCTCCAGAATTTCACCCTGATCTCAAATATTCCCAATTTATCATCAAATGAACATTTCTATTACCCCAAAATTGACCTCGTTATGAAAAAACTGCTAATCCACTAAAAATGACCGTCTCATGCCGAATAGCTCGAATATATCTCCATAATAATGGAATCTCATTCACAAATCACATCATGCACCCAAATACACAAATTACCCTCAACGAGCCAAATTATCATCACACCCCTATAATTAGAAATATGGACTCACATGCATGCATTTCACATCATATTATAATATAATCAACATGTACATGCATATTATCAATTAATAACATAATTAAGCAAGTATGGCCCTCCCGGCCTACTATTCATGCCGTTAAACACATCGGAGAATTCGGGGCATTACACCGGACGAACGATGTCCGGGGGTATAAACCAATGCGGACCGAGCCTAAGGCTAGTCCCACCCTGGACGAACGATGTCCAGGGGTAGAAATCAATGCGGACCGAGCCTAAGGTCGGTCCCACTCCAAACGAACGATGTCCCGGGGTATAAATCAATGCGGACCAAGCCTAAAGCCGGTCCCACCCTGGAGGAACGATGTACGGCAGGTATAAATTAAAGGAACCAAGCCTAAGGCTGGTCCCACCCCGGACGAGCGATGTCCGGGGGTATAAAGTAAAGAGGACCAAGCCCAAGGCTGGTCCCACCCTGGACAAGCGATGTCCGGGGGTATAAGGTAAAGAGGACCGAGCCCAAGGCTGGACCCACCCCGGACGAGTGATGTCCGGGGGTATACATTAAAGAGGATCAAGCCCAAGGCTGGTCCCACCCCGGACGAGCGATGTTCAGGGGTATAAAGTAAAAAGGACCAAGCCCAAGACTGGTCCCACTCCTGACGAGCGATGTCCGGGAGAGAGAAGCATCTGGTATGCCCCAAGGCAAAGCCCTGGCCTACAACTGGTAAAGGGAGAACAAGGTTTCAATAGATGAAGTCACCAAATAAGGCGTTGCCCAAAGTGAGGGAAGGGACTTTGATCCTCGCTTTGGGGATTATGAAAGAGAGGTGGGACCGTCCGAGGAGTTAGAGGAGGTTTCAATATATGAGAATGACCCGACCATCAAAGTTGGAAAAAAGATGAAAGCAGAATTAAAACCACAGCTGATAGAATTTTTGCGAAGGAATCAAGATGTCTTCGCCTGGTCTCACAAGGATATGGTGGGTATCTCACCAACTGTGATCAGTCACGTGCTCAACGTGGATGAAAGCTATCCATCAGTGCAGCAGAAGAGGAGATTGCTTGACAAAGATCGAGCAAAGGCTCTCAAGGAAAAGGTGGAAAGGCTAAAGGAAAACAGGTTTATAAGGGAGGCATATTACCCTGCTTGGGTTTCAAACCCAGTGTTAGTGCCCAAGTCCAATGGAAAGTGGAGGACTTGTGTGGATTTCACCGACTTGAACAAAGCATGTCCAAATGACTATTTTCCTTTACCAAGAATAGACCAGTTGGTGGACGCGACCTCTGGTCATGAAACATTGTCCTTCATGGATGTTTACTCGGGGTATAACCAAATTAGCATGCATTCTCCCGACGAAGAGCATACCAGTTTCCGAACAGACATAGGGCTATACTGTTATAGGTCATGCCATTCGGCTTGAAAAACGAGGGAGCCACCTACCAGCGTTTGGTGAATGGCATGTTCCGTGACTTAATCGGTAAGAGCATGGAGGTGTACGTAGACGACATGCTAGTGAAGTTGAAGGAAGCTGAAGGACATGTACGAGATTTGGAGGAATGCTTTGTAGTACTGAGAAAGTACAACATGAAGTTGAATCCCCTCAAATGCTCGTTTGGAGTAAGTTCTGGAAAATTTCTTGGGTTTATTGTGAACTCCCGAGGAATAGAGGCAAATCCAGAAAAGATAAAGGCGCTCGCAGAAATGAAGTCTCCGGCCAGAATTAAGGATGTGCAAAGCTTGACTGGGGAGATTGCTGCTCTAAGCAGGTTCATCTCTAAATCTACGGACAAGTGTGTTTTATTTTTTAACCTGCTTAGAGGAAGCAAGAAGTTTGAATGGACGGAAGAATGTGAACAAGCCTTTTAATCCATAAAGGAACACTTGGCTCAACCTCCTGTTCTTTCAAAGCCAGTTGACGGGGAAGACCTATTTATTTACCTAGCAGTCACAGAACACGTTGTTAGTGCTGCTCTAGTATGAGAAGAAGATAAAGTGCAGCATTCGGTGTACTACGTTAGCAAGCGATTAATAGGAGCAGAATCCCAATATCCCATGATCGAGAAGTTGGCCTATTGCTTGGTACTTGCATCCCGTAAGTTGCGACCGTACTTCCAGGCACACCCCATTAAAGTCCTTACCGACCAACCCCAACGTCAAGTCTTGCAGAAGTCGGAGTCATCTGGTCGGCTACTTAAATGGGCGGTTGAATTGGGCCAATTCGAAATCAAGTATCAACCAAGTTCTGCTATCAAGGGTCAGGCTTTGGCAAATTTCATTGCTGAATGTATTGGGATCGCTGATATTCCCGACCAGCAAGAGCGTGTAACTGGGCAGAGAGAGGATCTACTTGCTTGGCAACTTTTTGTTGATGGGTCGTCAAACGAACATCATTCGGGAGCAGGAATTATATTAGTCACGCCAGAGAAGCACCGAATTCATTGCGCATTAAGATTATGATTCAACGCTTCTAATAATGAGGCGGAGTATGAAGCCCTCCTAGCAGGCTTGCGCTTGGCTAGGGATGTTCGTGCCCGGTCGGTTGAAGTGAACAGTGATTCCTAATTGGTGGTCTACCAAGTCTTAGGGGAATATCAAGCAAGTGGCCTGTAACGCCCTACTACCTTAGAGTCGTTACTAAGTGAGTATATAAAGTGCAATCAACTCGCTAAGCGAGGTTTTTAGAACAAAAGTGTGATTAAATAGGAAGTCAAGGCTGTAATCTTTAAAAGTACTCAATTTCATTAAAATACAAGAGTTTAACATTTGGGATCCCAAAACGAGGTTTGTAAAATATTTACAATTTAAAATAGGTTTACAGATGACTAATTATCAAAAACATAGTTTAATACAGTCATTTCTCAAAATGCCCCCAACCAAAGCAGTCGGGCAAGCCAAACATGTACCTGCCGCCCCCACGCTCTCCGTACTCATGGCTGGTTGACTTTCTCTTTGCCCTTACCTGCAACACAAAGCACCCGTGAGCCGAAGCCCGGCAAGAAAGCTCATACAGCACATAACATATGCATATCATACAATCATTATAGCAGATAACTCATATCTAATCAAACAATCCATAAGATTTAAACACACATATACGGCCATGCCATCCCAGAAGCGTTACCAAAGCCTGGGATCTCGGTCTACACCGTAAGGATATCCCATGTATCCATTGGGGTCTCACCCTAACCACAAGCACTCCATGTCTAAGTGGTATTCCCAGCCCCACTGCCGTTTTCGGCATTCGCCGTTCTCGGCCCTTCACCGTTCCCGACTCCTTTGCCGTTCATTCTGCTATAACCACATTTAGCATTCTCCTACAACAATCAAACATACAAAAATTCATTTAAAGCTACATCCTAGCAATGATACATCTTAGGGTCGCGCCCTGCAACAATACTATGGGCCCAAGCCCTGCTCTATGGGTGCTACAGTTTTCTTACCAGTATCCCGAGCTTTCCAATGCACCAAGGTCACAAGCACGATCCTCTATCACGAGCCTCTCCAAAATCCTAGTCACAACACATATAAAACACTTTTAATACTAACCAAACCTAAAACCACTTCCCGGGACCAGTCCCGTACTCTCGGGACCTCTAATTCCCTAAAACAATGCATTGGAGCCATCCCCCGAGTCCCCGGGCAAAAGCTCTAAAAATACAATATTTGGCTGTCAAAAATGGCCTAGGGCCGTGGCACTCCCATCAAGGGCCGCAGCGCCCAGAGGCTTCCCCTTAATCCTGATGCATGCCTGAGCCGCGGCGCCCCTACGCGAGCCCAGATTTCTGGGTTTTCTCCTGCACTTTTCCCGAGCCAAAACAACTCCAACTCAACCCAAACAAGTACCTAAGCCCCAAAATCAATTTAAAACCCCAATTGAACCCTTTAACAACCTATAAACATAAAAAACAAACTCAATTACACCATCACACTTAAAATCCACTCTTGAGTTTCAAATTCTTGAAACTTAAACCATGGCTTCCAAGACTTAAACCAGAGCTTGAAAACTATAGATCATGCCTCTAAATTCTTAAACCACATCAGATACGAAAATTTAAACATGTTAGAACTCTTACCTCAATCAAGAATCTGGCTTGAACTCTTCTCAATTCCAGCCTCCAACCTCCTTCCTCTTGATTATCCTAACTGAATTTTCAAGCAAAACCAGCCATATTTCCTTTAGGTTCCCACACTCAATCTCTGAAAATTTAGACTTAAGTTTAACAAAAAACAGAGCACAATTCTTACATTTGAACAATCCCAGCTTAAATCTGGTTTTGGTTGCCTCAAACTCCTTTGAATTTCCTCCTAGGTTTCAAGTTCCAGCCCTCCTTCTTGCTTCCCTTTCTTTCTAGCCTTTTCTTCCAATTTTCAGCTTAAACCAATATATGACCAAGTGTTATACATGAACCATCCTTCCCTTTAGCTCAAACTTATCTATCCTTAGCCAATTGACCATTCTACCCTTCCCTAGAAATTCTCTCCTAACTAAACCTCAAGGGCACTCTTGTCCTTTCACCTATATTACAATTCTACCATTTTTCCATCTGAACTTGTTACTCTCAGCAGTTACTCAATCACCAATAACCATTAACCACTAATTCTCAAATTTACAAGATTCCCAAAGTACCCCTAGGCTCCTCCCGAGCCAGATATAAAATCCCGTTGTGACTTTTAAGTTACTAGCTCTCTAGGACTGTCTCGGCACGTGCATCACATTAATATCACCACACTCACGTGGTGCAAATCACATAATACAATTATCACATTTATGCCCTCAGTGGGCTAAAATTACCAATTTACCCCTATCATGCAAACGGGGTCCACATGCATATCTATACCACCTAAACATGCATTCTAATCATATACTCATTTGAATTCATATATTATCATGTTAATTCACTTATTGCCCTCCAGGCACACTAATCAAGGTCCTAAACCTTATTAGCAACTTGGGGTGTTACATGGCCTATGCATGATGGCGTACTTGAATAAAACCAAGGATCTGCTAGCACAATTCAAGGAGTATACTGTTAAGTTGGTACCACGGGAGCAGAACTCTAAAGCAGATGCTCTAGCAAAACTAGCTAGTGCAAAAGATACTAAAACTCTGAATATAGTACCAGTGGAATAGTTGGCAGAGCCGAGCATTAATGAACAAGAAGCCATGCCCATCACAATAGCTGACACTTGGATTACACCCATCATTGCTTACCTTGAGCAAGGAATCCTCCCAGATGATTGTAATGAAGCAAAGAAGATTATGAGGCAAGTTGCTAGGTACATTATGATGGATGGGGTGCTGTATAGAAGAGGGTACTCTTTGCCTTTACTCAGGTGCAAAGCACCCGACTAGTCAAAAAACTTATTAGCTAAAGTGCACGAGGGGTTCTGTGGAGATCATGCTGGGGGGCAAAGTCTATCTAAAAAGATTTTGCGGCAAGGATTTTTCTAGCCTACAATGAATGAAGATTCCATGGAATACGTGAAGAAATGTGATAAATGCCAGAGATTTTCTAAAGTACCCAGGGCACCTCCGAATGTCTTGAAGCAAATGCAGAGCCCATGGCCTTTTGCAGTATGGGGCATTGATCTGATCGGGAAATTACCCAAAGGGAAATAAGGAGTACAATTTGCAGTGGTAGCTGTGGATTATTTCACCAAGTGGACCGAAGCTGAACCACTAGCCACGATCACCTCGAAGAAAGTGTTAGACTTTGTGGTTGAGAATATAATATGTTGCTATGGTCTGCCCAAGAAGATAGTATCTGACAACGGCACTCAGTTCGACAGTGACATATTTACCGATTTCTGCACTCAGCATGGCATCACAAAAATTTTCTCCTCGGTAGCCCATCCACAAGCCAATGGGAAAGTTGAAGCCGTAAACAAAACTTTGAAGGATACTCTAAAAAAGCGTCTAGAGCGAGCTAAGGGTGCTTGGGTGGAAGAATTACCAGAAGTCCTTTGGTCATACAGGACTACTGCCGGGACAGCAACTGGTCATACCCCCTTTTCCTTGGCATATGGGTATGAGGCCATGTTACCTGTGGAAGTAGACCCACCATCTCATCGAAGAACCATGTACGACCAGAAGGAGAATCACCAGTTGCTAGCTGAATCTTTAGATTTCCTTTAGGAGAGACGAGAAAAAGCAAGCTTGAGAGTTGCTGCTCATCAGCAAAAGGTGGCCCGCTATTTTAATTCCAAAGTCAGAGATCGAAAGTTCCAGGTCGGAAATTTGGTCCTCAGGAAGGTGTTCATCAGAGACCCCGCGGCTGGAGTACTAGGACCAAACTAGGAGGGACCGTATCAAATTGAGTAAGTCTTGCCACCCGGCACTTACAAACTTGCTCGATTAAATGAAGAGCTGATCAGGAATTATTTGAATGGCGAGCACTTGAGGAAATATTATCAATAAATACTGCTTACAGAGTAGTAGCTTTGTATCAAGTGTTTAACTTGTTATTTAAGTTTGTTTGTGAACTGGCTATTTGCTAACCAGACATGTTATTTTGTTTGAGACTCGTAATTAGACACGTTTTGTCCTTTTTTTTTACGAGTAATAAAAGAGATCACGCGCAGTGCGGTCGAATATTGCTACAAATTTTGCATATGTGTTGATTATTCTTGCTTTGGCAGTGTTCAACTGTCATTACAACTTAAAACAAAAAAAGTTTTTCTAAAAGAAATACCGGGCAGTGTTCAACTGGTCGGTATCCATCGGATGAATGACCAACGTTTAAATAGTTGCATGTTTTTGCAGTGATTAACTGCTGAAATATCTTTTGTATATTCAATGTGTTTCACGAGTGCTAACTACTTGGACAAATTCGCTCAAGTAGCAAGTGATCAAGGATTTTTCAACCCTCAATCACTTGGGGGGCACATAGGGTATACTGGTATACACTTCAACACAAGCAATAAGAACACGAGCAAATATATTTGTTTTCAGGCTGACTTGTAAGTTTTTGAAGTCGAAAGGGTCGTTAAGCTAACTTGTTTTACAAAGCTTAATTAACTTGGAATTTTTTCAAAATTTTAAGTTAGAAGCAGATTTCGTGTGATAATAAACATTATGCTCATAAAATGTTAGAGCAATAAGAGTGTGAGAAAGTATACTTAGTATGGACTTATGAAATGTCTAGAATTTCTAAGTTAGAAAACTAAGTACTCGCATGAAAATATAATGCATCTATGTAATAAAACTTTTAAATGATTAAGTCTATAAAAGTAAAGTGTTCATAGCTCGGCCATACAAGCAAAAGTGCAGTAGCAAAATACAAAATAAAGGTCTACTAGTCAACTGGTCGGATGACAGCCTCTCTGGTCGGATGGGAGCTCACTGGTCGGCTATGGCAGGTTGATCAACGCCTTCCTCAGCATCAGCTGCTTCTTCCGATCGGAATGATAGCGTGGGGAAAAAGGGTGTAGTGCCAACAGGATTAGCTGCTTCCTCAGCAGCCTTTGCCTCACATTTCGCAAGCTCTTCTGCCTTGGCCTCCTCTGTGAGAAAGTCTAGGTTGAGAGGCTTGTTCAGCTTCCACACTTGGTAAAAGCAGTTGAAACAGATTTCCTCGTAGCGAGCAAGATCGGCTTCTTTCTCTCGCTTTAGCTCCTCATTCTCACGAGTCAATTCCTTGTTCTCACGAGTCAGTTTCTCCAGCTGATCTGTCAATGACTTGTTGATTTGAATTTGTTTTTTATTCTCATCAGACAACTCCCTAAGAGACTCATCCCGCTCAGCCATGGTCTTCTCTGCCTGCTCCACCTTGGATTTGAGATCCTTTTCCGAAGAAGTTAAAGTCTCCACTCTAGCTTAAGCATCCACTAGTTGATCATTTAGGACCTTGATCAACTCCTTATAGTCTACTGCTCGGTGCTGAGCGTGACTGATGTTAGTGAGCGACTGCATGGAAAACAGGAGGTTACTACAAGTAAAAGTATTAATAACAAATTGTCTTGTGATAGAATACTTACATTCATCAACTGAGTGAGCCCTCTTTGTAAGACAACTTCAACACTAAGCCGAGGTAAGGATTCAAAGCTTTGAATAGTTGAAGCATCGCGGAGAGTCTGGTCAAGCAGTTCCTTCCCAATGTTACCAATAGTGCGAAGGGCCTCACTCAAGCCAGTCAGGCGAGTGGGGGTTAGGCTCGCAGAGGGAGGAAGCGAGGAAGGGGTCAACTACGGGGTTGCGATCGACTCCTTGGGTTGTCTCCCTTCACTAGTCGAAGTTGTCCTTGGAACTTTGCTCGGGGGGGTGGAGCCACTTCCTTCCCCAGATTTCCTCTTTGGGGCGAGAGAGGTGTTAAATTGCCTAAACATCTCTGAATCTGCAAAAGAGAAAGCACAAGATTTGTTAGTAAAAAATAAAGCAATATGTGGATAAATACTTTACAACTACCAAACAGTTCTATAAATCCCATATAACCAAGTTATTTAAAACCAAACATTTCACTATGACTACTAGACCTGAGTTTAGGATTTGGTCAAGGAAGTCATCCTCTTCAACAGATGATGAGCTTGAGTCTCCATGAAGCTGGATGGTCTTTCCTTTCCCAGGCTGTGTGGGAATAACACATCTGCGTTGGTCCTCTGGCTGGGGTTCCTTAATGATGACGTCACCTGGTTTGCGAGAGTGGGGAGATGGTCCAGGAGAGAATTGATCTGTCACTACCTCAGTATCGGCGTTGGACTGGTCGGTTGCGTTCGCCTCCTTAGTAGTACTCTCTACCATGATGTTCTGGTTACTTGGTAACAGTCCCACCATCTGAAGATAATCCACAGTAACCAACTCTTTCACATCCTTCTCCTCGGTGCACATATTAGCCAACTCCTCTGCTCGGGCACACATTTCCTTGGTAGGCAGGGGCTGGTGAAATGGACTCGCGTGTGTAAAGGCCAAGTTGTTGGCCTTGATGTTTGAAGTGAGAAAATACTTTGTATAGTATTTTCCAGGATTCGACTTGTGAGCAATACCATGGAGGTATTTAATCCCTTTATGCCTATGGAAAAGGTGGAAAAAACCTGTGTTCTTGTGGCTCGGGTTGGTTCTGAAGTGGAATAGGTAGTGTATTTCATGAGGAGTGGGTGGACCCCAGCCTTGCAAGAAGTAAAGGATGTATAGAGCGGACAACTTCTGAATCCCATTAGGAGCAATCTGGAAGGGAGAGACGTTGAAATAGTCTGCTACTGACCGGAAGAAGGAGTGTAGTGGGATGGTAGCTCCTGCGTATACATGGTGCCTAGACCAGGCACAGTAAGGTCCGCCAGGCCTATTAGCTCTCTGATGAGGGCGCGGACATATCACGTTAACCCCTCTCAGGCCCAAGGCTTGGATGTGTTTGTCGAACATCCTAAGGTTAAGTTTCGAAGGTTTGGCTGTAAACCAAGAAGGTGTTTCTTCTCCTTCTTTTCTTGGTTTTTGAACAGCCAAAAGCTAGATCGCAGTAGTAAATTTCTGAGTAATTTTTCTCTGAGGCTTATTGGGTTTTTGCGTCTGGCAGGGTGGTCTTGAAGAAGCTATAGTTCGGACCTCACTGCGTTCCACCACTTTTTGTACCGCTCTGCGAGCTACCTGAGGATCCTGGTCCTGTGGAAGTCTGTTAGATTTCTTTACCCTCATTTCTGACTGTTCAGCCTGTTGATGGAGGAACTGCTCTTCATGAAGGAAATATAAAGCTGATCGGGGGATGATCTTTTTAAAATGGCGAAGGCGATCCTCAGGAGTGCCACTGCTAGGAGACTTCGACGAAGAGTCGCTGCTTTGAGGAGTATCGCTCGATTGCGGGATGGAAGTGTCAGAGTTTGTATGGTTGTCACCTTCCCTGTAGTCGAAGCGATTCATCTACAAAAAATAAATAAGGGGAGGTGAGTAACCAAACGAGTATAAGTCAATTGATTCAGGAAAAATATTTATTTACTACTCAGGAAATATTTTATTGGGTAGTAAAAATATTTTCTATTCCCTAGAATGAGCATGTATGAGGAAAAAAAATGATAGGCAAAAATTTGGTGCCTAAAGTGTGGGGAGTCCGAGCGGATCGGAGTGGTGTCCGAGCGGGCATGCGTATGTCCGAGCGGATGTTGAGGTATCCGAGGGGATTTGCCAAGACATCCGACCTGCCAGCACGCGTTCGAGGGCCATCGCCGAGGCATCCGAGCAGCCGTGTGCGTGTCCGAGGGAAATCATCAAGCGTCCGAGGGGCCAGTGCATAGGCATCCGAGCGGATGCTGGGGGTCCGAGGGGTGTGCCGTGCCAGTCCGAGGAGCTGATGCGCGCCATGTCCGAGCGAATGGCATAAGGTCCGGTCGATTAGCACGGCGTCCGAGTGGGTGTAGGAGCAATCGCTCGGGTGGCGTCCATGCCCGAGCAACCAAGGGCATGGCCGAGTAATGGTGCCCTTGCATCCGAGCGGTTTGAGGCGTGACAAAGTGTCCAAACAGTTCAAAGAATATGACCGAATCTCCCTAAACCCATTTCGAAAAAAAAAAGCCCTAAATCCCATCTAGCACAAACACATTTCCTCACCCAAAATACACAATAACAAGATCAAAAGGGATGATTTGAAAGGTTTCAAATGTTCTAAGAGACCCTATATATCATCAAATACCCATAAACACATACATGCAATTTATGTTGAAAAATTCATTTTTCTTCAAATTTCCATGAAATTGAAGACAAGATTGAGTTACCCATAACCTAAACAACATCAAAACAGCCACAAGACACATTGTATTTCAAAGATTCATACACAAATTCAAGGGGAAAGTTTCCTATGAAGTTTCGGCCAACACCTATTTTTTTTTCCTAAAGCTTTGAAAAGAAAAAAAAAAACAACAACATAAGTGGAGATGGAGAAGAAGGACTTACCCAATCTTGAAGAACCCTTGGATTTGCTTGAAGAAATGAGAGCTTTTCCTTGAAGTCCTTGAACTTTCGGCCAAGAAAGAGAGCTATGGGGTATTCGGCCAAAGAGGGAAAAAGGTGAAAGAAGAGAGGAATTTTTTTTGCTCTTTTTTGCTTATGAGAATATGAGCACATATGGGTCTATTTAAAGAAAAAAAAGTGGAAATTGCCACTTATTTTTAGACCCTTGGAATTCCTTGAGTATTTTTTCTCCCCACGATTGTGAGCAGTTAATTCTAGTGATCGTGGTCTGCTATGGAGTCGTGGTCTGTTGCATGGGCGGGAAAATTAACAGTTGGATTTTTTTTATTATGCCGTCAGCAGTGGAGAAAAAAGTTTATTATGTGGGAACATCATATAATAAACTTGGGGGGCAAATGTTATCCCCAAAATTTGAAAACGATGACGTGGCAATAGAAGTAACAAAGGGCAAGGAATGGTTGGGTAATCGCTTAGGAGTGACCCGGTAGACGAGTGAAGATTTTTGACTGGCCAGTCAACTGTCATGACCGACCAGTCACATGCTTGTCCGCCCAGGCATGACCTTGGCCGACCAATTATGAACTTGGCCGACCGGTCACATGCTTGTCTGCCTAGGCATGACCTTGGCCGACCGGACAGGTGCATGTCCGCCCAATCCTAGTGCATGTCCGCCCAGTCAGGTACAGGTCTGCCCAGCAAGGTGTTTGTCCGACAAGTGAAGGTTTGGCCGACCAGTGAGGAATTTTGGCCCTTCAGTTTTCCTCCTGAGTGTGATATGGATCGACTAGACAGAGCAGGGCTACGCAAAAGACCCTAAAAATGGCTTCAACAAGAATCGGTCTTACCTGCGCGGGAATCTCTCAGATTATCCCATAAATATAGTGTATCGTTGTATTTTGAATATTATTGTTAATTAAATATAGTGAGAATAATAAAATATCCCGATTATGGGGGACATTATTTGTACGATCCTGAGCCTATAAATACAAGGCTCATGACACCATAAAAGGGGTTCTGATTTCAATTTTCCAGAGAGAGAGTAATTGTATCTTGAGAGAACTCTTGTATTCTTATAATCTGCACTGAAGAAACTCAGTTGACTCAGATTCATTTGATCTTGAGTGTAGATCTATAATCATAACTCTAAGTGGATTAGGCTATGACCAACACATTGGAGCTGAACCACTATAAGAATTGTTTGTGTCGTATATTTCTCTTGAAGATTTTTGTTGTTTTGACGTCTACACGTCGTTGGCCAAAAACGCGGTCAACACATATGTTGCCTAAGTGGGAGATTGTTGGATTAAAATCCTATTTTATGGGCACATTTGTATAATGTATAATGCTATTATAAAGTGTGATATAAAATTAAGTGACCAATTATGTTATAAATATCATAGGGTATTAAAATGTCATGGATTTAATGTGTAGAAACATGAAAGTTTTATAATGGGCAAAATTGGAAATCACCAATTATAAATTAGGATTGTGGTCCCTATGTCATTCTATTCTGTCTATCATCTCATTAACAAACAAGAAAAGCGAGAGTCTTCTCTAATAGAGATACATAATATATAGGAAGATCTAAATCCTCTATACAATCTCCAACAATGACCTTAGATTAGTGTTTCCGCTCTTGTGTTAATCTTCTTCTTTAATTTAGCAAATGATTTATAGAATTATGATTTAGGATTTCTTATAAATGCATTTATAGTGACATGATTTTAGATTATGTATTGGAGATTATTGTTTGTTCATGTTAGTTGAGTACATTAGAAATTCTAACAAGTGCAATTAAATCTAGATCCACTGAAATAAGGTGAGTATTTTGTTTCACTATTACTCGATCATTTAGTTAGTAAAAGAGATTTAATTGTATGTGAACGTGTTTCATTGTGTTCGTTAGCGAGCAGCCTTATTTCTGTTTTCTAGATTTGTTCAAAACTTCCTAATCTTCTATGCTTATGAAACTGAAGTTATGTTCAAATTAACCCTTTTCTGCATTGTGGTAGGTGTTTTATGTTTTCTCCAACTGATTTTGTAGGAAAGGGATCAAGCTAAACTTAGATAAATTGCGTGAGAAAATCGAAAGCTGGGTTTCTGACGGAGGTTTACTCTTCACTTGAGGTAACTAGAATTGCATAAAAAACAATAATTCTTGTACCATCTTATATAACCCCGTCTGAAGAATGAGGTGTTGAATTCCAGATGAGCATCAAACAATATACATTTGAATTCTAAAGTATACCAAATAAAAAAGATGAGTTAGAACAACTCACCTCCACCATTGTTGCTGCTTTGTAATCTTCTTCCACCTGTAAAATCAGATATAGGAATTAGAATATGAATTGAGAGATAGTCTCTTTTGGAGCAATTTCTCTCACTATGCAAAAGTATCATTTTTCCTCAATGACCATTCAATGTTAGTTTCTGTGTCAGATAATAAGGGTTAGAAAAATTAATATTATTCATTTTCTCTAATATACATTTTGGGTCATTGGGCTTGACTTTGAATCAAATAGAGTGTATGTGACCTCACATAATTTAATAGAGTTTGTCCAATAAGACCATTTATTTATATTAGAAAAATAAAAATATTCTATTATGGTCTCCAATAATACCATTACCAAATGAGATTGTTTTACAATACTATAGTTGTTTATACTTGTACACAAATTTATTTCCAACATGAGGTTCCTGTACGGAAAATAAATGGTAAAAGGGATCAACAACCAAAAGAAGGATAGTGCACCTCTCTCCCTAGTGTGCAGATAGATAACCAAAGAAATGTAGACTGATACTGTACTATTCTAGTATGAAATAATAGAAAAATATTTGAGAAAAGTCATCAATAATGAGTGTCTTAGCAACAATAAAGTTCTTGAATAAAAAAACAAAAATAGAAAGTAAAAAAACAAGACAGAACAAAAAAAAGAAGAGGAAATTACATTTTATATGAGATTTTTATTAGAGTGCAAAATTATGACTTTTTTTCAAAAAAAGTTAATCTATGACTTTTTTTTTAATAATTTTCACTTTTATGGGTTTATTTTCCCATATTTTTGTATAAAAGTTGGTTTATGCCATAGTTTTACTCTTAATCAAGTTTTATTAATTTAGAAGTGTATGTTTGAAATTTGATTATTATTTTTTTAACTTATTTGTTTTTTATATTGTTTTTATATTAAATTTTTCTTTGGTTGTTTTGCAATTTTTTTTTTGTAATATGAATTGTTTTTAAAATTATTTTCTATTTATTATAAACACGTTTTTTTAGATTGTATGTTTTTTTTTTTCAAATTCTGGGTAAGGTAACCAGTTACTTTATTAATCTTTGACAGTTATGTAAAAAAAATCTTAGAGCTAGGTTAAATAGCATGCATCAGGAGGGGTAACCAGTGGTTACCAGTTATCCTGAGATGAGTAACTTTCTACCATAAGATGGGTAACCAGTTACCTAAGAAGGGTGACGAGTTACTCATATTAAATATGAAAATAAACATCAAATTTGAAAGAAAAAGTGGAAAAACACTTCATTAAAAAAGGAAGAAGAAGTAACTATGATTTTAGTAACATATGTAACCAGTTACCATAAAGAAACCATAAATATACACACATCAGAATGTGAAGGTAACCAGTTACCCCCAGAAATATACACACAAAGAACATGAAGGTAACCAGTTACCCATTCACGTTTTCATATTTTTATTAGTTTTCTTTCCAAATTTTGGTATTCTTATAAGTGTTACAGTAAAAAGAAAATGCTGAAAAAATTGATTTGAATTTTTTTTACATATAGTGGAAAAAACAATAAAAAAATTACAATAATAAAAGATAATAATAAAAAAATAGTAAAATAATTATTTAATGTTAAAATATATGTGTGAAAAAAATGGAATGAGAAAAGAATAAGTACAAAAATGAAAGAAAAAAAAACAAAAGAAATGATGAATAAAAAAATAGATGAATAAATAAGAATGAAAAGAAGAAGAAAAATAATAGAAAAATGTGAAGAAAAAAATGAATGAAAAAATTGGTATAAAATTTGAAAAAAAATGGAAGAAGAAAAAAAGAAAGAAAAAAATAAAAAAGAAAAAAAAAATAGAAGGGGAAAATAATAAATACAAAAATGAAGAAAAAATAGAATGAAAAAAAAACTGAAAAAAATATGAAAAAAAACAAAATAATATAAATGAAAGGAAAAAAATTATTAAATGCATAAAAATGAAAATAAGAAGAAGAATGGAAAAATTGAAAGAAAAAAAAGGATGAAAGAAAAAATTGGTAGAAAAAAAAAAGAAAAAGGAAAAAATGAAAGAAAAAATAAGTAAGGAAAAAAAAAGAAAAAAAAAAGAAAAAATAATAAAAAAATGAAGGAAAAAATAAAAAAATTAAATAAAATTACCTTCATAATAAAAAAAACATAATTATAATAAAAAATGTGGTATTTTCATATTTTAGTTAGCTACTAATTGTGTTTTCCATACTTTAATTTTTTCTTTAATAAATTTTCCCATAAAAATTAAGAAAAGTATAATTCTCATATTTTTGCACATTGATAGTATAAAAGCCATATTTTTTAAAAATTTCCAAAAAAAAAAAACTTAAGGATGCTGAGCAATGACTATTTACAATGGACCGCCAATTTCAAATCACTATAATAAAGAAACATAATCATGGTAAAATTGTGATACTTACCAATATGATCAAAATTTGTATCTCACCGGGCCTTTTTCCAATTAAAAAACTTGAAAAACATTTTAAATATCACGTTAAAAGTAGTACAAAAACTCAACAGTCTAAGCCTTGAGTGGGCGCCACAACCAAAAATTCATATACAAAAATGGAAGAATAATACATAGAATGTCTAACTTAAACTATGGTTTGCAATGATGTATAATAATTAAAACAAAAAATAGAATAATTAAAAATAGAGAGCACGAGAGAGAGATCCGAATAGCATAGAGCACAGTGAGAGAGAACCTTTTCACCAAAAAAATGAATAAAACAAAAAAACAGGATAAAATTTAACAATATATATAGACATACCGTAATGGAGGAGAGAGGGAGGGCTGTATGAGTGAGACCAAAGTGATTTGAGAAATAGGAGATGAGAGGGAAACTGTGTTTGAGATGAGAGGGGGAGTGAGAGCGAACCCTAAATCCTAATTCGAAACCTCCAATGAGTTTTATCCCTTTCTTACTTAACATTTTTAAGAGCACATTTTGAGTGTTCTTAATAATCTTTAGGGCACCCAAAGTGAATCATTAGAATACCAACTTAAATTTACTCTTCACGTTTTTTTAGAATATTAGAGCATCTATTGCTAGTCTAAAAATATTTTTTTTTAAGGATTGAGAGTTCTAAAAACTCCACGGATATTTTTTAGGTCTTACATTATACTAAAATGTGACCTGTAAATAATATTTTGTAGCAGTGTTGAATTTTGACCACTATCAAATTATGTCATTTTTATTAAAAAAAAAAACTCTAATTTTGTTCTTAAAAATATTACTTAAATCTATAAAAAAATTAAAAATATAATTAGTTAGAAATTACACATTTTACTTTTTTTCTTTTTTACCATATAAAATAAATCTTTTTTAGAATGAAAATTTAAAATAAATACTAAAATAAAGAAAAAAATTAATTAAAAAGAATGACGATTAACTTAAACAAATAAAAAACTTTTAATTTAAAAAGAGGAGGACGAAAAGGGAAAAACTTTGTTTTAGGATTTATTTTTAATTTTTATTTTAAGATATATTATTTTCTATTGTAAAAGAAAAGAAAAGGTATAAAAAAAAGTTATTTCGTATTAATTAGGTTTTTAATTTTTGAATATTTGAAAATTTATTTAATTATTATTTTTAAGAAAAAATTTCAATTAATTTTAATAAAAATGACACAATTTGGTAGTGGTCAAAGTTTCGGAGGCAAAATTATTAATTATTCTACATGTGGCACTACCCAATCAACCGACAAAATGTCATATCATCAATTTGTTAGCCACCTAGGATGAAACCTAATAGAAATCTTATATTTCAATAACGTGTATTGTTCAAGAGGAATTTTTAACATCGCGAATCATTCAAAAGACACAATCATATGTTGGTCATAGTTTAAAGGGCAAAATACTATTTATTTAAATTTTGTATAATATTACTCAACAAAAATCATATACAATAGTATTTGCACGTGCGTTTGACAAAAAGCGTCAAGTGAGATGTTGGTCAAACATGTACTTGCCTGATGACAAGTGTCTTGATCGAGGACACTCAATTCAAGATCCCCGAGGGGCCTAGTCGTCTTTTCAATCCATCACCAACAACAAGAGCTAGTCGCACTTATGACCAACCACTCGCCACATAGCTACTCAAGATTGAGAAGCATGCTATAAATGTTACAAGAATGGGTGGGGCTCGCAAGCTAAAATAGTGTGCGTGCCCACTTACCCTTGACACCCAATGGCAGCTACCAATAGGTAGTGGGTGTCAATTTTGCACCAACAATAACTCGTACGGTCAAACCCAAGTTTATACATAGGAAGTGTATGAAGACATATGACATCCCTTTCACTTCCACATGCATCGTTATATCCCCATTATCCTTCTTTGGAATGCTTCACGACAATGACTAATCTTGAGTGTAGAATACTTTATCTATTTTTAGGAGTTTTAAGGTGGCGCAACGTACCAACTAATGTAATCATTTTGTTTACTTGTAATCAAGGATAACACTTGTTTAGCCTTGCTAATTGCCCATTGCGGCCTATAAATAAGGTTGTGGGAGTCATTTGTAAACACATAAATATTTGAGTAAGTCAAAATGCTGTCAAATTATAAACTCAAAGAGAGCTTGAGTTTTGCAAGCCCTTGATGATACATTGACTCATAAACTAAACTTCATTAGCTCCTGAATTATGTAAAAATATTTGTTTTAATCACAATCTAGTCCTCTAAATTTCTAGTTGACCAAATCTCACATAAACAATAAGTAACTAATTTACAAATTCATCACTTTAATATTCAAAAGTTTTGTTTCAGAAATTTAATAAATAATTATCGATAACATCACACAAAGAATGAAAATTGGTTACTAATGAGTAAAATAATGGTTAATGAAAATTGAAAATGCTTCTTGCTACCCAAAATGCACAAGGAAAATAGTGGGTTCGATGAATTGGCATGCTTTATAATTCAAAAATTATAAATATGAAAAATTTAAGAGAATTTTACATAAAGATGGGAAATGCAAAGATACTCTCTATATTTATGTGTAAAAAAAGTAATTGCTCAAAATATAGTCATTGACCTAAAAAAAACTGAAATATGGAATGTCCACAAATTAAGGAAACCATAAAAAACTTCAAAAAATCATGCCAAAAAAGCTGTATCTCAAAAACGAATTGCATAGTACCAACAATCACATAACACAGAAGTTCACGTTCAAGAATATTCAACCTAGAAGGTCCAATCGTCGGATACACCACCACCAAATGATCTCATCTTCTTCTTCTTCTTCGGCTCGTTTTAATGTTATTCTTTTTGTCCGTCTTGTTCTTTTTCAAATCTGATTTTGCACTTTAGATATGATTTTTTTCTTATTCCCGCATTAACTGTAACCAGTTACCATCATGATTTGTTCAGGATTTTTGCTCAAATCTGATTTTTTTTCGAGCTATTTAAGTAACCAGGTACTATGGTGATTAATTCTTTTTATTCATATATGATTTTTTTAGACCTAGCTGTAACCAGTTACAATAACGATCAGTTTAGATTTTTTTTGTTTAGATTTGATTTTGTTTTCAGACCTGACTAAGTAACTAGGTACCATAGTGACTAGTTCTTTTCTTTTTAAGATCTGAATTATTTTTTTTCAAACCTAGTTGTAACTAGTTACGATTATGATCAGTTTACATTTTTTGTTTGGATCCTACTTTTTTTTCTAGGTCTGGCTAAGTAACTGGTTATCATCACAACTGGTTTTTTTTTCAAATCAATTTTTTTCAGACCTAGTTGTAACCAGTTACCTTCACAATTAATTTAGTTTATTTTTTTCACATCAGTTTTTTTTTTTCCAAATCTCACTAAGAAACCAATTAAATTCAGTTGGTATTTTGATAATCGTACATTACAAAAAAAAATTCATTTTTTTTTATAATTGTACCTAGTTAACACCACGACACTTAAAAAATAAAATTGATTTTGATAGTGATAACCAATTACCACACTTCACTAAAAAAATTGACATTGGCATATACTACCATATAAAAAAATTCTAAATTGTTTTGATAGTGGTAACCGGTTACTACGGAGAAAATGTTGTAAAACTTAAAGAATAGAAGAAAATAATAAGAAGAATTAATGGGAATAAAAAGCGTGGTGAAGAAGGTCTCATTTTTTTTTTCAAAAAATAATGTAAAAAATCATTTTATAAAATATGAATGGTAAAAAATATTACAAATATATTAAAATTATAAAAATAATCTCAAAACGTATTAAAACTATATAAAAATAAATTATAGTATATAAATAAAATATTACAAATATAAGGGGAAAAAAATCCCATAAAAATGTAAACAAAAAAAATATGTCATAAGAAACTTAAGAAAAAAAAAACTCACATTTTTCGAAGTTTAAAAAAAAAATCTCATATATTGTGTAATTTCCTCAAATTTTAATTTCAATCAAGGTTTTCAATTTTAGACATATGGGGATTTTTCAGTTTTATAACTATTACTCCCAAAGTTTGCAAAAATATGGGATTATACTTTTCCTAAATTTTATGGCAAAATTAAAATAAAAAAAAACTTAAAAATTTATGGGAAAACTCTTGCAACTAACAAAACTTTATTAATAGTAAAACTATGACTTAAACTAATTTTTGTACAAAAACATGAGAAAATTAAACTTATAACTGGATAACTTTTTTAAAAAAAAAAACTATATTTTTGCCAAAATTTAATGAAAAGCTATAAAATCTGTAATTTACTCTAAGAGTATATATAAACATACACTACTACAAAAAATGTCTTTCTCTGCGGTATTTTTACTTAATACACTGCGGTTTTCGAGAGTATTGAAAAGCGCAGTGTATTCGGCCGCAGAGAAAAGTGGCATGAAAACCGCGGAGAAAAACCACACTTTTCTCTGCGGTTGTGTTGAAAAAAACGCGGAGTAAGGTACCCTTTTCTCCGCGGTTTATTCAACACAATCGCAGAGAAAATGGTACATTTCTCTGCGGTTTTGTTCATACAACCACAAAGAAAGCCATTTTAATAAAAAAAAAATATTTTTCAATTTCGATTATATATAATTATTTCAAATTCTGATTATATATATTTTCAATATTATAACCTAATTTAATAAATATTTTTCAATATTATATATATACATTTCATAAAAAATATAAAAAATTATGTCAAATACAATACATTTTAAGGAGTAAACATAATTAATATTAACATAATCAAAATATATATAAACTAGATAAATAATATAAAAATAATAAAAAAGTGAAATAATTAAAAAAAAAACAAAAAAAGTTAAGTTTTAGTGATCAATACCTGATTTAAACAATAAAAATGTCTTTTAATCATTCACAAACGTTGGAAAAAAGCTTGAAAATCACCCTATAAACATACATTCAAAACACATTATACTCAATCAATATATCTTCATTTTTTCCCTAAAACTTCAAAACAAATCAATATATATGTATATTTACATGAGTTGTAGCCTAAATATGGAAGAAAATGAAAAAAAAAAAAAAACTAAAAAAAATGTGAAAAGAGCACTAACCGTGGCTGGGGAAGAAGGGTTTGCGCCGTTCCTCTCGGGTTTGCCAAAGTGGAAGAAATTAGAAGAATGAGTAAATGTTGTGAGTCGAAGGTTTTATGTAGGGTAAAGGCTTTCTCCGCGGTTCCATAAAGAAAACCGCAGAGAAAAGTGATAAAAGTGTACCACTTTTGTCCGTGGTTCCATAAAGAAAACCACAGAGAAAGGTACTCTTTTCTCTGCGGTTTTCATTATGGAACCGCGGAGAAAAGTCTATTTTTTTCCCTCTTCGTGTTTCAGAATCATTTGAACTTTTTCTCTGCGTTTTTAATTTAATGCTAGAAAAAAAAGCGCAGAGAAAGCTTATATTTGTAGGAGTGATAAGAATGAATATAGTAAACACTGAGACCATCGTTTTATATTCTGGCTAACAAACCATGAATCATGTTTGCCAAACCCACGATCCAAAAAATCTACAAAAATACACTAAAAGTTAAAAAAAATCTGAAAAATACGGTGCATTACAAAAATACAGAATTTTTTGATAAAAACACGGAATGGCAAAATTATAAATATAGAATGGCAAAATCATAAATAAAAGCTGTAAAATACAATTTTTTGTGATCAATGTTTACAAACTAGTAAATATCTGTTACGTGTTTGTAAATAATATTTACAAAATCAGTTATAGAATTATAGATTTTTTTGTTTTTTTTAAATAAAACTTACAAACAAATACATAACTAAATTTTTTATTTTTGTAACAATAGTTTACAAATCTAGTTTTACAACTAGGAAAGATATTTCTGTCACTAACATTTACGAAAATATTTTATAGTTAAGAAATCATAAACAAAATATACATAAAAATATTATACTTTTCAATATTGTTATAATATTGTATCAAAAAATTACATGAACCATCATATTTATGCTATACAACTTAAAAATACAAATTTAAGATATTCATTATTTATAAAACACTTTATTAAATATATATTTATATGAAAAATGCGGTTACAGATGGTGAAATACAATATTTTTTTAAAATAAGTTTTACATTTTTGTAACAACAGTTTACAATATTAATTTCATAACCAAAAAGTTTATTTTTGTAACTAACATTTACAAAAAAATATATAAATTTATTTAACATGATTGTTACAAAGATTTACAAAACTAATTTCTTAACTTTAAAAATATTTTTCTAACAAAGCTTAAAACTTGGACTAGATTCTGATTTTTGTTTAACATTGTGTGTTGAGATTTGACTAGCTATGATTTTAATAAATATATAATATTTATTACTATTTCTTTTGCTACTGTTAGTATATGTTACAAAAGTTCATGGCATCATCAAATCAAATAAGCACAAAACCATTTTATTTTTTACAATTGAAGGCATATCTTAAAATTTTGTCTTTATTAATATAAGATGATGTGTCTAATTAATGTTGTAAATGTATAACGAAAATATATATATTAAATAAAGTTGGAAATAATTTTGAAACTTTTATATTGATTTCACTTTTTTCAATAAAAAGAATGATTTGACAAAAAATATTAAATGAATAAATGTAGAATATTAGGCAATTTGACAATAAATATATTTATATATATATGTATAAAATGTTAATTTGATTAAAGCAAAATGTTGACTTAAAGTTATAGGTATAGTGCACAGAAGACTATCAACTAAGGAGAACAAAATATTTCGTACATGGAAAAAGGCAGTAATTTTGTAATTTTTATCATTTTCTGTATAAAACCATTTTTTTTTTAAATTAATGTAATTTTCCCTTTTATATTCTGGCTAACAAACCATGAATCATATTTGCGAAACCCACGATCCAAATCTCGCAGCACTCCCAGCCCAAATGTAAACATCAGTAAAAAGGGTAAGTTTTTATAAATGCTACTTTATTTTCTTAAATAATGAATCTTACCATGAAATTTAAAATTATTGATAAATATTACTTTTTAAAAATAATTGATTAGTAATTTACACTATTATTTTATTTTTTACTAATAAGATACGTGTTGTGTTAAATCTTCCATTATATTCAAACCAAATAGTAACTAAGAAATTCACATGTAGAGCATAGTGAACTAGTACCAAAGAATATCACAAACTCATTTAAAGTAAATGTAGTAAAGTTAAAATACATAACAAACCAAATTAAACGTGATCTATACAATTTACTCAAACACGACAACAGTGAAACAAAATATCATTTTTTTTATTAAAAAATAAAATATCATTTTAAGGCAATGAAATTGTACTTATCATTAAACGAGTTGATTGAAAATTGAGATGAAGTAAAACAAAAGATTTCCGTTGAAGATCTCGAACATTTCTTTAACAACTAATTCATTTGTGGATCTGATGTGATAATTTAATATTGTAGGACCTGTCTTTAGGGATTCATACTATTATTCCTAACAAATACTCTAAGGTTGTTATTATACAATTGGAGAGAATATTAAAAAAAAAAGTTAATTCAACAATCTAAATAATCTTACTAAGAACAACTTAATCCCGTTAAAAAATTTGGAATAAATATATTTTATCCAATTCACATCTTCATGTAATATTTATGGTAAGAAAAAACAAATTATAACTTTATATCCAACTTGTTTTTTTTTTTTTTTTAATTAGTACTTGCAAATAATCAACCCATTTTTCTTATATTTTTTAATCTAATCAATCTTAATTAAACGTTACATAAAATAAAACAATGAAGAAGAAAATTGTAAAGCTACTTAATTAATCAAGACGCCTACTTGCCGAGCTAATACTCCAATAATTACGCCTAATTCAACAAAGAACAGTTTCACATCAAATAAGTGTAACTAACCATAAAGACCCACAAAGGATGGTAGGGACTACTTCATTAATAACCTACAGAGATGGATCATAATTGATCAGACAAGGTCTTTATTAGTCTGTAATATAAATAAAAATAAGTTTCACATCATGGTGTGAAATAACTCTATTATTATTGAAAGAAAAAGCATAAAATGTGAACTTATCCACCTCCACAAAAAGTTCAATTTCAATGTAAATATATTGAAGAATCTCTCAAAGAAGAAAAAAAATGAAGCATGAGAATTATCAATTACATATTGTGGTGTGATTCTTCTGATCTATAAATAAAATAATAGATTTCATGATTGGAAGAAGACAAATTCGAAATAAATGGATTCAGTCAGGGGTTAGGTTAACAATTAATAATGAAGTGGAAAATGAAAACAAAAGCGTTTATAATATAATTAGTGGAAATGTGTAGATGGTGTTAGTGGTTCTTGTTAAACAGCCAAGAAAATATATCACCAACGTCAAGGAAAATGACCTCAAATGTTAATTAACGTCTCATTTTCATGATTCATCTAATTGTTGACAATATCCACTTGTGGGCAATTTTGAAGGATAAGCTTAATTTAGAGAGATTTACTAGACAAAACCATTACTTCTACTACTATACTACAACTTATTAGCCCTTATGATAAGTTTTCACGTGAAACTACATACACGTGAAACTAAGTTAGGAACCTAAATCCGAATAGATAGTACTCGATCGGTACTCCATAGAATATAATAATGTAACATTATTGGTTAAGCTTTAAAGGAACTCTCTCCTGTTACTGCTGACCTGACTATTTTTATTTCTCTATAATTTATTTATAACTCTTTGTGGACCATAGGCCTACAAAACCAATAAAAAATACTAACAAATAAAAATTTAATTGAGGTCACAATCTTTGAAACCGCTTCTTTAGAATTAATTATTCCATTGGACGTTTTAGTACTGTAATACTGTGCTTAGCTGAGGTTTTTTTTCTCGAAAGATTGAATGAGCCTTCTATGTATGTAAGACTAAGAATCGAGGAAAGAGTGGTGGTGGGGACACAGAACAGTGAATTATAGTAATAATGACTCAAGAAAATTTCACTCTCCATCCAATGAAAACTTTACAACTCTTTAAGTATTTGTTTATTAAAACCAAAACCAAAATCTACCCCAGATTCTAACTGAAGCTGCTCTTTTGTTTGGTACGTGACTCGCGTCTTGTTATTATTCATTTTTGCTCGTCAACGATTTCTTGGAGAATATGTCTCTATCACTGCCAGATAAATAAATAAATTAAGGAAATTTAATTTGGTGTTCGTTTTTTTAGTATCAGATCAGAAAAAAGAGGTGCTTTGTACAAGTATGTTGTCAGAATTCAATGTAGGATTATTAAGTGTCATTATTATATTATTACTGCATCCTCACCTAAATCACAGTAACAGTGCTATGTACTCTTCTGACTGTAGCCCAGATTTTGATGCTCTTATTATCTTAGTTGTCATTTTTTTCCTTTATTACTTCTTCGTTGTTTCCAGCATAAGCCATAATTATTATCATACATTTCCTTTTTCACTTGTACAAAAGTCAAAACACTCCATTTTGTTCTCTTCGCTCTCTCTTCTTCATTTATTTATTTATTATTTTTTCACTGTTTCGCACTACTATCCTAGCAATCATTTCCAGTCTACTCCAGCGTATCCTTTTTCCTTTTTTTCTTTTTATGTCAAGACAAATACTCCCATTTCCAGATTTCACTACGATCAGCATAATTGGTGGAGGAAATTTTAGCTACACATTTGGCCATACATATTCCTTCAAACGTGGCTATAAATCTATTAAGTGTGACACTCAATTAGTGACTCATTTGATCGATCTATCATGGGCTATATGAAGAAATATAAAAACTCTTGACTAAAATTCCATATAAAACATTAAACTTATTGGTAATTATACCATATATATAAAAACAATACAGTGCAGGCTTTTGATATATTGAAAACTTATCATAAAAAACTACAAGACAGCTCCATTGTTAGTCAGATATATTTGACAAAAAATTAAAAAATCTCTAGCTAAATATATGCTCCCGTTACATGTCTCCTATTCCTAATTTAGAAAATCTCATTACAATTAGCCAAAGATAGCTGCTCCTTGCATAAATGTATAAGCTAATAATACTAATCAAAGATAAGATAAGATCAGATCAGATCCATCGCTTCAACCCAATTCTTCACTTTCCTTCCTTTTTTTTCAAATCTAACTTTAGCTCGACGCTAAACAAAAGCAGAGAAATATATGAAAGAAACAAAAAAATAGCAATATTTCAAGATAAAAAAAAAAAGATTTTTGGTATTGATCACTACTAGTACAAACTACATATGATCAGAAATCTAGTGTTTTTTTTCAATAAAGTTTTCTGGGCTTTTTCCAATGGAATTTCCAAGTCCACAAAGAACTTTTTATCACTTTTATTCTTATTCCTACACCACCCTAACTCCACATCAACCAGTCAAAGTAGAAAAGCAACTCTCCGATCTAGTTAGGCCCGGACCACAAATTTCCGAGTCGATTTTGGACATGGGGCTGCTTGGGGTTGATCTCAAACCCCTCGGAGAATCCAAACTCCGACGTAGAAGTTGTCTCATGGCCGAAATTAGGTGGACCGTAGGATCAGGCGGAGGAGTAGAGCCAGAGGCCTTAAATTTCTTGAAGAAGTTCATGTGCTTAGCCATTGCCTCTTCAGTGCTAAGTAGCCTCTTGGACCTAACAATCTCATATTTGATAGCCTCGGAGCATAGTCCACAAATCCAGTGGCCATGAAATCGCTCACGGATGCGCTCTATGTAGGCTGGTGTACACTCTTCTATTAATCCACAGCAGTCGCATTTGGCGAACTCGATTTCGGTTTGAACAACCAGTTTTGCGGCCGCCGATGCTTGGCTTTCTGGGGCTGATATCACCATTGGATCGCTTACTATTGTTGTTGACATTGCCAATAACCCTGCAAAGAACAATACCAAAGCTTTAGCTTTTTCTTTATGCTATGTAGATATTAAGAGAAAAAGCATCTAAAAATGAAACTTTTCTTCGTTTCTGAAAACAAGAATCGAATTTTTGAAAACGACCCAAATCAGAAAAAATGAAGAACCTCAAAAGATTTGTTATAGGAAAAAAAATAAAAGCTATATGTGAGAGGAGTTGTTACCAGCAGAAGCAGATAATAAGAAGAACAAAAAATGAACCCCAATCCTTCTTTTTCTTTTATTTTTGGTTTTTTATTTTTTGTGTCTACTTCTTTCTGCGAACTTGGCTTTGTATGGGTCTGTGTTATCTCTCCTTCTCCCACTCGCCTTCTTCAACCTTGTCTTCTGTGACAATCGAAATCTCGCACATCAAAACCATTTCAAATAAACTTATTTTCCAAACAAGCCCTTTTTGTTCTTTATCGGGTCTGAGAGAGAACGATCTCTTTAATTACTTTATTACTGTAAAGAAAATCCTTGGCTTTCTCTTGTTTGATGATTTTCCAAGAAACCCAAATCGAAAACAAGAGATTTCTTTTTTGTTTCTCCTCTACACAAAATCTGCCAACTCAAGACTATATGAATCAATATTTAGAGAGAGAAAATAGAGTTTTTAGAGAGAGAATTTCTGGACAAAGAGTCCCAATGATTGAGGCTTTAAGGGTGGAGCAAGTATATTCCACGTCAGCAACCCTTGCTGTCAGTGAATTCTGGCCGTTGATTAGTGGATTGCCAACTAAGCATTATCGTGTATTTGCTGTTTTGGAGTTTTTTTTTTCTTTTCAGTTTTTATTGGTAATTTCCAACCAATCCACCAACTCCACGTGTATAGCATAAACGTGTAAGGACCACTTCCATTGTTTCGTATCTCGTATTTTAAATATAAATATACGTATTTACACTGCCTTCGGCGGAATAAAATGTCGTGAAATGTTATTATGTGGTGAAATATAAATGGTAAATTGATTATAAGTATATTATTTATGACTAACTAGAAAATATAACCGCGCTCCGCGTAGTTTTTTGTAATTATTAAAACATATATATTTTAAAATATTTTTTGGGAGATTGTGGGATGGTGATTCATTTTCACCATACTCGTATAACATGTTTTTTATATAGACACGTGAAAACATCTTGACTATAATTTTCACCTTGTATTTTAGTTGTTTACCTATTTTGACCATTAATTTTTTTTAAATTAACTTGTGGACCTTGTGTTTTGTCAAAAATTCAAAAATAGGAATGTAAAGATAGATTATTTGAACTACGTATAATTTCGTTAATTACCCGTTTGAATATTTTATTGTTAAAAGTTAATATTTGGATCCTTATTTTGTCAAAAAGTTAAAATATAAATAGATAGATTTTATTATTATTATTATTATTATTATTATTATTATTATTATATGTAGATATTTTTATTAAAATAAAAATGAGAAAAATAGATATATAGAGAACCGAAAACTATTATGTAATTTTTAATTAAAATTTTTTAGTATTTTTCAATGATTAAGTAGTTAAGATATATAAGCAAATTAAATTTTTACTTAAATTAATATGTATATATATATATTAATATTTTTAATTGTTAAGATATTTTAGAAAATAGAAAATTAATAAAAAAATTAGATTAAAGGAGAAAATAGAAAGAGTGATTTGAAGAGATTTTTGTTAGAAATCATATAGTGAAGAAGAACAAAATATATAGTAATATATTTAATTGAAGAACAGAAAAAATAAATACAAAATAATAAATTATAAAACTGATAAGTGAAAAGAAAGCCGAGGCACGTAAAACACGCTTTCCTTAAAGCAGATTTGCCCCCTCTACCTGATTGGTGTTAGAGGATACGTGAACAACCACTTCCCAGGATACAACGACTAACGAGTAGAGGAATACACCACTTTCACTACTCCAGCGAACTCGAATTAATACATTCACTCTATCACCTTAAGACTTACGAAAAACAGAGAAGAAGAAGACAAGAGAGCTTTTTAGTGAGTGACTCTTTTTGTTGGTGTCTAGAATGAAAGGTGAAGCCTCCTTTTATAGGCTTCATATGGGGTGGAATACCAAGTGTGGACACAAGAGAATTAATGCCAAAAATCCCACAAAATTAGTGATATTGATCAATCACAATCTTTACCATAATTTCTGATATCGATCAGAATATTCACCATTTTTACGGTGATTACATCCTTGACCAAATCTGCATTTATTAGCAGCTATCAATGGACTACATTTAAGGCATCAATTTTCCATTCACACATTAGCCTAAATTGGCTATTTATTATATATAAAATATAGTTTTTCCAACAATCCCCCACATGAATGAAATTGATCAACGATAAGGAATACACAGAGAAAAGACTCACAATGAATTGACAAGACTCGACTCGACTCAACACGGTGATAGAATTCTACGGTAGATACCTGTATAGGATAGGTGGGTGTTAACCTTTGAACCTTCCCTTGTGAAAATATATTTACCTTACTAGCTGATCAGTGGACGCGATGTCTTTGAACTGTCTGTTGTTGATGTAAATGATGATATATCTCACACAGATATCTTCCTGGCATCATATCGGTTCTCATGATTATGTTCATTTTGGCCATGAACATCCACCTGGTTCTGCGAGAGGTTTTAGAGAATTTAGCCCCCACAATTCTCCTTTGAAGCGGCCCCACTTCTCTCTCACATAGGTGACCTCTTAATTAAGAACAATCTCGCATTGCCCCGTTCGGACTTCCGACGCATAAGGGTCATTAAAAGCTTAATGCTTATCCTTTTTTCAACGAGAATAACTGTTTCATCAACAGAATGGGTAGGGTTAGTCCCCACAGTGATCTTACAAGGTTTATATAATTAGGTTGTCCCATTGAACCTAGATCATGGGATCTCTGGTCAACTAGGTTGGGTTTTCCTTTATATCTACCTTATTTCTTCTGGGCTTAAGTCCCATTCCTTCTGATGTCTTTTCAACTTGATCTCTATTTAACCCTTTGGTTAGCGGATCCGCAATATTATCTTTTGACTTCACATAGTCAATTGAGATAACTCCAGTTGAGATCAATTGTCTAATGGTATTATGTCGTCGACGTATATGTCTTGACTTACCGTTATATAGAACATTCTTTTCTCTGCCAATTGTTGCTTGATTATCACAATATATACATATTGTAGGCACAGGTTTAGGCCAATCTGGAATATCCTCTAGGAAATTACGTAGCCATTCTGCCTCTTCACTACATTTATCCAGAGCAACAAACTCAGATTCAATTGTAGATCTAGTGATTACAGTTTGTTTCGAAGATTTCCATGAAATCGCTGCACCACCTAGAGTGAAGACATATCCACTAATACCTTTTGAGTTATGAATATCAGATATCCAACTTGCATCAGTGTATCCTTCAAGCACAGCTGGATCTCTGGTGTAGTTTAGCCCATAGTCACGAGTATACCTTAAGTACCTAAGTACCCTTGCAATTGCTTTCCAGTGTTCAACACCTGGATTACTCGTGAATCGACTCAAAGTACTTATAGTATAGGCAATGTCTGGTCTAGTACAACTCATCAAGTACATTAGACTTCCTATTACTCTAGCATATTCTACTTGGGACACACTTTCACCATTATTCTTGGATAGATGCTGACTTGTATCAATTGGTGTTCTGGAAATTCCAGAATCATCTTTACCGAATTTGTCAAGTATCTTGTCCACATAGTGTGACTGACTCAAACTGAGTCCATCTGGCGTCCTTATAATTTTTATCCCTAAAATTACATCAGCCAGTCCCATATCCTTCAGGTCAAACCTTGAGTTTAACATTGTTTTGGTGGATTTAAACATTCGTTGGTTGCTTCCAACAATGAGTATGTCATCTACATACAAAAATAGAATGATGTATCCCTCGTTTGTGGTTTTGATATACACACATTTGTCACACTCATTGATTTTAAATCCATTTGTCATCATGACACTATCAAATTTTTCGTGCCACAGCTTTGGTGCTTGCTTAAGTCCATACAGTGACTTAACAAGTTTGTAAACTTTCCTTTCTTTCCCTGGAACTACAAAACCCTCGAGTTGTTCCATGTATATTTCTTCATCAAGATCTCCATTTAGAAAGGCAGTTTTTACATCCATTTGATGGACTTCTAGATTTCGCAATGCAGCAATTGCCAAAATCATCCTGATAGAATTTATTCTCGTCACCGGAGAATAAGTATCAAAGTAGTCATAGCCTTCTTGTTGTTTGTAACCTTTTATTACTAATCGGGCCTTGTACTTATCAATTGTTCCATCTGTTTTCATTTTCCTTTTGAAAATCCACTTGGAACCTAAAGGTTTACATCCAGGAGGAAGGTCAACTAGTTCCCAAGTATGATTTTGCAAGATGGAATCAATTTCACTCCTTATGGCTTCCTTCCAAAAGGGACCTTCAATAGAGCTCACAGCTTCTTTATATGTTCGAGGTTCTGCCTCTATCATATAAATTAGAAAATCTGGTCCAAAAGAATTTCCTATCCTTGCCCTTTTGCTTCGCCTTGGCTCTACTTGGACTTCATCAGTTTCCTCTTCTTGTTCTCGATCATCCATCGTTTCAGATGTTCGCTTAGAAGAGCTTGGTCCAACCCCATTATCTTTGTAAGGAAATACATGTTCAAAGAATGATGCATTCTTTGATTCCATTATCGTATTCTTGTGAATGTCCGGGTTTTTAGACTCATGTACAAGAAATCGATATGCATTGCTATTTTGTGCATAACCAATGAAAATACAATCTACTGTTTTTGGACCTATTTTCATTCTTTTTGGCAATGGTGCAATCACCTTAGCCAGACACCCCCACACTTTTAAGTATTTGTATGAAGGTTGTCTACCTTTCCATAATTCATATGGTGTCTTTTGATCTTTCTTTCGGGGAATCTTATTTAAAAGATAATTAGCTGACAAAATAGCTTCACCCCACATGTTCTGCGGTAATCCAGAACTTAATAACATGGCATTCATCATCTCTTTTTGTTAGGACTAGTTTTGGTATATTTATATGGCGTGTTTTAAGAGGCAATTTTAATCTTTTATTTGGTTTTGTGCGATATTATGCCGGTGTTTATTGTGTTTTCAGGATTAAGTGTGGTTATGAAGGAAATAGTTTGAAATTGAAAGAAAAGCGCTTAATTTTTGAAGAAACGGTGTTAAACAGGCTAAGGAATGGAAACTAGGCGAAACCGGGGGTTAAATTGATGATTTGGTGAAAAGTTGGAATTAGAGCCGCGGCTCTATGGTGTAGAGCCGCGGCCCTATGAGTTACAGAGAAGGAAAAACAAATCTGTCAGCATTAGAGCTGAGGCTCTATCAGATAGAGCTGAGGCTCTATTAAAATCTGAATTAGAGCTGCGGCTCTATCAAGTAGAGCTGCGGCGCTACATGAAGTCAGAGAGGAAATCCGGGTTGAGAAATGCACTAGAGCTGCGGCTCTATCAAGTGGAGCCGCGGCGCCAGTCCGTACGGAAGCCGAAGTTAGGGCATTTTTCAAGGGCAATTTTGTCCTTTCGCACATAATTAATTAGGGATTATAAAAGCTTTCTTAATGACGTTTTTAGAGGGGAGATTAACCTAAGGAGACGGCTGAAGGCACATTGTAGAGGATTGCAAGCGGAATTGAAGAATTCATCACAGTTTTCTTCTTTTCTACTTTGAATTTCTGTATTTTGGATGCTTTTTATTTCTTCTATGGTTATTATGGATTTGATCATGAACTAAACTAATTTTCTAGGGTGTTAATGGATTCTCCTGAACCTTTATTTTAAATTAATGCAAGTTTTATGATTTCAATTTTATCTTGTGATTTATTCAATTCGAACCTAATGCTTGTGAATGATTGATCACCATTAACATGAAATATATGATTTTGATTCGAAATCTGAGAAGTGAGAATTGAATATACTATAATTGAATAAACATAGATTTCATATTAGGACGAGAGTACCTGTGTGGTCTGTGTAGTTTTAGGGTTGTTAATCTTAATGCCTATCTTATGTTTATTTATCACAGAGATGTAGAAAATTTGCATAAGATTGAGACTTATATATCCTAGTACGAATATAAGTTATTATTGTTGACCTGCTATCACAAGAGAAGAATTGAATAGTAAGCTTTGTGTTAAGGAAAATTAAAGAGGATGGTTGATGAAATTAATTGCCCTAGTTTTTAATCCATTGAATTTTCGTAACGTTATTTATTTTCAGTTATTGAAGTTAATTTTAGATTTTTGTTTTACAATTTTAGTAAATTCTTGCGACTCAATTATTGTTAGCCAAATAGAAATAGGAATTAAGTTTTGGTACTTAGTATACAGTCCTCGTGGGAACGATCTCACTTACTCTTTATTACTTGTTACGATTACGTGCACTTGCGTATCGATTTTACACAAGACCTTCCAACAACCCATATTCCATGAATTACAATCCAGGGTGGCGGAATCACCCAAACTTTTCGTGGACAACTGGGCAGGGCAGTCAGCAACAGTTTCAACAAAATCAACTACAGTATCCTCGACCTCCTCCTGGGTTTTATCAGCAGCAACCAGTAAGACCTGCACAGCAACAGATGCAAGCAAAGCAAGACGGTCAGGCTGATGTGTTAACTCAATTTATGACAGAAACGAGGGCATCTATTCGAAGCTTGGAAACTCAGATTGGACAGTTGGCCACGCTTATGGCAAACCGAGCTCAAGGGAACTTGCCAAGCACTACTGAAGTGAATCCGAAGGGAAATCTTAATGAACAGTGTCAAGCTATTACCTTGAGGAGCGGAACAGTGTATGAGGGACCAAGTATAGAGAAGAAAGTTGAGCAGAAGCAGGATCAACAGGCACCTATCACAGAGAACAAGCAGAAAAGGGGTAAAGTTGAAGAAGTTAATGAGAACCTTGAGACAAAGCAGCCAGAAATAAGCATAGATCACCATATAAAGATCCCATATCCTCAGAGGCTTCAAAAGAATAAGCTTGACAAGCAATTTTCTAAATTTTTGGATATCTTTCGAAAGCTACACATCAACATTCCTTTTGCCGAAGCACTTGAACAGATGCCGAGTTATGTGAAGTTTATGAAAGAAATTTTGACTAAGAAAAGGAAGCTAGAGGATTATGAGACAGTGGCACTTACTGAGGAGTGCAGTGCGATACTTCAAAAGAAGCTACCTCCCAAGCTTAAAGATCCGGGTAGTTTCAACATTCCATGCTCTATAGGGGGTTCAATGGTGACAAAGGCTTTATGTGATTTAGGGGCTAGTATAAATCTAATGCCTCTATCTATTTTTCGAAAGTTAAAATTGGGAGAAGCTCGACCTACTACTGTGTCTTTGCAAATGGCGGATCGATCACTGGCTCATCCGAGGGGGATCATAGAAGATGTGTTAGTAAAGGTCGATAGATTCATCTTTCCTGCAGATTTTATTATTCTTGATATGGACGAAGATGAAAATATTCCAATTATTCTTGGAAGGCCATTTTTAGCAACTGGTAGGGCCTTAATAGATGTGCAAAAAGGCGAGTTGAAGTTGCGAGTGCAAAAAGAAGAGGTAACATTTAATGTTTTTGCAGCAATGGAGGTTCCAACTTGTTGTAGAGTTGATGTGGTGGAAAGTAAGGGTGATAAGCTGAAATTTACTAAGAAGAAATCTATGGTTGAAGGTGGCAAGCGAACAATTCGTCATAAAATGAAAAAGATCTTTAGTGAGAAAGCTCGATTGTTTCATGAGCGATGGAAAGTTCCAAAAATGTGCAATATCAAGAAACGAGCGTCTTCTCATGATATTATGGCTCTTAAGGACATGAGGGGTGGTTTGGATCCGAGTTGAATTTAAGAAAGTGGTCAGCGTCCGGCTAAATGACGTTAACGACAGCGCCCTTGAGAGGCATCTCAAGTTTATGTTTTCGTTTTCGTTTTTATTTTTATTTTTATTCTTTTTTTTTAGTTGAACAATTCTATTTTATTTTATTTTTGTTTAGTTTTTTTTAAAATGTTTTATGTAATTAGAACCGTGAAAAACGTGAAAAAAAAGCAGCAAAATAGCACAAAAGTTGAATTAGAGCTGCAACTCTAATGTGATCAGAAAGGGAAGTGCCAGAAAATTTGAATTGGAGCCGCAGCTCTACACACTAGCGCCGCGACGTCAATTGGGCCTAGAAACGCAATTTAAGTGTTTCCATCAGAATTTTTTTTAGCACGACTCCCATTCCAGGTAAGTCTCTCTTTTTATTTGAGTTTAACATTGGGGACAATGTTAGTCTTAAGTTTGGGGGAAGGGATTTATTTTTTTTTAGCTTTGCTGCTATTTGTTGTTTTTCAAGTTTAGTATTAGTTGTTATTGTGTTTGAGTCTAGTTTTCACGGGGTTGTTAGAGTGTAAACCAATTTGATAATTGTTTGCCAATGAGATTGAATGATTGCTGTGTTGTATAATCCGAAGGAAGAGTTGTGCATATAAAAAAATCTGTGTGCTTGATTGAAATACTTTGTCATTTCACTGTGGTTAATTGGATATTTGTTTGAACTATTGCTCATATTTGTAAATGTGCGAATTGAACTCTGGTTATGCATGTTGAATTTTGGATTGTGGATTGTACAAGTTGAAATTTTTCTAGAACTTGCTTGCTTGTTATTTGAGACGAAATCCTAAACAATACACACTTAAGAAGAGGATATAGGCCATATTTGGAACGTTTGAGCCTTTCAAGCTAACCCTGATATATTTTTATCCCTAGTTACCCTATTTGAGCCTTACAATTGATCTTTTTCATTGCTTAACACATGTTTTGAGCCCATACTTGTATTCGTATATTCATTATTCCCTTTGTCCTATACCATGAGCATAAAACATATCTTTTGATTGGAAGAGGGAGTGAATGTTTAAGGGACATATGGAGAAATATGTGGTTACTCAGTGCATATATAAAAAAAAAAAGAGATTGAAGAAGAAAAAAAAAAAAGAAACAAAAGGAGAAAAGAAATTATAAATTTAGCATAAACTACATTCCTTAAGTTATTTACTGAAAAATCTAAGTTTGGGGGAATGTAGTTTGAAAGAAAAAAAAAATGTGTGATGAATAAATAGTCAACTCTTCTTAATCTTGAAAAAAAAAAAAAAAAGAGTAACAATGGGATGTGAAGTTGAGTTAAAGGGATAGATTGCTTGGTTTGAATGCTTATGGTATACTTGAGCCTAAAATGTCTTCTCATCCACCTTTACCTAAGCCATCTATTACAAGCTTTGTAAAGTCCTATTGATTTTTAAGTGTGTATTTGTTTACATTAGTGGAGAATAGTAAGTATAGCAAGCATATGGAATAATCGTGTTGAGTGGATTGATGGAGAGAATTCGGCATGCATAGATTGGTTCAATTCTTTACATTTATTGGTTATGGGTGAATGAGCATGAATATCGATGAATTACAGTGAATTGGTGAAGTATTTTGATTGAAATTCTGGATTAATTTTTGAAGTGGCACGTTACTTTTCTTTAGAATTATATGCATATGGTATTCATGATTTTTGAGGCTATTTTAATGGTTGTCAATTTGGTTTGTTTAGGTTTATAGAGTCTTAGTTGTGTTCTTTACTCGAGGGCGAGTAAAAGATAAGTTTGGGGGAATTTGTTAGGACTAGTTTTGGTATATTTATATGGCGTGTTTTAAGAGGCAATTTTAATCTTTTATTTGGTTTTGTGCGATATTATGCCGGTGTTTATTGTGTTTTCAGGATTAAGTGTGGTTATGAAGGAAATAGTTTGAAATTGAAAGAAAAGCGCTTAATTTTTGAAGAAACGGTGTTAAACAGGCTAAGGAATGGAAACTAGGCGAAACCGGGGGTTAAATTGATGATTTGGTGAAAAGTTGGAATTAGAGCCGCGGCTCTATGGTGTAGAGCCGCGGCCCTATGAGTTACAGAGAAGGAAAAACAAATCTGTCAGCATTAGAGCTGAGGCTCTATCAGATAGAGCTGAGGCTCTATCAGATAGAGCTGAGGCTCTATCAGATAGAGCTGAGGCTCTATTAAAATCTGAATTAGAGCTGCGGCTCTATCAAGTAGAGCTGCGGCACTACATGAAGTCAGAGAGGAAATCCGGGTTGAGAAATGCACTAGAGCTGCGGCTCTATCAAGTGGAGCCGCGGCGCCAGTCCGTACGGAAGCCGAAGTTAGGGCATTTTTCAAGGGCAATTTTGTCCTTTCGCACATAATTAATTAGGGATTATAAAAGCTTTCTTAATGACGTTTTTAGAGGGGAGATTAACCTAAGGAGACGGCTGAAGGCACATTGTAGAGGATTGCAAGCGGAATTGAAGAATTCATCACAGTTTTCTTCTTTTCTACTTTGAATTTTTGTATTTTGGATGCTTTTTATTTCTTCTATGGTTATTATGGATTTGATCATGAACTAAACTAATTTTCTAGGGTGTTAATGGATTCTCCTGAACCTTTATTTTAAATTAATGCAAGTTTTATGATTTCAATTTTATCTTGTGATTTATTCAATTCGAACCTAATGCTTGTGAATGATTGATCACCATTAACATGAAATATATGATTTTGATTCGAAATCTGAGAAGTGAGAATTGAATATACTATAATTGAATAAACATAGATTTCATATTAGGACGAGAGTACCTGTGTGGTCTGTGTAGTTTTAGGGTTGTTAATCTTAATGCCTATCTTATGTTTATTTATCACAGAGATGTAGAAAATTTGCATAAGATTGAGACTTATATATCCTAGTACGAATATAAGTTATTATTGTTGACCTGCTATCACAAGAGAAGAATTAAATAGTAAGATTTGTGTTAAGGAGAATTAAAGAGGATGGTTGATGAAATTAATTGCCCTAGTTTTTAATCCATTGAATTTTCGTAACGTTATTTGTTTTCAGTTATTGAAGTTAATTTTAGATTTTTGTTTTACAATTTTAGTTAATTCTTGTGACTCAATTATTGTTAGCCAAATAGAAATAGGAATTAAGTTTTGGTACTTAGTATACAGTCCTCGTGGGAACGATCTCACTTACTCTTTATTACTTGTTACGATTACGTGCACTTGCGTATCGATTTTACACAACAATATACACACTATTTTGAACTTTATATTTTAGCCGATTACCCGTTTGAACCTTTTATTTTTTAAAATTTACTCATGGACCTTATGTTTTATCAAAATGTTGATTACTCGTTTGAATAATCTTTTATATACTGCTTCAAAGATGTTATTTTATTAGTATATTATGTAGTATATATTTGTAGTTTTTTTTATTATTTTATGTTTTGTTAGTTCATTAGGTATTTAATTCAAAAAATATCTTATTTAAATATCTAAAAAAATAACGTTTAATGTAGTTTTTGTTTTATTTTATTTTTTGTTAGTTTATTAAGTATTTAATTCAAAAAATATCTTATTTAAATATCTAAAAAATAAAAGTTTAAATATTTATTAATAAAAATGAATAAAAAAATTAGATTAAAGGAGAAAATAGAAAAAATAGTTTGGAGTAATTTTAGAATGACACATTATCTCCTTATTAATAAAAATGAATAAAAAATTAGATTAAAGGAGAAAATAGAAAAAATAATTTGGAGTAATTTTAGAGTACCACATCATCTCCTTGAAGCTCTCCTTTATATATATATATATATATATAACTCATGGACCTTATATTTTATCAAAATGTTGATTACTCGTTTGGATAATCTTTTATATACCGCTTCAAAGATGTTATTTTATTAGTATATTATGTAGTATATATTTGTAGTTTTTTTTATTATTTTATTTTTTGTTAGTTCATTAGGTATTTAATTCAAAAAATATCTAAAAAAATAACGTTTAATGTAGTTTTTGTTTTATTTTATTTTTTGTTAGTTTATTAGGTATTTAATTCAAAAAATATCTTATTTAAATATCTAAAAAGATAAAGTTTAAATAATTATTAATAAAAATGAATAAAAAAATTAGATTAAAGGAGAAAATAGAAAAAATAGTTTGAAGTAATTTTAGAATGACACATCACCTCCTTATTAATAAAAATGAATAAAAAAATTAGATTAAAGGAGAAAATAGAAAAAATAGTTTGGAGTAATTTTAGAGTGCCACATCATCTGCTTGAAGCTCTCCTTTATATATATATAGATATATAGATATAAATGTTTTGTAAAACTATTCACTTTAGGAATAAAAAAACATAATTATAAAATTCTCACAAAATAGTAAAAATAGATTGTAAAAAATATAGGATATCACATCATCACTCTTAAACTCTTATTTATATATAGATATAGATATAAATATTTTGTAAAACTATTCACTTTTGGAATAAAAAAACATAATTATAATATAATACGAAAAATAGATATATAGATAATAAAAAATTATTACGTAATTTTTAATTAATTTTTTTAGTATTTTTCAATAAATAAGTAGTTAAGATATATATATTGATATTTTCAATTGTTAAGATATTTTAGAAAATAGAAAATGAATAAAAAAATTAGATTAAATGAGAAAATAGAAAGTGATTTGAAGAGATTTTAGAGTGTCACATTTCAATTGTTAAGATATTTTAGAAAATAAAAAATAAATAAAAAATTTAGATTAAATGAGAAAATAGAAAAAGTGATTTGAAGAGATTTTAAAGTGTCATATAATCTCCTTGGAGCACTCCTTTAAATATATATATAAACTCTCATTCTTATATATATATATATATAGATTATATAAAGGTTTTTCGTATTTATCATTCATTTTTCTTCGCCGCATAGTTAGGACACAATTCTTATTTATATTTTTATTTTTGAGTAAAAAGATTAATTTCATAAAAGAAAATATAGAGTAGTTACATTGGTCACAATTGCTGGTAGAATTTGTTCTAGTCAAGTTAATAAGTGTAATATTTTTAAGGGTGTGTGACTATTGACAGGCATTTTTTTTTCTCCCCTCACGCTTTTATAATTAATGGCTAATTAATTAGTTATTTACAAATATAATTACGTGTAAATTGACATAAATATCCTCAATCAAACAATTATAATTATAAACCATAATTCTTAATACACACCCTCTCAACATATTAGGTATAAGCATAAAAAAAAAATGTTAGATTAACAATTTAAAAAAATCAATACTCTAAATAAAAAGTAATGAATGAACAAAATATAGATATGAATATGAATGTGAAGATGCTAAATAATTTAATTCTAAATGAGTTTTTTTTTTATCATATGAATGAATTTTTTTTATTGTATTTTATTCTTAAAATTGTGTACGATAACAACAACTCACTCAATATTGATATCATTTAAAAGACTAAATAAAAAAAAAAAGGAAAAAAAAAGGTTATTAAGCCATGAAAATAAGATGTAAAAGATATAACATTGATTATGATATGAAGTTATTGATTATTATGAGTATTTTACCTTAGTGACAATGACTTAAATTTTAATTTTGTTTAGGAGACAATAGTTTTAATAATATTTGTATTATTTAGTAATAATAATATAAAAGGGTGCCGGAAGAAAGTTTTATGGATAACATTGTACTTATTAAAAATATAAGATGTGTGTGAAAATAAAATTATTTAATTTTTAAATTTTAAGAGTAGTTTAATTAGAAAAGGTGTGTAAGGAGAAAAAAATGTGTGACAATAATCACATCCTATTTTTAATGACAATAATAGTACATTTAATAAAACCTTTTCACAATGATTGTACAGACAGATAACAAACTACCTATAAATTATATCTTAAAAGATAAGATTATTCTGTTTTTAAAAAGATATAAATACATGCTATATCAACATGTACATTTTTATATAAAATCTATGCGTGTTCATATTAACCAAAAATAATTAAATCAAATTTTACGAATTATTTGATTTATGAAATTATCATTAACAGACTTGTTGTAATATTTATTTGACTTTGTTTTATATAGGATTGTACATTTACCCTAAGACTGGATGCAATTTTTAATCTTATTTGTGTCGAGAAATATCGATATATATATGTAGCTTAATTAATAATTAAGTTTTAATCTTACATATATAAATAATTATTATAAGTGGATACGTGTTGATAAGGAAAAGAGCGTGTGAAAGGTATACTAAATAGTTAATTTTGTTAACGAAAAAGGAAGAAAGAGGAAAATGTCGAGTTGCGATCCCATTAATAAATACTAAAATTTAGCATTGACATGACTGAAAACAAAAACGACAAGGCAATTTATAACACCTTTAATAATTGGGTTTTTGATGTGTTACCTAATATTGCATATTACGCAACCTCGTCTATGCTCGTCGTAGACCCCACAAGCCCCATTATTTTCTATAGCACGAGCATATAACTATATACCCTGCTGGCGATTCCTTAAGGATCCAAATATATTTGCCAACCAAAAAAATATATTAAAACCAAACAAAAATCAGTCGTAGTCAAAATTATGAACTTCTTCTATTCTAATAATATATAATTATATTTAACAAATAAAACACCAAATAATGGACCAACAAACGTTGCCAAACCTCTAGCTAAACCTAAAAGATGATATTTTTTTATTTATTTTTATTTCTCTTAAGTCAAATTATTGCACGTATCGATTTTATGAAAGTGACTGCCACATTGCCATATATACCAAGCCAAGTTCACAAATAAATAAAGACAAAACCCATTTATGAATTGTTATTATCATTTACTTAGCACGAGAGAGAATATATATATATATATATATATATTATATATATTGCTGCCATCTTTTTGTTCATATGGAATGAAGTATGGAAAACATGCATATGAGAAGTTGACATGGATGGTGCATGTGAAACACGGATTCGATTGTATAGGAAAAAGACATTTATGTGTATACATTTTTTTTCAATACAATTTATGTGTAAAGACTTAATTCAAATATTCATTTTATAGTTTTTATTTTTGGTTAATTATAAGAATAAATTGTATTTTTGCCCTTCGAACTATGATATCGTGTCCCCGAATAATTCGCATTGTTAAAAATTCTCCTCAAACTATGCACGTTACTTAAATATGAGACTTCTGTAAAATTTCTTTCTAGGTGGCTAACAAATTGATGATTTGACATTTTGTTTGTTGATGTGATACTACCATGTGTAGAATAATTAATAATTTTGTCCCCCGAACTTTGACCGCTACCAAATAATACTTCTTTTATTAAAAAAAATTAATTTTTTTCTAAAATTAATAGTTAAATCCTTAAAAAATTAAAATTTTAATTAATAACAAATAACTCTTTTTTAGTTTTACTTTTTTTTTTTTTTTTACAATATAAAATAAATATATTATAGAATAAAAATTTAAAATAAATACTAGAACAAAGAAAAAATCTTTAATTAAAGAGGATGACGAATGACGAATAGTTAAAATAAACAAAAAAAAAATTAATTTACGAGGAGGAGGACGAAGGGGAACAAACTTTGTTTTAAGATTTATTTTTATTTTTTATTTTAAGATATATTTATGTTGTATTGTAAAATAAAAGAAAAAGTGAAAAAAGGCTATTTGTTATTAATTAGAATTTTAATTTTTGAGTATTTAAAAATTTATTTAATTAGTTTGAAACTTTTAGTATTGTTTATTTTCTTAATCTTGTAAAATAATTTTTTATTTTATTTTTCAGGATATAATTATTATTTTTAAGAAGAAAAAATGAGGTTTTCTTAAAAAAAAAATAGTTTTAGTAAAAATGACACAATTTGATAGTGGTCAAAGTTTGGGGGGCAAAATTGCTAATTATCTACACATGGCAATGCCACATCAACAGTCAAAATGCCACATCATCAATTTGTTAGCCACCTAAGAAAAAATCTAACAGAAGTCCCATATTTCAGTAACGTGCATAGTTCGTGTAATGCCCCAAAATCCTTAATGTGGTTTAATGGTTGGATTAGTAGGCTGGGAGGGCCATAATTGTTTTATTATGTCATTAAACTATTATATGCATGTTTATGTGAATTATATTATAATATGATGTTAAATACATGCATGTGGGTCCACATTTCATCACAGGGGTATTTCGGTAATTTGGCCCGTTAAGGGCGTAATTGTATATTTGAATGCATGTCGGTAATCTATTGTTGAGGCCACATTATAATGTGGATTTGTTCGAGCTATTTGGCAGAGACGATCTTTGAGTATAGATTAGCAGTTTAGTCATAACGGGATTAAGTTCGGGACTCGGGGTGAGTTTCGGGGTAATTTGGTGATTAGAGCGTTGCCGGGAATTAAATGGTAATGGGATATGAATTATTGGTATTTGAGAATATCGAGAATAATGGCAATTGGAATGTGTTAATTATGATTAACAAAATAGGCTGGAAATGACGGTTTTACCCTTAGGAGCCATAAAAGACTTTAATTGACCTAGGGGCAAAATAGTCTTTTCACCCCTAAGATATATACTATCTGTTGACGCGGTTCTTCGCCAACAGGTAATTAAGAGAAAGAGAGGAAGGGATTAGTGCTGAATGTAGAACCGTAACAAATATAAGATCTTAGAGGATGAAATAGGTGACTCAAGACACGTTTTTAAGTGGTTCAAAGGTTAAAATCCTTCTACTCTACTAGTCAATATTATTGATATATTCTGGGTATTTGGTTTCAAAGTATATCTCTCTAGAGACTATTTTTTCCAACCCTTATCAACTTCCAAGGTCTCCATATTTATAGGAGAAGGCACCTGGAAGTTGGTAAGGATATCATCCCATGACCTTCTTATTTGTCATATCAACTCTGTGACATTCATGATTAATTTCTAAACTTGACACATAAGTATGGTCAAATCGATAGGTAAGGAGATAATGGGCCGCACGGCCCAACCCAGCCGTGGGTGTCTGAACACGCACGTTCCTGCAGCGTGTCCAAGAAGTCAGGGAGATATCGGACACGTGATGTCAGATATATGCATGTTTATCTTGCGTGTGTTGACTTTACAAGGGGTCATAGCCTCCATATCTAGTTCGTACCACGAGCTGTGCATCTGACTCGACCTTTGGCCTTCCGATTCCTTGCTCCAGTCTTGGGAGTCTTGGCGAGTCCTTGAGGATTCCTCGAGCTAAGGGGGGTACGACCTCAAGACAGGAGCTCCGACCTGGGGAATGCTTATGGACTAACCATGATTAGTCCGAAGCTCGGCCTGCTAATCAACCCGTGGGAAAATCAGGGCGTACATCTACCCCCCAAGCTCCTGCTCGTGGTATATGACGTCGTATATAAGACCATAGCAGGGGCTTTTAGACTTCCCCACAAACTCTTCGCATTCCACTCTTTACGCAGGCGCCTGATACGTGGCACATCGTGGGTGGTGACGGTACGTCTTACAAGAACCGCATTTAATGGCCTAGCCTATGCCCAGCCTTCGTTTCGTATTTCGAGTGGAAGGCCTCGGATCCCTCATCAGGGCCATCCAAGGGCCTTCTTCACGTGATCCTTCACGCATATAAAAAGGGAGTGGCCACCCTACGCACGGGCCACCCTTTCATTCGAAATTTTTCAAACCTCTTTTTTTCTTTCCTCTCCATATTCCAGAAGAACGAAACCCTTTTCCTCATTCGAAACTGTTGCTGCCATTTTCATCGTTCAAGAAGCTTAGGCGCACGGATTTCTCCGAAGCTTTGGAAGCTACTACACCGACGAAGCCCCTACCAACGTAACACTCTCGTCTACCTCCTAGTCATACACAGTAAGTTTCCTGACCCTGTGTACTTTGATAACATGCTACTGTAGCTTAGGTAAAAAAATTTACTGTAGCCGCATGCAAGGGTTTTCTGGGTTTTGTGGATATGGAGGGTGACAACCCTTTTTTAGGTTAGGGTACATTTGCTGTAGGAAATCGCTTTAGAGTATGGGTTTCAGGATACTTTTTCTGGGGAAAATCTCTGGGTAGGAGTTTTGGGAATTTTGGGTGCAAAACCGGGTAGCTTAGGGAACACGCCTCATAAGCAGTTTTGTAATTTTTTGCCTATTGAAACTTTCCCCCCCAAGGAAAATTCTATTCTGAATCCCCTGACACACGAATTCCGAGTAATCTGGGATCTGTTGGGAGTATACGCGAGTGTTCACTGAACCGCGTGGTTCCACTCTCCACGAGCTGGGCTTACCTCAGCTCGTGCGAATAATAATTGCTTCTTCCTCCTGCTTGGGTCGCCTTTTCTAAAGTGTTTTCTTTTGTTCGTTAGGCGACCAGATGGCTCCAAAAAGGAATCTCCCTCAGAAGAACGTTGGAAGCTCGGCCTCCCACCAGGAGAAAGGGAAGGCGGCGATTACCAGCTCCCCGATCCCCCGTTTCGGGCCGGCAGTGGAGAAGGAGGTTGAGGTGGCCCACGACGCATTCTTTGAGGCAGAGAGAATCGTCTCAAAGATAACCAATCAGACGAAGATTAACAAACTCTTCCTCACTCACAACATCCCGCTGGGGAAGGCCTCCATTATTGCCCGACCTGCCTCGGATGGCGAGCGGAGCTGCGCGCCGCTCGACGAATCGTTCGCGGCCTGGAGCGGAGAACACTTTAAAGCAGGGGCCTTCCTTCCCCTGGATCAGTACTTTGCTAATTTCTTGAACTTCGTGGGGTTGGCCCCATTTCAGCTTCCCTCCCAACTCCTACCGTCTGCTGGCAGGGTTGAGGTACTTATTCCAGAAGCATGAGTGGGAGGTCCCCACTCCTGCGGATATTTTATATTTCTTTTGTCTCAAAGCCAGCCCGGACCAGCAGGGGCGAGGCGACGGGTTTTACTATTTAACCCGTTTTCCCAACACGGCGGCGGTCATCGAGCTGCCCAGCCACCCCAATGATTTCAAGGACCAGTTCTTTATGTCAACTGGGTTCCGGAACTGCGAGCACCACTACTTCAATCGTCCTCGTAAGTGCTTCCTGACCCTAGCCTGTGTGTTTAATTATCACTTTAGCTCCTCCTGCACCCCTTTCTGACTTAACCTCATTACGCAGCCATCTTCGCGAGGACAGAGAAATCTGTGACCCTCGGGGCACAGTATGAAACACTGGCGGGCTTGCCCCCAAGTGAGAAGGATTATCGCGTGCTCGTGACGGACGAGACGATGGTGGCCTGCAAATTGATCTTTCCGAACCAAACACTGAACCTAAAGAGGCCCCGGGGGCCGCCTTCAGCTCGGGAAACCAGACCTATCAACGTGGAGGAGGTCGCGGAAGATGAAGACGAGGAGGACGAGGGCGACGAAGTTCCGCTCGTGAGGAGCAGGAAAAGGACTTTGGAGGTCGCCCAGAGGACGAGCGAGGAGAGGATCCAATCCGGAACAGCCGCGGGTCCTTCTGGCCAAGGTAACTCTTACTTGTTTAGGAGTCTAGATAGGGCCGCTGCGGATCCCCGGCTGGCTAGGTTCAATCCTAGGCAGCTCGTCCATCGTCACAGGAGCAATCCGGACCTGAACACACTTCTGCTCCATTGTGTCGATCGGCTCATGTTGGATCACTAAGAGAGTCGGCCTAGGGGTACCATAGTAGTAGATAATACCCTAGCCTTTAGGTCGATCTTTTTCCAGGAGTATGGGACAAACCTACGCACATGGCCCTCACTCCAGAGGGGTAGCTATGCTCCGAGGCTTAGGCAATATGTAGGAGAATCTAGCCCTGAATCGGACCCGGAGCCAGAGCTTGCGCCAGTTTGGGAAATAATCGTCTTAGGCTCTTCCAGCTCGGGGGGTAGGGTTCCCTTAGTATTCGTACACTTTTTTAGCATTAACATTCTGTCTTTATCTCTGTATGATTGCTAACTTGTAATAACCATGTTTTTTTGTTTTACAGAAAAGATGTCTCAGCCCGAGGATAGCTTGCGGGGCGTGGTCTTCGGGGGGAACCCCTCAGCCTGGCCAAGACAGAAAAGGCTCCGGGGTTCCAAGAGCACTGCTGGGGTCTCCACCAAATCTCCGGCAAAGGAGAAGGAGAAAACCCCGGCAGCCTAGGTCGTGGGGGCGATCCTTCCTGCCGCCGGAGCAGGACAAATGCCTCCACCGCCTCAGCGAGCTCCGGCCGCTACTCAGGTCGGAGGATTGGAGCTCGGGACCCCGGCCGTGGCGGCCTCCGATGTGCGCATCCCAGTAAACCCTCAGGACCTGGAGAAGATCCCAGAGGCCTTCCGGGGGACAGTGTACGAATCGGTGAGCTACGCCGTTAGCCATATCTATAAGTTCACCGAGAACGAACTCCGGACTATTGAGACAATGAGCCCGGTTGACGTTATGGACTCTTCAATGAGCATGACCCTAACGGTAAGCTGCCCTATTCTTTTAAAGATTTTACCATTATACTCTGCCTTATTTTTCCTCTGAGCCCATTTATCTTTCATTCCTTGCAGGATGTCGTCGCCCTTCACTGGAGCATCATCAGGGCCAGAACTCAGCTTGATGACATGAGGACCGAGCACCAGGCCACCCTTCAGGAGGTTAAGGCGACTAAGGATGCCTTGGCGACCTCGAAGGTCGAGTTCGAGAAGACCCAGGTCGACTTGGAGAAGACCCCCTTGAAGGTCCAGGAGCTCGAGACCTCCCTTGCTACCTCGCAGGCAGACCTCGAGGCAGCGAAGACTGAGATCCAGGCCGCCCTGGAGGACGAACGGACCACCTCGAAGCAGTCCATGCAGGATCTGTTCTATCACTGTTGGGTCCACAATCCGGAGGCTGACTTCTCTTTCATGCCACCGAGTCTCTGGGCGTGCTTGCTGGTGAAGTTCCAAGCTCGCTTCGACAAAGAGGCGCCGCCTTCGGAGACTGGGGAAGCCTCTGGTGCGGCGGAGCAGGGTGAAACGGCGACCTCCAAAGGGCCAACTGACGGAGCTTAGGGCACTTTTTCTCTTCTCTTTTTTTTGCCTTTGAATATTTTGAAGTATTTTATGTAACCTTTGCATGAGGTGTTTTCACCTCGAGACAATTTGCCTTACACCTTTAACTTATATTTTTTCATGCTTTTGGCTACAATATATATATATCTTTTTGATAAACTTAGTTCGTGTTAACCGTTATTTATATCTCGAGCTCTTTGGAAAGAACAGCGATAAATAGATAATCAACTTCTAAGTTTTATGACCCAGTTAAAACCAGGAACTTATTTAGAAAACTTAGTTCGTGTTAATTTTTTATCCATATCTCGAGCTCTTTAAGAAGAACAATGATCAACGGATTTGAATCAACTTCTAAGTTTTTATGACCCGGTTAAAACCAGGAACTCTTTGAAAAACTTAGTTCGTGTTAATTTTTTATCCATATCTCGAGCTCTTTAAGAAGAACAACGATCAACGGATTTAAATCAACTTCTAAGTTTTTATGACCCGGTTAAAACCAGGAACTCTTTGAAAAACTTAGTTCGTGTTAATTTTTTATCCATATCTCGAGCTCTTTAAGAAGAACAACGATCAACGGATTTAAATCAACTTCTAAGTTTTTATGACCCGGTTAAAACCAAGAGCTCTTTGAAAAACTTAGTTCGTGTTAATTTTTTATCCATATCTCGAGCTCTTTAAGAAGAACAATGATCAACGAATTTAAATCAACTTCTAAGTTTTTATGACCCGGTTAAAACCAGGATAGGACTTAGTTAGTGTTAACCCTTATCAATATCTCGCGTTTTTAAGAAAACCACGGTCAATCGATAAGAATCAACATCTAAGTCGTTAAGGAGACCTGGTTATATCCAGGTACCATATGCCCCCCAAGTAACTGGGAAAGGGTCTTTCGTGGTTACTTTAAGATTACACTTGCAAATATGCATAAAAAGTTGATTTTCATTAATGCGTAAGAAGTGGCCTTCCAGGCCTTACAAGTAAATCACTGGTAATATCTCTTTAAGTGGATGGCGTTCCAAGTTCGCGAGACCGCCCCTCCATCAAGTTGAGCCAGCTTATAAGTTCCCTCCTTGATGACTTCGATGACCTGGTATGGTCCTTCCCAGTTCGGTCCCAAAACTCCGTCTTTGGGATCTTTTCCGGCAAGGAAAACTCTTCTCAGGACCATGTCGCCTACGCTAAAGGCGCATTTTTTGACTTTAGAGTTGAAGTAACGGGAAATTTTCTGCTGATAGTGGGCGAGCTGGAGTTGCGAATCCTCCCGCCTTTCATCAACTAGGTCTAGGGAATGGCATAAGAGCTCAAGGTTTCGATCTTGGTCGTAAGATTGGACTCTATGCGAAAGAACCTTTATCTCCACGGGGAGGACTGCCTCACTCCCAAAAGTTAAAGAAAAGGGAGTATGACCCGTAGGAGTCCGATGCGAGGTCCGGTACGCCCATAGGACCTGGGGGAGCTGTTCTGGCCAGACCCCCTTTGCTTCGTCTAATCTTTTCTTGAGGCTCACCTTTAGAGTCTTGTTGACAGCCTCGACCTGGCCGTTAGCCTGAGGATAGGCTACAGAGGAGAAACTTTTCACAATCCCATGCCTGTCACAGAACTTCGTGAACAGGTCGCTGTCGAATTGAGTGCCGTTATCGGAGACGATCTTCTTGGGCAGGCCGAAGCGACAGATGATGTTTTTAATCACGAAGTCAAGCACCCTTTTAGACGTGATTGTTGCCAACGGCTCTGCCTCGGCCCACTTAGTGAAGTAGTCGATGGCTACCACGGCGTAACGGACCCCGCCCTTTCCGGTAGGCAGGGCGCCTACTAAGTCTATCCCCCAAACGGCTAACGGCCAAGGGGCCGAGATCATTTTCAGCTCGACTGAAGGAGCTCGGGCAACTGCAGCGAATTGCTGGCACTTGTCGTAGCTTTTTACGTATGAAATCGAGTCTTTGGATAGAGTCGGCAAGTAATACCCTTGCCTGAGAACTTTTAAGGCCAGGCTCTGCCCCCTAGTGTGGTCTCCGCAGAATCCTTCGTGAATTTCCTGCAGGACGGCCTTTGCTTCACTTGGGAGAACGCACCGGAGGAGAAGTAAAGAGTGCCCACGTTGGTACAACACACCATCGACTATCGTATATCTCGGAGCTTAATATAGGACTCGCCGCGCGTCGTTACGTCCCTCAGGCAGCTTGCCCTCGGCGAGATATTCAAGAATGGGGGTGATCCAGGTCGGCCTAGCGTTAATCATCTCGACCTCTGCCCGATCTCCTTCTATACTTGGTTTTTCCAAGAATTATATTGGCACCAACCCCAGGGTCTTTGTCTCTCTCGAGGTAGCGAGCTTGGCAAGAGCATCTGCATTGGCGTTCTGCTCTCGAGGTATCTGTTCGATCGATCCTCGCTCAAATGCGGACAGCTCGGCTTTTACCTCCACCAGATAGGCGGCCATCTTGGGTCCTCGTGCCTGATATTCGCCCAAGACCTGGTTAACCACGAGCTGGGAGTCACTGAAGAACTGGACGGAGCTCGCCTTTAACTCCCTGGCTATCCTTAGGCCGGCCAGCAAAGCTTCGTATTCCGCCTCATTGTTGGAGGCCTTGAACCTGAACCTTAGCGCCGAGTGGAACCTATGTCCCTTGGGGGATATCAGAATGATTCCGGCCCCGGAGCTGTTTTCGTTGGATGAACCATCTACAAAGATCTTCCACAACGATTAGGGCGAGGTGAGCTGAGATGAGTACTCCGCTGGATTCTCCTGGAATCCCGTGCATTCTGCCACAAAGTCGGCCAAGGCCTGACTTTTTATGGCAGTTCGTGGAGTATAGAAAATCTCGAACTGACTGAGTTCAACCGCCCACTTTAACAAACGTCCCGATGCTTCAGGCTTTTGCAAAACCTGCCTTAGAGGTTGATCGGTCATGACGTGTATCGAGTGAGATTGGAAGTAGGGTCTGAGCTTTCGCAAGGCCGTGATTAGGCAGAACACCAATTTTTCCATCAGCAGGTATCGTGATTCTGCCCCGAGGAGTCTCTTGCTGATGTAATAGACTGGCTTCTGAACTTGGTCCTCTTCTCATACTAGTACGGCGCTAGCCGCGTCCTCAGTGACGGCTAGGTAGAGAAAAAGAGGCTCGCCTGCCTTGGGCTTGGATAGAACATGTGGTTCAGCCAGACGCGCCTTCAAGTCGAGGAATGCGCTTTCGCATTCTACTATCCATTCAAACTTCTTGTTTCCCCGAAGCAGGTTGTAGAAGGGCAAACACTTATCGGTTGACTTGGAAATAAACTGGTTCAGTGCGGCCACTCTCCCTGTCAAGCCATGGACATCTTTCCACGACCTAGGCGAAGGAAGCTCGAGCAGTGACCTGATCTTGTCGGGGTTTGCTTCGATTCCTCAGGTATTAACTATGAACCCCAGGAATTTCCCGGATGCGACACCAAAAGTACATTTCTATGGATTGAGCCGCATGCCATATTCTCGCAGTATTTTAAAACATTCTTCCAGGTCGGAAACATGGTTGTCTGCAGTCTTTGACTTGATGAGCATGTCATCAACATACACTTCCATGTTTTTTCCGATCTGGTCCGCGAACATTCTGTTTACTAGCCTTTGGTAGGTAGCTCCAGCGTTCTTCAGACCGAACGACATGACCTTGTAGCAATAGACATTAGTCGGGGTCATGAAGCTGGTGTGTTCCTGGTCCGTCGGATTCATCGCGATCTGATTGTAGCCTGAGTACGCGTCCATGAAGGACATGAGCTCGTGTCCCGCCGTGGCATCCACCAGCTGATCGATCCTTGGCAGTGGAAAACAATCCTTGGGGCAGGCTTTATTCAGATCGGAGAAGTCAATGCAGGTCCGCCATTTCCCGTTGGGCTTTGGAACTAGCACGGGGTTGGCGACCCAAATAGGAAATTTGGCTTCATGGATAAAGCCACATTTTTTGAGTCGGGTCACTTCTTCTTCTAGGGCTTCAGCTCGGGTTGTTCCTAGACGTCTTTGCTTCTGAGACTTGGCAGGAACGCTTTTGTCCAGATGGAGCGTGTGCATGATGACACTCGGGCTGATCCCTACCATGTCTTCGTGCGACCATGCGAATACATCTAAATTAGCCCGGAGAAACGTAATCAGCTCCGTTTTCCTCTTGCTACAGAGGTTTTTCCCGAGCTTGACCATCCGTGATGGATATTGTGGATCAAGGTTCACCTCCTCGAGCTCCTCAATAGCCTGGAGCTCGGACCTGTCTTCGCCTATTCAGGGGTCAATGTCCTCCCTAAGGGCGACACTTTCCCCTTCGGCGTTTTGAGGTTTTTCAATCTCAGGAGCCGCCAAGGGTTCCTGGGATTCCTCTTCACTCAGAATGGCCATAGCCAGCTGCCCGGGTTTAGATTTTCCCTTCATGGAAATGCTGTAGCATTCCCTGGCAGCGAGCTGATTGCCCTTGATGGTGCAGATTCCTGTTGAAGTGGGGAATTTCATGGCGAGGTGTCGAATGGAAGTGATAGCCTCAAAATGGCGTTGTAGGCAGCGGAGCAGTCAATGACCATGAACTCGAGTAGTTTAGAGACTATCCGAGACTCTTCTCCTAGGGTGATTACCAGCTCGATCGTCCCTATCGCTGCCGATCCTTCTCCCGAAAAACCATACAGCATCATGGAGGTTGCCTTTAGATCGGCGACAGTCAGACCCATCTTCTCTAAGGTGGATCGGAATAAAAGGTTCACCGAACTCCCATTGTCTATCAGCACCCTTCTTACTTTCTGGTTGGCGAGCTGGACTGCTACAACCAAGGGATCATTGTGAGGGAGTTGGACATGGCCTGCATCTTCCTTCGTAAAAGTGATCGGTTGCTTCTCTAATCGTTGTTGTTTTGACTGACACTGCTCCAGGACGAACTCCACTCCGTTGTGAGCTTTTAGTTCATTCACGTATCTCTTCTGGGCGCCTCTGCTCGTGCCAGCCATGTGCGGGCCTCCAGAGATGGTGGATATCTCTCCTCTGACCACGGGAGGAGGGACGTCCTGATCTATCCGAGTCCCGGGTTGACTGGCTGGGACGTCTGGAGCAGGCCGACTCGCTGGGACCCTGTTCCATGAGTATTGAGCCAAGGGGCCTGCTCGGATGAGAGTCTCTATCTCATCTTTGAGATGCCTGCAATCGTCGGTATTGTGGCCGACGTCGTTATGAAAACGGCAGAATTTGGAAGTGTTTATCTTTCCCTTGTGGTGTTTTAATGGTTTCGGCCTCTTCCAGGGGACCTGAGTAGAGTTGGCCAGGAAGATACTTTCCCTGGACTGGGTGAGTTCGGTATATGTCGCGAACACGGGCTTGAACTTGTCTATAAACTTATTCTTCTTTTGGCCTTGCTGATTGTTTTCGCCATTTCCCTTTCTTTTGCCTCCACCAGGCTGGTTGTTCTGTATGACGTCTGGGGTCGCTGGCACGACCTCCGACCCTACTCCAGCGGGCTGCTCGGGAACATGGCTGGTTCCTGCGGCTGAGGCTTCTGCTTCTTCCAAGTTTATCCATTCCTGGGCTCTGTTAAGGAATTCGTTAACCGAGCTGACTCCCTTCCTCTGTATATCCTTCCATAGGTCTCCTCCGACAAGGATTCCGGTTCTCATGGCCATGAGCATGGAGCTATCATCCGCGTCCCTAGCTCGGGCAGCGAAGTTCGCGAATCTGCTCAGGTAGGCCTTCAGCGTCTCGCCGGGCTGCTGTCTCACATTGGCCAGGGAGTCGGCCTGAACACAGGCGGCCTAGGAGGCGCGGAATGCCCTTTTAAAGTCACCTGAGAAGGTCTTCCAGGAGCTGATTGACTGTCTTTTACTTTGCTTGAACCACTGTCTGGCAGGTCCGGTCAGTGTGGAGGGGAAGATCAAGCATCTCAGCTCCGAGCCAATATTATGGGCCATCATTAGGGTGTTGAACATCCCTAAATGATCCGACGGATCTTCGTCCCCGTTGAACTTCGACAAGTGAGGCATACGGAAGCCATATGGGTATGCCGTCGCTGCTATGTTGGGGGCGAAGAGTTCCATCTCGTCTTCCGAATCATACTCGTCTTTTTCTTTTTCTGACAGGAGCTTCCTCATCAGTTCCTCCATCTGAGTTAGGCGCTCGAGGGTTTGGTCCTGAGATCTTTGGTTATTCCGGGGCTGCTCAACAGCTCCGGATCCATTGTACATATTAGGTGGGTTATTGCCCCTCCTATCTTGAGATAGGTTGTTTGGGACATTCCCTCCGTTACGTACTTCGGATCGCCCCCCCCTCCCCCCCCCGAGCGAGCTTGACTACCATCTCTAGCTCGATCCTCTCTGTGAGAGTTGAGGTGATCCCGAAGGTTGTCTCCCTGGGTGGTCTGGTGACTTTGTGCCGAACTTAATCGCTGACGCAGGTCTCCTCCAGAGAGACCACTCCCGCGACTGCCGGTCCAATGGCTCCTGTTGGATAGGCTAGGAGTTCGCCTTTGGTGGTGACGACCTGAGCTTTCCCCTGGCGCCCTGCTACGCCGGGAAGGTCCAGTTGATGGCAGGTCTCTCCTACTACCCCCATAGGCTGGGATGTCTCGGAAGGGCCGAGGAGGAGACGGATGTCTGATCGGAGAAGGAGGATGCCTGACGGGGGAGGCGATCCTAGTTCCGTCTGGACGGATCAAATTTGGTGGGGGCCTTTCGGCCCTGCCAACTTGCTGGTCTTGCGCTTGGCGATCTGGACAAGGCGCAGGACGGTCTTCGGGGACGGGCTGACGTCGCGGGCCCTCCCCGGATCTCCTTCGGGAATTTCCTCGAGCTCTCCCGGGCGCTCTCGAGGATGGTTGAGAGCTAGGAGTTGACGTCCTAACCGAACGATTGTATTGCTGTTGTCCGGGTCTAGGCATGTCCCCGAAGTTTTCTTCTCGATGACGCGATGAAGGGGTGGAGTTGGCTGCTGGAAGTCTATGTGAACGGCTATGCCTGGACCGATTACCCGGGCGAGACTTAGGAGCCTCACCTTGCCTCTCTCCAACGTTAACGTTGGTTGTGAGAGGGGGTAGTCGGGCCAGGATATCCTGGATCTGCTGGCTAGCAGTTGCTAACTGGCTCCTCAGCTGAGCGTTCTCCATCTCCACCGCAGTATAATAACACGGGTTCGGATTAGGTGGCCGGGGCGCCGAACTACCAGTGTCGTCTTGGCCCGCCGACAGCTTTCCTGGCCGCTGCTGGACTTCAGGAATTTGTTCATCAGGGATGGCGGTATGATGAGCCTCCTGCCCATCATGTTGTTCTGTCTCGTTGCCATGCCTGGATCGAGTAGTCACCATAGTTGGATGTTTGTAGCAGCACTAATCGAACTTGCTCTCAATGAAAGCACCAAATTGTTGACGCGGTTCTTCACCAACAGGTAATTAAGAGAAAGAGAGGAAGGGATTAGTGCTGAATGTAGAACCGTAACAGATATAAGATCTTAGAGGATGAAATAGGTGACTCAAGACACGTTTTTAAGTGGTTCAAAGGTTAAAATCATTCTACTCCACTAGTCAATATTATTGATATATTCTGGGTATTTGGTTACAAAGTATATCTCTCTAGAGACTATTTTTTCCAACCCTTATCAACTCCCAGGGTCTCCATTTTTATAGGAGAAGGCACCTGGAAGTTGGTAAGGAGGTCATCCCGTGACCTTCTTATTTGTCATATCAACTTTGTGACATTCATGATTAATTCCTAAACCTGACACATAAGTATGGTCAAATCGATAGGTAAGGAGATAATGGGCCGCACGGCCCAACCCAGCCGTGGGTGTCTGAACATGCACGTTCCTGCAGCGTGTCCGAGAAGTCAGGGAGATATCGGACACGTGATGTCAGATATATGCACGTTTATCTTGCATATGTTGACTTTACAAGGGGTCATAGCCTCCATATCTAGTTTTTACCACGAGCTGTGCATCTGACCCGACCTTCGGCCTTCTGATTCCTTGCTCCAGTCTTGGGAGTCTTGGCGAGTCCTTAAGGATTCCTCGAGCTAAGGGGGGTACGACCTCAAGACAGGAGCTCCGACCTGGGGGATGCTTATGGACTAATCATGGTTAGTCCGAAGCTCGGCCTGCTAATCAGCCCGTGGGAAAATCAGGGCGTACACTATCCATTTGGGCTGTAGAAGCTTACCAAAGAAGAGCACCTCTTCTCCCTCATCCGATCATCAACCTCCTCCTTCCTCCTTTGGAATTTTTGAACCTCATTTTGAAGAACCAAGCTAGGAAATCAAAGTTTGGAGCTTAGGACTTTAGTTCATCCATTGAAGAGGACTCAAATCCAGCTTGAGGTAAGAATTCATCTATTTACCGAGTTTTTCGGAAACCTTAATAATAGAATATTAGAGAGCTTATAAGAAAGGATTTGAGGAGTAAAGACAAGGTTTTTATGTGGTTGGGGCGTTAATGAGTCTTAGTCCATGAGACAGTTGTATTAGAGCTTAGCGAACCTTTGACAATGGAGTTTTTCTACAAGTTTTAGCAGAGTAACTGCTTACAATCAAAGAATCCAAATCCCCTCCTCAGTGCACCGCTATTCGCATTTATAGGCACAAGAGTGCACTGGGCCTGGGCCGGGCTAACCCGGGCCCAATAAGAGCGTAAATACCATTAGGTTCTCTGATGGGAGCTCAATACAAAGGATTAAAATATGAAACGTACAATAAGCTAAGCCCATTGGGCCACACCAAATAATATCTTATTCTAAGGCATGAGACAAACTCTAGTATCAGTCTAGGTTCTCTGGGCTACGAGGAACATTTGGGGACAAGATCGGTCAGAGTTGTGGCGGCGCAGTTCTGAACCAACGGCGTATAATCTCGAGGTAGCCTCTTCTGCAGGTTTAAGCGTGGGGACAACCCCCACGCTTCATGGGACGATGTTAGTATCTTGGGCACTTTGCCTCGCCAACCTCGGACAACCGACTTGGGTTCGTTTACCCATGTCCCCCTCCGTTCACCTAGGTCCCGGACCATTTACCAGGATCCCGGACCGTTTACTAGGGTCCAGGTTTATCCACAGCAATCCCGGCTCCCATCTTGGTTTTGCAAGCCATGACCTTCTCTGCCGCGCCTCGGGATGTTTGGGGGAGCGGTCCCGAGACCATACCACCTACTCCCGGACGCTCTTTGGGCCTTTCCCAAACTTGGGCTGCCCACATCCATTTTCCTCTTGCCAAATGGGCCTGATCTGGGTCTGAACTCCAAATCGAGCGACCCACAGGCTTAGAGTGTGGACCCGAACACCCGGGAAGAAACGGGGATAACAATTACCCCCCAAGCCTTCATTTGGGCTCGCGCGGTGAAGGCTTGTCTCCCTCTCGGACCATCTCGTCACTTCCCGGTTCATTTCTAAGGCGACGGGCCCACAGGTGAGGGTCACTGCGTGCTGAACAATCATGGAATTAAACCTTACTACGATACCCCAGGCTGAATCCAAGGGGCCCAGACCATTTACCAAGATCCGGGTTTGTTTACCAGAGCCCCGGTTCATTATGAAGGGTGCACGTGTCCCCTTTCCACTGGCGCGTTGATGGCACTAGGTCTTGAAAGGAAAGCAAACAAGCTAATGGTCACTGCGCTAGGGGCTAGCGAGTTGGCTCGGTCTACAAGGTGTCCCATCCGCACGAGTGTTCCCATTATTACCTCTGCGACAAGGTGGATCGTTGGATGGGGCGACCTTTGAGGTCCCCTTTTTCTGGGCCGTTGGATCAGGGCGGCGCGGATCATGCCTCGGGGGTACCACGATCCAGTACTCAAGTAGATCCATTAATGTCCCTGCACGATCCAGAACCGTCCGATAGGGGGGATCGCGCCTAACCGTTAGATCAAAACAACATTCTGGCTTTTATAAATAGCCTCAGGTTTTCATTTGAACTCTTTACATTCTCATAAAAGAAAAACACTTAAAGGATTTTTTATGATCGAGCTTGCCGACGACATTTTCTCAAAGGTCGTTCTTTTACTAATTCTCGCTCGAATCGGAGGTAAGAAAACTGTACCCCATATGTGACATGCACGGTTATTATTGCATATCAAATTCTTAGCAAATCTTGCTTACTTGTGAATGTCACTGACTTACTAGTAAGAATCGGCAATGGTGTCAGAACTAGCTGTGAAGCTGTGACTTACTAGTCAAGTTCAACAATAGTTTTGGGCACTGGTTGTATGTTACTGACCTAAGAGTCAGGAGCAGCATAAGCATCATGAACACAGAGCTGATGAAAGATTATATCTAATCGACATATGCATTGAATGACTCATCATGAGCATTAATGCTGGACCGACCCCAAGTTCAATGAAAACTAAAAGCGCTTGACTAGTTCCATGACTAGTTACTCAAAGCCAGTGCCAGAAGGCCCAGGTGACCCCATCATCACAAGGATAAGGTTACGGAACCCACAGTAGTTACTCCATGGTCACTCAGTTGGTTTACAGTCGTGACTTGCTCATCAGTCACTTATCTTGTTTAAGCTAGCGACTTGATCACTTATTTGTAAAGGGTGCGGAATCCCACGTTAGTGACTTATACGTCTGTCACTCATCAGTTTAGGACTATACGTCCTGGGTGATTATCATGATCATTGTTTAATATTATATACATGCAGTATTGAGTTTTCTCGCTGGGCTTTGGCTCATGGGTGCTATGTGGTGTAGGTAAAGGGAAAGAAAAGCTCACCCAGCCTTGAGTGGAGAGCTTAGGTGGCGATGTGTACATATGGGATTGCTTGACCACCACGGCCAAGGTGTTTCTCAGAGGAACTAGAGGGTCTACCCTATTTTTGTTGCTTAGGTCGGCGAGTTGTAAATTTTACACTGTAATGAACGTTTTGTATTGTAAACAACTTACAAAAATTTTTATGGGCCCATGAACTGTTTTATGTTTTAAATAAAATATATCATTTCCTTTTGATTGGTTTTTTTTCACCTTAGCCTATTAATAACACTTAGATGCACGTTTTTAACCAAAGAACTCGATTAACGAGTTAAGCACGGTTCGAAGTTCACAGTAACTGTCTTGGGGTAACCAGGGCGTTATAGTTCGAGGGAAATTTTTAACATCGTGAATCATTCATAGGGCATTATCATATAGTGGTCATAATTCAGGGGGCAAAAATGTTATTTATTCTAATTATAATTATGAATCATAACTGATAGTTCGATTTAGTAACGAAGAGCCCAAGGATATTAACAAAGATGTCATTTCATTATAATTTGTTAATAAATTTGTATGAGCCATCAAATTATCATGTTTAGTTTTTTTTTTTAGTGAAAACTGGTAATTTCATTAAGGTAGACCGCCAAAAAAGCATACAAAATGAAAGCTGCCACTTAAGGCTATAGACAAACTGGTTAACCAGGCCACCAAACCTTACTCCAAGGTTAGTGCCAATTTAGCTAGAAAGTGAGACATCTGATTGTTCTCACGATTGCAATGTTAATAGTATAAGAAGTAAACTTACCACCCAACCTATTAATATCTTGAATGATGATCCCAAACTCAGAGCTACTAAATTTGGCACAACGAGCGGCCTGACAAACTCTCAGGCAATCAGTCCTAATTTTGACCTTCAGAAAGCCAAGGCAAATACAAAGAATCATCCCTTGTACAATTTCAGAAGCTTCAGCAAGATGTGGCTCCATCATTGATGAAAAGGGAGAGGCCATAGATACAACAACATTGTTGGTGTTATTGTTGACTAGCGCTCCAACGCCAACCCTTATGTGAGTTGCATCCATGCCTACATCAATGAACAACATCACTTCATCATCATTCAAAGGGTTCTCAACGGGTCTATCGTTCCCCGTATGATCTTCCTGGGTAGTTCCGGGCCTGGACTTCACTTGGGCTTCTTGGTACTAAAATAAGTAATCCTTCTACCACCCCAAAACATGCTCATCATCCAACCGCACATGGTCATGAATAAACTTGTTACGACGATACCAATTCCTCCAACACAGCATGAGGAAATTCTCCATTTATTCTTTAGTCAATCTCTCCATACATTCAAGCATCAGCATAGAGAAGTCATGAGAACACCTAAACTTACCCATATAGATTGTGAGCCAGTCCTTTCTGATGTTATCCAACGATGAGCATTCCCATAAAGCATGTACAGTAGTTTCAGGTTTCTCATTGCATAATGGGCAACCTTGTTCTGTAGACACCCCATGTTTAGCTAAATTGACATTGGTGGGGAGGAAGTTTTGTGACGTTTTCCAAACAAAAGTTTTCACTTTTGGAGGTAAACAAAGAGACCACAAAATCTTCCACCATTTAGAAGTGCCCAGAGATGAAGATGTTAGGACTAGTTTTGGTATGTTTTTATGGCGTGTTTTAAGATGCAATCTTAGTCTTTTATTTGGTTTTGTGCGATATTAGGCGGGTGTTTATTGTGTTTTCAGGATTAAGTGTGGTTATTAAGGAAATAACTTGAAATTGGAGGAAAAACGCTTAATTCTTGAAGAAACGATGTTAAACGGACTAAGGAATGGAAACTAAGCGAAACCGGGGATCAAATTGATGATTTGGTGAAAATTTGGAATTAGAGCCGCAACTCTATGGTGTAGAGTCGAAGCCCTAACATTTACAGACAAGAAAAAATGAATCAGCCAAAATTAGAGTTGCGACTCTACCAAACAAAGCTGAGGCTCTATTAAAATGAGAATTAGAGTTGCGGCTCTATTAGATAGCGTTGCAGCGCTACAAAATCCAGAGATGAAATCTGGATCGCGAAGTACACCAGAGCCGCGGCGCTATCGTATAGAGCCGCAGCGCCAGTCCGTACGGAAGCCAAATTTAGGGCATTTTTCAAGGGAAATTTTATCTTTTCACACAGAATTAATTAGGGGACTATAAAAGCTTTCTTAATGATGTTTTTAATAGGAGATTAACCCTAGGAGACGACTGGAGGCACATTGTGGAGGATTGCAAGTGGAATCAAAGAATTCATCACAATTTTCTTCTTTTCTACTTTGAATTTCTGTACTTTTGGATGCTTTTTAATTCTTCTATGATTATTATGAATTTTTTCATGAACTAAACTATTTTTCTAGAGAGTTAATGGATTCTCCTGAACCTTTATTTTAAATTAATGCAAGTGTTCTGATTTCAATTTTATCTTGTGATTTATTCAATTTGATTCTAATGCTTGTGAATGATTGATCACCATTGACATGAAATATATGATTTTGATTCGATATCCGAGAAGTGAGAATTGAATATGCTGTAATTGAATGAACATAGATTTCATATTAGGATGAGAGTATATGTGTGGTGTGTGTAGTTTTAGGGTTGTAAATCTTAATGCCTATCTTATGTTTATTTATCACAGAGATGTAGAAAATTTGCATTGGATTGAGACTTATATATCCTAGTACGAATATAAGTTATTATTGTTGACCTGCTATCACAAGAGAAAATTGAATGTTAAGATTTGTGTTAATGAGAATTAAGGAGGATGGTCAATGAAATTGATTGCCCTAGCTTTTAATCTATTTAATTTTCTTAACGTTGTTTATTTTCAGTTCTTGAAGTTAATTTCAGGTTTTTGTTTAATATTTTTAGTTAATTCTTGTGACTCGATTATCATTAGCCAAATAGAAATAGGAGTTAAGTTTTGATACTTAATATACAGTCCTCGTGGGAATGATCTCACTTACTCTTTATTACTTGTTACGATTACGTGCACTTGCATATCGATTTTACACAACAGAAGACGCTTGACCATATCCCGTCTGTTGCACAACATACCAATACCCACTTTTAACAGTATACAAGTCTGATTCATTGTGGTGTCAAACAAGAAGATCTGGTCCCACAGTTATAGGGATAGGGATAGACAGCACTTCTCGAGCTTCCATGGGGCCGAAAGACTTCATGATAAGATCAACATTCCACTTCCTTAAACACTGTTTTAAAGAACTCACATGAACCAAGTTGTCTAACCCTTTGAAGGATATTGCCTTCCCAACATCATTTTTAGGAATCCCGCAATCATTTGCAATATGGACTGACTCACCATTATTAATAATCCATCTAGATCCTTTGAGAAAAAGCTCTCTTCCCCACATAACACTGCACCACAGGTACGAAGCTTGTTGTTTTACCTTGGCATTTGCGAATGATGTCTTAGGGAAAAAGAAACTTTTCATGACCTTGCATGCAAGGAAGTTAGGTGAGTTAAACAGTCGTGTTTCTTCCTTATCCAGGAGGGCTTTATTAAACTAAAATAGGTTTCGAAATCCTAATCCCCCATCGGATTTATGCCAACATAACTTGTCCCAGCTACACCAGTTGTAATGTCTCAAATTACCTAATAAGGCTTAGGGCCTGGATTAAGCGGTCAAGATGACAAATTATGAAAATTATATTCTTATGTGATATATATGGGTGATATTATATGATTATGTGAGTTATATTATGATATGACTTGATAATTATGAGGATATATTTGGGTTACTCAGCACGAGGCAAGCCTAGGAAGCCAGTTAGTGGGAAAGCCACAACGGGACCAATACTTGACTTGGGGTGAGTCAAAAGGAATTTTGGGTATTTATTACATTACTAGGATATTGGGAAATGAGAACGAATATTCGAGGATATATTTGGAGTTAGCGAGACCAAGAAGGAATTATGGGGATTTTGATTATTTTACCACCGGGTACGTTTTTAGTACCCCGAGCCTTGGGATTTGCTTAAGGTTACTTGAACCCTAAGTAACTAAAGTACGCTCAACACTCTCGTTCTCTCACTCACGTTCTCTCATTTGACGTCGTTAGCATTTTTTAAGGAAACTCGAGTTTTAGGGCTCAAATTCAAGCAAAGTTAGAGTCATAACGATTCTAGGGAAGATTAGAAGCTTGATAGCCAGAAGATTTAGTTGGAAAACAACTTAATGAGTGGTAATTTAAGCTTTGAATTTCTGATTTTCTGTTTCCTTAAGTTTCTTAAATTTTGAATTGGATTTCACGGTTTGGTGAGTTTTTGATCCATCGGAAATGCGAGTTTTGTTGCTTGGGAGCTTCTAGGGATGTTGTGAGATTGAATGGCGAGTTTGGTACGGAGTTGGGGTGATTTTTTAGAGGATTTTGGACTGAGAAAACTCAGTTCACGGGGTCGCGTTGCAGCCCTCATGAACTCAGATGTCAGGCGGCTTCCTGAAGCTGGGTAGCGTCGCAGCCCATGTCTTAAGTGTTTTGGGGCTGGACTATCTGGTTGTGAAAGTCGTGGCTTTAAATGGTGAGGCGTCGCAGCGCTAATTGGGTGCGCCACAGCACAAATGAGAGTTTTTGGCCAATGAAGGTTTTGAGTGCAGGAACTCAAGCCTTAGGGCTCAGGATCAATCCTACTACCCAGTTTAGTAGAATTTGACGTCCCGGAGGCTAGGACTTGGTCCAGAAGCCTGTGTTTGCTCATTATTTACGGGATTCTATACTTGGTTGTGACTAGGATATCGCTAGGGGCTCAGGATCAGGATCGTGCTCGAGGGTCGTTTTTATTTTACATTACACTTGGACATGAGGTAAGAAAATTGCATCCAATACGTGATGTATATGATTAGGGCTTGGCCCGAAAGTTGAATATATTTTTTATTGGGCGTGTGCCCCTATAAATGTGCATGATTATGATTATGCCTGTGAATGATTGATTAAGCATGTTGAATGCTCTGTACATGGATATTTCTTATATGATGAATGCCTTATAGCATTATATAATTGAGAAAGGCTTGACTTATGATTCCAGGATGGCAATAGCATTTAACGCTAGTCGAAAAGCATTGACTTATCAGTCAAGGACGGCAATAGCACTAGTCGAAAAGCATTGACTTATGATTCAAGGGCAGCAATAGTGTGCTGAGCGCTGGTCGATATGGTTAAATCTAATCAGGAGCGCATCATATGCTTGTCTAACCCAATGGTCGTCGAAAATTAAGCACCAGGTGTGATGACCCTAAGGTACGATACATCCGCCACATACTCGTAATTCCAGGGTTTACGAGTATGTTAGGCACTTGACCAAATGAATTAAATAAAAAGATACTAAGAAATACAAAAAAAATTTAAACTTTTATATAAACTTATTAATAGAAATTATTACACGTATGAATACTTTAAATTTAATGTAGCAATATGAAAAACCCTAAACCACTATTGCATTGCTACTGAGTCCGTGCTCCACAAGTTGCTCAACATCTAAAGCCACACCTGGCAAAATGTTGGAAAATAACATAATGAGCTAACGCTCAGTAAGCAAATCTCATGCATACACATACACATGAATGTCGTGAGTTTGAAGTGCATATGTACTAATATGCTGACTTATATACTTATGCATTTAATTTATTGTTCAAGCACTTTTAAACTTTACTTTTATGCTATTTCTTTTATTTTTCACGTTTTTATGGGCCCAATTTCACTTGTGCACACTATTTTATTCGCCCAATGCCTACAGGGCTTGTTACACATATCATATCATATAGAATGTTACACAATCCCATGGGTTCTCTTCCAGCTAGGCTCATCATAACACTCATTTCATCGTTGCCATAGCTGCCATACTTATTACACATATGGAGGAGAAAGACGGGAACATGGCAAACATATCCGAATGGTCAACTCTGACCTAGCCCACACTAGTGGGCAGCCACTATAAGTCTTATAGACCTCCGTCTTCTTTATTGAACTTACTTAATTGCTTCATCGAAACAGTGGCACCCTTTTCAAACATCTTATTATCACTTTGCTTAAGTCTTGTGTCATTAAAATGTTTAATTTTACATAAGACTTTTCAAGGCATTTCATAACTTTTCTCATATTCTTATGCATGGTCTTATATCACATAATAATGTATCACATAACTGTACATGCCATGCATACATGTAGATTATGAAATGTCAATATTCATGTTCATGATTCATGTTTGATGGTATTCAATTAAGGCATTGTATCACATCTCATATAACTCAAAACATCTTTAGTCATAATACATGAAGCTTTGGATTGGTGGCATTGTTATACCTTAACGTAGAGCTATGGCTCAGGTCTAAGGTTTCCAGCCTAAAAACTTAAATGCTTCATATATCATAACATATAACAAACTCATGAACATAAAAGTAATCCACATATTCATCAACATAAGAACACATACTTGCACATAATTCATATCAATCTTAACCAAGTAAGACAACTTTCACATATCACGAAATTCATCAATTATATATCACACAACATCATTATGATATTCATATAACCATTCTTCACATACTTATCATATGCATCATCATCATCTCATACTCAACTCATCAGATATACACAATCAATGTAGTCATGCATCTTACACTTAAGCACAAAAGGTGAGATTTACTTACCTTAGGTCCTTAGCTTATTTTAAAACTGCTCACCAAGAGTCAATCAATCAAATCCATATAAATCATATTCAAGGCACATCATTTATTAAATTCTATCAAAATTGTAAATATACACTATTGATAGTGTATATTAACAATACCAGAAACTATATAAATGATAATAATAATTATTATCAACGTAATGCAAATAACTCTTCATATAAAACTATGCTTTAAAGCTTGCTCATAAGATAATGTACTCTTATGATAACAACAACAACAACAATAATAATAATAATAATAATAATCACAACAACAATAATAATTATCGTCTATAATTAAACTTATTTCAATATTAATAACAAAATACTTCAATAACAATACGTATATGAATGTATATATTCAAATAGTCATTTTATAAAAGAAATCATATTTTTAACATAAAATTGTAATAATCGATATAATGATAATAATATAAATAAAAATATTTATATTATTATTAATTAGTCATAATATCAATTCCAGTGATATAATAAATATACTTTCTCCAAAATTCACTGGTCTTACAAATATCAATAATTGTAAGAAACTAATATTTGATATTATTTTAATATTCAAATATTAACAAAAATATTAATATATAATAATAATTGTTAAATAATAGGTTTACTATAAATCACACTTTTCATATATAAATATATATATGAAACTATATTCTTGATTTACTTAACAAAATAATAACAATAATAATTAAAATTAATTAATCAAAATAATTTTCATATTAATAGAAAATCAATTAAATATGTATTTTTATAATTTATTTAATATCTAATATTTTCTAGAAAATTGGACAGCACAACGGCTATAAAATAGACAATCCCAAAATCAAAACTTGTATCAGAAATACATATAATCTCAGACAGCCAGTATAATTACAGAAAAATATTCAATATATCAAGAATATATAATTATATACTATAAATACACATAATAACAATTATTCTAATCAATCACAATTAAATCACAATTATAGGTTAAAGAAATTATACCAAAATGATCGGGTTTCACAACAAATCAAACGATGATTTTCTGAAACTCAAAACAAACTCCAGAACCTCGAACACTAAGTTTTGACCGTCGGTCTACGATGGATCGCGGTGGGCCTACCAACCAACTATGGTAGATGTAGGAACAATTTATTGGATTTTGAAGCCCACAACACGAGGAACACGATGGTGGTGACGGATCGGCAAACGGATGCTCGAGGTGGCCGAATCGCAACTTTGAAGTCGCGGGGTGGTCGAACTTAAATCGACCGGTTGAGGTATTTAATCGGCGAGTGACCTCTAGATTCCCACGTGGTCGATAACTCGGAGGCCTCTGAATCCAACGGTCCGGCACGTGGCTATATGTGGCGGCCGGAATGTGGTCGTTCGTCGTCGGCAATAATAACACACAAAGAGGAAAAAGAGAGAGAAAGAAAGAGGAAGAGAAGGAGAGAGGGAGAGGTAAAAGGCTGAAGCCTTTTTTTTTTAAATTACACTTGGACCCAAAATATTAAAATTCTTTTCAAATAAGCCATTTAGCAAAACTTTCTTAATTTTATAAAAATCCTCAATTAAAATTATATGGCATTTGGGTTCAATACTTAGCTACTCAAGTTTCTCTATCTCTTTAATCTCATTAACAATATAAAATCATGTTTTAAATACTATTTTTCCAGTACTATTTCTTAAATTTGTACATTTTATGTATTGAAACTCTGATTTATAATAATAAAATTTATTATGAAAATGTTGGATATTACACCAGATACGATGGGCCAGCTCCAAGGCTGGTTATTCGAATGATAGGGCAATGGGCCCCGGGGTAACTTATTAGTCCCAGATACTAGGGTGTTGAGACTATTGTGATTTATTAATCATGTAAATTGGGCAACGAGCCCCGATATGATTTGGTTAATCATTTAATTAGGGCATCTGGCCCCATATGACATTGTAGTCATTTTATAAATGGTATGCATGCATGCATGAGTAGGGTTATTACTGCTCGGCATGTTTATTAAGATTTGGAAATGTATTATTCACTGCTTATGAGCATGTTTAAGTTTTCTTGATGGGCCTTGACCCACGGGTGCTATGTGGTGCGGGTAAGGGGAAAGGAAAGCTGGACCAGCCATGAGTTTGAGAGCTTAGGTGGTGACATGTACATATGCAGCCGATTGACCACCACAGCTAAGGTTTATCAGAGGAACTAGTGTTAAACCCTATATTTGTCGCTTAAGTCAGCGGGTTGTAACTTTTGAGTTGTAATTACCCTTTTGAAACTGTAAACAACTTTGTAAACGTTTATTATGGGATCACATGTAAAACTTAACATTTTAATGAAATATCTATCCTTTTTTACTGAAATTTTTAACCCAGGACCGTTAATCACATTTAGTTGCATATTTATGGTCAAATGACTCGTTTAGCGAGTTTAGCACTATTTAAAATACACAGTGTAACGATCTTGGGTAACTAGGGTATTACACCAGTGCATTTTCCTTTTTTTTATCATCACTTCCCCACCAGAATCTTGCACACAGTCTATGAAGCTCACGTAGTAGAGAAGCAAATAGTCTGAATAAATTCATAGCATAAGTTGGAATAGCCTGGATAACTGATTTCAATAAAACTTCTCTGCCTCCAGCTGAAAATAACTTTGACTTTCAACCAAAGAGCTTATTCTAAACTCTATCTCTTATAGACTGAAATAGACCGCTTTTACTTCTACCAGCAAAACAAGGGAGACCCAGATACTTTTCATGGCAAGTAACTAGAGGAACTCCAAGCTTATTAGCTAGAACATCACACATTCTCATAGTAGGCTAGGATCTCTTTGAAATGGGTACAGATTTTCATAGTGGCCCCCAAGAAAAAAAAATTGTCATCTGCGAAGAATAGGTGAGATACCATGGGTCCGCCTATGCCATAGTTCAACCCCTTAACCTACTCAATGCCAATAGCATGCCTCAACAATGCAAACAACTCTTCTGCACAAAGGAGGAATAAAAATAGTGACAAAGGGTCTCCTTGTCTAAGGCCACGAATAGGAGTGATATTGCCTATGATAGTACCATTCAAATTAATAGAGTATGTAACTGAGGAGATGCACTTCCTAATAAGGCCAATCCATACATTGTCAAATCCTAACTTTTCCATAATACCCCACAGAAAATTCTAGTCAACTTTGTCATAAGCTTTTTCCATGTCTGCCTTGAAAGCACAATAGCTCGTCTTGCCTTTTTTGTGCCTCTTGATGGCATTGAGGCACTCAAATCCCACCATTGCATTATCAATGATCAACCTCATGGGGATGAAGGCACTCTATTCTTCAGAGAAGATATTGCACAGGACCTCCCTCAACCTATTAGTTATCATCTTTGTGTAACCTTATAAACAACATTGCATAAGCTAATAGGTCGATAAGCAGTGGTATGGGTTGGATTTTTTAATTTTGGAATTAAAGTGATAATGGTTTCATTAAGACAGTCAAGATTACCTGACCCATTGAAGAAGTTGAGGCAGGCATTGCAAACATCCCCACCCACAATGTCCCAAAACTTCTGATAGAACCCCGCACCCAATCCATCTTTTCCTGGGCTCTTTCGAGGGTGCATCTAAAATAGAGCAATCTTCATATCTGACTCAGAGAAGCCACGCATAAGCTGTTTATTCATATCACTAGTGACCTTTCTTGGGACAACATTCAAAACTTGCTTCAGTACCTCACGTGATGGTTGGTGTGACGTAAAGAGTTGGCCAAAATAGTGTTCAAAAGCTGAGGCTATTTCATTGGGATCGGTCACCCACCTGTTATTTCCATCCATGACTCCATCAATAATACTCTTTTTCCTACGTTGTGAGACACATTGGTGAAAAAAAGCTAAATTTTTGTCACCGAGTTGAAGCCAGGAGTTCTTTGATCTAGAGGCCCAATATTTTTCATCCTTATACATCAATACATCAAGCTCATGTTCAACCTTCCTGAACTTATCCCAAGAGTCAATATCTAATTTCTTGTCCAATTTAACTAACTCCTCCTTCTTTCTCATAGCAATTCGGGTTCTTCTGAATGAAGATAAGTTCCAATCTTTTAGCCCGTTGGAAACCCCATGATTTTCCTCCTCAGCTCCTCCACGTTAGCATTGCCATGATCTCCCCAATTTTGCCTCATAATTTCTTTGCATTCATCTTCATTTTCCCATGCCATTTCGAAATGAAACCTTGACTTTGTTTTTGGATACTCTCTTTTGTCTTTCTCCTGTAAAACTCTAGTCAAAATCAATCTATGATCGGAACCCCACAACTTGAGATGCGTCACATAGGAGTTGGGGAATATGATAGACCACTCATTGTTGCATATCATTTTGTCCAATCTTTCTATGTGAATGTGTCATTAACATGACGATTGCACCATGTGTAGCGAGCACCCTCAAACTCCATATCACAAAGGCTAGTGTGATTAAGAGCTTGCCAAAAATTATCCATAAGATATTTACCCCGCGGCGGTCTGCTGCTTTTTTCATGGTCAAACAAAATCTCATTAAGTTTGCCTCCTGCCATCCAAGGACCACAAAAACCATCTCCCAAACATTCAAGCATTTTCAAAAAGTGGTGTCGAAGACTACTGCCAGGTTCTTCGTAAAGGCCCGTATATCTCCATCTAACCGAATCATGTGTAATAACAAACACATCGATATAATGTTGAGAGTACTCCACCAAATCCACTTCGATTTTATCAGTCCAAAATAAGCATAGACCTCCACTTATGCCTACTCTATCGACTACCAATTTACCATAGAAGCCAAGTCTTACTCGGATCAATTCAAGTGTCGAGTGTGAAAGTAACGTTTCCGAAAGAAAAACTAAGTCAGGATTGAAATCCTGCGCATGGGAATGCAATATTTGGAACGTCCAGTCATTCTCGAGTCCTTGGACGTCCCAAGATAAGCAATTCATAATGATCAGTGGCCCTGCTCAGCAAAGACCACCAAAATTTTTGTCACCTCAACTTCACTCCCAACCTTGTCTGGTAGAGTTAGTGCAATTCCTGTCTCTGTGACTGTATCAGATTCATTTTCCATGCATTCTGAGACTCCCTTTAAAGATTTTTGAAGCTCCTTCCCCCTGCGTTTTAATAACTTTTTTGGGTTATTAGCCTTTAACGCACCATGGAAGCTAATCTTTTTATTTTTATGTTTCTTTGTCGTGGCACGGGAGTGAGGAATCGAAGGAGCTTCAGCAGCTACGTTGGGCTTGGATATTTGGTTTAAGTGGCCCATGTGGTCCGCACGTGCCACCATATTAATATGATGCCTGGGATTTGGGTCTCCATGCAGTAACGTGTGGGTTGGGTCTCCAAAAAAGACGTGTTCATCAACCAAGATTTTCTTTGTCATGATTCCCCCCGAAACCTCCTTATTGTCTATCTTATCTTCTTCTTTATTACTCACTAATTCATGATTTGATGCGCAATGCTTGCTAAAATTCATATACTTAAATAATACCTTATTTGAAGTCATAGGTCTACTCAAATAAGAGGGATTAGGAGTCAATTGTGGACTTAATTCATTCATATTCCCATTACAGGGATTTGAAAAATTATTAATTTCCATAACAGTGCTATTGAAAGCTCTAGAAACGAGATGCCATTTAAAGATTTCATCTTTTTTGGGTAACTTTCCTTTTCCTTTAATTGGTTTCACACTTGCCTTTTCCTGAGTTTTTGTAACGCCCTGGATAGCCAGGACCGTTACACGGTGTACTTTAAATAGTGCTTAACTTGCTAAACGAGTCTTTAGGCCATAAATGTGCATCTAAGTGTTATTAATGGACAGGGTTAAAATTTCGATCAAAAGGAATGAATATTTTATTAAAAATGTTAAAATGTACATGGGATCCCATAATAGTGCTTAGAAAGTTGTTTACAATCCAAAATGGTCATTACAATTCAAAAGTTACAATCCGCCGACCTAAGAGGCAAAAATAGGGTTAAACCCTAGTTTCCCTGAAACACCTTGGTCGTGGTGGCCATGCAGCCACCTAATGTAACGCCCCATGTCACTATGGCTGCTTCCTAGAATGACGACTGGCCTTGCAAACCAACACAAGTCTTTCCAGCGTGCTTTGTCTTCACTCGCACGCTTCCTAGGAAAACTTCCCAGGAGGTCACCCATCATGAGACTACTCCAGGTCAAGCACGCTTAACTTTGGAGTTCTCAAGTGATGGGCTACCGAAAAGAAGATGCATCTTATTGGCATAGGTAGTACCCATCAATCCATTTAAGCCATCTTCAACTGTGTAGTCTCATACCTACACAGTCTTAGAATCGTCACACTTGACCTTCCCCAGGCAGTGTGGAATAGCACATCTTTTACCCGGTCTTTCCCCCCTGGGGATCACAGGATTCTGACTATCACAATCACCCTCCCTTAGGGGTCCGATGGCCTCGTTAGCCACACTTCCGGCTAGGTCAAGTCTCTAATACCATTTGTAATACCCCACATCACTATGGCTGCATAATAAATGATCATGGGGTCATGTGCCCTGAATTGATGACTGTTAAGTCATCTCGGGGTCCTGCGCCCTGGATAGATGACTATTAAGTCACCCTGGGGTCCTGGCCATGAATAGATGATTGTTAAGTCATCCTGGGGTTCTGTGCCCTAAGCTATGTGACCATCAAGTCACCTGGGCCTTTTAGCCATGGCTCTAAGTAACTAGCCATAGACTAACCAAGCGCTTTAGTTTTCTTTGACCATTAGGTCAGACGAGCGTATAATGCTCTGTTGATTAGATCTAATCATATCGAATAGCGTTCGCTGCGCTATTGTCACTCTTGACTCATAAGTCAATGTCATACGACCAATGCTCAACACTATTGTCGTTCCTAACTGATAAGTCAGAGCTTCACTACAAACACTCAGCACTATTGCCCTTTCTGACTGATAAGTCAATGCGTTTCTCAAGTAAACAATGCAACCAAGCATTCATGATGCAACATATATCCATATATATAGAGCACTCAACATGCTTCATCAATAATCATATATGTCACATAATAGGTGCAGTTTTCTTACTTCAGGCTTGAGCGTAAAATAAGTTAAGAACAATCCTGACCTTGAGCCCTTAGCGGTAACCTAATCATAACCAAATATGAAATCCCATCAATAAAATGAGTAATCAAAGATTCCCAGATCAAGTCCTAGCCCCCGGGACCTCGAACTCTACAAAATCGGGTAGTAGATTCGATCCCGAGCCTTAATGTTTGAAAACTCGCTCTTAAAACCATGCCTGACCACAAAGATACAGGCAGGCCACAGCGCGCCTCCCAGACAGACAGCTCCCCTGTCTGGGTGCCAAGGGCAGGCCACGACTTACCCTTGAGGGTCGCGGCGCGCCATGCAAATAGAGCCCCAACAAAGCTCTAGGGTTCGCTCAGGCCGCGACTTGAGCCCGCGAACCCAGCTCCCCTGCATATCCTTCAATCCAAACTCAACCAAAAATACTACCAAACAATCCCAAACCTCAACACAGCATAACCATCAATCCAGCAATAAAACCCAAGCTTTATAACACTTAAAATACTACCAAAAACCCAATTCCATAATCAAACTTTCAAGCTTATAAACAACATAAAAACAGAGGAAAACTTCAAAATTCAAGCTTAGAATCATTACCTCAATCACTGAATTAACCCTAAGCTTCACCCAATCAAGGACCTAGCTCAACTTAGCTTAAATTCTCCTAAACTTCAAGCTTCAAAATCAAACCGAGGGAGAGAGTGGTTAATTCCATAATCAAACTTTCAAGCTTATAAACAACATAAAAACAGAGGAAAACTTCAAAATTCAAGCTTAGAATCATTACCTCAATCACTGAATTAACCCTAAGCTTCACCCAATCAAGGACCTAGCTCAACTTAGCTTAAATTCTCCTAAACTTCAAGCTTCAAAATCAAACCGAGAGAGAGAGAGAGAATGATCGAGAGAGAAGAGAGAGAGAGAGCCCTATTTTTCATTCAGTTCATTCCACAGCCTTCCCCTTTGGTCAAGTCTATCTAACTTTAACCTTAAATGACTAAAATACCCCTAAGGCCAACCTAATCCCTCAAAGCCACCCAAGGGCAATTTTGTCATTACCACCTACCCCATTAATCATAATTAACAACCCTCAATTCCCATCACTCTCAATATCCTCAAATAATTACCAAATTATTTCCCATTACCCGCTCAATCCCGGTAATGTACTAAGTACTAAATTACCCCTAGGCTCACCCCGAGCCGGTAATTAACCATGTTATGACTAAACTGCTAACTTGCTTCCTAGGATCGTCTCATGCCAAATAGCTCAAATATAATCACATAATAATGTGATCTCACCCATATGTCACATACATGCACATAAATATACAAATACAACCATATAATGATACAACTCACATAATCATGCATATAATCACATAATAACACATTAAATCAAGTATTGTCCTCCTGGCCTCCTAATCCAGGCACTAAGCCATATTAAGGAATTCGAAACGTTACAATTTCCATTTCCGGTGCCACTGCAATACGTCCTCTGCCACTGTCATAGTTACTGCCGCCATCTCTGCCTCTACTTCTCTTGGTTGGATGACACACCAATTTCTCCAAAGCCGGTGAACGAATCCACTCCCCAAACTTCATCTTCTCAATCCCATCTAACCCTGGCAGTTTGAGATTACATTTTTGGAATGGGTGGCCAAGTGTAACATGCTGGCCTTGATGGCATGTTACAAGCTAGGATGGCGCTCGGTCAGATGCGCACGTGAGGGTGCAGGCTGGTGAGCATGTTGATGCCTAGTTTGTACGGCAGTGGCATTTTCGTAAATATCTTCAATATTGCCCGGAAATGGACGGGACTTGGTAGGTTCCATATTGAAGGGTCAATGAACGCAATGGTATAATTAGATTTTGGAGATTCTGAGAATTGGCGAGCTAAGAGCCAAATATGTCTCCCAAGCAAAAATCATATATGTTCGTGGTAGAAGGCTAAAAGCTCAGAAGGCTCTTTGTAGGGGGAGCACCTGGTGTCAGCTCTCCACCACCCCCTGGCGCAGGTGTGTCAAGTGAGCTACTACTAGTTGGGAGGACTAGTAGGGCGGGCATATGAAGACCACGAGGGGACTCATATGTCTCCATGAGTAGGAGTACTCATGGACATTACCGGACCGCCCCGGTAGTGCGTCGAAGTGTGCTGCCAGAGGTTTAAGGGTACGGTTCCCTTAGTTTGTCGGGATGCCGCTTGCATGGAACGTGGCCCAAACCTTCGAGAGATGTCGTGGCGCGCCATGGCCATGAATCTCTACACGAGATGGCACGGGAAGTCATTCGTGGGACTTGTTAGCATGCAAGCATTGGAGGGTGCACTATGCCTGAGCAGGACAAAGGTCCAGTGTGTGCTACTAGTCTGGCAGTCAGTCTCGAAGGCCTACCAACATGCATGATGGTATGGTGCCTTGAGGATGGGACCATGGACGTATGGGAGTCCTTGGTCTGTGACGTGAGCTAATCGGATAATATTGAATGGGACATGAAGGGAGGTGTTGGCACGTCAGCTTGGTGTTGGCTCTTAGCCACACATGCTACCTTGACTTGCGAATGTCTGGGTGAGCATCAGTGTTTGGATTTGCCTTGCCACAGTGAGAACCTATGGACAATGTGAGTGTCTTGGCTAGATAGCCTTGATGCATGATTGCACTCATAGATGCTTGAGAGCATGACTCAGCGAGAGTTGTTCGAGAGACGGAAGTGTGCAGAGGCACACAGTCGCGCGAAAAATGTGCCCATTGTTATTCGAATGGTTGGAAGGCTGACCTTGGCTCAGAGGAGTCAAGGTGCCGCACGGGCATTTCCGCTGTCAAAATGTCAGCCCGTGACACTAAGCACCCCGCAATAATAACACATCTATGGTAATCTTTCATATCTAATCGGCATAATGATCGGGTCCTACCCCGACTTGATTATTTTCTTAATGATCTGCGTAAGCAGCTTTGTGATGTCCACCATGACCCTCACCTTCATGTACTTTCCCAAAGAATCCCCCATGAAATTATAAACTACTTCCGTAATGATGCCGACGGACTTGCCGAGTTCATAACCCTAACTTTTTGATATACAAAACACTGGTACTTCCAATATTTGGATCCTAAATGGCGCATAATCGAACACCATGTCGACTGGATCGCACATCTCCTCCATTTCCTTAAGAACCAATAGGTTTTTTTCGAAAATCTAAGGACCTCCTTCGTATACTCTTTTATGGTCTGCGATCAGTGAGAACTGAAATAAGAAGATATTGCTCCCTAACGATTCTACATCAAAATTCCCTTTTCCTCACACTGTAATTGAAATGGTCAAGATTGACAAGTCTCGTTGTGATCACCTTGCCCACAAGAGCTTTAGCCACCGTTTCTGTCCCTTTTTCTAAAAGAGTTTGATCTTCAACATCACATAACTCATCTTCCTCTTCATCTTCTAATGCAAGGGAGTCATAAAGAGTGCTAAATCATCATTATTCATGTTATCGGGATCTTAAATCAGAAATATGGTAGGCAGTTTGATCGGAACTACCATGAAATATACCGCCTCTATACCACGTTTTCATAGAGAAAAGACGCTCCCAGAAAATGGGAATAAAACGTAATTATCATGTTTAGTATATTGTGTTACCTTTCATTATCCTACTTTTTTGTACATGCAAGAAAAACAAAAGAAAAACATTTCTCTTAAAAACTATATATGATTTACCCAAGAAATTTTGAGGGTGTTTGGCACCTTAACTAAAAAAACAGTTTTTTGTTTTTAAAAGCTAAAAACTGTTTTTTGAAAACAAATTGGAGTGTTTGGCATTGTTTTCATAAAACAATTTTTAAAAACAAAGTTACAAAAAACAGAAAATTTTGAGAACAAAAAAAAATTGTTTTCTATTGTTCTCAAATTTTCTTTCCTAACTTTCTCACTTCTTATTTTTCATCATTTTTTCTTTCAAATTATTTTATCTCATTATTTATTACAAACTTTTAAAGAATTTTTCTCTTTGTAAATATATTTGTTAATTTTTTATTTAAGATTTAAAAAAAATAACTAAAAAAATTGTTTTTAGAAAACATTAACCAAACACCTCTTGTTTTTTTAAAACTACAAAAACAGTTTTCTGTTCTTATTTCTGAGAACAAAATTTTGAAAACAAAAAACAGAAAACAATACCAAACAGGCCCTTTGTTTTCTACTTTCTACTTTGATCGCAAGTTTAGCCTTTCTAATGCACATAACACTATTAATATTGAAATTTAAGGTTTAAATCTCTGTCAATAAAATAAATTAAAAAAGATTCGTTTATTCTAGTTTTATATTCTCTAACTAATTTTTTTTTTGGAAATATTACAAATATTGGTCAGCTGTTTAATTTTGAGTTATATCAATTGGCTACACTAATTTTTTAAGTAAATCAGTAGGTCAACTAAAGCCATTTTTCTTATTCATACTTATTCAATAGAAACGAACAACAAGAAAGTCTAGAAGATTCTTATATATATAGATATAATTATTTAGAAATAGTCTATCGGGTGACGTGGTGATTAATCAGAATAAATTGTGACATGGCAACATATCAAAACTTACGTGGTGCACACTAAGCAAGTTAATAATTTACTAAATGCCATGAGTGAAATGATTATATGTTTTTTATGGTTTTTTAATGTGTATTATTGATTCCATTATGTAAAAAGGATATCACTCTACTGTTTGATGAGGACTTAATTACTTAAATAAATAAAAAGAATTAACTTATTCATTGATATTGCAAAACATACATTTCTATTTTATTTTGTAATTGGGAAATTCACTTGTGCTTTATAATATAATTAAATTAATTCGAAAAGAAAAGCGGTGTTTTGATTGGGTAGCTATAGGAGTGTGTGAAGGGGTTTGATATCAGAGTGCCACCACGACTATATATGAGACAATTTTTTTTTTGTTTTTTTATTAGAATTTCATTTTAAGTTTAAGTTTTATCGGTGGAGCTATTTAGTATTTTCGACTCGTAAACAGATTTTTGCGCGATTTTTTTATGACCGTGTATATTGTAGTTATTTAGAGCATCTGTAAATTTTCAGAAAATTCCGAATAATTTACAGTACTGAAAACTAGGTTCAAATATGTTGTACTCTACTTGCATAAAAAAAATTAATCACACCTGCAACAACATGTTTGAACCTAATGCGTCGATGCTCTAAATAGTTACAATATACACGGATATAAAAAATCGTGTCAAAAACTGTCTAAAAATTAAGAACATTAAAAGTTCCACCAATAAAACTTAAAGTGAAGAACTATATACAAAATTTCCAATATATACACATATACCTAACATACATTATTTATTATTGTGTACTTGTCTTTTAATGATATGTTGTATGTAGAGAAGAACCTTTTCAGGATTTGCTTACAACCACAAACAGACACACTGATCCTTTTGGGAAGGACTAAGTTTTGGGGTATTATTTTCATTCACCTCACCTACTTTTAGATTATTATTATTATTCATTATTCATTATTAATTAATTTCCCTTCAAATCATCTACAGAAAAAAAATAGTGATCTTTCCTAACAATTACAAATCCTAAACTTGGAGGAAATAGGGTTAATACATATGCCAAATTGTAATTAATAAGATGTTGAAATGGTTGATAGATCACGTAACACAAATTTTCTAACATATTATTATTATTATTTGGCTTTAGTGGAGGAAATTTATGTCAATTAATTGAAATAAGAATTTGAAATGTCCTTAATATTGTCATGTGAGAATTATTTATTTATTTATTTTATATAACTGATTGGCATTTTCTTTTTCAAATATGTGCAATATCAACATAGAGTTGTCAGTCAATTAGAAGTCCAAATCATGTTTTTTTTTCTTCATTTTATATTGCTTATTACCTGGCTAGCGGGTTATGAAATACTCTACAGATTACATTGTATATAGTATCAAAGATTATCCGTTTTTATATAGATATGTAATACTAGGGGTGAGCATCTAACTCGACAAACCGCGGCGACCGACTGTACCGCACAACACTACACTATAAATTACAGTGTCAAAAGTGTAATGGTTCGGTATGGTTTGTATCTTAGCTAAACCGCGCGATGCGGTGCGAAATTTTGGTTTGCACCACACCACACCGTATACTTACAAATATGTTAAAAAAAAAATAATTTTACATATTAACCATTTTTTAGTAACCCAATCTGAAACTAGGAGTTCACTTAAATTAGGAGCCCACTTAAATTAGAGTATAACATTATTCTCTAACACATCATACACAACAACAACTTCTTCATCTCTCATCTCATTTGCGCCTCCTCCCTATTACCATCTCCATCCCACACATATTTTTTAACACACTTACACCGTGGAAAACCACCCAAACCACACCGCAAAAAATAGTTTGGTTTGGTCGGTTTGGTGCAACGAAATCACACCGCACGGTGTGTTCTAGCTACTACGCCGCACTTGTGGTGTGGTGTATTAAAAAATATTCAAACCACCCAAACTACACCGTCTTCCCTATGTAATACCACAAAAATTGAACCAGTAATATTATATAGTTAATAATACAAATATGTGATAGAAAGTTGATGTATAATTGGGCCGCACAGTCGGATTTGATGTGGAACTCCAGCAAAATTTTGATAACTCCAGAATTCACCAGTGGGATTGCTTTTTTATCATTATATATAATTAAGTCAATTAAATTATTGTCGGGCTAGTGCATACTCAAGTAAACAATGCACTTAAAAAAAAGTATAAAATAGAAATACACATAATTAGTCAAATTAATGAGTTTTTAATTTATGCCGAAATTCATTGTCCTATCCTATCCTATCCTATTCCTATGTATCAATGAATGCTATTCTCTTCTCGTATTTGCTTATACTCTTTCTTTGCTTGACCCTTTATTCAAAGCCCCTAGCAAGATAGGTCTTTATAAATTTGATACGAAATGAAAATCATAAATGCAGCTACTTGTGTTAATGCAAGTGTTTACCCATATAAAAATATAATAATAATGATACAAATATTGTGGATGAAAGGCACTCAATAAGTAACACTTTCATATCACGGTCTATTATTATATATGAAGGTCATACTAATGCCCCCACATAGTTTCATATCATTCTATAGCAACAGACCGTGGAACAACAGACGCTCATTCATTAATATATAGAAATTCAATCAAAAAAGTGGGAAATGAAAGTGGTTGTCCGAGGATTTATATATATATATATTTATAAAATTACTTTTTGGCCGGCAAAGATAATGGATTTAGTGTTTGAATATGGAGTACTAGAACATCATGGAGAGAAGATCTTGCTTATCTTAATTGAAGATCATTTTTCAATGGAAACTTTGTAGTTGATATTGGCTTTCATTGCATGGTGGGTGACTCATCAAGTACCTTATATTCATATTATGTAACTAAAATCGTGATTAATTGTATGTAATGGAAATGTTAATTGAAAGTGTTCCATTTGTTTTTATACAATAATGTGTTTTTTCTCTCTTTTTCTTTTTTATTTATTTAAAAAAATATATAGCATTTTGGACTGTAGAGCACTTGTAAAGAAAAACAGTACTATTCTTTTCTTCTTCAAAATAGACTATTAAATATAACTGAACCACACTTTGTAAAATGTTTTAGACATGTGTTTCTTTTTGTTGTTAAAAGTTACTTTCAAAAAGTCGAATTTTCTATTTACCACAAATAATTAAAAGTCATGCAATTCTTGCTTACATCATTGTTTCTCAATCGAAAAGAGTATCACTTGGCCCCAAGAGAGGGATGTGTTCGTATATAAGCCTCTAGATACTTGGCTGCTATAAGCGGATAATTTACTTTTAGCGTTATGAATAAGAAATCCACTGCGTCAATCAAGTTGGTTTATATACATTGATCTGATAATGATAGAATAAAATGTAATGAATGTAGAGTAATAGAATAAGGAAAATAACATAACTTTTAATTTATTTTCGTCAAAGTTAATATGAAAGCCAGAGAGATGTCTCTCAAAACTCAGAACTCAGTTAATCAAAATTGCTTTAAAGTTCAAGACAGAAGAAGCTAATCTTTAAACTGGTTAGGTTAGACATTTGTTTTTATATGATGGAATAGGCCAACGAAGTGAAGATAAAGTCTTGTTAATTAATTCAAAATGGAGAAAAAAGAATCAATTTCTCAATGCCCAGGTCGTTTACAGCCGATTGGAAAATAAAAAACTGTATGCAGATTAGTGTACGGCTCTTTTGAACCTCTCGTCATGGCATTCACAGATATGTGATCAGTCAAGTTGTGTATTTTCTGAGGCTCTAACCTCTATGCTATCTTCATTGTAATAAAGCCATTTTCTATCCTTTGTTTGGGGTATTTATGTACAAGCTACCTGTTCAACTATTCTCTCCCTATAATACTACCTCTCCAACCGAAGATTGTTCCTTTTCAAGTGCTTTAATCAGCATTTCAATTTGTCTTCTGTAGACAGGCATGAAGTGATCACTAATCATGGTTTGTGACAATCTCAGTTTACTGTAAAGTGATCTCGGGGTGAGAAAAATACCGATCCTATCCTCTTCAGGCTGCCAATCATTTGAGCTGTTGCTTGAGGTTGGACTAGCATCAGCTTCACACTCTGCAACATCGGATTGGGAAGGAAGAAAAACAACATGCATTATCTTCCCAGGAGGGAAAAATCTGTGCGCTTCATTCACTTCAGGAGCAGAACTCTCGGGCTGGCCATCACTTACTTCTGCCATGGCTGCTGCTTCTTCTTCTCTTATTTCATTGGCCACATCAACATCCTCTTCTTCTGTCCGATCGTAGAGCTCCTGCTCAAGCTGTTGCCACAAGTCAACTTCAGTCATGCGGTCTTCATGTCTGTTATGCCCCATCAGGTCCTCTCCATCACAGACATCACCATTCTCTTCACCATCATGAACTATTTCATCAGTACAGGAACACTCGATTTCTGAAGACCATCCTATTCCTCCAGATGAAGATTCAGGAAGGTCAATAGTTTCAATGGTAGTTGTGGTTCTAGTTGTACTCTTTGAGGATGTCAGAAGACGGTCAGAAGTTTCTGTCTCAGTGGCAGATCCCGGAGAGTTTAAAACAGCAGTTGTAGTTCGCTGACGAGGACCCATGCAAGACCACGATGACAAGCGAAGGGAAGGACGTTTCCATGCTGCCTGAGCCATGCTCTGGGCTCTTTTCATAACCACCTGTTAGAGTCAAGAGAGAAGCAAGAAAAATAATAAAATCAAACAAACTTTGCAATCTTTTAATTACTTCAGTTGGAATATCATGCAAGGAAATATGATCACGAATGGCTAGATGCAACAAAAAGGAAAATCCAAGTTGCACCACAAAATTTATTTGGAATATCACGAAAAAGTAGTAATTACCTGAGTACCACTGGAAACTGGGCGCAAAATTGCCCCTGCCCCAGCAACTTTTGCTCTAGCAGTGGCAATAGATGGAAGGCGAGAACCTAAAGCTGAAGCAGAACGATAGACAGTACTAAGAATTCTTGTATGCTCAATCTGATTTCTTAGATCGTTCAGCCAAGCAGAAGCTGTCACCTGTTATGGGAACATAATAAAATTGCTTATATTAAAAAGTTTGATAAGAATCAGCAATGTTCAACAATAGATAAAACCCAACATGAGTACATAGGGCAAGGCCTACACAAGTAAATTTCAAAGTCCTAGCAAGGGAAGAATTCAACTATTATTAAAAAAAAAATCCCATCTCTACACTTTTCCACAAAAACAAGTTTACTAGAACAGATAACTCATTAAATAATACTTTTTATGTTGATAGGATAACTACTTACATGTTATGACCAAAATGAGTGTTAAAGAGCATAAAATAAACACTTAGAAGAAGTAAAATAAGCTGAATTCCAAAAAAAATAAAAATCCAGGATTATATGATCCTAAAAGAATAAATAAAAACTACAGAGGTATAGATCATGACCTCAGCCCGCAAATCATCCACAGAGGCAGCTGAGAAAGTAGGCACTAAATCAGCTCCATTGATAACAGAAGTAATGAAATCATTGCCTGACTCTGCCAAGTCCCATGTCATACACGCAGCTGCATTGTCATACAAAGTCACCACAACATTTAGATACATAAGAACAACAATCTGTAGCACACAAAGATACAGATAAGATAATTTTGCAGGGACTTAAACCAGCACCACTAACACACATTCACTCACCCAGACTCAAATGGCGAATGGTTTACATACTTTTTTTTTTTTTTTAAACCAGGCACCCCGCCTAAGGAACCAAGAAACTAAAGCCATTGCTATGTAGGTACCTAGAAGAGACTTGAACCTCAAACTTGTGGAAGCAAACCACATGCCTGACCATTCGAGCTACTCCTCATGGATTCGAATGGTTACATACACTGGAGCAGGCAAAACTGGACAGGCTAAATAATCCTAAGCAGTTTGGAATACAAGGAAACCATAGCAGCCAACAAGAAGTGCACGAACCTGGAGCAAATGTCACACAAGTAGCTGATGACAGTTCTTTCTGCTCTCGCAATATATATGTTAGAAGTGCCGCTGTACCTCCACCCAAAGAGTGCCCAACAATCTATTTTGATGAAATAGATAAATTTGTTACACGTTTTCAACCAGAAGAATCATAAGAAGAAGAAAATCCAAACAAGCTGGACGAAAATTAAATAGATCTAAAAAAGCTAACCAACACAAGTAAGTTCAACAGAGATTTAAGGATCACAAATAGCTAATCAACAAATCATTGCACATACCTTTAGTTTGTAACCAGGATTTTGACCAAGTGCTTTAAGAATACAAGGAGTTGCGAGTTTCGCAATCCACCGTGCAGCTGCAACCATTCCACAATGTGCATAACCCAAAACTAAATCGGTAACACCTCCCTCATGTACAACACTGTGATGGAATGGTACCACAGCTCCAGTTGCAGCTGTTAGAGTATCCTTGATACTATGAGTTCCCCGAATAAGCAAGAGAAAACATTCAGTATTGTGATCAACGAGAATTGTAAAAGCTGGTTTCAAGATCTGCATTAAAAAACAAGGAAGTTCAAATCAAATTCAAATGTACAGGAACATGCCTTCCCTCCCACAATTTATAAAGTAAACAAATGCAACAGTCAATTTTTTGTAAAACCACTTACTCCTGCTTTGGGTTCCTGAAGAAGCACATTCGCTTCAGAAAAACCAGTCTCCTCTAGAAACAAAGGGAATGGTTTTTTAGAAAAATGCCAACAAAGCGTCAACAAATTCAAGAGATATCTAAGTTCAGCAATTATTTCGGGTCCCTTCAGTTGCTGACTGTCTTTCCCACCAAAGACACTCCCAACATGTAAATGACCCTGAATTGGAAAAGTGATTCAGTCAATTCTCTTGAAGTTTTATACTAAGTTATCCTAAAACCTGAAAGCATTAGTCTTTTACCTGCCTCTTTAGAAGGAAGCTGATCCCAAATGCCAAATCCCCAATAGGCCACTTCCCTAAGGTCTCAGAATAAGTAAACCTTAGTGTTTCCGACAAGGTCGAAATCGTCTCCAACCACGTTGCAGGGGCCTGAATTAACCTATTTGAAACGCGTTCAATTCCTAACCGGGGATGGTTAGGCAGACTACTTTCAATTTCATCATCATCTTCTTCAGCAGAAGGTCCCGACTGTAATTTACGGTTCAACGTGTAGTAGAAGAGGGCAGCTGCACCGGCTGCCGTGGCCATTGTTGCAGTCGCCATTAGCTTAATCTTTCTGTCAAAAGAAAGAATCTTATATTCAAGACACCATAACACAAAACTAATTATATTTAAAAAAAAAAAAAAACCAACTTCAATTTGTTTTCTGATATTGTACATTAACATTACAATAACTTAATGGGTTGGCAACATAAAAAAGAGTTTGTTTTTTTCTTTCCAAACTTAAAGCTTATGAATTCTATATGTATGCTTCAAATTAACACTAAAGAATAACAAAAGCCCCCCTTTTTCCTTCAAAATTCGACTAAAAATCCAAACAAGTGGAAAGAACACAGAGGAAACTAAAACAGAAAAAACAACCAAATTAGCTGAAATGGATAACCCTAAAAACCCCAAATGTTAAAGAGTAATAAATCGAACAAACCTGAATTAAATATGTATGTATAGGTTTCTTGGAGTCTGGCAAATTGATTACGAGCCGCGAGGAATCGAAAAAGTGAGGTTAAATGGAAGCTTGTCGTTTAAATGTTGCGTCTGAAGATTTTGATTAAGGAAGAAGCAAAACGCCGCCTCGAACGTAATTTTGTACTTTTTGTATATTAAAACACGCGTAAGATGAGACACGTGGCGAGAGGTTAGTGAAAAAGTAGCGGGAACCGACCTCTGCTGCTCTGCCAAGTTTGTGTGGTTCCAGATCTACTGGTTGTACTAGGTGTGAATATATATGGTTGTGCCACCACCCTGCTACGTTTATTTTGCTTAGGGTCATGCTCATATTATTTCTCTACTAACACTAGGATCCCATAAGTACTAACATTTTACTTTAGATTTCTTTTCCCCCTTTTAGAGAATCATTCAATGTCAGGATTTTTTTTATATAAAGAACCATTCAATGTTAGATTTAGATGTCAATTATAATAAAGGCCCAACATTATGACTATCTTCAACACACTTGGTCAATTATTGAACTAATTATACAACTTTAAAACGAGAATAACGAGTCATTTAGTCTAATCTAATAAAAACCTAACTAATATCAGTTTTACCAGCCAGCCAGTACTCTTTTTGCTAGCCAAGCCAGGATGTTTCCAGTCCATCCATCTAGATTGAATTTTATTCTTATCTCAATTACTTTTATCCTCGGCCAATAATTTATTATCAAATCCCTAACATCTATCTGAATAGGCTCTTTTGTCGCACAACACAAGCGCTACCTTATTCTAAATCTAGATTCATTTGAGGATTTGATGACATTCATATTCCATACAAGATACTCTCTAGCAATTTTATCCACCAGTTGGTAGTGAAGTCGGCTAAAAAACAGGTAACAAGGGCAATAGTATTATCCCAGCAAATAACTTTCAATAATTCATTGGGGGATTGTAAATGATTTCTCAAACATAAAGTCAATCTAAGATTTTAAATGGAAAAAAAAAAAGGTATGCAAGCATTGCTTCAAATCCAACTTTTCCTCAAAAGAGAATCAGCTATGTGAGGACTCAATCACGCTCGCTTATAGCTGTCAGGTGCTCGTCAATTTCCTCTGTGGACAACACTCTAAACACCGGGTTCTCCTGCTTCACAACTCCCACCTACAATTTTAATCGTAACAATCAATTCAAACTTTCTTTCTATCAAAAGTCAAAGCATAGATCCTGAATAATAATACTGAAACAAAATTAATGCCCAAAATTGATTTGCCCTCGTGAAAATATTTTAACAGAGTATGAAAACATAAAACAGCATTAGAATGCCAATGAAAACAAAGCCGGATAGCACAAGGAACCGAGAATAAATGCAAACAAGGACTAGAAGTTTTCATGCCAAAACTACCAAAGGCTGCGTCTGACTAGGGGAAGAACATTAGACAGAGTAAGATCTAAAGCGGAAAAAGCTGGCGAGTGATTAAAGATTCCAAGATGGTAATCTCAGCATTGTGTTCGGGATAGAAATTTTCAACAAAAAGAGAACCAGCTATATTGCCTTGACATTAATTAGGCTTATACACACTAGATTCCAATATCCAACACTATATCAAGCCAAAATAAAATATACATGGAAATCCGGACAAGAAAACATTGAATGAAAATCAAAAGTTGCATAAAAAAATTTAGTTTTAACTTAACTGCTGTAATCCATAATGCATTTGGAGTTCACAATCCTATCACAATAAAACAATGATAGCAAAATGAACTTTACTACCTCAATCTCAGTGGCCTTAAAATCCTCCTGAAGAACTGATTGCAGGGCAGAAATTGCAGTCTACAAAATTAACAACATGATGACGTTAGTTGGACACAATACAATTCCATAAATAAAGAACATGCTAAGTTTGTCAACAAACTGCATAATCATGTTGCTACATGTCGTAACAGAAAATACTACCACTGCCATGGACTGTGAGCAGTTTGGAAAAGAATAACAAATTCACAACTTTTTATAGCCAAGATTGCACTAAAGTATGCTTTCGTCGAGGAAAGCAACATTCTTCTTTTAACCTCAACTAGTAGCCTTTTTGGCAGATATGCAAAGTATCTAGAAAATATAACAAACAGATAGTAAACATCTCACACTTGTTAAATATAACTTTAGTGTAAAAATAAAAACCTTAATGCTAAATTATACATTTAAAAGGGTAGCTGAAATGGTCAGATATGTGGTCCCACAGTCTAAGGTTAGAATACCTCCTCAAAAACTACATATCAATTATTTTTTAATCCTCAAATATTGTATAGTTAGGCTAGGAGCCCAATTTCAGAAAAATAAATCATACACAAAGTAATAATTTGAAGCCAAAACAATCCATAATGCAAATTCCATATCATAATTATCCAATAAGAGTGATGCTAGACACACTATTTTTAATGATGTGGCAATTTTTTTAACCACACAATTTCTTAAGTGTGGACAATGTGACTTATCATGAATGGTTAATAATATTGACACGTCATTGTGTTTTTCTTTGTGTAGTGTGTAAAAAGAGTGTGACTCAATCATTACTCGTATGTCTACCTGTACGGTCTCCTCATAGGTAAACGCGGGATCATTCTTCATTTTTTTCTCCAAAAAGTTGATAGCCTCTTGTTCTTTCAATCCAGCACTTGTGGCCTAAAATACAAAGTAATGAAATTCAAACCATAAGAATTACAAATATCTGACAATGCATACATAAAAAGGGAATGACTGAACAAAACCCTGAAAGGAAAATAAAGTTTTTCACTTCCTTTTCTAAAGGCAGCGTTCAGTTAGTACAGAAACACATAAACAAGTGCTGAAAACTTTTGACAGTGTACCTTGTGACCAAAGAAATGACCAGCTGGGTCACATTTGTACAATCGAGGTCCAAACTCATCATCAATACCCAAAACCATTGCAACTTCCCAAATCAAGCAGTTATCACAGGGAAATAAACATAAAAAAATCAGACACAATATAAAAAGAAAACAAACAAATATTATTAAATCCAATAAACTTTCTCTCTTTTTTTTTTCCCTAGAAAGCAATAAGAAAAATTCAGTAGTAATTTGGATGACGAACTAACCTACTCCAAGTGGTCTCATGTAAGCATGTTGAGTATACACTTGCGATTTGTCTGCAATCCTGTCCACAAAAAACATACAACAGATGAGGCAGGGAGTTATCATGGCAGTTAAGCAAAGAATTCTAGATCACAAACACACCCCAGTTAAAATTAATAAAAATCTCTAGCAAACCCCTTTTAAAGTGTATCATTCCAGATACGGGAAGAAAAACAAAACTACTACAATATCACAACATAGTAGAGTAGCAAAAAGAAACTACCATTTGGCCAATACATCTACAGGCATTTCATATCCATATCTGAAGCGAAACTCAGCTGCTTCATTTCTTGCTTGTGACACCAATGTTTTTGCATCAGCTGGAAAATGGAAAAACAGAAAGATAAATCAAAGTAACAAAAGTAAGTGTACCAATTACTTCTAGGGAAAGAAATAGCAAAACTACTATTGAGATATAGCTTAATGGGATGCCACCGGTTCATATAAGGATAAAGAATTTTCAACAATATTCACAAAATTATGAACAGTTCCAAATCCAGCTTTTCAAAAGAGATAGAAGAAGAAACCTGTCATGCCAGTTGCAAGTAAGCCAAGGAACTTCGTAATAGGGAAAAGATGTGTCACACTTGTCTGATCCAAAAGCTTGTCCTGCGTCAAATTTCAGGACATATATAACACTTCAAACCAAGAAAACTCAAGCTTAAGTTTATAATAAATCCTTCCCTGCCCCCACCACAAATACAAAGAACAATAACAGCGACAATGCAGTGCAATACTTACAGGGACCTTCTTCTGAGTAACAACACAAACTGAATCCTTTCCACAGACACCTATTGAGGTGATCCCCGCAGCCTTTACAGCCTTAAAAGCATATTCTACACATTTATTTTGAAATAGGATAAACGTCTGTTACAGGGTATCATATAAACTGGAGTAATTACGAACAAATAATTCATTCCCATCATTAAAATCACCAAATTCACCGAATACAATGTAGATATTTCTAATTTGATCATTCTTTTTGCAAAAGCAATGACAAGACATTTGATAATAAAGTTAACTTGTTTCAGAACAATAATTTCTAGCTTAGGAAAAATATACGATTAATTCTTCAACCCCAGAATAAAAATAAATAAAAGAGGGTCGTGTCAACTGTTGTTAGGCAAAATAACATTTACGCTAGTAATTTTCTCTCTTTCGCCGAAATAACACTAATACTTGAAGAACCCAACAACAATACCATTAGTCACTGACCTAATGAGGGTAGCAACGACGGAAGATAATAACCCCTAGACACCGAATTGGGACTAACTATTAAACTTCAGAATGCGATCTTCTTAATTCCTTCTCTTTAACCAGACAGAAATAGATCAAACCCCTCATTTCTTCTCTCAATCTAAGAGTTCTTTTGCAAAAAAAAAAATGCAGCAAGTACATATAGCTAGGTTTATAAATCAGTTTCTCCGAAAATCCCCAAAGAACAAGTATCGACAAACCCTGCATCTAAGATACAGTGGTGATTCAAAGAATAAAATATAAAGGTACATAGAAATGGAATAATCACGTACCCACTTGAAAGAGACGACCCTCGGGTGAGAAAATGGTGATATGACGATCGTAGCCACCTCCACTGCCGCGACTCATGACTGAAAGGCCTCGATTTCCTCTTTTTCCGACTTAGGGCTTAACTGGGTGTCTTTGCTTTGCTATTGGAAAAGTGAGATGTGAGAACTGAAAAGAGAAGGCAGTACAAATATTCACTTGAAGAAGCTTTTCTTCCAAGAAAATACAGAGCAGACACCAATTATGCAAAACGACGTCGTTTTGCAAAGTTGGGTCAGATCAGAGCATCTCCTTTTCCCTTTAGATGGTATCAATATGGGCTCCAAAGAGGTGTGAATTTGGGCTTCCATCTTTATTGGGCCTCTGAGATGAAATATTTTCTCTTCTTGATTCTGCTGCTGTTAGCATCCAATTTTGAATCAGAATTGATTTTGTGTGGATAATGTTTGGAAATTGTGATATTTTTCGATTGAATAATTAGTTAGGGCAAATTTCAAAATTAATTTAGCAATCTAATTATTTTATGTATTTTAAATCATTTAATTTTATTGATAAATTTATAATAATTTTATATGATAAAAATCATTCTTTACTGTATACAAATAATAATTTATTATTAATAAATAATCATTACTGTTTTATCTTTTTTAAGCTAATATAATATTATTTTATTGAAGCATTATTATATTGACACTCTAAAATTATAAAAGTATAACAACAATTATTAAAATTAAAATAATATATATTTTTTCAACTATGCACACACTTCTTTATTTTCTTATTCTCTTTTCTATTCTGAACAACGTCATTACAACAAAAATGACTCTTAGTGTCGTTTTTTTGCATCAATTTTGCACACTAATTAGTGGTGAAAATGCATATTTAATGATTTTAATGGTCAAAATAAATTAAATTTAATTAATATTTTCATGAAATTAATATAATTTAATTTATAAATGAAAATATTTTATTATGATTTAATTTATTGTTATTTTGTAGGAATTAAAGTACATTTTGGCATAAAGATAAATAAAGAGATAAATAAGAAAATCAACTAAAAAATGGCATTCTTGAAGCCCAAACCGAAGGCCCGCCTTCACCCCTGCACGCCACGTGTTCGCGCCCTTTTTGCGCCACGTGTCCGCGAGCTTCCTTCTCAGCAGGCCCAGTTCAACCTTCCAGCGGCCCAACAAGCCTAGCAGCCAAAGCTTCTTCAACACAACCCAGCATTCCAGCAGCCCACCGAAGCCTCCTTCAACGTAGCTGAAGCTTTCCCTTCTCCAGCCGTTGACCTAGTCAACTCCTCAACTGCCAGCACCCCAACGAAGGCCCAAAGACCCAGCCTTCTCCATCCCAACAAGCCCAAATTCACCCAGCATAGCAAGCCCAACTCGCCTCAGTCATTTTCCTCTCCCAGTCAGCGCCTACGTGGCGCCTTCCCATTGGCTGGGAATGGGTCAAAACCCACATCTGCCACCAGCCACCTTCAACCCATATATTATGGGTATTGGGTCTTGCAAAATTGTCATTTTGAGCTTTAAAGCTCATCTTTTTTTGTGCTTTAGAAAAATTGCATATTGACCATACACCAAAATAACTACGTTAATATTTATAATAAGATTTGATTTTTCAAAATCATATTTTATTATTAATATTTCAGATTTATTTTGTAAACCACAAATTGTTGTTTAATTTCTTTTTAGTCATTTTCTCCATCTATAAATAGGGACTATTCTTTCACAATTTCTATGTAATTTTTAGGTAGCAAAACTCTACCAAATTTTAGTTTCATTTCTCATATTTTCTCTCTAGAATTTCATGAGAATGTCTAGCATAATATGCTAACATTCTTAGGAATGTTAAGATGATCTTATATGCACTATGACTTTGTTTGATATTTTTGATTCACCATGTGCTTAAAGTTCATATATTTGAGTGATTTATTTTCTTCATCTCTATTTCTTCATCTTGTTGTCTATATTTATGTTTACTAATAGTATATAGATTTTGCCAAGCACTTATGATGTATTATCAAATTAGTGAAAATAATATAGATAATATCTTTATCATTTTCTCCATCTCATTCATATATATTTACTTTTGCTAAAATTTATATAGAATTAGTCATGCTCTTTCTATGTATTTTATAAATAGTAAAAGTAATATTTGTGTTAGGTTTTATGTTCAATCTTTTATTACATTATTGCCAATGGTATAATGTCATTTTTAGATTTTTCATAAGATTTATCTCATCTTTCCATGGTAAAGAATAATAATCACTTGAATACATTTTTGTAAAACATATTTGTGCTTCAATGTTAAATCTTCCAAATGAATAGTTGGGATGTGAACTTCTCATTTGTGTAATTTTTGTGAATAAAAAATCCAAATAAATAAGTATGTATAATGGTGACTCTTGATCCTTCCTACTTGTTACCTATTGTTACATCACACTTTAGTCTGTCTTTATTTCTAATATTTAAATCTCAAAAAACAACAAAAATATCACTTGTTCTATTTTCCTCATATTATTTATCTCTAACATTTATTTATTGATTAACTTTATTCATTTGCCTCAATGTGGAATCGACCGCCCGATCTATACTACAACTACCACTTAGTGGATGCACGTTTTGGGCGTTAAACACACACTCACCGTCACAATTGATCAAGTCAGTTCAATAGCGTTGTTTTTAAACTAACGCCAAAATTTTGTTAATTGCGTCAGTACACCACCCGACGTCGTTAGTGAAGACCATTAGCGTCAGTTCTAAATCATCCCTTTTGCTATCAATTGCGACAGTTCTAAACCGACGTTGTTGATATCAATTGTGTAAAGCCCTACTTCCTTAGAGCCGTTACTAAGTGAGTTTAGAATGTGCAAATAACTCACTAATCGAGGTTTTAAGACAAAAGTGTAGCTAAACCATAAACAAAAGCCATATAATTTGAAAATATAATCATACATTGAAAATTATAAAGCGGTATACATTTGGGATCCCAAAATACTCTTTAGAAATGTTTACAACTCAAAATTATGATTAAAGTCGACTAAACGAAAAAACTAGAAAAAATACAAACATCTCCCAAAAATACCCCTGGCTATGGCAGCCAGGCAGGCCAAACATGTACGCGTCACTTCATGCTCTCCGTACTCATGGTTGGTCAATCCTCCCCTTGCCCTTACCTGTACCATAGAGCACCTATGAACCGAAGCCCAGCAAGAAAACTCCACATAAGCAATCAACATATGCATATTTATCAATCAGCATATAATAAAATCGCCAACAGGCTAAACATATAACGGCCATGCCATCCCAGGCGCTTTACCAAGCCCTGGGTTCGCGGTCTACACCGTGAGGATATCCCAAGTATCCTATAGGGTCTCACCCTGGCAACTCGCACTCTGCGTGCTTAACGCTGCTCCCGGCCCCTTGCCGTTCTCAGCCTTCGCCGTTCCCGGCTCTTGTCGTTCATTCACATATATGCACACATAGCATAATTAAACAAGTACTTAAACACGTATAAACATAATCAATGGGGCTACGCCTTGCAACACAATCATATAGGGTCGTGCCCTACAACACAAACTATAGGGCCTCGCCCTGCTCTACGGGTACAACAGTTTCCTTACCTGTGTCCCAAGCTTTCCGAGCACCGATATCACGAGCACGGTCCCCTAGTCCGAGCCTCGCTGAAAACCTAGCCACAACGCATCAAAAACATCCATCCATCAAGTTCTAATCCATTAAATAACTTTGGGTCATAATTCCAGTCTCCGGGACCTTAATTTCTATCAATCCGGATGATAAAATCCATCACGAGCCTTAACTTTTGAATTCCCGAGCCTAAAACCTCCTTGGAGTCCAAAAACACACTAACCGCAGCAGCCCCATGATCCTATGCTGCGGCCCGCCTCAACCAGAAGCCAACCCCCAAAAACACCCCATGAGCACTGCGGCCTAAGCTTGGGTGTGCCGCAGCCCGCCCTTCTTCTTGGCATCCCTAGTGTTCTAGAGGGTCGCGGCTCAGCAAGAACAATGTCGTGGCCCGACCCATCGAACCCAGAAAAATCCTCCATTTTCTCCACCAAATCCAAGCCAATTTACACAAAATCAACCTAACAATCCAATTCAATTACCACAAAAGCTCTACTATAGTTTCAACAGCAAAACCTAACAAGAAGCTAGCTTTAAACCTCATCATATCCCAATTCCAATCTCCCACTTCAAAGCTTCAAGAAAAATAGAAACTCAGCTAGTAACCACAGAATTAAATAGCTAAAATCACAGTTTAAAGCTTACCTTAGCCTCTGCTTGAATCCACAAATTAAAACTGAGTTAATCCCCAAGTTTAGAGCTCCAATTCCTAGCTTGATCTTCAAAGTTCCCCTTGGTATGGCTTAGAGAAAAGAGAGAGAGAGAGAGAGAGAGGTTTGGGTCGGTTTCCCTTAGTTTTGTTTTACTTAACTTAAGTCTCTAAGGTTACCTCAAAGGCTCGAGGTACCAAAAACGTCCCCGAGGGCAAAATGGTAAATTTCCCCGATATTCCCTCCTAAACGCTCTAACTTCAAATATATCTCCAAATATTTATTAACATAACCCGATAACCCCATAAAACGTCTAATGCTCGAAATACCCCTCGACTCGCCCCGAGTCGGGTATTCAACCTCGTTGTGACTTTCTAGCTAAACCGCTCCCTCAGACTATCTCAGATCGTGCAACATAAATATATCACAATATTCACAATTATTAAATTTATTACATTTATGCCCTCAACGGGATAAAATTACAAACATGTCTCTAATAACCAAATGGGGCCCATATTCATATTTAATTCGCTTAACACATGCATTTCTAATCACATACTCAGCAAATTCACATATTAGCATAACAAATCACTTATTACCCTCCAGGCACGCTAATCAGGGCCCTAAGCCTTGTTAGCAAATTTAGGACGCTACAAATTGTGACGGTTTTGATGTCAATAGCGTCGGCTATGCAGTGACGCTGACGGGCTTATTATTAAAAAAAAGAGCCTGAAATTAAAAATGCCAAATCCATCTTACCTAACTCTAACTCATCTATTTCTCTCATTTGAAAATACCACACCCGTTCTCACCACCATCACTCCTTCTCTCATTCTCACTCTTTCCCTCTCTGAAGCACGTCACCGACAATGACAAAGATAAGGCAAAGGCAAAACGACGACGGAGGCAGGGTGAAGCCTACGGGGTCCAAGACTTGGGATTGAACTCGCGCATAGATCGGTTGTGTTTAATCTCTCAGTTCTATTTTTTTACTGGTTTGCAAGTGGTGGTGGTGGTGGTGGTTATCGAAATTGGTAGTGGTGGTGGCAGTCAACGGAGGGAGAGTGGTTGTTGTGTGGCTCACGAAGCTCGGGTTGTGTTCAAGGCTTGGGGTAATGTTTTTGGATTGATATTGTACTCATTTCTTTTTTGTAAATTATGGGTTTGATATTGTATTCATTTGATAAGGTTTTTCTGTTGTGATTTGAGTTTGTAATTTCTAGTAGGGGTGTGCACGGTGTGGTTTGGGTGGTTTGAACACTTTTTAATACACCACGCCACAAGTGCGGTGTAGTAGTTAGAACACACCGTGCGGTGTGATTTTGTTGCACCAAACCGACCAAACCAAACTATTTTTTGCGGTGTGGTTTGGGTGGTTTTCCACTATGTAAGTGTGTTAAAAAATATGTGTGAGATAAAGAGGTGATAGGGAGGAGGCGCAAATGAGATGAGAGAGGAAGGAGTTGTTATCGTGTATGATGTGTTAGAGAATAAGGTTATACCCTAATTTAAGTGGACTCCTAATTTAAGTGGGCTCCTAGTTTTAGATTGGGTTACTAAAAATTAGTATATATGTAAAGTTTAATTTTTTTTTAACATATTTGTAAGTATACGATGCGATGTGGTGCAAACCAAAATTTCACACTGCCAAACCGCACACCACACCGTACCGCGCGGTTTAGCTAAGATACAAACCATACCGAACCATTCCACTTTTGACACCGCGGTTTGCGGTGTAGGGTTGTGCGGTGCGATCGGTCGCCGCGGTTTGCCGGTTTAGATGCTTACCCCTAATTTCTAGGTATATTGTGTTTGTAAATTATGAATATACAGAGTTTGACATTTGACTTTGTAAGTTCTGGATTTTTTGAGTTTGATTATGTTTCTATTAATTTGCATTTGATTCTGGATATTAGACTTAACTCAATTATGGGTAATAAATGAATTGAATGTAAAATATAATCTATTTTTTAAAAAATAATAGGGGCAATAGTGCAAAACCGATGATTTCGGTATCAATAGCATCGGTTAAACACCGTCGCTAATGCCCATATCAATTGCGACACCTAAATAGTCGTCAGTTAAAGAACCAACACAAATGGCAAAAACTCTGGTTACCTACCGACGCCTAATCCATTTTTTTAGTAGTACGTATATAAATTAATGTTAATGTCCATAAATCATTAATAAACATTTATTCATATGATAAGGGTGCTCCAGTATCTGAATCCCCCAAAATCCAGAACACAGGCTCATAGCATATCTTCCAGTATCTAAATCGTCCTCGCAGACTGTCCATCTGTCTGAGGATGATATGCGGTAATAAACCGCAACTACATGCCCATAGCCTTCTGCAGACTTTCCCAAAACTTGGAGGTGAAGGTGGGGTCCCTGTCGGACACTATCGACCTCGGAGCCCCATGAAGTCGAACAATTTCTTTCACATACAACTCGGCATACTGCTCCACAGTATAAGTCGTCCTGACAGGTAAAAAGTGGGCGGACTTAGTATACCTATCCACAATCACCCACACTGAATCATGCTATCCCACAATCCTCGGCAAACCAACCACAAAGTCCATGGTGATATCTTCCCACTTCTACTCTAGAATCCCTAAAGGCTGCAATAACCCTGCTGGCCTATGATGTTCAACATTTACCTGCTGAAAAGTTAAACACTTGGCCACATAATCTACCACGTCCCTCTTCATTCCCAACCACCAATACAAGGCTCTCAAATCTTGGTACATATTCGTCGTACCTGGATGTAAAGAATAGGAAGTGGTATGAGATTCATCCAAGATCTCTCGCCGGATATCAGAATCCATCGGAACACAGATCTGACCCTTGTACTTCAGTAATCCCATCTTCGAGATAGAAAAGCCCTTAGCCGCTCCAACTAACACACTCTCTCTGTGCCCTCTTAACTGGGAATCCTTCCCTTGCACCTCTTTGATCCTCTCAAGGAGTGTAGACTGAAGAGTGATGTTGGCTAACCGACCAACCGCCAACTCTATACCCGCTTTAGTCATCTCCTAAGCTATCTTATTAGATATCTGCCTCGAACTGAACACTTGTCCCGGGCCCTTCCGACTCAATGCATCAGCCACTACATTAGTAAGTCTCACACCTTTATAAATACACAGTGTAGCGGTCTTGGCTATCCATGGCGTTACAACTTGGTATCAGAGCATCCTAGGTTTAAGGGTTCCTGAAGAGAGGCTGGACATGTACATTCGCTGCTAGGGACAAGCTCAAATCCGGGTTCGCTAATGTGTATATGTGTTTATGTGTTTATGTGCTTGTGATGAGCTATGAATGCTATTATTTACTGGATTATTAGGAAGCATGAGATACTGATAGGGCCTGGCCCTTGACTGTTGTGTGAGAATATTGAGGCATGTTTATTAACATCGGCGTGCATGTAATTGAATGTGTGAATGATTAATTGTATGTTGTGCATGTATGAATGCCTGTTTCATAGCTTTTGTGCGATTGGATTGGAGGCGTGCTTATTAGCAGCCAGTGCATGAGAATGGATGCTTATATGTGGATGGTTTGTGTTTGGTGATATTCTATTGGTGGATCTTGGAGATGTTTTTACCCTGTCATCATGGTCTGACTACCGAGTCATTATTTGCAGATTGACTTGGATAGCTATGCGTCCAAGAAAATCTACACGACTAGCCGGTACTAGGTCCGGGACCAGGGGTGATGACCAGGGCCAGACTCCTCCGCCAGTGCTTGAGAATTGGCAGCAGTTAATGGCTGAGATGCAGGCTCGATTACAGAGTCAGGATGAGCAGATTCACATTCTGCAACAGCAGGCTCCGTCAGGGAGTGCTGCCCCTTTTGTACCACCTGCAGTGGTACCAGTTGTGCAGTCTAGGGAGATTGGTAACAAATGGGAGCCGTTATATGAACGGTTCAGGAAGCAACAACCCCCAATATTTGAGGGTGGACCAGATCCACTGAAAGCCGAGCAGTGGCTAACTATGATTACGTTAATTCTGGATTTTAAGAGGATAGAGGGGCATGATAGGGTGGCCTATGCCACATATATGCTAAGAGAGGATGCATGTATCTGGTGGGAAGTGGCATCGCAGACTAGGGATGTGACTACATTGAGTTGGGAAGGTTTCAAAGATCTATTCAGTCAGAAGTACTACAATGTTGCTGTCAGAGCAGCGAAGGTGAATGAGTTTGTGAGTCTGGTTCAGGGCAACATGAGTGTTACTGAGTATGCCCTAAAGTTTGATAGACTTGCGAAGTTCGCACCAGACCTTGTGCCTACCGATGCAGCTAGGCAGAATAAATTCATTAGAGGGTTGAATGCTATGATAGCCCGGGATGTCAGGATCACAACAGTACCTGGAGGAACAACTTATGCCTAGGCCGTTGAGAAGGCTCTTACCGCTGAGGAAGCGGAGAACAAAATATGGAGGGATAGTGCAGCAAGAAGGGAGGGCCGCAGAGCGGTGCCTCCATATTTTGGGTCTGGTAGGGGCAGAGGCCCCAGTGATTTCAAGAGGAAGACTCCTGACACTTCGACCGCTACTGGTCCTAATAGGAGGGGTCGGGGTGGTCAAGGTGGCCGTCAGGGTGGCGGCGAGGAATGGCGGACCTATCCAGAGTGCCCGAGATGTAAAAGACGCCATCTGGGCGAGTGTTGGGCCAAGGCTTGCTTTGTGTGCGAAGTTGTAGGGTGTACGCCCTGTTTTTCCACGAGCTGATTAGCGAGCCGAGCTGCGGCCTAATCATAGTTATCTCGTGGACGTCACCGCAGACCGGAGTGTAATGCCCCAAATTTCCTAATAAGGTTTAGGACCTTGATTAGGAGGCTGGGAGGGCCATAATTGATTTACTATGATATTTAATGAGTATATGCATGTTTATGTGAATTATATTATTATATGATGGTGAATGCATGCATATGGGCTTATATTTTAAATGCAAGGGCATTTTGGTAATTTGGCCACAGTGGGCGTAAATGTATATTTTGGGTGCATGGTTGAGATTAATTAATATAGCCACATTATAAGGTGGATTGGTTCGAGCTTTTCGATTAGAGACGATCATGAGAAGCAAGTTTTCGGTCTAGTCATAACGGGATTAAATTCGGGGCTCGGGGTGAGTCTCGGGATGATATATGTGATTAGAGCATTACCGGGAATTAAAGGGTAATGGGATGTGGTTTATTGGTATTTGAAAATATGGAGATTAGTGGGAATTGGGAAGCGTTAATTATGATTAACGGGATAGGTGGAAAATACCAATTTTACCCTTGAAATGGTTTAGAGGCTTTTATTGGCTTAAGGGTATTTTGGTCATTTTGGGTTTTGGATATATATGATTTAAAGGCTGCTGGCTGTGGAAAGTGGTAGATTAAAACAGAGATAAAACAGAGGTTATCCTCTTCCCTTCCCGTACACTACCTTCTCTTCATCCTTCTTTGGTGTTCTTGAGGCCATCATGAGGTTTTGAGCTAGGAAATCAAAGGTGGCAGCTAGGGTACTTGTTTCAATCATTAAAGGGGATTCAAAACCGTGTTTGAGGTGAGTTCCAGTTGTGAATTTACTAGTATGCTCTGTTTTTAAGTTCTAGTTTTCAGCTTTTGGTTTCTTGATGGAGGTATGGATTTGAGGAGGTTTTAAGTGAAGTTTAGGTTGGGTTTTGATGAGGGGAAGTTATGGGTGATGTTTAGAGGTTTAATTGTGTGTTTGGAGGTGATTTGAGACGGGTTTGAGGGGCTGGTTCTAAGGGAAACGCAGGGGAGAAATCTGGTGTGCGAGTTGTCATTTTGGCTGAACTGGGGGTTGCGCCGCGGCATGGTCAGGGAGAGTCGCGGCCCTTCCAAGCTGATGCATGCTGAGGAAGGAGGGCGGGCCGCGACATGGTCCAAGCAATGCCACGGCTGTTGATCCCAAAAGAGGGTGTTTTAATAATTAAACTCGCAAGTGCACGAATCGTTTCGGAATATAATGTTCATGTAAGTACGAGGTCGAACCCATGGGAGTTGACTAACATCAAAAGAAACTATTTCAAACAAAGCAAGAATATTCTAACCTACTTCCAAATATTTGATGAGATTTTGTTTTAGAAAAATAAAAGACAAGTAATAAAAATATTAATGATAAAAATGGTTTTTAAATGAGATATGTAAAATAAGATTATTAAGATTTTAGAATCCACAAAATGCAAGTTCAATAGTATTTATAAGTATAATGATTCCCAAGTTTTAATATAGTTGAAATAAATCACACTATATATTTTTTCAAAATATATTTTCTATTCAAGCACAAGTTACTCTTTCAAAAAGGTAGGATTTTTCTTCACTTATATAAAATATAATTTCTAAGCATTAGTTGTGTTACAACCTAATGAAACTACAAAAAATCAAAGAGATTATGTTTAGGCAAAATATGATACTTATGCTCTAAGAATTAGATGTGAACAATTTAATGAAAAACATTTAATCAAAGAATATCATATTTTTGTATAATGAAGAACTAAGTGTAATATGCTTTAACAATCAATAATAGATGAAAAATGCATATCTTTGATAGAAAAATCCATAAACTATGTTGTACAAATGGGAAATCAACATACAACAAAACATACTATCTAGTTACATTTTGCTTCATCATCATCTTAATAACCTTTGAAAAAGATTAGAAGCTCATAACTAGATAAAAATTACAAAATAACATACTTGACATGCACTTCAAAAGATGAAAATGGTAGGTAGAAAATAGTGAAAAGAAGAGAGAAATATGGAGTGTAGAAGATGTTGAAAAAAAGATGAAGAAGAAGAGCCCCCCAAATGGTCTTACAAGACTCTATTTATAGGCAAAATGTGGAGATTAAATTAATCAAATTAAAATAAATAAATTGATTAATTTAATTGTGTTGGGAAGTGGTAGGATAAATAGAGTAAGTGTAAGGGTATTGGAAAGATGAAATGTTTGGTTGGGTAAAAAGATTAATGAAAAGCTAAGGTAAAAAAATTAAATTAGGAATGTTTATTTAGGTAAGAAAAATAGGGAAAAGTGAATTGATATTTGAGTGAAAAATATTGGGAATGAAAATGTGATTTTTGGGTCTTTTTGGTGGTTGTTTGGTGTTTGGTCTAGGCTGGCCGAAATGGGCTTGGGTTGAATGCAATGGGCCCGTGTGGCTGGAAATGGGCAGCTGGTCATAAGCAGGTGTTGGAGCTGCTTTGGAGGTTGAATTGGAGCTGGGCCGAACGTGAATTGGTGCTGGGAATTGCTGGGGAGTTAAAACGTTGACAGCTGGCGTTGGAAGCATATGCTGAAGCTGAAGCATAGGCGTTGGAAGAAAGTGGCATTTGACTTGGGCTGAAGCTGGCGTTGGTGGCAAGTGCTGATTGATGAAGTGGTGGCAGGGACAGCTGGCGTGGAGAGGGAATGCTGAAGGCTGAGGAGGACAGCTTCGGATTGGGCCAGGCAGCAGGTGGGCCTTGCTTGGGCATGGAGAAATACCACTTTCCTTGCTTTCCCTTTACAGAAATGCCATTTTTTCACCATTCTTCTTGCTTTTCAAGAGCAAATATCATACAAAAAAATTCCCTATAAAACAAACATAAATTAAATTAAAACTAAATATTTTCAATAATGAAATATACAACAAAAGTTCAATGAAAATATTAATTAAAATTTAATTTACTTAAACATTTAAGCTCAAAATTACATCTTTTTACTCCTAACTTAATAATATTATTTTTAAATAATTAAACTATAAAAATTTTCAATAATATACTATAAAAACACACAAAAATATATAAAAATCAAAATTAACCTAATAAATTCAAAATCACTTAAAGACTTGATAAATCAATTAAAAACTCAAGGATTAAGCAATAATTAGCACATAAAAAGTGATAAAATAACTCTATTTTATAGAGTTATCAGCGGCCCTTACCTGTTTTTGTGCCTTAGATGGTTCTGTTTGGGAGCCATGTCGCGGCATGGGTGGCCTATGTCGGGGCGCTTAAGGGATTTTGGGATTTTGAGATTTTAGGCTTGGGAATTTAACCTAGGGTGCTCGGGATTGAATCTTTTACCATATTTGGTGAAGTTCAATGTTCCGAGGACTAGAACTTGGTTTAGGAACTCATTTAAGATTGTTAATGGTATCCTTCATCATGGTTGTGACTAGGTGCTAAGCTAGGGCTCGGGGATCGGATCGCGCTCAAGGAGTATCGCCCATAACTAACTCATCTAGAAGTCAAAGGTAAGAAAACTACACCCGGTTGAATATTTGAACGGGACTAAGGGCTCCCTGATATATATGACTGAAAGAATGGTATTATGCCATGTAAATTGTAAACCAACGGCCTAAGCGTGCCACGGCTAACTTGTGCAATTGGCATGGCTCGGACACTGGTATCCGATGACAGTTTATTATGCACTGAGCTCGGTTTAAGCGAGCCGAAGTCAGTGGGTTAAACAGAGGGTGCGACCTAAGGTGTCGACCCTAGTATTTGAGTTAATTGATTATTATATTTGGCTATGAATGTGATTAATGAGATTGTTGAATAATCTGAGTATAGATGAGGTTACTTGTACCTTGAAGTGTGCTTATATGTTGTGGATTGAATATCTGAACATGCTTATTGGAATGTCTGTTTGATAATATTGTTTATGCTGTGTATGTTGTTTTCTTGCTGGGCCTTGGCTCACGGGTGCTGCGTGGTGCAGGTAAAGGCAAGGGCAAGACCGATCAACCTTGATTGGAGAGCTCTGCAGGGTGAATGTACATGTCAGGCCGCTCAACCGCCACGGTTGAGGAGATTACAGGGACGAGAGGACCAGAACCTTGTATTTTTCCTTAGTATGGCTAATGTTTACTCTTAACTGTTGAATTTTGTAAACCAACTTTTAAACATTGTTGAGTTTTGGGGATCCCTTCTGTAAACTGTTTATAACTTATAAAATGTATCTTTTGAGGCCAAAATGTCTTTTAGCCCTGGAACACTTTAGCTAATGACACGTTTTGATTAAACGACTTGATTAGCAAGTCTCACACCTTTATAAATACACAGTGTAGCGGTCTTGGCTATCCAGGGTGTTACAACTAGGATCAAAAGTTTCCACATAGTAACATTGTTGTTTTAGTCACAACTTTGGAGGAAAGATGGAAAAGATTAGAGAGCATTAAGCTTTGACTTATTCAAGGTTAGTACACATGTTCATTATGAAATGACCACCAATGGCTGTTAAAGTTAGTGATAATGGGTTTTCTACTCGTTTGTCCATAAAGATTGATCTATAATACTATGTATGAGTTTTGAGAGAGATGCAAAATATGATCATTACCTTTTTGATGAGATCTCTCTAGCATGGCTATCTTGGGCACAATCTTCTCAAAGTTTATACTCATTAAGGTATTTTAAAAAACGTTTGTGTCTTAGAAAGCTTCAAAGTGGAAAACACCTAAAGCGATTAATCCAAACATGCATAATGATATGCAGTCACTTCTTATATCTATTGTTTGACGAAGTGACAAGTACAAAACGAGATGTATATATAGTCTCAATTGTTGTACTACATGCATGTTGTTTTAATGGTTGTTATTATATTTGAATATCTCCCAGTCTAAATCAAGTGTAATATATGTATCTTATCAGTATAATGTTATACATGATTTATATGATTGCCTATTGGATAATGGAGATTAGTATGGTGTTTGTTGATTATATTGGTCCAAGTGGGAGAGATGTTGAAATTTTGTATGGACTAATATAATCACAAACATAATTCCATATTCACAACCATGTTAGGTACGTTGAAGAGACAATATGGGTCAAGCTTTCAAAAGGATTTAGATTAAGTCTTTCTTTCCTAAAAGCCTCATATAGGTTGCGATTGAATATGATTTCGTTGTTATGAATTTTTCGAGAGTTTTGGAATTACGAGGCAATGTTGGTGTTAGTGAGTGTTCAAAATATTATGCAATTGTTCTTTATTTAGCTTCCGCTGTTACTATTGTTGACCCTTAGCCAAAATATGATAAGAAAGTCCACATAAAGGATCAAAACAGTATTACAAAATCGCAATTCTAAGCAAGAAATAAGGTTGATGACATATACCTCTAAATTGTTAATTAAGAGTCATTAGTAGTTCTTAATCCTTATTGGTCAGATGATATAATAACATCACGATTTCCATACTATGTTCAAGCATGAAAGTTTAAGCTTAATTACATGGTAATTGAGATTTTTTATTCTGATGGAAGTTCATGTTAAGAATATACTATTTGATAATCAAATTAAGGTGAATTAAAGCCTATAGCTAGTCATTATTCTGATAGAAGAGACTGGTTCATTTTGCACTATTATTTAAGGCTGACTTGGAAATCAATGTTCAAGGATGTGAGAACCAAATTCTTATTTAAGAATATCATATGGCTCAATTAAGCATTGAGATGGTGACCGACAAATACACCCGAGTTTAATGAATTTAATCCATTTTGTGGAAAGACATCGAGACAGTGACTATTAAATTCTCAAAATGGTCAATTCGAAACATTATCGTTAGTCAATATTATGTGATAGGTCGGTGGGAGTAATGATATGTTTATATCCTAATAAGATATAGTGGATTGCTCATTTTTTTTACGATGTTGATCTATTCAAGAGACAAATAAATCGTTATTTGATAATCTCTACCGAATGACGAATCCTTGAGAAACCTCACATAATCTAAGTATTTAGATTCTTCATGATGAGATCAACGGTAGGTTGAATTATCTCATAATTGTTACGAAAAATATATTTGCCTCAATGGAAATTGATAAGAAAATACAACTCTAGAAAAAATATTACAAATAAATAATGATTGATTAAAAGGTGTTACAACTCTATGACTGAAAATACAAATAAATAATAAAAGAAATAGAAGAAGATAATAGAGAAATACAACTCTAAGCAAAAGAATATAAATAAAGTAAAGTGTTTGAAACAAAAGAAATAAATATAACTCTAAACAAAGATACAAGTAAATAGAACTAGAATGATGAGAAGAAAAGCAATAGAAGAAAAAGTAAGAAAAAGAACAAAACAATAAACTCTCACTCACACAACCAAAGTGAAGAGTGTTTAAGATCACCAACTTGAACAAGGTTTGAAACCTTTATCCAAAAGCTTATTTCCCCCTAACTCAAGCACTAAGGGATCTCTCACAGATTTTGGAAATGCTTTATGTAATAATCAAGCCTCTAGGTGTTTCTAACCAAGTGCTCTAGTGGATAGAAAAATTGTGTCTTTCAAGTGAGCAATAGGCACTTGTTTATAGAGTTTAGAGACACCCTTTGAATTTCAAATTCCACCAACCCCCATGGCTGTTACCAATGATTAATTTGATGTTTATGGAATTAAAAGTGAGATTTGGGAGTTATTTGGGATTTTGGAGCCGTTCAACAAAATTGGAAAAAACTGAAAAAATGGTTAGAAAAACACATGTGGCCGCGGTTAGGGACATTAGTGGCCGCGGCCACTGCTCTCTGTCCCACAAGTCGCAGCCACCAACATTCTGTGGTCGCAGCCATTGACCAATTTCAGCACAAAAATTGTGTTATTTTTCCAAACGGCTCCAATACCCTCCCAATTGATTTTGTAACCCCAAAACACATTATTGGGGTTAAAATCATATATCTAACAGCCATTTCACATATGGCAATATTTGGAAGTTGCAAATTTATAGCTGAATTTGTAACACCAAATATGTTACATATTTGGATATTTCTCATATATCTAAATACTGTAACTCTCTATTATATGTTACAATATGTGACATTCTTTGTCATATTTATTTAATCTAAAACATTATATCATAAAATAATATAATATTACATTATATTATAAAATAATATAACAATAATTTGCGTTGACTAATTTTTGTTGAGATTAATGTTTTGATTTCATTGAGAATTTTGGAATAGTCTTACATGTGATGTGTTATAAAATGCCAAAGTCCATATATATATATTGACATATAACGAGATATTAAATTTGAGATTGTCCCGTGCATGCTTATTGAAAGGCAGCCTCATATTTTCTCAAGTATGCGCATTCCTCTTTTGATAATTGTTGTAAGGATGTTAGGTAGATGCTTGAGTTTCCATCCTTATGGTACCAAGGATGTGTTAGCAATCGAAAAACCAACAACATGACATACAGGACTTGGTTTTAGTGATATCGATTGGACAGGCTGCATAGATGATAAAGTCCATTTCTAAGCATTCATAATTGGAGCTATTTTGTGATTAAGTGTCAAATTAAATAAACACCTACAATTTCTTCTCTCATACATAGAGGTATATTGGTAAGAGGAGTTATTTTTTAATCAGGTGTTGTATGGACACTTACAGCATCCTCATTCGTAGAGGTAGAGTGAGTGGCGTATTACGAGGACATTGATTATATAGTGTAACTGCGATATTTCGTTTCAGGATTAAGAGTTGCTAACTCTATTATGAATTTACTGAACGTATGTGATAAATGTCGCATAATATCTTTCTCTCGGAACTTGAGAAGTCTTCTTACTCAAATAGTATTGATGACGTTCCATTTTTTATGAGAAAGCAGTGGAGTCCTCTATTAGCATTATGACACGCACTTAGAGATTACATGTCATCGACTACATTAACAAGGCTTACCTAATTGTGTGTACTGAAGACACATTTTTTATGTGGCTTGTTAGGTGCCTAAAGTGTATTTAGTTAGTGGGAGTCATCTTATCATGTATAATAGAAATGAAAGGAATTTCATTTGTTGTTGAATACATGCATACTTTGGATCACTCTTTAATATTGTGTATGCACATTTGTTGATGCGAGCCTATGGCATAGTGTCGATATTATGTTTCGAGTGGATCCATATTGATATTCATCTTCATGCTTTGTGAATCTCTGATGTCTCATTGTGTATTACATGTGTATCTTATCAATACAATATGATGCATAATTAGTTTTAAGACATTTATGATTCTTGAGATTCTTGCGTATATACATTATTGTTCATTGAGCACTTATTAGTGTAATTATGTAGTCCAAGTGAGATAATGTAAGAATATTTTATATGAACTGACATAATTAAGTATTGCTCATGTGGTGTCATTATTAGTATATAAAGATGTGATTAGTGCTCAAAAATGCAAATTTATTGGTTTTAAAGTGTAAAATAAATTAAGTTTTAATTAATATTTTCATGAATTTATTGTAATATATTTTATAATTAAAAATATTAATTTTAAATTTAATTTGTGTTTAATTTTCAGGAAATAAATTGCATTTGGACATTAATAAAAAAAAAGAACAAAGAAATTGTTAAAACTGAAAAAGAAAATGAAGGAAATGGTACTTTTGAAAGCATTCGGCCCAAGACTCCAGCCCAATCTGCAGGCCCACGCTGAAGCTCCCATCACCTCTGCACGCCACCTGGCGCGCTCCACGCCTGCCACGCGTCCCAGGCAGCTTCTTCACCTCAAATCCTTCAGCCTTCAGCTCCAACGTCCCTCCTTCAACCTTCAGCAGCTTCCGTCCACGTGTCCCAGCAACAAGCAGCCAAGCCTCCTTTTTCTTCCTTCAACAAAGCTGCCCAACAGCCCAAACAAAGGCCATCCCAACGCAAGCCCATTCCTTCCAGCAGCTCATCAGCCACGCAAGCCCAAATCGCAGCAGCCCATCAGCCTTCTCTTCAACCCAGCCACCTATGTGGCACGTTTTCATTGGCCAAAAATGGGTCAAAACCCTCTTGTGTCACCAGCCATGTTTTGTGGGTATTGGGGTTTGTAAATTGCTATTTTGAGCTTTAAAGATCATGTTTTTGTGGTATTTTAGAAAAAGAGCATTTTGACTATACACAAAAATAGCTAGGGTAATATTAATAATAAGATTTGATTTTTCAAAATCATATTTTATTATTAATATTTCAGATTTATTTTGTAAACCTCATTTTGTTGTTTAATTTCTTTTTAGTCATTTTCCCCATCTATAAATAGGGACACTTTCTTCACATTTGGTATGTAATTTTTAGAGTAGAGAAACTATAGCAAAATTTCCACTCACTTTCTTCTCATATTTTCTTCTTAGAATTTTGTAAGAATCATGAGCATAATGGCCTAATCTTCCTAGGAAGGTTAGGGATGATTCCATATGCAAGTGATGTTATTTTGCTACTTTGATTTACTATGTTCTTAATGTAATATATTTGAGTTATTTATGTTCTTTCATTTCTATCTTTATTTTGTTATCTTTATTTACTTATGCTAATAGTATATTGGATTAGTCATGCTTTTTCTATGTGCTTCTAATTAGTAAAAGTAATATTGATACATAATTTTATGTCTAATCTTCTATTGCATTATTGCCCTTGGGTATTTTGTCATTTTTAGATTTTTCATAAGATTAACATTGTGTTTTTAAAGTAAAGAACTTTATAACTCAAATGAACTTTTGTTAGAAAAACTATGGACTTTAATGTTAGATTTTCCAAGTAAATGTTGGGATGTGAACTATTTACTTGTGTATTTTTGTAAATCAAGTAACCAAGTAACTAAACAAGCATATGGATGATTCTTGAAACCTTTCATTTTCTCAAACTCTTGATTACATCTTACCTTTATTTCACTTATCTCATTTCATCACTTTATTAAAAATACAATACCAAAATCTCAAACATCTTTCCATTTACAATTTTATTTACTTCTTGTTACTAACTTTTTGTGTTATTTCCTACTAACCTTTTGATTTTAGGTTACCTCCTTGTGGATCGACCGCTCGCTTATACTACAATCACCGCTTAGTGGTTGTCACATTTTGGGCGTTAAACAAGATGAGTGCATAATCGGTATTTCATAATATTATTATCAGGTGATAATGGGATGAACATAACATACTAACATGCTTAGGGCCCATAGACACGTTCTAAAACGTCTTTGGTCAGCCCATTGGGCCAAGACAACTAATTCTCTTTCATTGGGTATCTAGGTCCAATAGGCCCATTGTGACTCATAAAAGGGCACATACATTTTCATTGTAAGATGAGATGATACATGGGTGTTTAGAGAGTGTGAGAGTAATGTTCATCATACCATTGCATTTTTGTTTTTCTTTCGTGTGTGTAGATTGTTGGAATGTGATGAGCACAAGGTGAAGCATGATAATTCATAGCCATTATTACAAGGTAGCAATGTCTCTCTTAAAACTAATTCCATACCTTAAATAAGATGATATAATTATGCATGATTGAGCATAGTTTGTTGTTTATCAATTTTTTATTATTGTTTAATGTTCAATCACTTTCAACAACAACTACAGCTCGAGTGTCTTTATTTGTGGGACACGTGGCCTATATAAGTTTAACACCAACAACTAATATGTTTTAAATCTCATGCCAAAACTAAAAAAAATTATAAGGAAAAAAACAAAAAATAAATAAAAAATTACAATTATACGTACTATCTTTAAGATAAATATAAAAAGTTAGAAGAAATACAAAGTGAAATTAATACAAGAAAAATGCAACGCCCTAAACTCCAGGACCGTTACGGTGTGCCTTATAAACAGTGCTAAACTCGCTAATCGAGTCATTTGGCCAAAATCGTGTAACTAAGTATGATTAGTGGTTTAGGGATTAAAAATTTTGGTTAAGATATAACGTTTCATTAGAACATTTACAATATACATTGGAATCCTAAAAATATAATTTAAAGGTCTATTACAAGAAAATATTTACAACCAGCAGATCTAAGCGGAAAAACAGGGTTTAACCCTAGTTTCTCTTTCAACCCTCGGCCGTGGCGGTCGAGCAGCCACATATGTACACGTCGTCACCTAAGCTCTCAAACTCAAGGATGGTCCAGCTTTCTTTTGCCTTTACCTGCACCACATAGCACCTGTGAGCCGAAGCCCAGCAAAAAAACTTAATATGCTCATGATCAGTAATAACATGTCATCAAATCATAAGGCGCATGCCTAGCAAATATAGCCCTATTCATGCAGGCAAATAAGTTCACGTAATGATGGGTATCCAGGATAAGGAATCCTGCCCTCCTGAGTGGATGACTATCAAGTCAATCCTAATCAGATAAGTGATTTAACACTGGTGGTTCCGATAGCCATGTTGGGCTTATAGCCCTATACAGAAGAGTGACAGTTGTAAAAGTCACTAAGGTGGTGTAACGCCCCAACTCCAGGGACCGTTACAGTGCACATTGCAAACAGTGCTAAACTCGCTAATCGAGTCGTTTGGCCATAAACGTGTAACTAAGTGTGATTAGCAGTTTAGGGATTAAAAATTTCGGTTAAGATATAACGTTTCACTAGAACGTTTAATATATACATTAGGATCCCAAAAATATAATTTTAGAGTCTATTACAAGAAAATTATTTACAACATGCCGTTCTAAGCGGCAAAACAGGGTTTAACCCTAGTTCCACTTTCAAACCTCGCCCAAGTATTGGTCGAGCAGCTGCATATGTACACGTCATCACCTAAGCTCTCCAACTCAAGGATGGTCCAGCTTTCTTTTGCCTTTACCTGCACCACAAAGCACCCATGAGCCGAAGCCCAACAAGAAAACTCATATGCTCATAAACAGTCATATCATGATATCAAATCATATATGGCATGCCTAGCAAACATAGCTCTATTCAGCATGCAAATAAGTTCAAACAAAGCTGGGGTATCCAGGATAAGAAATCATTCCCTTCTGATTGGAGGACCCTCAAGTCACACCTAATCAGATGAGTGACTGCCAAACAAGTCACTAGGGGCTCAAATAAGAAATCATGCCCTCTTGATTGAATGACTATCAAGTCAATCCTAATCAGATGAGTGTCGCAACACTTGAGGTTCCGATAAACCATGCTAAGTGACCAACAAGCAAGTCACTAGGGGCCTCAGTGCCCAAGCCATGCATATGATGATCAAAATGATCATACAGAGCTCATAGCTCTGATCAGATGAGTGAATATCACTTTGAGGTCCTGTTAAACCATATTGAGTGACCGACAAACAAGTCACTAGGGGCCCAGTGCCCATAGCCGGGTAACGACACCGTTACCTGGGCTTTCCCTGCCATGGCTCTTATCAAATGAGTGACTGACAAGCATGTCACTAAGGGCCGGTGCCCATAGCCATGTGACCTAACAGTCACGGGGCTCGCTGGCCCTGGCTCTAAATGACTAGCCTTTGGCTAGTTAAGCGCTTGTTTATATTCATCGAACTTGGGGTCGGTCCTGCATTAATGCTCTTTGAATCATTCAATGCAGAAGGTTGATTTGATCTAATCGACATGGCTTGCGTGGAACATGCTAAGATCGTCCTGACTAATGAGTCAGCGCTATGTGACCAGTGTCCAGTACCACTGCCGAACCTGACTAATGAGTCACAGCTTCATAGTTGATACTAACACCTTTGCCAATTCTGACTGATGAGTCAGTGCCATGCATAAGTAAGCATTGCTACCAAACATATATCATGTGTCACACTTCCAAATATGAGGCATTCAACATGCTTACTTAACAACTGCGAGCATAATAATGATCTTGCGCAAACACAGAGACTCAAGCTCTGACCAATCTCATATTCATCATTCATGGCATGCCCTAATCTCATGTTTCTCGTGCTTCACATGCATCACATTTAGCCAACCAGCATGCCTCAATAATAATCATATGCAAATGGGCAAAATTGCCAAGCATTCATTATGCTATCAATGTTTACATTTAAACATCCACCATGCATCAATCATAGCCATGCATGTCACACATGGGGTGCAGTTTTCTTACCTCAGATTCGAGCTAGAATAAATAAAGGAACGACCCTTGAAAATGATCAACCCTTTGGTCCTTTAGCGGTCACCTAGTCATAACTAAATGTGGAATCACATCAATAAAATAAATCATAAAAAGGTTTATAATCTAAAACCACACTCCCGGGATCCATCCCGCACTCTCGGGAATCTTAATATACTCAAACGGGGCAAAGGAACCAAACCCCAATCCTTAAAAGTCATTCCGAGCCCTAAAATAGGCTTGCTGAAAAATGGACCAGCGCTGCAGCCCTAATAAATGGCGTTGTAGCCCTATTTCCTAAGTCAAAGAGCCCAGCTCTCTGCCCTGCCTAGCGCTGCTGCGCAATTACAGACCAGAAACTTTCTGGTTCTTCTTCCTTGCGATTTCTCTTAATACCAACCCTCCAAATCAATTCCAAACATCACCCAAACATCCAAATCAACCCCAAATCATCATCTATATCACACCCTCATCAAAACCCACTCAAACTTACACAAAAACTTCCATGAATTCCCGCCACTAACACCTCAAATTCTCAACTGAAAAACCATAAGGAAAAACAAAGTATGGCTTGTTTTCATGGATGAATTCCTTACCTCAAGCTTGATTTAGATCCCCTTCAATGATTGAACCAAAGTCCTAAGCCCTCAAGCCTTGCTCTCCTAGCTTGCTACCTCAAATTGGCTCTCAAAAATCAAAAGGAAGAAGGAGGAGGAATAAGTACGGGAGAGAAAGAAAGATTAGGATGATGATGCTCTGTTTTCTTTTCATACATTTTCTACAGCCTTTAAATGATACATATCCTTTGCCAAATTACCATATTGCCCCTAGGTCAAATAAAGGCTTCTAAAGTCATCCCAAGGGTAAAATCGTCCTTTCCCGCCTATCTCATTAATTATAATTAACACCCTCTAATTCCCGCTACTCTCAATATTCTCAAATACCAATAATTCATAACCCATTATCCTTTTATTCTCGGTAACGTTCTAGTCATCAAAATGACCCCAAGACTCATCCCGAGCCTCGAACTTAAACCCGTTATGACTAGACCGAACACTTGCGTTCCATGATCGTCTCACGCCGAATGGCTCGAGCCAATCCACAAATCATGTGGTATTATTTATAATTCACCCCCATGCATAAAAATACACAATCACGCCCTCAACGGCCAAATTACCAAAATGCCCTTGTAATTAAAATATGAACCCATATGCATGCATTCACCATCATATAATAATATAATTCACATAAACATGCATATAATCATTAAATATCATAATAAATCAATTATGGCCCTCCCGGCCTCCTAATCAAGGTCCTAAACCTTATTAGGAAATTTGGGGCATTACAGGTGGGTTCCGTTCCCTTTATAAATAAATGATCCTTTCACTAGCTTAAACGAGGATAGGTATCTGGTGAAATAGTCACCAGCATAAACCTATCGAGTAGATAAGTGATCCTTTCACTAGCTTAAACAGGATAGGTATTTGATAAAATAGTCACCAACATAAACCTATCGAGTGACCACAGGGTCACTAACATGGGATTCCGCTCCCTTAGCCATGTGATAAAACAGTCACCTAGGCCTTTGGCCCTGGCTCTAAGTAACTAGTCTTAGACTAGACAAGCGCTTATAATTTTCATCGACCTTCGGGTCGGTCCAGCATTAAAGGTGCAGTTACAAGAACTGTTAGATTTGGGTTTTATCAGACCTAGTTTCTCACCTTAGGGTGCGCCAGTTCTGTTTGTAAAGAAAAAGGATGGTTCTCTGAGAATGTGTATTGATTACAGGGAACTGAATAAACTGACAATCAAGAATAAGTATCATTTGCCAAGGATAGATGATCTGTTCGATCAGTTGCAAGGCAAGAAGGTATTTTCAAAGATCGACCTTCGTTTTGGTTATCATCATTTGAGGGTCAAGGAGGGAGATATACCCAAGACTGCTTTTCGTACTAGGTATGGACATTATGAGTTTCTAGTTATGTCATTTGGATTGACTAATGCTGTTTTTATGGATCTGATGAACAGAGTGTTCAAGGATTATTTGGACCAGTTTGTGATTGTCTTTATTGATGACATTCTGGTATATTCTCAGTTAGAGTTAGAACATGAGTATCACTTGAGATTGGTTCTACAGAGACTGAGGGAACACAGGCTGTTTGCTAAGTTCAAGAAAGGTGAGTTTTGGTTGTCTCAGGTATCTTTTCTTGGACACATTGTCAGTAAGGAGGGGATTAAAGTGGATCCAGCGAAGATCGAAGCGGTCAGAGATTGGCCAAGGCCAAAGAATGCTTCCGAGGTTAGAAGTTTCATTGGATTGGCAGGGTATTATAGACGTTTCCTGGAAGGGTTTTCAAAGATTGCTAGTGCTTTGACTGAACTGACACGCAAGAATCAGAAATTTGTATGGTCAGATAAGTGTGAGAACAGCTTCCAGGAACTGAAGCAGAGATTGATTACAGCTCCGATCCTGAGTCTTCCGACAGGTCAGGAGAAGTTTGTGATTTATTGTGATGCTTCTCATCAGGGTTTGGGCTGTGTTTTGATGCAATCAGAGAAGGTTATTGCCTATGCTTCTCGTCAGTTGAAGGAGTATGAAAAGAGGTATCCTACTCATGATTTAGAGTTAGCAGCTATGGTTTTTGCTTTGAAGATATGGAGGCACTATCTCTATGGAGAGAAGTGTGAGATTTATACAGACCACAAGAGCCTGAAGTACTTCTTCACCCAGAAAGACTTGAATATGAGGCAAAGGCGTTGGCTGGAATTAGTAAAAGATTATGATTGTGAGATCCTGTATCATCCAGGAAAAACCAATGTGGTAGCTGATGCTTTAAGCTGGAAGGGTCCGGGACAGATTCATGGTATGAGGGAGGCTGATAGCCAGGGAACTAGCAGATGATATGACCAGAGCTGGTATAGAGTTGCTGGTGGGCTAGTTGGCTAACATTACGCTACAGTCTACGCTGTTAGAGAGAATTAAGGAGGGTCAGCTGAGTGATCCCCAGCTGATCAAGATCAGAGAGGATGTTCTGGCTGGAGTGTCCAGAGATTATTCAGTGTCTGAGCTAGGCTTGTTGAGATACAAGGGGCAGATATGTGTTCTGTTAGACACTGCAATGAAGGGAGAGATTCTGGTTGAATCTCATACTACACCTTACTCTTTGCATCCAGGCACCACAAAGATGTATCAGGATGTGAAATCGTTATATTGGTGGCTAGGGATGAAGAAAGATGTAGTAGAGTATGTGGCTAAGTGCTTGACATGTCAACAGGTCAAGGCTGAGCATCAGAGGCTGGCATGGCTACTACAGCCTTTGGTTATTCCAGAGTGGAAGTAGGAAGACATCACGATGGATTTTGTGGTGGGCTTACTCAGGACTGTTGGTCAGCATGATTCTATTTGGGTGATAGTGGATCGCTACTCCAAGTCAGCTCACTTTCTGCCAGTGAGGACTACTTATACAGTTGACCAGTATGCAGATCTCTATGTGAGAGAGATCGTGCGGCTCCATGGTGCGCCTAGGACGATCGTGTCAGATCGGGACCCCACTTTTACTTCCAAGTTCTGAGGGAGTTTGCAGAAGGCCATGGGGACGCAATTGAAGTTCAGTAATGCGTATCATCCTCAAACAGATGGGCAATCTAAGAGGACGATCCAGATTTTGGAGGACATGCTGAGGGCATGTGTGCTGGACTTTGGTGGATCTTGGAGTAAGTATCTGCCTTTGATAGAATTCTCCTACAACAATAGTTATCAATCTACCATTGGGGTTGCACCTTATGAGATGATGTATGGTAGGAAATGTAGGTCTCCCATTCATTGGGATGAGACAGGTGAAAGGAGATACTTAGGTCCTGAGGCAGTTTAGAGGACCAATGAGGCCATAGAGAAGATTAGAGTTAGAATGCTTACTTCTCAGAGTAGACAGAAGAGCTATCCGGATCCCAAACGCGGGAACGTGGAGTTCCAGGTAAGAGACTATGTCTTCCTTAGAGTCTCACCATGGAAAGGGGTGAGAAGGTTTGGGAAGAAAGGCAAGCTGAGCCCCAGGTATGTAGGTCCATTTGAGATCCTAGAGAGGGTTAGTCAGGTGGCTTACAGGTTAGCTTTGCCTCCGGCGTTGTGTGCCGTGCATAATGTATTTCATGTTTCATCTCTTCGGAGGTATGTGTCTGATGTTAATCATATTTTGAGCTATGAAGATCTGGAGCTTGAGGCAGATCTCTCCTATGAGGAACAACCTGTCCAGATACTCAACAGAAAAGATAAGGTCCTCAGGAACAAGACGATACCTTTGGTTAAGGTATTGTGGAGGAACAGCAAGGTCGATGAAGCGACCTGGGAGCTGGAGTCAGACATGCGGAATCAGTATCCCGAGCTGTTCAGGTGAATTTCGAGGACGAAATTTCTGTAAGGAGGGGATAGTTGTAATGCCCCGAATTCTCCGGTATGGTTTAATGGCGGGATTAGTAGGCTGAGAGGGCCATACTTGTTTAATTATGTCATTAAATGATATTATGCATGTATATGTGAATTATATTATGATATGATGCTATATGCGTGCATGTGGGTCCACATTTAAATAATTATACTATTTTGATAATTTGGCCCATTGAGGGTGGATATGTGTATTTGGGTGTATAATGTGATTTGTGAATGAGATTCCATTATTATGGAGATATATTTGAGCTATTCGACATGAGACGGTCATATATAATGGATTAGCGGTTTTGTCATAACGGGGTCAATTTTGGGGTAATAGAAATGTTTATTTGATGATAAATTGGGAATATTTGAGATCAGGGTGAAATTTAAGAGGTTTTGACTATAATGTCCCCGGGGGTATTTTCAGGACCCCGAGCATTAGGTTTTATTTGAGGTTACTTAAGCTTGAAGTAGCTGTCAGATAGAACGTACGATTAGAAAACCTCTCGTTCTCCCTTTCAATAGTTCGTTTTACTGTTTGAGCATTTTCGAAGATATCTCGAGTTCTAGGAGTCGGAATCAAGCGAGGATTGAGGCATAGCGATCCTAGGAAAGATTAGAAGCTTCTTGACCGAAGGATTTGACGGAAAACAATCCAATCGAAGGTAATCGAAGTTTAAGTTTTGATTTTTTTCGAGTTTCTAAGCTTTGAATTGATTTTGTAAATTGTTGAGTTTTTGGTTGGCTTCAACCTTATGTTTTGAGGGTTTTGGAGCTTTGGGAAGCTTGGGAACTTTTTTTTGATGATTGGGGAATGTTTAGGTATGATTTTGGAGGCTTTGGAGTGTTGAAAATACGTTTGGGAATGACCCAGAGTTGGGGGCCGCGGCCCTGTTCTTGGGGTGCCGCAGCCCTGCCTTGAAGAAGCAGGTGGGGTTCTTTGTGCCTGCTGGGCGCCGCGGCCCTTGCTTCAGGAAGTTCTGGGGGCCGCGGCCCATGGTGCCAGGGCCGCAGCCCTTGCCTTGTTTTCACCTTGTTTGCTCGTTTTGACCCCGAGAACTTAGCTATGGGCCTCGGGAGTGTCCCTACTACTTGGATTAGTTGGGATTGATCTTCCGGAGGCTAGATATTGGTGTGGAAACCTATGTTGACCATTATTATTGATGATGTCCCATGTTTAGTTATGATTAGGTAACCTTTAAAGGACTAAAGGTGATCTTTCTCACGGGTCGTTCTTTTAATCTTTCTAGTTCGAATCTGAGGTAAGAAAACTGCATCCTGTGTATATGTGACATGCGTGATTATTATTGAGGCATGTTGACTGATAAATGTGGACATGGATTGCCTATTAAATGCTAGCAAATGTTGAATACTTGTATATGTACTGATTAGTCAGGGACACTGACCTAAAGAGTCAGAAATGACATAGCGTCATGAACGCCGAGCCAAATGAAGATTAGATCTAATCGATATCAGCAAAGAATGACTCATATGGGGTATTAACGCTGGACCGACCCTAAGGTCGATGAACTTATAAGCGCTTGTCTGGTCTAAGACCAGTTATTCAGAGTCAGGGCATATGGCCCCGGTGACTGTTTGTCACATGGCTAGGGAACGCTGTTCCAGGGTTATGATTGTAAGTCATGAGGAAGGTTATGTTGGTGACCCTACCGTCACATGGCTAGAAGGGGCTGTACCCACTTTTGTGACTGTTGCGACTGTCACCTATTTGTTTGGACTATTGGTCCTGAATGGTTATTACGATCATTGTTGATATTATATCATGCTTTATTGTGTTTTCTTGCTGGGCTTTGGCTCATGGGTGCTATGTGGTGCAGGTAAAGGGAAAGAAAAGCTCACCCAGCCTTGAGCGGAGAGCTTAGGTGGTGATGTGTACATATGCGGCCGCTTGACCACCACGGCCAAGGCGTTCTCAGAGGAACTAGGGAGCTTACCCTATTTTTGCCGCTTAGGTCGGCGGGATTGTAAATTTGAAACAGTAATGACCTTTTGTACTGGGAACTACTTGTAAATTTTTTGATTAGCTCTACAGAGCAGTTTGTAATGAAAATATCCATTCCTTTTTATTAGTTTTCCACTTTAACCTATTAATTACACTTAGAGCACGTTTTTGACCAAGGGACTCGGGTAGTGGGTCAAATTTCCGGTCCACCGTTCACCGTAACTGTTCTGGGGTAACCAGAGCGTTACATTAGCGGTCATCTAGTCATAACCAAATATAATCTTCGATTAATGAAAATCATCAATAATAGGGTCTTAACCTAAACTCCACTCTCGGGACCCCGAAATGTACCCACGGTGAGTAGATTCGATCCCGGGCCTTAAGGATTGAAACCCCGAGCCAAAATCCCTTAAAAACACTCAAAACGGGATTCTGAAGAAATAGGGTAGCGCCCCAGCGCTACCCACTAGCGCCCTAGCACTCTTCACAGAACCAAAACCGCCCCAAGCATCCGTGAGTAGCGTTGTAGCGCCCCCTTGTGGGCACTATAGCGCTACACCCAGCCTGAAGTTGCCTAGAAACTTCTCCCTTCGGCTCCACCATTTCCAACCCAAACCAAAAGCTTCCTAACATCATTTAAACCCCTAATTGAACCCAAATATCATCTACATACAACCTAGGCATCATAACCCAAAGAACCCTAGCCAAAACTCCCATCAATTCCCAACTTTCCAACTCAAAAACCAGCTAAAACTCAATTAGAAAAACAGAGTAAGAACAAGAGATTCTATGGCTAAAAACTTGCCTCAATCTCAGCAACACACCATCTTCAATGGTGGATGTAATGCCCCAAATTTCCTAATAAGGTTTAGGACCTTGATTAGGAGGCCGGGAGGGCCATAATTGATTTATTATAGTATTTAATGATTATATGCATGTTTACGTGAATTATATTATTATATGATGGTGAATGCATGCATATGGGCTCATATGTTAATTATGAGGGTAATTTGGTAATTTGGCCACTGTGGGCGTAATTGTATATTTTGGGGTGCATGGTTGTGATTAATTAATATAGCCACACTATAAGGTGGATTGGTTCGAGCTTTTCGACATGAGACGATCATGAGATGTAAGTGTTCGGTCTAGTCATAACGGGTTTAAGCTCGGGGCTCGGGGTGAGTCTTGGGGTGATATTTATGATTATGGCGTTACCGGGGATTTTAGGGTAACGGGATATGAATTATTGGTGTTTGAGGATATTGAAATTAGCGGGAATTGGGAAGCGTTAATTATGATTAACAGATTAAGCTAAAAGTTCCAACTTTACCCCTAGAGTAACTTGGAAGACTTTAGATGACACAAGGGCAAATTGGTCATTTTGGGGGTGGATATACATGAGATTTAAAAGGCTGTAGAAGGTGGTGGAATAAACAGAGCAAAGCAGGGGTTTGCTTCCTCTTCTCCCATACATCATCTCCTTCACCTCCCCTTTGAGGGTTTTTGAGTTTTTGGTGGAGTTTCAAGCTAGGGAAACTTAAGGGCTGGATTGGAGACTTGATTTGGCTTGTGAGGGAGGTCCAAAACCGGTTCCAAGGTGAGCTTTAGCCACTGGTTTTTATGCATGCTTTGTTTTGATCATTAGTTTCAGCCTTAGAGTTTTGATGTGGGGAGTGTGAATCAAAGGGGGTTTTAGTGTTGGTTTGATTGGGGTTTGATGTGAGTGAGTTAAGGGAGTTATGTGGGGGTTTAATTACATGTTTGAGGGAGGTTTTTTGAAGGTTTGAGGGGTTGGTTTGAGAGGAAATCGCACAGGGAAAACTGGTTCGTGCGTGGGCGTTCTTGCTGTTCTGGGCTGGGCGCCGCGGCGCAGCAGGGGTGTGCCGCGGCCCTTGGCGTCTGGCGGAGGGAGAGCCCTCTCTGTTTGAGGGCGCGTCGCGGCGCAGCAGGGGAGGGCCGCGGCCCTTAAGGTCAATTTTGCTAAAAATGTGTTTTTAAGCTTGGGGATTCAAGCCATAGGCCTCGGGGTTGCACCTAGTACTCGGTTAAGTAGGGGTTGATGTCCCGGAGGCTAGATATTGATTTGGAAACTTATGTTGATCATTTTTATTGATGATACCTTATATTTGGTTATGATTAGGTGACCGCTAAGGGCTTAAAGGTTGATCGTTCTCAAGGGTCGTTCTTATATTGGTTCTAGCTCGAATCTGAGGTAAGAAAACTGCACCCTGTGTATATGTGACATGCATGGCTATTATGATGCATGTTGGTTGATTAATGAGTATGACATGCGTGGTTATTATATGATGCATGTCGGTTGATTATTATGTATGACATGCATGGCTATTCTTGATGCATGTTGGTTGACTATTAAACGTGACATGCATGGCTGTTATTGATGCATGTTAGATTGCTGGATATTGCATATGATGCATGTGAAACATGTGTTTGGGACATGCTTTATATACTGAGTATGATACTGTTCAGAGCTTGAGCCTCTGTATTTATGCATGGCCCTAATAGCACTACTACCTGTTTGGTAAGCATGCTAAATGCCTCGTTTATGGATGTGGAACATGTGATATGTGATTGGTGGCATGTCTTACTAGTGAAAGACACTGACTAGTCAGGGACCGACTCTAGAGTCGAGAATTATGCATTGAATGGCTCTATGACATTAATGCCAGACCGACCCTAAGGTCGAAGAACTTATAAGCGCTTGCCTGGTCTACGACCAGATGACTATAGCCAAGGTATATGACCCCGGTGACCGTTTGTCACATGGCTAAGGGACGTTGTCCATAGTTTCGACTCTAGAGTCGTGAGGAAGGTTATGTTGGTGACTAATCACCTTGCACCTGTCCTAAACAAGCTTAAGTCGAGAATCACGCATTGAATGGCTCTATGGCATAAATGCTAGACCGACCCTAAGGTCGAAGAACTTATAAGCGCTTGCCTGGTCTATGACCAGATGTTTATGGCCAAGATATATGACCCCGGTAATTGTTTGTCACATGGCCCAGGGACGTTGTCCATAGCACGACTCTAGAGTCGGGAGGAAGGTTATGTTGGTGACCATTCACCATGCACCTGTCCTAATCAAACTTAAGAAAGAAACACTTATCGGTTGAGCCCTGGTGACCCTATCGTCACATGGCTAGAAGGAGCGATGCTCATTATTGTGACTTTTGGCTATTGTCACCTATTTGCTTGGACTGATAGTCCTGAATGGTTATTATGATCGTTGTTGATATTATATCATGCTTTATTGTGTTTTCTTGCTGGGCTTCGGCTCACGGGTGCTACGTGGTGCAGGTAAAGGCAAGAGGAAGCTGGACCATCCTTGAGTTGGAGAGCTTAGGTGATGACGTGTACATATGCAGCTGCTCGTCCGCCACGGCCGAGGTTTAAAGTGGAACTAGGGTTGAACCCTGTTTTGCTGCTTAGAACGGCCTGTTGTAAATATTTTCTGTAATAAACTCTGAGACTTATTTTCGGGATCCCAATGTATAAATTAAACGTTCTAGTGAAACGTTACATCCTAACCAAAGTTTTTAATCCCTAAACCGCTAATCATACTTAGTTCACGATTTTGGCCAAATGACTCGATTAGCGAGTTTAGCACTGTTTACAAGGCACACCGTAACGGTCCCTGGAGTTTGGGGCGTTACAGTGGAACACAACCCTAGCTTATCACAGCTTAGTTCCTTGGCTTGGTTCCTCAAAAAGAGCTCCAAAATTCAAGAAGAAATGGAGAGGAAATGGTGTACGGGAGAAGGAAGAGAAGGTGCTCTGTTTTGGTTCACTTCCACAGCCTTCTAATGGCTAATTATAAACTTAGGGTGAAAATACCTAAATGCCCTCATGCCTAAATAAAAGCCTTAACAGTCACCAAGGGAAAAATCATCCTTTCGCACCTATTTCGTTAATTATAATTAACACCCTCCAATTCCCGCTACTTCCAAAATTCTCAAACACCAATAATTCATATCTCGTTACCATTTAATTCCCCGCAATGCTCTAATTATTAAAATCACCCCAAGACTCACCTCAAGCCCCGAACTTAATCTCATTATGACTAAACCGCTACTTTGCACTCAAGATCGTCTCATGTCGAATGGCTTGAACCAATCCACATATAATGTGGTAATATTCATAATCCACCCACATGCATGAAAATACACAATGACGCCCTCAACGGGTCAAATTACCAAAATGCTCTTATAATAAAATGTGACTCATATACATGCATTTATCATCATATAATAATATAATTCACATAAACATACATATAATCATTTAATGGCATAATCAATCAATTATGGCCCTCCCGACCTCCTAATCAAAGTCATAAACCTTATTAAGAATTTTAGGACATTACAAAAAATATTATGAATATGCTTGTTTGTTACTAATACATTACACAGTTATTTTCTAATAAAAAATTGTAAATATGATGCTGGTCAAAAACACATTACACTTGGTGAGTTGATAATAAAATATTGTAAATTACGATGTAGGTGTGATTACTCAATTAAATAATAATCTTTATAACTTTAACTCGAAAAATTAATATATATTGGTGCAAGATTTTAACTGAATACATATCGTTTCTAAGCTTGGTCAAACCTCAAGTTTCATTTTTTTTTAAAAGAACAACAACAACAGCCTCAAGTCTATGAAGGGTAATTTGGGGGAGTTTGGAATTGGTTGGACGGTCTAGACTCTATAGAGTTTGGAAGTGTAGCACCAATTAGACGGTGTTTGTTTTCTTAACTAAAAAATTGTTTTTTGTTTTTAAAAGTTAAAAATTAATTTTTGAAAACAAATTCGGGGTGTGTGGTATTGTTTTCAAAAAATAATTTTTAAAAATAAAGTTACAAAAAACAAAAAAATTTGAGAACAATAAAAAGTTGTTTTCTGTTGTTCTCAAATTTTTTTTGTCTATCTTTTTTTTTTTCTCATATCACTTTTTTAACTATTATTATCTAACGTCATTTATTGTCACGTCATTTTCTCTCTTATTAGTTTCTCTCTCTTCACTTTCTCTCACACCACTTTCAATCACCTTATTTTCTCTCTCATCACTTTCTCTCTTCTCAATTTCTATATTTTCATTTTCTCTTTCATCATTTTCTATCTCTTTATTTTCTCTTGCATCATTTATTATGTGATCATTTTCTCTTTCATCACTTACTACATCCTCACTTTCTCTCTCATCACTTAATATATCTTAATTTTCTCTCTCTTCACTTTCTTTCTCATCACCTTCTCTCTGTCTTTTTCTTGCATCAATCAATTTCTCTCTTCTCAATTTATATTTCTTCAAATTTTCTCTCCTTACTTTCCATCATTTTTTCTTTCAAATTATTTTATCTCATTGTTTATTACACACTTTTAAAATATTTTTCTCTTTGTAAATATATTTATTTAAGATTTTAAAAAAATAAAATTAAAAAATTGTTTTAGAAAACATTAACCAAACACCTATTATTTTTTGAAAACTAGAAAAAATGTTTTCTGTTCTCATTTCTAAGAGCACAACTTTAAAAACAAAAAACAAAAAACAATACCAAACATGCCTTAGTTTTCGTACAACTTTTAAAAAATTAATAGAAAAAATATATCCTTATACAAAAATAAATAAATTAATTAATTAAAATATAATATTTAAAAAATATATATGATAAGTTAAATAATTAAATTATATTTATTTAAAAATAATAAAAATATACATATTGTTTTTTTATTTTATAAATTTGTGTGATAATTTATTATTTAATTGAATCTCTTTTTATTTATCAAATTCATTTAATGACATTGTGAAATACATTATAAACTAAAAATAGTTGATGTATGTATGTTGACCCTCGATTTAGCCAACTAACACGGAGTCAAAATATGAATGATATAGACGAATATGTATAGATAATAACGTAATGAAAAAAGTAAAGAAAACACAGTAATTTATAGTGGTTCGGCCCCAGAATCTGGTAATGACCTACGTCCACTTAGAATGATATTGATATGGGAACAAAAGTGTGATCAGAGAACTTGGGCTCAATGAGTTTCAACACTCCTCATAAACAATACTAGTTTTCACAGATAATTTCTATATTTCTATGATTTCCCGGGCTCCAAAAGTCCCTTCCCATGAGCCATCTCCTGCTTTTTATAGGCTCATGGAGGGTTGCCCAATATTGTTACAGATATTATCCCCTGAATCATGGGATATTCAGAAGATTGCATGAAATAAATTCGGGATACATAAGATCTTTCCATAAATGTTGCTTTGCCAGCAGAACCACCGACCAGTCTGGTCGTGGTAAAAACAGGTCTGTCCTGCTTCTGGTGTGTCTCCTGGTCGATACTCTAGCAGACGCTCCAGGTGTCAGCCACGTGTCAAGAGATTATTCGCCTCGTCACAAATGCTAATTTATTGGATAACATTTGCCCCCCAAAGTTTATTTACCACGAACAGTAAATAAACTTTGAGCGAACGACCCTTCGGTAACCCCTCCTGACGTGTCAGAGCCCTTCGTGCGTTCTTGAAAAAAGCAAACCACTCCTGTCTAATCAAGGCTTTTCAGTTTCCCAGAAATAATTTTGACGGCCATTACGCTTCCCCATACTTCGAAAATGGAAAACTAATGATCACGCCTTTTGAATACCAAAGACAAACTTATATAAGGTTACTTGAACCACTTCTTTCCTTTTTACGCACGCCACCTCTCTGTCGAAAACCCTAAAAAACCAGAGCTTTACTCTCTCCGGCGAACCTTCCTTTGTGCTGTAGGATCAGACGGTGGGCTCATTGACTCCCGAAACTTTCACTTCCATCTTCACGACCACTTTCCTTGGTAAGTTACTCTGAAACTCCATGCTTCTAACCTTTTGTGGTGCATGCTCTTAAATGGTGTACTGTTCGAATCTCTTGGTTTCTGGTTTTTTTTTTTTTTTGAACGCCTGTAGATAAGATGTCTTTGTAGGCAACGTAGGCTTATGAGTAGGTTTAAAACCCAGGATTAGCGCTTTTTAGGACGTAGGATCGAAGTAGCATTTCAATTTTTTAAACCAGTTGGAAATAATTTCTTCCCGTTGTGAGGGGAGTCGAAAAAGCTTTTCAGGAAAACTTTTCACTTTCACCCTTTTGGTCCGTTTTTTAAACTGTTTGCGCATAGAGACTTAGTTAGAATGTTGTTATATAAAGGCTTAGCTTTTATACTTCGACCAGCGTTACTTTAAGAATCTCCTAGATCCCTCTGACCTCGCCTCCCCATTCTTCTGTTTGCAGATTTTAATGCCAGATTTGTGGGGAGGTGAGAGACCCATCAACGACGACCTCCTTGCCCAACTGCTCGAGGGAGAAGAATAACTAGCCGATCGCATCCACCAGATACCCTTCTCACGAGCCTCTTCCAGACCGCACCCTTCTCCTTCAATGGCCCGTTCAAAATCCTCTGGCAAGAAAAGGCCCGAATCTGAAAGTAACCCTTCTCCTTCTGCCCACCCTGATTCGCAGGCGGGGGCTCCCTCGACCAGTGGTCGAGAGAATCTTACTCCTGACCCCAATATCCAAACTAGGGCTCGTCCTCGTCATCGCAATCCGCCTGATGTCGAGTGGTACACTCCTCCAGCCAGTTCGATGACCCTTCGGATGGTCGCGAACTGCTTCAGAAAATACCCCCTAACGGGGGTAACCATTACACGTCCTACTGCGGAGAAGAGGGCTAACCGTCCAGGAGGGGCAAACAGCGCCTGGTCCCGGTATCACATTGAAGCGGGGGCTTATCTCCCTCTTCATCCTTTCTTTGTGGGGGTGGCCAATTATTTCGGCGTCGCTCCCTTTCAAATAACCCCTAATGGATATAGGATGTTGGCTGCACTCTATGTCCTGTACAAACTTAACAAATGGCCAGAACCTTCACCTCATGAGGTTAATTACCTCTTTGACCTTAAGTCCAATCCTCAACACAACGGGACGGGCTTTTTTCACTTCTGTCATCAGGAAACTGGCCGGACGTTTTTGAGTGGCACCACCCACATATCAAACGTGGGACATTACAACAAGGAGTACTTCTTTACTCCGGATATATCCAGCAACAACTTGGCTTTCGCGAGAGGAGGTACAATTTTGTCTTTGCCTTGGTCGATACTTTATCATAAAGTATTTCCTTTCGTCATTTCTCAAACTCGACTTGCTTTTCAGGCCCCTGGTTGCGCCCGACCCCAACACCAGATATGGTGTCGAGGTCTGACACTCTGGCCAAGATGTCTGCCGCTACCAAATGTGTCAAGACCTTGACACAAGAAAAGAATTTGAGGTCGTCTGGCCTTCTGGCTCCTCGCCATGACAATAGAGGGTCCGAAACGGACGAACCCACTGCCGGGGGGGTTCCCGAGCAGCAACTTCCTGTGCCCTCTCCAAGGAGGAGGCCAACAGGAGTTACGATCAGGGAACCCACGGGCAGCCCTTCTGCAGAAAGGCCTTCTGCTCCCCAAGGCAAGGGGAAAGAAAAGGCCAAAGAACCAGTTGTTGACTTGGAAGAGTCTTCTGATGACAATGGTAACGTTATTTCGCTTTTAAATGGTCTGCCAATCCCCTGTCACATGTTTGACGGGGATGGCAACTTTACATATGCTCCAAATGTAGGGCCAAACTTCTTCATGCCAGAAAATGAGTATATGATTAATAGAGTCAATAGTATAGAGACCAGTAGTTGTAGCTCGGGTATTCACTTTATTATCTTCTTTCTGTTGTATTACTTTTTTTTCACCTTTTTCTTCCCTTATTAACCTCTTGTGCTTATTTTCATGCAGATATGTCGACTCCCAATATCTTTGACATGTACCAGGCCGAAGAGGAAGAGGAAGTCCCTCAACCTCAACGGAGGTCAAAGAAACGAACTGGTGAAACCAGTCGAGGCCCTTCAGCCAAGAAGAGTCGACCAGAAGACCTTCCTCAGGGCACTCCAACCGGGCAAAGTCCTGCGCCAACTGGGCGAACTCCTACCCCTCCTTCAGCTCCTTCTGAACAGCAAAACACCCCTGCTCGGTCCAATCCTCCACCTGCGCCTACTAGGGAGCATCTTTCTCGCGAAGAGGCTCGTGAGCCATACCATTCGATCCGCTAAGGATCGAATTGAACGGATTGGCAGAGGTGAGCGTGTTGGGGCTGCCATGATCCAAGCTGTAGAGCTACCAGTCGATCAGATCCTGAACAGGACTCTGAACGAGATCTCCAGCGTAAGTATTTCTTTGTTTCTCGAGTCTTTGTTTTTTCAGTTCTCGTGATAAGTCTTGACTTCTTTTTCTTTCGTTTACAGGCCTTACTTTCTGCCATTACTGCTCGTACCCGAGCCCAGGCCTACTTTGAGCAGATTGAGGCTAAAGTTCTCGAGAAACATCAGGTGAAGGCGGCTGAGGAGCTTTCGGCTGCTGAAGCCAAACATGCTAAGGAGTTGGGGACGGTGGTCCGAGAGCGGGATGCAGCGGTGACCAAACTATCCGCGGCTGAAGCTGCTAAAGATGCAGCGGTTAAGCTGAGGGAAGAGTACCGGTCGTACAATAAAACTCATCTCCGCGAGATCAAGCATCTGGAGGGGGTAGTCAAGTCTAAGGACGAGACTATTGCCACTCTCGAGGGCAAGGTGCAGCAGTCGGAGCTTGACAACTCCAAGAATCTGGAAAAGTATAAGAGGGCGACACTCCGATGTTTCTATAACTTTTGGAAACACAATCAGGGTGCTGACTTTAGCTACCTTTCAGAGGAGGTCAGAGTTGCGGAGTTGGCTCGGTGCGCTGCTCAACTGGCTGAAGAGGAGGCGAGAGCTGCGACTCCTGCAACCCCAAGCGTCGTTGGTTTGGACGAAGAAACCATCGAGGAAGAGACTGACCAGGTTGTTGCCCAGGATCCTCCTGTCCCCCATGCCTCTTAATTTATTTAGCTGTTCTTCTTTCTTTTTTAAACACGCGACCCACGGGTCGCAATGTAAAGACAATAATTTATTTTTAAACTTTGCTGCACGGGCAGTAAATCTTTTTGTTTGAACAATTACATCCAAGCAGCAATGCTTGCGGTGTAAAAGCTTGACTCTTGGTGTTATAATATTTTTACTTATTATAACGTTTGTCCGTATGACCGAACTTAGCATAGTACTTTTGGCATCATATATTTTGAAAAAATACTCTAAGTACTTGAAGCATGCTTTCACTCATTTTGTTCATGTGTTTACATACCTTGAGAGTATGCTTTGCTATCGATGTGCCTTATATGCCCCCCAAGTGATCGAGGAGCTCTTAGGTCCTTGGTCACTTGCCTTGACCATGGCCTGTCCGAACATTCCTGTTCGTGCGGAAAAATGATACTTGTAATACAGCAAAACAACACACGTAATGAACAAATACTTGTAAATGTAAATTCACAAAGGTTGGCAAGAACGACTGGCTGAGCGCAGTCCCTTATAATTTCGTATTAAAAATGGACTAATCATGTCTTTACGAATGATTCTGAAACAGAATCTTACATATACGAGCAGTTAGCCATACACCGTGGCTAACCCTCTTTGCAAAACTTGTAAAAATTAATGGGAAAATTTGAACAAGCCAGTCCTTTAAGAAGGGCTGTTTATTGATAATACTTGCGCAGGTGTTCTCCATTCCAGTAACGTGGAACGAGATCTCCGTTTAAGCGTGCAAGTTTGTAGGTGCCTGGGTGAAGGACTTCTTCAATCTGGTAAGGTCCTTCCCAGTTAGGTCCGAGCACGCCAGCAGTGGGGTCGCGGGTATTCAAGAAGACTCGTCGTAACACCAAGTCTCCGACGTTGAATCTTCTTTCTTTAACTTTGGAGTTAAAGTACCGGGCGACTTTTTGTTGATAAGCAGCAACTCGGAGTTGAGACTTTTCTCGTATCTCATCAATTGAGTCTAAGGACTCCAGTATTAGCTGGCTGTTTTTCTCTTGATCATACGTTAAACGCCGATGTGAGGGGGGATCTGTAACACCCTCACTTATTTTAGTTAAAAACCATATTTGAGGTGTTACGTTTTAAAACTATATCATAATTTATTTCTGCGGAAGTTTGGACATTTTTTTTTTTTTTTTTTTTTTTAAACTTGAAAACTTATTTCACATTATTTACATTAAACATAAAGTGTGTCTCAAACATATTATACATAAGTATTAAATAACCCAATTTATTTTCAAAACATAACTTCACACTTTATTACAAACATCTCACTGATAACTGAAATAACCCACAAAAAGGTCGATGTGTTCATATGTACAAATCAGGGTCAGGACCATGCTTCAGTTCTCCTCATATCATTCACATATTTCTTTCTCTACCTGCAACACAAGACAACTGTGAGCCTAAAGCTCAGTAAGCAAAGTAATGCATGCAATGCTAATGATTACCCAATATCAATGGACATATACAACTTCTTTTTAAATTTTGGGCCCCTTAATATTGTGCACACTGTTTGAATTGGTCAATGCCTGCAGGGCTTGTTACACATATAATACAAAATCCCATGGGTTCTCCTCCGGCTAGCCTTCACCACAGTAGGGCACATTAAAAACCTTATTCCATCGTTGCCCCGTCAGGCTCAAGAGTTAAGGCGGCCACACACTGTGGTGTCAATACATATAACAATAACTCATATGGAGGAGAAATAAAAACGGAAATATGGCAAACAATATAATTGGTTCACTAAACCTAGCCCAAATTATTGGGCAGCCACTATAAGCCTACTATAGGCCTCCGTTTACACTTATTAACACTTTCATTTGCCTTTTCAAAACAGTGGCACTGAACTTAAACTTCTTATTACAACTTTCTTTTATGTTGCACAAAACTTGCAAAGGCATCATATAATTAATCATCATAATATCATGCATGGTCTTATATCATATAATAATTTACCATATCACTATTATGCCATGCATACAAATTTATGATGAAGTGTCACTGTATGTTAATACCACTTACTCACAAAATATTCATATAATGCATACTTTCACATAACACATAATTCTTGTGTTGCAGTTGAGTACTTTACTTACCTTTTGTCCACAATATATTTCACCGTGTAACAAGTGATGTCTTAGGTATTGATGTGCTTATCCTGACAATAGCATGGATTTCTCATCATAATGATGGCAGTAATACATTGAACTCTCATTTAAAAATACCCATAAGACTTCATATCAAATTTCATACCCAAAACATGCCTAAAATGCCTTAAACCACCTAGATCGAGCATTAGATTTATCTTAGACATTTGGGGAAATTTTGACAGAGTTTCCCCTTAATTTTAGCTATCCTCAAATATCAAAATACACCAATAATCAACATCAATTAACCTGCCATAACCATATATCCCAAATACCAACATGATTCATCATAAAGTTATCATATACCGATTTTGATAAAATTCTTATCTCCTAGATCATCACCCAAATTAAATGAGTCTCCACATATATTCAAACATTTATAAACATATATACTCTCTTATAAACTCAATCAAATAACCAAAAATCATCTTGTACTCCAAGAACCCCAAAAACCTCATAAAACACAAAATTTCACTTACCGAGCAACTTTTCGGCGAAAACAATCTCTTCAAGCTTTTCTAAACCTCAAACCACTTGGAAACCCCAAGAAATATCTTAAAAAGGATAAAACACCATATATAAGTTCTCAGAAAAATTCAAAAACATAGTTTAACTTCCAAGTACAAGAACTTACCATAAAAAGGCTAGAACTAAGCTTAATCTACTTCTTTGGCTTTGCTTTCACTTGGATCTCCTTAGAATTTCTTCAAACCAGCCAAGAAATGGTTTTTGGTTTTCTTTTCTCTCTGTTTTTCAGAATAATGTTCGTGCAAAGTGATAAGGTTTGATGAAAATTCCTTATTTTCAATGATTTAGCCTTATTGTCAAAAGTTGACACCTTTCATCTCATCATTTCACCTTTTGACTTATGAAAACCTTATCACTTCAATAATTTCGACTTAATCATCTGCTAGGCCTATTATCCTTATGTGTAAAACACTCACACCAAACCTTAGGTCCATATGACTTCATACCCAATAGTTATGCTTACCCGATCGAGCGTAGCGCACTTATGCTAAGCTCGTTTTGACTTTGCATCAATACCACTAATTATGTATACCTCCCATCAAGAATTGATCTAATGGTTCTAAAACCATTTTTACATCATCAATGAGACCTTAATCATACCTCGATTACATTTGGTAAATCCATAAATACTCAATTTTACACCGAAATACTAGTAATCGACATTGTACTATTTTCCACTACTTAACCTATTTTGCCTTCTATATCTCACTTTCAACACTTAATTCCATGCCTTGTCCATATTTTTCATACTTTCTTATATCTTGAGTACATCAAACACCCATAAAAGACAACTCAAATGCCACAAGGTTAATAATATTGAGCATACATATAGACATCACATACACAACTTTTATACTTATACATGAAAACACTTATAAGAATATGCATATGCTCAAATTATACATATTGTATGATATGTAATGCAATGCAATCATGTGATTATTGGCTATATATATCAAAATAATGTGGGTGCTACAGGATCTATCTCGACGGGTATCATGGCCTCATACCCATAGGCTAAGGAAAATGGGGTACGCCCTGTGGCTGTTCGATGAGATGTTCTATATGACCAGAGGACTTTCGGTAGTTGTTCTGGCCATGCTCCTTTCGCTTCTTCAAGTCTTTTCTTCAGGGTGTCCTTGAGGGTTTTGTTTACAGCTTCGACTTGCCCATTCGCTTGGGGGTGTGCGACTGAAGAAAAGCTCTTGATTACCCCATGCCTTTCGCAGAAATCGGTGAACAGGTCGCTGTCAAATTGGGTTCCGTTGTCTGAAACTATCTTTCTGGGCAAACCATACCGGCACACAATGTTCTTGATGACAAAGTCGAGAACTTTCTTGGTCGTTATGGTTGCGAGTGGTTCAGCTTCGACCCATTTTGTAAAGTAATCGACTGCCACAACTGCGTACTTTACTCCTCCTTTTCCTGTCGATAGTGATCCAATTAAATCTATTCCCCATATTGCGAAAGGCCACGGGCTTTGCATCTGCTTTAGCTCGTTTGGAGCTGCTCGTGGGATTTTGGAGAACCTCTGACATTTATCACACCTTCGTACGTACTCCATTGAATCCTCGTTCATCGTTGGCCAAAAATAGCCCTGTCGAAGAATTTTTTTCGCCAAACTCTGCCCCCCAGCGTGATCTCCGCAGAAGCCTTCATGCACCTCTTTCATGAGTTCCTTAGCTTTTTCTGATGTAATGCACCTGAGCAGTGGCATTGAATATCCTCTTCGGTACATAACACCGTCGAGCAGTATGTACCTAGCAGCTTGTCTTTGCAGAGTTCTGGCTTTGTTTCTATCTACTGGCAATGTCCCATTTGTCAGATACTCCAGGTAAGGTGCCATCCATGTATCTTCTACTCGAATTTCCATGCTGGCTTCGGCCGCATCAATGCTTGGTTCACTTAATCTCTCTACTGGGACTATGTTCAAGGTGTCAGCATCTTTGGCACTTGCAAGTTTGGCCAAGGCGTCTGCATTCGAATTTTGGTCTCGCGGAATTTGCTGGAGGGTGTATTTTGTAAACTGTGCTAGCAAATCTTTTGTTTTATTAAGGTAGGCCATCATTTTTAACCCTCGCGCTTGATATTCTCCCAGGACTTGATTCACGACCAGCTGAGAGTCGCTGAAAATATCGAGCGCTTTTATGTTCATCTCCCTGGCCATTTTCAGTCTAGCGAGGAGTACTTCGTATTCCGCTTCATTGTTTGACGCTGCGAAATCAAACCTGATTGCGCAGTGAAATCGATGCCCATCGGGCGTTATCAATATCACTCCCGCTCCAGCGTGAGATTCATTAGATGATCCATCTGTGAATAGTTTCCACGAAGGAGTCTTGTCTTGAGGCATGGGCGCCTCAGGTTTCTCGCACAACTCGTTGCTGGGGAGTTCGGTGAACTCCGCAATAAAATCGGCTAAGGCTTGCCCTTTTATTGCTGCTCGCGGTGAATAAGTCACGTCGAACTGTCCCAATTCGACCGCCCATTTTAACAGTCGTCCAGCCGCCTCAGGTTTTTGGAGGACCTGCCGAAGGGGCTGATCGGTCAAAACCGTGATAGGGTGGCCTTGGAAGTACGGTCGCAACTTTCGGGAGGCTAGAATTAGGCAATATGCTAATCTTTCGATCGGTGGGTATTTTAATTCTCCACCGATCAGCCTTTTGCTGACGTAGTAAACAGCTTTATGCACGCCTTCTTCTTCCCGTATCAATACCGCACTAGCAGCAACTTCGGTTATCGCCAGATAAATATACAAAGTCTCTCCTTCCATTGGTTTTGATAGGATAGGAGGTTGCGACATATGAGCCTTTATTGTCTGGAATGCTTGCTCGCATTCTTCCGTCCATTCAAACTTTTTATTTCCCCTAAGTAGATTGAAGAATGGAACGCACTTGTCAGTTGATTTTGAGATGAATCTACTAAGGGCAGCTATCCTTCCGGTCAGGCTTTGGACATCCTTGATCTTTTCTGGCGACTTCATATCGATCAGGACTTTTATCTTGTCGGGGTTGGCCTCGATTCCCCTTGAATTCACTATAAATCCCAAAAACTTTCCTGACCCGACTCCAAAGGAACATTTGAGGGGGTTCAACTTCATATGGTACTTGTTTAACACATCAAAGCACCTTTGCAAATCCTTCACATGTCCTTCAGCCTTCTTGGACTTTACCAGCATGTCATCCACATATACTTCCATGCTTACTCCGATCAGCTCCTTGAACATGTGGTTGACCAATCGTTGGTAAGTTGCACCTGCGTTTTTCAGTCCAAAGGGCATTACTTTGTAACAATATAAGCCCGTATCGGTCCGAAAGCTGGTATGATCCTCATCAGGGGGATGCATGCTGATCTGATTGTAGCCTGAATACGCATCCATGAACGAAAGGGTCTCATGCCCAGAGGTTGCATCGACTAGCTGGTCGATCCTCGGGAGTGGGAAGCAGTCTTTTGGGCAGGCCTTATTGAGGTCTGTAAATTTCACACAGGTCCGCCATTTGCCGTTAGGCTTGGGGACCAACACCGGATTGGAGACCCATGATGGATAAAACGCCACCCTGATGAACCCATTTTCTTTAAGTCTTTCGACTTCTTCTTTCAAGGCTCTTGATCTGTCTTTATCGAGCAGCCTTCTTTTTTGTTGCACCGGTGGAAAGACTTTGTTTATGTTCAGGACATGGCTGATCACCGCAGGGTCTATTCCGACCATGTCTTTATGTGACCAGGCGAAAACTCCCTGGTTCTCTTGCAAGAATTCCACCAGCGCCTGTTTCGCGGTAGGTTCTAAATTCTTCCCAATCCTTACGATTCGAGTCGGGTCTTTTTCATCGAGATGGACCTCCTCCAGGTCCTCGACGGGTCCAACATTTTCTTCAAAATCCCCAAAGCGAGGATCCAAATCTATATCCTCACTTTGGGCAACACCCTATTTGGTGACTTTTCCACCTGATTGGGTTTGTCTGTCTTCCGTCATCTGTAATCGTTCTGGAGTAGCGCTCCTCGATGCTCCACTTTTTGCCTTTGTGATCGAGGCGTTATAGCACTCCCTGGCCTCCCTTTGGTTTCCCAAAACGCATCCTACTCCTGCGTCCGTTGGGAATTTCATGGCTAGATGCCACATGGAGATGATTGCCCTTAGTTCAACCAGTATGGGTCTTCCAATAACGGCGTTATACGCTGAAGGACAATCGACCACTACAAAAGTGGTGAGTAATGTCCTTGAGGCAGGCGCTGTACCCGTTGTTACTGGGAGTTTGATCATTCCGGCTGGTGCGAGTCCTTCTCCAGAGAAGTCGTATATGGTTTGATTGCAGGGCTCCAAGTCCTTCACGGACAGCTTCATGCGTTCCAGCGTTGATTTATACAGGATATTCACTGAACTCCCTGTATCGACCAGTACTCTTTTTACCATCATATTGGCCATTTGGATATCCACGACCAGCGGATCGGAATGTGGGAACCGGACGTGTTGGACATCGCCCTCAGAGAAGGTTATCCCGCACTCCTCTGAGCGGGCCTTTTTCGGCGCTCGGTCCTCCACAGTCATCATCTCGATGTCCTGGTCGTGGCGCAGAGTTCGAGCATATCGTTCTCTAGCCTTTCCGCTATTTCCAGCGAGGTGTGGGCCTCCACAGATGGTTAAAAGTGTTCCGGCTACGGGGGCAGGCTGTAATGGTAGCGAGCGTTGGCGTGTGGACGTCTGCTCGTTGCCACCTAGAGCTTCTCGTTGGGAAGTTCCCGAGGCCCGTACGTACCTTCTCAAGTGTCCTTGTCTAATGAGGAACTCGATTTCATCTTTTAGCTGGTTGCATTCATTAGTGTCATGTCCATAGTCGTTATGGTAACGACAGAATTTGGTAGTGTCTCTTTTCGAAATGTCTTTTCGAATGGGCCCAGGCTTCTTGTAGGGCACACTAGAGCTTGTGGCCTGGTAAACCTCTCCTCGAGACTCAACGAGGGCAGTGTAGTTAGTGAACCTAGGTTCATAACGATTACCCTTGGCTCGTTTATTGTCGGAGGTGGAAGGCTCATTGTGTTGCCGTTTCCCACCATTCTTGCCATTACCGTTGCCGTTTCCGTTGCCCTTGCCGTTGCCATTTGGTTTGGTGCCATTGGCGGCTTTGGCGGGTTCGGCAGCCTTCTTGCCCTTATTCGAGGATTTTCCATCATCGGCAATGGCTTCTTCGAGTTTGATATACCGATCAGCTCGGTCTAAGAATTCCTGGGTGGTTCTGACCCCATCCTTACGAAGACTTTTCCATAGGGGCGAACGGCGCCTCACTCCCGCGGTTATAGCCATCATTTTTCCTTCGTCCCCGACTGTCTTTGCTCCGGCTGCCGCTCGCATAAAGCGCTGGATGTAATCTTTTAGTGATTCTCCATCTTGCTGGCGGATCTCAACCAGTTGGTTTGCTTCGGTCGGGTGGACACGACCTGCGAGAACTGTCCGTAGAACTCCTTTACGAACATTTCCCAGGAAACTATGCTTGCAGGTGGGAACTTAAAGAACCATTCCTGCGCGGCTTCAGAAAGTGTTGCAGGAAAGATCCTGCACCGAGCGTCTTCGGACACCTTCTGAATGTCCATCTGGATTTCAAACTTATTCACATGCGAGACGGGATCTCCGTATCCATCAAAGTTCGGGAGCGTGGGCATCTTGAACTTGCTGGGAGTCTCTGCGTTGGCTATTCTTTGGATAAATGGAGTGCCTTTTCTTCTATCGTGGTCAATATAAGAGGTCCTTCCTCCGACCAATTGTTGCACAGCCTGATTTAGTGCGTCTATCTGGGCTTGCAAGGCAGTAGGAATAGCTACGGTTTCTGCTGCTGGGGGGATGCTCTCACCATGCTTCTCTCGACGATCATTGAGTATGTCTCTTAGATCTTCCTCTCTTCTCCGTTGCTCGCTACCTCCGAGCCGGTTGAAGACATTATTTTGCCGGGGTTGCCCCCCAGCATCTTGTCTATTTGGCTGATCATCTTGAGGTATTTGGCTCCTGCTCTTACCTTTATTTCCGTTCCTCCCATCAGCATTGTTCTTGCCTGAGTCAGCCTCGTTGTAGTCGTGGCCATCTTTGAACTTTGACTGGCTATGGTAAGACTGGTTGTTCCCTCTATTCCCGTCTCTGGCAGAAACACCCCGAGCGTTAGAGGGTGGCCTGCACTGGTCGCGATGTCCCCGTGCATTATCATGCTGTTGGGATCCACGGACCGCAGAGCCTAACTCCGAGTCTCTCCTGTTACCAGGAGGGTAGTGACCCCTGTTCGCTTGGTGTGGCCCATCATTCTCGCGGCGTCTAGGACTACGAGGCTGTCGCTCGGCCCTATTCTGCCTTTGCTGCGGGGGATTACCTCGAGCAGCGTGGGATGGTGGATCTGCCTCGGGGTCCAGTGGGACGTCGTCATGGGGCATCTGGGGCTGTTCAGGCCTTTGCGGACTTGAAGGATGGACCGGTGGGCTAGGATTGGGACCTCCCTGGGGTGGCCCAGTTTCAGGTTGATTAGGCTGCGAGGCAGGCGCGGCCTGATTTCTGGCCAACAGCAAGGCCGCTTCAAGGGCTTCCATGGCCTCAGTCTGGCGGCGATCCACCTCCGTTTGTCTCTCGCTTAACTCCGCCCTCTGACGATCAAGTTCCTGCTGCTGCCTTGCCGTAGCTTCTGCGGCAGTCTCTTGATTGGCTCTCAGACTAGCCAGCTCTTCCTGCAACGTGCCCAAGGTGCTCCTCAAAGTCGCATCGTCCATTTCCTCCTCTTCAAAATCTAGTTGCGGCTCATCTTCCGCCATGCTTGCAGGGGGAGGAGGAGGTGGCGGATTCGACGGTGCAGCGGCGGCGGTCTGAGCAGCTTTCTTCCCTGCTTTCGCCATTAGTTTTATCAACAATGATGAGTCGTCCTCTCAATGAAAGCACCAGAATGTTGACCCTCGATTTAGCCAACTGACACGGAGTCAAAATATGAATGATATAGACGAATATGTATAGATAATAACGTAATGACAAAAGTAAAGAAAACACAGTAATTTATAGTGGTTCGGCCCCAGAATCTGGTAATGACCTACGTCCACTTAGAATGATATTGATATGGGAACAAAAGTGTGATCAGAGAACTTGGGCTCAATGAGTTTCAACACTCCTCATAAACAATACTAGTTTTCACAGATAATTTCTATATTTCTATGATTTCCCGGGCTCCAAAAGTCCCTTCCCATGAGCCATCTCCTGCTTTTTATAGGCTCATGGAGGGTTGCCCAATATTGTTACAGATATTATCCCCTGAATCATGGGATATTCAGAAGATTGCATGAAATAAATTCGGGATACATAAGATCTTTCCATAAATGTTGCTTTGCCAGCGGAACCACCGACCAGTCTGGTCGTGGTAAAAACAGGTCTGTCCTGCTTCTGGTGTGTCTCCTGGTCGATACTCTAGCAGACGCTCCAGGTGTCAGCCACGTGTCAAGAGATTATTCGCCTCGTCACAAATGCTAATTTATTGGATAACAATGTATTTTTGTATTCTTATTTTATTTCTATTATTAATTTCTTTTTAAATATTATTGTATTTTATATATATATGTCATGTAACTATTCAAATATATATTTATGTCAGCGTTGTGTTTAGATGTCATATATGTAGATATTATTGATATAAATATTTATATACACTATAGAACTATAATTCAATCTAATATATATATATATTAAAATAAAAAACAGTGAACCAGTTTTTATTAAAATTATAGACTGTTATAGATATTTGTATTGTCTCAATGCAAAATAAGAAATACTATTACAACTCTAAGCAAAACAATACAAAAACACAATGATTGATTAAATAAGATTACAATTCAATACTCATAATACAAATAGATGTAGAAAATTAATAGATGAAGAGAATGATAAGAACTACAACTCTAAAACAAAAGATACAAATAAATATGTAAAGATAAAATAGAAGAAATAAGATGAAAAAAAATAAAACACTTTCACTCACACAACCAAAGTGAAGAGCATTGGGGATCACCAATTTGAACAAGGTTTACAACATTTGCCCAAAAACTTATTTTCCCCTATCTCAAGCACCAAATGATTCTCTCAATATTGGACATAGCTGTAACACCCCAAGTTGCTAATAAGGTTTAGGACCTTAATTAGCATGCCTGGAGGGCAATAGGTGAATTAATATGCTAATATATGAATTTAAATGAATATGTGATTAGAATGCATGTTTAGGTAGTATAAATATGCATGTGGGCCCCGTTTGCATGATAGAGGTAAATTGGTAATTTTAGCCCGTTGAGGGCATAAATGTGATAATTGTATTATGTGATTTGTACCACGTGAGTGTGGTGATAATAATGTGATGCACGTGCCGAGACGGTCCTAGAGAGCTAGATAACTCAAAAGTCACAACGGGATTTCATACCCGGCTCGGGAGGAGCCTAGGGGTACTTTGGGAAATTTCGTGAGTTAAGTTGAGAATTTGTGGTTAGTGGTTATTGGTGATTAGGTAACTTGAGTAACCATTAGTAATTGTTGAGAGTAACAAGTTTAGATGGAAAATGGTAGAATTGTAATATAAGTGAAAGGACAAGAGTGCCCTTGAGGTTTAGTTAGGAGAGGATAACCATGGGAGGATAGGATAGTAATTTAACAGGGATATAGATTACTTCAGCTGAAGGAAAAAGGGGATACATATTACATTTAGTCATATGGTTTGTTTATGCTGAAATTGGAAGAAACCTAGAGGAAAAGAGAAGAAAAGGAAGAAAGGAAGGGAGTTGGGAATTCTGAGATTTAGAAGAGGAGTTAAGGTGACTTGAAGTAATTGTAGCCAAACAAGAATCAAGATTTGTTCTGAGGTAAGAATTGCTCCTGTTTTACTGAGTTTTAAGCTTGATTTTAGAAAGTAAGAATGGAAATTTAAGGATAGTTATGGCTGGTTTTGTGAGAATTCAGCTTGATAGTCAAGAGGAGTTGGTCTAAAGCTGGGATTGGAGGAAGCTCAAGTTGAATTCTTGATTGAGGTAAGAGTACTAAACATGTTTGAATTCTTATAACTGTTATGGTTTAAGAGTCTAGGGGTCTGGTTTACACTTCTTTTAAGTTTTGGTTTAAGTGTTTGAAATCTGAAACTCAAGTGTGAATTTTAGATGTGATTGTGTGTTTGAGCTTGTTGGTGGTGTTTATAGGTTTTTAGATGGTTTATTTGGGGTTTTGGATTGATTTTGAGGTTTGGGTATGCATTGGGGTTGAATTGGGAGTGTTTTGGCTCGGGGAAAATGCAGAGGAAAACCCAGATTTCTGAGTTCGCGAAGGAGCGTCGCGGCCCTGTTCTTGGGCGCCACGGCCCTCTAGGGCAGCGCCGCGGCGCTAGGCTATTTTTCAGAACATGGAATTTTGCAATTTTGAGCTTTTGCTCAGTGGGTTCGGGGGATGTTTCCGATGAATTGTTTTAGGAATTTGGGGATTCCGAGAGTGTGGGATTGGTCCCGGGAAGTGGTTTTGGATTGGTTAGTATTAAAGGATGTTTTATATGTGTTGTGACTAGGCTCCGGAGAGGCTCGGGTTAGAGGACCGTGCTCGCGGCCTTGGTGCATCGGAAAGCTCGGGGTACAAGTAAGAAAACCACTGTTCCCATAGAGCTTGTATGCAGGGCTGAGCCCAATACGTCTGAATTGCAGGGCGTAGCCCTTTGATTGAATTTGTTAGTATTCAGTATATGTTTGTTATGCTATGAATGCGATTAGATGAATGTTCGGCAAGAGCCAGGAACGGCGCAGGCCGAGGTCGGCAGGGCCCGGGAACGGCGTTGGGCACGTTGAGTGCTAGGCCGAGTACGGCAAGGGGCCGGGAGCAGCGTTGAGCACGTGGAGTGCGAGTTGCCAGGGTGAGACCCTATAGGATACCTGGGATATCCTCACGGTGTGGACTGCGAACCCAGGGCCTGGTAAAGCGCCTGGGATGGCGTGGCCGTATGTGTGTAGCCTATTGGTGGCTTGATTATATGCTAAGTGTTTGTTATGCATATGTTAACTGCTTGTGAGGGTTTTCTTGCTGGGCTTCGACTCACGGGTGCTCTGTGGTGCAGGTAAGGGCAAGGGGAAAGTCAACCAACCATGAGTACGGAGAGCGTGAAGCGGCGTGTACATGTTTGGCCTGTCTGGCTGCCACAACCAGTGGTTTTGGGAGATGGTTGTACAAAAACTCAGATTTTGTCGTCTAGTCGACTTAAATTTGTAAATTATATGTTGTAAATATTTCTAAACAGTTTCTTGAGATCCCAAGTGTCAACTACTCAATGATTTATGGTAAATGGAATTATTTTCAAAGTTTGTTTCGTTGTTTATGATTTAATTACACTTTTGACTTAAAAACCTCGATTAGCGAGTTGAATGCACGTTTAAAAACTCACTTAGTAACGGCTCTAAGGAAGTAGGGCGTTACAATAGCTCTCTAGAATAATCAAGCATTTTAGTGTATTTCTAGCCAAGTGCTCTAGTGGATAGAAATATAGTTGTCTTGCAATTGAGCATTAGGCTCCTATTTATAGAGTTTTGAGACACCCTTTGAATTTCAAATTCCACCAACCCCCATGGTTGTTACCATGGTTTAATTGGACATTTATGGAATTAAAAATGAGTTTTGGGAGTTACTTGATGTGTTAGAATCGTTCAAAGTGGGAAAAAGAGTTGAAAATTGGCTGCACACATCTCTGCCCGTGCCCACTATCATGCCTGGTCGCGGTCGTGGCTCGCTGTCCACTAGGGCGCGGCCACAAAAGCTCTTGGCCAGTTTCAGCACCAAAATATCAGTTTTCCAAAAATGTCACAAATCATTTCCCACATGATTTTGTAACATCCATACACCTAATAAGAGTTAAAAATATATCTCCAATAGCCATATTACATAATGACTCTTATGAAATTCAAATCAAATGTGTAACACAAATTCTACGCATTATTGGGTGATATATAAGAGTTATAAATTTGTAACTCATTTTGTAAGTTCAAAATATGTCACATTTGGGCATACACATGTGTTCAATTTTGTGACTCTCAATAATATGTTACAAGATGTGACAAATCACATTTTGTTACATTATTTAATCTAATATTATATAATATGAAGTAATATAACATAAACAATGTTTACAACTTTAAAACTAAGCAAATGTGCATTGCACATTACTTTTACCTAATATATATACACTTATGTGTGTATATTATATAATATAATATTTTTATTGATGTTCACTTTATTAGTGTATTTTCAAACATATATTTAAATAGATACAATATTTATATTAAAATATATTGAGTATGTTTAGTTTATGCTAATTTATTTTAATCGTATAGTTTACCTTTATACTCTAATACAATTTTTCCAACTCACGACACTTTAAAATCTATAATTTACCAAACATTCAGCAGTTTTTCCGATAATATAACAACAATTGTTTTTTTCATAGCACAATTACAACTATTTTTCCCACAGCACAACAATACAATTATTTTTGTCCACAACATAGTTGTACTGAATTGGTCTTGGATTCCTGTATATAGGCAAAATATAAAAATTAATTAAAGGATCAATAATTCAAAGAAGAAAAATATCGTTTATCTTTTTTTTTTCTTGGTGCAAAATGACCCTTAATGATGTATTGAAGTAAGTAAATGTTCATATTTTTAATTGTGAGTAAAATTGCATAACCACCTTTTTAATATTACATATTGCCAAATATGTATTTTATCAAATTACTTTTTTATTCTAAATATTTTAATATTATGGTATATATATTAGTTTTGTTTAATTAGTTTTTAAAGTTATTTTGATTTTTTTTCGTTTTTTATGAGTTGTTGAATGATATACCATACCATAAAATACATATACTGAGTTGAAAAATAATATATCAACATAACTTACAAAATTACCACAAAAAGCATATATACTAATTGGAGAATAATATACCAACAACTCATTAAAAATTTTAAAAATCAATATAACTTTAAATTAAAAAACTAATTAAATAAAACTAATATACATATACCACTATTTTAAAGTCATTCTTCTAAATAAATGAAAAAATTATCAAAAATAGCAATTTAAGTAATCAACAATGTAAAATGGTCATTTCTTAATAATTTTAAAAAGACTATTTATAATTTTTGTCCCCCAAACTATGACATATATATTATTGTGCCCCCTGGATTTTTTGAGCCGTAAAAAATTACTCCCGAACTATTCATAGTGTTGTAAAGTGGGACTTCTCTTAAGTTTTATCCTATGTGCCTAGCAGATTGCTAACGTGGCTATTTGGTCAATGACTTGTCATTGTCATGTCAGCGCTGTGTGTAAAATTTAAAATAAAAAAATTAAATTAAATATATATTTCTTCTAAAAAATTAAAATTAAAAAAAATATTTTTTCTTTTTAATTCTTAAAAGCTTTTTTTTTTATTAAATAAAATCTTTATATATTACAAAAATAAAACTGAAACTCATCTAATTTTTTTGTTTGACAAAATTAAATTATTTATTTTTAATAATGATGGAATTAATAAAGTTTAATTTAGATGGGTTTAAGTTTTGTCAAAAAAAAAAAGATGAGTTTCGATTTTTTTTAATAGTTGAAAATTTTATTTAATTAATCTTTTAAGAATTCATTAAAAAAATTAATTTTTTGAGAATTAAAGAGGAATTTTTTTTAATTTTAATTTTTATAAGAAATATATATTTTTGAATTTCAAATTTTTATAAGAAATATATATTTTATTTTAAATTATACATATGGCTCTGACGTGTCAATGACAAGTCAATGACAAAATGCTCATGTCAGCAATCTGTTAGCTACATAGGATAAAACTTAACAGAGGTCTCACTTTACAACACTGTGAATAGTTCATGAATAATTTTTAACGGCTCGAAAAAATCATAGGCACAATAAAGTATATGTTATAGTTCTAGCGACAAAAATTATAAATAATCTTTAAAAAAATAAAGATATTAACTTATTGATGTCATTATTTTAGATCATTTACTAAATTTTTTTTTTTTTTTTTAAAATCAAGACAATCTCCGATTAGAGCTGTAAATACGGGCCGGGCTTTTGAGCACGGCACGAGCCCGAGAGGTACGAGCACGACACAGCACGAAAAAATATGGGTTTGGGCCAGGCACGGCACGAAAAAATATGGGCTTGGGCCAGGCACGGCACGACACGACAAGCCCGAAGGCACGATACGAAAGCACGAACAAACTAGCCCGAAAGCACGACATGATAAAAAACCCGATATTTTGACATTAATAATCATAATAAATTTTTATTTGTCAATAATTAATAAATTAAAATGATAATATATGTCTTATTTTTTTCAATGTTTATATTTTTATAATTATATTAATTTATTTTAAGATTTGTTAGTTAAATTTTTAACATTTATTAGTAGGTATTAAAATTCTAATAATTATCTTTGATATAATTTTGTGTAAAATATTGTTAAAAAGTATATAAAAATATCTAAAATTATAATGTATTTGGTTTGGTGGTAAGTCCATTGATGGTTAAAGAGGAGGTAGAGGGTTCAATTCTCCATCCTCACATTTTTTAGCAAAAAAAAAGTGGGCCTAAAAGTGGGCCAGAATATAGAAAGTGGGCCGGCTCGACTTTGGCCTGACACGGCACGAGCACGGCACGACATGGGTCGGGCCCATGGGCCGGGCTGGGCCTACTTTTTCAAAAATGGGCCGGCACGAGCACGGCACGAATTGAATATGGGCCCGGCCCGAATTTACCGGAGGCACGAAAAATGTGGGCCTGGCCTGGCCGAGCGGCCCACATTTACAGCTCTATCTCCGATTACAATTTTTTTGTTTAGTAATTTACAATAATGCAAAAAGCAAAGAAGAAAAAGGGTTAGGAGAGTTAAAAAATTAGAATAACTCATTTGATTTGTAGAAAGAGAATTGATTTATTGTAAAATTACATTATTATTATTGCGAAATAATTTGGTAATTTTTTTTAAGAGAAAAAGTTAATCTATATATAAACTATGGCTGCATCAACCTATCAAACTATGCACAAACCCCATTGATTACAAATGAATTCATATGTCGGATAAAAAGCTGAATAAACAAAATAGTTTATTCATTTATTTAAAAAAATAATAATTCGGGGTTACAATCGGCTTATTTCGGGAGGTGATTTATCAACCCAACTCATCTTTAAATGGGAAATTTATTATTTTCCTTGACCTGCATTTGGACCAGAGACATATATACATATTTATTGTACAAGAATACAAATAAAACACGCAGATGAAAGTTATATTTGGTGTGGTTATGTGTCGTATCACAAGTCCTTGTGATGACTGGTAGAGTTGACTATAATAGTTGCTCTTCCCGTTATCTATCACATGAATTGTCACACTTCGTTATCCATAGTTTATAATAATCAGATTTGAGATCCTAAAAGCTTATCTATTTTTTGTAATATCAACTTTTCCTGCCCAAAGCCAAAACCTTTGTATGAAAAAATAAACTCGTAACCTCGATGTGGAAGTAGGTAGTGGACCAAATTGTCATAATTATAATTCCTCATTCCACATGTTAAAAACATTTTTTTTTTTCAAAAAATAGGGTCAAATTATTGGAGAAAACGATCCACGCGTCATTATCACGCGTAGCTTCAAATCATTTTAATAGTAACAAAAAGAGCCCAAGTATTCAATTGTTGTGTTCATCACGTTTCTAATTTATCATCCAACGGTTGTGAATTAATCAGTACGTGGGTCTTTTATTGATTGGGCACAAATGTCAAACAGAGTGATGGACCACCGTAGGACCACCGTAGGACCACGCCTTAATAGTGGTCCAGCTCGTACTGGATTATTTATTACATTTAATTGTTTTCCGCGTCGGTGGTTAATGGTCATTACAAATGATGCGACATAATCACCTCCTTAATTAGCGGGTCTCTCTAGCACTCCTAGTATATAGAGCATAATATGTGAGTCACTAGTTGACTCATTTTTTCAAGGAAAATTTTTACTCCCAATTATTTTTTCGAAGGAAATTACTATATTATTATTCCAATAATATTCAGTATTAATATTTCGTTTTAGGTGATATCAATGAAGTTATATCATTATTTTACAAGTAAATAAATTTTAATTTTTTATTGTTATTCCATCATTTTATTTTATTTTATTTTGTTATACAAGTGAAATGAAATCGAAATAATTATCCAAGTGTTAGGTGAGTCACTTGCTAAATTTGCACTTCTAAGAAAATAGAAAAGTAATACCATTCATTTTATTCTTTACACGTATAGATGGGTGCATGGAGTTTTCGTATTTCTTTAATCGGTTCATTGAAATTACACCAATTATATATATGGGTGAGTGAATGTATATAGGACAATTATTTTATAGGAATTTCACTTTAAATTCTGATGGTAGGGTTTTTATTGTTTTTCGACTCCTGAACAGTTTTTGGTGCGGTTTTTTTATGACCATGTATATTGCAGCTATTTAGAGCATCCTGCAAATTTTCAGAAAATTCTGAATAGTTTACAGTACCGAAAACTAGGTTCAAACATGTTACTTTCCACGCACATAAAAAAAATTAGTCACGCATGCAACAACATGTTTGAACCTAGTTTTCCACGCGCATAACAACATGTTTGATAAAAAAAAAAACAAATTGGAACAAATGGAGTAATAAGAAAAAAAGTTTAAAAGTAGCTTGTGATTATAAGAGCTCATTTAATAATACAGAGTTGTCTTCAACATTGTTCTTGATGGTTGTTTGCCAATTTTTTCAATTTTGCTCATTGGCTATTAATACAACGATTAGGAACAATGCATAAACATTTCATAAAGATTCTTTTCTTTAAACCTGAAGAGTTGTACCATATTTTATCTAGTGGCTGATTTTTTTATTAGTTGAGTTGATATGTTGCTGAAATATTAGAAAAGGTTTCCTGTATTTTTTTATTTGATATGTTTTATTTTAATTTCAGCTTGTTCGAGTTTACCCGAGTGTCTCCATTCACTCCAATTAATAATTTTATTTACCTCAATTTTTCTCCACATTCTATGAGTGGAAAAAAGATGGGTCAAAGTCGAAGAAGCACCCTTACTACATTCATTTCAAGGATGGTCAGCCTCTTGTGTTTGCTGCTCTTTATAATCCCTTGGAAAACTTTGAAGGTCCTTTCTTCTTACTTTATTAATTGAGTCAATACAATTAAGAGAAATGTTCATTAGTTCTAGGTCCTCATACATTTATCTTATGCTTTCCTGCAGGGAGATACTTCATCGTCTCTAGCCACAAGACAATATTTTCTATTTTTTATATATAAATTACACATAACACTTTAAATTTGAAAAAAAAAAATTGAAAAATATACAAAATTTTACAAATATTACAAAAATATGGATAATAATTTATAACAGATGGTGCTATTTGGTAATACTTAAAAAAATAATTTTTATTTAATTAATTAAAAATTTGACAATTAAACATAAAATAGTGTTTGGTAACTCTATTTTTATTTATTATTTTTAAAAATTTTAATTCAAATTCATTAAATTTTGAAAATAAAATTTGTTCACTTTCAAAAGTTTTTTAAACTGTTTTTAATTTTTTTTTCTTCTCTTCTTCAAATCAACATCTCATTTTATATTTTTAAACACAAAATAACAATAACAGTTATCAAATAAATTTATTCATTTTTGTTTTTAAAAACAAAAATAGTTACCAAACATGTTTTTATTTTTTAAAAATAAAGAAACAAAAATAAAAATAATATTTTTATTTTGTGTTTAAAAAATTCAAAAACAAAAATTTTACCAAACATATTGGGACTTATTCGTTGGCTGTCACTTAACAGTTCAGCTGAGCTGTGTTAGTAGTTACTTAGTGGTTAGCTTAGTTGTTAATAGCTAACTAATTCTGTTATTTGTTGTAGTCGAGCTCAGTGGTAGTCCTTTCAAGACTCCAACTGTTTTGTAACAAACTCTCATTCTTTGTCTATAAAATGTCAATGTCTCAGTCATTACAAGCTGAGCCATTATTCATCCATTTTCCATTTCTTGCATATTCTCTCAATATTCAGTAAATCATCACATGGTACCAGAGCACATGGAGCATTCTGATCCTTCCACTTCGTCCATTCCATCGACCAGCGTTCAACCTCCACCTCCACCACCGCCTCCGCCTCAACCAGTTGATCCAGTTCAATTGCCAAACAATCATCTTCTACCTCTGCAGATTCGTCTCGATCGAACGAACTATTCATTCTGGCGTGCTCTAGTTCTTGCTGCTGTACGTGCCTACGATCTAGAAGGCTATCTCCTTGGCACGCTTCCACCCCCTCCCTCCCGTCTTCCAGGTAACATCGTTAACCCAGTTTATACTCACTGGCAACGATTTGATCAATTTCTTCACCATTGGCTCCTCAATTCGATCACCGAGTCCATGATTGGACATGTTCTTCATTGCCATTCCGCTGCTGAGATCTGGGCGGTTCTTGCTCGTATTTTTGCTACTAAGTCAAAAGCGCGATTGCTTCAAGTAAAAGGCCTGTTACAATCCACCAAGAAGGGTTCAGATTCGATCGATGACTATATCTTGAAGATGAAAGGCTTTGCTGATTCGCTGTCCGCAGCTGGTGAACAGATCTATGAAGAAAGCCTCTGTTTGTATATCTTGGGCGGCCTCGGACCTGAGTTTGAAGCTACAATTGTCACATTGACAAATCGAACGGAGCCTCTGAACGTGCAAGATGTTCAGTTTAGCTTGCATAATCAGGAGATGCGCTTGCAGCAACAGTCTTCATCGTCTCTTGATCTTGTCCAAGCTAACTTTGCAGGTTTATCACTCCGTGGCAATCAAAGACCTCCATACCGTGGTGGACGCTCTAGTTATCGTGGTAACCGTGGCTCGTTTTCTGGACATTCCAATCACTCAAATAGGCCTACTTGTCAATTGTGTGGACGCATTGGGCACGTGGTTCAGAAGTGTTATCACCGCTTCGACGTTCACTTCACAGGACCTTCTCCCTCGACAAATTCTTCTTCTGGCTCGAATCCTGATCAGCCTCAAGCATTTCTCACGGAGTCTCATGTTGGAGATGATGCTTCTCAGTCTTGGTTTCTTGTTACAGGGGCCACGAACCATATCACACCAGATCTCACCAATTTGTCTTCGAAAGGTGATTATAAAGGGAAATCCAAAGTAATGGTTGGGAACGGTAATACTATGCCTATACTTCACATTGGTTCTAATTCATTCTCTGCATCTCATTTAAATCAAGCTTTTGCATTACGTGATATATTACATGTGCCACATGCAACTAAAAACTTGTTGAGCATTTCACAGTTCACTAAAGATAATAATATTGTGCTTGAGTTTGACTCTGTCTGTTGCCTTATTAAGGACAAGAACACGAATCAGGTGCTGCTGAGGGGCACTCTTACTGATGGACTGTACAAGCTTTCGATTCGTCCTCCCGCACCTAAAGAGTCCAAGTTGCAGTCTACGTCTCACTCTTCATCAGATCAACCTACAATAACAGCACTCAATAGTACTACTACCTCAAATCCAGTCCACCCACGGTCTCAAACATCTCAAGTGTGGCATTGTCGTCTCGGCCATCCATCACATAAAGTCCTACGTCGTGTTTTGTCCATTGTAAATCCTAGTATTACATGTAAAGAGTCTAGTTTCTGTGAAGCTTGTCAAGTTGGCAAACTTCACCAATTTGTTTTCAAACCATCAATAAATAAAAGTTCTAAAGCCTTTGATTTGGTATACTCTGACGTTTGGGGTCCCTCATTCTATCCATCACTTGATGGCTATCGATATTATCTTAGTTTTGTAGATGACTTCACTCGTTATACTTGGATTTTTCCAATGCATGTTAAATCTGAAGTTACTACAATATTTTCTAGGTTCAATGCCTATGTTGAGCGTACCTTCCAAACAAAAATAAAATGTCTTCAAACTGATATGGGAACCGAGTATAAACCTATGTATAGTCTGTTAGCTGACCTTGGTATTCAACGTAGGCATTCCTGCCCTCACACTCACCAGCAACAAGGTCGAGTGGAGCGTAAACATAGACATGTTGTGGATATAGGACTCACCCTACTTGCTCAAGCACAAATGCCCCTCAAATTCTGGTGGGAAGCCTTTGCTTCGGCCACCTATCTCATAAATCGTCTGCCTACTCATACACTTGATCATATTTCCCTTTTCAATGTCTGTTCCATAAATCTCCTGATTACAACCTGCTTAAGACCTTTGGGTGCTCCTGTTTCCCATTGCTTCGCCCGTATCAGCCTCACAAACTCTCGTTTAGGTCATCCAAATGTCTCTTTCTAGGCTATAGTCAGCTGCATAAAGGATATCGCTGCATGAGCTCTTCGGGTCGAATATACGTTGCACGTAGTGTTCAGTTTAATGAACTTGATTTCCCATACTCTTCTCTTTTCCCTAGTGAGTCTCCCAAGTTGTCAACTCCCACTACAACATATATTAATGATTATCAAATACCCCAGGTGCCCACTCCAGTAGCTCAGTCACCCCTCGTTTCTGGTTCATCAGAGTCTCCGATAGTGTCAGAGTCCATTTCACCCTCTTTATCTCAGTCAAGATCCTCTAGTCCGTCTCCTGTGTCAGCTCAGTCCTCCTCAACTCATTCTCCACCATATATTCCAATTTCAGACATTCATATGGATCTACCAATACCACCAGTTCCTCAAAATACACATTCTATGCTCACAAGATCTAAACTTGGCATTTTTAAACCAAAAGCATTTATGTCATTTGCATTGCATGAATTAGAACCAACTACCTTTAAGCATGCTATTACTAACCCCCATTGGCAGGAAGCAATGCAGAGAGAATATCAGGCTCTTCATGCCAACAATACATGGACGTTGGTTCCTTATAAAGAAGGCATGCCTCTGGTTTCTTCCAAATGGGTGTACAAGACGAAATATCACTCTGATGGCAGCATAGAGAGACACAAAGCCCGTTTAGTAGCTCGGGGCTTTCAGCAGACTCCAGGGTTGGACTACACAGAAACATATAGCCCAGTCATAAAGCCATGTACCATTCGTCTTGTCTTTACACTTGCTGTTCATTTTGGGTGGGATGTGCAGCAAATCGATATCAATAATGCATTTTTGCATGGTCAGTTGCAAGAAACGGTGTATATGAACCAGCCTCAAGGGTTTGAAGACAAAAATTTTCCTAATCACGTATGCAAGCTCAACAAGGTGATCTATGGTCTTCGTCAGGCACCCAGAGCGTGGTTTGATCGCCTACGTACGTCATTACTTCGGTATGGTTTCTCCAACTCAAAAGCAGATACGAGTCTTTTCTTTACACGAAAGCATGGCAAGCTACTCATGGTGTAACGCCCCAAACTCCAGGGACCGTTACAGTGTGCCTTGTAAACAGTGCTAAACTCGCTAATCGAGTCATTTGGCCAAAATCATGAACTAAGTGTAATTAGCGGTTTAGGGATTAAAAACTTTGGTTAGGATGTAACGTTTCACTAGAACGTTTAATTTAAACTTTGGGATCCCGAAAATATAATTTCAGATTTTATTACAGAAAATATTTACAACAGGCCGTTCTAAGCGGTAAAACAGGGTTCAACCCTAGTTCCACTTTAAACCTCGGCCGTGGCGGACGAGCAGATGCATATGTACACGTCATCACCTAAGCTCTTCAACTCAAGGATGGTCCAACTTCCTCTTGCCTTTACCTGCACCACGTAGCACCCGTGAGCCGAAGCCCAGCAAGAAAACATAATATATCATGATATAATATCAACAATAACCAAAATAACCAATCAGAACCAACAGTCCATACAGATGGGTGACAATAGCCAAAAGTCACAATAATGAACATTGCTCCCTCTAGCCATGTGACGATAGGGTCACCAGGGCTCAACTGATAAGAGATTCTTTCATATGCTTGGTTAGGACAGGTGCAAGGTGATTAGTCACCAACATAACCTTCCTCACGACCCTAGAGTCGAAACTATGGACAACGTCCCTTAGCCATGTGACAAACAGTCACCGGAGTCATATACCTTGGCTATAGTCATCTGGTCGTAGACCAGGCAAGCACTTATAAGTTCTTCGACCTTAGGGTCGGTCCCGCATTAACGCCATGGAGCTATTCAATGCGTGATCATCGACCTTAGGGTCGGTCTGGCATTAGTGCCTTAGAACCACTCAATTCATGATTCTCGACTTTAGAGTCGGTCCAGCATTAATGCCATGGAGCCATTCAATGCTTGATTCATCGACCTTAGGGTCGGTCTAGCATTAATGCCATAGAGCCATTCAATGCGTGATTCTCGACTTTAGAGTCGGTCCCTGACTAATCATTGTCATTCTCAAATAAGTCATGCCGCCAATCATATATCACATGTTCCATATCCATAAACAAGGTATTCAGCATGCTTATTAAACAGGTACTAGTACAATTAGGACCATGCATAAACACAGAGGCTCAAGCTCTGGACGATATCATACTCAGTATACAAAGCATGTCCTAATCACATGTTTCTCATGCATCATATGCAATATCCAGCCATCCAACATGCACCAATAACAACCATGCATGTCACGTTTAATAGTCAACCAACATGCATCAAGAATAGCCATGCATGGCATACATAATAATCAACTAACATGCATCATAATAACCATGCATGTCACATATACACAGGGTGCAGTTTTCTTACCTCCGGTTCGAGTAGAGGTTAAAACAAGAATGACCCTTGAGAACGATCGATCCTTAATCCTTTAGCGGTCACCTAGTCATAACCAAAACAATCTCCAATTAATGAAAATTACCAAAGATAGGGTCTTAACCTAAACCCCACTCTCGGGACCTCAAAACATGCCCATACGGTGAGTAGATTCGATCCCGGGCCTTAAGGATTGAAACCCCAAGCCAAAAGCCCTTAAAAACACCCAAAACAGGGTTAAGAGGAAACAGGGGAGCGCTACAGCGCTGCCCTTCTAGCGCCCCAGCGCTCAAGGCAGAAACACAAACCGCCCAACCTCTCTGCAGGTAGTGCTATAGCGCCCTACACTGGGCGCTGTAGCGCTACCTTCAGCCAGCCAAATCCCAGTTTTTCCTTCCTTCGATTTTACCATTTCTAACCCAAACCAAAAGCTTCCAAACATCAAATTAACTCCCAAATGAACCCAAATACCATCTCCACATGTCCTAAGGACCACAACCCCAAGAACCCTAGCCAAAACCCCAACCAATTCCCAAGTTTCCAACCCAAAAACCAGCTGAAACTTAACTTATAAAACAGAGTAAAACCAAGAGTTCTAGTGGCTAGAAACTCACCTTAATCTTGGCAACACACCCTCTTCAATGGTGGAGCACAACCCTAGCTTGGCTAAGCTTGGTTCCTTGGCTCGATTCCTCAAACTGAGCTCGAAAATCCAAAGAGAAAAGAGTAAGAAAATCTATCGGGAGAGAAGAAGGAGAGACTCTATTTTTCCCCTGTATTTCCACAGCCTTCCAACACTTAAAAGCTGATATAAATCCTTAGGGTCAAAAGACCATAATGCCCCTAAGCCAAATAAACCCCTTTAAAAGCTTCCAAGGGTAAAATCGTCCTTTCCCGCCTATCTCGTTAATTATAATTAACGCTCTCCAATTCCCGCTATCCTCAATATTCCCAAATTCCATTAAATCATATCTCATTACCCTTTAATTCCCAGTAATGCTCTAATCATTAAATTCACCCCGAGACTCACCCAGAGCCCCGAACTTAAACCCGTTATGACTAGACCGAACACTTACATCTCATGATCGTCTCATGTCGATAGCTCGAACCAATCCACCTTATAGTGTGGCTATATTAATTGATCACAATCATGCACCCAAAATATACAATTACGCCCACAGTGGCCAAATTACCAAGATACCCTCACAATGATAAATTCTCCCATATGCATGCATCCACCATCATATAATAATATAATTCACGTAAACATGCATATAATCATTAAATACTATAACAAATCAATTATGGCCCTCCCGGCCTCCTAATCAAGGTCCTAAACCTTATTAGGAAATTTGGGGCATTACACATGGTCTTAGTTTACGTCGATGATATACTCCTCACGGGAGACGATCTTGCTCTTGTTCATCAACTAATCAAGGGTTTACATTTCGAGTTTGCATTGAAGACATTGGGCTCTGTTAGTTACTTTCTGGGGTTTGAAGTTTTTCGTGGCTCAACGGGTCTTTATTTGCATTAACATAAATATGTTATGGATTTACTTCAGAAAACACATATGGTTGATTCCAAACCTCAGGATACACCGATGTGTCCTAGTGTGAAGTTGTCTCTCGACTCTGGTGTGCCTCTTGATGACCCTACACCATATCGTTAAGTAGTTGGTGCATTGCAATACCTGACCATGACACGCCCAGACATCTCCTTCGCCGTAAACAAGCTCAGTCAATATCTAAAGGCTCCTACAACTCAACATTGGTCCGCTTGCAAAAGGGTGTTACGATATTTAGTTGGAACACCTTCACTTGGACTTCACTTCAAACCTGGATTTCCCTTGCATCTTGAGACGTTTGCTGATGCTGACTGGGCTGGTAATATTGATGATAGGAGATCAACGTCTGGTTATTTGGTGTTCTATGGTGGTAATCTTGTGAGTTGGTCTTCTAAGAAACAACAAGTCGTGGCTCGGTCGAGTACAGAGTCCGAATATCGATCTCTTGCTCTCGCAACCTCAAAAATTATGTGGATTCAATCATTGTTAACTGAACTTCAGCTGCCTTTGCCTCAGTCTCCAGTTGTTTGGTGTGACAACTTAGGAGCCAACTCCCTTGCCTCGAATCCGGTCTTCCATGCACGTACGAAACATATTGAGATCGACATACATTTCGTACGCGATCGGGTTCTATCTAATCAACTTGATGTTCGCTACGTTGAATCTTTGAACCAAGCGGCTGATATTCTTACTAAGCCATTGCCCATACAGTTGTTCACTCGTTTCTGCTCCAAGCTGCAACTTCGACGACCTCCGTGCACCTTGAGGGGGGGGGTATTGGGACTTATTCGTTGGCTGTCACTTAACAGCTCAGCTGAGTTGTGTTAGTAGTTACTTAGTGGTTAGCTTAGTTGTTAATAGCTAACTAATTCTGTTATTTGTTGTAGTCGAGCTCAGTGGTAGTCCTTTCAAGACTCCAACTGTTTTGTAACAAACTCTCATTCTTTGTCTATAAAATGTCAATGTCTCAGTCATTACAAGCTGAGCCATTATTCATCCATTTTCCATTTCTTGCATATTCTCTCAATATTCAATAAATCATCACAAAACACAATCTTTGAAATCGCATGTTACAATTTTCTATTTAGTCTATAAATGTTGTTTGCAAAAATTGTAATATATGATTACAAACTTATAAATTTTAGTTACAAATTTGTAAACTTTGGTTACAAAAAAATTATATTGTTACACATTTGTAAATTTTGTTTATAATTTTTTTTTCTATATTTACGATTATGCCAATCTGTATTTTTGTAATTTTTTACGGACTCCATATTTTTAGTATTTTTTTTTAATCTAAGGTAAATAAGCAATCATTCCATGGTTGAATTGAATCAGTTGTATATACAGAGAGAATCGTCTTTTTGCTAGTGGGGGAGGACAAGAGTGTTTTTTTATTTTTTTATGTTTTATTTCATTGTAACTTATCTTCTATTTTTAACCATTAAATTTCATTTGATCCAAGGATTAAAAAATGGGTGTAGAAAATAATTTAAAAAATGGTGTCCATTGAACCTATCCCTTAAATTAAATACTTTTATAGTTTTATTATATATTTTTGTAAACATTAGATCCTAATAAGACGAAATATATCAAATCAAATTCTAATTTTTGGTTAAACTTATTTGTAATATTAATTATTCAAACAAATTATATCACAAAAAATACAATTATTTGTTAATGTGTTTGGTTTATACCATCTCTAATGGATAATGTAAATTTTATGTTAAATTTAGCTTGGAAATTAAATTTGTGCTATATTTGACATCATTTTCACAATTGTGTTCCGATACACAAGTTACAAACTAACTAAAAGTCAACAAGATTATTAATGTTCATTGAAAATATAAAAAAATTTATTTTATTTTATTTTTTTTATATCAAATTTAGGAATTCAACCCATGCATGCACATATATTTTAAAGTAAAAAGAAAAAGTTTTGGCACACATTTTATTAACAAGTAATAGAAAAATAAATTTAAAAAATGATATTTATTATGAGCCAAAAAAAAATTAAGGGTTCCTTGGTAAAATAACTTAAGTTATTTTGCATTCTGACATAGTTTTGATGATTTTTTTACAAAATGGTCTCCTACATTACAGATAGTTGGTTGAAATTTTAAACAGAAGTCATTTTGTAAAAAATTATCAAAACTATACAAAAATGCAAAATAACTTGAAAAAAGAGACCATTTTCACAATTTACTCTAATAAAAATAAAGTGCAATTAGTAAAACTGTCCCACATCTGTCACGTCATATAAGTTTGTGGTGGGTTGGAGGAAGAGTGGAATAAGGAGTGTGGAAGGAAGGTATCTATCCATAACTTTTTTTTGTTTGGTAATAAGAAAAGAAATAATTAGGATTGTGCAAAAAAATTTGTAACCCAAATAACCCGCTCAAACTAATTCGAAAAAACCGACAAAAAATACAATCTGAAAAACCCGACATTCATTTTAAACCGCCCAATTATTATATTGGGCAGGTTAAAATTTTTGGCAACCCGCCCAATGAAAGATTTGTCTATTTTTTATTCATTTTATATTTATTAATTATTAATTTTACACATATAAAACTAAATTCAATTTTTTTTTAATAAGAGGCCCATTATTTTAAAGTAACAATTATTTTAGTTACAAATACAAACTAAAAATAAAGAAAATTATAAAAAAATTAGTGAAAAATGATTTTTTTTAGAAAAAATGTTTTGGTGGTTTGGGCAGGGTTTGTTAGAACTAGTTTTGGTATGTTTTTATTTATGGCATGTTTTAAGATGCAATTTTAATCTTTTATTTGGTTTTGTGCGATATTATGCCGGTGTTTATTGTGTTTTCAGGATTAAGTATGGTCATTAAGGAAATAGCTTGAAATTAGAGGAAAAATCGCTTAATTCTTGAAGAAATGGTGTTAAACGAGCTAAGGAATAGAAACTAGGCGGAACCGGGGGGTCGAATTGATGATTTGGTGAAAAATTGGAATTAGACTCGCAACTCTGTGGTATAGAGCCGCAGCCCTAAGAGTTTCAGAGAAAAAGAAAAGAATCTGCTAGAATTAGAGCTGCAGCTCTATCAGACAGAGCTGAGGCTCTATTAAAATCAGAATTAGAGCTGCGGCTCTATCAGACAGTGCTACAAAATCCAGAAACGAAATCTGGATCACAAAATGCATTAGAGTTGTGGCGCTATCACATGGAGTCGCAGCACCAGTCCATACGGAAGCAAAATTTAGGGCAATTTTGTCCTTTCACAAAAAATTAATTAGGGATTATAAAAGCTTTCTTCATGATGTTTTTAAGAGAGGAAAAAACCCTAGGAGACGGCTAGAGGCACATTGTGGAGGATTGCAAGTGGAATCAAAGAATTCATCACAAATTTCTTATTTTCTACTTTGAATTTATGTATTTTGGATGCTTTTTAATTCTTCTATGGTTATTATTAATTTTGTCATGAACTAAATTCTTTTTCTAGGGTGTTAATGAATTCTCCTGAATTTTTATTTTAAATTAATGCAAGTTTTATGATTTCAATTTTATCTTGTGATTTATTCAATTTGAATCTAATGCTTGTGAATAATTGATCACCATTGATATGAAATATATGATTTTGATTCGAAATCTGAGAAGTGAGAATTGAATATGCTGCAATTGAATAAACATAGATTTCATATTAGGATGAGAGTACCTGTGTGGTCTGTGTAGTTTTAGGGTTGTTAATCTTAATGTCTATCTCATGTTTATTTATCACAGAGATGTAGAAAATTTGCATAAGATTGAGATTTATATATCCTAGTACGAATATAAGTTATTATTGTTGACCTGCTATCACAATAAAAAAATTGAATAGTAAGATTTGTGTTAATAAAAATTAAAGAGGATGGTTGATGAAATTGATTGCCCTAATTCTTAATCCATTGAACTTTCTTAACGTTGTTTATTTTTAGTTATTGAAGTTAATTTCAGGTTTTTGTTTTATAATTTTAGTTAATTTTTGTGATTCAATTATCGTTAGCCAAATAAAAATAGGAGTTAAGTTTTGGTACTTAATATACAGTCATCGTGGGAACGATCTCACTTATTCTTTATTACTTGTTACGATTACATGCACTTGCGTATTGATTTTACACAGGAGGGTTGAACTTCAATTTTTTTTAATTGGATAGTTACAGGTTAAAAAATACCAACCCGATTATAAGTTTGAGTTTGTCAAAAATTCATCAAACTCGTCCAAACTGATTAATGAACACCCCTAGAAATAACTAAAGATTGTCAATTCCTTGGTCATACAAAAACAATCTCTCTATACATGGGTGGACTGTTGAACAAAAACAATAAAATAAATTCTTAAAATATTAAAATGACTAATTTTTTAATATTATTATTTATTTTAAATTGTAAAATGTGATTATTTTTTTATTTCCTTCCCATTATACCAAACAACTTAATTAATCCATCTCTCATTCTCTACAAGACTAATGGACATTCCTTCCAAAAAAAAAAGAAAAAGAAAAAAAAATTAATGGGTACTAGGCCCTACATGAAGAGAAAATTAAGTAGGAATTAATGAAAGATTAATTAATATTAGAATCAAGATAAGTATTGCCTCTCATACTCATCTATCAAAGAATATGAAAGGAAACCTCTTCTAATGACATTCTTCTCTTCCACACGAGGTAAAGGTGTAGTTTCGCCTCACTCTAGCTTCTATTCCTTTCAACATTTATTTTTTAAAATTCCTACATGTCATGAATTGAATAAATAAATAAATAAATGAAAATCAACAATTATTTCTTAAAGTTTCTATCTACCTATGGAAACAGAAAAAGTCAAAAGGTCTCCTAAAGGAACAGGAAAAAAAGTGAAATTCGTCAAAGAATGTACCGACCAATAAAAAAAAGAAAAAGAGAGAAGACATTAAGATAGTGTTTGGATTTTGCAATAAGTTGATGATCGATGCAGTGACATTTTCACTGATCTTAGTGGTCCCATTCGGTTGCACCACAAAGCGCAGCCGCGGACGATTTTTGCCCAACACAACAAATTCATTTATTATCGTACTTTTCGACTAGTCAATTCCAAAATGGGCTGTAAATATCTTTCCTGACGACGCGACAACGTTGACGTGTTCGATAGTAACTGGCTACTTAGCCACTAACTGTAATTATATTAAAATAATAAAAAAATTAGATCCATTATAGTATTACATGACCTTGTCATTACATTGAGACCTAAAATAAATAAAATAAAGTATAATGACACCTCTGAAATTCAAAAGTTTTCCTAAAATAATTATTCTACTTTGTTTTATTAGACAACACCTTTTATTTATTTTTACTTTTAATTATTTTTAATTACGTGATTTGTATTAAAATAATTATGAAATATAAAGCAATACGATTCATGTGAATCATGTCATGACATTTTTATAATTACAAGGATAAAAGCATCTCCCAAATTGGTGTCATATTGTTAAAATATGACTTACTTTATAAAAAAAATTTGCTTTGCTAAAAATGATGCTAAACTTGACATGTACTAAAATTTGGGATAAATTTAACCCAAAATATAATATGATGTATATTTTGTATCACTATAAATACTATATTTTTTTGTTCACTTTTATTTTATTTTTTGCAACAGTGTATAAAAGCACAACGCTAAAAATTATACTAAATATATAATATATTAATTTTTTTTACCAAATATAAGTGTCTAACAATGTGGCAAAGCTAATTGATTTTTTTTACCAAATTGATTTTTGAGTTTATACCTTTTTGACCCTATATTTTTACTATTATTTGTTTGGACCCTATATTTTGACAAATTATTTTTTGGACCCTATGTTTTGTAAAATAGTTAAAATAGAACCCTAAACTTAATTTTGATGAAGAAAAAATTGAATATAACAACACAATTTTTAAGCAGAATGGTTTTATTTTTATTCTGAATTGTTAATTTGGTAAATTATTTGTAATTTTAGTTGAGAAAACATTAACAAAAATCGGGTTTAAGGTTCTATTTTAACAATTTTACAAAATATAGAGTTTAAAAAGTAATTTGTCAAAACACAAGGTCCAAAACAGTAATAGGAAAAAACACAGTAAATAAACTCATTTTTTTTTACATCTGTTTAACAAAGCTAAATGGCAACATGGTAAATATAACTTTTATTTGTGGCCATTTAATGTAGACATTTTACAAACATAAAGTACATAAGTTGTCTTAATTAAATATTATTTTTCCCTCTCCATCAACTGCATTTCAAATATAATAATGATAATATTAAAAAAAAAATAACGAGAGAGGAAAAAAGCTCTGTTATTAAAATGATATTGACAATCATCACCAGTCACCACCATCCTTCTTCCCAAAACTCCTCGTATTCACTTTCGAAGCCCTACCCTTAATCTTCTATCTCCATCTCTCTCTATATCTTGTTCTGGTTTGTGTACTGACGAAAGTTTCCATTTTCCTAATGGCGGCGGAGTTCTCCAGCTGCGTGGACTCTGGACTTCAACTGTCCAAACGGATATACTATGGGAAAGAGCTGCGTCCTCCCCCGGCGACGACGCCGCCGCCAGTAGAGGAGCAGACGATGACGAAGTCGTCTCCGGCGGTGGATGAATATCTTCCAACGGCGCCGATGGTGTACGCGGTGGTGCCGGAGCCCGCGATCGTGGACAATCCCGACGTGCCAAGCTACCAGCCGTACGTTCACGGGCGTTGCGTGCCGCCGGCTTTGGTACCTCTTCACATGCATGGGATAACCATGGAGATCGACACCTTTTTAGATACAGCCTTCGTCACCATCGCCGGCACGTGGCGCGTGCATTGCATCATGTCTTCTAGGCGCTGCGAATGCCGTATCGCTCTGCCCATGGGCGAGAAGGTATTCTAGTACTGGATTAAAATTTTGCCTTTTGTCTTTTTGACTTATTCTTTTTCTTCTTCCTCTTCTTCTTTTCCTGAATTGTGGGTTTTATAGCAAATTATTAAATTTTGATTAAGCATAGATTTGTGAAAGTTTCTTTGTTTATTAATTATGTGTAAGAGTGGAAAGTGTGGCCAATAACCTTTCCTGTCTAAAAATTGTGTATCGTTTTCATTGCTTAAAGCTTTCAAGATTTTTATTTTAGTAAAATTCTCAATAAAATAAATGATGTTCTAACAGGGTTCACTTCTAGGTGTTGAGGTTGAAGTTAATGGAAGATTATATCGAGCTCAATTGATCGAAAGAAACGATATAGAAAGCGCCGAAAAATTAGCTAAAGCTCAAGATGGAAGCTTTCTCAGATGCCAAATATACACCTTTAAAATTCCAAAGGTTATTAGTATTACTTGGCTTGCCACCTCTTAAATTATTACTTCCAATTTCTATCTATAAAAAAAGCATCATTCTTTTGGTTTCTGTCAGGTTGAGGGAGGCTCCTTCGTTTCAGTTAAAGCCAGTTGGTCTCAGAAATTGGTATACGAGGTTGACCAGTTCTGCCTCCAGATACCTTTTAGTTTTCCTGCATATGTCAATCCAGTGGGGAAGAACGTTTCAAAGAGAGAAAAGATTTCGTTAAATGTTAATCCTTGCACTGCCGCACAAATTATATGCAGAAATGCCAGCCATCCTTTGAAGGTAAAGAACTGTCCATTTACTTTTAGTTTCTCTTCAGCTTCTTTGTAAGTAAATTCGTAAACTGATGTGTTTAAGTATACTTTTCTAGGAAATGAAGCGTCAAGGAGGCAAATTATGTTTCTCATACGAAGCAGAGGTAGTTGCATGGTCAAATGCAAACTTCAGTTTTTCATACAGTGTAAGACATCAAATAATTGATTGTTTAATTTGTATGCTTAAGCCAATTCAAATGAATACATGTGAAATTAAAATTGGTTTGTGATTGTGTTGCAGCTTTCTTCTAGTGACTTATTTGGTGGCGTGCTCTTACAATCTCCATCTCTTCTTGATGTCGATGAAAGACAGTTATTTTGCTTCTATCTATATCCTGGAGATAAACAGACTAGGAAGGTTTGTAACCGTAGATAATTATTACAGTTTCTTTCTTCTATAAAATTGGGTTTGAGCAATGACCGTCTACGGCCATTTTCTGTAAATGATGTTTGTATTGGTGAATTTGATAGGTGTTTAGAAAGGAAGTGGTATTTGTTATTGATACAAGTGGAAGCATGCGAGGAGACCCTATTGAGAATGTTAAGAATGCTTTATTGGCATCACTTTCTAACCTTAATCCACAAGATACTTTCAACATTATAGCTTTCAGTGGAGAAGTTCGCTTATTCTCACCATCAATGGAGCTGGCTACAGATGAATCAATATTAAAAGCTACAGAATGGGTTCACACAAATCTTGTTGCCAATGGCGTCACTAATATATTGCTTCCAATGGAACAGGTAAGGTGAATTTATGAGCTTCTGAAACATTATTGTTCACTTTTTTCTCTTATTATGGCTTAGGTTGGCAAAATGAACTACTTCCTTAACTAGTTTTCAGCTTGCTACTTGCTAGTGAGTGAATATGCTGATCCATAATAGTAATGGCGTTAATGAAAAAACCAGAGTAACTTGCTCCATGACTCTCTTCCCTCATAACCATAAATTCCCAAGCATGCACTGCATCATATACTGAGAACCCTACATAAAGTTTTTCTCATACTTTAGTAGCAATCATTCTAATATTGCATAATACTACCTAGAAATAATCTATATTTTATTATGGTTGATGATCACATCTATTAGCTCTTCACTACACGCACTCTTTTTTCTTCTTTCTAAATGTCTAAATTTTTATGTTGTAATTGAAATCATAATTAGGCACTCAAGTTGTTGGCAGAAAGTGATTCAATTCCTTTCATTTTCCTCATTACCGATGGGTCTGTTGAAGATGAAAGAGAGATTTGCAGTATTGTTAAAGGTTATGTCACAAATGGGGATTCCGTTTGTCCACGCATATGTACATTTGGCATAGGTAGTACCAGAGATTTTAACTCATTTTCTTTAGATTATGTTCTACAACTTTTATAAAGCATATCTATTACCAAATTTGTAAAGTCTTTTATTCTTACATAAATATTTTTGTTACTTATGAACAGCCTGTTTATTCGATTAGAACTGCACACTAATTTATTGCGTGAAACAACTTTCCAGGTTTATATTGTAACCATTACTTCCTGCAAATGCTTGCACAGATTGGGAAGGGCTATTATGATGCTGCGTTTGATTCTGGTTGGTGTCTCCTCCCTTATTTTACTGCACTCAATTTCTTTCACCAGTGCTGGTAATGGCATAGCCATATAGTTCAGCAGTTTTTATCAGTTGATGGCAGTGATCATCCCATGTGATGTTAGAGCAAAATAGTTTTGTTTTGGAAACATTTCTTTTGAATATCTAATTTTCTAACATCTAATTTCTTCCAGCTTCTATTGGCTCTAAAATGCAAAGACTATTCTCTAATGCTTCATCAGTCATTCTCGCCGATATAACTTTGAGCTCGTTGGAACGTCTTGATTCACTTGAGGTGACTGTTTGAGTTGGAGGATATTGCCTATTTTTTTCTGACATCAAAATGAAATTTGGTGTCTCAAGTTTTCCTTCCCTGTTGCAGCTATATCCATCAAATATTCCAGACCTTTCATCTGGAAGTCCATTGATTGTGTCAGGCAGATGTGATGGGAATTTTCCTGACACCATTAAAATCAGTGGTACCTTGGCTGATGCAAGCAATTTCACCATCGACTTGAAAGTTCAAAAAGCCAAGGATTTGCCCCTTAATAAGGTAATGTTTCAGCTTCCGAGCTCAATTGCGTACTGAATTTAGAGATCTTTGATCGTTTCTACTTCTATCTAGTAGCAAATGAACTTTTTAGCTAACATATCTTCTTTGTTTCACAGGTTCTTGCAAGGAGACAAATTGATATGCTGACGTCTCAAGTATGGTTAACACAAAGTAAAGAGATGGAAGAGAAGGTTCGTTGCTTATTAGAAGTAGCTTCTGATCAATTTTTGTTATATTTAATGTGAAGAGTTCTCTGAACTAGGCAAAATTGTCATAATTTTGGTCCCTTGCTTCTATCCTTATTTTGTAGGTTGTTAAAATGAGCAAAGAAACAGGGGTACCATCCGAGTACAATCTCATGGTTCTAGTGCAGCATGATAAGGGAAAGAAAACAACAGCTTCAGTCCCCACACAAGAGGTATGCATAATATTTCTAAGTTAGATAAACAAGATATTATCAAACATGTTCATGCCATTTCTTTGCCTTCTCTTATTTGCCAAAAATTGCTTTCAATATTCTAATAGGTGAACAACAAAAGTAAGCAGCAGAAGGTAGCGGAGGTGAACACAGAGAAGATGTTAGTCCTAGGAAGCCTTGGCATGGGATTTGGAGACTTAGCAGCCACGGCTGCGAATAAAGCTTCATTAATCGAAGAACCAAAAGCAGAAGCAACTGATGTGCTGGTGAAGGCGGCTGGAAAATGCTGCAGCCGAGTAATTGATAGGATCTGCTGTATGTGTTTCATTCAGACTTGTTCGTACGTGAACAATCAGAGCGCAATTCTGTTGACGCAAATATGCACCGCCCTTGCTTGCTTTGAGTGCATCAATTGCTGTTACGAGCTATGCGCTTAATTGATTAGTGCCATTATACTTGAAATCATAGAAATAACATGTATAGTACCATTACCAGCAGAACCTGTTTGATTGTGTTTTGTGATACTACATGATAACATAGCAACACATTCATCGTCATATAGGTTATATTGGTGCACTTGTGTAGTATTTCTATACTACATATAAAAACAACAACAACGTACGTGTTACCAAAGTTACATTTTTCTTATTTTATTTTGAAAAAAAATTGTTAGTATATTGTATTTTAGTTAAATACCACATTTAACTATTTATTTTAGATAGTTTTAATAATAATATTTCGTTTCGCAAAGTCGATACCAAAAAACAAAATTTTGATTAAAAAAATAAAGCATTTTTATTATTAACATAATTTTAATTGATTTATTAAGTTTTATTTATTTTTTAAAAAGATCTCAGCACTATGTTTAATAATTTTATTATTTTAATTTTAGTTTAATCAATTAAATGAAAATATAATAATTGTAATTAAATAAAAAATCAATTTAAAAAGGGAAACTCCATTGAATAACTCTAGTAATATCATCATTGATAAGTATGCCACTTTTTTTGTATCTCACACATGTAACCCTTTAAGACTAAAATACCCTTAAAGGGTTAATTAGTGAAAAGATAACCTAAAAATGTTGTGAAGAGATTAGAGTGACTTTCTTTCTTCCTAGCCGTGGTATACCTTTGCAACATGGAAGCTTGCGCTGCCGTCAACAGAGTTGAATGCCTCTGCAACAACGAACCCTGCTGCTGTCGATGAAGTTGGCCGGCTCTGCAACATCGAACCCTGCCGACGCCGATGAAGCTGCAAGTCTTGGACGAAGTGCCTTCCCTGTTGACGAAACACAGCCAGTCGTCCTGGTCTTCACGGTTCACCGGCGTTGTCCGCAACCTTCCATTGCAATGACTCCTCTTATGTGTGATGTGTACCAGTGGTGAATTAGGTGTGAACCAGAAGTGAACTTGGTGCGAATCAGGTGTGTGAATCAACTGTGAATTATGTGTGAACTGGGGATAAACTTAGTATGAAACAAGTGTGAATTGGGTGTGAACCACGTACGAACCAGGTGTGTGAATCAACTGTGAATTATGTGTGAACTAGAGATGAACTTGGTGTGAAACAAGTGTGAATTAGGTGTGAACTAGGGGTGAACTTGGTGTGAATTAGTTGTGAACTAGGTGTGAATCAAGTGTGAATTAGGTGTGGACCAAGGGTGAATTAGATGTGAACCGGAGGTGAATTAGGTGCGAACTAGGCGTGAACCAGGGGTGAACCAGGTGTGAACTTGGTGTGAATTAGTTGTGAACTAGGTGTGAATCAAGTGTGAATTAGGTGTGGACCAAGGGTGAATTAGATGTGAACCAGAGGTGAATTAGGTGCGAACTAGGCGTGAACCAGGGGTGAACTAGGTGTGAACTTAGTGTGAAACACGTGTGATCTAGATGTGAATTAGGGTTGAACTATGTGTGAACCACGTTCCTAATTTATGGTGATCAACTTGTGAACCATGTGTGAACAGTGTGTGAACGACGTGTGAACTATGTGTGAACACAGTAAACTAAATCGCAAAATCAATCGAAAATTTGTCATCTCAACATAAGTTTTTTTATTTTCACAGATTTTTCAACCCATAATAGTTCAAAATTTTCATATAAACTATTACATAAGATACCCATAACCTAAAAATAAAAATAAAAAAAGATACTAATTATCAAATCAAAAGTTTCAATCTTTAACTTTGGGAGATGCTCTGATTTTAATCTTCGTTCTTCTTCAACTTTGGTAAGAAAAAAAAGAGTTGTGGTAGATAACGTCACTTTCCAAATTTTGGTGAGAAGAAAAATGGTGATGATCTTTGAGGTTGGATAATTTGAGAGAGAAGAGGTGTTTGCTCTTTTTGGTGAGAGTAGATTCTCTTGATGGCTGCTAGGTACATGCAAGACAAACAAAAGAGAGAAAAATCTAATATTCATTGAAGGGTATTAATGTCTTTTTAAGTGCCTATAATATCATTAATGTGAGAAACATTAATTAGAGATTAGGGTTATAAATATAGAGTTAAAAAGGGTTAATCCATGTAGTTTTCCTTTAAAAATAGTTTGACGTTTCCCATGATTTTTATTACGTAAAAATAATAATATTTGACACGAGAAATTTACTCTGTTGACAAAATAATCGTTGACTATTTTAATAGGTCTTTTTTATTGTTATCATAAGGTGAATATATATATTTTGTGGCATTAAGGTGAACTTTTTAATTTAACTAAAATATATAAAAGTAAAAAAAAAAAAACATGTTTAGCTATATATATGGGACAAGTTCTATGAACACACAGAAATCATATATATTTTTTTGAAATGGAAATTCATATAAATTTAGCATATATATTATTTAAAATTATGACTAAATTTTGTCTACGTTTATGTTAGTATTATACATATTATCAAATAAAATTGTACAATTTAAAAATATTAGATTAGAGAGCATCAATGATAAATTAGAATAAAAAAATATTGAATCGTGTTTTTTTTTATAAGCATGTGTTTACTAGATTTTTCATCAACTACACACGGTAATAAATTAGAAAGTTGTTTGTGCGTAAATTTCTAAGTGAAATATATATTTTAGATGAGTAAATAATCAAAAATAGAGAATTAAATGTGATAATAAATAAAAAGATACGAAATTTATAGTGGTACCACTTGAAAAAATATTACTTATTACGTCCACTTTAGACAATTATATTGATGATGAGTTATGATCACTCAAGAACAATTATGCAATAAGTATTTTCTATTATTAAGGCAGTTGGGATTACAAAGAGAAGTAAATGCTCTATAGGGTTGCTTAAATTAGGAACCTTTTACACTATTTTAATTATGGTATTTATAGTGGTGGAGATAGGTGGCACTCAATTTTCCAATCAGGTTAATTCTCACGAGATACATGATAAGCGAGTTTTAGACTTGTTTTAGTGTGTCTACTTAGGAAGTGTTTTAGAGGTTTAGGGTTGTTTTGTTCTATTTTACGCTTGTTTTGTAATGTTTTTGTTTATTTTCAGGGTTTGAAGGATTGGGATGATTTAGAATGAAAAGGATGTCAAAAAAAAACACAAAAATTCGTAAAGCTGTCAAAAATGCATTTTCTGAGAGAGTAGAGCGACCTCACTATTGTAGAGTGCGACCACGCTAGGTTGCTGGAAATTGAAATTCGGCAGATTTTTAAATGAAGGGCATTTTGGTCAATTCACATGGGATAATTTAGGGTTACGAATTCTGATGCGATTTTAAAAAGAAAAAAACGTGAATTAAGAGGGGGAGACAGAAACAAGTCGGAAAAGAAGAAGAAGAAGCTTGGAGCGAGCGTGGGCGATCTGTGACAATTCCCAATCTAGTTTCATTTTCTTTTTCTTTAATTTTCTATGTTATTGTTTATGTTTAGTTTGATTATGGATATGAATATTGAGATTATGAACTAAACTTCTATTCAGGGATTTGATGGATATTAACTGAGATTATTCCATAGATTAATGCTATTTGATTGTTCTTTCTTCCTTGTTTATGTGATTTGTTCATCTTTGTGCTTAATACATGTTTGAGATTGATCACCTTAAGCATGATTCATGATCCTAATATGAAATCTGAAAAGTGAATATTAGGAATGCTCTAAATGAATAAACATAGGTTTTGATGTGAAACGAAAGTATTTGCATAGCTTGTGTAACTTTTGGATTATTGCTTAATGCGAATTGTTTGTTGTACTATCTTGGAGATGCAGTAGTTGACATGCAATTTAGTACCTTCATGATCTGAAAAGAGTTTAGGTGATTTTATAATCTGTCATCACATAGGAGGAAGAAGAATAGTTGACTAGTATTAACAATTGGGTAATCAAAGCAATTGAAATCATATTCCTAATTTCACATCCATTGTTAAACCCTTTTTTATTTGTTGTTTTGCTTGTTTTGTTTTCTGCATTATTATTTTAACACCAAATTTTATTGTTGCCAAATAGAAATATAGATCCAATTTGGTTAGTACTTAGCTGCAATTCCCTTGGGTTCGACCTCACCTGTGTGAGTTACTACTTGTATGATACGTGCACTTGCGTGTAATAAAATCCGCAACAAGTTTTTGGTGCCGTTGCCGGGGAATTGTTTAGTTGATATTACGTTAATTGGATTAAATTCTAATTTGGTTTTCTTTTCACTTTTTGCTAACTTGTTTGTATCCAATTCTTCTTATCTCATCTTAGGTACCATTAGTTTATGCGACGTCAAGGACCAGCTGCAAGAGTGCCTGTTGATCCTGATATAGAGAAGACTTGCCGGCAAAGCAGAAGAAACAAAAGGTTGGAAAGAGTTGTACAAAGGATTGAGCAAGAGGAAGTTATGGCCAACAACGACAATAATGGGGGTACCGTAGAAGACCAGGCTAATGGTCAGAATCCACCCGACCGTAGCCTGAGGGACTATGTGTTGCCAATAATGACGGGGGTCCAGTCTTGTATAAGACCACCTGCCGTAGATGCAAACAATTTTGAGATAAAGCCAGCCATAAATCAGATGGTTCAATCCACAGTCCAGTTTGGGGGACTACCCACTGAAGACCTAAACATGCATCTCTCTAACTTCATGGAGCTCTGTCAGACATTTAAGATGAATGGAGTCAGTGATGATGCTATCAGACTTAGATTATTCCCATTTTCTCTGAGGGAGTGAGCTAAGAGTTGGTTGGTATCTTTGCCACCTAACTCAATCAATACATGGGATGATCTAGCGCTGAAGTTCCTCTCCAAGTTCTTCCCTCCAACTAAAGCAGCTAAGTTGAGAGGAGAGATCAATAATTTTTATCAGTTGGATAATGAGTCTCTTTATGAAGCTTGGGAGAGATTCAAAGATTTGATAAGAAAGTGCCTGCATCACGAAATAGAGAAATGGATGCTAGTCCATAATTTTTATAATGGGTTGTGTGGCACTACTCGCACACTCATTGATTGTAACGCCCTGGATAGCCAAGACCGCTACACTGTGTACTTGTAAAGTGCAAGACTTGCTAATCAAGACATTAATTTAAAAATGTGTCATTAGTTTAAGTGTTCTAGGGTTAAAAGACATTTAGGTCTCAAAAGACACATTTTACAAGTTAATAAACAATTTACAGAAGGGATCCCCAAAAGATCAGTGTTTAATAGCTGGTTTGCAAAACTCAACAGTTAAAAGTAAACATTAGCCATACTAAGGCAAAATACAAAGTTCTGGTCCTCTTGTCCCTGTAACCTCCTCAACCGTGGCGGCTGAGCGGCTTGCCATGTACATTCGTCCTGCAGAGCTCTCCGGTCAGGGCTGATTAACCTTGCCTTTGCCTTTACCTGCACCACACAGCACTCGTGAGCCGAGGCTCAGCAAGAAAACAACATATACAACAATCTCAAGCAGACATTCCAGTAGGCATGTTTAGTTATTCAAATCATAGCATATGAGCATACTTCAAGATACAAGCAACTGTATCCACACATAATTTATTCAACAATCTCATCTATAATCAAGTATAACATTCATTTTACACAAATACTAGGGCCGACACCTTAGGCCGCACCCTCTGTTTATCCCACTGACTCCGGCCCGCTTAAACCGAGCTCAGTGCATAATAAGCTGTCCTCGGATACCAGTGTCCGAGCCGTGCCAATTGCACAAGTTAACCGTGGCTCTCTTAGGTCGTTGGTTACAATTTACATGGCATAATACCATTCTTTCAATCATTTATGTTAGGGAGCCCTTAGTCCCGTTCAAATATTCAATCAAGTGTAGTTTTCTTACCTTTAATCTTTACAGTTGTTGAATTACGAGCAACGCCCCTGTAGAGTCCAAGAACTTTACTTAGCTAATTATTTAGTAGTATTATAGTATGTATAGTATTATCTTTGTAACTGTGGATTTTTGGTTCAGACCGGGAATTATTTGGACACTCATAGTAGTATTTATAGATTTTCTAAGTTTAACCTATAGTTAAGAATATTAAGTTTAACCTAAGGTTTCATTAATGTGACTGATATTAAGGATTATATTTATTATACTATAAGGTTTAGATATCAACCAATAAGATTTTAAGCACATGTTATGAATGGTGATTAAGGATTAAGTATTTTTGAGGATTAAATTTAATAAAGAGTAAAGTTTGAATGTTATAGGGTCAGTCAGCAGCTTTGAATACGTTGAGGGCTTAGTCAAGGTTGTTTACTCCATTCAAACTTAGCTAAAAATGTGTAATTTCGTGTTTAAATATTCAGCGTGTGCCGATATATCGCAGCTATAGGGGGCGATATATCGCAGCACGTAGATACGAAAAACACGAATCGATGCACGGTCGCCTCGGGAACAATGGTCTAGGCGATATATCGCCTCCTCCAGCATAAATTCAAACACTTTTGAATTCTTTTCCTTTCAGCCATTCAAACTCCTTCATAAGTCTAGCATCTTTTGAACGAGTCTTCAGCCTCTGCTGAACGATTATTCAAATATTTTTCACCTAAAAAGCCATTATTTTTATTCAAGTAAAATCAAGATACTTTCATTCCCAAACTCTATAAATAGGACCTAGTACCCAGCCATTTATTCACCTTTTACTCTAAGTTCAGAAGCTGCAAGTTCTAGGAGAGTGTGAGAGTTAAACACTTGGGTGGGAAAGTCATAAGCTTAAACATCATAAGCTTATCAAACACTTTGGGAAGTGAGGTTCGTTAGTATTTCGGTTGTGGTTAGATTGGTCTTGCAAGTCTTTGAGGTAAACCCGAAACTCTATTTCATTTGTTTCATGTTATGTTCTTTCTCAAAGCCTTCTACTCAGTCCCCTAACCTCATTCTTATTTTGGTTAGGGAATCCAAGTTCTTAAGCACATAAGTTGTGGTAAGCATATTTCTCAATGGTTTAGTCTTCCTATTCATTTTCATTTCTTCTTCTTAAGACTCACTCTTTCTCATATGGTTTTAGGAGTGTTCCAAAAGTCCCAACTCAGTCCATCATATCCCGGTAACTTTGGTAAGGAAAATAGGATAGAATCTATATGTGTATTGCTTATGTTATCTTATGTGTTATGTTATGAAATATAATATGTTATGAATATGTTATGAATGTGTATGTTTGTAGGCTTGGGCTTATGCCCTATTTGACTAACAAGACCCCAAAAAGATTATGGGCATATGCCTACTTAGCTAGTAGGACCCCACTAATCTCATGGGCATAAGCTTGTTTAGTCTATGGGACCCCAAGTAATAATGGCCATTATAATAAGTGTATGTATTAAGTGTTATGATATGCCTTTACGTTTATTATGAAATTTATGTTTATGACTATGTGTTAGATTGTCCTTGCTGGGCATTAGGCTCATTCCTTTTTGTTTTATGTGCAGGAAAATAAGCTTTAGAGGCGGTAAGATTCGTGACGCTTAGAGGATGTGTATCGATGGTGAATGGAGTCAAGGGGCCGAGCGTTATTCGATTCGAGGATGTAGTCTCATTTTACCTCTTTATGGTTTTATATGTATTTTCCGCATTTCTTATGTAATTCTTTTCATTTAAATCATGTTTTTTTTTTGTTTTTTAAAGACAATGGGATCCCATATCCTTCTTAGTATTCTATTTTGTAAGTAACTCTTATTTTTACAAGTTACTCAATAAAATTATGGTATTTCCGCAAAGTTGTAAGTTTTATGTATAGTTTCGTTAATGGTCCAAATAGTCTAGATTAGTGGGTCATTACAGCCCCTCAAGCACGATCCGCTCCCGAGCCTAAGCCTTTATCTCCTAGTCACAACCAAAGTATAGGGTTCCATTAATACTCGAATATAGGTTTCCGATTACAAAACTAACTCCCGGGAATCCGAATTCCACCAAGCATGGTGGTGGAATCAATCCCGAGCACACTAGACCACATCCCCATGCCTAAAACCCTCAAAAGTTCATGTGCACAACCAAGGGCTGCGGCCCTTGAAGCTTAGCTGCGACCCTAGCCTCAAAACAGAACCAAGACTATCATGAGCAAAGACACGCGCCGCGGCCCTTGCTTTGGGCGCCGCGACGCCCTCCCTTGGCCGAGCCTCCTTGGCCCTTTTTCATCCTAGGGCCGCAGCGCTCTAGAACAGAGTCGCGGCCCTTCCCTTCGTGCTCAGAAAACCCATCATTTTAGAGCTTAAAACCTCAGCCAAAACCATCCCTAAGCTTTCTACTTCAACACCCAACATAACCTCAACTCATGCTACACAATTTCAATAGAGACTCAGCTCATTAAACCATAGAAGATTCACTTCCAATCCATGAAACTCTAAGAACATAAACACCCTGTTATAACCAGTCAAAACTTAAACTCAAATCATCAATTCATGAAACAAAGCTTACCTTCTTGATTGAATCCTTCCCTTAGCCAAACCCCAGCTGATTACAAGGATTTCCCCCGCTCAATTCCACCCTAATCATCAATTGGATAAAACCTCAATACCCAGCTGAAACTCAAGTTCTAACCACAAGAAGAAGGAAATTCATGCTTACCTTGGTCCTGATTTAATCCTTGATTGTCTACTGAGCTAATCCCCAAGGTTGCTCCTGAATCCCTCTAAATTCCAGCAATTCTTCAGCTTCAATTTCCCCAATTCCCTTGAGAGTTTCTGGTTTGGTTCCCTTTGTTTTTCTTGAGAGTGAGAGTAAGAGTAACCAGCTGAGTAGGGAAAATGGTAATGTCGGTCTAATTTTCTAAAGGCTCCCTAAGTTTGTCTTACTCGTTAAGTTAATCCCACGGCTCAGGGTGCCGGAACTGTAATGCCCCAAATTTCCTAATAAGGTTTAGGACCTTGATTAGGAAGCTGGGAGGGCCATAATTGATTTATTATAGTATTTAATGAATATATGCATGTTTACGTGAATTATATTATTATATGATGGTAAATGCATGCATATGGGCGTATTTATTATTATAAGGGTATTTTGGTAATTTGGCCATTGTGAGCATAATTGTGTATTTTGGGTGCATGGTTGAGATTAATTAATATAGCCACATTATAGGGTGGATTGGTTCGAGCTTTTCGACATGAGACGATCATGAGATGTAAGTGTTCGGTCTAGTCATAACGAGTTTAAGTCCAGGGCTCGGGGTGAGTCTCGAGGGGAATTAAAGGGTAATAGGATATGATTTATTGGTATTTGGGAATATTGAGAATAGCGAGAATTGGAGAGCGTTAATTATAATTAACAGTATAGGTTGGAAATGACGAATTTACCCTTGGGAGTGCTTAGAAGCTTTTAAATTAGCCTAGGGGCATTATTGTCTTTTGACCTTAAGGATTGGTTTCAGCTTTTGAGTTTTAGAAAGCTGTAGAATCGTTTAAAAAAAACAGAGCATCTTTATCCTCATCTCTCTCCCTCACTGTGCACCATTTCTCTTCCTTCTCCCTTTGGAATTTTGAGAGCCAACTTGAGGGAACAAGCTAGGAAATCAAGGTTTGGGCTTAGGGACTTGATTCAACCATTGAAGGGGGTTGGAAACCAAGCTTGAGGTAAGGAAACTCAGCCATGAAAGTATGGTTATACTCTGTTTTGGTGTTGAATTTCAGCTTGTGATTTCTTGGTGGTTAGTTGGAATTAATGGGAGTTTTGATTAGGGTTTATCTTGAGTCTTGCTAAGGGAGTGTTATAGATCAAGTTTAGGGGTTGTACGCCCTGATTTTCCCACGGGCTGATTAGCAGGCCGAGTTACTGACTAATCACGATTAGTCAGTGAACATCCCCAAGACCGGAGCTCCCGCTTCGAGGTCGTACCTTCGTAGCTCGAGCAATCTCTAAGGACACGCCAAGGTTGCCCAGGACTGGGGGAAAGAACCTGAAGGCCGAAGGTCGGGTCAGGGGAGAAGCTCGTGGTACGAGCTACATACGGAGCTCTGACCCTCTGTAAAGTCAACACACGCAAGATAAACGTGCATATTTCTGACATCACGTGTCCGATATCTCCCTGACTTCTCGGACACGCAGCAGGAACGTGCATGTTCTGAAACCCACGGCTGGATTGGGCTGTGCAGCCCATTATCTTCTTACCTATCGATTTGACCACACTTATGTGTCAGGTTTAGGAATTAATCATGAATGTCACAGAGTTGATATGACAAATAATAAGGTCACGGGATGACCTCCTTACCAACTTCTAGGTGCCTTCTCCTATAAATATGGAGAACCTGGGAGTTGATAAGGGTTGGGAAAAATAGTCTCTGAATAGATATATGCTTTGTAACCAAATACCCAGAATATATCAATAATATTGACTAGTGGAGTAGAAGGATTTTAACCTTCGAACCACTTAAAAACGTGTCTTGAGTCACCTAGTTCACTCTCTAAGATTCTATATCTGTGACGGTTCTATATTCAGCACTAATCCCTTTCTCTTCTTCTCTTAATTACCTGTTGGCGAAGAACCGCGTCAACAGTTTGGTGCTTTCATTGAGAGCAAGTTTGATTAGTGTTGCCACAAACATCCAACTATGGTGATTACTCGATCCAGGCATGGCAACGAGACAGAACAGCATGATGGGCAAAAGACTCATCATATCGCCATCCCTGATGAACAAATTCCTGAAGTCCAGCAGCGGCCACGAAAGCAGCCAGCGGGCCAAGACGATACTGGTAGTTCGGCGCCCCGGCCACCTAATCCGAACCCGTGTTATTATACTGCGGTGGAGATGGAGAAAGCTCAGCTGAGGAGCCAGTTAGCCACTGCTAGTCGGCAAATCCAGGATATCCTGGCCCGATTACCCCCTCTCACAACCAACGCTAACGTTGGAGAGAGGCAAGGTGAGGCTCCTAACTCTCGCCGGGGTAGTCGGTCCAGGCATAGCCGTTCGGATAGACTTCCAGCAGCCAACTCCACCCCTTCATCGCACCATCGAGACGCAAACTTCGTGGAAATGCCTGGGACCAGACAACAGCAATACAGTCGTTCGGTTAGGACGTCGACTCCTAGCTCTCAACCATCCACGAGGACGCCCAGGAGAGCTCGAGGAAATTCTCGGAGGAGATCCGAGGAGGGCCAAAGACGTCAGCCCGTCCCCGAAGATCGTCCTGCGCCTCGTCCAGGTCGCCCAGCTCGGAACCAGCAAGCTGGCAGGGCCGAAAGGCCCCCACCAAATTTGATTCGTCCAGATGGAACCAGGATCGCTTCTCCAGTCAGGCATCCTCCATCTCCGATCATATATTCGTCTCCTCCTCGGCCCGTCCGAGACATCCCAGCTTACGGGAGTAGTAGGAGAAACCCACCATCAGCGGGACCTTCCCGGCGTAGTAGGGTGCCGGAAGAAAGCCCAGGTCCTCACGACCAAAGACGGACTCCAAGTCTGTCCAGCAGGAGTCATTGGACCGGTAGTCGCCGGAGTGATATCTCTGGAGGAGATCTACGTCAGCGACTAAGTTCGGCACAAAGCCACCAGACCACCCAAGGAGGTGACCTTCGAGATCACCTCAACTCTCACAGAGAGGACAGGGCTAGAGATGGTAGTCAGGCTCGCTCGGGGGGGGGGGGGGGGGGAGGGCCCGATCCGAAGTACGTAACGGAGAGAATGCCCCAAATAACCTATCTCAAGATAGGAGGGGCAATAACCCACCTAATATGTACAATGGATCCGGAGCTGCTGGACAGCCTTGGAATAACCAAGGATCTCAGGATCAAACCCTCGAGCGCCTCACTCAGATGGAGGAACTAATGAAGAAGCTCTTATTAGAAAAGGAAAAAGACGAATATGATTCGGGAGACGAGATGGAACTCTTCGCCCCCAACATAGCAGCGACGGCATACCCACTTGGTTTCCGTATGCCTCATTTATCAAAGTTCAACGGGGACGGAGATCCGTCGGACCATTTAGGGATGTTTAACACCTTAATGATGGCTCATAATATTGGCCCGGAGCTGAGATGCTTGATCTTCCCCTCCACACTGACCGGACCTGCCCGACAGTGGTTCAAGCAAAGTAAAAAACAGTCCATCAGCTCCTGGAAGGCCTTCTCAGCCGACTTCAAAAGGGCATTCCGCGCCTCCCAGGCCGCCCGTGTTTAAGCCGACTCCCTGGCCAACGTGAGACAGCAGCCCGGCGAGACGCTGAAGGCCTACCTGAGCAGATTCGCGAACTTTGCTGCCCGAGCTAGGGACGCGGATGATAGCTCCAAGCTCATGGCCATGAGAACCGGAATCCTTGTCGGGGGAGACCTATGGAAGGATATACAGAGGAAGGGAGTCGGCTCGGTTAACGAATTCCTTAACAGAGCCCAAGAGTGGATAAACTTGGAAGAAGCGGAAGCCTCAGCCGTGGGAACCAGCCAGGTTCCCGAGCAGCCCACCGGAGTAGGGACGGAGGTCGTGGCAGCGACCCCAGGCGCCATACAGAACAACCAACCGGGTGGAGGCAAAAGAAAGGGAAATGGCGAAAACAATCAGCAAGGCCAAAAGAAGAATAAGTCTGTAGACAAGTTTAAGCCCGTGTTCGCGACATATACCGAACTCACCCAGTCCAGGGAAAGTATCTTCCTGGCCAACTCTACTCGGGTCCCCTGGAAGAGGCCGGAACCATTGAAACACCACAAGGGAAAGAGAGACACTTCCAAGTTCTGCCATTTTCATAACGACGTCGGCCACAATACCGACGATTGCAGGCATCTCAAAGATGAGATAGAGACTCTCATCCGAGTCGGCCCCTTGGCTCAATACTCACGGAACAGGGTCCCAGCAAGTCGACCTGCTCCAGACGTCCCAACCAGTCAGCCTGAGGCTCGGATAGATTAGGACGTCCCTCCTCCCGTGATCGGAGGAGAGATATCCACCATCTCTGGAGGACCGCATATGGCTGGCACGAGCAGAGGAGCCCAGAAGAGATACGTGAACGAACTAAAAGCTCACAACGGAGTGGAGTTCGTCCCGGAGCAGCGTCAGTCAAAACAGCAGCGATTGGAGAAGCAACCGATCACTTTCACGGAGGAAGATGCAGGCCATGTCCAGCTCCCTCACAATGATCCCTTGGTTATAACAGTCCAGCTCGCCAATCGGAAAGTAAGAAGGGTGCTGGTGGACAACGGGAGTTCGGTGAACCTTTTATTCCGCTCCACTTTAGAGAAGATGGGTCTGACTGTCGCCGACCTAAAGGCGACCTCCATGATGCTATATGGCTTTTCGGGAGAAGGATCGGCAGCAATAGAGACGATCGAGCTGGTGATCACACTAGGGGAAGAATCTCGGACAGTCTCTAAACTACTTGAGTTCGTGGTCATTGACTGCTCCGCTGCCTACAACGCCATTTTGGGCCTACCTACGCTCATAGCTTTCGAGGCTATCACTTCCATTCGACACATTGCCATGAAATTCCCTACTTCAACAGGAATCTGCACCATCAAGGGCGATCAGCTCGCTGCCAGGGAATGCTACAGCATTTCCATGAAGAGAAAATCTAAACCCGGGCAGCTGGCTATGGCCATTCTGAGTGAAGAGGAATCCCAGGAGCCCTTGGCGGCTCCTGAGATTGAAAAACCTCAAAACGCCCAAGGGGAAAGTGTCGCCCTTAGTGAGGACATTGACCCCCGAATAGGCGAAGACAGGTCCGAGCTCCAGGCTATTGAGGAGCTCGAGGAGGTGAACCTTGATCCACAAATTCCGTCACGAACGGTCAAGCTCAGGAAAAACCTCTGTAGCAAGAGGAAGGCGGAGCTGATTACGTTCCTCCGGGCTAGTTTAGATGTATTCGCATGGTCGCACGAAGACATGGTGGGGATCAGCCCGAGTGTCATCATGCACACGCTCCATCTGGACAAAAGCGTTCCTGCCAAGTCTCAGAAGCAAAGACGTCTAGGAACAACCCGAGCTGAAGCCCTTGAGGAAGAAGTGGCCCGACTCAAAAAATGTGGCTTTATCCGGGAAGCCAAATTTCCAATTTGGGTCGCCAACCCCGTGCTAGTTCCAAAGCCCAACGAGAAATGGAGGACCTGCGTTGATTTCTCCGATTTGAATAAGGCCTGCCCCAAGGATTGTTTTCCATTGCCAAGGATCGACCAGCTGGTGGACACCACGGCGGGGCACGAGCTCATGTCCTTTTTGGACACGTACTCAGGCTACAATCAGATCGCGATGAATCCGGCGGATCAGGAACACACTAGCTTCATGACCCCGACTAATGTCTATTGCTACAAGGTCATGCCGTTCGGTCTGAAGAACGCCGGCGCTACTTACCAAAGGCTAGTAAACAGAATGTTCTCGGACCAGATCGGAAAAAACATGGAAGTGTATGTCGATGACATGCTCGTCAAGTCAAAGACTGCCGACAACCATGTTTCCGACCTGGAAGAATGTTTTAAAATACTACAAGAATATGGCATGAAGCTCAACCCCCAGAAATGCACTTTTGGTGTCGTATCCAGGAAATTCCTAGGGTGCATAGTTAATACCCGGGGAATCAAAGCAAACCCCGACAAGATCAGGTCACTGCTCGAGCTTCCTTCCCCCAGGTCGCGGAAAGATGTCCAAGGCCTCACAGGAAGAGTGGCAGCACTCAACCGGTTCATTTCCAAGTCAACCGATAAGTGTTTGCCCTTCTACAACCTGCTCCACGGAAACAAGAAGTTTGGATGGACAATAGAATGCGAAAGCGCATTCCTCGACCTGAAGGCGCATCTGGCTTAACCGCCCGTGCTATCCAAGCCCAAGATGGGAGAGCCTCTTTTCCTCTACCTGGCCGTCACTGAGGACGCGGCTAGCACCGTACTAGTACGAGAAGAGGACCAAATTCAGAAGTCAGTCTATTACATCAGCAAGAGACTCCTCGGGGCAGAATCACGATACCCACTGATGGAAAAACTGGCATTCTGCCTAATCACGGCCTCGCGAAAGCTCAGGCCGTATTTCCAATCCCACTCGATACACGTCATGACCGATCAACCTTTAAGGCAGGTTTTGCAAAAGCCTGAAGCATCGGGACGTTTGTTAAAGTGGGCGGTCGAACTCAGTCAGTTTGAGATGTTCTATACTCCACGAACTCCCATAAAAAAGTCAGGCCTTGGCCGACTTCGTGGCAGAATGCACGGGATTCCAGGAGAATCCAGCGGAGGACTCATCTCAGCTCACCTCGCCCGACTCATTGTGGAAGATCTTTGTAGATGGTTCATCCAACGAGAACGGCTCCGGGGCCGGAATCATCCTGATATCCCCCAAGGGACATAGGTTCCACTCGGCGCTAAGGTTCGGGTTCAAGGCCTCCAACAACGAGGTGGAATACAAAGCTTTGATGGTCGGACTAAGGATAGCCAGGGAGTTAAAGGCGATCTCAGTCCAGTGCTTCAGTGACTCCCAGCTGGTGGTTAACCAGGTCTTGGGCGAATATCAGGCACGAGGGCCCAAGATGGCCGCCTATCTGTCAAAGGTAAATGCCGAGCTGTCCGTGTTTGGGCGAGGATCGATCGAACAGATACCTCGAGAACAGAATACCAATGCCGATACTCTTGCCAAACTCGCCACCTCGGGAGAGACGGAGACCCTGGGGTTGGTACCAATAGAATTCTTGGAAAGGCCAAGTATAGAAGGGGATCGGGCAGAGGTCGAGATGATTGATGCTCGGCCGACCTGGATGACCCCCATTCTTGAGTACCTCGTCGAGGGCAAGCTTCCTGAAGGACGTAACGACGCGCGGCGAGTCCTATATCAAGTCCCTAGATATACAATAGTTGATGGGTTATTGTACAGACGTGGGCACTCCCTACCTCTCCTCCGGTGCGTTCTGCCAGATGAGGCGAAGGCCATCCTGCAGGAAATTCATGAAGGATTCTGCGGAGACCACACTGGGGGGCAAAGCCTGGCCTTAAAGGCTCTCAGGCAAGGTTATTACTGGCCAACTCTGTCCAAAGACGCGATCTCATACGTGAAGAAGTGCGACAAGTTCCAGCGATTCGCTGCAGTTGCCCGAGCTCCTCCAGTCGAGCTAAGGATGATCTCGGCCCCTTGGCCATTTGCTGTCTGGGGAATAGACCTGGTGGGCGCCCTGCCCACTGGAAAGGGCGGAGTCTGTTATGCCGTAGTAGCCATCGATTACTTTACCAAGTGGGCCGAGGTCGAGCCGTTGGCAACCATCACGTCTAAAAAGGTGCTTGACTTCGTGATTAAAAGCATCATCTGTCGCTTCGGCCTGCCCAAGAAGATCGTCTCTGATAACGGCACTCAGTTCGATAGCGACTTGTTCACCGAGTTTTGTGAAAGGCACGGAATTGTGAAAAGCTTCTCCTCCGTGGCCTATCCTCAGGCAAATGACCAGGTCGAGGCTGTCAACAAGACTCTAAAGGCGAGTCTCAAGAAAAGATTAGATGAAGCAAAGGGAGTCTGGCCGGAACAGCTCCCCCAGGTCCTGTGGGCATACCGGACCTCGCATCGGACTCCTACGGGTCATACTCCTTTCTCCCTAACCTTCGGGAGTGAAGCAGTCCTCCCCGTGGAAGTTAAGGTTCTGTCGCATAGAGTCCAGTCTTACGACCAAGATCGGAACCACGAGCTCCTGTGCCATTCCCTCGATTTGATTGATGAAAGGCGAGAGGATTCGCAACTCCAGCTCGCCCATTATCAGCAGAAGATCACTCGCCACTTCACCTCTAAAGTCAAAAAACGCGCCTTTAGCGTTGGCGACTTGGTCCTAAGGAGTTTTCCTGGCCGGAAAAGATCCCATAGATGGAGTGTTGGGACCAAACTGGGAAGGACCATACCAGGTCATCGAAGTCGTCAAGGAGGGAACGTATAAGTTAGCCCGACTTGATGGAGGAGCCGTACCACGGACCTGGAACGCCATCCACTTAAAGAAATATTATCAATGATCCACTTGTAAGGCCTGGAAGGCCACTTTCTATATATTAATAAAAATAAGCTTTTGACGCACATTTGCAATTGTAATCTTAAAGTAACCACGAAAGACCCTTTCCCAGTTACTTGGGGGGCATATGGTACCTAGATATAACCAGGTCTCCTTAACGACTTAGATGTTGATTTTTATCTATGGATCGTTGCTCTTCCTAAAGAGCTCGAGATACGGATAAGGGTTAACGCCAACTAAGTCCTATCCTGGTTTTAACTGGGTCATAAAACTTGGGAGTTGACTTAAATTTATTGATCGTGGTTCTTCTTAAAGAACTCGAGATATGGATAAAAGTTAACATGAACTAAGTTTTCGAAATAAGTTCATGGTTTTAACTGGGTCATAAAACTTGGAAGTTGACTTAAATTTATTGATCGTGGTTCTTCTTAAAGAACTCGAGATATGGATAAAAGTTAACACGAACTAAGTTTTCAAAATAAGTTCCTGGTTTTAACTGGGTCATAAAACTTGGAAGTTGACTTAAATTTATTGATCGTGGTTCTTCTTAAAGAACTCGAGTTATGGATAAAAGTTAACACGAACTAAGTATTCAAAATAAGTTCCTGGTTTTAACTGGGTCATAAAACTTGGAAGTTGACTTAAATTTATTGATCGTGGTTCTTCTTAAAGAACTCGAGATATGGATAAAAGTTAACACGAACTAAGTTTTCAACATAAGTTCCTGGTTTTAACTGGGTCATAAAACTTGGAAGTTAACTTAAATTTATTGATCGTGGTTCTTCTTAAAGAACTCGAGATATGGATAAAAGTTAACACGAACTAAGTTTTCAAAATAAGTTCCTGGTTTTAACTGGGTCATAAAACTTGGAAGTTGACTTAAATTTATTGATCGTGGTTCTTCTTAAAGAACTCGAGATATGGATAAAAGTTAACACGAACTAAGTTTTTTCGGAAAAAAAAAATATATATAATGTAGCCAAAAAGCATGAAAAAAGCCTAAGTTAAAAAGTATGGATTAAAGGCAAAGCGTCTCGAGGTGAATACACCTCATCCAAAGGTTACACAAAACAATTAAAAATATCCGAAGGTAAAGAAGGAAAAAGCGTCCCAAGCCTCATCGGTTGGCCCCTTGGAGGTCGCCGTCTCACCATGCTCTGCCGCGCCAAAGGCTTCCCCAGTCTCCGAGGGCGGGGCCTCTTTGTCGAGGCAAGCTTGGAACTTCACCAGCAGGCGCGCCCAGAGACTCGGTGGCATGAAAGAGAAGTCAGCCTCCGGGTTGTGGGCCCAGCAATGGTAGAACAGATCCTGCATGGACTGGTCCGAGGTGGTCCGTTCAGCTTCCAGGGCAGCCTGGGCCTCAGTCTTCGCTGCCTTGAGGTCTGTCCGCGAGGTGGCAAGGGAGGTCTCGAGCTCTTGGACCTTAGAGCGTGTCCTCTCCAACTCGGCCTTCGAGGTCGCCAACGCATCCTTTGCCGCCTGAGCCTCCTGGAGAGCGGCCTGGTGCTCGGTCCTCATTTCCTCGAGCTGAGCTCTGGCCCTGATAATGCTCCGGTGGATTGCAGCGACGCCCTACGAAAAATGAAAGATAAATTGGCTAAGTGGAAAAATAAGGTAATATGCAGAGGTGAAAGCTTTAAAAGAACAGGGCAGCTTACCGTTAGGGTCATGCCCATTGAAGACTCTATTACGTCAACCGGGCTCATTGTCTCAATATCCCGGAGCTCCTTCTCCTTGAACTTGTAAAAATGGCTGACGGCGTAGTTCGTCGTTTCGTACACCGTTCCTCGGTAGGCCTCTAGAATCTTCTCCAGGTCGTGGGGATCGACCGGGATGCGTACCTCGGGGGCTACCACGACCGGGGTCCCATTCTCCGTTCCTCCGTCCTGGGGGGCGGGCGGAACTCGCTGAGGCGGTGGAGGCATTTGTCCTGCTCCGGCAGCTGGAAGGATCGCCCCCACGACCTGGGATGGTGGGGTTTTCTCCTTCTCCTTTGCAGGAGATTTAGTGGAGACCCCGGCAGAGCTTTTGGAACCCCGGAGCCTTTTCGCTCTTGGCCCGGCTGGGGGGTTCCCCCAGAAGACTATGCCCCGCAAGCTATCCTTGGGCTGAGACATCTCTTCTGTCAAACAAGAAACATGGTTATTACAAGTTAGCAATCATACAAAGATAAAGACAAAAGGTTAAAGCTAAAAAAGCATATGAATACTGAGGGAGCCCTACCCCCGAGCTGGAAGAACCTAAGGCGATTATTTCACGAACTGGCGCAGGTTCTAGGTCCGGTTCTGACTCAGGGCTAGACTCTTCTACATACTGCCTAAGCCCCGGAGAATAGATACCCCTCTGGAGTGATGGCCATGTGCGTAGGTTGGTCCCATACTCCTCGAATAAGATTGACCTAAAAGCTAGGGTGTTATCTACTACTGCGGTACCCCTAGGCAGGCTCTCTTGGTGATCCAGCATGAGCCGGTCAACACAATGGAGCAGGAGTGTGTTCAGGTCCGGGTCCCTTCGGTGACGGTGGACGAGCTGCCTAGGATTGAACCTAACCAGCCGGGGGTCTACAGTGGCCCTATCTACATGCTTAAACAAGTAAGGGTTACCTTGGCCGGAAAGACCCGCGGCTGCTCCGGATTGGATCCTCTCCTCCAAGGCCTTCTTCCAATTCCTCACGAGCGGAACTTCGGCCGCCTCGTCCTCCTCGTCTTCCTCTACCGCGACCTCCTCCACGATGATAGGTCTGTTGTCGCGGGCTGGGGGCGGCCCCCGGGGCCTCTTCAGGTTCAGGGTCTGATTTGGGAAAATCAGTTTGCAGAACACCATCGTCTCGTCCGTCACGAGCACGCGATAGTCCTTCTCACTGGGGGGCAAGCCCGCCAGTGTTTCTTATTGGCCCCCGAGGGTCACAGACTTTTCGGTCCTCGCGTAGATGGCTGCAAGATTGGCTGGAATCAGAGTGGGATCCGGGAGAAGCTAAGAGAAAATAACACTCAAAATGCGAGCTAAGATCGGAGGATACTTACGAGGACGATTGAAGTAGTGGTGGTCGCAGTTCCGGAACCTAGTTGACATGAAGAACTGGTCCTTGAAGTCATTTGGGTGGCTGGGAAGATCGATGACCGCCGCCGTATTGGGAAAACGGGTTAAATAGTAAAACCCGTCACCTCGCCCCCGCTGATCCGGGCTGGCTTTGAGGCAAAAGAAATATAAAATATCAGCAGGGGTAGGGACCTCCCACTCCTGCTTCTTGAATAAATACCTAAACCCCACCAGCAGATGGTAGGAGTTGGGGGGGAGCTGAAAAGGGGCCAACCCCACGTAGTTCAGGAAATCAACGAAGTACTGATCCAGGGGAAGGAAGGCCCCTGCCTTGAAGTGTTCACCACTCCAGGCCGCGGACGACTCATCAAGCGGCGTGCAGCTCCTCTCGCCATCCGAGGCAGGTCGGGCATTAACGGAGGCTTTCCCCAGTGGAATGTTGTGACTGAGGAAGAGTTTGTTGATCTTCGTCTGGTCGGTTATCTTTGAGACGATTCTCTCCGCCTCAAAGAATGCGTCGGGGGCCACCTCAACCTCCTTCTCCACAGCCGGGCCGAAGCGGGGGATCGGGGAGCTGGGCATCACCGCCTTTCCCTTTTCCTGCCGGGAGGCCGAGCTTCCAACGTTCTTCTGGGGAAGGTTCTTTTTTGGAGCCATCTGGTCGCCTAGCAAACAAAAGAAAACACTTTAGAAAAGGCGACCCAAGCAGGAGAAAGAAGAAATTATTATTTACACGAGCTGAGGTAAGCCCAGCCCGTGGAGAGTGGAACCACGCGGTTCAGAGAACACGCGCGTATACTCCCAGCAGATCCCAGATTACTCGAAATTCGCGTGTTAGGGGGTTCAGAATAGAATTTTCCTTGGGGGGGAAAGTTTCAACAGGCGGAAAATTACAAAACCGCTTAAAGGCGTGTTCCCTAAGCTACCTAGTTTTACACCCAAAAATTCCCAAAACTCCTACCCAGATATTTTTCCAGAAAAAGCATCCTGAAACCCATACTCTAAAGCGATTTCCTACAACAAATGTGCCCTAACCTAAAAAGGGCTGTCACCCCCCATATTCACACGGCCCAGAAAACCCTTGCATGCAGCTACAGTGAAATTTTTTACCTAAGCTACAGTAGCATGTTGTCAAAGTGAAAGGGGTCAGGAAACTTACAGTGTATGGCTGGGAGGTAGACGAGGGTGTTGCGTTGGTAGGAGCTTCGTCGGTGTAGTAGCTTCCAAAGCTTCGGAGAAATCCGTGTGCCTCAGCTACGTGAGCGATGAAAATGGCAGCAACAGGGTTGAGGGTTTCGTTCTTCTGAAATATGGAGAGGAAAGAAGAAAGGAGATTTGGAAAATTTCGAATGAAAGGGTGGCCCGTGCGTAGGGTGGCCACCCCCTTTTTATATACGTGAAGGATCACGTGTAGAAGACTCTTGGATGACCCTGGTGAGGGATCCGAGGCCTTCCACTCGAAATACGAAACGACGGCTGGGCATAGGCTAGGCCATTAAATGCGGTTCTCGTAAGACGTACCGTCGCCACCCACGACATTCCACGTGTCAGACGCCTGCGTAAGGAGTGGAATGCGAGGAATCTATAGGGAAGTCTAAAAGCCCCTACTGTGGTCTTATATACGACGCCATGTACCACGAGCAGGAGCTTGGGGGGCAGATGTACGCCCTGATTTTCCCACGGGCTGATTAGCAGGCCGAGTTACTGACTAATCACGATTAGTCAGTGAACATCCCCAAGACCGGAGCTCCCGCTTCGAGGTCGTACCTTCGTAGCTCGAGCAATCCCTAAGGACACGCCAAGGTTGCCCAGGACTGAGGGAAAGAACCTGAAGGCCGAAGGTCGGGTCAGGGGAGAAGCTCGTGGTACGAGCTACATACGGAGCTCTGACCCTCTGTAAAGTCAACACACGCAAGATAAACGTGCATATATCTGACATCACGTGTCCGATATCTCCCTGACTTCTCGGACACGCAGCAGGAACGTGCATGTTTTGAAACCCACGGCTGGATTGGGCTGTGCAGCCCATTATCTTCTTACCTATCGATTTGACCACACTTATGTGTCAGGTTTAGGAATTAATCATGAATGTCACAGAGTTGATATGACAAATAATAAGGTCACGGGATGACCTCCTTACCAACTTCTAGGTGCCTTCTCCTATAAATATGGAGAACCTGGGAGTTGATAAGGGTTGGGAAAAATAGTCTCTGAATAGATATATGCTTTGTAACCAAATACCCAGAATATATCAATAATATTGACTAGTGGAGTAGAAGGATTTTAACCTTCGAATCACTTAAAAACGTGTCTTGAGTCACCTAGTTCACTCTCTAAGATTCTATATCGGTGACGGTTCTATATTCAGCACTAATCCCTTTCTCTTCTTCTCTTAATTACCTGTTGGCGAAGAACCGCGTCAACAGGGGTTGTATTGGAGGTTTGAGTGGTGTTTAAACTTGGTTTGAAGGGTGGGTTCCAAAAGAAAACGCGAGGGAAGAAAAACAGGGGTTTTGGCTGAACTGGGGGTTGCGCTGCGGCATGGTTAGGGAGAGCCGCGGCCCTTGGAGTAAACTGGGTTTGGGCGCCTCTGTCTGAGGGGCGAGCCGCGGCATGGCCAAGGAGGGCCGCGACCCTTAAGGTCATTTTTTCCAAGAAAGGGGTTTTAAGCTTGGGAATCCGAGCCTTAAGCCTCGGGGTTGTACCTAGTACCCGGTTAAGTGGGGATTGATGTCCCAGAGGCTAGATATTGATTCGGGAACCTAAGTTGATCATTTTTATTGATGTTATCTTATGTTTGGTTATGACTAGGTGACCGCTAAAGGACTAAAAGCTGATCGTTCTCAAAGGTTGTTTCTTTTATTAATTCTCGCTCGAACCCAAGGTAAGAAAACTGTACCCCGTGTATATGTGACATCCATGGCTATTATGGATGCATGTTGGTTGATTATTTGAGCATGACATGCATGGCTATTATGATGCATGCTGGTTGGCTATTGAGTATGGCATGCATGGCTATTCTTGACGCATGTTGGATGTTTAAATGTAAACATTGATAGCATAATGAATGCCTGGCAATCTTGCCCATTTGCATATGATTATTATTGAGGCATGCTGGATGATTAAGTGTGATGCATGTGATGCACGAGAAACATGTGATTAGGGCATGCCATGAGTGATGAATATGAGATTGGCCAGAGCTGAGTCTCTGAGTTTGTGCATGATCATGATTATGCTGGCAACTGTTTAGTAAGCATGTTGAATGCCCTATTCTTGGATAACTGGCATATGATACATATTGATCGCATTGCTTACTTGTGCATGGTACTGACTAATTAGTCAGATTTGGCAAAGGGGCTAGTATCAACTGTGAAGCTGTGACTTATGAGTCAGGTTCGGCAGTGGTACTGGGCACTGGTCACGTTGCACTGACTTGTCAGTCAGAATTGGCAAAGGTGTTAGTATCAGCTGTGAAGCTGTGACTTACTAGTCAAGTTCGGCAGTGATACTGGACACTGGTCACATAGCGCTGATTTATTAGTCAAAACGGTCTTAGCGTGGTTCACGCAAGCCAACGGAGATTAGATCTAATCGACCATCAGCATTGAATGGCTCAAAGAGCATTAATGCAAGACCGACCTCGAGGGTCGATGAATGAAATAAGCACTTGGAGGCTAGTGGCTTACCTAGCAGCCACTCTCCCTCTTGAATCATGTGATGTTCACTCATTGGTTTGGAAGCTTTATGCTCCGTGTGATTATAATGATAATCATTTGATAATGCTTATGTATAGTGTTATGTTTTCTTGCTGGGCTTCGGCTCACGGGTGCTATGTGGTGCAGGTAAAGGCAAGAGGAAGCTAGACCATCCTTGAGTTGGAGGGCTTAGGTGATGATGTGTACGTATGCAGCTGCTCGACCGCCACGGCCGGGGTTTAAAGTGGAACTAGGGTTGAACCCTGTTTTGCCGCTTAGAACGGCCTGTTGTAAATATTTTCTGTAACAAACTCTGAAATTTATATTTTCGGGATCCCAATGTATATATTAAACGTTCTAATGAAACGTTACATCTTAACCAAAATGTTTAATCCCTAAACCGCTAATCATACTTAGATCACGATTTTGGCCAAATGACTCGATTAGCGAGTTTAGCATTGTTTACAAGGCACACCGTAACGGTCCCAGGAGTTGGGGCGTTACAGGAACCATCCTCGAGGCCAAGATGGTAAAATTCCCCAATATTCTCGCTTAGACATCCTAACCTTAAATATATATTCACATATTTATTTTCATAACCCGATAGTCCAAATCACTACCCGATACCTAAAATACCTCTGACTTATCCAAAGTCATATTTTAAGTCTCGTTGTGACTTTTCCCGCTATCTGACCCTAGGATCGTCTCGAGTTGCGCTTTATGAACTTGCCCACATAATAATGTGGTTCTCACATATATTACATAAATATTTCATATTATCAGATAATATCATTAATTATCATTTAATCATCATTAATCACATACTCACACATTTAAGTCAATAATATTCACTATAATCCCATTTATGCCCTCCCGGCACACTAATCAAGGCCTTTAAGCCTTATTAGCGAATTTGGGTCGTTACATTGATGCAGCAGTTGGTGGTGCGTTTATGAGAAAGAGCGCCAATGAGGCATATGACTTGTTGGAGGAAATGGCCATGAATAATCAGCAGTGGCCAAGTGAAAGAAGCTCTTCAAGGAAAGTGGTCGGTTTGTATGAAGTGGAGCAATTTCGAAGTTGACTGCTCAAGTTGAGGCCTTGACTAAGCAATTACAAGGAAATATAATAACAACTCAAGTGCAACAGGCCCATACTCTGTGTGAAGTATGTGGGGGCCCTCATGCCTATGAACAGTGTCAATATGCTGATGTAAACAACATGCCTATGGAGCAAGCTCAAGCTATTGGGAATTTTCCTCGACAGAGCAACAATAACCCTTATTCCAATTCCTTCAACCAAGGGTGGAGGAATCATCCCAATTTTTCTTGGAAGAATGATCAGCAAGGCCAATCTTCAAACCAACAACAGTCATTCCAACAACAGCCACAGGGGTTCTTTCAGCTGAGATTTAGGCCGCAGCAACAACCTCAACCGCCCACTCATCATCAACAACAACAAAATTCTGGTGGAAATTCTAATGCTTAGTCAGATGTGATAAACCAATTTATGGCTGAAACTCGGTCTTCTATTAGAAATCCGGAGACCCAAATGGGACAATTGGCTACTCTCATGGCTAATCGTGCCCAAGGTAACTTGCCTAGCACCACTGAAGTCAATCCGAAAGAGAATTGCAAGGCAATCATGTTAAGAAGTGGGAAGAATTATGAGGGACCAAGTGAGAAGCAGCCAGTTGAAGAAGTGGGTCAGGATCAACAGGCACAGGAACCGGCACAAGAGGAAAAGAAGCACAGTGAGAAGAAGGCTACTGAAGGTATACCAACAAAAGAAGCTTCGCCACCAATTAGTATTGAGCATCACATAAAGATTCCCTACCTCTAAAGGCTCCGTAAGAACAACATGGACAAGCAGTTTACTAAATTCCTGGAAGTATTCAAGAAATTGCACATCAACATTCCATTTGCGGAGGCCTTAGAGCAAATGCCGAGCTATGTCAAGTTCATGAAGGACATCTTGTCCAAGAAGAGGAAGATGGAGGACTTTGAAACTGTGGCATTGACGGAAGAGTGTAGTGCTATACTGCAAAAGAAGCTCCCTCCTAAACTGAGAGATCCTGGGAGTTTCACAATACCGTGCACTATTAGGAGAATTGAGGGAATAAATGCTCTTTGTGATTTGGGGGCCAGCATCAACCTGATGCCATTGTCAGTTTTCAAGAGATTGCAACTTGGAGAAGCCAAGCTGTAACACCCTACTTCCTAGAGCCATTACTAAGTAAGTTTTAAACGTGCATTTAAACTCGCTAATCGAGGTTTTAGGTCAAAAGTGTAATTAAATCATAAACAATGAAATAAACTTTGAAAATAATTCCATTTACTAAAAATCATTGAGAGTTTGACACTTGGGATCCCAAGATACTGTTTAGAAATATTTACAACATGTAGCTACAAGTCAAGTCGACTAGACGACAAAATCTAAGTTTTAATACAACCATCTCCCAAAAATCACTGGCTGTGGCAGCCAGGCAGGCCAAACATGTACGCGCCGCTTCACGCTCTCCGTACTCATGGTTGGTTGACAATCCCCTTGCCCTTACCTACACCACAGAGCACCCGTGAGCCGAAGCCCAGCAAGAAAACCCTCACAAGCAGATAACTTATGCACAACAAACACTTATCAGTTAAACATGCCATCAACAGGCTAAACATATACGGCCATGCTGTCACAGGCGCTTTACCAGGCCCTGGGGTCGCGGTCCACACCGTGAGGATATCCTTTAGGGTCTCACCCTAGCAATTCGCACTCCACGTGCTCAACGCTGCTCCCGGCCCCTTGCCGTACTCGGCCTTGCACTCAACGTGCCGAACGACGTTCCTGGCCCCTGCCGACCTCGGCTTGCGCCGTTCCCGGCTCTCGCCGAACATTCACATAATTGCATTCATAGCATAATAAACAGATACTGAATACTAACAAATTCAGTAAAAGGGCTACGCCCTGCAATCCAAACATATTGGGCTCAGCCCTGCATACAAGCTCTATGGGAACAGTGGTTTTCTTACCTGTGTCCAGAGCTCCTTAAGCACCGACGTCACGAGCACGGTCCTCTATCCTGAGCCTCTCCAACAAAACCTAGTCACAACACATATAAAACACTCTTTAATACTAACAAATCCAAAACCATTTCCCGGGACCAATCCCATACTCTCGGGACCTCCAATTTCCCAAAACAAAGTTGCGGAAACAACACCCGAGCCCCCTGGGCAAAAACCATAAAATGGAAATTTTCCCCTGCCCAAAAATGGCCTAGGGCCACGACACCCAGCGTGGCCTCCTTCCCTGATGCAACCTAGCGCCGCGGCACAGAAGAACAGGGTCGCGACGCCACTTCGCAAAACCAGATTTCTGGGTTTTCCCCAACATTTTCCCGAGCCAAAACACTCCCAAATCAACACCAAGGCATACCTAAGTCTCAAATTCAATCCAAAACCCCATATAAACTATCTAACAACTCAGAAACATCAACAACAAGCCTAAACACACAATCAAATCCCCAATTCACAAATTGGATTAAAACTTTATAAAACTTAAGCTATTAAACCAGAAACTTGAACCACAGCAGCTAATACACAACAAAGATACATAAAACCCTTACCTCAAGTAGAAATTCGCCCCTGAGCCTTCTTCAAGTCCAACTCCAAGCAAATCCCTCTTATTCCCAAACTGAACCTAGGCAAGCTTCATCCCCAAGACTCCACCAAACAACCACACAACTCAATTCTCAAACCATGATATTCATAGCTGAATTCCACAACATAATCACATAAAATTCCCTTACCTCAATATGCAGAACAATCCTCTAGGTTTTCTGGCCTCAATTCCCTTCTTGATTCCATAAAAATTCAGAAACTCCTCTCCTTCCCTTCTGTTTTCTCTAGTTTCCTCTAAAGTTTTCCAACACAATATTCAGACTATACTTAAGTAGAATAACGTAAATGATTCTTCCTCAGCCAAATTCATCTATATCCCAGCCAGAAGACTCCTTTGCCCTTCCATCTAACTCTTTTTCTAACTAAACCTCAAGGGCATCTTAGACCTTTCCCAACCCTTACAAATATACCACTTTTTCAACTAGAGTATGTAACGCCCTGGATAGCCAAGACCGCTACACTGTGTGTTTATAAAGGTGTGAGACTTGCTAATCAAGTCGTTTAATCAAAACGTGTCATTAGTTAAAGTGTTCTAGGGCTAAAAGACATTTTGGCCACAAAAGATGCATTTTATAAAATATAATCAATTTACAGAAGGGATCCCCAAACAGAACAATGTTTTAAAGTTGGTTTACAAAATTCAGCAGTTAATAGTAAACGTTAGCCATACTAAGGCAAAACACAAGGTTCTGGTCCCCTCATCCCTGTAATCCCCTCAACCGTGGCGATTGAGCGACCTGACATGTACATTCACCCTGCAGAGCTCTCCAATCAAGGTTGATCGATCTTGTCCTTGCCTTTACCTGCACCACGCAGCACCCGTGAGCCAAGGCCCAGCAAGAAAACAACATACACAACATAAACAATATTATCAGACAGATATTCCAATAAGCATGTTCAGATATTTAATCCACAGCATATAAGCACACTTCAAGGTACAGGTAACCTCATCTATACTCAGATTATTCAACAATCTCATTAATCACATTCATAGCCAAGTATAACAATCAATTAACACAAATACTAGGGTCGACACCTTAGGTCGCACCCTCTGTTTAACCCACTTACTCCGGCCCGCTTAAACCGAGCTCAGTGCATAATAAGCTGTCCTCGGATACCAGTGTCCGAGCCGTGCCAATTGCACAAGTTAACCGTGGCACGCTTAGGCCGTTGTTTACAATTTACATGGCATAATACCATTCTTTCAATCATATATATCAGGGAGCCCTTAGTCCCGTTCAAATATTCAATCGAGTGTAGTTTTCTTACCTTTAGCTTCTAGATGAATTAGCTACGGGCGATACTCCTTGAGCGCGATCCGATCCCCGAGCCCTAGCTTAACACCTAGTCGCAACCATGATGAAAGATACCATTAACAATCTTAAATGAGTTTCCAAACCAAGTTCTAGTCCTCAGAACATTGAACTTCACTAAATATGGTAAAAGATTCAATCCCGAGCACCCTAGGTTAAATTCCCAAGCCTAAAATCTCAAAATCCCAAAATCCCTTAAGCGCCCCGGCATAGGCCACCCATGCCGCGGCATGGCCCCCAAACAGAACCACCTAGGGCACAAAAACAGGTAAGGGCCACGGCATTGCTTGGACCATGCCGCGACCCGCCCTCCTTCCTCAGCATGCAACAGCCTCGAAGGGCCGCGACTCACCAAGAACCATGTCGCGGCCCGACCCTCTGAACTCAGAAAAAACTACCATTTTCAATCTCTAAACCTCACCTTAAGCCATCCCAAAGCCCCCAACTCAAAACCAATTAATAATAACAACATTGGAATGATTTAAACAACACAACTCCACCAAAAATCCAGCCTAACACTCACCAAAATCCCAATTCCAATTTCTGAGATTTCAAACCCACAGAACTCAAAACCAGCCATGAAAACTCTCAAATTCAACCATCAAACTTTAAATTAAACCTGACCTCAGCTGTAGAATCGTTTCTCCAAGAGTCCCCTGACCTATCTTCAAAGTTTTAAGCCTCAATTTTCCACCTTAAATGCCAAAACCACAGATATTTAAAACTCAATTTTCTCTAAATTCCTAACCTCAGAAACAAAAATTCAAAGCTTACCTTGGCTCTATCTCAGACCTTGATCAGTTCCTGAGCTAATCCTCCAGATTATTCCCTTCAATTCCCAAGTATTCAACTTGATTCTCTTGAAAATTTAGAGTCTTTCCTTTGCTAAGAGAGAGAAGAGAGAGAAGGAGAGATAGGGTCGGTTTACACTTTCTGTCTAATATTTTCTAAGTCTTCCAAGTATATCCTTAGATTATTAAACTAATCTCAAAGCTCGGGGTGCCGGAAACGTCCCCGAGGGAAAAACGGTAAAATCCCCCAATAATCCCGCCTAGACATCCTAACCTCAAATATATCTCCAATTATTTATTTTCATCACCCGATAGTCTGAATCACTACCCGATACCTAAAATACTCCTTGACTTGTCCAAAGTCAATTATAATGCCCCGTTGTGATTTTTCCCGCTATCTAGCCCTAGGATCGCCTCGAGTCGCCGGCTGCAGAGTTATCCACATAATAATGTGGTTCTCACATATACAACATGTCTATTTCATATTATCACATAATATCATCAATTATCATAAACACACTATTAATCATATAATTACACATTTAAATCAATAACATTAATTCTAATCCCAATTATGCCCTCCTGGCACACTAATCAAGGCCCTTAAGTCTTATTAGCAAATTTGGGTCGTTACAGAGTAGCTATTCTTAACGGTTACCAATGGTTACCTAAGTTACCAAAATGTTACTAACCATTACTTACAAATTCCCAAACTCAAGTTGTAATACTCCCAAAATACCCCTAGGCTCCTCCCGAGCCGGGTATTTGATCCCGTTGTGACTTTTAAACTAATTAGCTTCCTAGGACCGTCTCGGCACGTGCATCACAATAATATCACCACCCACATGTGGTATTAATCATATAACATAATTATTACATTTATGCCCTCAGTGGCTAAGATTACCAATTTACCCCTAGCAAACAAACGGGGCCCACATGCACATTTATTTAACCTAAACATGCATTCTAACCACATGAAATAACAAATAAATCAATAAACATTATTTATAAGGCAAAACATAATATTTTTGTTCTAAGCATGGATGTGTACAATTTAATGACACATCTTACACAAAGAATATTATGTATTTGCACTAATGAAGAACAAAGTTTAAATATGTGCTAACAATCCAAAATACATGATATTTAAGATGAAAGAAGATATTTGAATAAGAAAATTCCATAAACTTTGTTGCACAAAATGGGAAATCAAGATACAAAATAAACACTATCTAGTTACACATTGTTTCATCATCACCTTAATAATCTTAAAAAGATTAGAAACACATAGCTAGAATAACAAATACAAAATAAAAATTACAAACATAAATAGGAAAATTTGGAGGAGAAACCCCCAAAATTTCCTCTAAAAATACATAAAAAATAACCAAAAAGAAGAAGAAGAAGAAGAAGAGAATTGAGAGATTTTGAATGTGTAGAAACTTTGTGTAGAGTAACCTCCCCCCAAATGGACACCCTAAATCCTTTATTTATAGCAAAAAATGAGGTATTAAAATAATCAATTTAAATTAATTAAATTGATTAAATTAATTTAATTAATTATAATATGGCAAATAGGGGCAAATTATAGGGTGTAATAATTATGTTTTGGGGTAAAATGTGTAGAAAGTGGGGTAAAAATGTGATATTTTTTGCAAATGGGACAATGGTACATTTGGGCAATTTATGGGCTCAAGGAGGCTATGGGGTGGCTGGGTGTGGGGAGTCAGGCGGCTGGTGTGGGCAGGTGATGGCTGGGCCGAAATGGGGCAGGAGGAAGGCTGAAGTTGTTGAATGTGGTGGATTGGTGATGTTTGGAGTGACAGCTGGCGTGATGAGTGTGTGCATCAGGTGGCTGAAGGAAGTGCTTCACGTGGAGAGGCAGGGGCTGCAGCTGGAAGCAATTGGGCTTCACATGATGGGCCTTGGCTGAAAGTTTTCAAAAATACCAACTTTCCTATATTTTCTCCCAAAAATACCACTTTTCTCTCATTTTTCATTGCTTTTCAAGAGCATAAATTCCCTACAAAATAAATATAAAATAAATCATAATACAATATTTTCAATTATAAAATAAATCAATTTAATTATTTGAAAATATTAATTATAACTTAATTATATTTTACATTTAAGTTCAATAATACAACATTTTTTTACCACTAACTTAACAATAATAATTCAAATAATTAACTACAACATTTTACAACAAAATAATTATAAAAACACACAAAAATCTATAAAATTAAAATAAGCCTAATAAATTCAAAATTACTTAAAAACTTAATAAATCAATTAAAAACTCAAGAATTAAGCAACAATTAGCACATAAAAAGTGGTAAAATAACTCTATTTTGTAGAGTTATCACACCCCCAAACTTAATATTTTGCTAGTCCTCGAGCAAAAGAAAAATTAAAAACACACATTTTTTGTTTTTGTTTTTTTTTTCTTTCTAATTGGTGATGTCAAATGATTTCGTCAAAAATTATATAATGGAAATAGTTAAAAGAAAATCACAAATAAAAGTAAAGCTTATGTAATTAATTTGGAAAGTTAAAATTGTTTTCAAAATAGATATTGAACATACAAACACAAAAACTATCATCAAATTATTATGTGAACATTAGACAAGCCTATGTAAACAAAAATAAATTAAATCTCAAGAGATAATCAAGCAAATTCTATGATTTTTCAAATTTTTTTTTAAGAGATTTAAATAATTTAATGTTTAAATAAACTATATCCAAATATCACAAATTCGAATAGAATAGACAAGTGACATATTATGAAAAATATATATTTAAACAAAACTAACTTAGAAATTAAAAGTAAAGCTTAATAATTATTTATATTTTTCTAAGAACTAAGAACAATTTCAATCATAATTCTTATAATTAGAAAATGAAAATCACCAATATATATTTTTTTTTCAAACAAAACAAAGAAAAAATATATATTTTTTTTAACATTGAAAATCACATAAAAACAAAAAGACAAACAAATAATTTTTTTTTTTTTTAATTTTACAACAAATGAAAAACATGCATAAACACAAAGAAAAACACATAAACACAAAGAAAAATACATACACACTACCCCCAAACTTAAATGAAACATTGTCCTCAATGTTTAATAAAATAGAAAAGATTAAGAACTACTCCCTTTGAGGTATGCTTCCTTGATTTGGCTACTTTGCTTTCTTCTCTTCTTTTTGGCAAAAAGTTTTCTTCAAGCTTTTGAGAAATTTGAAAAACATGAAACAAAAAACACACAACAACAACAAGTGAAATATAAAATGAAACATTAAAAGTATGGGTTGCCTCCCACAAAACGCTTTAGTTTATAGTCTTTAGCTCGACTATAATTTTTTTTTTTTTCAACCTACACCCAATCGATGGTGTAAAATTTCATTAGTAGGGTGAGTTATGACTTTGATGCAAATGTCATAAAAAATAATTAATAACATCACACCTACAAAAAAATTAGAAATATGCAATTTTAATGGAATTTCAATAAAATAAGAAAATTGCATATTTATATTAGACTCATTTTCATTTTGAGTAAATATAAAAATTTGTTCATTTATGGGCTCTTGAAATGTAATTATATCTTTTTCATTTTCCTCATGAGCTTCGAAAATTATATCATTCAACTCTTTTGTTTCAATAGGGGGTTGAATGCATATTACAAGTTCTTCAACAACTTCATTCTCCTTTTCATTTTGAATTTGACTATTTGGATTGGGAATGAGTTGGTTGGGATAAACTTGTTTTTCCGACTCTATCACAGTTGCAAGTTGTCCTACTACTGTTTCAATTTTTGAGATTGATTGAGACTGGGCTAGTAAGATTTGGTAGGTTGATTTCATGAACTGTTGTAGGGTATCCTCTAAAGACGGGCTCGTTTCTTGTTCAATGGGATATGATAGGTCGGATTGGGCATGACTTTGATTATGCATGTTGAATTCATGCCCTATTGGAGATTGGGTATGACTCCATGAAAAATTTGGATTATAGGTGGGGGCAAATGAGATATCAAATGATTCATGCATATCATACATATTATTAGTTTCTCCATAATTTAAATTTGAATGCTCATAATAGTTGTACTCAGAATTCCAACTATAATTAAAATAATCCATATGGAAGAAACTAAATGACAAACTATTTTTTTTTTTGTTTAAAGATGACAATTAAGGGGAAAAAAAAACAAGAAAATAAAAATTAAGAGAACAAAAAAACAATGTTAAGAAATGAAACAAGAGCTAGGACAAGATTTAAGTTCTTTTTTTTTTCTTTTCAAGAATATATATATTTTTTTTCAAGTTTTCTTTTCAAGTAAATTTTTTTGTTCACAATAAAATGATAAAGGATAAAGAGAAATAAGGAAAAATTAAATAAGACTATCCAAATTTAAGCAAGATTAGGGAGGCATAGCATGCCATCAACCATAACAAAAATAAGGTAAAAATTAGGAGGCACAAGTGCCATCAACTAAAACATAAAATAAAAGACTAGGAGGCAAAATTGTCATCAACTAGTAACTTGCAAAAATAAAAAATATATAAATAACAACAAGATAAATTACAACAAAATTATAATAAAATTAGGAGGCACAAGTGTCATCGACTATAAAAATTAAAAGGATAGATAGGAGGCACAAGTGCCGTCACTAAAAAAATAAAAAAAAAGACAATAAATATAAATATATAAGTACTAATATATATTTTTTATGGGTGGTAGAACCGTCCCAAATTTTCTTTTTATCTTTTTTTTTTTAGATTTTATATAAATATATATATATTTTTTAGTTTTTTTTAAGTGCAAAAATTAAAATAACTAGTAGAAGAATTCACTAACCTTGAGATAAATTTCGTTTCTTTTCTCTTGCAACTCCCCGGCAACGGCGCCAAAAACTTGATGGACCCAAAACGGGTATGTTTAAAAATTTATACTCGCAAGCGCACGAATCGTATTTATAGAATAGTTTTCGTGTAAGCACGAGGTCGAACCCAAAGGAGTTGTCTAAAATTGAAAAAAGAAAACTATTTTAAATCAAAAGTAATAAATTCTAACCTAGCTCCAAAGATTGATGAGTTTTAATAATATGAACATAAAATAAAAGATTGAAAAATAAAGCTATTTAAGAGAATAAAAATAAAGTAATAATGAGTTGAAAATAAGTGTTAAAAGAAAAGATTATTAAGATACTAGAATCCACAAAATGTAAGTTTAATAATATTTATTAGTATATTGATTCCCAAGTTTTAGTGATAGTTAAAATAATTTAAACTATCATTTTCCAAAAATATTTATAATTTTAAGCACAAATTTCTTATAAAAAGATATGACTTTTCTTCACTTTTCAAAATTATAATTTCAAAGCATTTAGTGTAAATCAATCTAATGAAATAACAAATAAATCAATAAACATTATTTATAAGGCAAAACATAATATTTTTGTTCTAAGCATGGATGTGTACAATTTAATGACACATCTTACACAAAGAATATTATGTATTTGCACTAATGAAGAACAAAGTTTAAATATGTGCTAACAATCCAAAATACATGATATTTAAGATGAAAGAAGATATTTGAATAAGAAAATTCCATAAACTTTGTTGCACAAAATGGGAAATCAAGATACAAAATAAACACTATCTAGTTACACATTGTTTCATCATCACCTTAATAATCTTAAAAAGATTAGAAACACATAGCTAGAATAACAAATACAAAATAAAAATTACAAACATAAATAGGAAAATTTGGAGGAGAAACCCCCAAAATTTCCTCTAAAAATACATAAAAAATAACCAAAAAGAAGAAGAAGAAGAAGAAGAGAATTGAGAGATTTTGAATGTGTAGAAACTTTGTGTAGAATAACCTCCCCCCAAATGGACACCCTAAATCCTTTATTTATAGCAAAAAATGAGGTATTAAAATAATCAATTTAAATTAATTAAATTGATTAAATTAATTTAATTAATTATAATATGGCAAATAGGGGCAAATTATAGGGTGTAATAATTATGTTTTGGGGTAAAATGTGTAGAAAGTGGGGTAAAAATGTGATATTTTTTGCAAATGGGACAATGGTACATTTGGGCAATTTATGGGCTCAAGGAGGCTATGGGGTGGCTGGGTGTGGGGAGTCAGGCGGCTGGTGTGGGCAGGTGATGGCTGGGCCGAAATGGGGCAGGAGGAAGGCTGAAGTTGTTGAATGTGGTGGATTGGTGATGTTTGGAGTGACAGCTGGCGTGATGAGTGTGTGCATCAGGTGGCTGAAGGAAGTGCTTCACGTGTAGAGGCAGGGGCTGCAGCTGGAAGCAATTGGGCTTCACATGATGGGCCTTGGGCCTTGGCTGAAAGTTTTCAAAAATACCAACTTTCCTATATTTTCTCCCAAAAATACCACTTTTCTCTCATTTTTCATTGCTTTTCAAGAGCATAAATTCCCTACAAAATAAATATAAAATAAATCATAATACAATATTTTCAATTATAAAATAAATCAATTTAATTATTTGAAAATATTAATTATAACTTAATTATATTTTACATTTAAGTTCAATAATACAACATTTTTTTACCACTAACTTAACAATAATAATTCAAATAATTAACTACAACATTTTACAACAAAATAATTATAAAAACACACAAAAATCTATAAAATTAAAATAAGCCTAATAAATTCAAAATTACTTAAAAACTTAATAAATCAATTAAAAACTCAAGAATTAAGCAACAATTAGCACATAAAAAGTGGTAAAATAACTCTATTTTGTAGAGTTATCACCACATATTCATTCAATTCACATAAATTAATGCAGTATAACAATTATTTCCCTCCATACACACTAATCAAGGCTCCAAGCCCTATTAGCAAATTTGGGTCGTTACAACTATCCCCTCCTAATAAAAATTTCGTCCTCGAAATTTACCCAAGCACATCAGACAGTAAACCCCGTACACTGACCATAATTTCCAAGGTCCACCGCTTTTACTTACTCCTCGATAACACTCTTACGAGAGTAACAATCTTGTTCCCCAAGATCTTATCTAATAGCCATACTTTCGTAAGCCCCCTGCTTACACCACAACCCTGCTGAAACTTCAGGGTCTGTCTAACTCACAATGATCACCTCATTGTCTTATTCCTGATTCCAGAAATACTCATAAGTCATCACCCCTACTAGGGTGAGATCAATTTATAGGCCCCTAACCTAACCCTTGGTACAACTTCAGTATTTATGTTGAATCAGGAGTCAAAACTCCCCTTTCTTTCTCTAACCACCATACTATTCCTTGTCTGCTCTTATTTAGAGATACACATCTCTCATCCCAGAACTTTATTTTCTTTTCCAAAATTTAACAATTCACAAGTTCTTTTATTCCTCTAGATAGGCAGACACTCCTGCCTATAAGAATTCCAACAACCTCTTTGGCTTTCCCTCTGAACCAATACTAAACTATGGTATTTACTACCTTTCACCTCTTACCATGTCTTATGTCGTGTTATCTTAGCTAGATGCTAGTATTTTTCACCATGAATAACTTACCAAAGATTACTCTTTCCTTAATATCTCAAGTATTCGCATACTCAACGCTTAACTCCTTACGATATCCGTTAAGCTTTCAAACTGCTATTCCATTTGCAATCAACCGATAATTTCAGGTTCCCACCCTGCTCTTTTCGTTCTTTAGTTCCTTTCCAAAACTTAGAATACTATAGGGTCTCAATTCAGTACCATCGACGTTCTACCCTGTTACCAGTTCACCTGAACCAACTACATTAACTCATTCAGCTGAGTTAAAACTTTTCAAGTCCAAACACCTTACTTATAGTCTAATGTGGTCTATTCCTATGATACACCACCACATCACTTTACCCTCCTGTGTCCAAAAGAAGACACTAAATTCTATCACCCGGTACAACATACCCTAGGAGGTGGAACGATATCCATTCAGAATTCTCATTTCTACGCCAAATTCTCATTGGATATTTCATCCGATCCTGGTATCCCAACTTGTGCTACCTTGACAAGGTTCTTCCCTGTTTCAACCAAAGCCAACACTTTAGACTCCATAGTTTAGTGATACTCTCCTGTTTTTCATTACATACTAACGCAACACCAATCTCAATCGTTGTCTTGTCCACTCCATTACAATCTGTGGCGTTATTCTTTAACTGACACACGTCTCCCAGTTAGGAGTTCCGCCTCCAATTAAATTTCCCCTTAGTCGAGGATTTCAAACACCAATCACCCATCTGTTGCTTTTCACTAAATCTGGATCTCAGTGTTATCTTTCTTACGAATGACCAAATGTTCGTTACCTTTTACTATGTGTACTCTACCTACCCATTAAATCAAGTAAATACCATGTTCTTATTTTACCTCCCACGAGGCTTAATCCATCCTTTCATCAGTCTAAACCTGGGCGTGCCCCAACCTGTGATGCACCCCTCACAGTTTCCCATCTTTATCAAAAGTTAGATTCTTTACGTTGTAACAATTTATCCAATCAAAACACGCATATTCCTGCATTACCAAGCGCTAATCAATTCTTACTCTATCCTTTGAACTCCTAATCTAACACTATCCATTCAGTCTATCTTCAAGTTCTGCTGTTCCCCCCAATCTTCGAAGTAGGCTTCTGCGAAGACACTTGTGTAGTGGATGACGCGTTTGCCAATCTTGTTGTGCTCTCTATCCCTCAGACGTTCTTTAGTAGTTTCTCTGTGGCTTCAGACCAAACCTCTACATACTTGTCCCCTCTTCTTCTTGTAGCATTATTCTGATAACCCTGGCAAGACCAAACTGACACTTCATGGAGCTTTACTTGTGACCCTGCTTCTTTAGTACTAACATCTTCAGCGCAGTCGTTCGCTTTCTACTTCTGACTTGGAGTAGTCCCTCACACCGTCCATAAACCTTGAAGGAGATTTGTTTGTACAGTTCCTATACCTTCTACTTGTAGAGTTCACCTAAGCCGCTAATGCTTAAATCAATTAAGAACCTTCGTTACCAATTCATCACACACCACCCAGTACAAGTTGTGATTCCTGAAATGTCTCTCTTCTTGACCCTCAGCTAGTAGTAACCAGGCTGCAAATCAATTCTGGAGACATTGTCCTGTCTAGTACCCGGGTATCTAAACTCTTTATTCTTATCAAATGATGCTAACAATTTCCACAATGCCATGCTCTATCTGATTCACCCCAAGGTCAAACTTCTTCAACTGCTTCAGTAATCTTTTTTCTTGTCAAACCATTATCATCTTTCATAATGTTCCTGATACCGAACCTATCTGTAGCCGAGTTATGGAGCGTGCCCAGTCCTCCCTTGTACACCTATCTGAATCCTTACTAGTCAGCTTAATTTCTATTCCGTCCAACTAAAGTATTCCAATTGATTTTCCCCACTATCCATAGTTGTTTCTTAACAAATTTATTCCCATTCTGGCTCATGCCAAGAATTTCATATGACAAGCTCTATTGCTCTCACCACGAGCCCTTCTATCACCTGTGCCCCAATTCCTCTTCCAAAAACTCCTAATTCCTCTTAATATTTCCCAGCCCTCACCAAAGTATCTTGAAACATATTCTTTATGTCCAACTCTTTCTTAACACACTCTCAATAATGAACTCTTCCAACCCGTTATATATCTAGAAACGTGAAATTTCAGTTAACCGGTCAACTCTGAAAAACTAGCCTCAGCTTCAAATATAACAAGGCATTCCAGTCTTCCATCCCCTAGCCATGGAAAATCCATCCTAACATACCGAGTCATTATATGTAGAAGTCATGCTCTCACCTGTCATGGTGGCATCTCCTGCCTCTGGTGCATAGTAGACAACTTCACTGGTTTCCATCACTATCCTGACAACTATCTCGTCAATCAGGTTTTTCCCCCTTTCTGACCAAACCAGGAGCCATAAAACTATCCGGGGTCTTCTGCTTCAATTACCGAGAATCTATCCTTACAAAACTCCATCAAAGAAAGCACTGCCATTTGTAGCTCTGGCACTCATGCTCTATACATCATTTCTCAGTTCTTCGAACAACATGGCCCTCTCCGTTATCTACATACAAATGATGAGTTCTTACATCGGAGCGACCCAAATACTTTGGACTATTCCAGAGTTTAATCCTTAAATGGATCGTCATCATTCCCAACTACATCCGTCTGTATCAATTTCCCAAAATGAATTACCCAATTCACAAAACCCATTGATTTACACTGTTGTTACCCTATCATTCCAAACCAAGCTTATAAGCCCACTAGTCTCCACAGTTCAAACCATGGCTTTATAACCTCTTCTATCAATTCACCATCTGAGTTCTTTCTTACCTTTCATGTCAATACCTTGGCCCGAGTACCATTTCCAGGCATCCCTCTGCCACAATACTTAACACAACCCTTTAATCATGATCTCTCATCCTCTTAACCAAGGGTGGAATTAACTTTGCCCATCCATTGACCAATTCTTTGTCAACCCAAATTTCCCTCAAAATCAGAGGATAACACCCTTTAAGCCTTTCACATAATACCCTATCTGTCCATACCCTCACAATAGACCAACACTGGTAACCTTACTATCAAAGCACCCAAAGCAGCTCTTTTCCCAGAGAAGTCTGCTGTTCTTCTGTCCCGTCTCAACTATTAAGCTCCACAGCTTACTCACACACTAGCGATCATCTGCGATAGATGGAGGTCTCTAACTCCAACTATTATCTAGAATCCCCCCTACAGAACAATGCCAAGTCCACTTAACCATTCCAAGCACAAACAATTTGAGTTCATCTGCCACTACTAACCAAACTCCTCAGCCCTGAGGTTCACACTCTAAACCAATCCAAAACTAGATCTAAATAACCACAGTTATCATGCACACATAAAGCATTTTAGGCCAAATCCAAAATGCCATACATTTAGCTATCGAATTTTATCACAACTAAGTATATCCACATTCATCATGCTTTATACAAGCCAATAAACAGATATAACATATCGATTCAATTTAGGCAGTTAACCACATACACTCAACATGCAAACCATTATCCCAATATTCATCCACATGCAATAACAATGTTATTCAGCACACTTTAATCTCATCATGCAATAGTCAAGGGCCAGGCCCTATCAGTATCTCATGCATATGTCAACTCATTCATCATGCTCCATATAAACAAGCAGGCAAACAGGGCATTTAAGCGCATATTCAAGCATATAAATCATTCATACCAACCAACCCTGAGTCGAGCTTGTCACTGACAGCGAGCGTACATGTTCGGTCAATCTCCAGAACCAATAAACCTTGGCTCACTCTGATACCAAGTTGTAATGCCCTACTTCCTTAGAGTCGTTACTAAGTGAGTTTTAAACGTGCACTTAAACTCGCTAATCGAGGTTTTAGGTCAAAAGTGTAATTAAATCATAAACAGTGAAATAAACATTGAAAATAATTCCATTTACTACAAATCATTGAGAGTTTGACACTTGGGATCCCAAGATACTGTTTAGAAATATTTACAACATGTAGTTACAAGTCAAGTCGACTAGACGACAAAATCTAAGTTTTAATACAACCATCTCCCAAAAACCACTGGCCGTGGCAGCCAGGCAGGCCAAACATGTACGCGCCGCTTCACGCTCTCCGTACTCATGGTTGGTTGACAATCCCTTTGCCCTTACCTGCACCACAGAGCACCCGTGAGCCGAAGCCCAGCAAGAAAACCCTCACAAGCAGATAACATATGCACAACAAACACTTATCAGTTAAACAGGCCATCAACAGGCTAAACATATACGGCCATGTCGTCCCAGGCACTTTACCAGGCCCTGGGGTCGCGGTCCACACCGTGAGGATATCCCAGGTATCCTTTAGGGTCTCACCCTGGCAACTCGCACTCCACGTGCTCAACGCTGCTCCCGGCCCCTTGCCGTACTCGGCCTTGCACTCAACATGCCGAACACCGTTCCCGGCCCTTTGCCATTCCCGGCCCCTGCCGACCTCGGCCTGCGCCGTTCCCGGCTCTCACCGAACATTCACATAATCGCATTCATAGCATAACATACATATACTGAATACTAACAAATTCAGTCAAAGGGCTACGCCCTGCAATCCAAACATATCGGGCTCAACCCTGCATACAAGCTCTATGGGAACAGTGGTTTTCTTACCTGTGTCCCGAGCTCCTTAAGCATCGACGTCACGAGCACGGTCCTCTATCCTGAGCCTCTCCAACAAAACCTAGTCACAACACATATAAAACACTCTTTAATACTAACCAATCCAAAACCATTTCCCGGGACCAATCCCATACTCTCGGGACCTCCAATTTCCCAAAACAAAGTAGCGGAAACAGCACCCGAGCCCCCTGGGCAAAAACTCTAAAATGGAAATTTTTCCCTGCCCAAAAATGACCTAGGGCCGCGGCACTAGCCCTCAAGGGTCGCGGCGCCCAGCGTGGCCTCCTTCCCTAATGCAACCTAGCACTGCGGCACAGAAGAACAGGGCCGAGGCGCCCCTTCGCAAACCCAGATTTCTGGGTTTTTCGCCAACATTTTCCCGAGCCAAAACACTCCCAAATCAACACCAAGGCATACCTAAGTCTCAAATTCAATCCAAAACCCCATATAAACTATCTAACAACTCATAAACATCAACAATAAGCCTAAACACACAATCAAATCCCCAATTCACAAATTGGCTTAAAACTTTATAAAACTTAAGCTATTAAACCAGAAACTTGAACCATGGCAGCTAATACACAACAGAGATACATAAAACCCTTACCTCAAGTAGAAATTCGCCCCTGAGCCTTCTTCAAGTCCAACTCTAAGCAAATCCCTCTTATTCCCAAACTGAACCTAGGCAAGCTTTATCCCCAAGAATCCACCAAACAGCCACACAACTCAATTCTCAAACCATGATATTCATAGCTGAATTCCACAACATAATCACATAAAATTCCCTTACCTCAATATGCAGAACAATCCTCTAGGTTTTCTGGCCTCAATTCCCTTCTTGATTCCTTAAAAATTCAGAAACTCATCTCCTTCCCTTCTGTTTTCTCTAGTTTCCTCTAGAGCTTTCCAACACAATATTCAGACTGTTCTTAAGTAAAATAACATAAATGATTCTTCCTCGGCCAAATTCATCTATATCCCAGCCAAAAGACTCCTTTGCCCTTCCATCTAACTCTTTTTCTAACTAAACCTCAAGGGCATCTTAGACCTTTCCCAACCCTTACAAATATACCACTTTTCCTACTAGAGTAGCTATTCTTAACGGTTACCAATGGTTACCTAAGTTACCAAAATGTTACTAACCATTACTTACAAATTCCCAAACTCAAGTTATAATACTCCCAAAATACCCCTAGGCTCCTCCCGAGCCGGGTATTTAATCCCGTTGTGAATTTTAAACTAATTAGCTTCCTAGGACCGTCTCGGCACGTGCATCACAATAATATCACCACCCATATGTGGTATTAATCATATAACATAATTATTACATTTATGCCCTCAGCGGCTAAGATTTCCAATTTACCCCTAGCAAACAAACGGGGCCCACATGCATATTTATTTCACCTAAACATGCATTCTAACCACATATTCATTCAATTCACATAAATTAATGCAGTATAACAATTATTTCCCTCCAGACACACTAATCAAGGCTCTAAGCCCTATTAGAAAATTTGGGTCGTTACACAAGCCCACAACTGTAACTTTGCAACTAGCTGATCGTTCGTTGGCACATCCAAGAGGGGTAATTAAAGATGTGCTTGTCAAAGTGGAAAAGTTTATTTTTCCTGCTGATTTCATAGTTCTTGACATGGAAGAGGATAGCAATGTTCCCATTATCCTTGGGAGGCCCTTCTTGGAAACAGGCCAAGCACTTATAGATGTTAAGAAGAGTGAGTTGAAGTTGAGAGTGCAAGGGGAAGAAGTTGTATTCAATGTGCTCAAGGCCATGACTTATCCTGAAGCTAGTGACAATTGCTTTTCGGTTGATGTAATGGGTAACTTAGTGGAAGAGAGAAAATTGATAAATGATCCTCTTGAGTTGAGTTTGGTTGAAGATGAGGTTAGTGATCAAGATGGAAATGAAGCTATGGAGTACCCAAAATGGCTTAATTCTTATGGGGCATAGAAGAGGAAATACTTTGAAGAGCTTGGGGCAGTGCCAAAAAGGTTATTGCCTTCAGTTGAGAAGCCCCCGGAGTTAGAATTGAAGGTGCTTCCTGACCATCTGAGGTATGAGTTTTTGGGTGAAAACAAGACACTTCCGGTTATAGTTTCGGCTTCACTTTCTGATGTGGAGACTGAAAAATTGTTGAGAATTTTGAGAGTGCACATGAAGGCCATTGGGTGGACTTTGGCAGACATCAAGGGGATCAGCCCCTCTACTGTGATGCACCAGATTTTAATGGAGGATGGAGTCAAACCAACCATAGCTGCCCAAAGAAGACGCAATCCGCCAATGAAGGAAATTTTGAGAAAGGAAGTGGTGAAGTGGTTAGATGCAGGGGTGGCTTACCCAATTTCTGACAGTAAGTGAGTGAGTCTGATTTAGGTAGTACCTAAAAAGGGGGGAGTGACGGTAGTGAAGAATGAAAAGAACGAGTTAATTCAAACAAGAACTGTTACTGGTTGGAGAATATGCATTGACTATCGCAATCTCAACAAGGCAACAAGAAAAGACCATTTTCCCCTTCCATTCATTGATCAGATGTTAGAAAGATTGGCGGGTCAGGAGTATTATTGTTTTTTGGATGGTTACTCCGGGTATCATCAAATAGCCATTGCACCAGAGGACCAAGAGAAAACGACATTTACATGTCCTTATGGCACATTTGCTTTTCGAAGAATGCCATTTGGGCTATGTAATGCACCAGCAACTTTCCAACGGTGTATGATGGCTATTTTTTATGACTTGGTTGAGAATTGTATAGAAATTTTCATGGATGATTTCTCAGTGTTTGACTCGTCGTTTGACCATTGTTTGAGGAACTTGGAGCTGGTATTGATTCGATGTGAAGAATCCAATTTGGTGCTTAATTGGGAGAAGTGCCATTTCATGGTTAGAGAGGGGATTGTTTTGGGTCACAAGATCTCAAAGGAAGACATTGAGGTAGACAAAGCCAAGGTGTATACTATTGAGAATTTGCCCCCTCCAGTTTCGATAAAGGGGATTCGTAGCTTTTTGGGTCATGCCGGTTTCTACAGAAGGTTTATAAAGGATTTCTCAAAGATCTCCAAGCCATTATCTAATTTGCTTGCTAATGGAGTGCCCTTCGAGTTTGGAAAGGAGTGTATGGAGGCTTTTCAAACTCTTAAGGAAAAATTGATTTCGACACCTATAGTCATTGCACCGATTTTGGGAGCTTCCGTTCGAGTTGATGTGTGATGCAAGTGACTATGCTGTCAGGGTCGTGTTGGGTCAACGAGTTGACAAGGTTTTTCACACCATCTATTATGCTAGTAAGACCTTGAATGATGCTCAGTTGAACTATGCTACTACTGAAAAGGAGATGTTGGCCATAGTCTTCGCTTGTGACAAGTTCATGCCATATTTAATCGGGAATAAGGTTATTGTGTACACAGACCATTCAGCGATCAAATACCTTATGACCAAGAAGGATGCCAAGCCAAGACTAATCCGATGGGTCCTTCTCCTCCAAGAGTTTGATCTAGAAATCAGAGACAAGAAGGGTACCGAGAACCTAGTAGCAGATCATTTGTCAAGACTGGAGTTAGAAGAGAGTCAGAATATGAAGGAAGTATAGATAAATGATGAGTTCCCTGATGAGCAGTTGTTTGCTTTAAAGGAAAGTTTGATGGTCCCATGGTTTGCTGATTATGTCAACTTTCTAGCTGCAAACATCACACCTCCTGACATGACAAGACAACAATTGAAGAAATTCTTTTCCAAGGTAAAGCACTATTATTGGGAAGAGCCAATCCTCTACAAGCACTGCGCCGATTAGATAATCAGAAGATGTGTGCCTGAAGAGGAGATGTACTCTATCCTGAATCATTGTCATAGTTTGCAGTGTGGAGGTCACTTTGGTGGGACAAGGACTGCTGCAAAGGTTCTACAAAGTGGTTTCTTTTGGCCAACTCTCTTTAAGGATGCTCATGAGTTTGTCAAGGCATGTGATCGTTGTCAGAGGACTGGTAATATTTCAAGGAGGAACGAGATGCCTTTGACTGGTATTTTAGAAGTGGAACTGTTTGATGTGTGGAGTATTGACTTCATGGGTCTTTTTCTGTCATCGTACAACAATCTTTTTATTTTGCTAGCTGTGGACTACGTTTCTAAGTGGGTGGAAACAGCTGCAACTCATGCTAATGACGGTAAAATAGTTCTTACTTTTCTCCAAAAGTACATTTTTACCCGGTTTGGTACTCCTAGAGCTATTCTTAGTGATGAAGGGAGTCATTTTTGTAACAAGAAATTTGAAGTGTTACTTGCGAGGTATGGAGTTAGACATAGAACAACATTACCTTATCACCCGCAGAGTAATGGACAAGCTGAGATTTCCAACCGGGAAATTAAGTTAATCTTGGAGAAGACGGTACAACGTTCGAGGAAAGACTGGTCTAAGAAGCTCGATGACGCTTTGTGGGCATACAGAACAGCTTTCAAAACACCTATTGGTATGTCACCATATAGGTTGGTCTTTGGGAAAGCGTGTCATCTTCCAGTGGAACTTGAGCATAGAGCATTTTGGGCCATGAAGACCTTGAACATGGACTTGGTAGCAGCTGGTGAGAAGAGGCTTTTGCAATTGAATGAGTTGGAGGAGTTTAGAAACGAAGCCTATGAGAACGCCAAGATTTACAAGGAGAGGACTAAGAAGTGGCACGACCATAACCTTTTCAAGAAGGAATTTCAACCAGGTCAGCAGGTATTACTCTTTAATTCAAGATTGAAACTTTTTCCGGGCAAGCTAAAATCGAGATGGTCTGGTCCTTTCACGGTATTACAAGTGTTTCCTTATGGCTCCGTCGAAGTAACAAGTGAAAAGACTGGCAAGTTTAAAGTAAATGGTCAGCGGTTGAAGCTCTATTTGGGTGGTCAGTTTGATCACCAAGTCCGCCATCCTCTTGGCGCCGCAGTAAAGAGGAAATCAGCGTCCGGCTATATGACGTTAACGACAGCGCTCTTGGGAGGCACCCCAAGTTTTTACAGTAATTTTTGTTCAGTTTGAGACATTCTAAGTTTTAATTTTTTGTATTTATTTGTTTAGTTTTTTTTTAAGTTTTTATGTAATGAAGAACCATGAAAAGAAAAAAAAAATGGGCTATTAGCGCGACCGCGCTCACAGAGGTGCAGGGTTTATAATGCTAGAAGCGCGACCGCGCTCACAGAGAGCCAGGCCAAATGAGTGCATTAGCGTAACCGCGCTAGGAGTGTCGCGACCGCGCTGGAGCGTACCAGAGTGTTTAAAACATTAACAAACACGATTTTTTTTTACTCTTTCTTCAAATTTCTTCTCTTCTCTTTCATTTTTTTTCTCTTCTTCTCCTTTTTCACTCCCTTAATCTGAGTTTCACACTAAGGTCACACTAAGGTATGTTTTCTTGAATTAATCTCTTGTTAACAAGCATAGATTAAAGTAATCCTCCATTGTTAGCCTTACTTATATGGATTTTGTTTCTTTTCTTGGTTTTCATTGAATTCCATAATAGAATCTGAATTTGTTAATGTTTGGGCTGTGATTGTTGGTTGTTTTTCAGATTTTTAGTGCTTAATGATGATCATGTACTTAAATGTTCATGGGTTTAAGGATTTCTCTTGGTAATTTGATGAAAAATTGAAAGTTAAAAAATTGGGGGAAAACTTTGGGGAAAATTTTGACCTAACAATTGGGGGTTTCGAATTTCTTGATGTTTTCATGAAATTGGATTGAATTTGATAAAATTATTGTGATGTTTGTGAATTCCTATCAATTGATTAGTTGAATTTCATTGAAACTTGAGGGAAATTTGCATTTGACTATTCTAGGGCATGAATTTGAGAGGTTTTATTCCATGTGAAGAATTGATGCATTAGAGATCAAATTGAGTTTCTATTTGGGCATTATTGGTCATAATATACTTGATTGTGCTTGGGTATTGTTTCAATTTGGTTATTTTTGCATACATCTTCACATTGAAAATTGTTGTTGGTGCATCCATAATTGTCAATTTCTTAGTGTTTATTTGTTATTGTTGGGTGTAGCCTTTGTGTTCTAGTGCTTTGTTATTTTGGTTTTGTGATATGGCACCTTCTAAGAAAAGAAGTAAAAAAGTGCAACAACAACAAGTGCCTGAAACTCAGGAACCTGACACTGAATTTACTTATCTTAGATTTACTTCTGCCCCTGCTCAGTCTAGGTATAAAATAGAAAAGTCTAGGAGTTTAATTCAGGAGAGGGGATTTGCAACAAATGCTGAGGGAGAGTTTACTGTTCCTAAAGAGTATGTCAATGTCATTAACGCCCACCATTGGAAATATTTTTGTTCCCCACCTATTTCTGCTGTGATACCGATTGTGAGAGAGTTTTATGCTAATGTTTTTGACCATGATTATTCTTGGAAATCCATAGTTAGAGGGAAAACTATCCATTTTGACAGAAAACACAATTAATGATTTCTTTAGGTCGCCCACACATGACAATGATGACTATCAAGCTTTGAAAAAATGAATTATGTGAGGAGAGGACTTGGGATAGAATTTTAACTGCTTTGACTCCAGCTGGGGGTCAATGGACTTATCATGGGCAAACTAGAATAAGATTCCCTTTTAACTTGTTAACTAGAGAGAAAAGAGTTTGGTTAAATTTCCTTTGTGCGAATCTGACACCTAGTGGTCACTTGACTACTGTAAATACTGATAAGGCGATGTTATTTTATTTTGTTTTATCTAGCATGACTATTGATGTTGGTAGGATTATAACTTCACAAATACAATATTCATTATTCACTCAAAATGTGGGATTATATTTTCTTAGTTTGATAACGAGTTTGTGCTTGCAAGCTGGGGTTGAATTTCATGAGACTGAGGAGCTTTTGACTCCTGTGATTTATGACACAATTACTATTAACAAGACCAAAACAGTTGGTCCTTCTAGTGTTATTTCTGCAGGTGGTACTTCGTCTCAGGCCCAACCTAGGCGTCCTCTTTCTTCCTATTCTTTGGAAGAGAGGATGAGTAGGTTGGAGCTCAATTTCCAAGAGCATCATTTATGGAGTGTGAATATGGCTCAGTACCAACATGGATACCAGCAGGCCTTTGCGTCACATTTTGGCATTGATACTAGTCAGTTGCCCCAATTTCCTCAGCCACTGCATTTTGGTTATCCTCCACCTAAGGGAGATGGTGGTGAGGGTCCTTCGTCGTGAGATGTTTGAGTTGTCAGGTAAGTTTCTTTTTCCTTAGCTTTTCTTTAAAACATTGGGGACAATGTTTAGATTAAGTTTGGGGGAAAGGAATTTATTGTTGTTTGAGTGTTTGTCTTTTATGTGTGTCTTGTGCTAGTGTGTCTTGTTTAGGGTGTTTAGAGTGTCTGATAAATCAAGTTGATGATGATTAGCTGATGATAATGATTGAATGGATTGCTTGTGTAGTTGGATGAAATGAAAGCCATAAAATTGAACAAAATATGTGTGCTTGGTTGAATGTTTCTTTGAATTGCTTGGGTCTATCTAAATATGTGAGAGCTTGATCATGATTTTTAGATGAATCTCGTGCATTTGATGATATTTATGCTTGCTTAATTTTGGTTTAAGGAAAGATGGATGATTATGCTTAGAACTTGCTTGCTTGCTACTTGAGGCGAAATCATAGATAATGCATACTTAGGAAGGTGATTTAGGCCATTTTTTTGGAACGATTGAGCCTTTCAAGCCAACCTTGATTAATTTAATCCCTAGTTGTCCTTTTTGAGCCTAATGTTACATTCTTTGTTTTGACACCTATTTTGAGCTTACTTTAAACATGTTATTATATTTCCTTCCCTTGAATGATTACTGTGAGCATACAAGTGAATGATGATTGGGGGATTGGTTTTGTAATAGGGTGTATTGTGGAGTGTTATAAATAAAAAGATTGAGATTTGTTTAAAAAAATATATAAAATTAAAAAAAATAAAAAAAATAAATGAAAAAAAAAGATATTGAAAGTAAACTACACTCCTTTTAAACATATAGAAAAAAAAAACAAAAACAAGTTTAGGGGAGTGTAGTTTGAAGAAAAAAAAAATCTAAGTGTGAATTATCTCAATCTTGAAAAAAAAGGAAATACTGGGATTGTCTGGGAACTGTAATGTGGATATCAAGTTTGGTTTGTATGGTTTGTATGCTTATGGTAATTTTGAGCCTAAATGACATTTCGTCTACCCATGCCTAAGCCTATCGTTATAAGCTATAAAAGCCCTATTGATTCTTGAGCATGTGTTGTCTATATTAGTGGAGAGTAGTAAGTGATGCAAGCATATGAGATAATAAGATTTGATGGTTTGTGGTGAGTAATTTGGTAAGTTTAAATAGATTCAAATGCATGTTATTTATTGATCATGATCAGGCGAACATATATTTGTTTGGAATTGAGTGAGTTGAAGAAATATTTTGATTGAAATTCTAGATTATCATGATGGCTGGATTTTCTGAAAACTATATGAGCATGACAAACATAATTTGGAGGCTTGATTTGTCGTTGTCAATTTAATTTGTCTTTGTTTAGTTGTTTTAGGTTTTTAGGATTGTTTAGAGTTCTTTACTCGAGGACGAGTAAAGGTTAAGTTTGGGGGAATTTGATAAGCGAGTTTTAGACTTGTTTTAGTGTGTCTACTTAGGAAGTATTTTAGAGGTTTATGGTTGTTTTGTTCTATTTTACGCTTGTTTTTGTTTATTTTCAGGTTTTGAAGGATTGGGATGATTTAGAATGAAAAAGATGCCAAAAAAGCACAAAAATTCGTAAAGCTGTCAAAAATGCATTTTCTGAGAGAGTAGAGCGACCTCGCTACTGTAGAGCGTGACCGCGCTGGGTTGCTGGAAATTGAAATTCGGCAGATTTTTAAATGAAGGGCATTTTGGTCAATTCACATGGGATAATTTAGGGTTACGATTTCTGATGCGATTTTAAAAAGAAAAAAACGGGAATTAAGAGGGGGAGACAGAAACAAGTCGGAAAAGAAGAAGAAGAAGCTTGGAGCGAGCATGGGCGATCTGTGACAATTCCCAATCTAGTTTCATTTTCTTTTTCTTTAATTTTCTATGTTATTGTTTATGTTTAGTTTGATTATGGATATGAATACTGAGATTATGAGCTAAACTCCTATTTAGGGATTTGATGGATATTGACTGAGATTATTCCATGGATTAATGCTATTTGATTGCTCTTTCTTCCTTGTTTATGTGATTTGTTCATGTTTGTGCTTAATACATGTTTGAGATTGATCACCTTACGCATGATTCATGATCCTAATATGAAATCTGAAAAGTGAATATTAGGAATGCTCTAAATGAATAAACATAGGTTTTGATGTGAAACGAAAGTATTTGTATAGCTTGTGTGACTTTTAGATTATTGCTTAATGCGAATTGTTTATTGTACTATCTCAGAGATGCAGTAGTTGACATGAAATTTAGTACCTTCATGATCTGAAAAGAGTTTACGTGATTTTATAATCTGTCATCACATAGGAGGAAGAAGAATAGTTGACTAGTATTAACAATTGGGTAATCAAAGCAATTGAAATCATATTCCTAATTTCACATCCATTGTTAAACCCCTTTTTATTTGTTGTTTTGCTTGTTTTGTTTTCTGCATTATTATTTTAACACCAAATTTTATTGTTGCCAAATAGAAATATAGATCCAATTTGGTTAGTACTTAGCTGCAATTCCCTTGGGTTCGACCTCACCTGTGTGAGTTACTACTTGTATGATATGTGCACTTGCGTGTAATAAAATCCGCAACAATACGGGGTTATTTTCAGGCTTTAGTGTTCCTTAAAAAATGGTAATCCAGCTGGCTGCTTAATTAAGTCGTTTGCACTCAATTTTTAGCTTAGTGTGCTGAAAGTTGCGACACCCTTGAGACCTCAGGGTGCTGACGACCCTCATCTGACGAATTTCGCGAGAGCTTCGTGGGTGAGGATTGTCGTGGAGTGAAGCTGTCCTCGCTGACGTGGGTGAGGTGTCTTGTTGGCTTGAAGTTGGCAAGGAGCTGAGCCTCATTGAAGTGAGGCGGGCAATGTGCCTCGCTAAGTGAAGTGGGTGAGGCTCCTTGCTAATGCGAGGTGCCTCGCTAAGTTGAGGTTGAGTTGAGGTGCCTCATTGGGCAAGGGGCCCCGCTGAGTGAAGCGAGCGTGGTGATAACTCTACAAAATAGAGTTATTTTACCACTTTTTATGTGTTAATTGTTGCTTAGTTCTTGAGTTTAAGTAATTTATTAAGTTTTTAAGTAATTTTGAATTTATTAGATTTATTTTAATTTTATAGATTTTTGTGTATTTTTATAGTTATATTATTGTAAAAGTCTATAGTTTAATTATTTAAATTTTATATTGTTAAGTAAGAAGTAAAAAGATGCAATTTTGAACTTAAATGTTAAATATAAATTAAGTTATAATTAATATTTTCAAAATAATTAATTTATTTTATTTTATACTTAAAATATTTGATTATGACTTAATTTATGTTTATTTTGTAGAAAATTGTTGTATTGTTGGTGTTTGAAAAGCCAAGAAAAAAATAAAGAAAAGAATTTGGTAAAATTGAAAAGAAAGAGCTAAAAATGTCATTTTTGAAGTCCTTGCTTCCCAGCCGCCTGGCCCATTCCATGCCCCAGCCCGCCTGGCTCCTTACTCTAGCCATTCCCTCCTGAGGCTGAGCCCAGCAGGAAGCCCACCTTTCCAGCTGCCCCAGCAGCTCCATCAGCCAAACATCTGGGCCACCAGCCTTCAGTCAGGCCCAACACCCAATTCCTCCAGCCAAACCCCTTCGAACCCCCTCCCCGCCAGCACCAACATGCACCAACTGCCCCATCCTTCCTTCCTTGCCCACGCTTGCCAGCCAAACTACCGAGGCCCAACACCTCCCCTACCAGCTGCCTGCCTAGCCTGCTTCCCTGCCACAAAGCAGCCTTTTTTTTTTCTTTTTTTCTTTTTGAGTCCAACAAATCAAATTGTCCCCTTGTCCCACAATGTCTAAAAATATTATTTTTTTACCCAAATTTTTCTATACATTTTACCCCAAAATCATCATTACACCCTACAATTTACCATTATTTGTCATATTATAATTAATTCAATTAATTTAATCAATTTAATTAATTTAAATTGATTATTTTAATAATCTCATTTTGGCTATAAATAAAAAAAATTCAAGACCATTTGGGTGGTTAATTTTTGGGAGAGGTCATACCACAAAGTTTCTACACTTTCAAACCTCTCTATCCTCTTCATCTTCATCTTCTTTTTGGTTAATTTTCTATGTATTTTTAGAGGAACAATTTGGGGGTTTTCCTCCAAATTTTCCTAGTTATGTTTGTAATTTTTTTGTTTGTATTTTCTATTATAGTCATGAGTTTCTAATCTTTTTAAGATTATTAAGGTAATGATGAAACAGTATGTAACTAGATAGTATTTATGTTGTGTGTTGATTTCCCATTTTGTGCAATAAAGTTTATGGATTTTCTTCTTCAAATATCTTCTTTCATCTTAAATATCATGTATTTTTTATTGTTAGCACATATTTACACTTTGTTCTTCATTAGTGCAAGAACATAATATTATTTGTGTAAGATGTGTCATTAAATTGTACACATCCAATGCTTAGAACAAAAATATTATGTTTTACTTTATAAATAATGTTATTTGATTTTGTGTTGTTTCATTAGGTTGATTCACATTAAATACTTTAAAATTATAATTTTTAAAAGTGAAGATAGACCCTATATTTTTATAAAAACTTGTGCTTAAATAGAATATCTAATTTGAATAAGTAATGGTTTGATTAATTTCTACTATTACTAAAACTTGGGAATCAATGTACTTTTAAATATTATTGAACTTATATTTTTTGGATTCTATTATCTTAATAATATTTCTTTTACTTGTTTAAAATTATTAATTTAGTTATATATATTATCTTTTATTTTATTTTTATTATTACAAATTTTCATCAATCTTTGGAGGTAGGTTATAATTTATTAATTTTGGTTTAAAATAGTTTTTTTTTTCAATTTTAGACAACTCATTTGGGTTCGACATCATTGCTTACACGATCACTATTCTATATGAACGATTCGTGCGCTTGCGATTTATAAATATTTAAAACATACCCGTTTTGGGTCCATCACGTGGTACCTTGCTGACTTTGAAGTGGGCAATAACCCTCGCTGAGGTGAGGTGCTTCACTCGGTTAAAGTTGAGCGAGGTTCTTTGCTGAGGTGAAGTGCCTCGCTGAGGTTGCGGGCGAGGTGCCTAGTTGAGTGAAGTGGGCGAGGTGCCTCACTAACTTGGAGTGGGCGAGGCTCCTCGCTGAGTTGAGGTGTCTTTAGAGGGGGCAGTGGCTTGCCGAGGTAAAGTGGGCGAGGGAGTCAATTTCATTTGACCAGCAAAGGCTCTCCTTATGATGATGGTGAGACTCTTTTCCCTTTGGAAGTTGGTGAGGTGGGTATAGTTAGCGAGATGGCTTCGTTTAGCTATTTGGTGTGACGCGCCTGTTGGCAAGGTGGGTCTACTTTATAATTCTGTCACTTACCACGTCATCGTGCTAAAATTGGTACTATAGCGTGTAAAACATGATGGTTGAATTTATTTTCAGTATTATAAATTATCGAAATTTTTTAAAAAATTTGCTGAATGTACAAAATAACTATAATGTACGTCGTTATATAAAAAATTAAAATTATAAATATATACCGAAAACACAAAACTCTAAAAGCCCCTTATTTTTATATTATTTTAGTTATAGTAAGTTATCATTAATTTTGATATTGTTGCACTCACCATCATATTAAAAAATATTTGTAAAATTTAAAAATATAAAGATAAAAAAAATAAAACCTAATTAGTAAAATAAATGTCACATTGACTATAGTGAAGTAAATTATTATTATTATTTATTAGTCTATATAAAAAAAAATTAAGAAGAAATATGTCATCCAATATTACTTAATAAATCTATCATCACAAAATTGTCCTTAATTTTTTTTTTGAAAGAAAACTTGTTTTGGAAGAATTGTACTGTAAAACATCATATTGAAAATAACAATGAAAATTTTCACATTTTAAGAAAGAAAAAATAAAAAAAAGAAAGAAAAAATAATAATTTTTCCATCAACCATTTAAATTATGGTATTTGTACTCCCTTCAAGTTATGCTTTTGTATAATTTTGGACTTCAGTTTATTCAACCTTTCGTAATTATTAAATACAAGTTTGTGATTTTTTAAGTAAAACATTAAAATTTAATAAAAGTTGAAGTTGAAGTGGTTAAAATACACTATTTTCAGCTGAAAGGGAAAAAACAAGAAAGACAACTCTATTCAGTTTTCAGCTGTTCTAGGAGCGTTGTTTTCGATCCCTAACATTTTTCCTTCCTTCTCTTCCCGCCCATCCTTACTGGTAAAATCTCTGTTTGGCCAACCAGAAAATCTATTACAAGCTAACTCAATTCTATTTTCTTAAAAAAAAAAAATATTCATTTCATAGATACCCAAAATAATTCGGATTTCTACTGCTTCACTTGCTTTTTTTTTTTTGGTTAATTTTTGTCATCGGATTGCAGATAAAGAGATTAAATTTACTGATTCTTGCAATTTTTCTATTCAGATGTCGATTTGCGCAGTTTCCTACTTCTCAAAGTTCTTCCTTTTATTCCTTGTGCTCTCCCTTTGTATTTCTCACAGGTAAGAACACAGACACATATATGTGTATACATGTTATTGTAAATTGTTCAAAAAGATTTTTTTAGTGAAATTTTATAAATTAATGACTGCAGCAGCGTTCAAGATGAATATGGGATTTTTATTTTATGAACCTATGCCAATGTTTCGTTTTATTTGTGTAATATTCATATTTAAACTTCTAGTGCTTACATTTAACAAAATAGCTCGTTATTTCAGCTAATCTTCGATTTGTTGTGTACTGGTTTTCTTGGAATCTTAAAATTAACTCACTGGGTACTAAGTTACTAATGCCGAGAGTGTAAATTTTTGTAAGATACTTGTGTGTGTGTGTGCATATGTTCTCAAGCACATTTTCATTTTGTATTTGTTTTCCATTGTTGAAGAGTTATACTTGTATTCTAATATGCATTTTTTTGGGGGAAGATTATCTTAATGATTTACTTTTATAAACCCTCCAAGAAATATAGGGCTGCAGCAAGCAATGCAAACCCAGGGAAAGAGAAAACGTTAGCTATGATAAAACCGGATGGTTTGCTAGGTAATTACACCGACGAGATAAAGAATGTCATCATTGATTCGGGTTTCATTATTTTCAAGGAGATGATTCTTCGACTTGACGAGGACAGGGCTGCAAGCTTTTATGCTGAGCATTCTTTGAAGAGCTTCTTTCGTAATCTTATTAATTACATGACAAGGTATTTCAGAGCTTTATCTATTTGATTACTTTCCATTTTTAGCAATTACTTGTGTGTTTTGTTTGGAATAATGTAAATAGTCATTGTGAACTTGTTAGCTGGTTTGAATGGATCCAACTTGCATTGCTTTTCTTAAACTGTGTTATTTAGTAATCTTATGCTCTTTAGCTCTGGACTGCACTCTCTCTTGAAACTAGATATTTTTTTTTTCAGTGGGCCGGTGTTGGTTATGATTCTAGAGAAGGAAAATGCTGTGGCTGATTGGCGTGCTCTTATTGGTCCAACTGATTCAAGAAGGGCAAAGATTACTCATCCTCACAGGTTTTCTTTCGCTTACCATTATTATTTTTTCGAGATCCTTAAAGATTATTGTGATCTTGCTTACTCCATTCTACCATGGCCCTGTTTTCTCATTTAAAAATTTATAACAGTGACTTGAACTTTTTGCTTGCTGGACTTTCCAATAATCGGTTCACTTGTATTTTCAGCATAAGGGCACTGTGTGGAATAGATTCCGAAAAAAACTGCGTTCATGGTTCAGATTCTCCTCAATCAGCACAAAGAGAGATCTCCTTTTTCTTTCAAGAGAAGTATGAAGGTAACATTTTCATAAAAGAGTTGCTTAAAAATCTTTATGGCTAATATTGGTCTTTGCATAGAATGAGGGTGGCATTTTACATTGATGAGATCTTAATTTGTAATGTCCACTAAATTGTACTGTTACATTTGTTCAAGATGAACTTTTGTTGTGGCAACTTTACAATACTGTATGCATACCTGTGTTGTCCAGTGTTATCAGGAACATTAGAGGAAATTCTTATTAACTGACACAGCATGCAATAATTGATTGAGATACTCCAATGCATCAATTTATTTATTGTTCATTGTGCAGGAACTGTGTAGTGTTTCTTCTTAACATCCAGATTTTGTATTTTCTTTTGACAGACCAAGACGTTATGCAACATGATGAACTATAGCTTGTTTCTCAAAGCAGAACTCATTCGGTTTGGCACACAGTACTCGCAGCAGAAATACCGTTCCTATAGCGTCCTCCTCACAGCTTTGCTAACCAAATTGCTTAGAATGAGAACTCGGTGTCAGCTAGTGGTCTCCTCCAGTTTTATGTACACTATCATCCAGTCTTGCAAAACCCTTTGTTTTCTACTCTCATCTGTTCTTCTTTAACGGGTTTGCTTATGACCCTTCGCCAAATCTGATCTTTGGTTGTATAAACTAAAATCTTGTTTATACGAAGAGGTGCTTTACACCTTCCGTTTACTGTAACAGAATTTGATTATATCGTTGCCAACATTAAGATGGTGAGAACGTTTTTTTTTCCTCCATCTATTTCATATCTAGGAAAAGAATAGAATAAACAGATGATATCTTTTGGATGAAAGGTTTGACCAAATATAGCTTAAAATAATGCGATAAACAGTAGGTTGAAAGCTGTGCAGAGCTTAAAGATATTCTCATCATGCATATCAAGCTATGATAAGGTTGCAACAAAGATGAATCTGGACATATAACCATCTAAATAATTAAGCAAGCACAGAAGAAAATCGTTGTAAAATGAACTCTAATCTAATTTATCTAACAGATTATCCATAGAGTATCATAGGTACCCGGCAGCTATATCATTCAGATTACTGCATAGTTTGACTATAAGGGGTTCCCTGTTACCAAAACTCTAGAATAGGAACAAGGTCCTTATTAGCGGCCAACAATGGAGGGTTTCTCTTTCATTTTGAGAGACAGAGAGAGTATAGTTTATTACTTTGATGTTGAAAGAATATTATATTTTTGGTTTATGGGGTGTTAAGAAACTACTTCCAGGACGAAACATTTGCTTAATCTCAAATGCAAGAGGGCATATATAGGTATATAATAATAGAAAATCATGATTTGATTTGAAGTGAAGACCCAATGAGAGAAGAGCAAGTCAAAACAAATGATGGCACCGCCTTTCTAGAGGATACTGGAAACCGTAAAACATTCCAAAATTAGAAAGCCTAGGTCCTGCTTACCATATTAAGCTCGAATTCCTATATTCTAGACCATCTAGCAGATACAATTACTCCACATGGCTTCTTTTTCTTTTCACTAAAAAGCTGTATCTTGGTGGCGGTGATCCTTCAAACGCCCCTATTGGCTTGCATCTCGAGGACTACCACCTTTTCTTCAGAGCTTTTTGGCCAACGTGATGACGAGCTGAGTGACGCTACCCCCACATATATATAAATATACACATTCTTGAGATATTTTTCACTCTCATTCATGCGATTATATATATATATAACTACCAATTATTTGATCATTAAAAAGTTTTCGTTTTCCCTAATCTTTGTGGTGTGATTAACAGACACGTAGCTTCATTAGCTCTAGTTCTTATTAAACCCGGTTTAGCAATATATCGTATGGTAGCTTAAGCACTGCACATTCTCACATGTTGGTTGATTTTTTTCCCACCAATCAATTGGTTTAGAATTAGATATTGGCTAAACTTTGCCTTTTAGTTAGTTTTAAATGTACGAAACCTGTTATTTTAGTTGGTATCCCTGCAATCGTAGAGTGACAGAGAACACAACACTCAGTGTCAACCATATAATATTTTGTGGTTGATTATCATGCATGGTGTCCTAAGAAACTATTTACATTTATTATAATCTAGTCTAATCATGTTCAAGAAAGAGAGATTGGAAGATGGGTATTGAAAGAAGGTTTAAAATATAAAAAATTGACACTTTGACTCAAGTGAACTCTATACGAGAACTATAAAAATAATTAAAGAAACAAATGAGACTGATTACTGGTGGTGTGGTGTGTATTAGTAATTTATATATACAATAATAGTCACTATATTTATAGAATAAGATTATAGGATTTAGCATTTGTATCATAGACAAATAAGAGGGGTTTATTGGAACTTGGGCGAATGGGATAATAGAAGATTAAGTCAACCCGACTTCTTTGGCACACGTGTTGCTCCGACATTACATGATAAGAGTTCCTTTGTCGTGACACGTAGCCAAACGCTAAAATCCTCTCACATGTACAAATGTGGTGGCCCACTCTAATCTTACGTGGCAACATCCTGTATGTTGGTTTCCCGCTCAGGTGATTTAGCGGTGGCAGATGGGGTCCTTTTTTTTCTTTACTTTTCTTTAAAAAGAAAAAAATAATGGCATTGGGCAATACACATAAGAAATTGTAAAACAGAAGCATCATACTGTGTATATTGTTCTAGACATTGCAAAAGCAAGTTTTAAGTGTCAAGTTTCTGCATTGAAATGGAAAATAATAATAATAATTTAAATATTAATAATACAGTAATAACAATGCATTAATCCTTTTTATGTTATCTCGATTGCTTCTATTGTTAGAATTTAAGTAGCAAGAGTAAATATATTGTGTGATACTAATTTCTTCTAAAAACTTCTTTGTTATGTTTAGGTGTCCCTTGAGTTAACATGGGGATTTGTAGTTAAACAAATAGTACTGTCTATCTTTTTTGAGAGATCTACTTGTTAATTAGCCCAAATTTCAACGAGATTTTGCAAAAGGGTATTGTTCATTTCGTGTCATGTCATGTCCAGTATTTAACATGGCGGTGACAAAAATATACAATGAAACTATAATAATCTCTCGGGAAAAGACCAAATCTTTTTATTTTACTTGTGCAGATAAAAAAAGAGAGAAAGAAACATAGAGAAAAAAAAGCAGGTAACTATTATATATAGTACGACACGTGAAAAAATTTTGGAACGATTTTTTTTATATTCGTGCATAGTAATTGTTTAGAGCATTTTATACATTTATAACAAATTTTAAATAATTTATAATATTAAAAATTAAATTCAAATATGTTGTTTTTTACACGCATAAAAATATTAATAATGCGTGCAATAATATATTTGAATTTAGTTTTCAATATTGTAAACTATTCAAAATTTTCTAAAATTAGTAAGATGTTCTAAATAACTATAATATACACCGTCATAAAAAAAAATTGGGCTAAAATTGAAGCCCTCCCATGTATATATATTTATTAGCTTTGTATCATTAAAGCTTTCATCTGTCAGTTTAACAAAAAGCAATTGACAAAAATACCCTTTTTGTTTGGGTTCATTATATACATTATTTGCATGCGCCAAATTTAATGAAAATTATTGTGCTCTTGAGCTTTTTAATCCATTAACTAAATTTTTGTAAACAATCTAAATTTAATTTTAATTAATTAATTATTTTCCGCTAGAACCCAATGGTGCTCTTATTTTAGGATAAAATACTTTTTTCCTCCTCGAACTATAATACTTGTAAAATTTTATCCCTGAATTTTTTTGCTTGGAAAAAATACCCCCAAATTATAACACTTGTTGACTTTTGCCAATTTCATCTAAAATAGTAATAGTTTGATGACGTGACACTTATAAAATATTAAAAAAAATACTTTTTATTAATTAATTGAATTTAAATTATTAAATTAAATTAAGATTATTTTAAATAATAAAAAACTAATAACAAATTATTTATAAATTTATTATTATATAGAATCAAATAAATAAAAAAATCAATAAAAATAATTTTTTTAATCCAAATATAATTTAAAAAAAACTAAAATCTATATTTCTAAATTAAATTAAATTAAAAACTCAACCAAATCTATATTTCAAATGTAGATAATTAAACATATTTAGAAAATAATTAAGTAAAAAAAATAAAAAAATTTAATTTAGTTTAGAAATATTGAGTTTAGTTTTTTTCTAAATTACATTTGGAATAAAAATTATTTATGTTTATTGATTTTTTATTTATTGGATTTTATATAATTTAATAAATTTAAAAATAAGATGTTATTAATTTTTTATTTTTTAAAATGATTTTTATTTATTTTTTCTAATTTTAAATCAATTAATTAATAAAAAAATATTTTTTTAACCGCCACATCATCAAACGGTTATTATTTTGGATGTAAATGGCAAAAATCTACAAGTGCTGTAGTAAAAGGGTATTATATAATGTATTTATTATGTATTATATGCTATTATAATAATAATAATAATTTATATTTTATAATATTTTAGTTTATATTAATATAATTACTAAATATTTATTCTAGAATTTTTTTATAAAAATTAGGATTATATATTATATGTTATATATTATTATTATAGTGATAATATTTTATAATATTTGAATTTATATTGATATAATTATTAAATATTTAGTCTTGTATTATAAATTATTATAATAATAATATTTTACCACCTTTGAATTTATAAACATATAATTAACACTAGATATAAACAATGTACAACTAACGTATGCTTAGATTTATAGAATCTATTAATTATATTTAATAAATTTATATCATTGTCATATAAATTTCAAATAAATAAACAATATTATATATAAAAGAATGACATAAACAAATTAAATAAAAAATTAAACCAAAACATTGTTGTTTATGATTTTATATATATATATTTATATAATATGATAACAGTTTTAAACAAAAATAATTGTTTTAATAAAAATTAAGATTATATATTATATATTATTATAATGATATTTTATAATATTTAAATTTATATTAATATAAGTATTAAATATCTAGTCTTGTATTTAATATTATTATTATTATAATAATATTTTATAATATTTGAATTCATATTAATATAATTAGTAAAAAATTAGGATTATATAATATTATCATAATAATATTTTATAATATTTGAATTCATATTAATATAATTAGTAAAAAATTAAGATTATATATTATTATCATAATACTATTTTATAATATTCAAATTTATATTAATATAATTATTGTATATATAATATTATATATTAATATAAATTTAAATATTATTATGATAATAATATTTTGTAACATTTGAATTTGAATTTATATTAATATAATTATTATATATGTAGTCTTATATTAAATATTAATATAATAATGATATTTAATAATATTTGAATTTATATTAATATAATTAATAAATATCTATTTTTAGTTAGTTTTAAAAGTATATTCTATTAAATATTTAGAATATTCTGTTAAAGTTAACAAAACAAACCGGTAAAATTAATAATTTCTGTTATCTACCTATATTTTATATAGAAGAGAAATATCTAATGTAGTATTAAATATTATTATAATAATTTTATAACATTTGAATTTATATTAATATAATTAATAAATATTTATTTTTTAATTAATTTTAAAAATATATTTCGTTAAATATTTAGAATATTTTGTTAAAATTAATAAAATAAACCCTTAAAACTCAAAGTTTATGTTATCTACACTTTTTTTTATATATAAAAGAGAACTCACATAAAGAAGAAGAAAAAAAAAACCTTTCCTCTCGCATCACCCTTTGAAATGATATCACCTATATTTAATCATTCAGTTGTTTTTCCTATTAAAATTCTGGAAGACAAAATATATTTTAATGGAAAGTTTCGAAAATTTAGAGCATTATATTATACAATAATTGATGGAATTTTTCAGGAAAGAAGTTTATTTCTACTTCATGAACAGTATAATAAAAACAAAAATGAGCATTTTTATATATGTAAGGATTTTATTAAACGTGTCATATTTATATAAAAAGTGTTGGTGTATATAAAGAAGTATATCCTAATATATATAATAAAAATAGTTATTTCAATAATTTATAATATGTTGAAATGGTAAGATAGAGTTGGGAGCAGGTAAGAGCTCGTATGAGTCGATCGGTTGGTCCCATAAGTGAGGGGACAGTCCCACGGGAACGTGGTCTTTCTTTACTGCTCTAAGCCTCGACCCCATACCTCCCTCGCACGTAGTACTATTCTAATGAACCCTTTCATATATATATTTCTAGCTATATATATAATTATTCCTACATGTTTGCCAGCCCATTCATTTTTCCCATGTAAAACATATATATTTCTTTGCCACGTTTCATTTTCTATTATGTATATAATTAATCTATAGTGCACTTTATCGTTAAGCAAAAACATATATATTAATTTCTAAATGCATATAGTCATATTAATTTCATTTTCATGCACATTATTTTTCTTTTGGCTGATAAGACTCCACTTGTTTCAGTTGATGGCCATTTGATGACATTTCATGACTACGTGCCTCTCAAGAACATTATTCTTTGATTAATAATGATAATGGGACAAAAAGAAAAAAGACATATATATTAGGAATAAGAAGAAGCATGCAAAATCCAGTTAGTTTGCTCTCTGAAAAAAGAAAAAAAAAAAAGGAAAAAAAAAAGAACAGTACTGCTTTACAGGCACACAAACACATACACATTTATATATTATTGATAGTGTCAAGTCTCTTTTATTAAAAGGGCTACTACAGTTAGAAAGATTAAGTACTACATTGACCCAATAAAGGACTACGATTTATCAAATGGCATCATCAATCGCGTCAGATGACAGTATAACTATATATATAATTGTACATAATTAATTATTAAGGTTGAGGAAATTGCATGCATATGAAAACTAGTTATATGCCTAGAATTACTAAAGGAAAGAGTACTATCTAACTACGTAGCTACATATTAAACCACAAGTGGTGTATGAAGTACTATATATATTTTCTCACGAGAGTGTGACGTGTTCCGTTAGTTAAACGTGTATTTTTATTATTATAACTAAAATCACTACTACTAGTACGTAGTAATAAGAGTCAGATCATTCTATGTGGTAGTACTCTTGTACTACTTATTAATAATAAAAAAGTGCCTTAAGATCTGTATTAACATGATCTAAGAGATAGAAGAGTGACACGTACAGAGGCTAATTCTAACGTACATCGGTAGCGTTCCAGAACTGAGCTCCGCATAATCAGATCACCCATGTGTTAATAAATAGGCCTCTACCTTTCATTAAACTAATTAAACAGGTTTAGTTACTTACTTAATAAAAGAGAAAAAAAGAAAAGAAAAAAAACAGAATGTTTTCTTGCTAGTGGCAGGGTATGGTTGTGTATTATTTTTTATGTATATAAAGAGAATAAAGTTTGAGGCACAAGGAATTATAGGCTAGATACAAAGAAAATAAACTAAAAGTGGGAAAGGAGAGAAGTATTTCCAGAGGGATAAAAGCCGTTTTTGGGAACTTGAACCAGTTGAAAAAAATACTCTGATCAACCAACTAGCTTGCCCATCAAATCAAATTCATAAAAGCTTGGTACATATATGCTTTTTTCTACTTCTAAAGCTGATCAGTTCAGTCCATTTATTCTCTCTTTTAGCCCATACTCTACTACTCCTGCGTAACAATCTTTTCTCTGCCTTTTGAGTCTTTTATTCATTAACTCATCATCATCCTCCTCCCATCATCTTCTTACGAGATCCTTTCCGGCATTTTCTACTTAACTATCCTACAAAATGAGGGTAAGCAATATATAAGTACTCTGCAAACACACACACACACACATACAATATATATTTATTGTGAAGGAGAGTTTCTTTTTATCTAAATCCACTGGATTAGCTAGCTTATTAATGGTGTGGTGGTCTTGATTTGTTTTAATGCAGCTGTTTGGCTGGATGCAAAATAAGCTTAATGGAAAACAAACAACCAAGAATACAAATACAGTTCCAGCTACTAGTAAGTTCTCCAGCTTTTCCCACTTTCTTTCTGTCTAAAATGAACATGTTTTTCACTTGTTTATTCGGATCTGAATTTTATGAATGTATATGTGTGTGGGTATAGATTATTAAGTTGATCAATACTTGCATATACTCTGTTTCTGTTACGATGCATATATATAAGTTAAAGTTAAAGTTAAAGCATGCATATTGAAGATGGTGGAAATATGGTCAGAAGTACTGACCAATCACAATATCACCTTTAGAAAAGGGTCTCCATATATATATATATATAAAAAGAATACAAAAATATATTTATCAAACGTGTCTAAAATATGGATTGGACCAAGTTTAGATCTGATTATTGATAAGTCAACAGATTGAGTTTGGTTATCAAAAGGGTCAAGTATTTTGGATCTGATAATTGGAAAGGCTGGAAAATCAAATTAAAAAAAAAGATAATATTATATTTATATAAACCTCCATTATTATCAGATCCCAGGGAGAGAGAGAGAGTCATAAATTTTGAACAATTAAGTACTGACATGAGTGAGTACATATTTCAATAATCATAACAAAGAACTTGATGAAATAATGCATAAATACATGAAAACTAGAAACTGACCACAAATATGATAGGATCTAATAACTTGAATCTATGTTACTATACTTTTTGATAAGTACTTCTTGAACTTAATGATAAAATATTATATACTTGTTGCATGTACTTATTTGTCTAATTTTGCATGAGTAACAAATAATTAATATTAGAAGTTTTGTCTAATTTATTGTGTTTGTCTAGGTTATGCAAAGCAAGAGCCTCGAGAAGAGTTTAGTGATTGGCCACAAGGATTGCTATCAATTGGAACGTTTGGTAACGAACATATCAAAGAAATCACAGCTGAAAACCAACAAGATAATAATAATATTGTTGAGGAAAATCCATGTTCAGCTGAGGAAATATTTGATATTACTCCTGAAGAGGTTGGAAAACTAAAAAAAGAGTTAACAAAGCTGTTATCTCGGAAGCCAAACATGGAAAAGGAAATTGCTGATCTTCCTTTGGATAGATTCTTAAACTGCCCATCAAGCTTGGAAGTTGATAGGAGAATTAGCAATGCCCTTTGCACAAGTGACCACTCATCATCATCAGATGATTATAATAAAGATGAAGATATTGACAAAACCATTAGTGTTATTCTTGGTAAATGCAGAGAGGCCATTTCTGCTGGGAAAAATAAGAAGGATAATATTGGAAAGAAGTCTATTTCTTTTCTTCTAAAGAAGATGTTTGTTTGTGGAAGTGGCTTTGCACCAACTCCAAGTTTGAGAGATTCACTGCAAGAGTCCAAAATGGAGAAGGTATATTAATCTTTTTTTTTCTTCTTTTGGATATCCTATAATGAATTCTAACTTTAATAAATACACACATATATACATATATCATCGTTTTAAAGTTCTAGAATTTTTAACTTTGAAAAATGAAGCATATAGATATGTGTTTAGGGGAGGACTTCTGTGTTTTTTTAATAACAACAGTACATAGGATATATATATATCTATAGTTGTAATTTAATTTTATTGGGATAATACCAACTTCCAAGTTCCAATGTTAAAAATCTGAATTATTCCCACTTTTTGTCATAGAAAACAACAGTGCATATGAAAAAAAAATGATATCTTTATGCGGCCCAATCAAAAAGAATTAGTATTATGCCTTGGTCCCTATGACCCAGGCCTTTGCTTGGCCCGTTCGTGACACAAAACCAATGCCCTTTTTTAGTTTTTATCTCATAATTTGATAAATATATTATAAATTTAGAACATGGATATGATGATAATTAATCGTAATATTGATATGTACAGCTTTTGAGGACAATTCTTCACAAGAAGATGGCCCCTCAAAATACTTACCGGGCATCCACAGCAAAGAAATACTTGGAAGACAAACCAATTCCAAAAAAGAGAACTAATGATGAAGATCATCAGGATGATAAGAGACGGGAGAAAACTGATGATGGAGGCAAATGGGTTAAGACAGATTCTGAATGTAAGTACTTAAAATTAAAGTTTCAATTAAACCCTGCTAAATATATATATATGTATATATAATACACACAAATTAAAAGCTGTCACTCATGGCCTTCTTTGTTTTTCATTGCAGATATTGTTCTAGAGATTTGAGTTTCGCTTGATCGATAGCAGCTAGCATTATTCTCATTTCAAGGTAACAAAAAAGATATAACTCTTTGCATTTTCAATAAGCCTCCACTATGCAATATGCATGGATCCATTTCCAATAAAAGATATAATAATATATATTATAATTAATAAGTACAAAAATACATATATCAATAATCTAATCTAATTACTTCTGATCTTTTTTTATGCAGGTTATTCTTAAGTCTGTAGTAGATGCCTCGTTTTTAATCAGATGATTAGATATGAGGAACCCCTTGGAATTGATCTGAATATCACAGCCGTACGGTTTGAAATGATTAATTATCACAAATATAATTATGCATACCATGGCCAATAATTAGACTCATCAATGTTGGGTGGTTCTATGAATTGAAGATGATGAGATCAGTACAAAACAGGCTGAGACAGCATATAATATCTAGCTCATCTGTATTTTTGGTGACAGTAAGGAGTCCCGTTTTTTCATGGTATGTAACTGTGGATTTCAATCAATCCCAGTTGCAATTGATCATGTTATATATATATATTATGAAAAACTAATAATATTGTTAAAATGATTTCTGTACGTATAGTCTACTACTCTGGTCGAGAGCTATACGTTTTTCCAGCTACAATTTTCACTTTGTTTATCTATACTTCCTTCTACGTAGTTTACTCTGTAATTTTTTTTCTTTCTCTTTTTTTTTTTAGCTGAAATGCTATACATCTATCTGTAAGATATTTTGAGGTTATCAATAACATTATTAGATTGACCTTTTTTATTCCTTTTGTCTTAATATTTCACTTTCAAGGATGTCTCAATCACTGTCACAATAGCAAATAAAGCCCTGTATATATATCTCACTCAAGGCAGGAATTATTAGCTTCTATACTAAAAAGATGATATATTCTCATCTAATAATACTGACCAAAGTGTGCACATGTAGTTTTACTAAATCAATAATATAAAGGGATATTGGGGGCAAAATTTACCCATTCCTTTTTAAAATTTGTGATTTAGCAGATTTTTTTTTAAAAAGTATTCAATGTCAAGTTTTATTGTTCTTCGTCGGTACTAACTCTAACAAGTTAAATTCTGACCGAGTATACACGTGTCCTCTCTTAATGGTCCAATTCATTATATATTTAAAATAGAAAAAATATTTTTAGAAAACATTTAAATATTAAAATAATATAAAATATTCAAACTAAAATCTAGAATTAATTAAAAGAAGGAAACCTAGGTGTTATTGGGTAAGACTTCAAAAAATAGTTATTTATTTAATTAATTAAAAATTTGATAATTAAACATAAAATTATGTTTAGTAACTCTATTTTTATTTATTATTTTTAAAATTTTAATTAAAATTCATTAAACTTTAAAAATAGAATTTTTTGCACTTTCAAAATTTTTTTAAACCGTTTTCAACTTTTCCTTTCTTTTTTTCTTCTCTTATTCAAATCAACACCTCAAAAAAAAGTTATCAAACACGTTTATTATTATTTTTTTTTAAAAAAAAAACAAAAATAAAATAATATTTCCATTTTTGTGTTTAAAAAATTCAAAAACAAAAATTTTACCAAATACAACCCTAATTTATTCCCTTCTCTTTCTCTCTCATTCTCTCTGGTGCTGACCCTCTCTCTCCGTCTCTCTCGTCTGCCTCTCCATTTTCCCCGATGCTAGCCATGGCAGCTCCGACGTGCGAGACCTCCCGGCTACAATCGCACTACCACCGTGCACCTCGAAACATTGTGAACTCCATCCCAAAGTTTGGAGCCTTGACTTGTCCTCCTCGTTGCGAGTGGGAGCCGTGAACCACGACTGAAAGTTTGGAGCTCCATCGTCGTTTAAGGAGGCTCTTTTTGTCCAAACTGTCGTTGTAGCTTTGCTCCCCACACCGAGACGAGTTGGGATCTTCCAACTATGTGGATTGAAGACCACCAGAGGCGACAAAATCAGCTCACCGGAATCCATGCGGAGCTCGACCCAGGCGGATCGACGCCATCGAAGCCTTCTCCAACTAGAATGGGTCCTCGAAAACTCCATAGATCTACAAAAGTAAGATGGAGAAAGAGAAGAAGAAGAATAAGGGAGAAGAAGAAGAAGAATGGGTAGTTGGGGATGATGAATTTTTTTTTATTATTTTAAATTTTATAAAATTTTCTATTTTAAACGTAAATTAATATTAAAGAATATTACGAAATGAACCAATTACATCGTGCCACGTGTACTCAAAATCAACTTTTAACAAAAATTGTTAGGGAGGTACCAATAGAGACCAACAAAAGTTGGCATTGGCTACTTTTCCCACATAAAAAAAAATTCATACAAATCACAAATTTTTAAAAAGAATAGTTACTTTTTGCCGCAAATATCCTAACATAAAATAATCTATGATGAAAGTGAAAGACATCAAACTTATTTGAGTGGTTGTAAAATACTCTCACTTGTCCAAGTTGAACTCACCGTATACCGACCAGATTTGGTACATCGTTAAACCCACCTACTTTTTCAACCTATATATTATCACTTCAATTTTGTGAGGAGACACCTTGGAAATTTAACTATGTTGCCCTCTCTTTTTTGTTATCTTAACATGTTTTACAAAAGTGAAGTTACGGAGATGTGTTTTATGTTTCCTCTTCTATCAGTCCCACTTACTAATGCACTTTTGTAACGTGTCAAGTTACACAATGTTTGGCAAGAATGATGAAGAAGGAGAAAGTGAAGAGTAACAATGACTTTGCTTTGTTTGATGATAATAATATATATTAGCTAGAAGGATTCATATTTGTATGATTACAAATAAAATTATGATTTTCAATATTTTTAATCATCTTATATAATGACATTTATGTCAAATGTTATTTTCTATTTTTCTATGTGAGTGAGTTTAACTCTTTCCTTCCAACTCTCCTATATATGAGTATCTTCATTCCATCACTCGCTCACTCTCCACGCCAAAATTTTACAACATCATTCCCAACTAAATGCCATAATATATTTGAATGATACTAATGATCTATTTACCACGCCAAAAATTTATATATTTTTTTAAATTGTAAAAGTGATACAATCTAGTTACCAGGTATAATTAACTTCATAAAAGAAATTAATAATTATTTCAATCGATGGAATAGTTTCTCTTCCACCTCTTCCCCTCAATATCCTGAACTCTCTTGCTAAATATGAGCATTTTATCTCTCCCTCCTGTCATCTCCATCCACTCATATCTCTTTTCTTTCAAGTATAACCTAAGAAGCTTTGTATTATCGATAATGAGCATCAACTCTCACACATAATATACTATTGTTGTGTAAAGATTTCATTAATTTTTTTTATATGAATGTTTCATAAAATATTTATTTATGCACATCATAACAATGACAACTTACTAAAATAATAACTATTTCACCCCCTAAAAAAAGTATTTTTCTTCTTAATACCAATTGTTGGACAAACAATAAATGAAATTATTAAAAAAAAAATTGTCATCTATGCATCCCTCTCATATTTAGTCTTGATATGTATATAAAATAGTGACTTAATTTGGTTCCAAGGATATCCACTCTTGTAAAACAGAGAAGATAGATCAATAATGGTTATCCACACACACGAGCCAGGGTCAATTGGTCCTTTTTTCCTCTAGATTTTGCTCCACATTTTCCACACTTCTCTATCTTCCACACTTTTTTATACAGAACACAAGTAATAAATAGGACAAACCATAAATTTTCTCCTAAATTATTGTACTTAATAAATTTTATCCTTCATATTTTGTTTTACTGTAAAAAACAACTTTTAAGCTATTACCCTCTCTGTAAAAAAAAATAATCATTTTGTTATGTTTTGTCTAGACAAATTTAATAATTACAAAATTTTTTTTTTACAATTTCTCGTTACTAATTTAATAATTTTATTACTTTATTACTATATGTATAAAATATAGATTTTTTTTGGCACACTGAGCATAAAATCCGAAAAACTGAAAAAACCAAGTACACCGACCTTCCAAACACCGAAAAAACCAAAACCAATTAAACCGAACACCAAAAAAATCATTAACGGCGTAAACTGCCGCTGTTCGGTTGGTTTGAAAAATCCGTGTGAACCGATTGGTTTGAACCGAAACTGATCGAAATTATAAATATATGTAGGTTATGTTATACTTATGGACTTTTAATTATGTTTTTAAACTTTCAAATTTGTAAATGCAACTATGTTCTATGTATTTATGTGTTTTAAAAAGCACAAAAATAGATTCCAACAATCCAAATTTTTTAGTTTTTTTTTTAAACTAAAACTTTCTCAAAAATTATGAAATTTTTTTTTTTAAAAAAATGAACTTTGGTTTGGTCAGTTAAATCGACCAAACCGCGATCCAAAATGGTCGATTTTTTTCTTTAATTAGTTTGGTCGGTCGGTTTTTGGATCGCACCAATCCGGACTAAAAACCGAATTCTAGATTGAATAATATAAAAAAACTGCCCAAATCAACCGATGCTCAGCCCTAGGCTCAACTCACATTCGCAATACGAAAAATACATTTTGTGAGATTTTCATACTTTATCTTCCGGTCATGGGCAAGCAGTATTGTACTAAGTCAACTAACATAACGGAGAGGAAAAATAGATTCAAGATAAAAACGACACATTGTTTTGTTACAAGGTATACTACCATTTCAAACTATCTCTTTCTCCTCTTTCTTTATACCAGTGAACCTCAACTTCCTTTGCACGAACTCTCCTGTTCCAAATTCTCACTGTCAATTTCTTTTAACACACTCAGGTGCTGTTTGTCTGAGTTTCTGCTTCTGTTTTTAATTTTTTGAGTTTTTTAAAAGTAAAAGCTGAAACTCAGTGATTACCTAACCACCAACAGCAGTACTTTTAGAGCTTTAGAAGCCCAAAAACTGATTTTAAAAGCCCAACCAACCAATGCCTCATTTTGATAGAAAGCTTTGCAAAAAAAAAAAAACCAGATTGGACCCTCACAAGAATTATATTATGGTGATCATGGTGGCTTTCTTTACATTCATTATATTATTTATTTAGTTGTCAGAAAATATATTATTACGTACCTTTGATAATTAACATTGATTTTGGTTTAGATCTCTTAGAGTTTCCTTTTTGATAATATAGCAACGATTAGATAGACTATGACCTCTCTTCGAATTTTTTTCTAATTTGACTATTGAGTCAGTTTACTTCTCTCACTTTTGAATATGATAAAATTTCTATGTTTTATTATGTTTATTCAAATTCAATATATAGAAATGAAGGCCAAAGATTGGAATTTGAGTTTATAAAAGTACACCTGAGTTTTGGGTCTTGAGTCAGTTACCATTATCAATGAGCAGGGGTATAACCGTTATGTTTCGCTGGTGAAATGCTTTCTGGGACTTGTTTTTCACAGTGGTCAACATTTGATTTCTGACATCTGTTCGTGAACTTCATTTTGTTACAAATGCTTTGGTTCTAAGTTAGTTTCTTTGTTATTAAAAAAAAAAAGTTAGGCCTGCTTGTCATTGTTTTCTGTTTTTTGTTTTTAAAATTTTGTTATCAGAAATGAGAATAAAAAACTGTTTTTGTAGTTTTCAAAAAACAAGAGGTGTTTGGTTAATGTTTTCTAAAAATAATTTTTTAGTTTTATTTTTTTTAAATCTTAAATAAAAAATTAACAAATATATTTACAAAGAGAAAAATATTTTAAAAGTTTGTAATAAATAATGAGATAAAATAATTTGAAAGAAAAAATGATGAAAAATAAGAAGTGAGAAAGGTAGGAAAGAAAATTTGAGAACAATAGAAAACAACTTTTTGTTGTTCTCAAAATTTTCTGTTTTTTGTAACTTTGGGTCTGTTTGGCATTGTTTTCTGTTTTTTATTTTCAAAGTTGTGTTATCATAAATGAGAACAGAAAACTGTTTTTGTAGTTTTCAAAAAACAAGAGGTGTTTGGTTAATGTTTTCTAAAAATGATTTTTTAGTTTTATTTTTTTTTAAATCTTAAATAAAATATTAACAAATATATTTACAAAGAAAAAAATATTTTAAAAGTTTGTAATAAATAATGAGATAAAATAATTTGAAAAAAAAATGATGAAAAATAAGAAATGAGAAAGTAAGGAGAGAAAATTTGAAGAAATAGAAATTGAGAAGAGAGAAATTGATCCAAGAAAAAATGAGAGAGAATGTGATGAGAAAGAAAGTGAAAAGAGAGAATGTAATGAGAGAGGAAATGACAAGAGAGAAAAAATGATGAGAGAGAAAATGAAGATATATTAAGTGATGAGAGAGAAAGTAATGTGAGAGAAAGTGAAGAGATAGAAACTAATGAGAGAAAAAATTATGTGACAATAAATGATATTAAATAATAATAAATAAATGATATGAGAAAAAAAATAGACAAAAAAATTTTGAGAACAACAGAAAACAACTTTTTGTTGTTCTCAAAATTTTCTGTTTTTTGTAATTTTATTTTTAAAAATTGTTTTATGAAAACAACGCCAAATGCCAAACATAGTTTCTTTGTCTAACTAATGGGTCTTTTGGTTTTTTTAAAGAAATGGGCCTCTTTTTAAAACATGTCTGTAGAATCCGTTCGAAATCATGGAGGGACTGGTTAGATGTACCTTTCGAGATTGGTAAGGTGGATTGATCAAAGATTCAGTGTTGGTCTCGATCCTTTTTTGCAGCCATGGCTGTGGAGACATGCAAAATCGTGGATTTTATGAACATGGGAAAATTAGCGTCACCAATCCACTCACAGCAAAAGTCTCGGCCTCTATCTAGCGACGCTGATCTGCAATTTTTTTACAATGCCTTCAATTTCGGGACAAGGAAAAACCAATGAATAAGTCCAGAGTATTTCATTCCTTTCGAAAGTGATTATGTTCTATATTTTGTTGTTTTGTATTATGTTTAGTCAGTTTTGTTGCATAAGTCACTCAAAATTCAGCATTTTTTCAAGCAGCCATTCACACGAGGAGTTGCAATAAGAGATATGAGCTTTATTTTCATCTTCATCAGTTAATTTTTAATTATTTTTATTTAGTTGTTGATTTATGTTTGAAATTAATATTAATTTCTTTTTTTTCATTTATTTGTGTTTAACAGTTTTATTTTGTCGGGTAAAATCATTTATTTTTCATATAAAAATACAATATTTTAAATATATTTCCAGTGAAAAAATAATTTTGGTACAAAAATATAATATTTTGAATATATTAAATATATTTTCCAAAAAAAAATTTAAATATTTTAGCCGTTATTTACTCAAAATGTACATCAGCATTTTTTTCATTCAGCTATTGTCATAAAGTACTTGAATTTCACAGATAAGTTTTTTTTATTTTTTTTTTCTTTTTTATTTGTTTCTCTTCAACTCTATTTGATTTGTATTATTGTCTTCTCTTATTTTATTATTAAAAGGTGAATACTGACATCAATTTATTTTTTAGAATTTTTTGCATGTTGTTTCTCAACTATTCAATGCTAAGATGCGGTTTTACTTTTAGTTTGGAATTGATCTCTGTTTTCTTTTGAAGATCCATATATTAGGTTCTTCATTAGGGAATATTACAAGTTTGTTTTCTAATTTTTTTAGTGTCTCTAATTAAGTTTATTTTTCTTAGTTGTGCATGCTTTTTAAAAACTTGTATAGCTCTGGATTTTTTTCTTTTATGTAGTACACTGTATAATTATTTTTAATGAATTATTCTTTGCTGAAAAAAAAACTATCTCTTTATCCTCTTTTTCGAGCAAGTTTTAGAAAAATGACATAAAAGTAATCTTCTAGGTTGAATGAACTTGAATATATGGAGTTTCTTTAATCAGGAATAAATGGAGCAGTAGAGTTTATACATAAACCAATTATTAACCTTTTCTTTTAAAATTCTCTCTTTAAAAAATAAAACAAATTTTTTTTTAACAGCTTGCTCATAAAATAATAATAATAAAAAGAAAAATAACGAACCATTTATTTACGATTTTTTTTTAACAATACCATTAATTTAAGAATTGAATACGATGAAATAAATTAATAATAGGAAGAGGAGAAAAAAAACCATTGGTCAATGAAGCAGCCACCAACAAGTAACAACCCCAAATCAATTTTTCTATACCTCCTTTTAAATCCTTTCACCGTCTCAATTTGTAAACCCTAATTTTTTTTCTTCTTCTTTTTCCTTTACTTTTTCTCGCACTTTCTTTCTGTTTCTTTCTGACTTTCTAGTTCGAATTTCCACTCAAATCTCTTCCGGTGCGGTTGGATTGGATCTGAGTTCTTTTTTTCACAACTCCTCCTAATTCCGTCGACCGGAAGAGAAAAGCTTCGAGTTTTAATTGGGTGACTTATCAGGGTTTTTGGATCTGAAAAGGATAGGGCTTTGTAAAAGCTTAATTCAAGTTTGAATTTTTGTTCTTTTTTTTTGGGGGAGGGTTTTGTGGCGGTGGACATCAATTGGGATTCTAATTTGACTAAAGGGTTTTGGGGTGAGGCTTCAGATTGAAATCTGAGCTGCCAATGCCATTGGTTTCGTCTCTGGTGAACTTTTCGGTTGTTTTTTCTGTACCGGAAAAGTTTGAACTCGTTGACACCAATGTCTTGGGCAGGCCCGGAAGATATCCATCTTTCTACTTCTCTTGCCAGCTATCTCGACAGTAAGCGCTTTCTCTTTCTATATACTTGCTGTGATTGATAATGGGCTTTGTATAAACTTACTTTTATGGTTTTTTCGTTTTGGTTTTCTTTTTAATCAGTGAAATTTAATTTTGACGCTTTTGGTAACGTGGGTTGTTGAACTTGAACTTTTATTGGTTTATATTTCAACATTATTATTCTGCCTAGTTTCATTTTTATTTGCACCTGTTATATTGTAAATCACTAATGAAGTACGGATATAATGTAGGGTTATTGAGTTATTAATTTGTATTTTTACTCCATCCTGTCTGAATAGAGTTGAGGATAATTTTCAGCAACTGGTAGAATAGTTGCAGTACAAATTTGAATTCCTGCAAATATCTATGCATCGTTGTAAGTATGTTAGGATGAATCCATATGTATTCAGCAATAGATTTGTCAAATTTGGTCGGTACATGACCAACTTGCTTGCTTAGTCTTGTTTTTTTTTCCTTCTTATTTGCTCTTCTGTCCTGTGTGTTTTCCTTTCCATCCATGATTTACATCCTGCGCAGCTATATCTTTTCCATTTCAGTTACCTAGGTCCTTAATTTGGAGCCTCACTTATCCATTGGTCATGCTGTGTGGTATTATGGAGCTTATTTTATTTGAGATAATACAAATTCGTTGTTGTTCACTAGAACATGCAAGCTTTTTGTATTTGATTGACAGATTGGGTCACCGGTGTTTTGTTAGCGTCAATTTTTATTTCTCGTTGTTTTGCACATCTAATGTGTAGTGCAGTAAGAAATAAATATCATCAGGGGTGATCGATAATCCATAATATATGATGATTATTTTATTTTTGTTGTGACAATTGTTCTCATTTTAATTTGTTGTGGTTTTGCTGTATGCTTTTGTTGCAGAGAAACTTCTTGTCCTGCTTAGAGATGGTCGAAAGCTTCTGGGGATACTTCGATCATTTGATCAATTTGGTACAATACATGTGATGTGAACATGCCATCTTTTCAATTAAAATTTTAAGATCTTACTAATGACTAAAGAAGTTTATATTTCTCAAATGCAGCCAATGCTGTTCTTGAGGGTGCATGTGAGAGAGTCATTGTTGGTGATCTTTACTGTGACATGCCTTTAGGTCTATACGTAATCCGTGGAGAGAATGTTGTTTTAATTGGAGAGCTGGTATTATTCGTAGCTATTTTTCCTTTTTCTTTTCTATGGTATGCATATATTTGTGTTGTGCTAAGATTTGCACTTCTACCTTGTAGGACTTGGAGAGGGAAGAACTTCCCCCACACATGACGCGTGTTTCACCAGCAGAAATTAAAAGGGTAAAGTGTTACTGATTTGATATTCCTTCATTATAATTTGGTTGATAAAATTACCATTACTAGCTCCTTTTTTTTTCTTCTTTTTTTCACGTCATATATCAAAAATCGTTTCCTTGGATCATTGAGTCCAAGTACCTCAACGGATTGGAGTGTTTGATTCTCCCGAGCTATAGATAGTTTCATCTAGATTATTTGAGAAAAGCCTATAAATTGTTATGTACACTTAATTTAATTTTGATTCCACTTTCTAATATCACGGTTAGGAGATTCTTTACTAGTTATCAGTAAACACTTATTATCTCAAAGGTGCACCAGTTGAATATAGGGCTTTTAAAATTTCAAAATAACTGAATATTGGATATTGTATCCAAGATGGGTAGCTTGAATGGTCGAGTATGTGGTTTGCTCCCACAAAGTCTGAAGTTTAAGTCCCTTCTGGGTATCTACCTAGCAATTACTATGATTTCTTAGTCCTATTTATTGTAGGGTTAGGTGGGCAAGCCTAGTTCAAAAAAAAAAAATTACTGAATGTTGTATCTTCATGATAAGTTGAAGGTTTGATCAAGTTTGCTGACTGGTAGAGATAATGCCTGGTTTTATAATTATATTTGTGATTTATAGACCACAGTGTTTAGAATTCCCATGTACTGTGGGGTTGTATACCATCTTTTTTGGTACTCATGAAATCGGTTTCAACACGAAAGTGAATCATCTTATGCTTCTAAGAATACTGCATAGATCAAATGTGTCGTTTTAATATTTGCTTATATGACTGGAGTTTTGTGTTTACAGTGGTTGTTGTATGATTGTGCAGGCACAGAAAGCTGAAAGGGAGGCTAGTGATCTTAAAGGGACCATGAGAAAAAGGATGGAGTTCCTTGATTTGGATTAACGAGTGTCTGTCTATATGACCCTCAAGTAGTTGGTTCGCATGTCTGTCCGCAAATATTATAGCGGCTGTGTTTCTTTTCCTTGTCTTATTCTTCTTCTACTTTTGCTTGGTAGGAAGATGGGTAGTTGTTAGAAGTGAAATACTTGGCAAATTATAACTTCAATGTTGAACCATTCATCAAATTTCTTTTGTGTAATATTTGTCTGAATCAATACATTCATTCCTAGAATTTATCGTGGATTTCAGTCATTGAATCTTTTCTTCTCTTTCAGCTTATTTTGAGTTTTGGCCTTGTTTATAAACGTTTTCAGACATTCATGGCAATTGTAAATTTCAAAATTCCAGCCAACTCATATTTTCTTTCTTCTACAAACTGCTTTGTATTTATTAAATTGATGTGATGAGTAAACAAACATTGTATGATAGTTGTTTTGTAAAGTAGTATAGCTGTTAGCAAACAGAGTAAAATTTATGAACTGATGATATTAGATTCATGTATTCAATGCACATATTCATGTGGGATGGGACCTTACTTGTCGAGGGAGTTGTAAATAGTTACTGCCGTGCACCTGTAAAATGTGAAAGAACACTAATAGAATGCATGGAGGACCGTTGTAATTTATATTTATGTCTCCACTTTGTACTATAGTTTTTTTTATTAAAAAAAAAACTAAATAAATAAATATTTAAAATAAAGCTCCACATATTTTAGAGACGTGGAAATTTGAAAGGTAAGTTTCTTCCAAGTGATGTAGATTTCAAACGATTTTTTAATGTTTTAATAACAATACTTTACTGGAGGTATTTTGGTCTTTATAAGCAGTGTTAAGAAGCATTTTAACATAATTTTTGTTTCATTTGTAATGTGCAAACTGTAAAGTAACATGCATGACTGACTCATTGACCACATATATCTTTCTTTTCTTTTTTAATTTAATAATTACTTAATAGTATTTTTTTTACAAGAATAATTAATTAGTTAATAAATAGAAGCTAGCTAGCAGCTGGCTTACTCCAGTTCTTGTGATGTAAGTTGTAACACCGACAACATTGATTTCGTATATTTGATCACATCATCATCGTGATCATACAGCGAAATCAACGGCTCTGATTTCACTTAGACAGAAAATCAAGAATCCACACGTCACGCGATGCACCTGATAACTCCTCCTCGTCCGCCAACTCTTTGACCTTCATCTCACAAGACTAGTTAGTGAGAAGTAAGTAGCAGTAAGTAATGCTAGTCTCTTCAATTAGTAGAAGATCTCAGATTCTCACTTCACACTCTTCTCAATCTGTTCTGATCGTTTCAGATCCAGAACCTTTTTCTATTCCTTCCGTACAATACTAGGGTTTCCCTGCTGTCCTTTTCAACAATGTCGTGGGTTTCGGCCTTGTCTTTGGCTCTACTCTCCGTTTTAAGCTTCGTTTGTATCGAAGCCTCGGTCCACGACTACGCCGCTGTCAAATTCTCCGCCAAAGGAAATGCCTTCGTCGTTCATGGAGGCAGCGAGGGGATTTACTATTCTATCCCTGGTCGCAATGAGACTGATATCTCTGCTGATGGAGACTCTTTCATACGGTAATGTTCCTATTTTTTGTTTTTTTATTGTAATTGTGAATTTTACTTGATATTTGCTGGCTTAAATTGATATTGTTGACTCGAAATCGAAGTAAGAATTTCTGATTTGGTCGTCTCAGTTACTTAAATTATACAAGTTTATAGTGGGATTTTTTAAATTGAAGTACGAACGAAACTTTGGTTAATTAGCCTGGAATTAACCCATATTGGCATATGGATTGTGGTAGATTTATATTCTAATGCCGGTATGTTTATATTGAAATTATACACAGTTGCACTCATTGCACGTTTATTTTGCTTGTCATCTGATGAAACCAGCTTTGAAAAAGTTACATTTCGGAGAGCCAGTGACTATACAAATTTTAGCTCAGGTTTGGTCCACGCAATTATTTTTGAGGTGGAAGATAGAGAAACAATTGGGGGTTCAGCCTACGGCGGTCAAAGAGCAGTATGTTGCACGGGGGATCTTGCAAAATTGGGTGTGTGTAAAGAAGGAGAAGTCATTCACCGCCCTTCATCTAAGAATCCCGATTGGCCTCAAATTTTTGGTGTCTCATTTGATGTAAACAAAGAAGTTACTACATTGCAATCAAAGTCCATAGAGATTACTAGAACAGGAATGTATAACTTGTATTTCATACACTGTGATGTTAGGCTTAAGGATGTGGTTGTAGAGGGGAAAACAGTATGGAAAAACCCGAATGGATATCTACCTGGTAGAATGGCACCTCTTATGAAATTTTATGGGTTCATGTCATTTGCTTTTGTAGTACTAGGGCTCTTTTGGTTCTCACAGTATGCAAGATTTTGGAGAGAAGTTCTTCCTCTGCAGAACTGCATTACTCTAGTAATAACGCTGGGTATGTTGGAAATGGCTTTGTGGTACTTTGATTATGCAGAATTCAACGAGAATGGAATCAGGCCAACTGGGATAACTCTATGGGCTGTCACCTTTGGTGCTATTAAACGTACTGTTGCACGATTGATCATTTTAATGGTGTCCATGGGTTATGGTGTTGTCAGACCCACCTTGGGTGGAATTACATCAAAGGTAATTATGCTTGGAGCAACCTTCTTCGTGGCATCTGAAGTTCTTGAGATGGTAGAAAATGTTGGTGCAGTCAGCGATCTTTCTGGGAAGGCAAGATTGTTTTTGGTTCTTCCTGTGGCTGTATTGGATGCTTTCTTCATCCTTTGGATATTTTCATCCCTCTCAGCAACCTTAAATAAGCTTCAGGTACTTTGTTACATTTCACCTAATGTTCATCTTTTCCTCTGTTATATCCCATGCTTGAGCTTGAGTGAAGATATGAATTTGTTATACGTGCAAATTACTAGGCATTTGGTGGCCTCATGTTACACTGCTTATGTTTTCCCCACTTTTTATTCTATAATTTATTAAAAAATAAATTATATTGCTGATGATATTTGATTGCTTTACAGGCCAGGCGAATGTTGGTTAAATTAGATATTTATAGGAAGTTCACAAACGCTTTGGCAGTGGCTGTTATTGTTTCCGTTGGTTGGATATGCTATGAGGTAATCAACACAAAATGTCTACAGATATGGACAAAAGTGAAGAAGAAAAAATTGGTCCTTTTTCTTCTGCGAGCTTAGCTTATAATGCAGTAGTTCATTTGTTTCTCATAAATCTGTCCTTGCAATTTTATTTACAGTTGATGATTTGTAACTTCGCAATTGCAGCTTTACTTCAAATCGAATGATATTTACAATGAGCAGTGGCAAAATGCTTGGATTATCCCTGCATTTTGGCAAGTCCTATCTTTTTCGGTTCTCTGCGTCATCTGTGCTCTTTGGGCCCCATCCCAGAACTCAACGAGGTAAGAATGTCTTCTTCTGGATGCATCATTCTCGTCCATCCTCTTTTTATGAGTTATTCACTGTTGAACAGCACGCCATCTCTGCCTGTATATGTAGAAAGTTAACTTTCAGGGAGATGGCTCTTCTTTGTCTCTGGGCCTATGTATGCTTATAAAAAACACGGCTTGTAAGAACTTCTGCAATTGACAGTGGCGGTCAACAAATACAAATTATTTTTTGATAGTTCAATTCTCACCCAGTATGCCCTGATTATACCATTCTCTCTGTTGTCTTATGCTTTTGATAGGTATACTTACTCCGATGATGGAAGTGAAGAGTTTGACCGTGATGATACAACTTTGACACTCATAAAACCATCTCCAATCCCTTCCAAAGATGTTCGGCCTGTGCCAGAAGTCAGATCTCTGGATGGTGATTTGGAAGAAGACAAGACAGAATAGTGTAGAACTGTGCCTGCGATATATTCATACCATCTTAGTAATTATTTATACCGGAGAGGAAGATTGAGTGGGTGAAAGACAGGAATACTCCACTTTGAGATGGTGCCCTTTTAGCTTTTTGTTAATTTTTGTTCATGTTACTTTTCCGTAGCTATTTGTTTATTCGGTTATTACTTATTAGATTGAATATTAACGTTGTCATGAAAAAAAAAATCATTGCTTAATGGAATTCTGTGCTCAGAACCATAGCCTTTTAGATTTAGATGTATACTATGTACTACGATGCTCGAATGTGACATTGACTTGCTTTGATGAAAATTGATTATGTAATATTTTTGGTTCAAGTAGGTGCATGAGTGGGCTATTTACAAAGTACACACGATTAGGTTCCTATATTAATTATATCGACTTTGCATTACAAACGAATCATGAATTGAAACCAACTGAACTTCATTAAAAATTTGACTATGGAATTTGTTCGGTTTGAGGTTTGTCCTCGTACTTGCACTTGAGTGGACGAGTGGTTCTGCCCTTGGAAATGTTGCATACCCAATCCACATATTCATTACTGTAAATATAAAAACTCGAATAGGTTAGTATGAAGCCCAATGATTTGGTCAAATAGAGAAAAAGGTTAGTTCAACAGGAGCGGGAAATATTCAAAATAGCGGTTCTTTATCCTTGAACTGGTCAGGAGCTTCAGCCGAAGTTAAAATTTTGCAGGATTTCCAGCCGCATGCATCATCATCACATTTAAAAATTGTAGACATCGTGGAAGAAATGCATGACTCTAACACTACCCGCAAATTCAACTAAAATGTGTTTGCAAGGCCAGTGTTTATATAAGCATTGTAAGGCAATTAGCCAAGGCCGGAATTTATATAAGCATTAAGTCCTCTCAAGTTAAATGCTTACCATTAAAGACAATATGGCAATACCTATATATGGATCAAATGCAAGTCTAAAATCGATTAAGTTGATGCCCTCTTCCTGCCCGGACCCAAAACTGAAATAAGACATGTCATAATTCAAAATTGGCCATCAGATGATTATGATTATTATATTGTTACCGGCCTTTTCAATGTTTCACTAACCACTCTTAAAGTCAAATTATGCTAACTCTAGCACCACCGACCCTTCTTCTAAACGGGTTGACCGAGTTAAGCTAGAAACAAAAGGAAATCAATGCCTCTTTGTATGCAATGAAACCAGATTTGTGCTTGTGGACATGGTTTCAGATCGTTTAAAGATAATAGCATATGTTATTAAATGGATTCTATAATCAGTGTTGCAGCTAATGCATAATTTTGCAGAGATACATAATTGTAGTTCTAAAGACGCTGGGCATGCTGAAGACAATGGAGTACGGTGAAATTTCAACAGAAAATTCTAGTATGACCACATAATAAAAACTTGACTCTGGAGAAGAAGACTATGATGTGTGGATAGACCTGGGGCAATTTATCGAGGCAACTATAGACTTCGGTAAGTGGAATCGTCAATAACCAAGAATGAAACCGTTAACTCTTATCAAAATTGTCTGAAGTAATCTTGTTTTAGTGAAGCCCAAGTTATTCTAGACTACTTTCTCCAAGACTTTGAACGCTTTAAAAGTATTCGTGGGCATCAAATCAAGACAGAAAATAAAAGATATTGTATAAAAGGAATATCAGCTGTTCAAATAAATTTTCAAGACGGACAAAACTTATCTAAATTCCATTTCCAATGGTCGTCTAATCAAAGGCTTAACATGATAAGACATAAAGTGTTATTTCGAACTGTTAATGGAAACTGCTTCTTGATATAAATAAGAGAAAAATAAAACACACATACAATAATTCCAATATAAACAAGTAGAACGAAATCTAGAACTTGTAACGAATAACATGCTTACAAGGCAGAAGCATTCAGGCTGTGGGACTTGACCAATCTGGATCATTGTTGCACCCGATCTTCATAATAACCTGATCTCTTGATTCAATAAACCAATGCACAATTGAACTCTGAAATTCAAGAAATGTGATTAGTCAGGAAAGCCCAGAATGACCAGCACCGCATCACCCCTAACACTCCAAAAAATTAAAAGAATGTTTCCCTAGCTTCTAAATAGCAAAACTCGCTTCACTTCATTACTGAGATCTTCTCCTCAGGTGCTGAGATACTGGATACCCCTCGAAGAAATCCAAGACAGCATTCTCCAAATCCTCGACGGAGTACTTGATGTAGTTTTCGGGATGCTTCCCACTCTCTATATGGTTTCTAAACCGTCCCAAGAACGATCTGTAAGCAGGGATCAACTTCTCTGAGATTGATATTCGCAGCTCCTCCCTAAGTTGCGAATCTGGCACCAACCATGTTGCTTGAGTCCTATGAACATCCTCAAACATAGCATTAAAGGTTTTAAACCTCTCTCTCAAAGCACTCTTTGAGACCCCAGAAGAGAAACTACCACTCACATGCAAACCCTCATCCCTCAGACAAAACAACACCCTTACCCAAGTTGCTCTCTGGTAACTAGTAGCTGAAAGCCTAAACTTCCCCGTTAACTTCCTCAAATAATCATCTCCAATCATTTCCCTTAATTCTGGAGACCCTTTCACCTTCTGAACAATATAATGAACATTGTTCATCATGAACAAATGGACTAAAGACGCATCCTTATAATGCTTGGACTTGCCATCCAAATTGAATTGCAGAATCACAATAATCCAAATCAAATGGAGAGCCAAAGGGGTCTTTCCCTCCAGCTCTGCGAACTCCATGTCTGGGGTTGTTGGATCTCCCGAATACCGTGAACCAGTCGAAGGCTTTGACACAATTAACTCATTCAGTGTCTGCTTATAATCAGATATCAAACTTATATAATTCATTACATACCTCGTCAAGGGGTGAATTGTCCCTCCAGGGACCGGCACCCTCGACGGTTCTCGGAGAACGGCGTTCTCGAATTCGGACAATATCCCTCTCGCCGCCTCCGCCAGCCGCGACAGTATCTCGGCCGCCTGTACCCGAATCGATTCTGACGATTTCGATTCGAACACAACATCAATATCGGGAATCAAGTCCATCAAAGCGTCATGAAGGTCGAGAATCTTGAACAACTTCTCCGGTGATCTTCGGCTGATACTTATCGCTTCAGCGAAGTTGAAAAGCTGAATAGCTGGACCTTTGACGGTCTCCATGAAACAAGCATCATCAATAGCCGTACCAACACCGTCAAAGATTTGCTCACAGAGCTTTTTCTCGCTCGCGAATACTATCCTGATGCATACCTTGGCGGCTCTTATCCATCGCCTGATCTTCGTCTCCAGCTGGTCCCACTCCAACCTCTGAATATCACCGATACTTAGCTTCTCGATTCCGAGCTTCCTGAAACTCGAATCAACGGTGGATTTCCTCACGCTTCCATAGACTTGAATACACTCGCGCAAGTACCCCGCCGATATCATACGCTCAGCTATGCTCCGAAGATCAATCACAGCATCAGACGGTATCAGATCGATCTCACGGATACTACTAGTAGACCTATAACTCACACTGTTACTGGAATCCCCTCGCCGAAGCAACTCATCATCATCTTTATCCTCATCGCCGTCATCCTCGTACTCAGCACCACCATCACCATCACCATCACCATCACCAACACTACTACTGGTGGCTCCCACGGATAAGTGAATCGAAGAGCTCGGATCCGTGAGGGTCTCAGTCTCGATAGGGCTAGTATGGATCAACAAGATGTTACGAAACTCATCCTCGAGTCGAGCCATGGCGATCTGAATGGCGGAGTTGACTTTGGCCTGGTCATCGGAGATAGAAACCGAAGAAATCGACCGTTGGATTTGATCGACGGCGAGCAGGTAACGATCGACCTCGTCTCGATCCCCTTCGAAGATCATCTTCTCCCTGGCTTCCTCCGAAGCCGTTGAGTCCCACCGCAAGATAATCTCCTCCGCCTCCTCCAACCCTAGGTTAGCATCCTCCGGCGGTTCCATATCCAAATTCAATTTTTTATTTTCTATTTCTGTTTTTACGAAAAATAAAAAATAAAAAAGTAAAGGAGCAAGAGAACTGAAATTGATTACAGAATCTAACGAAAGTGGTTCCCTTTTCTTCCGGTGGCGGTGATGGTCGTCTTCGTCTTCGTCTTCCTCTTCAAAACGAAAGATACTTAAAAATAATAAGAGTAACCATATACCTTAATATTTATTTTTTAGTTTTTTTCAAAAGAATTTTTTTTGCAAAGGGTCTAGAAAGGCAGCTGGGGGAGCCGTGGATTTGTGTGATGTCCAAAATGGAGGGATTAGTAATAGTAAACTGAATAGTATTTTCGTAATTATTGGGATTAATAATAATAATTAATAAGGAAAGAATTGGAGTGTTTTGACTTCCCAGTAAATCGGCGCTTCAATTCAATCTAATAATATATAGGCGGTAATTTTGCCCCCCCACCTCACCTCTGTTTTTTTTGGCTCTAAATTAAAGGTGAATCTTTTCAATTAATTTTTCTTTTTTTTTAATCCTTTTGTTGTGGAAAAGAATTGTATTAAACAATAATCACTAAAAAGTGAGTGATTAAAGATAATTTTTTTTTTGTGTGTATGTGAGCTTATCCGGTTGGAAATACGGAATGAATTTAGGGTGTGATTGGTAGGAGATTCAAAAACAGTTTTATCATTTTCAGATTTAAAAAAATGAAAACAGCAATGAAAACTTGATTGGCACACTTGTTTTAGAAAATAAAAAAAACCATTTTTGAAAACTAAGTTAAAATCCTTCAGCAAAAGAGAAAAGAACAAATTGTTGTTTTCTTTATTTTCAAATCATTTGATTTGAAAATAATTTTCTAAAATTATATTTTTGAATTAACTACCAATTAGCCTCTTAATGTTTTCAGTATAATTTTACTATTTAAAAAAAAAAAAATCTTGCTATTTTTCTTATAGTCTTGATTTTTTTTCTTTTGTCATTTTTACAAGTCAATCTACTTTTTAAAATTTTTATCTATATAAATTTAGTAAAATAATTAATTATAAAATTATATAACAGAATATAATTTAATTCTAATTTACAATATATTTGCTAAAAAAAATCATTGATCAAATAAAAATTACAACAAATAAATAAAAAAATATTTTCACTTCAATTATTATTATACAAAAAATAAAACATATATATATATATTACATATTCAATTTTTAGATTTTCTACCAAAAAATTATTCAATTTTATAAAACTAAAAAATAGTTAACGGACAATACATTCAATCACATTTTCATAAACATATTTTCAGACACTAAATCTAGATTCTTTTTTCAGAATCATACTTTTTCAAAATACAATTTTTAAATCACTAATCAATCGTGTCCTAAAAAAATATAACTTTAATATAAAAAAAAATCAAAGTTAATGACAATGCAATATTGTTATGAATTTAATTAATGCAATATTATTAAATTTTAATTTATCAATATAATTAAATTTTACTTTCAGCTAAACCAATCACATATTCAGTTTCTGTTATATTTTCAAATTTAATCTCAATTACAGATTCAGTTTTTTAAAACTCAAAAACAGTTTACTGACATTAAACCAATCACATTTTCAGAAACATGTTTTCAGTCACTAAATTCAGATTTTCATTTCAGAATCCCACTTTTCAAAAATACAGTTTTCTAATCGCGAACCAATCAGACCCTTAACCATTTGATGTTTTAGAAAACTACTTTATCTACACAACATTTTATACAAGGAAAGAATGGTTCATTATTCCTACTTTGGAGCTTAAAATGCTCTAAAAACGACAATAATTTTTACAGTATTTGTCTTTTGATCATTTTAGGGAAGTTTTATTATAAATAAATTTAAATATTTTTTTTTAAAGCAAGTATTTTCGCAAAACGGAGAGTTTCCTCTACCGCAACATACTCGTAATCCATGTTAAAAAAATGTACTGTGTTAGTTAAATTTTTAATAGGAGGGGTCAAATCGTAGAAGAATAAAGAAAAAAATTGTGCATTATTATTCAAACCGAGGCACCTAAATTCTTCTGAAACGCGTTGACAAATAATCAGAACATAAAACTGGCTAACAATTATTTTTGTTTAGTCTTTAATTTATGAATAAATATAATATAATGTCTTACTAGTTCTTGCAAACCTTTGGATTTTACCCATTTTTATGTTACTTGTTGGTGCATGGTTTCTTTTCCCCCTCTCAATGTTGTTGGTAGGGATTAGGGAAGGACCTTGACCCGTAATTAATATTTTATAATTAAGAAAGTAGCTAGAAACAACACCACAGTTTTAGTTTTTATGTTATTGTTTTAAAACTAAATGTGGGAAATTCCTTCAAGAAAAATTAAATGTGGAAAAAAAGACATATAATGTATAAATGCATAAAGTGGTGTGGTGTGGTGTGTTGGGTCCCATGCATGGTCACATTCACAAGTGGGTAACACACTATGCTTATGTTGGAACTCATATACTACGATTCATGCCATATGAATCATGAATCATCATCAAGTACGGATCAGAAGAGCCACTAACAAAAATAAGCTTGTGCTTTATTCATGACTACAAATAGTCTCACCACCCACCCCCAAAAAAAGTCTCTACTTATATAATTTGGCCACTCATCAGAACATAAGGGAGCAAAAAAATAAGAACGAAAAAAAAAGAATCACAATGATACTAAACCTTAGATTCGGCAACCACGACGCCGTTTTCAGCCACACGCCGCGCCCATTGCCCCATTTGTGAGGATATGACTGATTGCATTGTATCTATGGTCAAAAGTGGTCGTAAAGCAATTATAAAAATAAATGGTGTAAAGGGTGGGAATCATTAAATGAAATAAAAAGCATCATATTTTGTACTACAAAATAATAATGTTAAATGATACTATATGCCTACTATATATATTTTTATAAAGAGGACATTCCAAATTAAAAAATATATATTAGATGTGTCATGCATCTACTAATTTCAATAATTTGAAAATCCACTATACCATTAATAATATTCATTTTAAAATCTTGCATGATTTAAAGTTTCTTAATTTTTTTGCATTAATTATGGCGATTCTTTCTTTATTTTTTGATCATGCAATATATTTATCCATCGATCTAATACAAGAAATTAACAAAAAGGAAAGATCATAAATAATTATGTTTCAATTTTAAGCCTAATCGTGCATGGCCTATGTGGTGTTTTATTGAAGATAGTTGCATCTAAATGAATTAACAAGTGTTTTTATGATATTAAAATTTTATTCTCCAATTTTTTTTGGGAAATTTACAAAAATACATTAACGTTTAAAAAATATATGAAAAATACAATAGATTACAAAAATACGGAATTTTTATGAAAAATACGGAGTGACAAAAGCGTAAATACGGAGTAACAGTGAAATACAACTTTTTTTGTTAATAGTCGTTACAAATTCGTAAACATGTGTTACAGATACGTAAACCACTTAAATAAAAATATTTTTGTAAACAACATTTACTAATATATAACTAAGTTTTACATATTTGTAAATAAGTTTTACATTTTTGTAGACAATATTTACAAAATAATTCGTTGCTATTTTTTTTTTTTTTTTGTAACAATGGTTTACATAACTAATTTTATAACTAAAATTTTTTATATTTGTGACTAATATTTTTAAAAGTAAGTTGTGAATTTAATTAACATATAACATACAAAAATATATAAAACTAAGTTAAAATGTTAAATTGTATTAAACAAGTAACATATATTTTTTTTAACTAACATTTACGAAAAAATTGTAACTAACATTTACGAAAATATTTTATAGTTAAGAAATCATAGCCAAAATATACATAAAAATATTATACTTTTCCATATTGTTACAATATTGTACCAAAAAATTACAAGAACATTCATATTTATGTTATATAACTTAAAAATATAAATTTAAGATATTCATTATTTCTTAAAACACTTTATTAAATATATATATAATGGTGAAATACAATATTTTTTTAAACAAGTTTTACATTTTTATAACAACAGTTTACAAAACTAATTTTACAACCAAAAAATTTATTTTTGTAACTATCATTTACATAAATATTTATAAATTGATTTAACATGATTGTTACAAAGATTTATAAATTTAAGTTTAATTTCAATTAGTTCGATATTAACTTGTATAAATATTTATTTATTTTGAGTAATTGTATAAATATTTATTTTAATATTAATAAATATATTTATTTTAAATAAAAATAAATCAATCTACTTTATTGAAAGTAGTAGCTATAATTATTATTACTTTAATTATTATATTATTTGGTACACCTGAATTCTCATTAAGAATAGAGACAAAAAAGCAACAAAAAATAAATTAAAAAGGGATCAGTGAGAGAGAATAATTTTTATATATATTATCTTTTATAGTCAAAGCGTATGGATATAAATACGTAATTATGATGTAGTTTGAAATTATGCATCAACCACACAAAGAAAAAAAGGGCCAACATATATACAGTTGTGGAGAACCGTATTTTTGTAATTAATGTAATATACCGTATAAAACGAGACATGTAATTTTTCCATTTTTTTTTAGGAATCTCGATAAAAAATATTAGAGCGCATAAATTAATTTAGCATGCTCTTAGGTTAAATAATAAAATTATTTAAATAGAAGAAATTTCTCTATTTTAAAAAATATATATTCTATTTTTAATTGCGCCAGTCTATTCTAGCATAATAATAATCATAATACTACATGTCACGTGAATAAAACAAAACATGACATGATATTTTACCTATGGTCTCTAGATCTAAGAAGGGAAATATGCAGTAGTAGTTATTTTGTTGCACTTAAATCTCTATGTAAATTTTTTAGCGGTAAAAATCTCTGCCGTTATATATTTGGTGTGGACGTTGGTCCCTCAACCGTTCGGTGTGACAAGTAATACATGTGGCAGCACCCGATTGACAACAAAATTTTCTTTTAAAAAATTTGCGTCATAAATACATATATAGTTCATTTTGTTACACTTTAATGTCTAAATAAATTTTATTGCTAAAAATTAAATGATATAATTTATTCTCCTCAAAAAATTATTAAAATCTAATTAACAAATTGTTGATCTTAAAAAAATTAAATTTATCTTACAAATTAATTAAATATTTAGTTTTTTTAAGATGAGTTTTTTATTATTTTGTTTTAACTAGCATTTCAATAAGTTGTTAATTAAAATCTAACTATAAAAAGTTACTGAAATCTAATTATCAAATTATTAAAATGTTAATTGAAACAAAAATAATCAAAATTTCACCTTAAAAATTTATTAAATTCTTAGGTTTGTTTAGATGAATTATTTTTTGTTTTTTTTTTGTTTTAATTAACATGTCAATAATTTGGTAATTATATTTAAATAATTTTTTGAGGTGAATAAATTATTTTATTAAATTTTCGGCAACAAAAAATCTACTTAGGCATTAAAGTGCAACAAAATGAGCTACATATGTATTTATGCTGCAAATTTCTCAAAAGCAAATTTTAACGTCTATCAGGTGTTGCCACGTGTACCGCTTGACATACTTAACCGTTGAAAGATCAACATCCGCACTAAATGTGTAACGGCAGAGATTTTTGCCACAAAAAAATTTACATAAGAATTTAAGTGCAACAAAATAAACTGCATAAGGATTAATGCCACAAATTTTCCATCTAAGAATGTGTGCAATCAAAATTGTGAGCTTATAGGGTCAAATTGTTATTATTATTATTTTTAATTGACAAATTCAGCACTACTTGAGTTCCAAAAAGTACCATTAATGAAGAGTTTTCCTTCCAAGAATTTAGTCGGAACACAATGCGTTTGTGTATATATAAGTAGGATATTAATTAATAAATACAGAAATTTGCGGCGATCATGAAGTAGTCGGAAAAAATTGTACTTAAGTCACTAAGTAGTTTTTTTTTTGCGACAATAGTCAATAAGTAGGCTGAATGTTATACTTAAACCATTAAATGGATTTTTTGGTAACAAAAGTTAGTAAGTAATTTGAAATATTACATTTAAGTTACTAAGTAGTTTTTTAGTTGCAAAAGTCATATTTTATACTAATTTTATCTCAATTTTAATTAATAAATAAAAACATAAAAATATATAATTCTAACATTGAAAGATTATTTGAAATTTATTTTACAAATTAAAAAAAATTAAAAGTTATAACATGAAAAATTGTTTAATTTTAAATAAACTAAGTTTTAATTCAATTTAATTGTATTATTTCAAAAAAATTAATTTAACTAACAGTGAACAATATTTTTAATATAGAAAATTTAAAATCATTTTTTATTTTTAAAAGAGATTTTATTTATTATATTGATGTTACGAATATATATATTTTTAGATATTTTATGATTAATTAAAGTCAAGATCAAATTTGTGTAAAATGTGATTTTTGCAACAAAAATAATTATTTAGTGACTTAAGTATAACATTATAGACTTTTTATTGACTTTTATCGCAAATAAAATTATTTAATAACTTAAGTGTAATTTTTCAGACAACTTCTTAACTTTAGTCAAAAAAAAAAAAAAGAAAAACTCTGAAATATATAATAAATTTTGTCGCAAATTTCCATACCAAGTATATATGTAAGATGGTGATGATAGGGTTGAGACTTGAGATTAGGCAAAGAAGAGCATGATGAGCTGCCCAATGTCCTGGCTGCTGGCCTCATTTGTCTACCTAGCCTAGCTAGGCATGTCCATATGTGATCAATGTCTCTATGATATGATACAGAGAATAGTATATCAGCTCACTACTACAACTCACTATATATTTCTTGTTTGGGATAGGTAATAAACCTTTCCCAAATGCAAAACTAGCTTGCCCTAGCTAGCTCATTCATATGATCAACAACTAAATATATATTATCAAGTCAACTAATCTAATGCCCTATTTAGCCCATATTCACGTGCATGCATGCTTGCACGTATGCACATATATAAATATAACAATAATCTTTATTTTGATTTGAAAAATCTTTACAATTAGCATCGAAATGGCCATACAAATATTATTTTTATTATTGTTCAAATATTTTTCCCTCCAAAGAAATATTTATATAGATTGTGTTAGTGTGTGAAGGCATATTATGTACAGTACTACTACTTGATTCTTTACCAAAACCCAAGCCACATTTTGTGCAGAACTATTCATATCTAAATATTTTTTTTTTGTATATTTAGGAATCTTTTTGTGTGGATTGGTGGTGGGTGCCTGGTTGCACCAGGTATTCTTTTCTTATTTAATAATAAATAAAATATGGTATGAATTAAATTAAATTAAATTATATTTAGATTCACAGTTGCACGAGTGGTGCATTGTAAGCAATGATTTTAGGGTGCTTTATATAACTCATACTTCACTGTCACTGTAACTGTAACACAGTGTAAATTTCTTAGCCAGGCTAATTAATTGAGAAGAGAGCCATAAATTTATTTATGCATATAATATGTATGTTGAGAAGAGGGCCATAAATAAATATGTATATTTTACAAGTATTTTTGTACATATTCACACAAAAATGCCAGCATTATGTTTTGAGATATGGCTCTCTCAGCGTTATGTTTCTGAAACAATTTAACTTCAAACTAAAATTTAACTTCATCTCAAAAAAAAAAAAAATAAAATAAAATCAAACAAAGCCATTGATTGAGCTAACATAATTTAAAGAATGTTTTGATATTTTGGGATAGAAGTTTTTTAATTGTTTACAATATATAATGAGTTTTTGAAATTCAAAACTAAATCATTTTTTATAAACTTCTTGGATTATCATCTAAACTAGTTCGATATAAATATTGAAGTCATGATTTAACCATTGACATTCTAAACCCATACAAAAATATAAATGCGTATTTATTAGAGAAATGAAACCTCAGGCTACATAATTAGGCCCAAAGTCCATGATCTTTTATTTTTTTGCTATTTTCTTAATGTTCTGTATATATTGTTTATCAGAAAAATGACCCATAATATTTATTTATTACATATAAGGTTTAATTAATGTCTTGGTTCAGTGTCTTAGTAGGGGTTAAAAGATAATGACAGTGCAATGATAAGTTGTTACTTATTTTATTAAATTTAATTTTTTTTGTTTTTAGTGGGAGTTTGAGAGCAGAGTTTTGGCAAAATTGTTCTGTGCCAGATTAGCGGCCTATGAAAGAGAGCCCTACTATAAAAAAGTCATAAACAAATTGATAATAAGTAAAGTCCAGCTGTATGGACCATTTTTTATATAGATTAATATTGTTCTAAAGAAACAAGATACTGCTGTTGTTTTCATTTGAGGGCGTTTCCAGCTGTCTGACGCATATGATCTAGAATAGAACAGAGCAGGGTTGACTTAATCAAAATCAAAATCGATTAAATTCTTCCTTTTTTCCATGACAAATTAATTAATATTTCCTCTTACAAATTCCCCTAAACAACAAATGTCGCTTGGGATTTTTATTTTGGAGAGGCCTGATCCAATCTGAATCAATGGGCCTTACTTCCATCCTTGTTTTCTTCTCTTTTTTTTTTCTGTCTGAAAAGGACAAAATTTGAGGAAACGACGCAATCTTAAAAACCACCTAAAACGACATGTAAAAAGACTTAAACTTCAAAATGTGAACACATCAAGGTAGCCGAGGACAGAGGCAAAGCATTGAAACAACTAATGAGAGAGATAGATAGATAGAGAGAGGGAGTGGACCACACAGAAACAAGTCAATATTTTGGAAAAACGAAAACAACCTAAGGCAAAACAATTGTAGCTGTTTTCAAAAAACGACATCATTTAAGAAACGACAGGGTTTCATAAAAAAACGACATTCCTTCTGAAAAACGATATTGTTACAAAAAACGACATTGTTTTCAGAAAACGATAGTATTTAAAAAACGACAACGTTTAACACTAAAAAACACATGCACTTAAAAGACAACCAAGAACAAATAACTTTTTTTTTTAACACTGTAATAAAAAATAAATATAAATCAGCCCCGATCATTACTCAGGCTAAAATATTGCCGGAGAAGTTTACTCAAAAAAAAATATATATTGCCGGAGAAGATACACACGCATATATTACACCAAGACTACGACTGCATGGTTTTCGGTCGTCGGAGAAAGACGCTTCCGTTGAATTTCGATTCAAAGTTTAGGGAAAATCATTCGAATTTGGCGTATTACAGATAAGCTTTTTGACAAACCCACTCCTATGGGTTTCGGAAGGGTGTTCCATCAGATCTTCGAGGGTTTGGGTCTCGACGGGTGCTTCATACAGACATGAACGAAGTGCTTTTTGGGCAGAATTTTGATTTCCATTTTGTCGATCTTGAATTCCGAATTGCTATTCTGATCGAGGCAAGTTCTTTTAATGGTGTTGGTTTAACATTTGTGAATTTTAATTAATGAGCTCAAAACAAATCATCACTGTTCTTCTTACTTTTTTTCATTCTTGTTTCTCTGGGTTGGAATGACAGTCACATCGAAATTGGCAAGGATAAAGAGTATTTGCATGCAAAGTGTATCTTTCCACTATACAAATGCCTGCTAGGCAGTGGCGAACCTACTCTTTGCTTCTTTGCTTAGATGGCCTTGGCCTCGGATAGAAGTCTTACAGTAATGGCTCTTCTTTTTAATAATGGGGGCAATTCGTTTCCAAGTACGTATTTCTTCCTAAAATTTATTTTGCAATCTTAACTGTATAATTTTTCAGTTTTGAGACACTTTTTCTGATAGTACACATTCTAAGTGAATTTTGGAAATTTTCAAATTTAAAGGTCATTGTCTCTTCCTGCAATTGAGGCAAATCTTCACGTTTCATTGAATAAATTTTCCTGGGATTTTAGCAAAATGGATATATGCAACTTATCGTCTATCCTTCGATGAGCCGTTATTGACCGTTATATGTGCTATTTCTTTATCTATTTAAGAATACTACAATGTGGTATTTTATCATACCACACACTTTTAACATAATTCTTTACACCTTCGTTTTGATTAATACCTTTTCAATTATTGTTTCTTTAGTTTAGTCCGTTTTAGATGATAGTTTTACATATCTAACTTTAACATAACTTTTATTTATTTGGCTCCCTATTAGCATATTTGTGTTGTGGATTAATACTAATGACATCATTTATACTTATGATAATAACTCTAAATGATAATCTCTATTTGGTTCTTTTTGTTAGATACTAGCTAACAAATTAGAGTGTGAGTTCTAACTGTAATACCAATTTGGGGTTAAACTTCAGTTCTGGTTTAATGCGATTTCTGCTAGTTCACATTTTTTTCACTTTTTGACTGGTTAAATTCGGTTTAGATATTACCTTTTACTATCTTTTCTAGGTTTGTTGCTGAATTCATAATAGATTTGGCAATTGAATCTGCCTTTCTTGCCCACTTAAGGTTTTCATCTTCTAATCATTTCTCTCAATTTGGTTATATACTACTTGCTTGTCTTCTTTTTTTCTTTTGATAATTTCCTTTTCACTACTAAATATATTGGGCATTATTAGCAATCTTATAGCACTCACATCGTTATTACTATTGCACACTCATACTTATTTTTTGGGTCATGTTATATGTTTCCGACTATGTCTAATTTGACATTGCATACCTATATAATTATTTCAATTGTTTGTTTTTATTGACCATATCTCGTTGGGGAATTGTACCATATAGTGTTTGTTTCTGGTTTTTTAAATTTGTGCTTCCTATGTTAGCACCTCTGTTTATATCTGTTTTTGTCTATTTGGTTGGAAGAGAGTCACCATGTATTGTAACCATTGTACTGTGATTTTCTTAAAAAGAAAATCTTTCCGTTTTTGGTTACAACCACAATAGCACAATAGTATAGAAATCAACGCATGTAAAGATCGAAATGATATAATAATGTTATATCTATATGAGTATATAACAACTTAGCCATCTAATTTTTGTGTTTTTCAGGGAAAGACATGAACACGTTCCAGAACACTTATAATGAATATAATGACTGTTTTCTTCCTTTTACATTATTATTATTTAATGTCAACAATTTTTATATTCTTTGTTTGGACGTTGAAGTATACATTGTCACGGGAAGAATAAATTTCTGTACAAGGTTCAAAATGGTTCGTAAGCAATCTAAAAATGATACGTAATAAGCCATCTCATCTCTCAAAGAATATTGCTATGACAAGAACTCAAAAAGCAGCATTGCCCTCTAATGAAATACAACAAACTAGTTATGAAATTGGGAAGGCAAAACTGTCACCATTTCTAAGTCTCCTTCTCCCAGAAACATCACCAAAATCTTCTCTCAAACTCACTTCATGATTTTCATCAAGTAATGGGGTTGGAGTGGAATCTGCATAACCATCTCGAAGCGATGGCAATACTTGCATTGCTCTATTACTACCACCACTACTTTCTTGACCTCCCTCAACTTGTATCTCCTCTATTCTTCGAATGACCTCCGCTGTGTCTGGCCGCTGCTCAGGGCTTCTCATGGTGCAAGCTGCACCAACATGGAGGAGCCTCACCATCTGTCCTAGCAAATTTCTCGAAGTAATATTCGAGATTTCTGGGTCTAACAACTCTGTTTCTCTCTCTTCAGATATAGCTGACGCCACACATTGAACTACATCAATCCCTCCTTTACCTGTGTTGAGATACTGAGAAGGAAATTTCCCTGTTAGGATTTCCAAGATGATGATGCCTAGACAGTAAACGTCTGATTTGGGGGTTACTTGGTTGTGTTCTGTAGCTTCTGGGGTCTTGTACGCAAACATTGCTTGGCTAACACTTGTTGGATTGATTAGTGGACTAAATCCATAGTCAGCTATTAAAGGCTCGTAATCAGGTCCAAGAAGTACATTGCTTGATTTCAGATTGCCATGAGGTAAATCAAATAAAGACAGTTCTGTATGAAGATAGCCCAACCCTTTGGCTATTCCTAGCACAATTTTCAAACGGGTATGCCAGTTAAGCTCCACGTGAGAAGATCCATGATCACCTGCAAAAGTTCAAATATACATGACATGCATGTGTTACGTTACCCTTATAAACAAAAAAAAAACATGTTCGACATTTGAGAAAAGACTCAGAAAATTCATACATACCATGAAGAAGATAAAGCAAACTCCCATGAGGAACATACTCAGACACCACCAATTTCTCCTCTTTCCGGTAATGGTAAGCCAAAGGAGTCAAAACATTCCAATGCTTAAGCTTCCCCAGTCGCCTAATCTCGGCATCGAATTGATCCTTCCCTTTCATACTCATGTCCCTCATTCTCTTCACCACCACAGCCATCCCATTAGCCATCACAGCCTTGTACGACGATCCAAGCCCTCCATTCCCAAGTACCTCCGCCGTGGCTTTCATCAAATCCGGCATCCCAAACACCCCTTTCTCCTCATTCACCATCACTATCTCAGCCACTGCAGGCACAGCCGCGCCTCCCCGGCCACCTCTATGGTTAGAATCAGATCCTCCTTTACGATTTGAAGAGGAGGTCGATTCCATCTCTCGAGCCGAATCCATTTCCTTCTTGTTTAGTGAAGTAACATGCACCTCGACAGGGGCATTATGCTCTGCGCTATCTTCTCCAAGCTTGTCAAAATCCTCCTTCAGCTGTCGCTTCGATCGTACTATTATCAAAACGATGAGAGAAACAATCACCGCCACGAAAGTTACCGCGGTGGTGACAATCTTCTTGTAATCTTCCTCATTCCTTACCGTCCCAAGATCGATTTTGTTTTCACTACACTCCTTATTGCTTAGCATTCTCCCACAAAGATTCGGGTTCTCGGCAAACGAACTTGGATCAAATCTCGATAGGCTTTCCGGGATTTCTCCTTCTAATTCGTTGTTAGATAAATTGAGTTCCAGTAAAGAAGGTATGTCGAAATTAGGAATGGTTCCGGTAAATCGGTTGTTCTCCAAATGCAGTTCGATAAGTTTGGTGAGATTAGACAAGGAAGAGGGTAAACTGCCCGTGAATTTGTTATCTGAAAGCCATAATTTCTTAAGCGACTCCATTCTCGCAAAATACTCAGACGGAATCGCGCCGGAGAATCGGTTAGAGGAAAGGTAAATGGCTCTTAAAGGACCCAAATGACTCAAATCGGGAATGGGACCGGAAAACGAATTGTTGTAAAAGCTTATGGTACGAAGACCCTTGATTGCTCCGAGAGCAGAGACATCTATTGCCCCGGATAAACCAAACCCTTCGAGGCGAAGACCTGTAACAATGCCGTCGTAACATAACACACCATTCCATTGTGCTGGTCCGGCGGTGCAAGGTGAGGAGCCTGGAATCCAGGAATTAAGAGCGTTGGTATTCGTGAATGAACTTTTGAATTTAAGTAGAGCATCATACTCGTTCATGGAATTTGTCATAGAAGACAACCCAATGAAGGTTATTGAAAACAATAAGTACGGCCGGAGAAGAAGCCGATCCACGGCCATTACTTAACCAGGAATTTACGATTTTTGGTGCCGTAAATTGTGTCTGCTAACTTTGTGCTTTTTGCTGATTTTTTCGTTTCTGCTTGATTGGGTTTGGTCTTTGCATGGTGAGCATTGATGTTTTTCTTTTTCTTTTTTTGATTCAGAGAGGAGACGGCCTCAGAATGAGATACGGCTTAAAGTTTCTTGGCCATAGAGACAAGAGAAAGATCCGTTGTAGAGCTTTGAACAAGTCAGATTTAAAAAAACCGTTAAGACAGTTGGTCTTTATTAACCTGTTTTTGTGTGTTGGTGACTTGGTGGAGTTTCAATAAAAAGAAGAGAAGGGGAACATTACATTACACCACATTTTACAACCCTAACTTAGCCATAGATAGTTTGTCTTGACTTTGTAGAATATAATATATTTTCTAATAAAAGTTAATATCACAACCTGTTAAGATCAATCAAATCCCAAGTGTGTGATGCTATGCGGCATTTTACAGATGTAATTGTGTACAACTTTATTTTATACATTATGAAAAAAAAAAAAGAGTAATTTACACGTAGTACGCTTTTTTAATTAACTAATAATATCATTTATAAGACCTCTCTTTATTTATTTCATTAATACGGTTTTCAACTTTTTATTTTATTTTTACTGTCTTCTTCTTTGTTGGAGGTACAGCACTTGACAGACAAAAAAAGAAACAAAATATCTCATTCTTTTGGAAAGCATCCAACGAACTTGCCGAAAACATAGATGTAGTCGCCGAACTCGAAGGAATCAATGCCGATGTTTCGGGTGTTGCTCCGCCACCGGAGCCGCGCAAACCGGGCGAACTAATCGGAGAGAAATTCATAAGAGGAGTCGCTGCATCAGGAGACGTACTTGGCGGAGACACAATTGGGCTGACCACTAGAGAAGCTGTTTGGGCAGAAGACTTAGCCAGGAAAAATGACGGTGCTCGAGCTTGCTCTAGCCTCTAGTGTTCTTCCAAACTAGTCGAAGTTACATCAGATTTCACCGTTTGTTTTGGCCTGTTCATATGTTCTTCCACCATATCATCTTCTTCCCCACCCGGATGAATCTGTTGCATATATATAAATATATTACATCATACACTCTAACATCTTGCATGTATATCAACTTATTAATATAAATTTATAGAGTAATGATTTCAAAATAATTGAAGCATCCTAACATGCACGACCATTAATAAGATTAATACTTCTCTTTTTTTCTCTTTGTACCTCTATGGTTATTTTCTCAAGTTTTTTAAATGTATCAATCATCATATATAAATATGTTATATATAGACTTAAATCGATGTAACTACTTTCTATCAGACATGACATAATGGTTTGTTGTTTCTAAAACTCTCATGATTTGGATTGGTCTTCGATAGGTATTTCATGTATATATATATTAATTTATATCATAACCAATTTTCATATTTCATATATGATAAATATATTAGGGAAAGCAAGTTTACTTTTTTTGGGGGGGAAGAAAACAAGACTTTATTACTAAGCCAAATCCGCTAATAACATAGAGTTACAAAAATCAAGAATTTGCTCCTAGAAAAGAATACAATCAGCAGTGAAATCAGGCGCAGCAGCTAAAAAATATGCCACATGTTTTGCAGATCGTTTAACAAAGTAGATAGAGGCATTCTCTAGTGCAGAAAGTAAACTACAACAGTTCAGAAATAACAAGGCCTAAGGGAGAAAGCATCTGAACATTATGCTGAATAGCATGAACAACAACAAGGCAGGCACACTTAACTATGACATTTGCCTAGTTTTTACGTTTGAGCCAACTTAGAGCCTCCTTTATACTCAGAGCTTCACCCAAAACTACAGCAACTTTACCTCTCCTCAAACCACACAGAGCTTCAATGAAATGACAATTACTATCCCTTGCCACACAAATGAAACGGAACCTATTCTCAGCTTCATGAACAGAAACATCAACATTGATCTTCATCATTCCAGCGTTAGGTTTAGTCCATCGCTCCTTGCACTCACCTCCCCACCAAGCAATCTGAGAAGGTGTCATATACTTTTGAGCTTCCAACCACTAGTGAAGACAAGATTTGCTCATAGATAAGACTTGGTCAACCGAAGTGTAACGCCCTGGTTACCCCAGAACAGTTACGGTGAACCGGAAATTTGACTCGCTACCCGAGTCCTTTGGTTAAAAACGTGATCTAGGTACCATTAACAGGTTAAGATGAAAAAACAATAAAAAGGAAAGGGTACATTTCATTAAGTAAATAAACTGCTCATGAGTCTTTTTAAAATGTTTACAAGTAGTTCATGTTACAAAAGAGTTGCTACAGTTCCAAATATACAATCCCCGCCGGCCTAAGCGGCAAAAATAGGGTAAACCTCTAGTCCCTCTGAGAACTCCTTGACCGTGGCGGTCAAGCGGCCCTGTATGTACATCACACCGCCCAAGCTCTCCACTTAAGGCTGGCCAAGCTTTTCCTTTCCTTTACCTGCACCACATAGCACCCATGAGCCAAGGCCCAGCAAGAAAACATGATATAATATCAACGACGATCATAATAACCATTCAGGACCATCAGTCCAACAAATAGGTGACAATAGCCAAAAGTCACAATAATGAGCATCGCTCCCTCTAGCCATGTGACGATAGGGTCACCAGGGCTTAACTGAGAAATGAATCTTTCATAAGTTGTTTAGGACAGGTGTATGGTGATTAGTCACCAACATAACCTTCCTCACGACTCTGGAGTCGAAACTATGGACAACGTCCCTTAGCCTTGTGACAAACAGTCACCGGGGTCATACACCTTGGCTATAGTCATCTGGTCGTAGACCAGGCAAGCGCTTGTAAGTTTCTCGACCCTAGGGTCGGCCTGGCATTAATGCTATAGAGCCATTCAATGCATGATTCTCGACTTTAGAGTCGGTCCCTGACTAGTCAGTGTCTCAAGCAGGTAATCAGTGTTCAACAGCATTGAATATGCAATCCATGTTCACATATATCAACCAACATGCCTCAAGTATCAAACCACGCATGTCATATACCTATACAGGGTGCAACTGTACTCAAACACCGTTTTCTTACCTCTGGTTCAAGTGAGAATATTATATGAACGACCCCTGAGAACGATCAATCTTTAAAATCCTTGACGGTCACCTGGTCATAACCAAATTATAGAATTTATCAATAAAAATGATAACCGAGGGTTCCCAAACCAAATCCCAGCCCCCGAGACATCAAATACTACCCAACCGGGTACTAGGTTCAACCCCAAGGCCTATGGTTTGAATCCCCAAGCCAAAAACCTTATTTTAGCAAAATTGGCCTTAAGGGCCGCGCCCCCCCCCCCCCGCCCCTCTGATGCGCCGCGGCGCGCCTTCAGACAGAGAGGCTCCCTGCCTGCCAAACGCCAAGGGCCGCGGCGCTCCCCTGCTGTGCCGCGGCGCTCCCCTGCTGTGCCGCGGCGCTCAGCCCAGAATGGCTAAGTCGGCCACACGAACCAGTTTTTTCTCCCTGTGAAATTTCCTCTCAAACCAGACCTTTAAACCCTCATAGAACCTCTCTCAAACATGTAATTAAACCCCCACATAACTCCCTTAGCTCACTCACATCAAACCCCAATCAAACCAACACCAAAACCCCCTTTGATTCTCACTTCCCACTTCAAACTCCATGAATTACAAACTAAAACGAAAACAGAGTACTAGCTGAAACCAAAGGCTAAAACTCACCTTGAAACCAGTTTTGAGCCTCCCTCACAAGCCAAATCAAGTCTCCAATCCAGCCCTTAAGGTTCCCTAGCTTGAACTCCCACCAAGAACTTAAAACTCTCAAAGGAGAAGTGAAGAAGGTGATGTACGGGTATGGAGGAAGCAAACCCCTGCTTTGCTCTGTTTATTCTGCAGCTTTCTAAGTCACTTAAGTCATATATATCCTTCCAAAAAGACCAAAATACCCCTTGTGTCATCTTAAGCCTCTAAAGCCACCCCAAGGGCAAAATTGGTATTTCCTGCTTAACCCGTTAATTATAATTAACGCTTCCCAATTCCCGCTAATCTCAATATCCTCAAACATCAATATTTCATAACCCGTTACCCTAAAATCCCCGGTAACGCTATAACCTTCAATATCACCCCGAGACTCACCCCGAGCCCCGAGCTCAAACCTGTTATGACCAAACCGATAAATCATGTTTAAAGATCGTCCCATGTCGAAATACTCGAACCAATCCACATTATAATGTGGTCTCACAATAAATCATTATCGCACATACAAATATACAATTATATCCTCAACGGGCCAAATTACCATAATACCCCTGTAAGCAAATGTGGACTCACATGCATGCATTTAACATCATATTATAATATAATTCTCATAAACATGCATAAACATATTTAATGGCATAATTAAACAGTTATGGCCCTCCCGGCCTACTAATCCAGCCATTAACCATAATAGGGAATCCGGGGCATTACACGAAGGCTTTGTATGCTTCCAAATCAAGTCATTCCTGGCTTTCTAGATAGCCCGCAACAAGTCATAATACTAGTAGCCATATCTGAACAATATTTGTGAGTAAGAGCCGTACACAACCAGCTAGTAAAACTGGTACTATTGACGGAGAGTATCCAAATGCAAACTTTTCCAGCAATCTTTGGCAAAACAACAATCAATTAAAGAATGAAAAATAATTTCAGGGGCCAACTTACACACAGGACAATCAATTTCCACAGCAACATGTTTCAAGCGTAATTCGACACGCGTTGGGAGGCACCTTGCAGCAGCTCTCTAAATGAAACTCTGAACCTTAGGTGGAATCTTTATCTGCCATAACTTGCGCAGAACCCAGAGTTATTTGCTGTAAACCACTGACCATGCAAACATTGCAAAAAATTATAAGCACTCTTGACTGTAAAAGTCCCCGAAGCATCTTTGGACCAATGCCAAGTATCCTGCTCAAAGTTCACACTTAAAGGGATATTAGTAATCAGCTCTCTATCCCTGTCATTAAACAAGTCAGTAAGAACGTGCACATCCCAAGCCTTCTCACCAGACATCAATAAACTAGAGACTTGTTTACCTTCAAAAGCAGGATGAGTAGATGAAACAATGGGAATATGATCATGTGGAAGCCAAGGATCATTCATGATATTCGCTTGGGAACCCGACCCAATCCCTTTCCTAGCCCCCTTACTCACCAACTCTTGAGCCTCAAAAATACTCCACCAAACAAAACTCGGATTTCTACCCAAAAATATAAGACTACATATATAATAATTATATTAATATAAATTCAAATTCAAATATTATAAATTATCATTATTATAATAATATATAAAATAAGACTAAATATTTAATAATTATATTAATATAAATTTAAATATTATAAAATATTATTATAATAATAATATATAATCCTAATTTTTAATTAATATTAATTAAAATATTATAAATTATTATTATAATAATAATATTTAATACAAGACTAAATATTTAATACTTATATTAATATAAATTTAAATATTATAAAATTTCATTATAATAATAATATATAATACATAATCTTAGTTATATTTTAAAATGTTATCATATTATATATATACTATATACAAGCAACGTGCAATATGTTTGCTTAGTTTTATTTATATAATTTATTAATTATTTTTATAAAATTTATATTAATGTCATACAAATTTCAAATAAATATCCTATTTTATTAAATAATTTATTTATTTTTGTTTAAGTTTATGTTTGTTCTAGTTTTTGAATTTAAGAGTAACAACAAGAAATTATATATTATATGTTTAATGTAATATTAAATATTATAAGTGGATTTTAAATTTAAGTTTCTTGCAAGTTTTTTTTTTAAAATAATTTGTTGCTAATTGACAGTAGATTATATTATATGTTTAATATGATATTATTCTAATAAGTGAGTTTAAGTTTAATTAAATTTTATTTAAGTTATAAAACGTTAGGGTTTATATTTTTTTGGACTCTGTGTTTTTTCTCATTACCTGTTTGGACCCTATGTTTTGTAAAATAGTTAAAATAGAACTCTAAACTCAATTTTGATGAAGAAAAAATTGAATATAACAACAAAGTTTTTAAGTAGAATGATTTTATTTTTGTTCTGAATTGTTAGTTTGGTAAATTATTTGTGATTTTAGTTGAAAAACATTGACCAAAATCGGGTTTAGGGTTCTATTATAACAATTTTACAAAACATAGGGTCCAAAAAATAATTTGTCAAAACACAGGGTCCAAACAGGTAATGGGAAAAAACACAGGGTCCAAAAATGTATAAACCCTAAAACATATGATTTTATTATTTTTAAATAATTATCATTATAAAATATCTCAAAAATATCTTTTTTTAATTTTTTTAATTATTTATTTTATTTTATTTAAGTTTAAGTATTTACAAACTACCGTTAAATATAAGAATATTCTGTTAAAGTTAACATTAAAAAAAATAAAAAAACTGTTAAAACCAATAATTTCCGGTATCTACACATTTATTATATAGAAGAAGATATTAAAAATCATAAACAATATTTTGGTATAATTTTTCATTTAATATATTTATATCATTCTTTTATATATAATATTGTTTATTTATTTAAAATTTATATGACAATGATAAAAATTTAATAATAATTGATAAACTATATAAATAAAATTACACAAACGTGCATTGCTTGTTTTTAGTATTACTAAAATATTATTAATGGTTTACTTAGTTTTATTTGAAAATTTTATTATTTTTTATTATGTTTTTTAAGTATATCATTATCATATAAATTTCAAATAAATAAATAATATTATATATAAAAGAATGACATAAACATATTAAATGAAAAATTAAACTTATTTTATGATATTTTAAAAATACATATATAGTATGATAACTTTTATAAACATAATTAAGATTATGTATTATATATTATTATAATGAAATTTTATAATATTTAAATTTATATTAATATAAGTATTAAATATCTAGTTTTGTATTAAATATTATTATAATAATAATTTATAATATTTGAATTCATATTAATTAAAAATTATGATTCTATATTATTATCATAATAATATTTTATAACATTTAAATTTATATTAATATAATTATTAAATATCTAGTCTTATTTTATATATTATAATAATAATGATATTTTATAACATTTGAATTTGAATTTACATTAATATAATTATTATATAAGTAGTCTTATATTAAATACTACTATAACAATGATATTTTATAATATTTAAATTTATATTAATATAATTAATAAATATATATTTTTAGTTAATTTTAAAAATATATTCCGATAAATATTTAGAATATTTTATTAAAACTAACAAAACAAAGTATAAACTGTTAACACACTTTTTATATAAAAAAGATATTATTTTATATCATAAATAATTTTTGTCTTCCTACAAGGTGTGTTCTTATTTTTCTCTCTTTTATATTGGGTTTAATTGCCTTTTTTCTCAAATTTTTTAAAAAATAGATGCACCGAAATCTGTTTTCACTTCAAAAATAGTGAACTTTTATATATATGTCGAATTGACGAGAAGGCTTGATATTGGTTTTTCGATTATCAATGTTGTTAGATTAATAAGATCCTCTAATGTCAGAGAAGAGTTAATATTCCTCCATTAATATATTTACTTAATTAATTTGAGTAAAGTTTATGGGAACTAATCTTATATTGGTTTATGTACATTGTTTTGTTAAGTTCTTCTGGCCATTGTTTTACTAGTAATGATATGTACACTCAAAATATGCATACAAATATTAGACACAATGACGTGTTTCTACTTTTTAAAATAATAAATCACAATTTTAATAAATATAATTGGCTTATTCTAAACTGGCACGTCATTGTGTGTAATATTTTTGTGTATATTTTAGGTGCACATATCATTACTCTTGTTTTATTGAGTTATTAAAATTTTAGTGACTATGAAGAAACTTAACGCTGCAGTATGCACCATTTACATAAGATAAGTTTTCTATTTTTTTTATTGTAGTTTATTTCTTCTTAGTCTAGTTTTATGATTTATTTATACTTTATTTCGTGTTTACCTTTTTCTTCTCCATTGGTGTATTAATGGTTTTCTTTTAGTGTTATATTTTGACTAGTGTATATGTTCATCCTTGATTTTGTTGGCTATCACTACTACAAAAATATTTTTTTATGACACTTTTTTAGTTCACTCACCTAGATGCGAATTCTAAAAATAGCTTATTGATTTTTTAGGACTCGCAACAGAATTTCTCCGTAAGTCCTAAAAACTATGTGTATCCTAAAAGTTTGATTTTTTTTCTAACAAACAACTCCTCGACTTTTTAGGACTCACAAAGAATCCGCGAGTCCTAAAAACTATGTATGTCCTAAAAGTTTGATTTTTTTTAACAAAAGTTTTATTATTATTTATTAAAAAAAACAAAAAAAAATCACTCAGCCTTTTTTTTTCTCTCTCTCTCTCTCCTCGGTTCCCCCTCTCTCTCTCGAAGTTCCTTCTCTCTCTCTTCTTGCGTCGTCTCTGCCAGGGCCGAACGACCGTCGTCTCGTCACTGGCCACTGCCACATGCTAGACCATCGTACGCGCCGTCCCCCGAAACCCCCGAAAATGGACACCTCACGCGCGGCCTAAGGTCCTCAACGGGGCATTAATGAACCGAAGGATTAGCCTTCGGTTCTTATATTATAATTTAATTATTGTCTTCATTGTAATTCATATATAGATGTTATCCCCATTTCCTGTCAGGGTTTTGGGCCCTCGCCCCGGCCCACGGTCAGAGGGACCGGTTCGGTATTTGGGCCTAGTCCGCGGACTACGGACTGGGCCTGTGTAGAAGGGTCCGGGACGTCCCTCCGGGTTCATGTTCAGCTTGAACGGTCCCGGCACTGTCTGGAGTGCCCCGGACCGCCGCGGCCATCGCGTCCCGGTCCCGGGCCCAGAATGGTCCGGGCCCGAAGTAACGCAATGGGCCAAAGGTAAACGAACCTTGACCGCTTCATCCCCAGGCTATGGGTCAGGCGTCCAGGACACTGAAGCCGCCTCATTTCGCGTGGGTCTTGTCCCCCCACTTTTCACCTGCAGAAAGGGTCTCCTTGGGATTATCTGCTGGCGTATCAGGACTGCACAGCCAAGTACTCTGACCGGTCTTGTCCCCTGAATCGGCCTCGTGATTCGAAGTGGTCAGAGCCAAAGTGCCGTTTTGTCGGGAGAATGCTTGCATCTCAGGGCAACTAATTGGGCCTGAGCTGGTTCGGGTTTGATGTTCTGTATATCTTTTTAGCTCGGGCCTCCACTAGGAAGGCCCCTTGTGCACATTCCCCAAATGGGTCCGGGCCAGGCCCGGCCCAAACCTGATGTCCCCCTCGTCCTATAAATATAAGTTGTAATGCAACGTAGAAGGGGAGAGAAGGCAGAAACTCTGCTCAAATACAGTTAAACAACTCCATTGTAAAAGCTTATCCTAGCTCTAATACAGACTTATATACAGACTCGTGGACTAAGGCTAGTTAACGGCCCAACCACGTAAAAATCTTGTGTCGATCTTCCATTCTCATTATTATTATCAGTAAATATCCTTCTTTAAAATAGTTGCCGAAAATCTCGGTTAACAGTTTGGTGCTTTCATTGAGAGCTGAAGGAAGCTAGCGCCAACGTCAGGCATTTACTACGATGGTGAACACTCGTAACACCACCTTCGACCCTGCCAACCCGGAGCAGGGCAACGGAGACCCACTGCCTTCTCAGCGCATCCCTCAAAACCTGCCTGAAGACGTGCCTCCTCAGACGTCTCACCAAGACGAGTCGCAAGACTACGAGGGTGAGACAGAGTACGAAGTAGGAAACGAAGAAGAGTACTATGAGGAGGAGAACGAGGGGGAGTATCATGATGAAGCCACGAATCCCGAGGTCCCTCGCGACGATCAGCAAGACCCGGAGGTGACTAGACTGAAGCAGCAGATCCTGGATCAGGAAGCCAGGATGGCTGAGCAGGCGGAGGCACACCGCCGGGTGCAAGAGTCTCTCCATGCCCTGCAAGCACTGATGGCCGCACAGGGCCCGGCGGCCAACCCCGCAATTGGCCTGCAACCATAAACGCAACAACCCGCTCCCCAAGCGCAAACCGGGGGCCCCAGGGGGGCCAGCCCGATCCGTTTCCCAGAGCCTCCCCCCGACACGGCTCCGAAAGTCCCGGACAAGGAGCGACGGATGACTCGGAAAAAGACTACCCCGTCAGTAAAGCCGGGGCACGTTCACGGCCGTTACCTAGGAAAGAGAAAGTGTGCCCTGTCCCAGGACGAGGCCACCCAATCGATCCGCAGGGGGTACGGCCGCAGGACGGTCAGCCTCGGCCCGCCCCAAGGGCGAACGGGAGGGAAAAGCCTTTGCACCCGAGTGCCTCGGTCAACAAGAACCATCGGGAACGATCCCGCCGCGAGGATCATGACGCTCTCAGCTCCGGGGACGACACTTCCCGGGTAGATTTACGTGACGGACTAAATGCCCGGAAAGAGCGGGCCCGCGAGCAAAAAATCCTTCCTCGAAACGGCGACCTCAGGAACGACATAAACGACACGCGGAACGAGAGAATCCCCCTAGAGGACGGCGCGGCCAGGCAGCTGATGGAGCAAATGGCAGCATTAAAAAAGGTCACCGACCGCTTGGTCCGCAAGCAACAGGGCGCGGACATTGACTCTGACGAAGAGGACAAGGAGCCGTGCGCGAGACATATCCTAGACGCCGTGTTGCCCAAGGGGTTCAAGATGCCAAGTCTCACCGCCTACACTGGAAGCACGGACCCTATGGATCATCTGTCCCGGTACAACCGACTCATGACCGTGGCTCACTTCAGCGACAACGGAAAATGCCTCTGCTTCTCCATCACGTTGGGCGGTCCCGCCGAAGAGTGGTGGAAAAGGCTTAAACCGGGGTCCATCCAAACATGGTCCGGGCTACAGCCGGCTTTTCGGAAGCAATTCGTGGCCGCCATGAGGATGGACATGCAAATCAGTGCCATCGCCAATATTAAGCAAATGCCCGCAGAAACATTGAGGGCCTACATCCAGCGCTTCACTGAAGAAGCCTCCAAGACAAAGGTCGACGACGGACAGCGCCTGGTGGCACTACAGTCTGGAATCCGGGCCGGGTCCCCGCTCTGGGACGACATGCAGCGCAATAAAGCCGCCACCCTAGAAGAATTTATTAGGAGGGCCCAAGGATTCATCAACTGGGAGGAGGCCCAGATCCAGGCCTTCGGATGGCCCTCGGCTCCTCATCCAGTCCCTCAGACGATTCCAGGAGGTGCGGGACATTTCCCAGCGCAGTCATATGCATCGCCCCCCATCGTCCCGGGGGCGGTTGTCGCGCCCGGCATTAGTTACACGCCTACGGTGTACAGTCCTGCCGCTTCGGGATACGCCCCGGCCCAATCAACGCCCTTCTCCGGGTATGGTGTCGCGCCAGCGGGGCACAGCATGGCCCCCGTCGTGGCCCAGCAATCGCAGACCGGGGTAACCGAGGCAAGCGTGAATCCCTCCCGGAGTAAGCGGGCCGGCAAAGGCCAGAACCGGCCGGAGTCGGCCAAAAAAGGGAAGAGGGGCTATGAGCCCCAATACTCGGAATACACTAACTTGGTGGATACCCGGGAAAACATCTACCTGGCTACAGAAAGAGCGGTCCATTACCGGAAACCTAGCCCCATGTTTAGGGGGGGAGGAACCCCAGAGACACCAGCAAACGGTGCGCCTATCACAAAGATGTGGGCCACACCACCGAAGAATGTCGGCAGCTCAAAGATGAAATTGAAAACCTCATCAAGCTGGGACACCTCCATCAGTGGGTAAGGATGCCCATAGGCGTCCCGGGCATGACAGCAAATCCCGGGCAGTCTGCGGCGCCGGCAACGACTCGTGCATACCCGCCCCAGGGAGGGTATGCGCAAGGGCTCCCGGCACAGACCCCTCAGGGGGCCGTCGCCACGCAGGCCCCCGGTCCTGGGATGCCCTATCCTTCCGGGGCAGCGCCCCCTCGAGTGGACGGGCACGTGTCGACCATATCAGGCGGACCCCACCTATGAGGCCCTTCGAAGAATGATCAAAAGCGCTATCTGAGCGAGCTGGACCATGACCAAGAAGTTTGCTCCCTCGTCCAGGCCCCTGCTCAGCGCCCCAAACTGATGAACCTCCCCATCACGTTCACGGAAGACGACGCCCGTAACGTCCATTTCCCGCACCACGACCCACTGGTCATAGATGCTCAAATTGCCAACAAGATGGTGTCCCGAGTGTTGGTGGATGACGGAAGCTCCGTCAACTTGTTGTTCAAATCCGCCATTGCCGCCATTGGCCTGACGGAGGCTGATCTGGCGTCGTGCCCGACCCAAATCTACGGCTTCAACGGAGACGCACTCCTCCCCATGGGAAAGGTCCAGCTGCCTGTTACTCTGGGGGACGCATTGCAGCAATCGTTCAAGTTCTGCACCTTTGTGGTGGTGGATTGCCCGACCGCTTACAACGCCATCTTTGGCCGGCCCGCCCTGGTCGAGTTCGGGGCCATCACCTTCATCCGCCATCTATGCATGAAGTTCCCGTGCAGCAACGGAGGGATTGGGACGGTCCGCGGAGACCAGAAAAGCGCGCGGAAGTGTTACCATATCTCTGCCCGTCCCGTTTGTATGGTCCGGGATGAGCCCGTCGGGCCGGCACTCCGCCCGCCCGAGCAAGCTATCCAGGACGAAGACGATCTGGACCCACGGTTGGGAGAGGAACGCACCCTTGAGCCAATGGAAGAAATAGAAGAGGTATGCATCAGCGAGTCCGACCCTGCCAGGGTCATCCAAGTGGGAAAGAGCCTGCCGGAAGACATTCGGGCCGCCATTATCGCCCAAGTCAAGGAAAACCAGGATCTTCTGGCATGGTCCCACTCCAATATGACCGGGATCGACCGCAATATCATATGCCACGCGTTGAGTATTGACCCAAACGCGACCTCGGTCCGCCAGAAGCGCAGACCTTTGGGGACGGAAAGGGCCGAGGCCCTCAAGCTGCATGTAGAGAAACTGTCTTCCATTAACTTCATCCGCGAAGCCGTGTACCCCGTATGGCTGGCCAACCCGGTCTTGGTGCCGAAGCCTAACGGGACGTGGAGGACCTGCATCGACTTCACGGACCTCAACAAAGCATGTCCGAAGGACTGTTTCCCGCTCCCCCGGATAGACCAAATGGTGGATGCTACGTCCGGTTACGAGATCTTGAGTTTCATGGACGCCTACTCAGGCTACAACCAGATCTCCATGCACGTGGCAGATCAGGAGCACACCAGTTTCCAAACTGACAAGGGCATCTACTGCTATGTCGTCATGCCTTTCGGACTCAAGAATGCCGGAGCAACCTACCAGAGGCTCGTCAATTGAATGTTTAGGGCCCAGCTGGGGCGAAACATGGAAGTATACATCGACGATATGCTGGTCAAATCCAAGACGTCGCGGGAACATTCGAGCGATTTGGCGGAGGCTTTCGCGGTTATCCGGAAGTACGGGATGAAGCTGAACCCTAAGAAGTGCACCTTCGGCGTCGCATTCGGGAAGTTCCTGGGCTTTATCGTGAGTTCCCGAGGAATTGAAGCCAACCCCGAGAAGATCAAAGCCCTAATCAACATGGCCTCTCCCCGGAAGCACAAGGACGTTCAAAGCCTGACGGGGCGAATGGCCGCCCTAAGCCGTTTTGTCTCCAAGGCCACGGACAAGTGCGTCCCTTTTTTCAACGTCCTCCGGGGAAGCCAGCGGTTCGAATGGTCACCCGAGTGCGAAGAAGCCTTCCAGAAGCTGAAAGAGCACTTGGCCAAGGCCCCCATCCTGGCGAAGCCAGTCGAAGGAGAGCCTTTGTATTTATACCTGGCCGTAACCGAGCACGCCATCAGCGCCGCGTTGGTGCGCGAAGAGGAGAGGACTCAACTCCTGGTGTACTACGTGAGCAAGTGATTACTAGACGCCGAATCTAGATACCCACTAATCGAAAAACTGACTTTCTGTCTGCTGACGGCATCCCGGAAGCTTCGACCTTACTTCCAAGCCCACACGATAAAGGTCTTAACCAACCACCCCCTGCGGCAGGTGTTGCAGAAACCTGAGGCGTCGGGGAGACTCCTGAAATGGGCCATGGAGCTGAGCCAATTTGATATATCTTACGTGCCCCGGGTGGCCATTAAGGGACAGGCCCTGGCCGACTTCATCGTCGAATGTTCCGGGGTCACCCCAGAAGAGAGTGCCCCCGCGGCCCGCACTTCTCCCGTTTGGAAAGTCTTCGTGGACGGAGCATCGAACGAGAACGGGGCCGGCGCCAGGATCATCCTGGTATCCCCGCAGGGGCATCAGCTACAAAACGCCCTCCGTTTCCAGTTCAAAGCGTCGAACAACGAGGCGGAGCATGAGGCCGTCATAGCCGGCTTGCGTCTGGCTCGAGAAGTAGGGGCGGCGAACCTCGAAATATACAGCGATTCTCAGCTGGTAATCAGACAGATTTCGGGGGAGTATCAGACCAAGGGAGAGCGAATGGCGGCATACGTAACCCAAGCGAGGGAGATGCTCCAAGCGTTCGCGGCGCATTCCATCCGCCAGATACCCCGGGAGAAGAACGTCTTTGCGGACACATTAGCGAAGCTAGCAATCGACGCAGAGGCCGAGTTGGCCGGGCTGGTCCCCGTCAACCATCTACCCGTCCCAAGCATAGGGACTCCGACCGTCCATGCCGTCGATCACTCCAATTCATGGATGGGGCCGCTGATCCGCTATCTGTCCACCGGGGAGGTTCCGAACGAGCGAGCCGCGGCCAGGAAGCTCCTGTACCAGGCCCACCGATACGTCATGATGGACGGGAAACTTTATCGCCGGGGACTGTCTATGCCTTACCTCAGGTGCGTGTCCGGGACTGAGCTGGGCGCCATCATGCATGAGGTCCACGAAGGCTTTTGCGGAGATCACACAGCCGTACCCAGTTTGTCCAAGAAGATTCTGCGCCAAGGATACTTCTGGCCCACCATGAAAAGGGACTGCATAGACTACGTCCGCAGGTGCGAACAATGCTAGAGGTACACGAAGATCCCTCGGGCCCCCCCCAACAGAGATAACCTTGATGAACAGTCCCTGGCCCTTTGCAGTGTGGGGGATCGATCTTGTGGGATCCCTCCCAACCGGGAGAGGAGGGGTGAAGTATGCCATTGTGGCGGTAGACTATTTCACGAAATGGGTTGAGGCGGAGCCTATGAACACGATCACGTCCAAGAAGGCCTTAGATTTCGTCGTTAACAACATAGTGTGTCGGTATGGCCTCCCCTACAAAATCGTGTCTGACAACGGGAAACAATTTGACAGTCTCCACTTCACGGATTTCTGCGAGAGGCACGGTATAGTGAAGAGTTTCTCCGCCGTGGCCAGGCCCCAGGCGAACGGATAGGCCGAAGCCGTGAACAAAATCCTAATTGGGACACTGAAGAAAAAGCTTCAGGCCTGTAAGAGCAAGTGGCCCGAAGAGCTCCCCCGCGTGTTGTGGGCCTACCAGACAACCGAACGGACATCAACCGGGCACACCCCATACTCAATGACGTACGAATGCGAAGCCGTCATCCCAATTGAAACGACCATCCCGTCCCATCGTCGCGACACGTATGATCCCACCCAGAACCATGCCTTACTCCAAGAATCTCTGGACCTTATCGAGGAAATCCGGGAAGAGTCGCAAGTGCAGTTAAAGATGTACCAGGGCAAGATCGCTCGGCACTTCAACTCCAGAGTCAAGAGCCGTAAGTTCGAAACCGGCGATCTGGTCCTGCGGAGGGTCTTCCCTGCCACTCAGGATCCGGGGGTAGGGGTTCTGGGCCCCAATTGGGAAGGGCCGTATGAGATCCAGCAAGAGATCTGCCCCGGAACATACCGCTTGAAGCGGCTCGATGGTTCCGAGGTTCCGCGAGCCTGGAACGCAGAACACCTCCGTAAATACTACCAGTAGCCCAAGGGCTCGTCCCAGTTTAATGTTTACGCTGTAACATGTACGCCTCAGGGCTAATTCCCTTTTTTAGAACAATGAAAATGACGTGTGCAAAACGTCATAAAGGGCTATTATTTCCATGTAAATGTGTGCCTCAGGGCTATTATCTCAAGTGACCCCAGACCAGTCTCTGCTCACTTACGGGGGGTGCCATCCCAGGCGCAAAAATAAAAAAGGGGACCTAGCCCAAGGCCGGTCCCACCCCGGACGAACGACGTCTGGGGGTATAAATAAAAGGGAACCAAGCCCAAGGCCGGTCCCACCCCGGACGAACGATGCCCGGGAGCATAAAAATAAGGGAACCGAGCCCAAGGCCGGTCCCACCCCGGACGAACGACGTCCGGGGGTATAAATAAAAGGGAACCGAGCCCAAGGCCGATCCCACCCCGGTCGAACGATGTCCGGGAGTATAAAAATAAGAGGACCGAGCCCAAGGCCGGCCCCACCCCGGACGAACGACGTCCGGGGGTATAAATAAAAGGGAATCGAGCCCAAGGCCGGCCCCACCCCGGACGAACGACGTCCGGGGGTATAAATAAAATGGAACCGAGCCCAAGGCCGGCCCCACCCCGGACGAACGACGTCCGGGGCTATAAATAAAAGGGAACCGAGCCCAAGGCCGGCCCCACCCCGGACGAACGACGTCCGGGGGTATAAATAAAAGGGAACCGAGCCAAAGGCCGGCCCCACCCCGGACGAACGACGTCCGGGGGTATAAATAAAAGGGAACCGAGCCCAAGGCCGGTCCCACCCCGGACGAACGATGCCCGGGAGTAAAAATAAGAGGGCCGGGCCCAAGGCCGGCCCCACCCCGGACGAACGACGTCCGGGGGTATAAATAAAAGGGAACCGAGCCCAAGGCCGGCCCCACCCCGGACGAACGACGTCCGGAGGTATAAATAAAAGGGAACCGAGCCCAAGGCCGGTCCCACCCCGGACGAACGACGTCCGGGGGTATAAATAAAAGGGAACCGAGCCCAAGGCCGGTCCCACCCCGGACAAACGATGCCCGGGAGCATAAAAATAAGAGGACCGAGCCCAAGGTCGTTCCCACCCCAGACGAACGACGTCCGGGGGTATAAATAAAAGGAAACCGAGCCCAAGGCCGGCCCCACCCCGGACGAACGACGTCCGGGGGTATAAATAAAAGGGAACCGAGCCCAAGGCCGATCCCACCCCGGACGAACGACGTCCGGGGGTATAAATAAAAGGGAACCGAGCCCAAGGCCGGTCCCACCCCGGACGAACGATGCCCGGGAGCATAAAAATAAGAGGACCGAGCCCAAGGGCGGTCCCACCCCGGACGAACGACGTCCGGGGGTATAAATAAAAGGAAACCGAGCCCAAGGTCGGCCCCACCCCGGACGAACGACGTCCGGGGGTATAAATAAAAGGGAACCGAGCCCAAGGCCGGTCCCACCCCGGACGAACGACGTCCGGGGGTATAAATAAAAGGGAACCGAGCCCAAGGTCGGTCCCACCCCGGACGAACAATGTCCGGGAGTATAAAAATAAGAGGACCGAGCCCAAGGCCGGTCCCACCCCGGACGAACAACGTCCGGGGGTATAAATAAAAGGAAACCGAGCCCAAGGCCGGCCCCACCCCGGACGAACGACGTCCGGGGGTATAAATAAAAGGGATCCGAGCCCAAGGCCGGTCCCACCCCGGACGAACGGTGTCCGGGAGTATAAAAATAAGAGGACCGAGCCAAAATTCGGTCCCACCCCGGACGAACTACGCCCGGGGGTATAGAAGTAAAAGGAGCCCAAGGCCGGTCCCACCCGGACGAGCACCGTCCGGGGGTAAAAAGTCTGTCCGACCCGGACGTGTTGATCCTCGGAGCACAAGCATCAGGTCAACCCCGGAACAAACCCAGGACCTAAAATTCCAGGGAAAGCACACTCCGGGTTAAACAAAGTCCCAAGGGCCCCGAACAGAGCAAAGACTAGTCGTTGGGTCCAGTCCCGGCCGTTGGAACCGGGACAAAACCCCCTGCAATCAGTTAGTCGCGATATCAACTTCTTACTGAATGGTGAAAGGAGAAATCTTTTAAAAACCAAAGGAAGAAGCAGTGTTTGAAACTAAATTACAAGCTAAACTAATTAACAAAAAGAACGAGGCCGAGACAAGGGCCTACAGCGCGTCCGCCCGGAGGTCCGCATCCTCCCTCTCCTTGGCCTCGTACTCGGCACGCTTCGAGTCAGGATCGGGGAAGATAAGGAGGTTCATGTTCTTGTCCTTGCACCAGGCCATATAAATGGCCTCGTTAAAGGTGACATCCACTAAGTTGTCGGCCTCCTCCTTCTCCCGGCGGGTGGTGTCGTGTGCCGCCTTCTCCTGAAGAAGGGAGTCACCTAGCTCAAGAACACGGGCTTTCAGGATCCGGATCTCCTCCTTGTCCAGGACGGACTGTGCCGCAGCCGTCTCCAAGAGAGTCGCCCTTTCATCAGCAACCTTCGTCGTCCGGGACAACTCCTCTTCCACCCCGGTCTTGGCACGGCTAATTTCCTCGAGCTCCGCCTTCGCGCGGGCCAGCTCTTCTTGGAGGCGAGCTGTCTCCTTGCTGAGACTTTCCTTGACGGTCTCCCTCTGGTTCACGGCCGCCTCTATTTCCAGCTTGGCCGTCTCCATCTTGAGGGCAAGCTCGGCCATCAAATCGGCACTCCTTTGAGATAACAAGGCAACCTGGAGCAAACGAAAGTTAGAAAAAGAAGTCACCACCAACGAATGACTAAAGGACATGAGTTGAAAATTACCGCGCTAGCCTGGTGGCGGAGAGCCTGAGAGATGAACAGCCCGTCCGGATTGGCTATCGTGGCGTACCTCTTCAGCTGGAGGTTAGACATAGTGCTCCCGACCTGATCGAGCAGATTAGCGGCCATGGGGGCAATGTCCTGGCCCAGCTTGGGGCGGAAGCCCGTCTCAGCAGCTAGCCGATCCACGATCGGCTGAGGACGATCCGAAAACTCGACCTGGCGACGGATCATCAGGGCCTTGTAGGCGTCGTCTCTCCAGCATCGGCCGCTCTCCCAGGTCCGGTTGACCAGCCGGGACTGCTCGTCCCGCAGAGCGGACTCCCCCTCCTCGAGAAGGGTTGGGCGGAGAGGAAGGACAAGCGGAGCAGGGATCTCCTTCGCGGTTAGCCTACTCTCCCCGTGTGACTCCTCGGCTGTCTCTGACAACGTCGTCCGAGGCATCTTCCCGAGTTTGCCCACCCGGGCATCATCTCCGGGGCCTCTCTTCCCAGAGCTCCAGCTTGCGGCTTCGCCCGTTTCCAAATCAATTACCGGGGGCTGGTCCGGGAGCCGTCTGCGGCCGTCTCCACGGCCCGGAATGGTACCACGGCCAATGCCTCACCTGGGCCGGGCGTTGTCCCGGATCTTTCACTGGTTGGGGGGAGCTCCGCGCCGGCCACGACATTTGACCTCCTGGCCGCCTTCAAGGCTGATCTTTCCTTGATGAGCCTCCTCATCTCGCTGGCCGGGTCAGACATGTTGGAATCCTCTGCAAAAATACAGGAAAATGAAGTTAGTATGATAAGCCGAACGGGAAAGCACAACAGTAAGAAGAAAGTATAGCCCGGGACAAACCCTCATCTAGGCCCCGGGCGAGACTCAATTCCCTTAAAGCAAACGAGTGTATCCGGTCTCCTACGTCGTCCGGGATTAGAAACCCCCCGTACTGGAGGAACCCGGACAGGAACATTAGGGTTTCTGATCCTACAGGGATGGGAGATGAAGGCCTCATCTCCCCATCAGCCCCAAACGCGGGGCCCGGCGGCTCTAGCCTATCCCTAGCTAAGTCCCCAACTTGAGGGGCATAAATTAAGACTAAAGGGGAGTTACCTCACCCCGATACGCTAGCCCCGGGAGTCCCAACGTTTGGTAGGGCATCTTCGAAAAGCTCTTCCAGCTCTTACGAGGTGGCCTCTTCCACCGGGAGCTGATTCTTCTTACGCTGGGCTGCGGTGGCCCGCGCCGCTCTCACCATCTCGGCGATGTGGTCAAGGGCTAGCTGCTCCCGGGCCTCGACGTTCTTCTCAAACGGGATGCCCCGAAGGCTAGGGGCAACAATGGTCTGGGTGGCCGCGAGTAACCCTACTAGCCGGAGGTTTTTTTCGTTGACATAGCCCCCTACGTCCAGCTCCTCCGCAGTCAGCTTGGCGTAGAACCTCCTCCTTTCCAGGAGAAAGGCGGTGAGGGGGGTTTGTATGAAGGGACCTGCGACCCGGAAGATACGATGAGAGATGGAAAGCGAAAGAGGAGTGAAATAGAGGGTCCGGGGAAATACTTACCCACTCGCTGGAAGTCTAGCAGCAGCGTGGGATTCTTGTCAATAAGGAACCCGGATGTCATAAACCAGTAATGCCTGACATCCGGGGGGTGCTTCCAGGTGCTGGTAGGAGCCGGATAGCCACTCCGCGGCTGCAGCCTGTAAAAGCCGTCCAGGCTCTTGTCTTTAGCGCTGACCTGCGGCACCAGCTTGTAGAAGTACAGGACTTCCGCCGGGGTAGGATCCGCGATCTCTTTCGCGACACAGAACACCTTCCACCCAGCAAGCAGGCGGTATGCTTGTGGAAGCAGTTGGAATGGTGCGATCCCCACATACGTCAGGAACCGCACGAAGTAGTCATGAAGCGGGAGCGTAGCTCCCGCGCTGATGTGGCCGGCACTCCAGGCCCCGAATCCATCCACGGACGTATGCGCCCGCTCCTCTAACCTGGCCATACGATTGTGAAATAGGCCCGGAGTCGATTCGATGCCCAACCCCGTCTCCAGGAGCTGCATCATCCGGTAGTTCCGGAACAGGTTGGGCGTTACGTCCATCTCCCACCTGTTGCCTTTGGGCGCCTTGGAGCCGGGAGTGACTACAAGGGCCCTATTAACCTCCTCTTCGGAGTGAAGTGTGACGCCCGTGGCCATGATTGACGATCTGGGAACAAAGAAAGAAAGGCCAAGCAGTCAGTACCTGAACCCAATAGAGTCGGTCGAGGTACATGGAGTCTCCTAAGGACTGCTCGGAGTCCCGACGGATCAGGCCCGGGACCCCGAAAAGCCCCGGGACCCTGATCGGGAGGAAAGGCTACTACGGTCCATCCCTTGTCCAGGGATCGTCCGAAACGGTGCCACCCAAACCGGGCAGCCTTCCTAGAAAATTCTAAAGCACGGAGCCTAGGTGCATGCGTCTAGAAAGCCTAGGTTCACAAAGTTGACAATAGAATCAGAAGATACTTACTGTGTGGTGTCGACGGCTGAAGCTGGCGGTTGTCCGATCGTAAGGACGGCAGGACCTCGTTCTTGAAGTGGCACAGCCGGTTCAGCAGTTCGTCGGCGGGGCAAGTCCGAGAAGCGCCGTCAGGTTGCAGAACGAAAGTTGAGGCCCTGGGAAACAGGCGGTGGCGCAGAACTAGTAAACGGCGAAGTATTTCGTCGGCGAGGTTGGACATGCAAAGCTCTGGCGAGCGTTCTGGTTTTTCTTTTTCTTAAGTTGGGTCGGAAGTGGAAAAGTGCCAAATGTCTGTAGTCTGAGTCTTTATATCAGCCCCCAAATACTGGCCCCCGATCCAACGGTCAGATGCCTCTTCATCCAACGGCCGAGGATCGCGCAGAGGACATTTATGAGCTCTTTTTTTGTCTGGATCCTCAGCACCTCCAATCCGATGGTCCAGGAGTGGTGGATGTCAAAGGACGCCCCATCCTACGGTCCACCCCTTTCCAAGGAAATCAATGATGACTCTCCCCGTGCGGATGGGACGCCTCGTGACGTGCGCTGACACCCTAGCCCAGGCCTAGCAGACTTTGGGAGGCCTAGGCGACTCTTCGAGGCCCTTGCAACAGTCACATGGCGACACGTGTCGCTATTCTTGAAGCAGGCCAAGGGTAAACGTCCCCGGGGTACATCAAATGGTCCGGGCTGGGTAACCTGCCCCAGCCACTGCCTTCCCGCGAGCCTCCTGGCCCTGGCAGAAATTGGGGAGGCAACTTGGCAAGAACCGCGAGGGTGGTGCAACCCTCCCCCCGGCTAACCGGGGTGAAGGCTTGGGGGGTAAATGTTATCCCCATTTCCTGTCAGGGTTTTGGGCCCTCGCCCCGGCCCACGGTCAGAGGGACCGGTTCGGTATTTGGGCCTAGTCTGCGGACTACGGACTGGGCCTGTGTAGAAGGGTCCGGGACGTCCCTCCGGGTTCATGTTCAGCTTGAACGGTCCCGGCACTGTCCGGAGTGCCCCGGACCGCCGCGGCCATCGCGTCCCGGTCCCGGGCCCAGAATGGTCCGGGCCCGAAGTAACGCAGCGGGCCAAAGGTAAACGAACCTGGACCGCTTCATCCCCAGGCTATGGGTTAGGCGTCCAGGACACTGAAGCCGCCTCATTTCGCGTGGGTCTTGTCCCCCCACTTTTCACCTACAGAAAGGGTCTCCTTGGGATTATCTGCTGGCGTGTCAGGACTGCGCAGCCAAGTACTCTGATCGGTCTTGTCCCCTGAATCGGCCTCGTGATTCGAAGTGGTCAGAGCCAAAGTGCCGTTTTGTCGGGAGAATGCTTGCATCTCAGGGCAACTAATTGGGCCTGAGCTGGTTCGGGTTTGGTGTTCTGTATATCTTTTTAGCTCGGGCCTCCACTAGGAAGGCCCCTTGTGCACATTCCCCAAATGGGTCCGGGCCAGGCCCGGCCCAAACCTGATGTCCCCCTCGTCCTATAAATATAAGTTGTAATGCAACGTAGAAGGGGAGAGAAGGCAGAAACTCTGCTCAAATACAGTTAAATAACTCCATTGTAAAAGCTTATCCTAGCTCTAATACAGACTTATATACAGACTCGTGGACTAAGGCTAGTTAACGGCCCAACCACGTAAAAATCTTGTGTCGATCTTCCATTCTCATTATTATTATCAGTAAATATCCTTCTTTAAGATAGTTGCCGAAAATCTCGGTTAACAATAGATATATTATATTTATATTTATATTTCCTAGGTATTACTTCGTTCTTCTATTCTCTATGTTAATTTCTAATATATATTTAAGGTTATTAATGTTGATTTGTTTTCTTAATATTTTTATTTGGTTGTTTCTTAGTAATCTAAGTAGAATGTGTGGCGTTGAATTGATTTCTGTATAGTTGGGACTTTTAGTGCATGTTGTTGAGATAAATTGTTTAACACTTGTGTCTGCTTACACTAAAAGACATACATTTTACAATGATATTGTGTCCTTATTAGAGGATATAGCAAATATGTTATCCAGATTTTTAAGAGTTTCCGTAATCTATGTTCGTTGTTCGGCCAAAGTGGCTACTCATGAATTAGTTGTGCATGCTCTTAGGATGATAAACGACTTATTAAGATAGATGTTATCCCTAACTTTCTTCGGTATTTTTAGTGATTTTACGTTGTATGCCATTATATTTTTTGGGGATTTTATCATTTTGTACTCTGAGTTTTGTTTCATTACATGTTTGGACCATGTGTTTTAACAAATTATTTTTCGACCCTATATTTTGTAAAATGGTTCAAATAAACTCATAAACCCAATATTGATGAACAAAAAATTGAATATAACAACACGGTTGTCAAACAGAATGATTGTGCTTTTGTTTTGAGTTGTTAGTTGGGTGAATCATTTGTGATTTTAGTTCAAAAAATTTTAATAAAAATTATTTTCAGGGGTCTATTTGAACCATTTTACAGAGCATAGAGTCCAAAAAATAATTTATCAAAATACAGAGTCAAAACATGTAATGAAACAAAACACAGAATCTAAAATTGTATAATCCCTATTTTTTTTCAATAAAGTTTTTATTGCCCAAAAAAAAAAAATCACTTATATTTTTGGTTTTTTTTAAATTTAATTTTTGTATACTTTTTGATATATTTGTAGTTTATATGTGGTATTTAATTTACTTTGAGTATAAATTTAGTATTTTAAAGTATATATTAATTGTCTGTTTTTTTTTTACTTGGCAATTTTTTTTATTGAATTTTAGTGATTTTTAGTTTTTTTTTTTTTATATATGTATATGTTTAGTTTTTAGATGTATATTTTCAGCATATTTTAGTATGAGGTTGATGTTTAATCAATTCCATGACTAAAATATATTATTTAAATAAAAAAACATTATTCATATTTCACTATTGTTTTTTTAAATTACTCGTTGTTTATCTTATTGAAATTCACTATGATGATTACTATTGAAAAAACCATTATTAATTATAGCCTTTGGGATACGATATTCTGTTTACGGTTTTTAATGGTGACCACCTCTGCTTGTGGCATAATGGTAAAGCTACATAGGATGGATCCCAATTCCACAATGATAAAATATACATTTTATAATTATTTATAAAAAAAATTATGCAAGGTTTATTTAAAATAAATGTAATATAAACATACAAAGCTATGGTCCATAAATTAATTACTTATAAATTAAATAATTTTGAATAAAATGACGTTAAAATTGTATAATGGTAATCACACTGGTCACAATTCACATGGGGTTGCCTTCTGGGCCTATAAAACGATCGAATCCATTGCCCCCACCCCAACTCTATGTCCTAAGTCGAGCATCACATGTATAAGTTGAAAAATACTCAATTTTAGGATTAGTTAATTAAAAATAGCTACTAATAATATTTACTTGAATATTACCCACTTTTTTAAGCACATTTCTCATATTACCCTTAAAACACTATTAGAAGTCTAATGTAAAAATATCAATCTTTGCCTCTGTCGTGTCATTTACTTCCCTCTTTAAATAATATTCTATTGTCAATTCCACTAGACCACTGAATAATGGGAAGAGTCATTAATAATTTGGGTATTAATATAAAAGTTTTGAAAAGTGAGTAAAAATTAAAGAGGTTAACTTAAATTGGGTACTAGGTGTAATTTTCACATAAATCACGTGAGCTTTCTTACTTTAAGGCCCAATATGTATGTGACAAATACAGCGTGTTTGGTACGGGCGAAGAGAATTCTCTTTCATATAATACCTTTTCGTGGGAATTAACAATTTTATTCCACTTCTCCGGAAACAGATTTCTATTTCTAAACAACTTTTAAAAATGAAATTAAAATAACTATTTTATCCTTTTTATTTCATATGCTATTATTATTATTAGGACAAATAATAACTTTTCCCGCCTTTATAAAGTTTTGCTTACTATTTTTTTGTGGCAAAAATGTCCCTTGAACTATGAAAATCATTGCAAACATGCTCTTAAAGTTACATTTTGTTCAATACTTTAAGCATTTTGTTATGTAGCCACATGTCACATGTATAGTTATAATACGAATGTCTATTTAATTAATTGAAATTAGTCGAAATCGAGTTTATTGACGTTAAATATATAAAAATTAGTTCTAAAAATGCAGATACATATTTAAAAAAAAAATCATTATATCAAATATGTATATATGTATTTGTTTGTTGGGATTGTTGGATCCTGCCACATTAGAACAACATCAGTGCGACATAGCAAATTATTTTTAAAAAATAAACAAAATGCAATATAAAAAGTACATTTGCAATAATAGCTATAGTTCATAAGAAATTTTTGCCATAAAACAAATTCAAGAGCAAAACTCTATAAAGACAATAATTTAATAGTTCAGTGGAAATTTTTCCTATTTACCCTTATTATTATTTATAATACAAGCATTTAAGATTGTTTTTATTTAATTAAGACTCATCATTTTGATATTTCAAAAAAAAAACAAAGACTCGTCATTTTGTTAATATATTTACAAAATTTAAATGGAAACTTAATTTTAATATAATATAATTTAAACAGCCATTTATAATCATAAAAAAAAATTCAAAATATCTAAAATTAAACAATTTCTTTTTGTATTTATTCACCAAATCATAAATCTCTTTTTAATTTTAGTTAGATCTAGAAAAGAAAATAAAAAAGAGATGTTTTTGTCAATACAATACTTAATTACATTTCTTAATTATATCAAACGTTACCTAATAGTATCTTCAATCAAGTGTCAAATTGGTAATGCATTGCTAAAACATAACACACTCTACTACAAAAAATTGCTCCAATGGTGTGCCAAAAGTTGTGTCAAATTTGGCACATTAGATCATCTCCAATGGGAGATATAAAATTGTCCTAAATTTAACACAAAAAATCAATAAATGACATATTTAGCACAATTTTTACAATTGTGCTCCAATGCACATAGATGTAAAGTTGATACAGAATTAAATATTCAATAAATGATTATGTAATATATATTAAAAATATATATAACAAAAAGCTAATAACTTTCGTTTTTAAAGAAGTAAAAGAGATGCATTTTCACTCAACGCTTAAAGTGAAAATAATAACGATATAAAAGAAGATAAAAAAGTAGCTCGCATAATATAATACACCATGCTATATTATGTGTCGAATTTGGCACAACTTTAGCACTACATTACTAATTTGACACTTTATTGAAGATGCTCTAGCATGATGTATATTTGGAACAACATTAATTAATTAGTTTTTTTATTTATTTTTATGTCATTTTTAATATTTTATTATTACTTTTAGTATAGCATTAATTTTAAATGAAGACATTATTACGTTTTTTTATTTTTAATATATATTAAATGAACATTAATGAAATATTCATATTTGTATCAACTTTTATAATTGTGCATTAGAGCGCAATAGAACACAATTGTAAAATTTATACCAAATATATTAATTATTGATTTTTTGTATCAAATATAGCACAATATTTGCATCTCTCATTGGAGATGGTGTAAATATTAACTTTACATCAACATTCATTTTTTCAAAAATTATAAGTTGGTGATTTTTCATAAATATGGCATTTACGCTATTACTATGCAAAAATATTGGGAATAAATTTTTCCTAATTTGTATGGGAAAATTTATTGAAGAAAAAAACAAAGTATGAGAAACACAATTGCTAACTAACTAAATATAGAAGCTAAATTTAAAACCAAAACACATTAATCAAATAAGGGTACCATTGTAAATTAGCATTCCACAATTTTCTCTCTCAAACCCCAGCCACACAAACTCTTTATCTCTCCAAACCCAACCGCACAAACCTTTTCTCTCTCCAAAACTAGCTGCACCATCCCCTCCAGCTCCAACCGACGCCAATCCCCTCCAAATCTGGCAAATCTGCGACCCCAAAGCAAAACCTAGCTCCAGTGATTCTCCGACCTTCCCTTCAAGAGCTCAATCCATTCCAAACCCCAGCTTCGTTCGAGAGCCCCATCCCAGCATGAGCCCAAGTGTGACACCACCACCATCTGCATGGCAAACCACCTCCAGCTTCGGGAGTGGTGTCGATGCGCACCCAGCTCCACATCGAACCACCTCTCAACTCCACGATGAGCTTTTTTCTGCCATTTTCATATCTGAACCCAAGTAGTGGAAAGGCAGACACAACCTAGACATAGACCCAGGAGGGGATGGGTGACCAGATTATGGGCTCTTAGGTTGCTTGGGCCAAGTGCGATCCATGGTGTTGGGAGTTGCGCAAAAGCGACAGGGATGGTTGGAGTTGCGACGGGTATCTACGCGCAGAGGATAGGGGGTTTTGGTGGTGGTTAGAGGTGAGGGAGGAGGGTGGTTTGTGGTCGAAGGTGATGCGGGGAGGTGTTCGGAGTGGAGGGTAGGAAATTAGAGGCAGACGACGGCTAAGGTTCTTGGTGAGGGAAGAGATGAAGATGAGAGAGAGAGAAAGCGGGTGAATATGTTTTTTTTTCTATCTTCAGGTCTGTGGTAATTGGTTACCTACACGTTCTTTGTGTTTATATTTCTACGGGTAACTAGTTACCTTCACGTTCTTTGTGTGTATATTTCTAGGTTCTTTATGGTAACCGGTTACCTTCATGTTCTAATATGTGCGTATATTTCCGAGTTCTTTATGGTAACAAGTTACCTATGTTACTAAAATTATAGTTACTTCTTTTTATTTTAATGAAGTGTTCTTCATTTTCTCCTTCAAATTTGATGTTTTTTTCATATTTAATATGACTAACCCGTTACCCTTCTTATGGTAATTAGTTACCTCTCTTATGGCAAAAATATACTTATCTCAGAGTAACTAGTTACCTCTCGTGATACATGTTATTTAACCTAGATCAGAGATTTTTTTTTACATAACTTTGAAATATCAATCATGTAACTGATTACCTTACCCAGGCTTTGAAAAAAACGTACAATCTAAAAAAAACAATGTTTATAATAAATAAAATAATAATAAGCACAATTCATATTACAAAAAAATAAATTTGGAAAACAACCAAACAAAAATCTAATATAAAAATAGTCATATAAAATTATTATAAAAAAATAAACTAAGCTAAAAAAATAATAATCAAATTACAAAAATACCCTTCGAACTTAATAAAACTTGATTAAGAGTAAAACTGTGACATAAACCAACTTTTATACAAAAATATGAGAAGGTAAACTCCTAAAAGTGAAAATTCTTAAAAAAAAAGTCATAGAATAATTTTTTTTTAAAAAAGTCATATTTTTGCCAACTTTATTAAAAAACTCATATAAAATGCATTTTCCTCTTATAATTTTCTAACATTATTCATCGTTTTATAGATTAGCGGGCAATTATATTAAATCATTTCCCAGAACATTATAGAGAAGTGGTATAAATCATTAGATAGAAAATAATAACCAGTTACCATAAAAAAACCAAAAAATTTACACACATCAGAACGTGAATTTAACCAGTTACCCCCAAAAATATATACACAAAGAACATGAAGGTAATCAATTATCCCTATAAATATGCACACAAAGAACGGGAAGGTAACCGGTTACCACAGATCTGAAAATAGAAAAAAAAATCAGATGCACCCCCTTTCCCTTCTCTCCCATCTTCTTCATATAATTTTTTTTTCTAGATTTGACTGTTCCCATCAGAGTAACTGGTTACCCATTCACGTTTTTATATTTTTATTAGTTTTCTTTCCAAATTTTGGGGTTCCTATAAGGGTTACAGTAAAAGGAAAATGCTGAAAAAATTGATAATTTTTTTTTTATATACAGTGGAAAAAACTATAAAAAATTACAGGAATAAAAGATAATAAATAAAAAAATAGTAAAATAATTATGACGAAGGAAAAAAAAACAGATGAATGAATAAAAATGAAAAGAAGAAGAAGAAAAAAAATGGAGAAATGGAAAGAAAAAAAATATGAATGAAAAAATTGGTAGGAAAAAAAGAAAAAAGGGAAGAAGAAAAAAAGCTCATATGTGTGAAAAAAGAAAAAAAAATGGAAGGAGAAAATAATAAATACAAAAATGAAGAAAAAATAGAAGGAAAAAAATAAAAAAAAGAAGAAGAAAGAAAACTGAAAAAATATGAACAAAAAACACAAAACAATACAAATAAAAGAAAAAAATAGATAAATGAATAAAAATGAGAAGAAGAAGAAGAATAAAAAAATTGGAAGGAAAAAAAAAAAGATGAAAAAAAAATTGGTACAAAAAAAAAGAAGAGAGAAAAAATAAGTAAGGAAAAATAAATAAAAATGAAGGAAAAAATAAAAAATTGAAAAATTAAAATAAAATAACTTTAAAAAATCAAAGAAAACATAACTATGATAAAAAATGTGGCATTGCCATATTTTAATTAACTACTAATTATGTTTCCTATACTTTAATTTTTTTCTTTAATAAATTTTTCCATATAAATTAAGAAAAGTATAATTCTCATATTTTTATACATTAATGTTATAAAAGTCATATTTTAAAAAAAATCCCATACTCTACACAATTTATTCTTATTTTATCTAGATATTACAATACTAATATATTATGACAATAACTAGTTACTAAACCAGGAAAACAAAAAATATGAGGACAACCACTTAGAAAATAAAATAATAAGTAATCAGATTCTAAACAATCCAAACTGAATGTAGCAACACTAAAATCTAAAAAAATACAACAACTCAATAATTAGTTAATACACACCAAGGGAAAAAATTATATATAGAAAATTGACAAAAATATAATATATAAGTAAAAAAAAATTAAACACAAAAACGTTATTTACAAGCTTCAAAAAACTATATGACAATGACCGGCTAAAAAAATACCTATGAAAATGGGTAGAGAAGAAGCATACTAAGAAAAATAAGAAGAAAAAGAATTTTAGTGTGTGATTGGTAGAGTATGAAAATCTAATTTTATTATTTTACAAAATTTGAAAATAGTGGGAAGAATAAGTGATTGGTAGGATGTTTTTGAAAATAAAATTTAAATTAGTATTCTAATTTTGTGTTATAAAATCAAAAACAAGAAAATCACGTTTTCTCTGATTCCAAATCATTGTATGCTAAAATCCTACAAATCTATCATTTTTTTATATTTTTAGATTTCATATCAATCACATATTTAGTTTTTTAAACCCAAAAACAGTTTTCAGATACTGAATCAATCACATTTTCAAACTATAAATTCAGATTTTATTTTAGAAATACACTTTTTGAAAATATAATTTTACAATCACGAACCAATCAGACCCTTAATAATTTTGAGTCCTTGGGCTTGACTTAAGCACAAGCCTAATAGCCACCTTAGTTAGCTCACATTTTTTTATTATTTACTCTAAATTTTGTAATTTAATTATTTACTGATATTCATTTTTTCTATAAAAAAATTTAACATAATTAATCTCTTCAATATTGCCAAATAGCCAACTACTTTTTTTGTTGTATATATATATACTTATGAATATATTTTTTTGTACTTGATATTAATTGAATTTGGAAGTGTAATCAACTACGTGAGATGGATATCAAATGCAAAGCTCAAACATTGGAATTTATTTAGGAAAAGAATGATAGGAATAGACATTTAAATTTGTGGCTAGAAAGTTGAATGAGATTATTGTTCAGTACCGAATGTGATGATGATATCTATTAATGCCCCAGCTTTTATCGTCCTTTTTTATTTTAAAAGAAAGTGGCTAAGAAAGATATGTTTCTTATCCCACGTTTATTCACTGGTACCATTTTTGGTGAAATTTTTGTGACTTATTTTTATTTATATTGTTTCCCTAGATGTAGCTAATGTACGATTAGATAATAAAATGAGAAATATTAAATAAATATATAATAAGTATGTAGGTAACCAAAATTTTTAATTGTAAATTAATTTTAATAGAATATTTTAAATATTTAACAGAATATATATTTAAAATTAACTTAAAAATAAATATTTATCAATTATAGTAATATAAATTTAAATATTATAAAATATTATTATAATAATAATATTTAATATAAGACTATATATAATAATTATATTAATATAAATTCAAATTTAAATTCAAATGCTATAAAATATCATTATTATAATAATATATAATACTAGGTATTTAATAACTATATTAATATAAATTTAAATGTTATAAAATATTATTATGATAATAATATATAATTTTATTTTCTTACTAATTATATTAATATGAATTCAAATATTATAAAATATTATTATTATAATAATATTTAATACAACACTAGATATTTAATATTTATATTAATATAAATTTAAATATTGTAAAATATTATTATAATACTATATAATACATAATTGTAATTTTTATCATTTATGTTTAAAAAAATTATCATATTATATATATTAAAAAAAATCGTAAATAGTATTTTGGTTTAATTTTTTATTTAATATGTTTATGCTATTTTTTTTATATATAATATTTTTTATTTATTTGAAATAATTATATGAGAATGATACAAATTTAATAAATTATATAAATATATAAAACTAAATTTATTTATTATACAGATTTAATAAATAAATAAATTTTTATTGATTTATATAAATAAAACAAATGTATCTAGTATATATATAAATTATAATTTTCTTAACACTATATTGTAAAATATAAGCGGTAGACTTTTTTTTTCTTTTTCAAAGGGAGAGGTAGACTTTTATTTGCTTTTAAGTTGTAAAGAACACAACTATATTTTTGTAACGAACAAAAAAAACCAGCTACATACAGTGAAAAAAATAAATAATAATATTTTGGCGGGTATTAAATAAATAAATAAAACTTTGAATTGGCTATTTTACTATAATAATTATATATCATGTGTATTTATTTTTATTTTCTATGTCAGTCTATTGTTACTTATAAATAATTAAAAAGCGTAAAATACTATTGAAAAACAAAATTATTTTAATAAATAAGTCATTTATCACTTCTAAAGTTGACTTAGTTTTCTCTCTCAAAATCATCTCTGGGGTCTCTCTTCTTAAACCCTAGATATTGGGATGTCTTTCATGGCTAGGGTGCCACCATCTCCTTCACACAATGGTGGTGCTCTAGCCGTGAGGTTATAGTTTTCCACATGGTTGGGTTTTTGGATGAGAGCGGTGACATTCTTCGATGGGGGGTTTTCTATGCTTAAAGGTGTTTAGGCTCGAATTGGGCTTGTTGTGGTGCAACAGGTTGCATCTTCCTCCCGTGGGGTGGGTCTCTAGGTTTTGCCTTTCTCATCAGTGCCGAAGCTCAGGGCCGACCCTGAAAAAAAGTGGGCCTAAGACGGTTTTAATAAATTTGAAAAAAATAGGTCATTTTGTATATGTAATTTTTTTATGTAATTTTAAATAAAATTAAACTAATATTTAGTAATATAAATACATTCCAAACCAATAAGAGTTTACATGATATTTTTGGGCCCTGGGTAGGGGTGGGCCCTAGGCACGGGCCTAGCCCGCCTATGCCCAGGGCCGGCCCTGCCGAAGCTATGGTGGTTTGCAACGCTTCTCCTTTCCCTTTCGGCGACTTGGGACTGATGGTGAGTGGGGGAATTGAGGACTCCATTGGTTTTCGGTGTATCTCTTGTAGGGTTATGGCTGTGTGTGTTTCCTTTTAATGTTTGATTTTGTTTTTTTATGTTTGGTGTGTTTTAGTTTTATAATAGTGGTGTGTAGCAACTGTCCGCTTAAGATATTGACTTATTGGCTAATTTTGTATGATCTTTCTCCTGTCTTAAATATATTAGGAGTGGTGTCACCGATTCGATTCGACTTAGAGCGTCATTGCATAATTGTAAGATTTATAAAAAGCAAACAACATATTTCTTCGGGTATTGTAATATTTTTAAAAGGTAAACCACATTTCTTTGGGTCTTTGTAGGGTTTATAATTATATTTATTTGTGTCTATTTTTTGTCAAGGGTGTGATTTGTTACTTTAGTAGTTTTGTTTCATTTTTATAGCAGGCGTGGTATGTCTTATTTGAGTTTTTTTTGTGTGTGTGAGATTTGTGCAACTTTTTGAGTTTTGTTCGACCTAGAGGACACGTTCCTTTTAATTGTTGACTGATAATTCGCTCCCCTTAACAAAACTGACTTAGTTAAATTGCGTGCTGTAGTAACTTCAAACTACAAATGTTTAAAAATCAATTAATTGATAAATAAATGCATTTAATAGTGGTTGACCAAACCCTTTCAACATATGAAATATAGTTAAGAGAAGAGAACACATGGACTCATGTTAATACATCTAATATAGTCCCCATTCTTCACGGCAGAGAAACTTCTACGTCTTTAGTAATAGCATCAATGCCTATGGAACTAAAATAAAGCAATTTTTTTTTTAGAAATCACATTATAAATCTATAAATTTTATTTTATTATCTTTGATATATTTCACTTAATCATTGGTCATTTATTATTGTTATTAGCAATTTTTTTAGTCAACCTAACAATTCATGTGAGTATTCAAATAATTGTAATAAAAGTAAAATAAATAAAATAACACAAAGATGTATAGCAATTCACTTTGTGTGTCAAACTAGGTTCATCATCGAAATAGTATTCTCTTTTCTTATTATAATTCGAGAGCTTCTAAAATATTGTTGGGTTAACTTACTTATAAAATTGTATGTGAATGTTACAATATAATTCAATGTATAACACACTTAAAATTTGTACATAATTTTTTTTAGATAATATCGTATTATATTGAATTATAGGATTAAAATTAATTATTAGTATTTTGTATGTAATATATGAATATAAGATAATTTTTCTATAGGGGTTTCACTTTAAGTCTTATCGGTAGGATTCTTAGTATTTCTCGACCAGTGAACAGTTTTCGGTGCGACTTTTTTTTATGACCGTGTATATTATAGTTATTTAGAGCATCCTGCAAATTTTCAGAAAATTTCAAATAGTTTACAGTACCAAAAACTAGGCTCAAACATGTTGTTTTCTACGCGCATAAAAAAATTAGTCACACATGCAACATGTTTGAACCTAGTTTTCGGTACTGTAAACTATTCAGAATTTTCTGAAAATTTGCAGGATGCTCTAATTAGCTACAATATATACGGTCATAAAAAAATTCGCGCCGAAAACTGTTTTAAACACTGAGAATTCTACTAATAGGGCTTAAAATATAGGAGAATTCCTAAATGATTATATGTATAATCGATTATAAAAATTTTAATTAAAAAAAAAGTAAATGTATTTTGGCAAATTTTTAAATTAAGTAGGAAGAATTTTTTATATATATATATACAAAAAGAATATAGAATAAAGAACAAAATAAAATATGATAGTGCGGACACGTGAAACTCATTCCCGCGTATAATAATTAATACTGCCAGATCACCACCACCAACCATTTTTAATTGTTTCCCCTCTAAATATTTTATTTATTTTTTTAGTTATAAAAAAAATAAAACCCTATTGGGATTTGTAAATATAAAAGAAAGACTCCAACAATACTGCCATATCTTCAGTCTGGACGCCAGTACAGTACAGGCGCAGAGGAAATGACGAAACTACCCTCACTTTTTGAACCATTGTTTATCACGTGCAACTAACAAATCTGGAACCAACGTGAATTTGGTGGCCTCGAAAGAGCCGATTGGGTAAACGTGGGCCCCACCTTGGTGTCGGTCTTTGTCGGCACCCACGGTCTCACTGTCCTACCTAAAATTGCCGGTAGACCGGGCTTTTCTACCTAATTAATAATTCTCTTACTCTTGCTTTTTTAGTCCTATTTAATATTTAATATTTACTATTTGTTTATTTAAAAAAAAAAAGAATTACTACTGTTTTTCATTCGCTCAACTATATAATTTAATGCATCTGACCAAAAAAAATCTATATTTTATTGCAATATATTAAATAATTTACTTGAACTACTCAAAATTTTATTTTTTTATAAAATTAGGTAGTTCATACAAAATTTAATAAAAATAAATGTGTAAATAGCATGTGGAAAGGATGTATTTTAATAATGAAATTGAATGATATATTAAAATAATTAATGCGTAAAATAATGACAAGAATAAATAACATAGATTCAATATTTAAAATTGTAATGTCCCATCAATGAATTTGTGTGGTTTATAACACATATCATATCAATACTTTTTTGGTTTAAAAAAGATGTGTACCTGTATTACTTATATAAATAGTTATCAATCCGTATAAAATGAGATAAAATTGTTATATATCTTGACACTTACTATAATTTAAGCATACCAATGTTAGAAAAATAAAATTTAATAACTTTATCTATATTATTTCTAGTAATTTATTATTTGTAAATAATTAACTATTAGGCATATTTGCGGTGAAAATACATTCTGTCCATGTTTTGGTACAATTTAGTATAACTGTCTGTTTTGTCTTTAAGTATGACTACATAGTGTGAAAGTTGCTTATAACTTGAGTACTTTCACCCCAAACATCTTTTAAATTGAGTATTTTCGCTGCAGATATTTTTTTAATTAGGTATTTTTACTTACAAAATATAAACGAACTTAATACTGAGCATTGATAGTTATACTAAACTGCCCAAAAATATAGACAAATGTTATTTTCGCATACAAAAAATAATTTTGGTACTTAAGTGCTACAAATATAATAACTTGAGTATTTTTGCTGCAAATAACTCTTATTATTATATTTTTTTATAATCTAGTTTAATAATATCTTATTTTTAATTTTTTTATTAATTATAAAATAATTTTAATAATTTATTCTAACTGTGTTGTTTAATAATACTATCATTTAACTGGTTTTATTTTAATAACAAAGTAAAATATATATTCAGTGAAATTATTTTGATTAGAAGTTGAGCAGCGGTCGAATCAATTTCCTCGGATCTTCGCACTTCGTTTCGTGATATAAGAAAATTTAAACAACTTCGTCATAGAAAGAAGTTGAGATGAGGGATATAAGAAAATATTAAAAAATATATATTTAAACATATTTTTGAATATATTGGTAAGACACTTTGTTGATACTCTTATCACTCCCTTTGATTTGTCACTTGTTAAAATAACTTATCAGTCTCTCTAACTTTCATTACTTGCTATATCTTTACTCTACCACTTCACTTAATTTCTATACTTTGTCTATTTCTCATTTTATTTCTTTGTTGCTATCCATTTCTATGTTTTATTCTATTTTATTCTCATTTTTAAAGATAAAAAATTACTTTTCCTGAAACATATTTTTATTATTAAAAATCAAATAATAAATTAATTATCAAATATTCTTTTATTTCTAAAGTTAAGGAAAAAAACGTTTATTTTGGTATTAAATAAGTGAAAGTTTTTGCAGTTATGATAAGTATTTAGGTCAATCCTTTTTCTCCATTGCCTTACAAAACATCATCTCTTGATCTTGCATTTGAAGTTGATCCTTTAAGCGGATCCGAACCTTGAATCCTGCAAGTGATAGTGTCTTTTTATATGTGATACTATTAATTTTTTTTTCCTTGCAAATGATTTATTTTTGTCAATAGCCCAATTACTTAGAGATCAAATAAAGTTAACCGCAAGTTAATGATTGTTTAAATACAATGCATAAAATTGAAATCTTATCTTCTTTATATCTTACAATTAGTAACTTTTTTACTTATCTTGTTTATAATTTTTTTACTTTTTTCCCAGTTCTTGATCAAGTTTTTTTGAACGACCAATCAACTTTAGTAAAGATTTCTATTAAATTATCATTCGTAGTACCTCCTTCCTACAGTTGTTCATTCCAATATTAATATAAATAATTACATTTTGAGTCTAAGTTATGAATGTATCTAAGAGCACACACAATAGAATAGCTAAAATGTAGCTAAAAAAAAGTTAAAATTCAGTTCCATCAGATGATGAGATAAAATGCATATGGTGTAGTGTAAAATATTGAGATAAATAAAAATGTGAGATATTTTAAATAATAAATAAAAAACCTGGATTGAGTGCTCTAAAATTGTTCTATCTAATTGAGAAATGTTTACACTCACAAATCATTAATAAAATAATTCCATAAAATATAAATGGTTAATATTAATAACACATTATTATTATGCGTAATGAGAGTGTCTACGCAAGCATTGCTCTTTTAAAATTTTACTTAAATAAGGCACTGCAATAATTGTTATTTCTGGTATGGCTGCAGTACAATTTGCAATTTTTTATTTTTTATTTATTTTCATATTGCATATAAATCCTAAGGTGTATAATTAATATATTTTTAATATATAAGTATACATATTATTATTATTATTATTAGAATAAATAACATTTTTGCTCTCCGACTACTATATGATTGTGCATCTGAATGATTCGCGATGTTAAAAATTCAAATGAATTATACAAGTTACTGAATATGAGACTTCTGATAGATTTCGTTTTAGGTGGCCAACAGATTGATGTGGCAATGTCATGTGTAGAATAATTAACAATTTTACTTTCGAACTTTAACCACTACCAAATTGTGTCATTTTTATTAAAACTAGTTTAATTGTTTTTCCTTAAAAATAATAATTAAATCCTTAAAAATAAAAAAAATATCATTTTAAAAGATTAAGAAAATAAAAATTAAAAATCAAATAACTTTTTTTTTACTATTTCTTTTCTTTTACAATATAAAATAAGCATATCTTAAAATAAAAATTAAAAATAAATCATAAAACAAAATTTTTCCACTTCGTCCTCCTCCTTTTAAATTAAAAGATTTTTTATTTGTTTAAACCCTTCATCCTTCTCTTTAGTTAATTTTTGTTTATTTATTTTAGTATTTAATTTATATTTTCCTTGTAAAATAGATTTATTTTATATTGTAAATAAAATGGTAAATAGTACTTGGGGTCCCCATGCTTTACCACTTGTATCACTAAGACCCTAATATTTATTTTGTAGCAAATAGATCCCAAATTTTTACTTTTAGGCTCACATATGTCCCCAAAGTTATATTTTATTAAATAAATTCTAATTTTTAAGAGCAAGAAAAGATTTTAACAAATAAAAAATAAAAAACATATACAGATTTTCTCCTTAAACCCTTCTTAATTAATTAATTATTACCAAATATATTATTTTGGTAATTGACTTAAGTATTTTCTTGAGATATTAAGAAATAATAAAAAAAATTACATATTTAAATTTTCGAAGCATGAAATTTATTAAGAGTGTTGCTATATATAACATCATTTTTTCTCACTACACACATTTCTATTTAAACTCCTCATAAATTGTTAATAATTATTTCCACTTTAAATAGAAATATATGCAGTGAGAAAAAAAATGATGTTATAGATAGAAGCACCATTAATAAATTTAATGATACTAAAATTTAAAGTATGTAATTTTTTTATTAAAAATAATAAACTAATTAATGTATAAGTGATATTAAATATTTTAGAGATATAATAGAAAATAAAATTTTAATATTTGATAAGAATATTGAGGTCAATTTACCAAAATAATATATTTGGCAATAATTAATTAATTAATTTGGTTAAAAAGAAAAAATAAATGGGTGCTACATTTTTCTTTGTTAAAAATCTCACTTTATTTTTATAAATTAGGTTTTATTTAATAAAATATAACATTGATGACCTATGTGAGCCAAAATATAAAGATAGTGATCTAATTGCTATAAAAAAATGTTGGGACCTAAGTGATACAAGTAGTAAAGCTTAGAGATCCCAGCTGTTATTTACTCTAAATAAAATAAAAAAGAGTTATTTTAAGAACTAAATATCTTAATTTTATATAGTATTGATATTTATTTGTACACAAAATATATACTAAATAAAAACCTAGTATATAAAATAAAAAAATTTAACATAATAAGTTTCACTTTAAATAAATGTAATCAATTAAAAATACATCACATATATAATTTAATATAATTATACTAATTTATATATATGCCGAACCAACTCGACAACATTTATCACATACCGAAACTAAAAATGTCATTATGGCAGCATTTTTCAATAGAAAAACTTATATGACACAATAAGTTTGAAGATCTAAAGCTATGTTTGGTAGGAAGTAGCGGGAGTAGGATGAATGAGGAGTTTAAGAATGATAAAAATTATGATGAATGGGGAGAATAGCGACTCTCATTTATGTTGTTTGGTATGCGAGATGAAGTTAAAGAATGAAGAAGAGAATAATTATTCAAATTACCATATTATCCTTTGTAGTATAAATATTTGTTACTTTTTTAAAGAATAATAATGATATTTTTTTTATATATTTTGGTTATCTTTTTCTTGAATCATTCTAAAAATGGAATGATTGAATTTTAATGGTTTGGAGAGACACCATCTCCCTCCATCTCTCATCTCCCTTTTAGGGGTCTTCATTGGTTAGTTTAGTCAGATTATAATATATTTTAATGAACTCAATTTAAAAATCAGGTTACAAAAATTCAACTCTAACCCGTCCAATTAGAAAAAAAAAAGTTTAACATGTCTAATGTTTTAGGCGGTTTGGTCAGGTTAACCCACCTAAACCAATCTTAGGTTTTTTTTTTTTATGTTCAAATAATTAGATCCAACAAACTAAAAATATAATATACATATTCCAAACATAGACATATATATTATTCTAAATTGAAACTTTAAAACATTATTCTAAATTCATTGTTAAAAATTTCAACACAATATTTAATATTACATATAATATAGAGAAAATTACATTTTAAATGAGATTTTTAATAGAGTTTGCAAAAATATGCCTTTTTAAAAATAAAAAAAAATCTATGGCTTTTTTAAGAATTTTTACTTTTATGGGTTTATTTTCCCATATTGTTGTATAAAAGTTTGTTTATGACATAGTTTTACTCTTAATAAAGTTTATTAATTTTGAAGGGTATGTTTATAATTTGATTATTGTTTTTTTAGTTTATTTTATTTTTTATATAACTATTTTTATATTAAATTTTTCTTTGGTTGCTTTGTAATTTTTTTTTGTAATATAAATTGTGTTTATCATTTTTTTATTTATGTTTAGATTGTATGTTTTTTTTTTTCAAAGCTCGAGTAAGGTAACCAGTTACTTTATTAATTTTTCAAAGTTATATAAAAAAATCCTAGAGCTAAGTCCAATAACATGTATCAGGAGAGGCAATTAGTTACCCTAACCAGTTACCTTAAGAGGAGTAACATTTTGCCATAAGAGGGGTAACCAGTTACCATACGAGTGGTGACGAGTTACTTATATTAAATATGAAAATAAATATTAAATTTGAAGGAAAAAAAGACATGATCTAATCCTATAACCCAAAAATATACACGCATATCAAAACGTGGAGGTAACCGGTTACCATAAAGAACCTGTTACACCCAAATTTCGAGACCCCCGAGATTGTGATCTCGAAAGCTAGACTCGTCAATTGTGAGCTCGAAATATCTGAAACGCATATGCATGACTCAGGTGTCGAACCCTCGAATCAAGATGGCAACCTCGAAGACATTTTTTAACCTCAAAATTCTTTCTGAGCTCGAAAGAACTTGGCATCGGGATATACCCGATGTCGGGTGTCTGCGGATCAAGTAGCCCGAGCTTGGCATAAGTATAAGCTCGGAGTGTGACAGCCTCGGTGGTATTTACCCGCTCCGAGCTGGTCTTAGGGAAAGGTGCCTAGCTCATAACTTATCTATAGACCTGGACTGACATAATGCTGATTGCCGACCTCGAACGACTTAGTGGGTCATCTGATGAGACGCAGTCCATGCATTTAAAAGATATTTATTGTTGTAACATCCCAACATTAAAGGGATATTAACAAGTCTGTTATATGCCCCTGGTCTTCAGGGACGTTTCCTTGTATATAGGAGTTATAGAGTTTAATGTCATTAAATTCATTAATAAATAGGAGTATCTTCCCGAAATATATGGGAACGAACTCTGAGAACACTCTATAAATAGATAGATCATGAACACTTGTGGGGGAGGGATTTTTGATATCTGGAGAGAATTTATGGAGAATTCATCCCTGAAGAATTTCCTGAAATTTCCAAAGTCTTAATAAAATTGACTCGTGGACTAGGCAAAGTTAACTGCTGAACCACGTAAAATTCTTGTTGTTTTACTGTATTGTTCATCTGCGCCATAGTTCCTATTGTTTATTCGCTCTACGTTTTATGTTGATGAAAAACGACGCCAACATAACCCATAAATATACACCCATACCAGAACGTGAAGGTAACCCGTTACCATAAAGAACCCATAAATATAGACATAACAGAACGTTAAGGTAACCAGTTACCTATTGCATATATGAAGATAGAAAAATAAATCCTGAAATATACACATATACTAGAACGTGAAGGTAAGCAGTTCCATAAATAAATCATAAATATAAACACATATGAGGAACGTAAAGGTAACCAGTTACCTATTGCAGAAGATAGAAAAAAAAACAGATCCAAAGAAAACAAACTAGTTTTGATCTGTAACTCATAAAGAATAAAGTATATCTGTAATAATATTAGCAATTGTTTACCTAAACTTAAAAAAATTTACAAGTTAGTTCCAGATCTAAAAAAGAAAAAGAAAAAAGCTTAGACCTAGAAAAAAATATGATTTGAAAATTGAAAAGAAGATTAAGAATAGTTGATCAGAGATGGAGGTCGTCGGAGATGGAAAATATTGTAGCAGAACATGGCTGGAATTGATTTGATGTCTAGAGAAGAGGACCACAAATTTTCTTGTCGGAAGGGATGTCACGGCTGAGTTGTGATTGATCAGATCTTGAGATGGCGTCGGAGCTGGAATGGATTTGCGTCGGAGTTGGAGGAGATTTGCATCGGGTGGAGCTGGAGGGGATTTGTCAGTTGGGTTTTGCGAGAGAAGAGGGTTTGTGTGTGGATTTTGATAGAGAAAATGGGTTTGAGAAAGAGAGAGTAGTGGAATGCTAATTTATAATAGTACTCATATTTGACTGATGTGTTTTAGTTTTAAATTTAGTTCTTATATTTAGTTAGCTAGTAATTTTGTTTCTCGTATTTTATTTTTTTCTTTAATAAATTTTCACATACAAATTTGGAAAGTATAATCCACATATTTTTGCACAGTAATAACATAAAAACTATATTTTTGAAAAAAATTCTATAATATATGTATGCATAAATGAAAAATAAGCTTTTAATTAGTTTATTCTGATTATAGGCGGGTTGGTATAATTTAAATTTTTGTTAGGTTATTCGAGTTGTATTTTTTTGTTGTTTTTTTCGATTTGATTAAGAAAGTTTATTTAGGTTGGATGGTTTGGAAAAACTTTTGTACAATTCTACTCCCTTTATCTCTCCCTCTCAAGAATCAAGAGATTCTCCCTCCATTCCTCTCTCATCTCTGTCAAAGATAGTGTAAGTGATATAAACAAAATTTAAAAATAAATTGGAAACTTGTACTTGTACTGATAGAAACTCATAAATAAAATTGAATTATAAAAGTTTTTTCTTTAAAAAATAATTAAATTATACAAACGGCAGTGTTTAGATTAACTGTACTGTCCTTTCAAAAAATAAAAAACTGTACTGTGTTGGAAGTGTCCACAAAATAAAGTTGTCAAGAGAACACGTGAAAATGCATTTTTATTTAAAAAAAAAAAAAAAAAAACTGATGTGAGTTTTTTTATTTATACGAAGGTGATGTGAGTTAGATTGGACCTTGGCTTTGTATGAATGTGAACGAGTGGACTCGCAAGTCATCAAGGTAAGAGAGGAGGAGAGGAGAGAGAAAGAGAAAGGACATTATTGTAAATATATGTGAACGAGAAAGCCGCGTTGCCCTTCCTTCATCCACCTCCTCCACTCCACTTGGCTTCACAAGTAAATAATTATCCCTTTCATTATTATATATCCTTTGAAAATACTGAGCTTTATTCAAATGCAATAAACACGTGCTTTAAACAAAAAAGAAAAAAAAATTACTTTTTATTAACAATAATATTTAAAAATAAAAGGAAAGAACAACAGCATTGTCAAGCCAAAGACTCAACAACACAAGGTTCAGCGAACACACACAGAGGAAGACAGATCCATTACTCTCTCGTCTTCTTCTTCTTCTTCTTCTTCTTCTTCGTCTTCCTCTTCTTCTTAGCCTTACCCTTATATTTTCTAACCCACATGCCTTGTTCTTTAGTCTCAAAAATCATTCTCAAACCCCAAAAATTAAAAGTGGCCAAACCAAACCCATAACTTATTTATAGGAAAAACCCTTATTTTTCTTCTTCCCGAAAACCCATTCCAATTTATTGTTTTTGGGACCTAAAAAATGGCAGAAGGAAATAAAAATCCCAACTGGAGAGTTGGAAAGGCCTTGGAGAAGTCTAATTTTGCCCAGACTTGTACTCTATTGAGTCAGTTTTTGAAGGAGAAGAGAGCTACTGAGGTTGGATTATCTGCAAATAATAAGTCTGAAACCAAAGGTACTTATTACTTACACAATTTTTATTTATTTTTTAATGTTTGAGTAGGGGGTTGGATACTTAGATCTAAATTTTAAGGGCAAAAGGTGGAAATTTAACATTTATTATTGGTATTTTTTATCAGAAAAAACAGACACGTTTCGTGCACCAGCTTCTTCAATGAATTTCTTGACCAATATGCATGTGGAAAATCAAGCTGCAGGGACTAATACACAAAGTGCTCCCGCAGAAGTCTCACCTGTGGTGAAATCCCCCAATTTTTTTCACCAACTTGTTTCCCCCAGCTCCAATAATATTGAAGACTCTAATAAACCTGATCCAAGGTGTGTGTATCTCTATTTTTTAAGCTTTATTTATTCATTATTATTACTTAAATATTTTGTGACTCAGGTTGAGAATTTTTTTATCAAAAAAAAAATTGTTCCATGCTTAAATTTTTCCACAAAATAATGGTTGAAAAATAGCCTTCATAGTTTCTTTCAAGTGAAATTACCAAAATACCCCGGCTGCTGCTGGAAATAAGAAAACGACGGAAATCTACCGGCATATAATATCGTTTTAAAAAAAAGGAAAATTAAGCTATGTTTGTGTATTAATATTATAATATTGGCATGAAATTAAAGGTTAATTTTTTGTGGTTTTCTATAGGAAAACGACAAGTACGAAAGTTGAGAGTTCACAAATGACCATATTCTACGCTGGCCAAGTCCTTACTTTTAACGATCTTCCGTCTGATAAAGCGGACGAAGTGATGGCATTGGCTAGAAAAGGAAGCTCATCAAGCTCAAACTTAAATAATAGCACTAGTGTTTCCGTTACTACTGTCAAGGAGAAAATTGACTCTGCCAATATTGTAATTAACATTAACGAGTCTCCTGCTGATCCTGATGAAAACTCCAATTTAGTCATTCAGAGCAAAAGTTCAGTCGAACCCAAGTCTAATGGCCAACTCACAGTGAATAAAAAATTCCCAACTCTTGAACCAATTCAAGAACGTCCCGCTGAAGCCGCCGCCAATGGATCTGGTAATTACCCTCATTATTAACCAATTCAGCATTTAATTTTAATGTCTAATAGTCTCTTAATTAATTAATTCTTTCTTTCTTTTATACAGATTTGCCAATTGCGAGAAGAAACTCCCTCCATCGGTTCTTGGAGAAGAGAAAAGACAGGTACGTTACGTACTTAATAAGTAAAAAATACTCTAGTACTAGTGTTTGATTTTTTTTTATGATTTCTTTTTAAATAATTCAAAATTTTTTAGGGTGGCAGCTAAAGCACCATACCAAGTGAATAATCGCCCAGTAATGGCTCCGCCAAAGCCAGCGGATGAAGGAAATCAATGGAGTACTAGCACTAGTGCCAGTGAAGGACATGGTGGTGAAGGTGAATGTTCAGAGCAACTAGAACTTAAGTTATAGTCTGGGTGAGATTTGAGCTCATTCATGATTTGTTAAGCTTAGACGACTCACGTACGTACGCCTAGAAATATCTGTAATTGTTGTATATTTTTTGTTATTTAATCATTAAGCAATTATATATCCTAACTATACTCCTTTAATTACCATCCATGCATCGTTTAATTAGTCTCAGATTTTTGTAATTACTCACTTATAATGATTTACTTTCCATTGTTATTCAAGTTAGTTCGTTGAATGCTTTGAGATTTAATGAATGAGTTCTGTTATCACATTCTTGATATAATCTCTAGTCCGAGTATTCTGATCAACCAAAGCTTTATTCATTTATTTATTATTATTACTATTATTGTTTTTTGGGAAGGAACGAGATGGACACGTACGACTAAGTTTGATTCAACTACAACCAATAAAACAGAAATATTGCAAAATTATTTTAATCCTATTATTTAATGCGGACGAACCTGCATTGATATGGACTTTTGATTTTTAAGTAGATGTTGAGTTTAATATATAGAGTATTAATAAAGTTAAGATTATATACTCTACGGGTCGTATGTTATGATTAAGAGACTATACTCTACGTCTACGCATCTTATGGTAATAAAGTTTTTTTTGGTATATCCCTAAGAGCATGGGAGATGTAAATATAGTGTTACATTTGACACAAAAAATTAATGAGTAATATAAAAATTAATACGCAATATATTTGACACAACTTTTAGTATTATGTTTATGCATAATTGTAATGCAAAAATTAATATTTTATTAATGTTTATTTGATATTTGTTGAAAATATAGTTATAATATTTTTTTTATAATTTTTTATGATGGTAAACATCGTAGTTATTTAAAATATTTTGTAAATTTTAAGAAAAATCAATGTAAAAATACTTTACAATGCTGAAAATAAGGTTCAAACTGGTTTTTTCACACATATATAAAAAAAATTACACATGCAATAAATTATTTGAAATTTATTTTTGTCATTGTAAATTATTTATAATTTTCAAAAAATTTACATGCTATTTTAAATAACTATAATGTACACTACACATTCATGAAGAAAAAAAAGGATTACAACTATCTAGGATGCTAAGAACTTCTTGGATTTTAGGCAGCTCACTTTGAAATTAGAAATTGTGATCATTTACAATGTGTGTCTTAGCCCTATTTATAGGCCGTTGGGATCCTTTGCTAAGCTCGAGTTCTCTTGTTTTGCAGGCAGTGTATGGGCTCACTTTGAAAGTAAAAATTGGGATCATTTACAATGTGTGCTTTAGCCCTACCTATAGGCTGTTGGGGCAATTGAACTCATTAATTTGAGCTGATTACAATTATTGTTTTAATGAAGGAGTTATTACATGATATATGTATATTCTTGTAGTAAGTGGGCTGGTGGCCTCGAGCATATCTTGGTGGACCCATTGCGAGGAATGTCAGCCCACTACTTTATTGGGGGAAATGTCCCTAACACTGTATGAGTGGTTGATGCACATTTTCTCATGTGAGATTACATTGTGGGATATCTCATTTGCCATTTATACGGAGTCGACACCACGATCCATGTAATAGTGGTTATCAGAAAGTTGTCTGTGGTCCAGGGTCACTATGCATGACACCTGACTATCGTTCTTCTAGGCTGGAGGAAGGTCCTCGCATACCCGTAGAAGGTGATGAGGAGATTGTCTTGTAACTAGACTTGGAGCACCATCTTATGACATGATCCTTGAGGGGTAATGCTTCTAGGGAAGTGTACTCCTCCAATGTTGGTGAACTACGATGAAGAATGGGCTTACCATCCGTGGAGCTCATAATAGGCTCCGGTCACGTGGAATCTTAATCATCCAAAAAGTGTGTTACATGTCATTTGGTGAAAACATAGACAATAATTATTATTATTGATAAATTAATTAATTTTCATAAAACATGTAAAAATTAAAAAATAAAATATGATTCAAACTAATAGTGATTATGTATAAATTATGAGTAATGATCTTGAAGGAACTCTACATATCACATACACTCCATTTTTTTATTTTTATTGTTGTTGCAGTCCATTATTTTATTATTAAGCATGTACAAATTCAAAATAAAATATGATTCGATTAGTAGTGATAATGACTTATAAATTATAAATGGTGTAACGCTACATAGCACATCCACTCCACTTAATAGACGATTGGGCATTCAATTATGATTGATCATGTATAATTTGTCGATTGATAAGATTAATCAAATTAACAATAATACGCAATCAATAAGTAAAAAAAAAAAAGCATGTTCCAATTATATTTGCAAATATTAAAAAAATATGATACATTGTGTCTTTGTACTAGCACGGGTAATTTTTAGGTTAAAAGATTTGATATTCAAATCAACTTAAATATTAAATATATACTTAAACTCAATTATTTTGTATGATTTTTTAGGCATATTGACTTAACAAGTATAAATATATCAACCTTGATAACAATCTAAGGAAGAAAAAAAAATATAATTCTTACTCAATAGAATTTTAACTCAATAATTAAGCATTAAAAACATCATTTAAACAAAATATAATAAGAACCCAATTTATATTATCTAAAGATAATTGTTGAGGGACACGTGTCCAACACTATAAGGAGGTGACATATAATTATTGATGTAATTTAATATCGGATCTCACACATTTAAATTTAATAATTATTGTGACACCTCATATTACTATGGGAAGTAACAATTTTTTAATGAAAGGAAAATTAAATGAGGTGTTAGTATTATATTAGTTTGACACATTATAGGCACAATAATTTGACAGGGGATCTTGATTCAAAATGATAGGCTGTAATATATTATCAAGCTTCTTACTCTTAGCACAGGTAGAACCAAAGTACATTTGCCTCTAAAGAGCAAAATTAGGAACCATTCTGGGGACTTTTGATTGTTTTCAACATTATTATTCTCTTTGATTATTAAGAGAATTCGTATTGACTTAAGTAGTAGATAATCATCACCTGAGTTGATTGTGATTTTCCTTTCAAGCCTCCCATTCGAGTTGATCAAATTAACTTCATTAATTACTTTTTATGCGTAATTTTGTTAAATAGTCTGACTTATTAGGGTCTTACCGTCTTAGTTCTTTTTTGCCCCATTTGTTATCTAGGTTTTGGAATTAAAATAAAAGTATTTGTGGAAGTATTTGAATAATAAAAAAAATTATTTATTTAATCATAAATATCTTTTGTAAGAATATAAAGTAGGTGTGTTCATCTGTTAGTTTGATCGAGTTATAACATATTTTAATTAACCTAATATAAAAATTAGGTTGTAAAAATCCAACTTTTCCAATTAAGAAAATAAAAAGTGTAACCCGTCCAAATCTTAATTTTTTTAAATATTCAAATAATTAGATTTAAAAAACTAAAAATACAATATACTTCTTCCAAACTAAAACATATTATTCTTTATTAAAAAAACTACATATTATTCTAAATTGAAACTATAAAATATTATTCTAAATTCATTGTTAAATTTTTTTAAATAATATCTAATAAGACATATTATATATGTAATAATAAACGTAATATAAGTATGTATTAATGAAAAAAAACAATAAATTGATTTATTCGGGTTCTCCGGGTTATATTGGGCGGGTTGATGTAATTTCCAAAACACCTAATATAAAAATTGAGCGGTTTGAATTTTTGTCGCGATATTTAGGTTGCATTTTTTGTCAGTTTTTTTGGTTTGGTTTGGTCAATTTATTCGTTTTGGGCAGTTTGCAAAAACTTTTACACAATCCTAATATAAAGTACCCTAACTTTCCCAAAATAACTCTTGAAAAACTAATTTCTAAATTAGAGTAATTTCCATAATTTATAATCTCAAAATATAATTTTTTTTTTAACTTTTCAATCAAAATAAATCTTTACATAATATTTATCCAATCATAAAAAGAAGTAATTTTTTTTATTCATCTTATGCTTCTAAATCTCTTCTATATAAAAAATGTGTAAATTATAAAAATTCTTCGTTCTAACCGTTTTTTTTATTAACTTTAAGAGAATAACTTAAATATTTAACAAAATATATATTTAAAACTAATTAAAAATAGATATTTATTATTTATATTAATATAAATTCAAATATTTTAAAATATCATTGTTATAGTATTGTTTGGTAACACTTAAAAAAACAATTTTTTATTTAATTAATTAAAAACTTGACAATTAAACATAAAACAGTCTTTGTAACTCTATTTTTATTTATTATTTTTTAAAATTTTAATTAAAATTCATCAAATTTTGAAAAATATAATTTTTTTCACTTTCAAAAAATTTTAAACCATTTTTCGACTTTTTTCGTTTTTTTTTCTTTTTCCCTTCTTCAAATCAACACATCATTTTATATTGTTAAACAAAAAATAAAAATAAAAGTTATCAAACACATTTTTTTTATTTTTAAAAACAAAAATAAAAAATAGTTACCAAGCATATTTTTATTTTTTAAAAACAAAGAAACAAAAATAAAAATAATATTTCTATTTTTGTATTTAAAAAATTCAAAAACAAAATTTTACCAAATAAAACCTATAATAATATTTAATATAAGACTACATATTTAATAATTATATTGATAAAAATTCAAATTCAAACTTAAAATTAAATGTTATAAAATATCATTATTATAATAATTAAAGTTGAGATAAAATTAGTATAAAATATGACTTTTGTGATTAAAAAACTACTTAGTGACTCAAGTATAATATTTAAAATTACTTACTAACTATAGCCACACAAAAATCTAGTTAATAATTTAAGTGCAACCTTACAACCTTTCAACTTAATTATTAACTATTACCGTAAAAAAATCTACTTAATAACTTAAGTGAAAATTTTCAGATTACTTTAATTATTTTCGCGGCAAATTTCCAAAATGTTAACATACTATTTCACCGGATTCAAAATATCTGTGATTCCTTGCAAAAAAAATTCCGTGACTTAATATTTATAAGAATATTTGTATAGATAAATTCTTTATAAAGAGCTTGTTTCTTATCATTATTAGCTGCATATGGGAAAAGAGTCTCCCAACTGTTTTGTTTGTTTTTAGTTGATTTTACACACCCTTCACTATTCCAAATCTGAAGGCCATTGGGCCCAACATGCAACTGTTCCCCGCTTTCTTTTTTTAAAAACTTGCGTCCACATAAATGAATTCTGCACAAGCTTTTAAAATTTAAAGGAATTCCGCCGAAAATAATTATTAATTAATACATTTATTGCAATAATAAAAGCTCATTTCTTCATTGGTTATTGTTGGACCCTATATTACATTCTGGGGCCAATACTGAGAAGAGGAGTATATTGGTGATAGTCAAGGGTCCAGAGCCTCTCCAGACCTATAGTTGGGCTGAGTTATATGGGCTTACATTACACACGCACAAGAGTAATGATACCTGCACTAAAGAATTGTACCAAAATATTTTATATAGTCATCTGACAGATATTTTTAATATAATCTGTCAGATTATTACTATATTATGTGTAATGTAGGATTTTGGAACATATTTTGTATTTACGTATTATTATTTCTTATGCACAATTGTTATTAGTCAAAGAGGCCAATCCGGAGTGGCAGTGAAAATTACACAAATAAATAATTAATTAAGAAAAAAATATTTTTTTTTTGGAAAAAAGGGTGGTAATATCCATCCCACCAAGACGTGACGGCCTAATAAAACTTAACTAACTTGACTCGTGAAGAGGCCGGGCTGACCCCAAACTCAAAGAAAACTTAACTTCGGCCGACCCCTCAACGACATTGGGCTGAATTACAATTCACGGGAGAGGAGTCACGAGTTCACAACTTCATATGGCCATGGGTGAATCCAACTTTGTAGGACAAGCATGATATTCCTATGATCATGGCTGAATCTAACCTTGTAGTAGGAGAAGCGTGATAGCCTGAGCCACCACAAGCTTTACTCTAGCCAACAATGCTTATCATTTTTTTTATATATATAAATTTCAAATTCCTTCAAAAAAAAAATACATTTCCATTTCTTCCTAAATATATAATATATATATATATATATAGTTCTCTGCTCCACTCCAAATCAATGAAAATATATACTATAAAAAAATAATACTTTAGGAAAAGAATATAGACAAATACATAGGGAAAATCTCGGGTATATCTCCAAAAAAGAGTACACCGATGCACCCTCTCTTTAGTTTTTTGCTCGGGAAGTATTTTCGGCACTAAGTTTTTTATGGCTGTGTATATTGTAGTTATTTCGAGCATTCTGTAAATTTTCAAAAAATTCTGAATAATTGATTTAATAATTTTCAAAAAATTTGCGCCGAAAATACTTTCCGAGCCAAAAACTAGAGAGGTAGTGTTGACCCGGATTTTGGTCAACTGACACGGAGTCGGAATATGCTTGATGTGAATCAATATGTTAAGGAGAATCAAATGACGAAAAGTAATAAGAACACGATATTTTATAGTGGTTCGGCCCCAGGATTTGGTAATGACCTACGTCCACTTAGACTGTTATTGATATAAGAATCAAATGAGTGATCAAAGAACAATGGTTCAATGAGTTTCACTAACCTCTCAAGAACAATACAATATTCCAAGGAGAATTACTCTAATCTTCAATAATTCCAAAGCCCAAAAGTCCCTTCCTTGAGCTCTCTTTTTCTATTTATAGGCTCAAGGGGGATTACATAAGATCGTTACACATATTCTCTCATGAATAATCGGATACTCAGGAGATTGCGTGAGTTAAATTTGGGATTTACAAAGATCTTCATAGTAGTGTTACATATACATGCGGAACCATCGACCAGACTGGTCGCAGGTAAGACTGGGCTGCTTACTGCTTCTAATACGTCTCATGGTCGATGCACTAGCAGAGTTCCTCCAGATGTCAGCCACGTGTCCAGGGATCAGTTGTCACGTCATCAATGCCAATTTTTTGGATAACATTTGCCCCCCAAGTTTATTTATTACGAGCAATAAATAAACTTTTGAGCGAACGACCCTTCTGTAACCCCGCCTTACGTGTCAGAACTCTTCGTGTGTTCTTGGAAAAAGCAACCTACTCCTGTCTAATCATGACTTTTCGGTTCCCCAGTAATAATTCGGCGGCCATTCCTCTTCCCCATATTTCTAAAAAGGGAAACTGATGATTACACCTTTTTAATGCCACAGACAAACTTATATAATATCTTCGAAATCTTCCTTTTCTTTTTACGCACGCCACTACTCTTTCCAGAAACCCTAAAACCAGAGCTCTCGTCTTCTCCCAGAAACCGTCCTTCTGCATCTTCCAAGTTCATCTTAAAAGCACCTCGACTTCCGAAGACTCCCTACCCTTCTCAACGATCTTTTTTCTGGTAAGTCTTCGAATTTTTATGTTTCGTATTTTCGCAATGCATGCTTCTGTATGTCGACTGTTTGAGTTCATCTGTTTCTGGTTTGAGATGCTTGTGGGTAAAAAGATTTGCGAGTTAGTTTGATAGTTAGGATCGTACTTTTAGGACGTAAAATTGAAGTAAAAATTCGATCTTTAGGCTAGTTGGAAAATAGGTTTTTCCCGCCCTAAGGGGAGTTGAAAAAGCTTTTTTGAAAAACTTTTTACTTTCACCCTTTGATCCATTTTCAAACTGTTCGTGTGGAAAAATTTAGCTTTTTGTTAGAATACTGTTGTATAAAAGTTTGGCATTTATACTCGACCAGCGTTATTCTAAAAAGCCTTTAAAAATTCTTTATCCTCACCTCCCCATTCTTCTGTTTGCAGACATTGATGCCAGATTTGTGGGGAGGTGAATGGCCCATCGACGACGATCTTCTCGCCCAGCTGCTCAAAGGCGAAGCAAAACCGGCCGCCCAAATCCACGAGATTCCTTTTTCTCGATCCTCTTCCAGACCTCGTCCTTCTCCTCCTCAAATGGCTCGTTCCAAATCCGTAGGCAAGAAAAGACCTGACTCCAACGATAGTCCAAACCTTCCTGCTCAGCCTGATTCGCAGGCTAGGGCTCCATCGACCAGCGATCGAAACAATCCTGTTCCTGACCCTAATATTCAAATTAGAGTCCGCCCTCACCATCAGAATCTGCCTGATGTCGAGTGGTATATTTCCCCGACCAGCGTAGTGACCCTTCGGATGGTTGCTAACTATTTCAGGAAGTATCCCCTCACAGGGGTTTCCATCAAAATTCCTACCGCAGACCAAAAGGCTAACCTCCCCGGAGGTGTATACAGAGCCTGGTCTTGGTATCACATAGAGGCGGGGGCTTTCCTCCCTCTACATCCTTTTTACCAGGGGTGGCTAATTATTTCGATGTCGCCCCCTTCCAAATAACTCCAAACGGATATAGAATGCTGGCCGCACTCTATATCCTGTACAAACTTAAAAAATGGCCAGAACCTACTCCCCACGAGGTCAATTATCTTTTCGACCTTAAATCCAACCCGCAACAATATGGGACGGGTTTCTTCCACCTCTGTCACCAGGAGACAAACCGGACGTTCCTGAGTGACACTACGCACATTTCTAACGTGGGGCAGTACAGTAAGGAGTACTTCCTTACTCCGGACATAACTAGCAACAACCTGGCCTTCACCCGAGGAGGTAAGTACCATCTTTGACTGGTCGATACTTTTAATCAAGGAGTTTCCTTTCATTTTTCTCAAACTGTACTTTGTCTTTCAGGCCCATGGTTACGTCCGACCCCAACACCAGACATGGTGTTGAGGTCCAATAGACTGGCCAGGATGACAGATGTGGCGTGCTGCCCCTTTGGCACACCCACATGGGGCCATTTTGTAATGAGCATGCCTTGGTGCTTGATCATTAGTCAAGTCTTGCACCAAGCAACCTCATGGGATAGGGTAGTGGCAGTTTTGTAATATTGCATATGTCTCCCAGACAAAAATCATATATGTTCCTGGGAAGACTTTATTTCCCTAGAAGGCTCCTTAGGGGGAGGTGACCTGGTGACTTAGGGAAGCACCATGGCCATCAGCAGATAGGGGCCAAAGCTGTGTACTCCCTTGCCCTATCAAGGCTATATACTAATGAAATAACATTTATCCATACTTGCCCCTGTGTACTTCCTTGTTGCTTATGTGTTACTTGTTTGTTACCTTCGTTGGGCCTTTGTATGCCACTTGCCTTGTTGTGTGCTTTGTGTTGTGTGGGCGTTCCTAGGAATGACTTGCTTTGTGCTTGCTCATACTTCGTTATTGCCCGTTGCATGTCCGAGATGTGTATGTGGCTAACCGCTGAGTTTGTTTGCCTGTAGGTGTGTGTTGTAGGCTGACTTGCTAGCTTGAAGAGTCTGCAAGTGCCGCACGTTCCGTCTAGTTGGAATCCCCAAATAGCCGGCCTGTGACAGTTGGTATCAGAGCCAAGTTAGAAAGCGCTTGGCAAAAACACACTATGGTGAACCACACTCAGAGGATCGAAGCTCTTGAGAAGCGAGTTGGGGAACTGGATGGCCTGGACGAGAGGGTCAGGGATCTTTCCTTTGCAAGTCAGGACTCGGGTTCGTCTGATGCATACAATCGCATAGCTGCGTTGGAGAAGGAGAATGATGTTCTTCTATCCAGAATTATCGCGTTGGAGAAAAGAAACACTCCAACAAGTACTTCTGTTTCCCCGCGGTGGGAAGAGCGCATCGCGGCAGTGGAGCGCATGCTAAAGGAACAAGAAGTTTCAATAAATGACACAACGGAAGATTGCAGGGAGGCAGTCGGTGTGCTCAGAGAAGAAATGGCTGAGCTTACTGCCAAGGTAAACCTGACCATGCGAGCGGTTGGGAATGCCCCTGCAACATGGCCGATGGGTATGGAATATGGCCGAGCCAAAGTACCCGAGCCGAGGCCCTATAATGGGGCCAGAGATGCAAAGGATTTGGAGAATTTCCTCTTTGACATGGAACATTACTTTAGAGTCGTGCGGGCCGATTCGGAAGATGGAAAGGTCGCCATGGCTACCATGTATTTGTCGGGGGATGCCAAAGTGTGGTGGAGGACCAAATATGATGATATAGAGAATGGCAGGTGTACCATCACATCTTGGGCGGACTTGAAGAGAGAATTAAAGACGCAGTTTCTGCCAGAAAATGTAGCTTACATAGCTCGTCGCCAGTTACGAGAGCTTAAACAAGTCGGGACAGTCCGAGAGTATGTAAAGAGATTTTCAGGACTGATGCTCGATATTAAAGACATGTCCGAAGTGGACAGGCTCTTCTGCTTCCTCGAGGGACTGAAACCGTGGGCCAAGCAAGAACTTCAAAGACAGCGGGTGACTGATCTAGCCACCGCTCAAGCTGCTGCCGAACGCTTAACAGACTACACTCCGGAGAGTAGCCTGCCGAAAAAGGCTACCCCTCCAGCCAGCTCAAGTAGCGTCGGGAGTAAGAAGTTTGGGAAGTCCTGGAAGGGCAAGAGTGGGGGAGAGAAGAGGACAGCTGAGTCCAATTCTTCCAGTGGGACAGATGCTGCTGTAGGGAAGAAGCCGCTAGCTTGTTGGATTTGCAAAGGCCCACACAAGTCGGCAGTATGCAAATTCCGGGGCCAGATAAATGCCCTCATTGGCCAAGAACAACAAGGTGAAGGAGAAGAGGAAGAAGAAGAAGAGTACGCGCACATGGGCGCTGTCCGCCTGTTGAACGCTCTCAAGAAGCATGGCGAGAAAGGGAAGAAGACCCTGGGGAAAGGGCTAATGTTCGTGGATGCCGCTATCAATGGAAAGCCTGCCAAAAGCGTGATGATTGATACTGGCGCCACCCACAACTTCATCTCTGAACTCGAAGCCAAGCGACTGGGACTAAAGCTGGAGAAAGATGCAGGCCGCATGAAGGCGGTCAACTCCAAAGCCTTGGCCACATCTGGCGTGGCTAAAGGGGTAAACGTGAAGATCGACACGTGGGAAGGGCAGACTGATTTGGTGGTCGTCCATATGGACGACTTCGATGTAGTTTTGGGAATGGACTTTCTAACCGAGAAAGGTGCCATTCCAATTCCTGCCACTGGAAGCTTACTCATAATGGGAGAGACTCCTTCAATGGTACCTGCAAAGGTGAAGCCACCCCCTGCTGTGAAGCTTCTATCAGCTTTACAGTTCAAGAAGGGTGTGAGGAAGCAGGAGCCGACTTATGTAGCTGTGCCCACCGTGTTCGAAGAAGTAGTGGAAGAAATTGTTCCACTAGAAATTACGAGGGTCTTGAAGGTGTATGGGGATGTGATGCCAGATAAACTCCCCAAAGCCTTGCCACCAAAGAGGGGGATTGATCACCAGATAGAACTGGTGCCTGGAGCGAAACCTCCAACAAAAGCGCCATACAGAATGGCACCCCCTGAGCTAGAAGAATTGAGGAAGCAATTAAAAGAGCTATTGGAGGCAGGCTTCATCAGACCGTCGAAGGCGCCATATGGCGCACCGGTGCTATTCCAGAAGAAGCACGATGGGAGCTTGAGACTGTGCATCGACTATAGGGCTCTCAATAAGGTGACAGTTCGCAACACATACCCCATTCCTCTAATCGCTGATTTGTTCGACCAGCTAAGTGGAGCTAAATACTTCACAAAGTTGGACTTGAGATCGGGCTATTATCAGGTGAGGATTGCAGATGGGGATGAACCAAAGACTACGTGTGTTACTCGATACGGAGCATTTGAGTTTCGAGTAATGCCGTTTGGGTTGACAAATGCACCTGCTACCTTCTGTACACTAATGAACCAAGTATTCCACGAGTATCTAGATAAGTTCGTGGTGGTGTACTTGGATGACATCGTGGTTTATAGCGCCACGAGAGAAGAGCATCAAGAACACTTGGCTCAAGTGTTTCAGAAGTTGAGAGAGAACCAGCTATATGTGAAGCGAGAGAAATGCTCGTTTGCACAGGAGAGCATCAAGTTCTTAGGCCACGTGGTGGAACGTGGCCGTATTCGTATGGATCTGGAGAAGGTGAGGGCAATCCAGGAATGGAAAGCCCCCACAAACGTGAAAGAACTCCGCTCCTTCTTGGGCCTAGCTAACTACTATAGAAGATTTGTGGACGGCTACTCAAGAAGGGCGACACCCTTGACCGAGCTTCTGAAAAAGGGTGTGATTTGGGCGTGGACTGACAAGTGTGCTGAAGCGTTCAGAAGTTTGAAAGAAGCCATGATGAAGGATCCTGTTCTTGCCTTGCCAACTATTAGCAAGCCCTTCGAAGTACAGACAGATGCATCGGATTATGCTCTGGGAGGGGTACTAGTACAAGAGGACCACCCAGTCGCATACGAAAGTCGCAAGCTGTCTGAAGCTGAGAGGAGGTATACTGCCCAGGAGAAGGAGCTCCTCGCAGTTATACATTGCTTGCGAGTGTGGAGGCATTACTTGCTGGGGTCAAAGTTCGTGGTGAAGACGGATAATGCAGCTGTGAGTCATTTCCTTACTCAGCCGAAGCTGACCCCTAAGCAGGCTCGATGGCAGGAGTTTGTGGCGGAATTCGACTTCCGTTTTGAGCACAGGGCAGGACGCTTGAACCAGGAAGCTGACGCCTTGAGTCGTAAAGCGGAGTTGGCGACTCTAAAGATCATGGCTAGTTTATCGGCTAGCGTGGTGAACACTCCACTCAAGGAACGCATTAAAGAAAACCTAGAAAAAGACCCAGTTGTCAGGACCATCCTGAAGCTCGTAAAAGAAGGCAAGACTCGCCAGTTCTGGGTGGAGGATGACCTTCTGTGGGCTAAAGGGGGACGCTTGTATGTTCCAAAAGCTGGAGATTTGCGAAGGACATTACTAAGCGAGTGTCATGACACTCTGTGGGCAGGTCATCCAGGGTGGCAGAGAACCCATGCCCTCTTGAAGCAGGGCTACTACTGGCCACAAATGCGGGACGATGTAGTGGAGTACACCAAGACATGTCTGGTCTGCCAGCAAGACAAGGTCGATAGGAACAAGACACCTGGGTTGTTGGAGCCCTTGCGAGTCCCAAGCCGACCGTGGGAGAGCGTGTCGCTTGACTTTATCACCAGTCTTCCGAAGACAGGAGATTTAAGTGCGATCTTGGTGGTCGTGGATAGATTCTCGAAGTATGCAACATTCATCCCAGTGTCGAAGTACTGTTCGGCAGAAGAGACAGCCAGACAATTTTTCAAACATATTGTCAAATATTGGGGAGTGCCCCAGAACATAGTCAGTGACCGAGATGGAAGATTCACGGGGACGTTTTGGTCCGAATTATTCAATCTCTTGGGGTCACAACTGAATATTTCCTCGAGCTACCATCCGCAGACAGATGGGCAGACAGAAAGATTCAACGGGATGTTGGAAGAGTACTTGCGCCACTTTGTCAATGCCAATCAGAAGAATTGGCCGCAACTACTCGATGTAGCTCAATTTTGTTTCAACTCTCAAAAGAGTTCTTCGTCGAATAAGAGCCCTTTTGAAGTTGTTAATGGACAGCAACCACTGTTACCCCACACAGTGGACGAATATCGCGGTCGAAACCCGCGAGCCTTTCACTTCACCAAAGACTGGAAGAAGACAACAGAGATTGCCCGAGCTTATCTAGAGAAAGCCTCAAGAAGAATGAAGAAGTGGGCAGATCAGAAGCGCAGACCACTGGAGTTCAAAGCAGGTGACTTAGTGTTAATCAAACTGCGGCCCGAACAATTGAGATTCCGAGGGGACAAAGACATCAGACTCGTCCGCAAGTACGAGGGTCCAGTCTCAGTCATCTCAAAAGTTGGCCTAACTTCATACAAAGTCGACCTACCCGCTTGGATGAAGATACACCCGGTCCTTCACGTCAGCAACTTGAAGCCGTATCATGAAGATCCAGCCAATCCAGAGCGCAACCAGTCAACCAGAGGAGGAGTCAGTGTTCAGCCAAGGAGCAAGCGTCAACCTGAAGAAATCCTGGCGGAAAGAACGGTCACCACTGACCGTAAAAAGCATAAGGAATATCTGGTAAAATGGAAGGGGCTCGCTGATGACGAAATCAGCTGGGAAAGGGCGGAAGACTTGAAGAAGCTCACGCAGAAGATTGAAGATCTACAAGCTACTTCGTCGAGGGCGCCGAAAGATTAAGTGGGGGAGAGTGTGGCGTGCTGCCCCTTTGGCACACCCACATGGGGCCATTTTGTAATGAGCATGCCTTGGTGCTTGATCATTAGTCAAGTCTTGCACCAAGCAACCTCATGGGATAGGGTAGTGGCAGTTTTGTAATATTGCATATGTCTCCCAAACAAAAATCATATATGTTCCTGGGAAGACTTTATTTCCCTAGAAGGCTCCTTAGGGGGAGGTGACCTGGTGACTTAGGGAAGCACCATGGCCATCAGCAGATAGGGGCCAAAGCTGTGTACTCCCTTGCCCTATCAAGGCTATATACTAATGAAATAACATTTATCCATACTTGCCCCTATGTACTTCCTTGTTGCTTATGTGTTACTTGTTTGTTACCTTCGTTGGGCCTTTGTGTGCCACTTGCCTTGTTGTATGCTTTGTGTTGTGTGGATGTTCCTAGGAATGACTTGCTTTGTGCTTGCTCATACTTCGTTTTTGCCCGTTGCATGTCCGAGATGTGTATGTGGCTAACCGCTGAGTTTGTTTGCCTGTAGGTGTGTGTTGTAGGCTGACTTGCTAGCTTGAAGAGTCTGCAAGTGCCGCACGTTCCGTCTAGTTGGAATCCCCAAATAGCCGGCCCGTGACAACAGACGCAGAAAAAAGCGTCAAGTCCCTGGTTACTGATGAAAACCTGAGGCTGTCTGGCCTCCTGGCTCCTCGCCATGAAACAAGAGGGTCCATGGTAGCTGATGCCACTGCCGAGGGGGTTCCCGAGCAGCAACCTCCAGCGTCCCCTCTTCGAAGGAGGCCGACGGGGGTTACAATCAGGGAGCCCACGAGCAATCCTTCCGCAGAAAGGCCTTCTGCTCCCCAAGGCAAGGGGAAACAAAAGGCCAAAAGAGTCAGTTGTGGACCTGGGGGAATCCTCTGATGAAAATGGTAAAGTTATTTTGATTTTAAATAGCTTGCCAATTCCCTGTCATTTGTTTGACGGGGAGGGAAACTTTACATATACTCCAAATCTAGGGTCAGACTTCTTCATGCTAGATAGTGAGTGTGTGACTAATAGAGTCAGTAGTACAGCGACCAGTAGTTGTAGCTCGGGTACTAACTTTGTGACCTTCTTTTCCGTTGAATAAAGAGTTTTCATCTGCCTTTATCTTACCCTTTGTATGTTTTTACTTGTATGCAGATATGGCCACTCCCAATGTCTTCGACCTATACAATGCGGAGGAGGAAGAGGAAGTTCCTCAGCTCCCGCGAAAGTCGTCAAGGAGACAGGCCGGCGAAACAAGCCAGAGACCGGCCAAGAAGAGTCGAACAGAAGACGCTCCTAGGGACGTGCCAGCTGGGCAAACTTCTACTCATCCTCCGGCTCCTGCTGAGAAGCAGACTCCTCCTCCCCCGCCGAACCCTTCGGCTGCGCCCACCAGGGAACAAGACAAGCGGGAAGAAGCTCATGGGGCCAAACTCTCGAGCCATGCCTTATAAGCAGCTAAAGACCGCCTCGCGCACATCGCGAAGAACGACCGCGTCAAAAATGCACTGGTCGAGGCAGAGAGTATGGCAGTCGGCCAAATCCTGAACAGGACTATGAACGAAATAGCCAGCGTAAGTGCCTCTTTATCTCTTAGGCCTTAGTCTTTTATTCTTTGTAATAGGTTCTAACTTTATCTTTTGTTCTCAGTCTTTGCTGTCTGCAACTGCTGCTCGTACCCGCACCCAAGCCACCATTGAACAAGCTCGGGCAAAGGCCATCGAGAGGCACCAGGTGAAGGCAGCCGATGAACTTTCGGCTGCAGAGGCCAGGCACGCAAAGGAGTTGGAGGCGCTGGCTCAGCAGAGGGATGTCGCGGTGACAAAGCTATTAGAGGTTGAAGCTACGAAGGCAGCTATAATAAAGCAGAGGTAGGAGTATCAAGATGCCAGCCGCACCCAGTATCGCGAAGTCAAGAGATTGGAAGAGGAGCATAAGTCCAAAGACGAGGCCATTGCTACTCTCGAGGGCAAAGTAAAGCAGCTGGAGCTTGACAACTCCAAGAACCTGGAAAGATATAAGAGGACGACACTCCGGTGTTTTTACAATTTCTGGAAACACAATCAGGGTGCCGACTTCAGCTATCTTTCAGAAGATGTCAGGACTGCTGAGCTGGCTCGCTGCACCGCTCAACTGGCTGAAGAGGAGGCAAGAGCCAGGGTCCCTGCTTCCCCAAGCATTGCTGGCGTAGAGGAAGAAGGAGTTGCTGAGGATGCTGCCAACCAGAATGCTGACAAAGACCCTTCTGCTCCCAATGCCTCTTGAGCTTTTTTAATATTTTTTCTTTCTTTTGATTATACGACCCACGGGTCGTGATGTAAAGACAATTCATTTTTTGAATTTGCTGCATGGGCAGCAAACCTTTTCTTTTATTTGAACAGTTACATCCAAGCAGTGATGCTTACGGTGTAAGAGATTACATCATGATGCTATAACATTTTTATTTATTATAACATTTGTTCGTATGACCGAACTTAGCATAGTACTTTGGCTTGATTTAACAAAATATAAATTTTGAAAAATACTCTAAGTACCTTAGCATGCTTTCACTCATTTTTTTCATGTGTTTACATACCTCATGGTATACTTTGTTATCGATGTGCCTTATATGCCCCCCAAGTGATCGAGGAGCTTTAGGTCCTTGGTCACTTGCTTTGACCACGACCTGTTCGAACATTTATGCTCGGGAGAAAAAGTAATACTTATAATACAACAAAACAACACACGTAATGAACAAATACTTGTAAATATAAATTCACAAAGGCTGGCAAGAATGATTGGCTGCGCACAGTCTCTTATAATCTCGTATTAATAATTGACTAAATATGTCTTTACGAGTGATTCTAAAATAGAATCTTACATATACGAGCGATTAGCCATATAGCGTGGCTAACCCTCTTTGCTAAACTTGTAAAAAGTAAAATTTAATACAAGCCAGTCCTTTAAAAAGGACTGTTCACTGATAGTACTTGCGCAGGTGTTCTCCATTCCAATAACGTGGAACGAGATCTCCGTTTAAGCGTGCAAGTTTGTAGGTGCCCGGATGAAGGACTTCTTCAATATGGTAAGGTCCTTCCTAATTAGGTCCGAGTACTCCAGCAGTGGGGTCGCGGGTGTTTAAGAAAACTCGTCGTAGCACCAAATCTCCGACGTTGAATTTTCTTTCTTTTACTTTGGAGTTAAAGTACCGGGCGACTTTTTGCTGGTACGCAGCAACTCGGAGTTGGGCTTTCTCCCGTATCTCGTCAATCGAGTCTAGGGATTCCATCATCAGTTGGCTGTTCTGGTCGTGGTCGTATGTTAATCGTCGATGTGAGGGGGGATCTAATTCGACAGGCAACATCGCCTCATATCCGTAGGCTAAGGAAAATAGGGTATGTCTTGTCGCTGTTCGGTGAGACGTTCTATACGACCAGAGGACTTCAGGCAGCTGCTCTGGCCATGTTCCCTTAGCTTCTTCAAGTCTCTTCTTCAGGGTATCTTTAAGAGTTTTATTCACGGCTTCGACCTGCCCATTCGCTTGGGGGTGTGCAACTGAAGAAAAGCTTTTGATAACTCCATGTCTTTCGCAGAAATCGGTGAATAAGTCACTGTCAAATTGGGTTCCGTTGTCTGAAACTATCTTTCTTGGCAAGCCATATCGACAGACAATGTTCTTGATAACAAAGTCAAGAACTTTCTTGGTCGTGATGGTAGCGAGCGGTTCAGCTTCGGCCCATTTGGTGAAGTAATCGACTGCTACGACTCTGTACTTTACTCCGCCCTTCCCTGTAGGTAGGGATCCAATCAAATCTATCCCCCATACTGCAAAAGGCCACGGACTTTGCATCTGTTTTAATTCGTTTGAAGCTGCTCGTGGAATCTTGGAGAACCTTTGACATTTATCGCATCTTCGTACAAACTCCACCGAATCCTCGTTCATAGTTGGCCAGAAGTAGCCTTGCCTTAGAATCTTCTTTGCCAAACTCTGCCCCCCAGCGTGATCCCCACAGAAGCCTTCATGCACCTCTTTCATGAGTTCCTTAGCTTTTTCCGGTGTAACACATCTGAGTAGTGGCAAGGAATATCCTCTTCGGTACATAACACCATCGACCAATATGTACCTAGCAGCTCGCCTTTGTAGAGTTCTGGCTTTGTTTCTATCCGTTGGTAACGTACCGTTTGTCAGATACTCCAAATAAGGTGTCATCCATGTATCCTCCACTCGAATCTCCATACTGGATTCGACCGCTTGTATGCTTGGCTTACTCAGTCTTTCCACTGGCACAATGTTCAAAGTGTCAGCATCCTTCGCGCTCGCGAGTTTGGCTAAGGCATCTGCGTTTGAATTCTGATCCCGCGGAATTTGCTGAAGGGTGTACTCCGTGAATTGGGATAGCAAGTCTTTTGTTTTATTCAAGTAGGCCACCATTTTTAAGCCTCGTGCTTGATATTCTCCTAGAACTTGATTCACCACCAGCTGTGAATCACTGTAAATATCAAGCGTCTTTATGCTCATATCTTTCGCCATCCTCAATCCAACGAGGAGTGCTTCGTATTCGGCTTCATTATTTGACGCGGTGAAGTCGAACCTAATAGCGCAGTGAAATCGATGCCCTTCCGGCATTATCAATATCACTCCTGCTCCTGCGTGGGATTCGTTAGACGATCCGTCCGTGAATAATATCCACGAAGGGGCTTTCTCTTGAGGCTCAGGCGCACTAGGCTGTTTGCACTGCTCGCTGTCTGGGAGTTCGGTGAACTCTGCAATAAGGTCGGCCAAAACTTGTCCCTTGACTGCTGCTCGCGGTGAATAAGTTATATCGAACTGCCCCAGTTCGACTGCCCATTTTAATAATCGTCCAGCCGCTTCTGGTTTTTGGAGGACTTGCCGAAGGGGCTGATCGGTTAGAACTGTAATAGGATGGGCTTGAAAGTAGGGGCGCAACTTTCTAGAGGCCAGGATTAGGTAATATGCTAACCTCTCGATTGGTGGATATCTCAATTCTGCCTCGATCAGTCTCTTGCTGACATAATAGACTGCCTTTTGTACGCCTTTTTCCTCTCGTACCAGTACCGCGCTAGCAGCAACTTCAGTAATCGCCAGGTAAATAAACAAAGTTTCTCCTTCGATCGGCTTTGATAAGATGGGAGGTTGTGCCATATGGGCTTTCAAGGCTTGGAATGCTTGCTCGCAGTCTCCTGTCCATTCAAACTTCTTATTTCCCCTAAGTAGATTGAAAAAAGGGACGCACTTGTCTGTTGATTTCGAAATAAATCTACTTAGGGCTGCGATTCTCCCGGTTAAACTTTGTACATCTTTGATCCTTTCTGGCGACTTCATATCGATCAGGGCTTTTTTCTTGTCGGGGTTGGCCTCGATTCCTCTTGCATTTACAATAAACCCCAAAAACTTCCCTGATCCAACTCCGAAGGAACATTTAAGGGGATTTAACTTCATTTAGTATTTGTTCAATATATCAAAGCACTGTTGTAAATACCTTACATGTCCTTCTCCTTTTTTAGACTTTACCAGCATGTCGTCCACATATACCTCCATGTTTACTCTGATCAGCTCCTTAAACATGTGGTTGACTAGCCGTTGGTAAGTCGCACCTGCGTTTTTCAGTCCGAAGAGCATTACTTTGTAACAGTATAAACCCGTATCGGTCTGAAAGCTGGTGTGATCCTCGTCGGGGGGATGCATGCTAATCTGGTTGTAGCCCGAATACGCATCCATGAATGAGAGGATTTCATGCCCTGCAGTTGCATCGACCAACTGGTCAATTATTGGGAGTGGGAAGCAGTCCTTTGGGCAGGCTTTATTGAGGTCTGTAAAATCCACGCAGGTTCACCATTTGCCGTTTGGCTTGGGAACCAGCACTGGATTGGAGGATAAAACGCCACCCTGATGAACCCATTCTCCTTTAACCTTTCAACTTCCTCTTTTAAGGCTCTCGATCTATCCTTATCGAGCAACCTTCTCTTTTGTTGCACAGGTGAAAAGGTCTTGTCTATATTCAGGACATGGTTGATGACTGCAGGATCTATCCCAGCCATGTCTTTGTGCGACCAGGTGAAAACTTCCTGGTTCTTTTGCAAAAATTCCACCAGTGCGTGCTTCGTGGTAGGTTCTAAGTTTTTCCCAACCTTCACGACTCTTGTCAGGTCTTTTTCGTCGAGCTGGACCTCCTCAAGGTCCTCGACGGGTCCAATGTTTTCCTCAAAATCCCCAAAGCGAGGATCTAAGTCTTTATCCTCACTTTGGGCAACACCCTATTTGGTGACTTCATCACCAGATTGGGCTTGTGTATCAAATGCCATCTGCAACCTATCAGAGGTAGTGCTCTTCGGCGTTCCATTCTTCGCCTTGTGATTGAGGCGTTGTAGCACTCCCTGGCTTCTCTCTGGTTCCCCAACACGCGTCCTACCCCCGCGTCTGTTGGGAACTTCATGGCCAAGTGCCACATAGAGATGACGACCCGTAGATCAACCAGTATAGGCCTCCCAATGACGACATTGTACGCTGAAGGACAATCGAGCACTACAAAAGTGGCGAGTAATTTCCTTGTTGCAGGCGCTGTACCCGTCGTCACTGGTAGTTTGATCAATCCGGTGGGGGCGAGTCCTTCTCCAGAGAAGCCGTATATCGTTTGGTTGCAGGGCTCCAAGTCCTTAACAGACAATTTCATGCGTTCCAGTGTTGACTTATACAGGATATTGACTGAACTTCCTGTATCGACCAGCACTCTCTTTACCACCATGTTGGCCATCTGGATGTCCACGACCAGCGGATCAGAATGTGGGAAACGGACATGTTGGGCATCGCTGTCAGAGAAGGTTATTTCACCTTCCTCTGACCGAGCCTTTTTTGGTGCGCGGTCTTCCACAGTCATCATCTCGATGTCCTGGTCGTGGCGCAGAGTCCGAGCATATCGTTCCCTGGCCTTTCCGCTATTTCCCGCGAGGTGCGGGCCTCCACAGATGGTTAAGAGTGTGCCAGTCACGGGGGCAGGCTGTAAGGGTGGCGAGCGTTGGCGCGTGGGCGCCTGCTCGTTGCTACCCGGAGCTTCTCATTGGGAATTTCCCGAGTCCCGTACGTATCTTCTCAAGTGTCCTTGTCTAATAAGGAACTTGATTTCGTCCTTCAACTGGTTGCATTCATTGGTGTCATGTCCGTAGTCGTTATGATAACGACATAACTTGGTAGTGTCTCTCTTCGAAATATCATTTCGAATGGGGCCAGGTTTTTTGTAAGGCACACTAGAACTTGTGGCCTGATAAACCTCTCCCCGAGACTCAACGAGGGCAGTGTAGTTAGTGAACCGAGGTTCATAACGATTACCTTTGGCTCGTTTATTGTCGGAGGTGGAAGGCTCATTATACGACCGTTTTCCACCATTCTTGCCATTGCCGTTGCCTTTGCCGTTGCCATTAGGCTTGGACCCATTGGCGGCTTTGGCGGGTTCAGAAGCCTTCTTATCCTTGCCTGAGGGCTTTCCATCGTCGGCAATGGCTTCTTCGAGCTTGATGTAGCGATCAGCCCGGTCCAAAAATTCCTGGGTAGTTCTTACTCCTTCCTTTCGGAGACTTTTCCAGAGGGGAGAGCGATGTTTAACCCCTGCGGTTATGGCCATCATTTTGCCTTCGTCCCCCACCGTTTTCGCTCCAGCCGCCGCTCGCATAAAGCGCTGGATGTAGTCCTTCACTGATTCTCCATCCTGCTGGCGAATTTCAACCAGCTGGTTTGCTTCGGTCGGAAAAAACCATTCCTGCGCGGCTTCAGAAAGTGTTGCAGGGAAGATCCTGCACCGAGCGTCTTCGGACACTTTCTGAATGTCCATTTGTATCTCAAATTTATTGACATGAGATACTGGGTCTCCGTACCTGTCAAAATTTGGATGTGTAGGCATTTTGAACTTGCTTGGAGTTTCTGCATTAGCTATCCGTTGTACAAAAGGAGTGCCTTTCCTCCTATCGTGGTCTATATACGACGTCCTTCCCCCGACCAGCTGCTGCACTGCTTGGTTGAGGGCATCTATTTGGGCCTGTACATCGGCAGGAATCGCTGTGGCCTCTGTTGCTATGGGGAGGTTATCGCCATGCCGCTCGTGGCGATCGTTGAGTACATCACGCAAATCTTCGTCTCTTCTCCGCTGCTCGCTACCCCCGAGCCGGTTGAAGACATTATTTTGCTTGGGCTGCCCCCCTGCGTCCCGTCTATTGGGCTGGTCATCTTGAGGTACCTGGCTCCTGCCTTTACCTCTTTCTTCATTCCTTCGGCCAGCGTTTCCCTTGCCTGAGTCGGCCTCATTATATCCATGGCCATCTTTGAACCTTGATTGGCTATGGTGGGATTGACTGTTCCCTCGATTTTCGTCCCTGGCTAAAACGTCCCGAACGTTAGAGGGCGGCCTACACTGGTCGTGGTGTCCCCGTGCATTATCATGTCGTGGGGGACCCCGAACCGCAGAGCCTAACTCTGAGTCCCTCCTGTTACCAGGGGGATAATGACCTCTGTTCGGTAGGTTTGGCTCATCGCCCCTACGGTGTCTAGGACTACGAGGCTGATGCTCGACCCTATTCTGCCTTTGTGGCGGGGGATTGCCGCGACCAGCTTCGGATGGTGGCTGCGCCTCAGGGTCCAGTGGGACATCGCCATGGGGCACCTGAGGCTGCTCGGGCCTTTGCAGACTCGAAAGCTGGATTGGTGGGCTGGGATTAGGACCCCTCTGGGGTGGCCCATTGACAGGTTGGTCAGGCTGCGAAATAGGTGCAGCCTGATTCCTTGCCAGTTGCAAGGCCGCCTCAAGGGCTGCCATGGCTTCGCTCTGGCAGCGGTCCATCTCCGCCTGCCTTTCGCTTAATTCCGCGCGCTGCCGTTCAATCTCCTACTGCTGCCGCGCCACAACTTCGGCAGCAGTCTCTTGACTGGCTTTCAGACTAGCCATCTCCTCCTGCAACGCCCCCAGGGTACTCTTCAGCGTTGCATCATCCATCTCTTCCTCCTCAAAGTCCATATGTGGCTCATCCTCCGCCACGCTCGCAGGGGGAGGAGGAGGTGGGTTTGATGGCGCAGCAGCAGCCGCTTGTCCAGCTTTCCTTCCAGTTTTCACCATTGATTTTCTCAACAATGATAAATCAAGCTCTCAATGAAAGCACCAGAATGTTGACCCGAATTTTGGTCAACTGACACGGAGTCTGAATATGCTTGATGTGAATGAATATGTTAAGAAGAATCAAATGACGAAAAGTAATAAGAACACAATATTTTATAGTGGTTTGGCCCCAGGATTTGGTAATGACCTACGTCCACTTAGACTGTTATTGATATAAGAATCAAATGAGTGATCAAAGAACAATGGTTCAATGAGTTTCACTAACCTCTCAAGAACAATACAATATTCCAAGGAGAATTACTCTAATCTTCAATAATTCCAAAGCCCAAAAGTCCCTTCCTTGAGCTCTCTTTTTCTATTTATAGGTTCAAGGGGGATTACATAAGATCGTTACAGATATTCTCTCCTAAATAATCGGATACTCAGGAGATTGCGTGAGTTAAATTCGGGATTTACAAAGATCTTCACAGTAGTGTTACATTACATGCGGAACCATCAACCAGACTGGTCACAGGTAAGACTGGGCTGCTTACTGCTTCTAATACGTCTTCTGGTCGATACACTAGCAGAGTTCCTCCAGATGTCAGTCACGTGTCCAAGGATCAGTTGCCACATCATCAATGCCAATTTTTTGGATAACAGGTAGTACACTAGTGTGTCCCTTTTTGGGGGTGCACCCTAGATTGTCCCTATATATTTGCCCATATTCATTTCCTAAAGTGTTATTTGTTTAAGTTATATATATTCAATGATTTAATAATAACCACATACAAATATAGATCAATATATTTTATTGGGAAAATCTCGAGTGCACCCCCTAAAATGGGGCACACCAGTGCACTCCTCTCTAGATTTTGGCTGAGGGAGTATTTTCAGCACAGTTTTTTTTATAATCGTGTATAATGTAGTTATTTAGAGCTTCCTGTAAATTGTCGAAAAAATCAGAATAATTTACAGTATAAAAAACAAATATTCAAATAGTTTATTGCACTCGTGACTGATTTTTTTTTATGTGAGTGGAAAATAACTTATTTGATCATTATTTTTAGCACTGTAAATTATTCAGAATTTCTTGAAAATTTGCAGGATTCTCTAAATAACTACAATATACATGACAAAAAAAAAAATTGCCCCAAAAATACTTCCCGAGCCAAAATCTAGATAAGAATGCACAAGTGTGCCCCTTTTTGGGAGTGCACCGAAGAACAAAGGTTTGAAACTGATTAATTAAATCAAGTGTCAAATTAGACACCCACCCTATTTTTTAGGTATTTTTTTATCTTCTTAAATGTGTGGATGTTGTTTGATTAGTGTTATTATTATAATAGACATTATATTTGCACTTCAAAATTTGATTAGTACACCTATTTTCATTAAAAATTAATATATATTATATATTTTTTTCAACTTGTGTTTACATTTTTATATATTTTTTTCTTTTTCATATTCTAAAAAATACGTATAAATAATATATATTTTAAATATTTAAATAAAAAATTTAAACTAAAAAATTATACATTTTGTTTAAATTATGAAAACAATATAAAATAAAATTATTGAAATTTAAAAAAAAATTAAAGAGTACAAAAAAAATGTTAATTTTTTTTTTTTAATTAATAAGGTGTCTATGTAAATTCTTACTGTACAAATATAATGGTCTTATTGTATTTGTGGAAGAATACACGTAAATCATACTAATATTATTTAACAACCAACCAAAAATAGTAATTTTGTCTATAATATATATAACACATGATTATGCACATGTTTATTTACCAGTATTAAAGATTGGGGTGGTGAAACTTGAAGGATATTACCCAAATTATTATGTTTGGAGCACTTAAGTACATAAGTTATTTTTTTGCCAGCAAAATTATCTTTTGTTCATATTTTGTTATAGTTATTTATTTTGTCGCTAAGTCTACCACGTGATATCAAATTTACTTATAATATTTTTGCCGCAAACATTTCATAATTTTAGTACTTTTATTACAAATATCTATTAAATTAGGTATTTTTACTACAAATATTTCTTTAATCTGGTATTTTTAATAGCATGTCACAAATATTGAAACTGATAACTGCAACTTATAAGTACTTTTGAGAGGCAAATATCCAAAACTGAAAAATACTTCTAACTTTCCTAACTAATATAGAAATTAAAGATGTCATAAAGTGTGTTCGCCGTATTAATATTTCAATTTATTTTGTCTCTTTTATTTTTTATTTTCCTTTTGGGCCTCCAGCTCTATAAATAATAGTACAGTATTGCTACTCTGATCTGATTTTTTCACCTCTTTAATTAAATATCACTAAAAAAAAGAAAAAAAAAATAAAAGTAGCTTATTCTCGTATAATAATACTTATCGAATATTGAAGAATCAATCTCACTTGGCCGCAACCTTATAATCACTGTTGCTGTATTTTTTTTTTAAAGAACTTATAAGTTATATATTATGGGTGCTGTTTTATAAAAAAACGGAAATTAGATGAGTAATTATTAAATGTCAATTTCATGTATTTTTATAATCATAATTTTATGTATTTATTCTTACACTTTTCAGGAATCAGTCTCGTGGGGACATGACTGGAATTACATTATGTATGTTTGTATATTTATAGACGGAGCCATCGTGAGTTTTTTCTTTCCCTGAGGCGTCTTCTCTCCTCTTTACCTCACGCGCGTCTCTCCCCCCTCTTTTCATTTCTCCCGAGGGGCTTTTTTTGTTTTTTCTTTCTTCGCCAAACCCTAACTTCAAACTTTTATCGGAAATTCTCTAATTTTTCTCGGGAAATCGCCGGGAAAATGCAGCAGCAGAGGCTGAAGC